>NC_136057.1:1831553968-1832920582 GCF_964261635.1 Lissotriton helveticus
CTGGCTGTACCTCCATTTCAGGTTTGTTTACTGTCCTGCTGCCATTTTGTGCTTTGTTGCTGTCCCTCCCTGCCATGACCTCCGCCCCGCCTCCCAGCTGACCCTACCTCGCCCCTCCCCCCTCAGTATCCACATATGACAGAGGCTTTTGCGCGCAGCGTCCACGCGCAGCGGTCGCGCCCCAGTTGCGCCGAAGGTGCGCCAAAGGTAAGCCCGTCTACACCCGTCCGCGCCTGGACCGCGCCCAGCGCCTGGCCCCCGTACCACCCACCCCCCGCATTACATACAACGCCTCCACCCTCATAGCCCTAAACCCCGGTCGACTCCCCAACTGCGCCCAAGCCGCTCCTGGACACACTCATGGACCCTTCACATGCAACTCCTGCAAGTACGACGGCACCAAGACCAACTCCTCATCCACAAACACCAAACAGAGATCCGACACAAACCACCTAAAATGCATCCTGCTCAACACACGCTCGGTCCACAGACACGCCATCGACCTATGGAATCTACTAGACACCATTTCTCCGGACGTCGCCTTCCTAACAGAAACCTGGATGAACGCCTCTTCAGCTCCGGACATCACCATAGCCATCCCGGAAGGCTACAAGATCATCCGAAAGGACCGCACTAACAAAACAGGAGGAGGCATCGCCATCGTCCATAGGAACTCCATCCGCATCTCAACCAGCTCTGACGACAACCTCTCTTGCGCCGAACACCTTCACTTCCAAATCCACACCGACCCCAAGACCACACTCAGAGGCACACTCCTCTACAGGCCACCAGGACACCGTGCACAATTCAGTGAAGACATCACTGACTTCATCACCCCACACGCCCTCCCCTCCGAGGACTACATTATACTGGGAGACCTCAATTTTCACCTGGAAAAGAGCAACGACAGCAACACCATCACCCTTCTGGACAACCTCGCCAACCTTGGACTCAAACAACTAGTTAACACCCCCACCCACAACGCAGGACACACACTCAACCCGATCTTCACCTCCAGCAAACACATCTCCTTCAGTCACACTTCTGTTCTCCACTGGACGGACCACAGCTGCGTTCACTTTGTCTACAAAAAGACCACAACCCACAACCATCCTCAACCTACTCTGCAAAGAAACTGGAACAAAATCACTATCGACCAGATCTCCTCATCGCTTCTTCAAAACCCCCCTGCCCACTCATCAAACGTCAACCAAGCAGCCACTAACCTCACTCAATGGCTAACCAACAGCGCCGACAAGCTAGCACCTTTGAAAAAACGTCAAATCAAACTAGGCAGCAAAACGCCCCCTGGTTCAACGATGATCTTAAGAAATCCAAGAAACTCTGTCGCTCCCTTGAGAAAGCCTGGAAAAAAGACCCAAACACCAGCACCAGAGACGCCTTCAAAAACGCCACCCGCATTCACCACCAACTGATCCGAACTGCCAAGAAAGCAGCATTCAAAGACCGACTAGACAACAACGCCCACAACAGCAAGGAACTATTCAACATCGTCAAAGAGTTTACCAACCCCTCTGCCAACTCCAACGACATCACTCCCTCTCAAACCCGTTGCGACTCCCTAGCTTCGTTCTTCCACGACAAAATCGCAGACATCCACAACAGCTTCGGCAACCAACCCAGAGACCAACCCACCCAACCTTCTACCGTACCTTCACCCCCTTGAACATCCTTAATGACTGGAACCCAATCTCCACTGAGGACACCATCCGCCTGATGAACTCCATCCACTCAGGATCCCCCACAGACCCATGTCCTCACCACATCTTCAACAAAGCAGACTCCATCATAGCACCCTATCTCCAAGACGTCATCAATTGCTCCTTCAAATCCGCCACCTTCCCGGAAAGCTGGAAACACGCCGAACTCAGCGCCCTCCTGAAAAAACCCACAGCTGATCCCACCGAACTCAAAAACTACCGCCCCATTTCGCTCCTACCATTCCCGGCCATAGTCATCGAGAAAGCAGTCAACAACCAGCTCACCGCCTTCCTCGAAGCCAACAAATACCTCGACTCATCACAGTCCGGCTTCCGAGCCAAACACAGCACTGAGACCGCCCTCATCGCAGCAACAGATGACATTCGAACACTACTGGACAATGGAGACACAGTCGCCCTCATCCTCCTTGACCTCTCCGCAGCCTTCGACACAGTCTGCCACAGCACCCTTTTACAACGCCTCAACAACATCGGAATCCAAGGAAAAGCACTGGACTGGATCACCTCGTTCCTCGCCGGAAGAACTCAGAGAGTCCGCTTACCACCGTTCAAGTCGGAGGCCACCGAAGTCATCTGCGGCGTGCCACAAGGCTCTTCACTCAGCCCCACCCTCTTCAACGTATACATGAGCCCCCTCGCGGCCATCGCACGCCAACACAATCTCAACATCATCTCCTACGCTGATAACACTCAGCTGATCCTCTCCCTCACCAAAGACCCAAACACCGCTAAAACCAACCTACACGAAGGAATGAAAGAAGTAGCCGAGTGGATGAAGCACAGCCGTCTTAAACTGAACTCAGACAAAACAGAAGTCCTCATCTTAGGTACTTCCCCTTCCGCCTGGGACGATTCTTGGTGGCCAGCTGCCCTAGGAAAAGCACCCATCCCAACGGACCACGCACGGAACCTGGGCGTCATCCTGGACTCCTCTCTCTCGATGACCAGACAAGTCAACGCAGTCTCATCATCTTGCTTCAACATCCTCCGCATGCTCAAAAAAACATTTTGCTGGATCCCCACCGAAACTAGGAAAACGGTCACCCACGCACTAGTTACAAGCCGCCTGGACTACGGAAACACCCTATACGCCGGTACCACCGCTAAACTTCAGAGAAAACTCCAACGCATCCAAAATGCATCAGCCAGACTCATACTAGACATCCCCCGTAAAGAACACATTTCCGGTCACGTAAAAGACCTCCACTGGCTCCCTGTCAATAAGAGGATAACGATCCGCCTCCTAACTCATGCACACAAAGCACTCTACGAACTTGGACCAGAATGCCTCAACACGCGATTATCCTTCTACTCCCCCTCCCGCCAACTACGTTCCTCCAACCAAGCCCTGGCTGCGGTTCCACGCATCAACAAATCCACCATGGGGGGAAGATCCTTCTCCTACCTAGCGGCTAAAACTTGGAACTCCCTTCCCATTCACCTCCGCCTCACTCAAAACCACCCAGCCTTCAGAAAGCAGCTTAAAACCTGGATTTTCGACAAATAATTCTCCACCCTTCCTCAAGCGCCTTGAGACCCTCTGGGTATGTAGTGCGCTATATAAATTATCTGACTTGACTTGACTTGACCATCCTTCCCTTTGCCATTAATGAGAATTTGTTTAAAATTTGCTCTTTTGGGATCAAAAACCCCATAATTGGGCGTTCATTCTCTTGGCCCATCGAACTCCCTGTTTAATCCTGATCATTATTGCGTCTTGATGTGGTGGGAGCCCCTGTTTCTCTCATCATTGGTTGTGCCATGCCACCTTGAGGTATCTGAGTCGAGGGTTTCACGCGCAAATGATCATATTTCTTGGCAAAAGTGAGCACTTAGCCCTTTTCGTAATCCGCCTGGTCGCGGCTAAACTTGCTCTGTATCTTTTCCCGTATATCTTTTTCAATACGTTCAAGCTTAGTGTCCATTTTGGCCATGTCAGCATCGAACTCATCACTGTCACATATTGATTTGAGATAGGTGATAGTCTCTTTAATTTCTTTGGCTAATTGCTCACAACCTTTTTTAGCATATTTGACCAACAGCTTTAACATAACTGTTGAACACTCGTGGCTGTTTGTTGCCCACTCCTCCACGAGATCCGGATCCGGCTCGTTGAATGTGGGGGTTGTGTAAATACGTAGTCCCCTGGGTACACGGCCAACCTCAATGTATTTTCCAAGTGTGGTGGCCTCCCACCATTTCGTTAGTTTGTTTTTAAGCAGCTTCCATAACTTGTTCCAGCTTTCCTGTTTGCTTTTGTTTATTCCTGTGTTACTTGTGGCCGGTAGTGTTTCATTAGATGATCCTGCAGTGGGTGTTATAAACATTTTACTAGCTGCCTCATTCCTCTTGGTGTTCCTGGCAGTCGCCATTGCTGTGTGAGAAATAACAGTCTTTTGTTCTTAAGCACAAAATGTACGTGTGCCCACGTTACTCAAAAATCGGAAGCAAAACAAAGCGTAAATGTCTGCCTTCCAATTCCGCTTGCCCCTTCAATCACAATGTCCATGAAGTGTTTAGAGTTCGAAAGCCGTTCACTCACCCTTCGTACCGCGCTGGAGACTGCACCTTGTTCTGGTAGCTCGGCTCCTCGGTGAGTTCTGCGCTGATGTTACGGGTTTCAGTTGACCGGCTCGATTTCCACTCCTTCTATTGCTTCCCTCGTATCTCACCCGAGGCAGGGGCGGGCTGAAGTCGTTTCAAATTAATCCACCTCGTTTTTTGCAAATAGACTTCTGCCACTTGCAGCGGTAGGCCGGGAAGGGGGTTTGCCAACCCCAACAATCCACAGAGTTTCGTTCTTTTAACTTTCATACACAAAACGAAATCCAGGCCACAATCCTTTTGAGATAGCGTGCTTTAATTCAGCAGCAACCTCCTCGACGCGTTTCGGAGATTGAGGGGCCGATTATGATGGCGGACGGACCTGAGTCCGTCCGCCACCATAGAGTAGGAGGGACCGTCCGCAGGGGCAGCGGCGGTCCCTCCGTGCAAATTAGGATGTGACCGCCACCCTGGCGGTCACATCCTGTATTTTTAACATTGCGGCGGGTGCTGCTTCAAGCAGCACCCGCCGCAATGTTAAAAATGTAAGTTGTGCTTTTGCATGCACAAAGCGGCAGGCACCGCGCGGTGCCTGCCGCTTTGTGCACGCAAATGCAGGGGGTACCATAGGTACCCCCCATGTGCACCCCCAACCCCCCTCCACCCCTGGGGGCCCGCAACGGGCCCCCAAACAAAAATGCCGCCGTGTAAAGGCATGTTACTCCAGACATCCTAATATGGCTGGCGGTGTCTGATAGACACCGCCAGCCATGTTAGTACTTTTCCGCCGCGGACGGGAGGCGACCGCAGTGGAAAAGCTGCGGACTGAAAAACAATCCCCCAGCCATCCTAATCTGGCGGGGGTCTTTTTCAGTCCGCAGCGGTTTTCCCGCATCCTCTGGGCCGGCGGTGGCTTCCGCCGGCCCGGAGGATGCGGGAAAACCGCCATCATAATCGGGCCCCAAGTCTCCTTGCTCACGAGTGCGAGTATGAGGTTCGATAAAGTTTTACATACAAGGCATGTGACTCAACATCTTGAATAAACATAAACAACAGACTCCACGGGTACATTGGAGCTGAAAGACAAATTCACGGCTGATATTTCATTGCAGGAGGAGAGCAGAAAGAAAATTAAATCACAGTACTTTTATAACAACCAGCATAATTTGTGAAACATGTTTTTAGCAAATGCATTATATTTACATATAACTAAAAATCACATGTTATTCAATGATATTTCTGCGTTACTTTATCACCCGTGCATCGTACGCAACAGTCAATGTGTGTGAAAGTTAAAAGAACGAAACTCGGTGGATTGTTGGGCTTGGCGAGCCCGTCCCGGCCCACCACTGCAAGTAGCAGAGGTCTATTTGCCAAAAACAAGGTGGATATATATATATATATAGATATATCTCAATCTGCCTTGAAGACTGAGTGGATGTATAAGTGTCTGAATGGAGGATTTAGTAGCAATGTGATTGACTGTCTAAGTGACGAATTTAAAGTGTCCACTAAATATATGGGATAGTAATTAAACGGTGTGACTACCTGTATCACTCTATCTCTTGTTGTGTAAACTACTACATAAGTTGGTTACTATGTGAAAGTCTATATTAGTTATTCATTAGTTAAGTGAGTATTTGTATGGGATAGTGAATGAATGTGTGTGTGGTTGGGTGGGAGGTGTGTGACTGTCCAAAGATGTGTAAATAGTTGATTTAGTTGGTATATGAGGTTAAGACTGTATGTGGAAACAGATGTTTGGGTGAGTGAATCTCTTTATGGGTGTGGTGATGAGTAAATATATTTCTTAATGATACATTTCCAACAAACTAGAAATATAAAAGGCAGTGTATGTGACAGTTGTTGTATATAAATAAGTATACATAAGACTCAGTGATTGTATGAGTGACTATGAATAACTGTTCACTTGTTATAGGGATTTTATAACACACTAAGTATGAGTTACTATCTATATGAATAAATAAAGTGGTGTTTGTATAAGTGTGTAGCTTGGTAAATATAAGTATGATCAATTGTTTGCATAAGTGAGTAGGATGACTGCATAAGTGAATAGGATGTGTGCTGGTGTGTAATGTCGATGTAGGTATATACGTATATTTAATAGTGTTCTATTGATCTTTGTTAGCATGTATGAGTGAGTCTATAGGTAAGTGTTTAGATGTGTGTGTAGATGTAGGAATCACTGAGTGGGTTTTTAGAAACTTGTATTGGTGTGTCGATCGTTTCAAATATGGTACTCCATATTTTATAATGAGTGTTGAAAGGTTATACTAGTGTATGATAAGATGTATCAGATAGTCACGTGGATGATGTCATCAGTGATGTCATTTGAGATGTCATCAGTGATGTCACTGACCATGTCATGAATGATGTAATATGTGACATCATCAGCAGTGGATTGCGGGCGCGCTAGTTATAATTAGTACAACTAACTATAACGGAGGAATTTCAAAGGTTTTGTACAAGTGTAATGTCCAACTAACTATAAGACCCCTAAAACCTATGGTTTTTTCAGTGAATTTCAAAGGTTTTGTAAATGACAATTTTTAAATGTATTAATTCTTATATTTATTTTTTTATTCTGATTTACTACATTTTTTTAGATATTTTATTTTTAGATATTTTATTTTTTTAATTATATTATACATTACATTACAAAATATACTTTCTCAGAATGAATTACTTTAGCTAAGATACTTTGCAAATAGGCAAAAGACTTTTAAGTACAGTAGTTACAGTTGTTGCAATGGGCAACACAATTTCAAACACAATGCAACCTTCAGCTGAATGGGAATTTCTAGTTAAATGCAATTAGTTACTTTATGGATTACTTTTCTAACCACAGGACTGGATCCTAGATGCAGTCCTGAGACATCTCCTATAAAAAGTTGAGTAAAAGCATTTTGGTTACAGTAGTGATTTTCAAGGAATAATATTGTATTTTAAAAGTTGACACTTAGAAACTTTTTCACATAGAATCACCAATGTTATCCTATGGGAGGAAATTCACTTAGCAGGTAAGTAGTGTTATCGTTACTTTTTCTTACTCAGTGGTGGATCCCGGATCAACCACTGGTGCATCTCCTGTAAACAGTTTAAAGAATGTGTTTAAGTCATACAGGCGATTTTTAAGGAATATTTGTAGTTTGTGAAAATAGACACAAACTTTTCTGGTGAAAACCAAGCAATGATTTCCTATGGAAGGAAATACAAGTTACTTGTAAGTATGGTTAGAATTACTTTTCAGGGTCAGTGCTGGGCTGAAAGATGCAGCACTGAGTTCTCTCCTGATAACAGGTGAGTAAATCGGAATTTGTTGTTCGGATGATTTTAGGTGAATATTTAAAAGTTCCAACACTCCACACTTAGAAGAATTTCCAAGTGAAACCAGTCAATGTTAGCCTATGGAAGGAAATTCACTTAGCAGGTAAGTAGTGTTATCGTTACTTTTTCTTACTCCATGGTGGATCCTGGATCCAGCACTGGTGCATCTCCTGTAAACAGTTGAAAGAATGCGTTTAAGTCATACAGGCTGTTTTTTGGGCATATTTGTAGTTTGTGAAAATAGACACCTGAAACTTTTCTGGTGAAAACCAGACAATGGATTCCTATGGAAGGAAATACAAGTTACTGGTAAGTATGGTTAGAATTGCTTTTCAGGGTCAGTGCTGGGCTACAAGATGCAGCACTGGGATCTCTCCTGATAACAGGTGAGTACATTGGAATTTGTTGTTCGGATGATTTTAGGTGAATATTTAAAAGTTCCAAAACTCCACACTTAGAAGAATTTCCAAGTGAAACCAGTCAATGTTAGCCAATGGAAGGAAATTCAAGTTACTGTTAAGTATGGTTAGAATTACTTTTCAGGATCAGTACTGGGCTCAAAGATGCTGCACTGAGGTCTCTCCTGATAAAAGGTGAGTAAATCGGAATTCGTAGTACATCCAGTAAGCGCCACAGAGCTGCTTAGCAGAAAAATGTACCAAGCATTTGCATTGCAATAGGTCTCGCATTAGGAAAGTTTGAGCTATTGGTATTGTAAATGACACATTTTTTATTTATGTGTTGGTTTTGAAAATAGCAAAATTAATAGCTTTGTCATTTAAAATGCCAATAGTTATAACTTTCGCAAAAATGACACCTATAGCATTTGTAATCCAATATGTGTTGTGTTTACGTGACTTACATATATTGATATTACAAATAACCATGGCTTTTAATTTTTTAAAATAATTAATACTTAAATAAAAGTTATTGTAATTTATAATGGCAATAGCTTAAACTTTTGTAAATAACTTTTGTGAAGATTATGTTCAGTGTATTTTATTGTGACGAAAATCCAAGAACAGTAGTGAACTATTAACATCTTTTTGTAACATTTGTAATAAAGCTTGAAACATTGAGAGAACATATTTGAACCAGTTGTTGTTGAATGATTGAACAGATTATTGCTGTGGTGGCTCTGAGTGATGGTGTGGTGGCGAACGAGTGATGCTGTGGCGTTCAATGATGCTGTGGTAGCGTATAGTGATGTTGTGGTGCCCCTGAGTGATGCTGTGGTGGTGCCGAGTGATGCTGTAAGCTATGCTATGTTTTGATTTGCTATCCTGGGTTTTGTTTTGTTATGCTATGCTATGTTTTGCTATCCTATGCTTTGATTTGTTATGCTATGCTGT
The DNA here is from genome assembly GCF_964261635.1 of Lissotriton helveticus. Classification (NCBI taxonomy): domain Eukaryota; kingdom Metazoa; phylum Chordata; class Amphibia; order Caudata; family Salamandridae; genus Lissotriton; species Lissotriton helveticus. The sequence continues at coordinate 1,831,562,955 of NC_136057.1, forward strand.
GTTTTGTTATGCTATGCTGTGTTTTGTTATGCTATGCTGTGTTTTGTTATGCTATGCTGTGTTTTGTTATGCTTTGCTATGTTTTATTATGCTATGTTTTGTTATGCTATGCTATGTTTTGCTATGCTATGTTTTGCTATGCTATTCTTTGTTATGCTATGCTCTGTTTTGTTATGCTATGTTTTGTTGTGTTTGGTATGCTATGTTTTGCTATGCTATGTTTTGTTTTGTTTTGTTATGCTATGTGTTGTTGTGTTTTGTTATGCTATGTTTTGTTATGTTATACTATGCTTTGTTATGCTATGTTTTGTTTTGCTATCCTTTGCTTTGTTTTGTTATGCTATGCTATGTTTTGCTATCCTATGCTTTGATTTGTTATGCTATGCTGTGTTTTATTATGCTATGCTATGTTTTGTTATGCTATGCTATGTTTTGCTATGCTATGCTTTGTTATGCTATGCTATGTTTTACTATCCTTTGCTTTGATTTGTTATGCTATGCTATGTTTTGTAATGCTATCCTTTGTTTTGTTATGCTATGCTAAGCTTTGTTGTGTTTTGTTATGCTATGTTGTATTATGCTGTGCTATGCTTTATGCTGTTCTGTTTTGTTGTGTTTTGTTATGCAATGCTTTGTTGTGTTTTGTTATGCTATGTTTTGTTATGCTATGCTGTGTTTTTTGCGTTTGATATGCTATGCTATGTTTTGTTGTGTTTTGCTATGCTATGTTTTGTTATGCAATGCTATATTTTGTTCTGCTATGTTTTGTTGTTTTGTTATGCTATGCTATGTTTTGTTATGCTATGTTTTGTTTTGTTATGCTAAGCTATGTTCTGTTGTGTTTTTTGTGTTTTATGCTATGCTTTGTTGTGTTTTGCTATGCTATGTTTTGTTATTCTATGCTATATTTTGTTATGCTATGTTTTGTTGTGTTTTGTTATGCTATGTTTTGTTGTGTTTTGTTATGCTATGCTATATTTTGCTATGCTGTGCTATGTTTTGTTGTGTTATGCTATGCTATGTTTTGTTATGTTTAGTTATGCTATGCTATGTTCTATGTTTTATGGTATGCTATGTTTTGTTATGCTCTGCTTTGTTATGCTCTGCTTTCTTATGCTATGCTATGTTTTGTTTTGCTATGTTTCGTTGTGTTTTGTTATGCTATGCTTTGCCGCTCGTGAAAGAGACGCTGCTGCAGCCTTGTTTGATTTACCCTCGCTACTGGAGTAGCTCTTACACTTTCATTCCTGTTGCTGGACTTGGCAGAAACACCTTTGTGGCCGCAGAGGAGGGAGAGGCGCCGGCCCCGGGACTGCGAGGACCAGCATACAACACCTTCAGCTGGTCCTCTTCCCGCGTGAGCCGCGCCCCCTCCCAGTGCCACGCCCCCAACCAAGTGCCTATAACTTCTCGCGGCCCCCGCTTCGCGGGAGCCGCTCGTGAAAGAGACGCTGCTGCAGCCTTGTTTGATTTACCCTCGCTACTGGAGTAGCTCTTACACTTTCATTCCTGTTGCTGGACTTGGCAGAAACACCTTTGTGGCCGCAGAGGAGGGAGAGGCGCCGGCCCCGGGACTGCGAGGACCAGCATACAACACCTTCAGCTGGTCCTCTTCCCGCGTGAGCCGCGCCCCCTCCCAGTGCCACGCCCCCACAACCCGACACACTATTTAATTAAACCCTGCAACGCGCATCGCGGGACGCGCGCGGGTCGGAGCACGGGGCGAAGCCTGGGCAAAGGGCGGGCCGTCTGTGGCCGTCCGGGGACGTACCAGGACGGGACGGGCCATCTTATTTTCATTTTCATTTTTGCAACTGCGACCTATTAGATCCTGTTACCTTAGGTTCCTAGGGTCGAGTAATAACCGGCATCAGTGCGGTAAGTGTAACATCTGTCTACTTGATTATTCTATCGGGGAGACGACTCTCTGAGCTGTTGGCGTATCAATTACAACAGAGAAGGAAATATCATCTAAACCTCGAAAAATTAGACTCAGGAAAAATTTATGGCTTTCAAAAAGCTTAGATCTCGCACTATATTCATGAAGCGAATGGGCACCGAGGAAGCAGTCAGAAAATCTTCTGACAAAGCAATAAAACACGGCCAGATAACTAGAACACCGGCAATTAGTAACTACTTCATAGCCTTATCACCAAAAAAGCAAGCTCCTACCCACGTATACGAAGTTCCAACAAACATTGAAACATCAAAAATCAATGAGGTAACAGAGTCACCTCTCACGGACCACCAAATTATTGAAAAATCTAGCGTTTCAGGTCTAGAATCCAACCAAATGATAATATTCTCAACACAGGAACCACAAACGCCGAATCACGAGTCCCTACACTTAACATCTCTAACACCTATAAAACGAATAGGTAGCCTTTCTTGTACCGAGGATCCTTTACAAAACGATATGAAGTCGATGGAAAACATTTTAGATTTTCAGTCAAATCCAGATAATTCGCTCACCGGGTCTCAGGAAAAATCACTAGAACACGAAATAGTCCTTGATTCTTCATTGGACCCATTTCTTCTTAAAAACACCAATTCAATTAATACTGCAACACCAATATCAAAAGCTCTTTACACCTTACAGGAAATATTGGAATCCGTCCTTTCTTTTCTAGGTAATATTTTGGAAAACTCCGATCAAACTTTAGATGTCCAAATTGGTATATTAAAATTCTTAGTAGAAGAAAAAAGGAAAAAAGAATTCGCTGATGCAACAAATAATAAACAGATAACTGATGTGAAGCAGGACGACTACAATATTTCTTCTAACATCATCATAAGCACTGAGCCTCAAATTAAATGTGACATTAGTACCCAAACACTTGATGTAAAAATACTAGAAAAATCAAATAAAAAGTTCCGGAAAAATCTTAAGGATGTCAAAATATACTCCTTGAAGAAACTTTTTAGAGAAGAGCCTTTACCCACAGTTAAAGAGTACTCTATTTTTTCGGTTTCCAATAAACTAAACCTGCAAAAGAAAGGGTCTGATATGGAAGAACAAGGAACCTTCACTAAACATACACCCGATGAAGTTGGAGATGACAAGATCTCCCAAGTAAAACTCAATCAAGAAAAAAAGGGAAAAAACAGAAGAAGGAAACCGTTAAGAAGAATTAATAAAAAGAAATCCCGAAAGTTAAAATTCAAAAACATAATCACTCCTCAAAAAAATCAAGTGGGACAAAACGATAAAATAATATCAAACTTTCCTTTAGAAGAGGCAACTAGTGTTAGAAAAAAGATATCATCAATAAAGTTATTGAACTATAAAGCGAATGAATATATACCTTCCAAAGTAACTGAAAGAGCAGGTCAGACAAATCAGGAAATAAGTGAAAATAATAATAAGATGCCTCTAGGCGGTGAACAAATCTTGACTAACCATTTACAATTTGAAGAACTCTTTCCAATCTATAATTTACCATTAAATCGAGGAAGGATAATTAACCTGCTACAGCAAATACATCCTTTACAATCTATAACCAGCAAAGAAATAGATCTGGTGACCTTCCCTATAAAAGAAAACTGTAAAATAGCGGAAGTAGCATTTTGGTCATCAGTACTTCCCGGGATTATTATAAAGGAAAAAGAAACATTACATAAATGTGGTTATGATGTTATCGAAAGATTTCTACCTAAGGAAATTAAAATTAAGAACAGGATTATTGGCCTCCTAGGCACTAATCTGAATACCCCAATTGAGAATTGTTATTCTAACAACTCTAACCAAGAGGATTTAGGATCAACTCGCGGAAGAAAGGAAATTTTGAAAATTCAGGTGAATAACGGCGAAAGAAAAGTCTGGAGCCAAGACCAAGAAGCAACAGAGGACAAAAAATCAACAAAGTCTTGGGCTTGGGTCTCGGAGACCTTAAACAGTAATACATTATTTTACTCACAACAACCTACTGTTTAACAATGGTCTAAAGATCACTTCATGGAACATAGCCGGTAAAACAAATAATAAAATGAATGAAGCTCTCAAAAATTATCCTGATATTTTTGCCTTGCAGGAAACATGGGCAATAAAAGCTTTTAACCAGACGGGTTACTATGTCTATGATATACCAGCTAAAGCTACAAACCGAGGCCACGCAAAGGGCGGATTGGCAATTTTGTTGAGCGAGGATCATTCATGGTCCCAGAAAGTTGTTGTCTAATTCTGATAACTTCCAATGTATTAAGGTTTCGTTGAAGACTCATAACTTAGACCAAAAAAAGGCTTTTCTACTTTTTAATATGTATGTCCCCCCCGGTACCAACCAGGACGTCACTTTTGTGGAAACAATGGATGCAATTGCACAGATAATCCAAGACCGAGCAAATATGTATTATTTAATTATGGGCGACCTGAATGGTAAAATTTCTAACGTCGAGATCGGAAAATGGGTAAAACTATACGAAGAAGAATCGCTGGAACTATCTATCCCAATATTTCCTAAAGGGAAAGCTTCAGACAAGAGAGGAAAATTGTTATTAGCATGTTTGCCAAACCTAAATGGGTCAATTCTGAATGGCAACGTGGACGGAGACATACCGGCGTCTTTTACAAGACGAGGGAAAGGATCTCTAACAATCATTGACTATTTAATATGTGGCATGGAGTTAGTGGATACAGTTTCACACTTGAGTATCAACTTTTCGGACGACAGTGACCATGCTCTTTTACACCTAAACACTGGTTGGTCGGTTATGCCCTCCTCGTCAAACCCAATCATGTTCCATAAAAGTAATATTAAAATTGACAACAATCAGAGACGGATCTTTTGGAACTCGGCGACCTTGGGCCACATCAATGAAATGATTTCACACAGTCAACTTTTAACTAGTATACATTCTAGTGACCCAATAACAATCTTTGAAAGTATTATCATCAATCTTAAGAGAGCTCTCTTAGATAAGATAAAACAAGATAAAAATAGAAACTACAAGATGTACAACAAAAATACAACCAGGAGATCTGTGACCTCGAAGATGCTCAATAAACTGATTCGAGGTCAATACCTGAATTTTTCACCTGTAATTCAACAAGAAATTAATAAATTAAAGAATCAATTAAGAAGAGAAAAGAATAGCCAAAAAAGAATGTTGCAGGACAAAAACTGGGTTGATATCCAAGAAGCGGCTAAAAAATACAATCAAAGTAAATATTGGTCCCTAATTGCCAAAATGACAGGAACTAAAAAGAACCTACATGCTATACCAGTTCCACCGCAGGAATGGGAAATCTATCTAACTGACCTATACAAGGAAAATTTAATTAAATCAGACAGAAAAGTGACTGACATCATTTTGGAAAATAAATCAATTCTGATAACAAAAACGACAGCATTTTCTATAGAAATGCATATCAGAAAGGCAAGAAGCACCGCAGCGTCAGGTCCCGATCAAATACCCATTAAGGTTTTGCAGTCATACCCTAAAGAATGGAGTCAGATGTTACTACCGCTCTTCAACTATATCTTCAGTACTGGGAGACTACCAAAGTCGTGGCAGGGGAGCATTATAAATCCCTTCCACAAAAAGGGGAGTAAAAATACTGCTGGCAACTATCGCCAAATAGCGTTGATGGACGCTACAGGAAAAATCTTCGCTGCAGAGGTTTCGTAAAGACTAAAAGACTGGGCCTTCTCGCAGGGTTTAATACCCAAGTACCAAGCAGGCTTTCGACCCAACCATTCAGTCACTGATAATATATCAATTCTCAAGACTATTTTAGACAAATACATCATACAGAAATTACAACCAGTGTATGCTGCGTTTATTGACTATTCTACAGCTTTCGATCGCGTAGATAGACCTACACTGTGGAAAAAGTTGAGGAGACTGGGTATTCCGGAATATCTACTGCAGATTGTAATCCAACTTCATACTGACACTTGGTCCCAGGTGCAAATGGGGAGTGAAAAAGGACTAACTAAATCGATCAAAACCGCTATTGGCCTCAAACAAGGGTGCCTTTTAGCACCAATATTATTTTCACTATACCTTAGTGATTTACCACACCATTTGCAACAATGCTCTAGTCTGCCTCCAAAGATTGCTTCACATAGTGTTCACGCTCTGCTATACGCAGATGACATTGTAATGCTGGACCTCACACCTTTTGGTTTGCAAAAGCTACTGGACACATTAAATGATTACTCAAAGGATCATTTTTTAATTCCAAACCTAACAAAAACCAAAGTGGTTGCTTTTTCTGGCAGGAAACAAAGTGTTAAATACTGTTGGCAACTTGACGGGGTTAGAGTAGAAGAAGTTGACGAATATACATACCTCGGCAGGATTTTCTCAAAGAACTTGCAAAATACAAAACAGATAAACAACTTAAAGAGAAAATCAGATTTACATGCCGGGGCTCTCTCCAGATTGTACTCTGCCACAGGAAATAGGCACTTCTCTTCATTGATAAAAGTGTATAGAGCAAAAATTCCTCCAGTGTTATCTTATGCTACTGAGCACATACCAATAAAGCAATGGTCCTATATGGACCTATCCGAAGGGAAAATTTTGAAAAAAATCTTGAAGGTTTCTAAATCAACACCCGTTCAAGCCCTAAGACTGGAATTTTCAATAACAAGCTCCTATGCTACAGCTGTTGCCAATGTCATCAGATGGGCCTATAATATCCTGCACGCAAAGGAAGGAACATTGCGATCCTTGCTAAAGACCGTGACATTTGAATTAGACGCATCAAAACTCAATTTTTACAGGAATATGTCAGCGGCATTTGAAATTGCTAATCTTACTAAAGACATTTTGCTCACTTGGTCAAATTCCCAATTAAAACTTTTTCTAAAATGCTTCACACCTAGACTGAGCTTTGATCTTGATCTTGCATATTGTAGTAAGTTATCTACATACAAACTCTATACTGAGACATTGGAATACAAGCAAATACAGCCGTATTTAGGGTTTTCCCTTACGCATGGTGCAAGAAGGGCTATAACAATGTTGCGCTTAGGTATTTTACCCGTGTCAACCTTTACTTCTAGATGGTCACTAGCTGGTTCCCCGATATGTAAACTCTGTCAAGGAGGCGATCAGGACATTGAGCATATTTTATTCGTATGTCCTCATCCAAATGTAGTTTCAGCACGGGCAAGATATCTTGACCCAATATATTGCAAATGTAAAATTACTATAGTAAAAGATGTGTTACTAGTGGGCAAACAACCACCCAGTGAATGGGTTTGCTATAATTTTTACAAATTTCTAAAGTCTTCTTTAATATTATACTAATTTTTGTTGATTATCCTTATGTAAATTGTTTTTAAATTTATGGTCCTCAGTTGAGTACCAAAACAAATAAAAATCTTTTGACTTGACTTGCTATGCTTTGTTTTGTTATGCTACGCTTTGCTTTATTTTGTTATGCTATGCTATGTTTTGCTATGCTGTGCTATGTTTTGATTTGCTATGCTATGTTTTGATTTGCTATGCTATGTTTTGTTATGCTATGCTATGTATTATGTTATGCTATGTTTTGTTATGCTGTGCTTTGTTATGCTATGTTTTATTTTGCTATGTTTCGTTGTGTTTTGTTATTCTATGCTATGTTTTGTTATGCTATGATATGTTTTGTTGTGTTTTGTTATGATATGCCATGCTATGCTTTGTTTTGTTATGCTATGCTTTGTTTTGTTTTGTTATGCTGTGCTATGTTTTGTTGTGTTTTGTTATGCTATGTTTTGTTTTGTTATGCTATATTATGTTTTGCTATCCTGGTGTGTGGTTGTGTGGGGTTGGGGGTGTGGGGCTCTGTGTGTGTGGAGGTTTGTGTGTGTGTGGGGGGTTCTGTGTGTGGTTGTGTGTGGGGAGTTGTGTGTGTTTGTGTGTGTGGGGTTGTGTGTGTGTGGGGTTGTGGTTGTGCATGGGTGGGGTGTTGTGGTTGTGTGTGTGCGGGGGTTGTGTGGTGTGGGGGGTTTGTGTGTGAGTGTGTGTGTCTGTGTGTGTGTGGAGGGTTGAGTGTGTGTGTGTGGGGGTGTGTGTGTGTGTGTGTGTCTGGGGTTGTGGGGGTGTGTGTAGGGGGGTCTGTGTGTGTGGGGGGGTTTGTGTGTGGTGTTGTGTGTGTGTGGGGGGATTGTGTATGTGTGTGGGGGGTTGTGTGTGGGTGGGGCTGTGTGTGGGGAGGGTTGTGTGTGTAGGATTGCATAGAAAGCACAGCAAAAGTGGGCCTGGCAGAGTGTAAATTAGACCGTGAGCATTAAAGTTTTGGTTACACTTGAAACCCATCAGCGGGGACAATAAAGCATTATTAAACTGAACCGAAAGTGTGGGAGAGAAGGGACGTGAGAAGCAGGGGCACAGAACAGACATCTAGGGCGAGAAGAGGAGGTGGAACAGAGGTGCAGAGATGTGACAGAATGAGACGAAGGGATAAAGAAGAAAATGCAATGACAGCGAATGAAGGAGAGAGGGGAGCATGTAAACGGGTCTAAAGGGACGTTAGTCAGAGAGGCAGAGAACAACAGAAGTGAGTGGAAGGCAGAATGTTGAGAGGAGGAGAGAAAATAGAGAAGTATGGGGTGTTAGTGGGAGAAGAAGGGAGGGGACAGCAAGGCAGAAAGAAGGAAAGAGGAATAACAAGAAGCATTGCGTTTTTGTTCAATAGAAAATCACACATAGAACCAGATATATATTGTAGCGCTGTGGGCGAGCCAGGCGCTATACAACCCACATGGGGAGGGTTTGAGCAGGGTGGAAGGTAACTAGCCCATGGCACATTGAAGACAACTTCTCTAAACACTTAGCATCAAGAAATACTAAAAGAAGAGACGGGGCGGCGTCATATAGTGTGGTGAGTGCGTTTCAGAAGCATGTTGGGGCATCGCACGTCATACATCTACTTTCTCAAACCACCCCATCCCTTTTACAAAAATATAATATCGGCCCAAACAAGCAAGTGCCATGTGGTGCCAGTCTCTCTGCAGGATTCGGTGCCCATGGGCATAGTGTTACTGTAGACAGAGTGCGCGTGAAAGAAACACCAGCAGCACAGCAAAGCGATGTTTGCTTTTTCAATTTATTGCCATGGCGCGATTGCATCGATGTATTACAAACACAACGGACACAGCAAACAAGGGCAAATCGTCTGTCCGAGTGGGGTGAAATTAGAGACGGGTGCGGGCCACTGGTCTGCCAACTGCAGAGGGTTTGCGGAACGCCACCATCAGAGGAAATGTGTGGGAAAAGTTTATTGCAGACTGCCAAGCAGCGGCAGTTAATTTCTTCAACGGTTAATCATCTTTACAGAGGAATGAGCTTCTGCATATTTTATTTGCATCTCATTAGAGGGCATTAGCAGGGGGCACTTAAAGCCTGTCCAGGAGGAGTGCAAAGTTGGGGGGGGACGAGGTAATAAGCTCGCAGCACCAATGAGTCACACACTGCAGAGCCACAGCCTTGGTGAAAGATTGCTCATTTACTTGGGCAATGATCTCTAGCTTTGAAAACCCTGAAAGTGGTGGTCCGACGCCGAAAGCTACTAATTTCAGAGAAGGTTAAATGAGCGACGGGCTGTGAAAGGAGCATACAAGAAGCATCTTTGGTATTTTGGGAACGCTATGATCAACAAGCTCTCGGCATTGCTGTGGCGGGGGCGGGGGAGTGGCAGCCTTTGAAGTATGATGCCGAGGCACAGACAAATGGTGGTGCGCGATGTGCACGCGGGGGGCCGGGGGAGCGGCAGCCTTTGAAGTCTGATGCCGAGGCACAGAAAAATGGTGGTGTGTTATGTGGCTGGCGTGCACGCGCATAGATCGCATGAACTGTATGCGATCCGCAGCCGTTTTGGTAGACTTTTCTTTTCCGCTTACTATAATCTCGCCGGAGCAATACGCAAGCGCATTGGCTCAGACGAGATCTAAAAAGGGGCACGGCCTGCACCACCTCTCTGCAATGCAGCGCAGTGGCTCTTCCTGGAAGCACCTGGTAGGCTACTTGGCCCCCATGGTCCCTCAGGTTTGAAGTGGAATTTTTCCCCCAACTTAAAACGTGCCACAGGGCGTGTTTGCAGACATGTCACCTCAGGCCCCGCCCCCTTCCTTCACCATTGTGGAACATACTGGAGGTACCTTGTGGGCTAGTTGGCCCCCAGGGACCCGTTAGATTGAAGAGTAATTAATTCCTCAACTTAAAACGCACCACAGGGCGCGTTTGCACAATGGTGAAGGAAGGGGGCGGGACTGAGGTGACATGTCTGCAAACACACCCTGTGGTGCATTTTAAGTTGGGGAATTAATTCCTCTTCAATCCTGACGTCCCCTGGTGGCCAACTAGCCCACCAGGTACCTCCAGTATGCGCCAGGAGCTGCGTTGCAGAGGTGTTCAGAGGCCATGCCCCTTTTTACAACACTCTGCAGCTCTGTGGCGCTTACTGGAGGTACCTGGTGGGCTAGTTGGCCCCCAGGGGACCTCAGGATTGAAGAGGAATTAATTCTCCAACTTAAAACGCACCACAGGGCGTGTTTGCACACATATCCCTTCAGGCCCGCCCCCTACCTTCACCACTGTGTAAACGCGCCCGTGGTACGTTTTAAATTGGGAGATTACGCCCCCTTGAATTCTGAGGGTTCCTGGGGTCCAACTAGCCCACCAGGTACCTACCAGTAAGCGCCACAAGGCTGCGTTGCAGAGAGGTGTAAAAAAGGGGCATGGCCTGGAGCACCTCTCTGCAACGCAGCCCTGTGGCGCTTCCTGTAGGTACCTGGTTGGCTAGTTGGCGCCCCCAGGGACCCCCAATATTCAAGGGGAATTTGTTCCCTCCCTGCAAACGCGCCAGGGGTGCACGCGTTTGCAGAGTGGTGCAAGGAGGGGGCGTGGCCTCCGGCTCGATCCCATTTTTTTTTTTTAAAGAAGGGGACTTTGTAGCCCCCCTTTTTAAAAATAATTTATTGGCCCTAGGGACCCCATCCCTCAGGGCCTGCCCCCAATTTTTAATTTAAAAAAAATCAGGAAGGGGGCCATGTGGCCCCCCTCCGGAGGCAATTTTTGCCCCGGGGATCCCATCCCCCAGGCATGGCCGTTTTTTAAAAAAAAATTATTTTGGAGCGGGGCTTTGCCCCCCTCCTGTGGCCAGTTCTAGCCCCGGGCCGTTTCATTTTTTTCCGGGTGGGGGGCCGTGTGGCCTCCCTCTCGTGCCACTACTAGCCCTGGAGACCCCATCCCCCGGGGCTGGCCCTCCCTGTTGGGGGCCATGGGGGGGGTCCCCAATCCCCCCACGGTCCCAGCCATTGCTTTTCCACATGGGGAGCAGCTAACATTCTGCTCCCCTGTGGAAAAGCAATCTGCTTTTCTATTTGGAAGAGAGGGCAGGTTTCAAGCTCTCTCTTCCAAATAGGAAAGCAGTTTGCAATGACAGGGTGAGAGCCGCGACGCACCCGCTCTGTCATTGCAAACTACAGTGTCCCGGGGTGGGCACCCCGGGACACTGCAGGAGCCTGCCCTGGGGGGGTGGCGGTCCCCAGGGCCTAGACAAGGCTCCAGGAGGGGGGCACACGGCCCCCTGTTACATTTTGAAGAAGCCCCTGGGTGTGGCGGTCCCCGGGGCTGGGGTGGCCTGAGAGCCCCCCACCTATTTTAAACAAGCCCCGGGCTGGCGGTCCCCAGGGCTTCGCGGGGGCCCCGTGAGCCCCCTGCATATATTAAGTTAGAGCCCCAGGGGTGGCGATCGCCGGGGCAGTGTGTGGGGGATTGGGACACCCCACACTATTTTTTTGATGATGCCCCCGGGATTTGCCCCCCCCCCCGGAGCAAATTAGCATATTTAGCGGCGAGACCGCGTTTCTCTTTTTTTTTTTGCGGCAGGATGCGCATATCCTGCGCGCATCCTCCCGCTTCTTTTTTGGAGGGGCCCTTGGGGGTCCTTGTGGGACCCCCTGAGCAGGCCTAGGGGGTCAGGGTGTTTCTACCCTGCCCCCTTTTCGTGTTCTGCAACTTTTTTGGGGGTTTCTTGTGCCTCGGTTCTACCGAGGCACAAGATGGCTGCCAACACTTCCTGATTTGGAGTGTTGACAGCCAATTAAAATACAGCTTGTGCACGGAAGGGTGCGCTTAGGGTACGCAGACCCTCCAAGGCCATATATATCTATGTACTTTTAAATCTAATTTTCTCAGGAACTACTGAACGGATTTACACCATTTAAGCAAAAGGCACGAGTCTGAACTAAGGACTACCTCTTTGCCAAATTTGGTGTTATTCCGTTCAGCAGTCCGGGCTGTAGCTGCGGCTAAAGGTCCTATGGGAAATTGCATGGGGAAAACGCGTTTTGGGACACCCCCCCTTTTTCTCGGCCCCCTCTTGACGAATCACTGTGAAACGCGTCATGCCTGTGTGTCAATAAAACAAGTGAGCAGCTTACCTGGGGTCCTGTGTGTACTCTGTCCTCTTGATCGAAGGGGATTGTGGTGAAGATGTTTTGAGGTGTAGCCACGAACACCTCTTAGAGTACCCACCCCGAAGTCTCCGGCGGTGTTTGGTGGCAACTTTGGATTTTACTTTTCGGTAAAAACGCCGGGAGCGCCGCACACCGGAACTTGCCTGGCCACGAAAGATGGACTGCGACTTCGCATGGACGCACTAGTTACCTAACCGATGCGCACGGGCTCATGATCGGGATTCCAGCGGTGGGGTGAAGGGACACAGAGAGCTGCCACACAACGATATTGACAGCATACTCCAGGCAAGCTATGTTGGGGTGAAGGGAGCAGACACCGCCCACTGTGGCAAGTACTTATGATGGTAATTCAGAAAAAATTGCCATACCTCGTAATACTGCCCAAGTGGGCCAAAACAGAAATGCAATATCTCTCAACTCTGTTGATAAGCCATTCCCATATATCTGGTCCCAAAAGATCAATGTGTGACTTATAGATCAAAAGTGCCATATAGTTACCAACCACTAGATCAAAAGTGTCATATAGTTACCAACCACTCAGTCAGTAGATTTGTGGAGCGCTACTTGTCACCTGTGAGGGTATCCAGGAGCTGGCATGGTTCAGTTCATTAGCCGAATAGTGTCGGGTTTGCCAAGCAAAGAGTCTCTAACCTTCTAGAACACCCAGCGGGGATGATGGACTCAACGCTAGACCCCCAATTTACTTCCACACTGCCCCTCAGAGAGGATATTAGACTCAACTTCTCAGTTAAGCAGTACACAGTGGAAAAGGGGACAGGGGATAAAACAATAAACACTGCAGGGCTGCAGATTCACTTGCCAGTTCTCCCAGGATGTAGTACAACACCAAAACACCCTAGACTGTGGTCCTGACCTGAAGAATCCTGTATGCAAGAGAGGGGACAATAATCAGAACACAAACATACCATTACCTTGGCTCCTAAACAAAAATTCTCTCACTAGGAAGACATACTCACAATCCCAGCATGCACCAATATTGTATAAGGTAAGAGTTGCCACACGTTTCAGCAAGACTGTGGCCATAAAGCAAAGAATGTCACAAACATCAATGAAGGTTTCAAATGTTAGGCAATCAAGTTATGTCCAGCAACAGGGGCACTCTGCCGCCGAAAATAAGACCTTGAGACCAGTCTTTAAGTGCAGGCAAAAGGTCACATAACTCATGAAACAAAAATAAAACCAAACAGAAATGAAAAAAACAGGTGTTTCAGGCCACTTATCTGTCTCGGTATCTACTGCACTCTGTTATGTCACAGCAGCAGACGCGGGAGTCTACAGAACGTAGGCGGGATAACCACACTCCTGGGCAGCCTATGGGGACAGAATGAGGAGAGAGACACAGTCGAGGTATCTGCCAGCAAGCCTGTCGGCAGGAGAGAGACTGAAAGAGCTCTTAGCAGAAAAGCGGAGCCCCGCTTTCCGCTTTGTAAATGACCCCTGCGGAGCACTTCCAGTGCGGAACCTGCGCAGGAAACGAAACAAAACAAGGAAACTGTAAGTCAGAGGAGGTTCGAAGAGCAAGGGAAGGCTGGTCCAAGTATCCACTCGGGAAACGGAAAGACAAGCACCATTTCCTGAACCAGGAAGGCTTTATTCCTTCCGGATGCCTCCCGGGTCACCTCAGATGTGTACTCCAGGGGTTGCTAGAGATTGTAGTAAATGCTTCCCATTCATTCAATGTGCTAGAAGGGCATGTGTCAGGACATACCTGGACGGACCCCGCCTCACTCCTGCTACAATACTGACAGTGCCACCCTGCAAGGACTGCCGTCTCGGCAGGCTACCAGGCTTGGCAGGGAATCGTGAATTGAAACACCGCAACAATTGGGGGCAATTAAGGTTTTGTGCAGGTTCCCAAAACCCTTTCTCTGGCTGTAACCCTTGCAATCAATCAAGTACAGGACCCTCCCCCTCACTAACTAGGAATCAAGAACACTCTGTACCTCATATTCCTTCTCTTCGTCTATGTTTAATGGAAGAGGCTTATCTGGCAAGCGGATGAGTGCCTGACAAGGGCGAACGAGAGAGATGTGGAAGATGGGATGAATCCGCCAGTTTGAGGGCAGAAGAAGCCTCATGGCCACTGGATTCAGTATTTTAGCAATGGAGTCAGGGCCAACATATTTGAGTTTCAACTTATTGGTCCCTGTAAGATGCAAGTTTTTTTTAGCCGACCATACCCTTTCCCCAACTTGGTATGCAGGATATTTTTGTCTTCTTCGGTCAACATAATGTTTGTCGGCCGAATGAGCATTCAGTAGACATGTCTTGGCATCTTGAAACACCATTCGCAGATGTGCATGATGTTCATGTTTGGACGGGAGATCTGAAGTGATGGGGCACTCAAAAGGCAGAATGTTGGGATGACAACCCATAGACGAGTGTTCAGCGTTGTTGTACGCAAACTCTGCCATCCATAACAAGGTACTCCACTCCTCCTCTTGTAGCGTGAGACATCTGAGGTATTGCTCTAGAGTTTGGTTTAAAAGCTGTGTCTTGCTGTCGGTCTGCAGATGGTAACTGGTGGACAGCCGGGCATCAATTTTTATGGCTGCGCACAAAGCCTTCCAAAAGTGAGAGATAAACTGAGACCGTCTGTCTGTGATCAAAACAACAGGAATTCCATGGAGATGGACTATGTTTTGCAAGAAGGCGGCGACTAACTCTACTTAAGTGGGTATCTTCTTCATGGGGATAAAATGTCCCATCTTCGTTAGATGCTCCACTACCACCAACACCACTGTGTATTCTTTGCTGGGTGGCATTTCTACTATAAAGGCCATAGAGACTGTATGCCATGGGTAGGGGGAACAGGAATTGACTGGAGTAGTCTTGCAGGTTTGCTGTGGCTGGTTTTTCCCTGGGGACAGACTGCACAACCCTTATGTACTGTAGGACGTCCTGTCTTAGAGTCTGCCACCAGAAGTGACGTGCGGTAAGAGCAATAGTCCTGTGCACACTCAATTGGCCCCCTATCGTAGAAATGTGTGTCCATGTCAATGCCTGAGAACGCAAGGCTTTGTTGTGTAGAAAAAGGGTCTGGGAGCGAAACAAGAAGACCCCTTTCTGAGACCGAAGAGCTGGTTCTTCTTGGACCCAAGTGTGCTGATCTATGAGCGCTGAGCGAGCCTTAACATCAGCCAAAAATATTGGTGGTAGTGATAGCTGCTCGTTCTGGACTGGGGAACACCGCATTTTGGAGGCTAACGGGCAGTTCATCTTTTTCAAGTTCGATTGTGTGATTTATCTTGGAGAGGGCATCCACTTAACCATTTTGTGGACCAGGTCTGTAATTGATCACAAAATCATAATCCGAAAAGAACAATGTCCACCTCAGTTGTCTGGGAGTCAGTGCTCAGGCTATCTTCAGGAACATCAGGTTCCTGTGATCGGTATATACCTCTATCGTGTGGTGGCTCCTAGCAGGTAATGCTTCCATTCTTCACATTCCATTTTTATAGCCATCAGTTCCTTGTCAGTAATGCTGTAGTTTCATGCATGGGAGTTTAGCTGTTTGGAGAAATAGGCCACTGGGTGGAGTTGTCCATTGTCCGGATGTCGTAGTGACAATACACCCCAAGAGCAAATTGGGAAGCATCAGCCTCCAACAGAAAGGGCAACTGAACGTCAGGATGGCGTAGGATGGGGTCCTGAGTGAATCTTGTTTTTAAGTCCTGGAACTCTGTCTCGGCTTCCTCACTCCAGATGAATGTTGCTCCTTTTCTCAGTAGTCTGGTTGCACTACACAAGAAAAATCCTTAATGACCCTCCTATAAAAGTTTGCGACTCCAAGAAAGCTTTGGAGCTCTTTCACATTCTTTGGTGACTTCCGTTCAGTGATGGCCATGACCTTTTTGTTGTCCATTCATAATCCCTTTTCATTTATCACATACCCTAGGAATTCGATCTCAGGCACATGAAACAGGCATTATTCCAACTTCAAACAGAGGGAATTCTTCTGTAAATGCCCAACATCACCCTTACATGTCCGACGTGGTCTTCCATGGTGGTGGAGTAGATGAGGATGTCATCTATATAAACAATGCAGAAAGCATCGAGATAGCCGAGTAACGCCTCATCCATGAAAAACTGGAATGCAGCGGGGGCATTACACAGCCCGAAGGGCATCACTTGATATAGCCTGAACTTCATGCGAAAGGCTTTTTCCCACTCATTACCTTGTTTAACACATACCAAGTGATAGGCACCCCAAAGATCCAACTTGGTAAAGACTTGCGTCCCCTTTAATTACTCCAGCAGAACAGGAATGAGAGGTGATGGGTAACGGTTCTTTATAGGGTGAGCGATCGCGCAACAGTAATCAATAGAAGTCCTAAGGTCCCCCTCCTTCTTAGGGATGAAGAAAAGAGGCTGGAATGAGGGGCGAATGAATCCTGATTGGAGGTTTTCCTCAATATATTTCTTCATGTGTTGTGTTTCCGGCTCTGTCAGGGAATACATTCGGCTGCATGGAATGGTGGTTCCCGGGGTCAAGTCAAAGCAGCAGTAATATTCCCTATGCGGGGGCAACTGACTTACGTGCTATTTGATAAATACCTCTTGGTACTGGACATATTCTGGAGGGACAGAGACAATGGAACAAGTCAGTGGTATGTTACTACCCACTGCAAGGTGGCCTGGTTGTGTTCTCCAAGACTTCTGCTGACAAACCCTCATACCACTACAATGTTCTTTACAGAGGAGGAATTCATAGTTACTGAACAGGCAGACCAATTCACAAAAGGATCATTCAAGGTTAATCATGACATTGCCAATATGAGGCGGAAGTGTGGGGCATTGATTAAATCGAATTGTATGTCTTCGTAGTGATCTTCTTCATATTGCATCAACAAAGGCTGGGTATGGTATTTTACTGCTCCCGACGTCAATACTGTTCCGCCAATTGCTTTCACTGGTTCGCGGGTGCATTTTCGTTCTCTGGGTAGACCCAACAATTTAGCATAGGTCTGATCAATAAAGTTCCTTGTGGCTCCAGAATCAAGTAAGGCAGATGCTCTTTGGTGGAGTTTGTGCCCTAACCACAAAGTGACTACCACATTGATATGGGTGACCAACGTTTGTACTGTGTTTGCCACTATGGAAGAGATCTCGGGGTGGATTCCGCTCGAACAAGGGATCTCAATCTTACTCGAGTTCATCAGTTTTCCGATGTCTCCCACTGGTTCCATTCTTTGTGCATGACTGCTTACGGCCTTCCTGCAGGAGTCTTTTCTCCGGCCCTTGCAGGGGCTGTGCATTCCCAAAGGAAATGACCTCCTTTCCCGCAATACAGGCAAAGGCACTGCTTGTGTCTCTTATCCTTCTCCTCCATGGTAAGTGAACCTCATATCCTATTGATTTGCATAGGTTCCACACCTTCAGTGGACTGGGACACCGCATCCACCACTGATTTGGAACGAGGAAAGTGATACTGTGTTTCAGACTTTCCCCTATCGCCCTTCCTTTCCTGAAGACGGTGGTCCAGCTGCATGGTGAGTTCAATCAACTTGTCACAAGTTTAGGGCATATGTACCACCTGAGCTAGTACTTCCTTCAATTCACCCCGAAACCCCTGGTAGAATAAAGAGGTACGCTTGTCCATAGGCCAATCAGTATCTAACACAAGCCGGTTAAAGGTAGTTATGTAAAACAGCAAGTCATGTGTCCTTTGCTTCAAGGTTATCAGTTCTCTATCCAGCAAGCGATGATGGGATCTTCGGTCAAACAGTTTTTGCATCTCATCGCAGAAAGCTGGAAAGTTATACAGAACCAGGTGTCTTTTTTGATCAATGAAATAGACCAACTTGCGGCGTTCCCCCCTAAGTAGGCCATCACAAAGGCTGTCTTGGCCTAGTCGTTATGAAAGATGGCTGGTCTACATAGGAAATGTAAACGACACTGATTCATGAAGATGCTACATTTTTTGGGGTCCCCAAAAAAACGTTCAGGAGGAGCAAGAGGTATCCAGGGGTGCTGTATTCCATTGATGGGAGTAGTGGCACTGTCGAACTGAGGGGAGGCATGGTTTGCAGCAAAAAACCTGAGGCTAGGGGAACAACCTTTGTGCTTTGGTGAAGGTGTGTATTCAGAAGGGACATTATCTGAATGTACGGGAGGTGGTAGAGTCCATTCCTTGATATAGTGCCCCCTGCTGCTCTCAGGTTTGCCTCCTCTCAATAACCCTGCCACTTCCCTGCACATAGTCTCTAATTCCTTGCGAAAATCCTGATTTTTAACCCTAAAGGCCAGCACCTCTATCTGTAATGTGGTTAGAGTTTCCAAAACTGATGTCAGCGTTTCATTGGGATCCATTATCCAGACTGGTAAAACAACGTGTCGGGTTTGGCAAGCAAAGAGTCACTAACCTTCTAGAACGCCCAGCAGGGATGATGGGCTCGATGCTAGACCCACCAATTCCCTCCCACACTGCCCCTCAGAGAGGATATTAGACTCTACTTCTCTGATAAGCTGTGCACAGGGGAAAAGGGGACATGGGGTAAAACAATAAACACTGCTGGGCTGAAGGTTCGATGGCCAGTTCTCCCAGGATGTAGTATAACACCAAAACACTCTAGACTGTAGACCTGACCTGAAGAATCCTCTAATCAGAGCACAAACATACCATTACATTGGCTCTTAAACAAATACTCTCTCACTAGGAAGACATACTCACAATCCCAGCAAGCACCAATATTGTATAAGGTAAGAGTTGCCACACATTTGAGGAAGACTGTGGCCATAAAGCAAAGAATGTCACTAGCATCAATGAAGGTTTCAAATGTCAGGTAATCAAGATATGTCCAGCAACAGGGGCACTCTTCCACCAAAAATAGGAACATGAGACCAGTCTTAAGTGCAGGCAAAGGGTCACATAGCTCATGAAACAAAAATAGAACCAAACAGAAATGAAAAAACCAAGCGTTTCAGGCCACTTATCTGTCTTGGTATCTGCTATTCTCTGTTACGTCACAGGAGCAGACGCGGGAGTCCAGAGAACGTAGGCGGGATAACCACACTCCTGGGCAGCCTACGGGGACAGAATGAGGAGAGAGACACCCCGAGGTATCTGCCTGCAAGCCTGCCCGCAGGAGAGAGAGAGAGCGAGCTCTCAGCGGAAAAGTGGAGCCCCGCTTTCTGCTTGATAAATTACCCCTGCAAAGCACTTCCAGCGCAGAACCTGCACAGGAAACGAAACAAGGAAACTGGAGGTCAGACGAGGTCCAAAAAACACGGGAAGGCTGGTCCTAGTATCCACTCAGGAAACAGAACAACAAGCACCATTTCCTGTACCAGGAACGCTTTATTCCTTTTGGATGCCTCCCGGGTCACTTCCGGTGTGTTCTCACGGGGTTGCTGGGGATTGTAGTACACGCTTCCCATTCATTCGATGTGCTAGAAGGGCCTGTGTCGGGACATACCTGGATGGACCCTGTCTCACTCCTGCTACAATCCTGAAAAATAGTCAGGTCTTCAAATGCCAGGCCTTGAAACATCTACTCGCTCACTCACGATGTGGAGTCAGATTTCATCAGGTCAAGCTATTTTTAGAACCTACTGTTCTGGTATGTGAACTTAAGCTGGAAAGGAACACCTGTTTTGTTCATTCAGAAAGTGAATGGCAATAAAGATGCCAATAAATCTTGTTTTTATCTTGACACATTTGAAGTCTATTCAAGGAAATAGGTCAAATATCTCTTAGACAGTTAGGGGTTTTTGTCAAGTGAGCTGTATGAAGAAGTCCGTTCATTTTCTAACATAACATTTAAAGTAAGCCTGTAAATGGGTAGTACAAATATTTCAAAATATATCAGGAATTATGGAAGCAATTTCTTTTTGTAAATAAGAAGTATGATGCAAACAAAGATTTAAATAGGAGCAAAACAATTCAGAACACTTTACTTGGTGATGTGCAAATGACACATATTTGCAGAAATTTGATTTCCAAACATTTGTACACTACATAATTTTATCAGTAAAACCACGTCAATAGAACCTTTTGGCCACTTCAATGTAAAATCTGCTGATTCCAAATGACAGTGTGCTACCACTTCATGCTATAGTTATCCATTTATTAAAAGTGAATGTTTTTAAACATGATTTGAGGAACATTCCTGACCCCGCCCTGATGACAATGCTGTTAAAGAACTAAGAGGCAAGTCAGGGGTCATGTGTATCCTATATGTGGCTAGATTTGTATTATATATGGAGCAAACGTTTGGTCTATTAAATCAAACAAAAGAGTTTTTTTGCACAGCAGACATGCTGAATTCCCATATTTGAAGGTGCTCTTATATGTGACAATGGAGAAAATGGCGGCTCAGTGAATTGAAATATTTGCCCACGATCACCTCATTTGAAACCAATTTATGAGTCAAGAGTATTCCAACTAGGTAGAGCAAAATATTTAATTCACTAGACCTGCAGGTCTAGTAACAATTTTATGATTTTTCGAGGC
The DNA here is from genome assembly GCF_964261635.1 of Lissotriton helveticus. Lineage (NCBI taxonomy): Eukaryota > Metazoa > Chordata > Amphibia > Caudata > Salamandridae > Lissotriton > Lissotriton helveticus. The sequence goes on from NC_136057.1 coordinate 1,831,583,847, forward strand.
CTGAGTAGTTTCAGAACTCTGGGCGAGATGGGGAGGTCCATAGATGAAAGTGAAGCTTGTTCCATGTCTTTGCTGCTAGGTAGGAGAAGGAGCGACCTCCGCATCTGCTACATCGAATGCTGGGGGTGAGGGTTAGTGAAAGGAATGCAGAGCTGAGGTGTCTGGTGGGCTGATAGAAATTCAGGTTGTGGTTCAAGTAGGCATATCTGCAGTTGTGTAAGGCCTTGTATGCATGGGTCAGGAGTTTGAACTGGCATCTTTTCTGTCCAGGTAGCCAGTGGAGTTTCCCTGAGGTAGGGGATGATGTGGGTTTATCTTGTGGGCCATCTTGTGCTCTGTAGACCGAGGCACAAGAAATCAGAAAAACAAACGTGTAGAACACAAAAAGGGGGCAGGGTAGAAACACCCTGACGCCCTAGGCCTGCCCAGGTGGTCCCACAAGGACCCCCAAGGCCCAAAAAATGTTTTTTTAAAACCTGGTCTGGTTTTTTTTCAAATTACCCCCCGGGGGACCAAATCGCGGGGGCATAGTGATAAAGAAGTGTGGGGGGCCCCAATCCCCCCACACTGCCCCGGGGACTGCCATCCCCCGGGGCAAAGCAACGCAGCCCCCTGGCGCATACTGGAGGCTCCTGATGGGCTAGTTGGCCCCCAGGAACCCCCAGTATGCAAGGGGAATTAGTTGCCCCTCTGCAAACGTGCCAGGGGGCTGCGTTGCAGAGAGGTATAAAAAGGGGCATAGCCTCATTACAACTCTCTGCAATGCAGCTCCCTGGCGCATACTGGAGGTTCCAGCTGGGATAGTTGGCCCCAGGGACCCCCAGTATGCAAGGGGAATTAGTTCCCCCTCTGCAAACGCGTCCGGGCGCTGCGTTGCAGGGAGGTGTAAAAAAGGGTGTGGCCTCATTACACCTCTCTGCAATGCAGCCCCCTGGCGCATACTGGAGGTTCCAGGTGGGCTAGTTGGCCCCCAGGGACCCCCAGTATGCAAGGGGAATTAGTTTCCCTTCTGCTAACGCGCCAGGGAGCTGCGTTGCAGAAAGGTGTAAAAAGGGGCATAGCCTCATTACACCTCTCTGCAATGCAGCCACCTGGCGCATACTGGAGGTTCCAGGTGGGCTAGTTGCACCCAAGGGACCCCTAGTATACAAGGGGAATTAGTTCCCCCTCTGCAAACGCGCCCGGGGTCTGCGCTGCAGAGAGGTGTAAAAAAGGGTGTGGCCTCATTACACCTCTCTGCAATGCAGCCCCCTGAGGAATACTGGAGGTTCCTGGTGGGCTAGTTGGCCCCAAGGGACCCCCAGTATGCAAGGGGAATTAGTTCCCCCTCTGCAAACACGCCAGTGGGCTGCGTTGCAGAGAGGCGTAAAAACATTTGTTTTTCAATTTATATTCAAAATATGTAATGTAATTTAAAAAATAAAATATCTAAAAATAAATCATTTAAAATAATGTAGTAAATCAGTATAAAAAATATAACAATTAATACATTTCAATATTATCATTTACAAAACCATTGAAATTCACTGAAAAAACCATAGGTTTCAGCCACGTTATAGTTAGAAATGACCATTTAAAAAACCTTTGAAATTCACTGAAAAAACCATAGGTTTCAGCCACGTTATAGTTAGGAATTAGCATTTAAAAAAACTTGCAAATTCACTGAAAAAACCATAGGTTTCACACACGTTATAGTTAGGAATTAGCATTTTAAAAACCTTTGAAATTCACTGAAAAAAACATAGGTTTCACACACGTTATAGTTAGGAATTAGCATTTTAAAAACCTTTGTTCACTGAAAAAACCATAGGTTCACACCAGTTATAGTTAGCTGGTCATTTTACTCATACAAAACCTTTGAAATTCCCCCGTTATAGTTAGTTGTACTCACTATAACTTGCGCGCCCGCAATCCACTGCTGATAATGTCACATATTACATCATTCATGACATATTACAGGATACAGTCAATGTATTAATATAAAAAGTTTCTACTCAGACAGCTCCCCTCTCTGCCTCTACCTAATACTGAAAACATTGTCGCCAAAATAGACACCCCCAATGGCTCACTTATATTGGTCCTATTATATCGCCCTCCCCAAACCATGGCTACATTCCCTTCCATTCTAGCTCAGTTACTGGCACCATTGGTCACTAACCACTCTAAACTACTCCTGGTTGGAGATCTAAATCTCTGGTTCGACAACCTATCGTTGGACCCCCAAGCTGCAGAGATGAGCGAACTCTTCTGTGATCTTAACCTGACACAACACATCCACACCGAGACCCACCAGAAGGGCCACAGCCTCGACCAAATCTGGTCTCTGAACCTGCCCCTATCTGTATTAGACATAAAACCCTGTTGCTGGTCCGATCACCACAGCATCAGGTTCTCTTTCCAGCTAGATAAGACAACCCACTTTAAACTACAATCTAGCAAAACCATCAGGAAATGGTCCTCCATGGATATGCCAGCCTTTCTAAACTTCTTGGGTAACTCCCCCCCCCTCGACAGCAACAATGTGGATGAGGCCGATAGCCGGCTCAATGAATGGCTCACTGAAGCGATTAACATCTATGCTCCCCTCACGCATCTCAGCTGCTCAAGGAGCCCGGATGCACATAAATGGTTTACACTCGAACTAAAAACACTGAAATTAGAGGTGAGGCAAAAGGAAAGAACCTGGCGCTCTCAGTACTGTCCACTGGCTAAGGCCGCATACTGCTCAGCCAGGAAAACATACCAAAAAACTCTACAGAACCATAAAACAACCTACTATTCATCTAAAGTCCTCAACTCCACCAACAAGTCAAAAGAAATTTTCAGGATTGTGAACGACCTTTGCAACGACGATAGAACTTCCCCCCCGGTAGTTCCCTCACAAGCGTTATGCAACTCCCTGAACGACTTTTTCCGTGATAAGATCTTAACGATTAAGCAGAACATCTCCACACTCCCATCATCCGCCCCAGTGGATGACATCTATTTCAATCCCTCAACTTTACATTCCTATCCCCTTATTGATTTGAAAACTTTCTTGACATTATTGTCTAGAGTCAAATCAGGATCCCCTATGGATGTCTGCCCCCCCCATATCATGAAAGAAATTGGTCGAGCTATGCCCAACAGCATGATATCCCTACTCAACGACTCTCTTACGTCAGGGACAGTACCTAGCAGCTTCAAACAGGCCCTACTGATTCCCCTCACCAAGAAGCCTGGCATCGACCCGCTCGACCTTACGAACTATCGGCCCATATCTTTGCTACCTTTTCTATCGAAAATGCTGGAGGCGCACGTCACCAACTGCCTCTCTAACTTCGTGGAGGAAACAGAATATCTCCAATCCAACCAAGCAGGCTTTCGACCTGGCCACTCCACTGAGGCAGTAATATTGGCAGTCCAGAACACCTTGAGGTCCAACGCTGATAACAACCTTCATCAAGCCTTAGTACTTCTCGACCTGTCCGCGGCATTCGACACGGTTGACTATTCCATTCTGGTCAACCGTGTCGAACAGGCGGGTCTTAGAGACTCTGCCCTAGCCTGGTTAAAATCGTTCATCACCGAACGCACCCAATCGGTTCGCTTAGGCTCTTTTTCTGCCGCCAAGGTCAAGTCTTTTTGTGGGGTGCCCCAGGGCTCCTCACTATCCCCCCTGCTATTTAATCTGTACATGCGGCCCCTCCTCTTTGCCCTGAGTAAGCACAAAGTCACTGCATATAACTATGCAGATGACTTACAGCTTATCTTTGTTCTCAATTCCCCTAACGCGGTGGAGGACTTCCAAGCCACCATGACCCTAATCCAGAGCTGGATGTCCTCAAATCACCTCAAGTTAAACCCGGGGAAAACTGAGTTGATTCTGCCCGGCAAGAGCGAAATCAGTTGGAGCCCTAACTTCTGGCCGTCGGACATGGGCCTTCCCCCTAAGAAATCTTCCACTGTAAAAAGTCTGGGGATAACCATCAACGGGGACCTCTCGCTAAAATCCCAAATCGGTACCGTGGTCTCCTCTGGATTTTTCCAACTAAGAAAAATCAGGAAAATCGCCCATTTCCTCACTCCTTCCGCCTTAATCCAGGTAGTCATGGCCCTAGTCCTCTCCCACATTGACTTTTCTAATAGCCTATACCTAGGCCTACCCGCAGGACAACTCAAAAGACTACAGTACCTGCAGAATCAGGCCGCTAGGCTGATCTGCAAAGTACCCAAATGGGAATCTATCAAACCAGGCCTGGAGAGTTTGCACTGGCTACCCGTGGCTCAAAGAGCCGAATTCAAAGCCGGGTGCATTATCTTTAAGGCTCTGCAAGGCAAGGGACCCCTATTTATCAGACAGCTGATCGGTAGATATGTCCCTTCACGGAATCTAAGATCTGCCCACAAAGACCTTTTAGAAGTTCCTCGTTTTAAGAAAAAACGACAAGGCGGCAGCAGCTTCCACTTCCTGGCAGCCACCCTATGGAACTCTTTACCACTAGCCCTCAGACAGAGTAAAGACCTCCTTGCCTTTAGAAAGGCTTTTAAAACTCACCTCTTCATAAAAGCTTACCCGAAATAACTCTTCCGGCAGACTCACCTCTTGTTATGTTTTTTATCTTACCAGCGCCAAGAAGCCCCTGGGCGTACGCGCGCTTTATAAATTTTTAATAACATAACATAACATAACATATTACAATATACAAAGGCAGTTTGTTGGAAAATAAATATATAAAAAATATTAAAATTGATACAGAAATTAGCATTTTAAAAAACCCTTGGAAATTCACTGAAAAAACCATAGGTTTCACACACATTATATTTAGGAATTAGCATTGGAAAAACCTTTGAAATTCACTGAAAAAAACATAGGTTTTAGACATGTTATAGTAAGGAATTAGCATTTAAAAAACCTTAGAAATTCACTGAAAAAACCATAGGTTTTAGGGGTCTTATAGTTAGTTGGACATTTCACTTGTACAAAACCTTTGAAATTCCTCCGTTATAGTTAGTTGTACTAATTATAACTAGCGCGCCCGCAATCCACTGCCGATGATGTCACATATTACATCATTCATGACATGGTCAGGGACATCACTGATGACATCACTGATGACATCATCCACGTGACTATCTGATACACCTTATCATACACTAGTATAACCTTTCAACACTCATTATAAAATATGGAGTACCATATTTGAAACGATCGACACACCAATACAAGTTTCTAAAAACCCACTCAGTGATTCCTACATCTACACACACATCTAAACACTTACCTATAGACTCACTCATACATGCTAACAAAGATCAATAGAACACTATTAAATATACTTATATACCTACATCGACATTACACACCAGCACACATCCTATTCACTTATGCAGTCATCCTACTCACTTATGCAAACAATTGATCATACTTATATTTACTAAGCTACACACTTATACAAACACCACTTTATTTATTCAAATAGACAGTAACTCATACTTAGTGTGTTATAAAATCCCTATTACAAGTGAACAGTTATTCATAGTCACTCATACAATCACTGAGTCTTATGTATACTTATTTATATACAACAACTGTCACATACACTGCCTTTTATATTTCTAGTTTGTTGGACATGTATCATTAAGAAATATATTTACTCATCACCACACCCATAAAGAGATTCACACACCCAAACATCTGTTTCCACATACAGTCTTAACCTCATATACCAACTAAATCAACTATTTACACATCTTTGGACAGTCACACACCTCCCACCCAACCACACACACATTCATTCACTATCCCGTACAAATACTCACTTAACTAATGAATAACTAATATAGACTTTCACATAGTAACCAACTTATGTAGTAGTTTACACAACAAGAGATAGAGTGATACAGGTATTCACACAGTTTAATCACTATCCCATATATTTAGTGAGACACTTTAAATTCGTCACTTAGACAGTCAATCACATTGCTACTAAATCCTCCATTCAGACACTTATACATCCACTCAGTCTTCAAAGCAGATTGATATATATATAGTCGTTGCTATAGTTGTAGCCGACTCATATTTTCATCATGCCACAGCAGCTTGTGAATTCCTTCGAGGCTGAATCATGGGGCCTTGTGGGAAGTGTAGTCCCACCACATGAGACTACACGAAATTGAAGGCTGCACATCATGGGGGCGGAGTAAGGCTGCCGATTTAAACAACGTGACAGGCGGAACATTAACAGCACAAGGAGCAGCTGGAGAGGGGCGCTGAGGAAGGCAAAATGTGCCGAAATGCATTCGCCTGTGACTGCTGTTCATTAAAGTGCTCCTTTTAATCTCCTTTGTGGGTCACGTCTCTTTCGTTTGGAGGAGGTGGTAATGTCAGACATTCAGCGCAGAGCCAGAGCGCTTGACGTGTACCCCCGCCGCTCAAGAGGTATGGACTTGCTGGCAAGCTCGTGTGAGCATCTTCTGTTGATTGCGGTAGCAATTATGTCCATTACCCACAAGGACGCCTGACCTACAACGTGGCAAGTGGATATTTATCCTCTGTTTGGGTGACCGGTTCCCGTGCCTACCCCCGCAGAAAAAGCCAGGCAGAACGGTTGTGGCGGAAAAACAAGGGAGCCCCGAGGGGGCGCCAAGGTGGCCAGCTGTCTTACCTACCAACGGACTTCCTAGGCTGCGCCTGTCAGTTGTAGCCGACTCATATTTTCATCATGCCACAGCAGCTTGTGAATTCCTTCGAGGCTGAATCATAGGGCCTTGTGGGAAGTGTAGTCCCACCACATGAGACTACACGAAATTGAAGGCTGCACATCATGGGGGCGGAGTAAGGCTGCCGATTTAAACAACGTGACAGGCGGAACATTAACAGCACAAGGAGCAGCTGGAGAGGGGCGCTGAGGAAGGCAAAATGTGCCGAAATGCATTCGCCTGTGACTGCTGTTCATTAAAGTGCTCCTTTTAATCTCCTTTGTGGGTCACGTCTCTTTCGTTTGGAGGAGGTGGTAATGTCAGACATTCAGCGCAGAGCCAGAGCGCTTGACGTGTACCCCCGCCGCTCAAGAGGTATGGACTTGCTGGCAAGCTCGTGTGAGCATCTTCTGTTGATTGCGGTAGCAATTATGTCCATTACCCACCAGGACGCCTGACCTACAACGTGGCAAGTGGATATTTATCCTCTGTTTGGGTGACCGGTTCCCGTGCCTACCCCCGCGGAAAAAGCCAGGCAGAACGGTTGTGGTGGAAAAACAAGGGAGACCCGAGGGGGCGCCAAGGTGGCCAGCTGTCTTACCTACCAACGGACTTCCTAGGCTGCGCCTGTCAGTTGTAGCCGACTCATATTTTCATCATGCCACAGCAGCTTGTGAATTCCTTCAAGGCTGAATCATGGGGCCTTGTGGGAAGTGTAGTTCCACCACATGAGACTACACGAAATTGAAGGCTGCACATCATGGGGGCGGAGTAAGGCTGCCGATTTAAACAACGTGACAGGCGGAACATTAACAGCACAAGGAGCAGCTGGAGAGGGGCGCTGAGGAAGGCAAAATGTGCCGAAATGCATTCGCCTGTGACTGCTGTTCATTAAAGTGCTCCTTTTAATCTCCTTTGTGGGTCACGTCTCTTTCGTTTGGAGGAGGTGGTAATGTCAGACATTCAGCGCAGAGCCAGAGCGCTTGACGTGTACCCCCGCCGCTCAAGAGGTATGGACTTGCTGGCAAGCTCGTGTGAGCATCTTCTGTTGATTGCGCTAGCAATTATGTCCATTACCCACCAGGACGCCTGACCTACAACGTGGCAAGTGGATATTTATCCTCTGTTTGGGTGACCGGTTCCCGTGCCTACCCCCGCGGAAAAAGCCAGGCAGAACGGTTGTGGCGGAAAAACAAGGGAGACCCGAGGGGGGGCTAAGGTGGCCAGCTGTCTTACCTACCAACGGACTTCCTAGGCTGCGCCTGTCAGTTGTAGCCGACTCATATTTTCATCATGCCACAGCAGCTTGTGAATTCCTTCGAGGCTGAATCATGGGGCCTTGTGGGAAGTGTAGTCCCACCACATGAGACTACACGAAATTGAAGGCTGCACATCATGGGGGCGGAGTAAGGCTGCCGATTTAAACAACGTGACAGGCGGAACATTAACAGCACAAGGAGCAGCTGGAGAGGGGCGCTGAGGAAGGCAAAATGTGCCGAAATGCATTCGCCTGTGACTGCTGTTCATTAAAGTGCTCCTTTTAATCTCCTTTGTGGGTCACGTCTCTTTCGTTTGGAGGAGGTGGTAATGTCATATATATATATATATATATATATATATATATATATATATATATATATATATATCCACCTCGTTTTTGGCAAATAGACTTCTGCCACTTGCAGCGGTGGGCCGGGACGGGCTCGCTAAGCCCAACAATCCGGGGCATGGGCAAACGTCAATAATTGAGTCAATAGAGGGGTGGTGGGCCAGGGTGTTGTGGCACGTACACACTGAAGCGGACACACATAGGTCATGCTTTACCTATTTGCCGGTAAGGTGGGGGGAGGGGTCTCAGGGAGGGGTGGGGGGGCAAGGGGGTGGGGGAGGGGGGCACATACAGCACACACAGCACAGCACTTGTTTTCTTTCTTTAGCAACAGAGTTAGATAGGTATTTAGAGGAACCTTTTGATGTATTTTAGATGATTTGTAGAATAGCCTCAATCAATGTTTGTGGTCTGAATAACCCTCAGAAAAGGATTCGGGTGGCCGCACTACTCAAAACAATGAGATTCGATATTGTATGCCTGCAGGAAACGCATGTCGAGGGAGGGAGGACATTTCTTCTAGATCAGCTGGGTTTCAACATGCTGGCTTGTACAAAGCAGGGTTCCAGGACAAGGGGCGTGGCTATATTAGCCAAAGGGAGGGATAGTGTAGTGATTAAGAAACTTGAAGACCAGTGGGGTAGGTGGGTGATTGCTGAAATAAGGCATAAGGGGGTGAAGGTTACAATTGTTTCAGTCTATGGCTCGACGGAGGATGATCCAGAGTTGTTTGAATTTCTTGACACAGAGTTGGCACATTGGCAAGAACCAATAATATGCTGTGGGGACTTTAATATCAGCATGGCCTCTGGTAGCGGAGTACAAGTAAGACAGGGATATGCTGGTAGGAAAAAAGGGTATTCCGAGCTGTCACAGCCATGGCGCAGAATAACTCACTTTGTGATGTCTGGGCAGAGCTTCAATCGCAGGTAGATGGTGCCACATTTTATTCTGCACCTCACAGAATTTTGGCAAGACTAGATTACTACTTAATTTCCAATTCTGTGCTGGTAAAATCTAGAATTCAGAAATATCCAAGGATCATATCAGACCACAGTCTGCTGGTCCTGGCGATTAATTTGGAGGGGGTGACATCTAGGGATAATGGTTGGACATTTGAGAGAGCTCTCCTGAAGGATTCAGAATATATTACGCATATGAATAAATGGATACAGGAGTTTTGGGTGTTTAATAGAGAGAGTGCATCAGCGGGGGTTGTGTGGGACACGTTCAAGGCAGGGGCCCGGGGGGAGACAATGAGTTATACTTTGCTCAAGCAGAAACAGGAAAGAGCCAGGGTAGAGCAGTTAGAGAGGACAATTGGACAGGCAGAGGAAGAATTGAGTTCTCTAATGCAGCAGAATATGCCTCTGGAGCAGCAGTTATTTAGAATTATCCAGTTTAAAGCGGAGGTGGTAGAGGATATTAGCAGCAAGGCAGCGGCAAAATATTTAGTTAAAAAAGAGCAAGCGCGCTTCCCAGCATACACACTCTTAGGGCTTCCTAATGCACTTACATTCCCCTTGAGATCAACTCGCGGCAAACAGATGGGCATTGCAATGCAGGCAGCTTCGCAACACGTCCTGTCGCTCTGGGGCTCCACTAACCCACCCACCCACACTGGCTGGCTGCACAAGCTGTGGTTCACGTTGGGCATGGAACGGATCCAGGCCACCCTCACGCATACCACTGACGCATTCCGCACCACTTGGCAACCGCTCCTGGCGTTGCTCTCCAGGGAATTCCACGAAATCACCTGCCCGAAATATCTTCGTATTCTAAGACTCACAGACTGCATTGTGGACCGAACGCAGCCAGAGGCACCCTGATACATTCTGATTCGCTACATCTCACACGATTACTATAGACGACTGGCGTACTGGTGGGGTGGGGGGGGGGGCGTTGGGGTTGGGTGTTTGGGGGGGAGGCGGGTTCTTAAGGCTGGCTTGTTTCCTTGTCACCCCGATTAGGGGATTCTTTAGACTTCCGGGCACCACTTTTCCATTTGGGCATGCTTATCCTGCTCACCTAACGCTCATTAGAGAAGACGTGTCTGTCTGTCTAGCTTGCCTAACTTGCCTGTTGATTGTCCATTGCTATGCCATGCCTTTTTCTTTTTCTGTTTTAAAACTCAATAAACATACTTTGACAATAAAAAAGAGCAAGCGTTTAAACTAAGCGAAAGAGTCAGACATATCCTGGCAGTCCGGACCAGGCAGCAATTAGCTTTGGGCGAGATTAAAGAGATTATGGATAATCATGGGATCCTCACGAGGGACGCAGAGGGAATTAGAGAAGTCTTTAGACAATTTTATGCAGAGTTATACAGTAACGAAGATGGTTGCGGAGGAATAGCAGAATACCTAAATCTGAGTATAGATGGAACTGCTCCGCACCTCCCGGCTGAGGAGAAGGCAGCTTTAGAGGCCCCGATCTGCCTAGAAGAAGTGCTCAGAGCAGTAGGAGACCTCCCGGCTGGGAAGGCGGCAGCCCCGGATTTATTGCCAGTTGAATTTTACAAGGTATTTCAAGGGGTGATTGTTGTAGAACTGCTGAATGTGTTGCTGCAAGCCCAACAGGGGTACTCTATCCCGAAATCTTGGGGGGGGCAGATGTCATTGTCATCCTTAAAAAAGGGAAGATATCTACAGCCCCAGGCTCCTACAGGCCAATCACCTTGATGAATGCCGACTCAAAAGTGTATTCAAAGATCCTAGCCAACAGGCTAGCAAAAGTGATCGAGGGCTTGGTTAGTGGTACCCAACACGGGTTTATTCCGGGGAAGGGCACCACGCATCATATTAGGCAGGTAATCACTCTGTTTGACGCCACGGAGGTCCCAGGGGACCCTATCGCAGCTCTCTTTTTAGATGCCGAAAAGGCTTTCAATAGAGTTTCTTGGGACTATCTATGGGCGGTATGTAGTATCCTCATGTTGTATTTATGTCCCTTTACTCATCTGCATCTAGCTGCTCAGCCATTGTGAGTGTTCCGGTTAGAGTGTTGGTCTGTGAGTGGAAAGTTGGATGCATGAGAGGAGTGAGTTAAGGATGGGCTGAGCAGCTAGGAGGCTGCTCCTGATGGGGCTATTGATATCTACATCTGAAGAACTAATAAACATCATCTACATGTACCTGGTCTGATCTACAGCGTCTACTTATATCAGCTTAACATGAGAGATCAACTCACTACAATTATGGCGACGAGGACAAAGAACCTACCTTTTACAGGAGAAAGTAACATGAAGCAAAGTAACTAAAAGAAGAAAAATGCTAATGGAGTACATCATGAAGCTTACAAAGTAAGGTAAAAGATACCGATCAAGAAACCAGTCCAAAACCACCTGCTTGCCCCATCAGTGTCCACTACATCGGACAGCCCAAGTGCAGGTGAGCAGTGTCTAGCATTTTCATTCAACTATGCCTATTCTTAAAGAAGACATGTTTATTCTCCATAAAATGAGAAGTAATTTGTGGGTTAAAGAGACATTACCCACCGTTGTGGGGCTAAAGTGACTTAAAGCGTGAGGCTACTTGCTTGGTGAGAGGCTATTTGCTTGGTCTAAAGAGATTTAAATAGCAAGTTGGAAGAAACGTAAGTTTAACTTTCTGTGACTGTATTTCAAGATTGCCCAACAGAAAGTAGCTAAAGTGCACTTATTAGCGAAAGACTAGTGATTTTAAAAAGCATAACCAAATTTCAACTGTTAGAAAAGAGGAGGGCATGCTCGACGAGGCAGAGTCTACAATTAGCGGCAACTGGATTTGTTATCAACTGTTTTTCTCTAAGGACCCAGTGTTCACTGTGGCGAGTTTAATGCAATTTTTCTCCAAATTCACGAGATGTAACATTACCAGTTCATGAAGAGCCGAGTTAAGGCGAGTGAGAAAAAAAATGTTAACTCTAACGGTTACAGGACCGTTTTTCAAAAGACTCTTTCTGTCAAGCCCGAGTTGACAAACAGTTTAGTCGCGACGTTTAAGACTGCTGCCGTGTGTTTATTTTGGTGAGTTGCCTACAATTTACTTAAAAATGCTAAAGTTTTTATCAACATCGTCATTACTTCATTAAAATTTTCAAAAGAACATGCAAGCGCTACTCACCGTTTCATTTTGGTCGCGCGGTGGCAAGCTGTTCCTTGGTGACGTTCTTCCCTCCGTGTTGCTAGATGACGTCCTTCTCAGTCGTTCTATTCTGCTGCCTTGTCACGCCTGCATTCAGTAACGCGCCGTGAGCCACCCGGCTTTGCGTTAGAAACGTGATGCCATTTTGCTGTTGGAAGCTTCAGCCTGTTTGTTCTATTTCACAAGGGGCAATTGGTTTCATAGACCAACAAGTTTTGTTCGTCAAATTAATGACATTCAAGATCGATTGTCTGCGCCAGCGATGCTATACCTCACCATTTCTTCTTGTGAGTACATCGACAGTTTCTTGCTGGAGTTTGTTCTTATTTATAAATGTTTTGGACACAGAAGACACTTGACCCGGCAGGAAATTTCAACCTGTCAGTTTTCAGTTCTCGCCAAGTTTTTTAAGTACAGTTATACTCTTGCAAACACGATTCTAGTACTGCTGCAAGGTAAATCTTTATGATGCCAAGTACTTTGTCCTTCCGATCTTCACTTGTCAGTTTCTACGATGTACTTTCTTACGACATGTCGACAAGTCCTTTGGTGTTTTTTTATGCCTGTTCCTCAACACGGTGACAGGCACACTTGTGACATTTTAGAAACAATAAACGTTTATGGGTTCTTAAAAAAATAGCTCTGAGCTTGTTACCTCATCCCGGTGACAGGCACACCAAAAATGTTTTTCTTCACAGATTTTTGAAATCTATATGCTTGTAGTGTATTTTTATAGCATACTAACTTCTATAAATGTGTTATTTAAAGGTGTTTCTGTTAGCATAGGAGTGGGTTTGTCCCATCTCCACAGTATACCAACCGTGCAAAATGTGTTCTCTATTGATGTTTTGTTGGTATAGGAGTGGGTTTTCAGTCCCATGACCCCTGCATACAGATATGTTATTCCTGCCTTAGGATGGGAGTGGGTATTTAGTCTCATTACCCCTTGTTCACACTTTACATATAGGGGTGAGTTTTTAGTCCCATTACCCCAGTGTACCGTATTTTATCCCTGTTTTGGGATGGGAGTGGGTGTTTTTTAGTCCCATGACCCCAATTTACAAATATTTTATCTTTGTTTAGTATTGAGAGTGGGTTTTAAGTCCCAACTCCTCACGTTCATAGTTATTTTCCTCTGGGATGGGTTTTAGCCCCAGTTCTCAGTTCAAAAGGGGGTTTTCAGTCCCACCTTTGTTATAAGGGGGTTTCAGTCCCACCTTTGTTAGATGATTTTGGGTGCCAGTCCCAAACAGTTTTGCACGTGGGTTTTAGTCCCATAGTGTCCCTTACAAGAGGGGTGGCGTTTTTAGTTTTCGCCACAGTTTTTTTTATTCAGTACGTTCTTATTTTATTTGTTCATTATTAAAGGAAGAGGATGGTGTTAGTATATTTCTATCTCTTCGCTTTCTTCCTTCTTTCTTAAATTGGATGTCTGTTTTCCCTCTTGCGATGCTATTTCATATTCATCCCTGGGTTTACAGATTTCTTGCGACATTTGTATATATTTACTGTGCTTAGTTTTTATCTTCTTAGTCTTTATCTTTTGTTTTCCATTTTTGAGAGAAGAGGATAATGTAGTATCCTCATGTTGTATTTATGTCCCTTTACTCATCTGCATCTAGCTGCTCAGCCATTGTGAGTGTTCCGGTTAGAGTGTTGGTCTGTGAGTGGAATGTTGGATGCATGAGAGGAGTGAGTAAAGGATGGGCTGAGCAGCTAGGAGGCTGCTCCTGATGGGGCTATTGATATCTACATCTGAAGAACTAATAAACATCATCTACATGTACCTGGTCTGATCTACAGTGTCTACTTATATCAGCTTAACATGAGAGATCAACTCACTACACGGTACTTCTCCACTATGGGATAGGTGAGGGTTATGTTCAAGCGATCCAGGCACTTTATATGGAGCCAACAGCTAGGATTAAGATAAATAGGGGGTATACAACCTCGGTGCAGATTTCCAGAGGGACAAGATAGGGGTGTCCAGCTTCACCACTATTGTTTGCATTGTATATGGACCCCCTGCTTAGGAGGTTGGAAGCCAATGGTAACATTCCCGCAGTAACCATAAACCACAGGCAATACAAAACTTTCGCCTACGCGGATGATGTGGCAATTGTTTCACCTAATCCCACATTGGCCATTCGCGAGATTGAAGCGGAAGCTCAGCGGTTTGGGGAGGCTACAGGTTAAATAGAGAGAAGACCCAAATAGTCAAGAACCCACACGCAATATGTAGAGACCATCGGGTAGTGAAATCCGCCATATACCTGGGTGTTGAGATCTCTGCAGAATTAGAGGAGATAGTAGGATGTAATATGACACCATTACTGGCTAAAGTATCCACAGATTTGGCTCGAATGAATAATCTACATTTAACTGTGGTAGGATGTACGAACGTGATCAAAATGGTTATTCTGCCCAAATGTTTATATTTTTTTAGGGCAATTCCATTGTTTTTCGAATCTAGTTTCGAATCAAGGAGGGCATACAGATATATTCCCAATGGTAACTAGACATAATATCGAATCCAAAATATAGAATAGCCATAATATCGAAGTCAAAATATAGAATGAACAAAATATCAAATGGACAGAATATAGTGGTGAAAAATATCGAATTGAAGGTAAGTAATATAATATTGATTTTTTTAAATATAGAAAGTCAAAATATCGAAGTATATAATATAGGTATTAAAATATATCGATTTTTTAATAATATTGAATTTTTTAAAGTGTTTTGTATGTTAGTATATGTGTGAAAAGTGTATATTATTTTTGTAATTTATTTTAAGTAATGAATTTTATCTTATTTAATTTTTGCATAATTTAATTATGTAGCGGGTTGTGGGTTTATAGGGGAATAGGGTGGGAAGTAATTTGAATATATTAAATTAAATAATAATTTTTCGAAATTACTAATTATTTTTGATTTAATTTTGCGTTTCGGTTCTGTAGCGGGTTGTGGGTTTATAGGGGAATAGGGTGGGAAGTAATTTAATTGTAATCAATTAAATATTTGTATTTATTTATTGGTATTCATAATTAATTATTTGTTAATTAATTTTTAATTGGTGATTAACTTTTATTAATTGGTTAATTGATAATTATGTTAATTTTATTAATTTATTTTCCGTAGCGGGTTGTGCGTTTATAGGGGAATAGAATGGGAAGTAATTTAATTGCAATTAATTAAATATTTGTATTTATTCATTGGTATTGATTTTTAATTTAATGTTAATTAATTGTTAATTAATTATTTTTAATTAATTGGTAATTAATTTGTATTAATTTATTAATTGATAATTACGATCATTGTTTTAATTTATTTTCTGTAGCGGATTGTGGGTTTATAGGGGAATAGGGTGGGAAGTAATTTAATTGTAATTAATTACATATTAAAAATACTTTTTGTGTATTGATAATTAATTTACTGTTAATTAATTATTAATTGGCATTCATTTGTATTATGCATTAGTTTTTGTTTTTGAAAATTAATTAGTTGTTAATTAATTATGATTAGGTACTTAATTTTAATATCTAATATTTATTTGTATTTCTAATTGATTCATTTTTTATTGGTAGTGATATTTAATTTATTTTTATTAATATATTAAATCATTACTTTCCCTTCTGTTGATCTCACTAGTTGGAGTGGGAATAGTAATTGTTACCCCTAGGCTATCCAATGCTTTCCCTACTGTTACACTCTCTGGAGTGGGAATAGTCATTTTTACCCTCCCACTATCCAACTCTTTCCCTACTGTTGCACTCTCTGGAGTGGGAATAGTAATTTTTACCCTCCCGCTATCCAACGCTTTCACTACTGTTGCACTCACTGTAGTGGGAATAGTAATTTTTACCCTCCCGCTATCCAACGCTTTCCCTACTGTTGCACTCACTGGAGTGGGAATAGTTAGTTTTACCCCTACGCTATCCAACGCTTTCCCTACTGTTGCACTCACTGGAGTGGGAATAGTAATGTTTACCCTCCCGCTATCCAACGCTTTCCCTACTGTTGCACTCACTGGAGTGGGAATAGTAATTTTTACCCCTACGCTATCCAACGTTTTTCCTACTGTTGCACTCACTGGAGTGGTAATGGTAAATTTTACCCTCCCGCTATCCTACGGTAAAAATTTTGTATATTTTCTATTAATATTACGGGAATATATATATATATATATATATATATATATATATATATATATTGTATTAAAAAATAAAATTGTATGTTTTTTAAAACTTAACTTAATTATTTAATAATTTTAAGGTTATTTAAGTATTTTTAAGTATGTTTTAGTTAATTATACTTATTATTTCATTAATTTTAAATTACTTTTAAGACATTTAAAAAAAGTCGATATTTTGACTAACTATATTTTTTACAACAATATTTTTGATTCGATATTTTTGTACTTAACTGTTTGTAGATAGGAATTCGATATTTTTGCATTCTATATTTTTTCATTGATATTTTGGTAATTCTATATTTTTGTATTCGATATTATGTCAGTGATCCATTTCCCTTCCTAGGGATAGAGGAGGATGGGGGGCCCCAGATTTTAGGCTGTACTACTGGGCAGCCACTATGCAATATATCCAGGGAATGATAGGAGGTGGGGGGCTGGAGCCTAGTGTAGTGTAGTTCCTATATTCCCAATAGGCTCTGCGCATTGGAATAATATATTCAGCAGTGTAGACGTAGGACTGAGGTTATCTAGGTCTCTACTGACTATATTAGACTTAAGGTTTGCCAGCTAGCTCAGAGGTCACTAGAAACTTTCTCGAATAAACGAGGAGGAGTTTAACCTCCCTGGATAGACAAGAAGGGATTAGCTTCTGACAACCATAAAACATGACAACTTTGCTCTCCCTCAATAAGAGTGTATCTCTAGAGTCGTGTGAAAACAATAGACAGCTATTTCACTCAGTCAAATGTGCGTACTTAGTTTGACCAGAATGCAGAGAAAAGAGAGACGGGCGTTTTCAATAAAAGGTGTTATTTATTGAGCAGTCTTCTTCCTCATACAAGAGAAATGAATTGCCACGATTGTAATGCTCATGGTAAAGTAAAGTGCGTACAGTAAAAGGAGGATTATAAAATAATACTGTAAAAGCATTGATATGGTTTCTTAGCCATATGATACTTTAAAATAGATAAAATATATACATGCATATATACATTGACTAATCGTACTCAACTGGTGCTTCTAAATACGCCTACCCCGGTGTACCTGACCTAAGCCTAATACGTGGGAAGGAGTAAGTAAGTAGCAGTTTAAGTTAAGTTTGTTTTGCAAGAATCTGACTCAAGAATTCTCTGTAAGGGTTTAGTCAGTTCCGTACCTGGGTAATAGAAAGCAGGAGGTCTGGTATCTCTCTCTCAGGACTCGATATCCCAGCAACCCGCAAGGGTAGGCTGGAAACTCCGGAGCTGGCTTTCTCGGCAGGAGAAAAGACAGCGTCTTTCTCAGCGCATCAAAGAGGAGGGGCAGCGTCCGTGGGCTCCCGCATCAGCTGGGCTTTCGGGCAAGTAGATAGCTGCTCTGCTCCAGATTTACCACCGTGTGCTTGCTTAAGGCAACGTTGGTATATTTATACCTGAAAGGTGCCTGGGTTTGACGTAAGGTTGGACATAAGACGTCAATAAAGATGTCACTAAGAACTGGCCGTTCTTACAGTGCTTTACAGGAGTTCTAGGACGAAATCAAAACAAAAGCAAGGGGGATTTCCCAGGTTGCTGGAGGCTTGGTTTTGTTTAGAGAACTCGGTGTGCTTACTAGGGGGCCGGAGAAGTAGCCTTGCTTAATGTGACAGCACGTGCTACGACTGAATTATGGATATGATTATTATGCCGTTGTATGGATAGTATTGATTGTAACCGGACAAGGGCATAAAATAGGAATATCGATTCAGGTTTCCTAGATAAAACACTAAACTAGTATTACGGCTAATTCTACAGAGGTCTATGCAACTGTTCTTGGGACCGAAGCGGAGAATGCATTTCTTAACTGTCTGGACTCATCATATTTTAAAAGGACACGGTTCAAGACAGTAAGGGCTGCATATAACATATGGGATGCCTTTTTAAAGAGAGCTGGATTAGGAAGATATAATAGATATACTCGGCTCTATAAAAATAGATCCCTCCCCACAGAGATTTTTTCAGACTCTGTTATGGCAGAATGGACAGCGAAAGGGATTGGAAAACTGGGCGATCTAATGGGCCCCCAGGGAATTGCTCAATTTGCGGAACTACAAGTTAAGTTTAATCTAAGCAGGAATCGTTTTTTTAAATACCTGCAGGTCCGCAGCTTTTTGGGTAATAAGCGTGGGGGATTGGCAGGATTTAATAATAACAGCATATTGGATCTGACAGAAAGGGGAGAAAGGGTGTCGGATCGCAGTGTCTATGCAAATTTGATTATCACTAAGCCAGACGACATGGAAAAGCACGGTGACAAGTGGGCGAACAAACTAGGGATAGAAATGGTTAGATTTCAAGATTCCTTGGAGCTTGGATTTACAGTGTTATGTTCAGCCCTGTTGCAGTCTCAGCATTACAAAACACTCTTCTCGCTGTATTACACACCGGCGAAAATTGCTCAATGGGGGGGCACTTCACGGACGACGTGTTTCCGCTGTGATACACCAGAAGCTGATATCATACACATCTTTTCTACATGCCCACAATTGTATACGCTAGTTAAAGATATCGAGCGTTTGCTATCACAGATCAGAGGGGTTAGTATTATCCTTACCCCAGAGTTAATATTGATAGGAGTTGCTGTGGAATATTCTGGTATTTATACAGAATTCCTATTCCTAGCTATGGCGGTTCTAAGACTATTGCTTGCCAGGTCATGGTTGGATAAAACCCCCCCTGTGATTCAGCAATGGTTTACCAGCTTGCTGGCAGTTTACAACCTGGAAAAAGGAATATATGATAGGAAAGGTATAAGGGGGAGAGCACTAGGGGAAAGATTTGGAAACCACTAATGTTGTGGAAAGGGGACAGGGTGGGTGGAGGTATAAAGGAGGGATGGTAGTAATGATGTATAACTGCTACTGAAACCTGCTAAAGATGTTTTTCGCTTATCTAAATTTTTTGTTTGTTACTTTTTGATGCTCTGTTTGCTAATTCATTTCTTTGTTGCTTCAATGCATTTTGATTGTATAAATACATTACGGGTATTTTGTTTTTTTTATGTGCTGTGCTGTATGTGATAAAATTCTCTTAATAAAAATAATTTAAAAAAAAAGAAATTCACAGAAAAACCATAGGTTTCACACACATCATAATTAGAAATTAGCATTTAAAAAACCTTAGAAATTCACTGAAAAAACTGTAGATTTTAGGGGTGTTATAGTTAGCTGGACATTTCACGCATACAAAACCATTGAAATTCCTCCGATATAGTTAGTTGTACTAACTATATCTTGCACGCCCGCAATCCACTGCTGATGATGTCACATATTACATCATTCATGACATGGTCAGTGACATCACTGCCCAATGCTAATGCCTAGCCACCAGGATACAAGCGGAGAGCTGTTGCAGGAATGGGGAGAACACTTACTAGTTTCCTCCATGGGACTGATTTTAATATTAATAAAACATCTTGAAAAAACGTTAAAGGATATTAGAAAGGAACTTGAGGAAGAGGAAATAGATAAGATGACTTTACAAGAAGATATGGTAAAATTAAAGTCTGATATCCTCAAAAACTTGGAGAAACACGAAGACAGAGTTAAACAACGCAAGCAACAGAAATTCCAAAGGGACAAACAAGATTTTGAAGAAGGGCGTATTTTTACCTTTGGGAGACAATATGAAACCCGTTAAAACAAACTAAGATTGGAATTGTCAAGCAAAGAATCTTCAAGCTTTGAGTCTCTAGCAAGTGTGGAAATAAGTGATGGCGAAAACACTCCGGCAGCATCATCTGAACTGAGAAAAAAGACCAATTTTTTTAACAGAAATGCGATTGGCCCTAGAACAACAACAAAAAGCCAATCAAAGAGGTGGAATCCACAGAGGCAGGGGGCAAGGAACTCGAGGAAGACAAGAGGAGGCAAGAGGGGCAGGGGAAGCACCGAAAACGGACACTTGAACAAAGGACCGACTGAGACAGCTGAAAAAACAATAACATTGGGATCAGAAGAACTGAATGTAATCAATCTCTCTTCCAAAACCCTAACTGACAGCTCACTTGGATATTGCAGAGACCAGAATCGATCTGTACAAATATACTAGAAAAATCAAACTGGCTAAAATACACAAAGATAAAGAAAAAAGACAACAATCAGCAAACAAAACACCAGCCGACAAAGACCTGCAGGCAGAAGATCTTCAAGGCCTGGAAACTCTAATAACGATGGGAGCAGAAACATCCTCGCAGGAAAGTGAGGTCATTCTGGAACTAGAACGGATACGAGAACCTGCGGGTGTTGGAGAAAGTGGATTGAAACCAAAATCACGATTCTATCCAAATTTACCACCGGGCAATAAAGTGGACATGTTCCACGAGGCTGTGACAGAAGATCTTTACAAAATGAAATTCAACACTCTAAAGCATAATCTTTCAAAAGAGGAAAGAACAGCATTATTTGATCTCCAACAGGATACCAACATAGAAATTAAACCCGCGGACAAAGGCGGTAATATTGTAATTCTGGATAAAAGTGACTATTTAGCAGAAGCTTATAGACAATTAAAGAATCAAGAATTCTATAGCCAATTACCAACAGACACAGCACAGGATATTGGAGGTACAATAATACAATATTTGAACAAATGGTCAGAAAAAGGTCTAATCAATTCAGAAGAGAGGAAATATCTGACAGTTAACCATCCAACTGTGGCAACATTTTACTGGCTCCCAAAAATACATAAGAGCAAAGTCAACCCCCCCGGGAGACCTATAGTGTCTGCAAATGGATCAATTTTGGAACCCATTTCAAACTATATTGACCAATTCTTGGCACCTCTGGTAAGAGATCTGAGTTCCTATCTCCGAGACACTACGGATCTACTACAAAAACTGGAGGAAGTGATGTGGCAACCCACCTTCAAATTAGTCGCAATGGATGTGATATCTTTATATTCAAACATTGAACATTCAATTGGACTTCAGGCATGTGAATATTTCCTGGGCAAGAGAAGTATTGAATACTGTGAACACAATTCCATGCTAATGGAAATGATAACATTATGCCTAGAAAACAACGTATTTGTATTCAACAAACAAATGTTTAAGCAAACAAAGGGGTGTGCCATGGGTTTTTCCTTTTCACCAATTTATGCTAATTTGACCATGGGGTGGTTTGAAAAGAAGGTGTCATGGACCTCGGAGAATGACGACTTCCTGGAGAAAACAGTTTTTTGGCTTCGTTTTATCGATGATCTCCTAATAATCTGGGATGGCACTGAAATAGAGTTCAAAAACTATTTTTCTAAACTAAATAACAACATAACAAATCTGCAATTCACGTTTGAGATCAGCGCCAAACAAGTAACTTTCCTCAATACAAATGTGTATGTGAAAGACAAAAAACTTCATACCACACTGCATCGCAAAAAAACATCAACGAATCCAATACTACACGGGGAAAGTTTCCACCAAGAATCCCTAAAATGGAGCATCCCTTACGGGGAACTGTTACGGGTAAGGAGGAATTGTTCAGCCGATGAGGAGTTTGGAAAACATAGTCAACAAATGACTGAACTATTCAAAAAACGAAAGTACCCAAGGAAAGTGATTGAAAAAAGTCTCCAAAAAGTCACACATTTAAATAGAAAGGATTTGTTGAACAAGATCCCCACAAAAGAGGGAGAACAAAATCAAACAATGTGGAGAATAAAAACCTTGTGAAAATCATCAAACAACATTGGGGAATCCTACAACTAGATCCAGTCTTGGCTGAGATAATGGGAGACCATCCGATTATCACATACAGAAGAGCAAGGAACATCACTGATAAACTCACGCACAGTCATTTCAAGGCAACAACAATCACCACCTGGCTACAAAGAGAAGGATTCTGGCCATGCAAACAATGTAAGGCATGCAAAATTGCAACCCACATGAAAGAACTATCCATCAATCAGGGCACCACATGGAAAATCAGACAACATCTTACATGTAAAAGCAATTACGTCATTTACATGGTGGAATGTCCCTGCAAACTGCGTTATATAGGGAGAACCATCTTCGAGGTCAAGAAACGGATACTTGAACATATCCGAGCCACCACACATAAGGACCGCTCCAACGCAATCTCAAAACACATGGAAAAAGAACATGAAAGTCGGTGGGAATGTCTAAAATATTGGGTCCTCGAACGAGTACCATCTTCAGAAAGAGGAGGCGACCGAGAAAGAATCATGCGCCAGAAAGAATCGAAACATATAATAACCTTCAGAATATTAGATCCGAGAGGTCTTAACCAGAAAGAGGAACTCTATGTACATCTGTGAGAACACAAAATTAGATCAATAACATCTCTGAGGTAACATATTACTGTATGGAACAACATCAAGAACAAGAACCCCCCAGAACTGGAATATTGTGGACTAGGAGCAAAAGAAATGTTTGATACAAGTTAAAAATAGGCTCACTAGAGAGCATGAAAATGAATTTGAAATCGACACTTGAAATGAAAAAAAATGATGAAAAAACATGCAAATGGATACATTTTGCCTCCATCACAGTAAATTAAATGAATTACTGTTTTTAATACACGACACAGAGATAAGCATTCAGAAATCACTTTACATTTGTTTATGTATATACTACACTAACCACCATACACCTTTCACTAAAAACAGGAAGTAACTGTTTCTTGTAGAAATAAAAGAGAATCTTCTGTGTTTGTCATTATCCCGTGATCAAGGTCAAAGTTGTTGACTGAAACGCGTAGGGCATGGCATGGCAAAAAGAAAAGAAAATTGCCTAATTCCTACTGAAAGAAACAAGAGAGTACGTCCTTCTTTGTGTCAACACTGACACGTTATTGAAAAAAAATAAAAAATAAAATATATATATATATATATATCCATACAGCTCAGCCTCAGAAATTGTATCTTCCAAAGAACCGCACTCGTGAAACCAAACGATTTTGCAGTGCTCACGCCAAAAGTTTAATCACAGTTGTTAACAAACGCGTTTCAGCATTACGCCTTCTTCAGTGTCAACTACACTGTGAGGGCCCGCCTGGGATATAGCGGCAAAACAATCATAAACATGGTAGACGGACTACCTCAAATTAACGGGCGCGCCATCTTGGAACATGTTAATACAGTTCACCGTTAGGTGCACATTACCCATTTATGGAAACAAAACAAATCTCGCCGTGGATCGGCATGGTACCCCGTGTGTACACATCCGGGGTAGATGTGTGGTGCTCTAAATTAAGCCCCAAACCAATGTTTCCAAAGTCCATCACGCCATGAATTGGCAAGTCCTATATTTCAGTTATTGGAAACATTGGTTTGGGGCTTAATTTAGAGCACCACACATCTACCCCGGATGTGTACACACGGGGTACCATGCCGATCCACGGCGAGATTTGTTTTGTTTCCATAAATGGGTAATGTGCACCTAACGGTGAACTGTATTAACATGTTCCAAGATGGCGCGCCCGTTAATTTGAGGTAGTCCGTCTACCATGTTTATGATTGTTTTGCCGCTATATCCCAGGCGGGCCCTCACAGTGTAGTTGACACTGAAGAAGGCGTAATGCTGAAACGCGTTTGTTAACAACTGTGATTAAACTTTTGGCGTGAGCACTGCAAAATCGTTTGGTTTCACGAGTGCGGTTCTTTGGAAGATACAATTTCTGAGGCTGAGCTGTATGTTAATGCGGGTACCCATTACCGCAAACCGCACCCGCCCGCGAGTGCCCTGACTTTCCAGTGGGACAGGGAGCGTGATTTATAGACGGGCACCGCTGCAGAACTTAATCGCGTGACTGCAAACAAGCAAACCGGAGGAAGGAGGCGAGCCGCAGGAAAACAAGAGGACGACGCGGAATACGCAAACCTCACGGTGAGAGCGCGAGTCCGGATCTAAACGGGCATAAGTGCAGAGGCAGCAGGGCGACAGTGGCTTACCAAACGAGTGCTCGCGCCATCCCACACAGTTATTAGTAGAATCCATGATAGGATATGTATTGTGAGGACTCGCGCAGGGATGCAGCGAAAGGAATGTTTAAGAAACAAGAGACTATAACAGCAGGCTCCGGTGCGAGTGCAGTTCCCCAGCCGCCAAAAACCAAACTGAATGAACTGCTTGTGAAACTTGAGCGACTACACGAAAGAGAAATTCGGAAGTGGTGGGAGGCCACCAGCCTCCAGAGTTACATAGATGACAAACGGGTGCCGAGGGGTCTGAGAGTGTATACTATCCCGTCTTACGAGAACCCAGACCCTCAGCTTCTTACAGATTGGGCCGAACACACCGCTCAATATTGCGAAGGAACCTTGGCAATACTAGTCAAATACGCGTGGAGTGACCGCGAAAAAACTTTAGCAGAGATAGAGTTACTAGAACAAGAACTGCTAAAGGAAGAAAAACCCGAGAAGTTAGCAACATTTAAGGATCAACTTAAAGTACGTCTGAATAAATACGAGGAAAAGATCAAGACTCGTAAACAAGAGAAATATTCAAGAGACGAAAACGACTACCTATCGGGTAGAATCTTAACTTTTGCCAAAAAATACGATGCCCCAAGAAAAGAAGTTGATCGGAAAAGGGCTCAGGGCACGCTATCTCCACTGAATACGTCGGAATCAGAAGTTACCAACAGTGAAGCGGTGGACGAACAAAGGAAGAAGACGACAGCTGGGAGGCAAAGAGGAGGCCAGACACCCCTTCCCCCTCCTTTTCACAACGAGTACACGGTAATCCGCCAGTCATGGTTACGGGGCGGCAAGAACAAGCCTCCAGAAACAGGGGCAGGAGAAGAACAAGGAGAGCAGGGGGAGGCGGGAAAAGGAAGGGCACAGAAGTGGAAGAACAGAAGAAAACCCAGCAAGAAGTAAACGCCACTCAAGTAGACGACCTCACTGTAGTTAACTTATCAGAGAGAGAGTTAACAGAAGTAGAACGGAACTTATTAAGTCGAGGACTAAGTTTCTGCCCTAATAACAAAAGCGAATACACACAGATGAGGATCGACCTATATGCATTTGTGAGGAAACTCAAGTTACATAAATACCATCAAATCAGAGTAAATACGAAAGGATCGAAACTTGTACAGAAAAGACTAACTGCTACCGACATCCTATCCTGTGAAGATCTAAGAGGGATAGAGAATCTGGAGAATTTAAGATCCGAAAGAGAGTCACAACCCTCACAGGAGAACACCATGATCAACAGAGCTCAGGAAAATGGAATTGACCAGGAGAGAGAGGAAAGTAACTTCAAGCCGATGTCTACATTCTGTCCGATAATGCCGTGGGATGCAATAGATGCATTCTCTGAGACTGTTCTCAAAGATTTAGTGGCTCTAAGAGGAAAACGAGAGATGCCAAATAGGAAAGATAATATCACTCCACAGGAATGGGAGGCCCTACGTAACCTGGAAAATGATGAAAACACAATAATCAAGCCCTCAGACAAGGGCGGGAACGTGGTGCTTCTAACACGTGAGTACTACCAAAGAGAGGCACTGAGGCAATTATCAGACACGCAATATTACCAAAAAACTGACGACAAACACTATAAGGAGGGCATAAGAAGGTATGACGATCTAGTCAACAAGTGGTACAAGAAATCCATGCTGGGAAGTGAAGAGAATCTGTACCTGAGAAGTAATCATCCCACGATCCCAACCTTCTATCACTTACCCAAGCTACACAAGAACGCGAAGGAGCCCCCAGGAAGACCTATAGTGTCATCGGTCAACGGACTGACAGAAAATATGTCTAAATTTATAGACAGTTACTTATTCCCTCTGGTAACACAGCTCAAATCCCATGTGAAAGATACCAAAGACTTCCTAACCAAAGTATCTGAAGTCTCATGGGATCCCACATATCTGATGATTGTGTTGGACATAACTAGCCTATACACTAACATCAGACACGATCTAGGCGTGATGGCAGTGGAACATTTTCTTAACAAGAGACCTGCTAGATTTGCTCTACACAATCGCATGTTGCTGGAATTTATAGAATTGTGCTTAACGAGCAACATTTTCCTGTTTAATGACCAGCTATACACCCAGGTCTCTGGGACCGCGATGGGCACCTGCTTTGCTCCCAGCTACGCGAACTTGTTCGTTGGCTGGTGGGAGGAGCGGGTGCCCATGGCCCTTCAGATTGAGGGACAGGAAACGGAGAGAGTAATACAGTGGTTCAGGTACAGCGATGACCTCTTCATCGTGTGGCAGGGGACGATGGAGGGGGCACAACAATACATAAGAATCCTGAACGATAACAACTGCAACCTACACTTCTCTGGAACCATAAGCTCGACCACAGCTGAGTATTTGGACCTGAGGGTGGAAATAGAGAATAACAGGCTGCATACATCACTGTATCGCAAAGCGACAGCAGGCAACTCAATCCTGCGAGCCGACAGTAACCATCCAAAGAGGCTGATACAAAGCATCCCGTACGGGGAACTTCTCAGGATGAAAAGAAGCAGCAGCAGAGAAAATGACTTTGAAACAGCAGCAGTAGGTTGCGTAGAACGGTTCATCAGGAGAGGATATGATCCAGCAACTCTGGATAAAACTCTGAAGAAAGTGAGGAAAATTAAAAGAGAAGATCTCTTGATATCGAGAATACCCAATGAACAAACCAACAATGAGGGGAAATTCCGCCTAATTACACCATACACCAGCGACTCTATGGGATTACGAAGGATTATGCAAAAGAACTGACATATTCTGGGGACAGACCCAATCCTTAAAGGTGACATCCCAACCAAACCCCTGATCACGTACCGGAAAGCAAGGTCATTGAGAGACTCTCTGGTGAGAAGCCACTTTAAGAGCGTGACTCCAAGAACAGGCAAAATTGCAGAGATGGGTGGGTTCTTCCCATGTGGGAAATGCAAGGCCTGCACGGGATGCAAGAGAGTTCGGAAATATGACATCCCAGGGGCAGGCATCACCAAACCCATTAAGAAATTCTTAACCTGCAGCACGAACTTTGCAGTCTACTGCCTAATCTGTCCTTGTGGGCTAAAATATATCGGGAGTACGATTCACCAACTCAAAATCAGGGTACTTGAACACCAACGGGCTATAGAGAAAGCGGATCCCGCATACCCAGTTGCAAGACATTTTGATCTGGTTCACCGAAGGGACAGGACCAAACTACAGTATTTTGGCTTGGATTTTGTACCTGAAAATCCCAGAGGAGGGGATAGGCTAAAAACACTGAGACGCCTGGAGTCAAGGTACATAATTGACCTTATGACCAAAGCCCCGAGGGGACTCAACCATGGGGAGGAACTGGCGGTACACTTGGGGAAATAATCAATAAGAGACTTAACCTGGCAATTTCCCAAGTATCCATATACAAGAGACTTTGAGAATACAGCAGTATGATGTTTGGCTTTATTATTTACTGATTATTTAATGATCTATTGATGGGTAAAGGCGATTGGGGACACTGTATATATTGTGCACTGGAGCTATAATTATAACTGAAATATAGGACTTGCCAATTCATGGCGTGATGGACTTTGGAAACATTGGTTTGGGGCTTAATTTAGAGCACCACACATCTACCCCGGATGTGTACACACGGGGTACCATGCCGATCCACGGCGAGATATGTTTTGTTTCCATAAATGGGTAATGTGCACCTAACGGTGAACTGTATTAACATGTTCCAAGATGGCGCGCCCGTTAATTTGAGGTAGTCCGTCTACCATGTTTATGATTGTTTTGCCGCTATATCCCAGGCGGGCCCTCACAGTGTAGTTGACACTGAAGAAGGCGTAATGCTGAAACGCGTTTGTTAACAACTGTGATTAAACTTTTGGCGTGAGCACTGCAAAATCGTTTGGTTTCACGAGTGCGGTTCTTTGGAAGATACAATTTCTGAGGCTGAGCTGTATGTTAATGCGGGTACCCATTACCGCAAACCGCACCCGCCCGCGAGTGCCCTGACTTTCCAGTGGGACAGGGAGCGTGATATATATATATCCAATGCAAGAAAAAAGATTGCGGCACACTTCTTGGTTTAACGCAGTTGTTTATTCAAACGTGACAACACCTCCTACGCGTTTCAAACCGTAGTTCCTGCTCACGGTAGTGATAGCGTTGATATATATATATATATATATATATATATATATATATTTACATACTTACCTTAACCACTTTTACAAAGTATATGCCTTTACAACTCATTCCTTGGCTTTGTAATGGCATGCGTGGTAAAGGCATATGTGATGTAAAAGTATGTGTTGTGATGGAAACGCGGTGTAACAGCACTTGTGTTGTTACAAATGCGTGGTGTTGGCGTGCGGGGTAACATCATATATTCATTTGCTTGGGCTGGGGTTTGAAGTTTATGTCGATGTTGGTGATCTTTTTGTGGAAGATGTTTGCAAAGTTGTCCAGAGTTCCTGTGAGGGGGTAATTTTTGTTGCAGCCAAGGGATTGGAGAATTCATTGATTATGTTGGGGAGTTTTTTGCTGTTATTGGAGCTTGATTCGATGTGGGAGAGCCTTTTTCTTTGATTCTCTCGACTGTCTGTGCTAAAGGTTGAGGGCTAACTTGAAGGTGGTCTTGTTGGTTGTGTCCTTGCTGGTGTGCCATCTCCTTTCCAGTTTTTTCCAGTGTCGTTTAATGGCTCCTGGGTCTTCAGTGTACCAGCTAGGCTGCTTGGTTGACCTTCTGTGAGTGTTGTTGCTGATGGGAGCAATGCTGTTGGCGTAGTTGGTGGTTCAATTGAGGAGGTTTCTGATGTTCTGGTCTAGATTGTTGGAGGAGATGGGGTGGATGGTGTTGAGGGTGTTAATCAATGTGTGTCCTTTGAGACTTTGCTCCAGCTGCAATGCAGGCGCTGGGCAGACTGGTAGAGTAGGGTCGAGAGCTGGACCCGAGATAGGGATTTCTTGAATCTTTGTCCCTTAATAACTTGGCACCCATTTGACAAATCTCCACAAACTTTACAGACCTGTTGCAGCCATTGGGTTGTCGTAAGATTGAAAGTTTTCTGGTGTTTGGTCAAGGAGGTGCAAAGAATGAAATTTGACAGCAATGTACATTACTCTATGCAGATGATTCTTTTCGTTATTGAAACTGATGTTATGAAGTGGTATGAAGTTATAAGGGGCAACAAGTTAGTGATATCTTGTAGCACAATACTACTAAAAGTAGCAAGAAAGCCCAAAAATTAAACACATGATTAAGTAAACCAATAAACAAATATAATAGATAAAAAGAAAGAAATCACATTAAATCTGATTGCCACTATGTAGTTATAGGTACTATCCACAAAGATAGAAATTCCTCGGATCTTAGCTTGTTAATAACTCCACCATTTCACGAATCACCACAAAACCTTCCAGACTATAGCATTTTCTACATTTTTAGACGATTCAAATTTTATGATGAATTATTAAGGGGGTGCAAAGATAAAGGGGGTCCCAAAATGCTTTTTCCCACCAAAGCATTTTCCATAGATTATTTTATTTGACGTAGCAAGAAAATGGCAGAATGCAGTTACATCAAATTCGGCAGGATTGTACATTATGGTGCAGAGATTATGCTTATCTGTCACCACTGTACTTTCGAAAAATTTCACAATATTTTGTGACAATTCCGCTGTACATTGTCATAAACTTATTGAAAACTATATAGAAAAATCTAAATACATTTCTTTATCTATTACCACTTTAATAAAGTGTACGCTACTCCACTACACGCTATTTTGGTCTATGCCACTCTACTGTACACCACTCCACGCTAAGCTATTCCACTGTATGCCACTCCACTATACACTAATTCTCTCTGCGCCACTTCAGTGTACACCCCTCCACTCCCTTCTATGATAGACCATTGGACACTACTCCACTCAATGCTATTTCACTATACCCCACTCCACTGTATATCACTAAAATCTGCACCACTCCACTATACGCTATTCTACTCTACGCTATTCCACTCTATGCTATTCTACTCTACACCACTCCACTGTACTCCGCTCTATGCTATTCTACAGTATGCAAGTCCACTGTGCGCTATTACACTTTATGTAACTTCATTCTTTGCCCCTCTCCTGTATGGTATTCCACTCTGCTACACTCCACAATACACCACTCCAGTCGACACTACTTCCATATATGCTACTCCACTGTACGATATTACACTTTGTCACTCCCCTGTACGCTACTACACTATATGCTTTCCCACTCTATGCTACTCCATTGTATGCCACTCCAGTCTACACTATTCCACTTTATGCCACTCCACTGTATGCTCCTCCACTCCGAATAACTCCACTCTACTATACTCTGCCACTCTACTAGGCTCTACTCCACTCTATCCCTGTACACTCCACTGTCCAGATTTGCACTCGACTTAATGCCCATGCACTCTATGTTCAACACTCTACTTCACTCTACAAAACTTTGCAAACCTGCACAACACAGTACTCCTGTTAGATATTGGGTTTCTGGTTGGGAAAGTATGCACCTTGTCCAAGCAGGAACCACAGTCCCAGTCGATGTAAATCAGCTACACACCTTAAATTAACCTGTGTTCACCCTCTGGTAGCTTGGCACAGAGCAGTCAGGCTTAACGTAAGAGGCAATGTGTGAAGTATTTGCGCAACACTTCAAACAGTAACTAAGTGAAACACCACAAAAAGATTCCACATCAGTTTAGAAAAATAGAGAATAATTTTATAAATAAAGAAGTCTAAAACATCAAAAATCCAATCAGTAGAAGTCAAGATATTAATTTTTAAAGATTAAATTCCAAAATAGCACGTAAAAGCAGTAAGCCCTTAAAGGGTTAATTGGTCATGCTGGACTTGGACAAATTCAAGAGTTCAGGCCAACTGCGATGGAGCACAGGCCGGATACAGCACCCACGCAGGGCCCACTGAGCAAAAGTACCATGATCCTGGTCGTACACAAGGAGATGTGGGGTGCAGCTGAGCGATGCATCAGTGACCCCCATGCAGTTGGAGTGATGTGCCAGATTTCTCTACGCAACGCCGGTGATACTTCAGATCCGTGAGCGATGCACCGGTTCCAAGATGCGGCACTGCCGAATGTGATGTGCTGGGTGTCTCCACGTTGTATGGCGATGCGACAAACTTCTCTACTCAATGGCAGCTATGCGTCAGTCCCAAATGTGATGCGTCAATCTGTTTCCTGCCACGGCAATGATGTGTTGGTTCTGAACGGCTCAGCTTTGTCATTAGGTGGGTTCTGGCAGATGCAGCACTTTCCAGTCACTTCTAAAGGTCTAGGACTGCATTGGCACCACTTTGCAGAGCACGGCTCACAGCAGACCGGGTCCAGGTACTGGTTGCAGGTTGAAGATAGAAGTCTTAGATATCCCCAAGACTTCAGAAATCAGGAGGCAAGCCAACAAGTTCTGGAGGTACTTAGGTTCTGGCATGTAGAGATGCAGGTCCCGTCCTTCACTACCAGGCAAGAGGCAGTGCCATGAAAAGAGTTGCTTACAGTGTCGTACAGTGGACTAGAGTAGAGTGGAGTACAGTGGCATACAGTATAGTATAGTGTTCTACAGTGAGGAAATATGAAATGTCCAAATACCGAGTCCATCTTGTATTCAGCCTCCATTTTTTATTGCCATTACCCAGGCCTGGCTTTGAGGTACGCGCTCGGCGCTCCTTGTCCCTGAACGAATGCAACGCTCGCTAAAGCAAACTATTCCCTGTTAGCTTTGCGCAAAGAGAATCAAGCCGTTACACAAAGGGGATTGTGTAAGATCCCAGCCCCGCATTGTGGCTCATGTTTGTGGTTGGGTTCGTCTGTCCTTGTGGCGGGTGGTATAAGTCACGAGATGTTTAAAAATGTTGCAAGAGATGTTGCATGAGTAAAAAAAACAGAGCATGCGATGATCACGCCGTACTCTGGCAAACAAGAAAGTCACTGTTGATTGGTCCAGGTTTGGGTGTGTCTACTACTATAAAAGATTGTACACTGCAGATTGAAGCAGCAGTCTCCCGAGAACTTACTGTGTTGTACTTCTGGGACCACTGTTCATGGCTGCAGCTAAATAAATGCTTACTCTTTCTCATGGATAGAGTGTTCCGTGTCTCTGTGAATAAGACAGGTGAACTCGAAGATTTCAGGTGTCCCCTGCGCCGCTGGACCCCCGAAAGGTCCGGTTTTTCAATTGGCGCCCAACGTAGGGCGTCATCAACGGTTGCGGTCAAGCCGGAGGGTCGTGAGGGGTCTCGTGAACAAACTCTGATGGAAGTGCACCACACTAGTGACTCCTGATTGTCTTCGTGGACCTGAGGTTTTTGCAGCGCGACTTCCCCTTCCAGAAGGCTGCCTGGCCGCCGCCCTGACTGACGCCCCTGTCTTGGTCCCACTAGTTGAGAGAGCGAGACATTAGACGGACCTCTATCGGTGAGAGGAGAATATGGTCAGGTAAGAGTGGGTCGCTCCCACTTGTTTGACTATCTTGTGGTTTGTTTGTTCGACCTTTGCAAAGGCCGAAACCGAGGGGTAAGTGCTATTACAGAGAAAGTTCGTAATTTTGATTTTGCCTCTTGATGTTTCTTTGACTACACCAGAGAATTTAAGATGCCTGGTTTTAGTAAGTTTCGAACTTGGTGTTGTTATTGTTGTTCGAGAGATTCCCGACTTGAGGATACCTGTCCGGTGCCTCCAGTGGGGACTCCGCAACATGAAGTTTACTCCAAACACGGGACTGGCCCCATCATTTTTACCGGCCTCTGGGAAAAGTACACGAAGAATGACGGTACTTTACAGTGGCCACGAGATGGTAGTTTTGAGCCCCGTGTGTTGGACAATTTGGAAGAAAAATTATTTAAGAGGAAAGTCTGTCCGGCAATGTTTGATTCATTCCGCGTTTGGCGAAAGGAATCTAAACAGAAAGAAATGAAGCAGCAAAAATCTCAGAGTAAGAAAGGGCGTATGTCCATTACACAAACGGCTCAGAAACATGAGGATGAAAAAATAGAGAAAAATATTGAAATTCTAGACAGACAACATAAGATGGAGGTGGATAAATGCTATCCTGCGCTGCCCACCTCGTTCAGTAAAGATGATGATTCGGAAAGTGACCCAGTAATGTCACATATGTTAATAGCCCCTCCGCTGTATGCCCCTGTTGTATACCCTCAACAACCTGCACTTCTGCATCCACTCCAACATCCTCCTCCCCAACAAGTTATAGTACAACAGCCCGTCTCGCCTGCTCTTACAGCTTCGGCCACATTACCAACGCCTGCCCGTCAGGCTGACGCCCGCGTGCCTACGGACTCTCAGCTGACACCTCCCCCCACAAGCACTCCAGACCTCCACTACTGTTCGTAGTAAAATTAAGGAGGGTGTCTCTGACTTATTTTCTCCCTTGACGCCCTTTTTGGGAGTCATTCGAAATTCTCCTCTCCCTGTTCACAGACAATTGCGTAGTCAGGCTCAAATGGAAATGCATGAGAGATCTGTCCTAGAACAGCAAGCTAGGAGATGGATGGAGAATGGGAATAAATATGGGTCCGAAGATATTATGACGGTATTCGAACAGTGGACGCCAGCCACTCAGCTTTTTGTTTTTGAATTTATGTGCAACATTTTGATACAACTGTGGAGTGACATGGTTGAGGATGGTCCCCCGCGGGACCTCATCACCATCAGGAGGGAAGTAGCAGGGGGACACGTTGTGGGTCAGGATCTTGCGGATGCTGTCGCGAATTTAGTAACATTCCGAGATCTCCTTCCATGCAGAAAGGAGGGTAAAGATGGTATACAGACATTATCCAAAGGCTACCCTATGCGGGAAGTACAGCCGGGCTGGCGCGACGCTGTAGTAGGACCTCCTGCGCTACCTGCTCATTTCCAACAGGTTTGGGTGCATATCCCTTGGAAAAGATCTGAAGTTCTCGCCCTTAAACAAGCTTTGCCTGACCTGCGGAAAAAACCAGCAGGTTACTATAAGGAACTGACACAGACATCGGGCTCTAGCGTTCTGACATTGACTGATATAGATATGCTTATGGGTCAAGTTGTTCCACCTGACGTATGGAATAAAATACGTAAGGAAGACCACGCTGCCGAATTAGGTGGTGACTGGGCTGCCATACTGTTGGCAGAACAAGGACAGGTAGGCGGAGCCAAACCAGAACAGATAAATACGGGATTTGCCCGGAAATATACTCAAACTTATGAAAACACTTATGCCCCCTCTGGCAGTTAATTCGGATAAGCTGTCCGCATGTAAACAAAAAAAAGAGGAGTCGATTTCTGACTTCTTCTCCAGGTTTGAAGAGTCCTTTGTAGATCACAGTGGACAAGATATGGCCGCACCAGGCGGCCAGAGATTATTTGTAGATAAATTTGTTTCCAATATATTGCCAGAATTAGCTACTAGACTCAAGGCGTACATTGAGAACAGGGATTTAGAAGAAAAGGAAAGGCTGGAAAAGAAAACAAAGGACCTTAAGACAAAGGTCCTTTTACAACAGGCTTATGCCCCCCGGGACTAACAGAGGACACCCCCAGAATGCGCCCCCATTTCAGAGGTTATACCAACGTCAAGGATACACTGTTCCGCGCCCTCCTCTTGGTCCCAACGGGTGTGCATACTGTAAAGCGGATGGTCATTTTAAAAGTAGATGCCCACACTTAGAGCAGAGAGGTCAAGTAGGACTTATTCCAAGAGGTCGGGGTGGATACCAGTCAGCACCCCGAGGTAGAAGACGAGGATACCAACAACAACAGCGAACACAGCCCAGTGTCGCTAACTATTTTGACCACCCGGCTCCCCAGGCTGGGAATTATTACAATGATGACTATTTTGAAGAAGAAGGTCAAGGGTTTCTTTCCCAATAGGACAGCCTAGGACAGAGTGAGGGAGCCGTGTCTATTCCTGTGGATCAACGTGGTCCCTATGTTATTGTTACTGCATTAGGGGTACAGGAATAGTTTCTATTAGACACTGGCGCGTCTAAAAGCTCCGTTGTTCGCTCCAAGCTCCCTGGGGCTCCTTTGTCTGGCATTACAAATGTTTCGGTAGGATTTTCTGGAACACCTGTCCAGAATCCCGTGTCCCGCCCCTTGCCAATATCGATAGGACCATGCCATTTGGAAGCACCCCTTATACTCACAACAGGCTGTGCTGAGAACTTGTTGGGTCTAGACCTTTTGAAGAGATTACATGCTACTCTTTATTGTTCACCTCAAGGAGTGCGTCTCACTTTAGGTCCCAAAGTAGTTTCCCCAATATATGTGTCCCTTGATAACCTTCCACCAGCCCTTCATGATTTGCCTACTTCACTTTGGGCACAAGGCCCGAAAGATCTAGGCCAATTACAAATTCCACCCTACTCCATTACGTTGAAACATAATACCAGATTACCATGGCTCCCTCAATACAAACTTTCTGGTGAAGGTGAATTACTTCGCATTATATATGATCTGATTCAGAACGGTGTTATTGAGGAAACAAGAGGGAATGTGTGTAACAGCCCTGTTCTCCCTGTGATTAAACGTACAGATCCAACACAACCTCCTGTTTATCATTTTGTTATTGATCTAAGAGAGGTTAATAAATTAGTAGTGCCTAAATTTCCAGTAGTACCAGATATAACTGCTTTGCTTACAATGATTCCCGCCACTGCCACTCATTTTTCTGTCATAGATCTCAAAAACGCTTTCTTTAGCATTCCTATTGCTGAGGATAGCAGAGATATCTTCGGCTTCTCTTAAGGAGGCCACAGCTTCCGCTTTTGTAGAGCTCCCCAAGGCTATTGTGAGAGCCCTTCCATTTATAGTCAAGCATTGAAAACACAACTTGATACACTATCTTTACCCCATGGTACGGCCTTGATACAATATGTGGGTGACTTGCTAATTGCAGCTGATTCTGAGCTCCTGTGTCAAAAGGCCACTCTTTTGCTCCTCCGACACTTGTCCCAGCATAACCATAAAGTTTCTCTATCTAAATTACAATACTGTCGACAAGAGGTTACCTACTTAGGTCATCTCTTGTCGAAGGAGGGTCGTAGACTGACTCCGGAACGAATACAAGCTGTTTCGCAAATGACGATCCCACACACGCAAAAAGAGGTTCGTGCTTTCATAGGTATCACCTCTTATTGTCGCCAGTGGATACCAAATTTTTCTTTAATGGCCAAACCTTTATTAGCTTTAACATTAAAAGATACACCTCACCCTCTCCCTTGGACACCAGAATGCCAGAAAAGTTTTTCAGATCTTCGATCTTCTTTATGTTCTGCACCAGTATTAGGTACTCCTGTTTACACAAAACCATTCACGCTGTATGTACATGAGAGAGAAGGTTGTGCATTGTCAGTATTAACACAGAAGTTTGGTGATAAACAACGTCCTTGTGCATATTTTTCAGCGGCCTTGGACCCTGTTGCTAGGGCATTGCCGAGCTGTTTAAGAGCAACAGCAGCAGCAGCTGTATCAATCCGCCAATCGGCAGGATTAGTGTTGGACACTCTGCTTGTTGTCATGGTTCCCCATGCTCTAGACACGCTATTGAACAGAACAAAGACGCAACACCTCACAAGTGCCCGCCTTTCTGGTTACGAGTTAACACTGTTAGCAAGTCACATCACCATTAAAAGGTGTATTACACTCAATCCTGCAACACTGTTACCACTTCCATCAGACTTAGATACAAAAGAGCAACACGACTGCATCCTCCGAACTGAGGAAGAAACAAAAGGCAGAATAGACCTTAAAGATACACCAATCTCTAACCCTGATGGCACATTGTATGTGGACGGTTCATGCTTTAAGCTACCCAGTGGTGACATCACAGCAGCATATGCAATCACAATGCTATACACAGTAGTAGAAACAGTGAGAATACCTCACAATTCAGCTCAGGCAGCTGAGCTAATAGCATTAACAAGAGCTTGTGAATTACAAATAGGTAAAAAGGTTAACATCTATACCGATAGCCAGTATGCATTCGGAGGGTATGCACCTGTTACAACGCATTCGTTACTCCGCACTACCATTACAACGCGACTTTTATAACGCATACCATTACAACGCATTGCGCTGGGGGGCGCTATAGGATAGGGAATGGTATAATTTACTATCCAACACCTTCCCTAGGGTCCACGGGGACTGGAGTTAGAATAGTAAATTATACTTACCACTATCCAGCACCCCAAAGCGCTATGCGTTGTAATGGTATGCGTTGTAATGGTCGCGTTGTAATGGTAGGTAGTTGTAACGGTATGCGGAGTAACGTCATACATCCATTCGGAGTGGCGAACAGCTTTGGACGCCTATGGGAAGAACGAGGGTTCCTCACCTCTCATGGTACAAAGATACAACATGGGCAACTAGTTAGTCACCTGCTCGAATCACTTACCCTACCTGAACAAATAGCGGTCATCAAGTGTAGTGCACATAAAAAGATAACAGACGATATAGGAAGGGGAAATGCCTTTGCTGATCAAGTTGCGAAGGATACAGCTAGAGAACTGTCCAGCAGAATGTATGTCGCTGCCCCAGCCCGATGGATTGTGGAAAGAGGGATGTGTGAAGACACTCTAGAGAGTGTGAAGGGAATACAGGCAGAAGCAACACGGGAAGAAAAAGACAAATGGAAAGAAATGACTGGTATGTTAGATGACACTGGTTTTTGGACAGATTTATCTGACCAGCAGAGATGGTTGTTACCTGACGCCTATGTTCTCCCCGTTGTGACAATGGCGCATGGTCCCGCTCACATTAGTGCAAAATGAATATGTAAGCTTCTAGCACCGGTTTGGCAAAATTCCAACATCCCTAGATACGCTGACAATTTGGTAAAGAATTGTATGATTTGTTTGATGCACAACCCAGGAAATGGAACGCCAACACCGGCAGGACATTTTGCACCACCAACATATCCCTTTGAGGTCCTCCAGATACATTACATTCACATGGAAAGATGTAATAATTTGAAATACGTACTTGTGGTGGTATGTGCCTTTTCCAGATGGATAGAGGCCTACCCCCTCAAAGACAACACAGCCTTGACAACTGCCAAAGCCCTCTTAAAGGAGTTTTCCCTAGGTTTGGTTTGCCCCGAATAATCTGGAGTGAAAATGGAAGTGAATTTGTGGGCCAAGTTATGCAAAAAGTCTGTACTGGTCTGGGTATTCGACAGAAATTTCATGCAGCAAATCACCCCCAGTCAGCAGGTCTAGTGGAACGCTATAATGGGACACTGAAACTAAAAATTGCAAAAATACAAGCCACCACGGGCCTAGCATGGCCTGATGCATTGCCTCTTGCCCTTCTATCCACAAGGACTACAGCACACTCGCGCATGGGGCTCAGCCCTTACGAGATTGTGTTTGGACGTCCAGCTAATGTCTGGGGCATCCCTAGACCAAGGAAATACTCCGATATTGAATATCCTGTACTGATTGATTACTTGCATGAATTGACTAATAAGATGTGTGTCCTTCTGAAGTGGTGCAGACAGGGGTAAAGTGTCAGAGAGTGGCATAATGTGTAGCAGTGTTGAGTGGAGTTGCATACAATACAGTAGTGTGTGAAACAGTGGAGCAGCATAGAGTTCACTGTTGTATGGTAGCGTAGAGTGAGGTAAAGCCTTGTACAGTGAAGTAGAGTTGAGTGTTGTAAAGTAGTGTGGAGTAAAGTACAATAGAGTGTATTGGTGTGTCGTAGAGCAGAGTGGGGTGGAGTGGACTGGCATAGCCTAGGTTGTAAACTGTTCAAATTGGAGTGGGATTTCACTCCAGTGAAGTGGAGTGCTGAGTCATGTGCAAAAGTATTGTATCATGGAATAAAGTATTGTACAATGGAGTGTATGAGCATAGAGTGGAGTATAAAGGTGGACAGTGGAGTGTATAGAGATAGATTGAAGTAGAATGTTGTAGAATGCCATGAAGTGTGGTAGACTTGTATACAGTGTAGTTGTATAGAGTGTAGGAGAGTGTCAAACAATGGAGTGGCGTAGAGTGAAGTAGATTCCACTGTAGTGTTGTAGAGTGGAGTACTGTAAAGTGGAGTAACACAGTGGAATAGAGTACAGTGGAATACTTTACAGTGGAGTGTAGAAGAGTGGAGTGGCATGGAGTGAAATTAATTTCTGTGTGTTGTGCACACCTATATACAAAGTAACTCAACCTTTTAGAAATTGTCAAGTGCATGATGCACTGAATCGTATGCTGCCTCGCATACGTGAACTGAACAACAATCAAATAAGGCCAAGTACCGCCTGTAACTTGGACTTCTGTGTGCATAGCATCTAAAAATATAAAATAGAGTGTAATATATTAATCAAAGTGGAGTGAAATAGCGTGGAGTGGTTACAGTGGAGTGGCATAGACTGGAGTAGTGTACAGTGAATTAGAGTAGAGTGGGTGGTATACATTGAAGTGGCGTAGAGTCGAGGAAACTGTTATAAAGTGGAGTGGCATCTCATACAATAGAGTGGAGTGCTCTGTCATACAGTTAGGGTGGAGTAGAGAGTTTCACATAGAGTGCATGGGCATAGAGTAGAGTGTAAATTTGGACAATGGAGTGTACGGGGATAGAGTGGAGTAGAGTCTAGTAGAGATTTTATTCCACAGGAGTACATAAGGAAGATGGTTTTTGTTTAGCTTATTGGCCCAGTTTTATTTTGTGAGCCAGAAAGCCTGCAAATAAAACGTATGTAGATTGAAATGCATTCTATTAGTTACGTATTTATTTATAGCAATATATTTAGTATAATTAAAAACCTATTTGTAATTTTTCATATGCAAAGATTGTAAAAGTTGGGCAAATACAATAAATCCAAAGCACTTAATACACTCACAACATCCTTACACAGTAAGGAAAACAGATACTTTAAAAAGAAAGAGAGAAACAGACAGACAATCCATTTTTGTCATTGAGTTTAACAGATTTGTTTTAGACACATTTATCCAGCCCTCTGGGTTGGAGAGGTAGCTCTTAGCCTTTGGCCTTTGTTTGTAGGTTTCCATAAGCATGTGACCCTAAATGGGCCTTTCAGTAGTTCATGCAGTAAATCTGTAAATACTCTTTGGGCTTCTGTGCAGCTTTTTGTAGGATTCTGCTACATGTGAAGGCTTAATTGAATGAAATGCAGTCATTATTATTGTTATAAAAATGTTCAAGTTTTTCTAGTGGCCAATTATCATGTCTTCCAAATGGTGGTTTGTGTGATTCACTGCTAGGGCACTTTTTCATTTTGTTCCACAGAAAGATGGTTTTTTGTTAGGCTTGTTGGGTTAGTTTTATTATGTGAGCCAGAGAGCATGCAAAGAAGATGTATGTAGTGTAACATGTATTATATTTGTTATGAATTTGTTTATAACATAAATGGGTCTTTCAGTTGTTCAAGTAGTAAATCTGAAACTTTTCATAGGCAGTCTAGTTTTTTTTTTTTGGCTTCCTTGCTACTTTTAGTAGGATTGTGCTACTTCTAAATGCCAAAGTGAATGAAAGGCAGTTGTTGCTATTGTTATACAATTTGAGATTAATAATTTGTTCATAGTGATCAATTATCATGCCCACCAAATAGTAGTTTGCGTGGCTCACTGCTAGGTCAATTTTTCATTTTGTTGCATGGGGTGCATAAGAAAGATGTTTTTTGTTTGGCTTGTTGACCAGTTTTATTTTATGAGCCAGAGAGCATGCAAAGAAAACTATGTAGATTAAGATATATTCTATTTGTTAGGTATTTGTTTAGAGGTTTCTATCAGCAAGTGAGCATAAATGGGTCTTTCAGTTGTTCATGTATTAAATCTGAAACTTTACATTTGCAATTGCGATTCTCCTATTAACATGACCAGAAAATCTGGATTTCATTAAAGACACAGAGGCTAACATTAAGCATTAATCCTTTGATGCAACTCACAAACAGCCGCTTACATCATAAAGAACAAGAACAAGAATGAGATGACATCATGGCAACAATATAAGGAATGAGCAAGAGTAGAGCTGCCTCTTTTAAATGCAATCAAACATTGAGAAAGTTAGTAGAATCAAGCTGCAACTTGGAACAAGGGTGCTGCAAAGGTTGAAAACCAAGGAAGGAAGCGAAGGTAAATCCACGGAGATCCATCAGTTCGAATTATCTGAAAATAAAGTGAAGAACGTCAAAGATTGGAACTGAACTGCTAATAAACCTTGAACATGAAGAGAAAATAACATAAGATATTCAAATAGTTAGCAACATCATCAAATGTAAACAATGTCATACGAAGAAAATCAAATAATAGATTCTCCGTCCAAGAGAGGGACAGGAGGGATAATGTTAGCCTCCGTGTCTTTAATGAAATCCAGATTCTCTGGTCATGTTAATAGGAGAATCGCAATTTCATTACAAGACAAGGAGGCTACATTATGCATGTTGGTAGCCTTGAATAACAACGTCAGAAACATGTTCAATAGGTTTACAATAATGATGAGCAAATGTAGAGGCATTAGACCAATCAGCAGCCTTAAGGATAGCATCCAACTTACCACCAGACCAGAATAACTTGCTGGCCATAGAGCATCTGAGAGAATGAGCTTGATATTTGGAAAGGTCAATACCAGCAAAGTTCATAGCCAATTTAACCCACCTGGCAATAGAGCAGGATGAGATGGGTTTAAAGGGTTTGACATAAGAAACAAGAAGTTGAATGGCATCAGGAGGATGAAGGTCTTTCATTCTGGAAACGTATTCCTTCATGCAATCAACGACACAAAGTTTTTTGCAAAAATCAAAACGAGGATAAAAAATAGAGTCAGACATGGTTTTAGTTCTCCTAAAGATTTCAAATTTAACACCAAACATGTCATAGCATCTATTAGAGATATCCAGAGCTTTGACGTCGGAGACTCTGCGACAAGAAACTAGGCACAAAAGAGAGGCAAGTTTAATGGAAAGACATTTCCTGTTAAGAAGAGAATTGTCAGGCAAAAAAGGCAAAAAAGGTCAAGCAGAAGTTTAACATCCCACACAGATTGGTATTTAG
This sequence comes from Lissotriton helveticus, assembly GCF_964261635.1. NCBI lineage: Eukaryota > Metazoa > Chordata > Amphibia > Caudata > Salamandridae > Lissotriton > Lissotriton helveticus. The sequence continues at coordinate 1,831,626,439 of NC_136057.1, forward strand.
GCCTAGGAGGTCTTTTTAGTCTAATACTTTTAAGAACTTTACAAATTATAACGTTCTTACCTACCGTCTTACCATTGACAAGAGAATGTCCTGCAGAAATGGCAGACCTAAAACACTGCCAGAGTGCCCGGATCTGGCATCCAGCTAAAATACTGAGGGAGTTGGAAAGTCAACCGGCTGGCAAAGAGGTCCACATCGAAAGGGCCCCAAAAAAGAGACAAGGAATTGAAAACGTTCACGTCGAGTTTCCAATCGCTGAAATCTTGAAGGAATCTCGAGTTCCAATCCGCTGAGAGATTCGATTTCCCGGGGAGATATTCCACCCTCAGAGAAATCTTGTGTTCCAAACAGAACATCCAAAGTTTCCTTGCCAGATCGGAGAGGTCCGCAGACCTCGTTCTACCGAGTCGGTTGATATAAGAGACTGCAGAAACGTTGTCCATTTTCAAAAGAACGGATCTGCCCTGAAGAGAGTGTCTGAAACTCATTAGGGCATAGAGAACGGCAGTCAATTCTAAGAAGTTTATATGGTGGGATGACTCGGTCTGAGACCATACCCCACCAGTGTCTTCGTCGAGGAGACGTGCCCCCCAGCCATGAAGGCTGGCGTCTGACTCCAAGACAAAGTCCGGAGTCGAACCGAAGATAGCTCTTCCGTTCAAAGCATAATTGTCCAGCCACCAAGAGAGTTCCAATCTCGCTTGATGATCTAAGGAAACAAGGTCCCCGTACCACAGACCGGACCTGAGGGCATTGGCTTTTACTCTCTGGAGGGCACGGTAGTTGAGGGGTCCTGGGAAGATGGCTTCAATCGAAGAAGAAAGTAAGCCCAGGAGTCTGGCCAATTCTCGTAGAGTGAGGGATTGCTGTCTCAGATCAAACCTGATCTCCTTCCGAATTTTGGCGATTTTCTTTTTGGGAAGTAAGAGGAGACATCTGGAGGTGTCCATGGTAAAACCTAGGAACTCTAGAGATTTGGAGGGGAAAGAATGGATTTTTCCCGGTTTATAATGAATCCGAGGTCCTCTATAAGATTCATGGAGATCCTGAGATCTTCCAAGAGCTGAGAATGAGTTTGAGACATGATGAGAATGTCGTCTAGGTAGATAATAAGCCGAATACCTCTCCCTCCCAGGATGGAGACAATTGTTCTCATGACCTTGGTGAAGCCCCAAGGGGCGGATGAGAGGCCAAAAGGAAGGGCCTGAAATTGAAAGAGGTGTCCGTCCCATATAAATTGGAGAAAGGGTTGATGTTCTATTGCCATAGGGATGGTAAAATAGGCGTCTTTTAAGTCCAACTTGACAAGCCAATCTCCTTGAAGGAGCAGGTCTCTGAGAATATGGATGCCCTCCATCTTGAAATGTCGATAAACAAGGTATTTGTTTACCTCTCGAAGGTTTATCACCGGTCTCCAACCTTTGTCTTTCTTCTCGACTAAGAAGAGGGTGCTCACAAATTTTCTTTGAGACCATGGGACCTCGATGATGTCACCTTTCTGGAGCATTGAGGAAACTTCCTCTTTGACAATTTTTAGGTGTTCTAATGGAAGAACCAAAGGTTTGGGTGGAACAGTCTGACATGGGAAATCTACAAAATCTATTTTTAATCCCCGGACTGTTTCGAGACCCCACGGGTCTTGTGTCAATGATTTCCAAACATGATAGAAGTGTCTGAGCCTCCCCCCGACCTTGGGAGGGGGAAGAAGAAGGAGAAGCACTTACTTTGAGTGTTGCTGTTGGAAGCTCCACGGGAAGGGAATCCTCTACCACGGGAACCTCTTCCTCTCTGTGGGTACAATTGTCGGTTAGAGGGGTAGAAGCCTCTGCCAGTGGTACCTCTTCCTCTACCGGATGAGAAGGGCCGGAAGTTTCCGCGGCCGGAAGAGCGGACCCTTCTTCCGGCCTGTCCAAAAAGGTTCGTAGGGAAGACACGTCTCATATTATTCTGAGCCTTATCCAGAGCGGTGAAAGTTGCAACGTAATTTCCAATGGTCTTAATCATATCTTCTCCGAAAAGAAGACCCTTGGGTTTATTAGAAGGTTCCTTCTAATAAACATCACTTGCAATGGCAAAAGAAAATCATTTACATTGTCTAAAGTACATTGCTGTGGAATTTCATTACAATCCGTTCAGCCATTTTTTGCTACATAAAATACAAAGGTCTATGTAAAATGCATTGGATTTCAAACATATCCTGAGCCAAGGCCGAAGATGCCTCTCCATCATGCTGCACATTCCCCTCCCATTCCCAAGACAATACTAGCCACAGACCCCCATGTGGCCTACACAACCATCCAATGCACAGGAAACCCTGTAACACACTACCCTGATTTGGTTACCCCTGCGGAACTCTCCACTGTCATTCGATGCTCTTGCCAAGTATGCCTGATACTGCGCCCAAATGTCATGTGTCTATTCCTAATCGGAATGAGGTCCCTATAGACATCTGGCATGGTGTTACAGAACGTCACGTCTACATACCATTCTTTTACTGCGGGGAGGGGCCCCTTTGCCCAGCGCATGGCAATCCTATGCTTTGCAATTAGGAGGCTGAGTATCACCAACCACTTTTGGGTTTTTTGAATCTCTCTGTCATAACACAAGAGTGCCAACAGAGGTGCAGACACAATCTGCTCCCTCGTTATCTAACTCAGTGCCTGAAAAATATGATCCCAGTTTATTTATTTATTTATTTTTGAGTTTTATAGAGCGCAAACTTGACCCTTTAGGGTATCAGAGCGCTGTACAGGAATCAGCAGTAGTATACAAAAGACTAAGGAGGGGCTGGATACATAGAGATGTAAAGGGACAAATAAGTACAATTTACATTTACATTTTATGAGAAACGAACGTCCGTGGTCCATGGAGGGATGCCCCTAAGGTGCCGGGAGGATAGTGTCTGGGTACTCCAGGGGATGCGCTAGAAAGGAAATAGAGCAAGGTCTTTGGGTGAAATAGAAGGCAATATTTAGGCAACAAATTTGCTCATTAGGAAGGAATTGGCATTTGTTTTGAAGCAAGCCAGAGAAGGCATTCTTCTGATGGTGGGCGGGAGTGAGTTCCATATTCTTTGTGCGGCCCCAGAGAAGGTACGATTTTAAGTTTTCTTTTTCTGAAAACGTGCAGGTTGGAGCAAGAGGTCTCTGGTGGACCGCGAGTTTCTGGTTCCACCGGATAACACAAGTTTCTGGGCAAGATATGCAGGGGAGTTTGAGTATAATGCCTTGTGCGTGATACATGCCATTTTAAGTTGGATTCTGGCCTGTAGAGGAAGCCAGTTAAGAACTTTCAAATGTGGTGAAATGTGGTTGAACTTCCTTGAGCCTGTTATTAGTCAGGCGGCCGCGTTGAGTCAGGCTTTTAAAGGTGCCAGGGAGATCTTGGGTAAACCTGAGAGGGAAGAGCAGTCATATTCCAGTCTAGAGATGACTAGTAGTCTATGGGAAATCCCTGGGTCTATGACTAGTGCCTGGACTGCCATTTTTAGGTCGGGAGTATCAAGGAAGAGTTTCAGTTTCCTAAGATAGCGCAGGTGGAATCTGGCTGATTTGGCCATCGAGTTGATGTGGTTCCCCCACGTTCAAGTAGCAGTCCAGGGTTATTCCAATGGATTTGGCCAAGTCCACGATGGTTGGAGGGTAGTTTAAGGCTGTGATGGCCTTAATCCATACCTGAGTCTCAGGGTTGGTTTTGGGTGGGGAAATTAGAAGAAATTCTGTCTTCTTTGCGTTAAGTTTGAGTTGATTGGAGGAGAGCCATTGGAGAGTCAATTTCAAGGCTTCATTCAGGGAAAGAATCTCCTCGAGAGAGGAGATGTTGATGTAGATCTGGGTGTCGTCAGCGTACATGTGGTATGAGATATTCACGGTGTGTAGTACTTCGGCAAGCGGTTCGAGCTAGAGGTTGAAGAGGGTGGGGGACAGGGTTGGTCCTTGGGTGACTCCAACCGTGACCATGGAGGGAGCAGGCAGGTTACCGTTAATTAGGAATCTGTGTGATCGGTGGTGGAGGAAAGACCTAAACCATTCAAGAACAGAGCCATCCATTCCCATCCTGAGTTTGAGGCGTTCAAGTAGTTTTTCATGGTTGACCGTGTCGAAGGCTGAGGACAGATCTAGGAGGATTAGGAGACAGGTTTTGCCTTGGTCAAGGGCTTGGAGGGCATCATCCATGATGTGGAGAATTGTGGTTTCTGTGCTGTGCCCAGGCCTGAAACCTGATTGGAAGTCATCTAGTAGGTGGAAGTTGTGATGTGTTGGCTCAGCTGCTGTTGCACACACTTCTCCAGAACTTTAGCTAAGAGTGGGATGTTAGAAACTGGTCTAAAGTTGTCAGGGGAGGCATGGGAGGCAGGATCCAGCAATGTTTTTTTTTTAAATGGGAAGGACTTCGCCGGCTTTCAGAGAGTCGGGTATGGATCCCTGAAGAAGGGAGGCGTTAATTATTCCAGTCCAGCTAGGAATGATGGATTGGGCGGTGGCAGCTAGGCAGTTAAAGGGGAGTGGGTCTTTAAAGTGGCTGTTCAGGTTTAAGGTGGAAAGGATTTTTGAGACGGAGTGTTCGTCATGGATTTTGAAGTCGTCCAGTGTGCTTGGTTTTTGAGTGAAGCCTGTGGAGGCGGCACGGTGGGAGGAGGCAGATCTGGAAGGGGTTGAGAGTAAGTAGCAGATCTAAGTTCCTTTCCTAAGGCTGTGATTTTGTCAGAGAAAAAGGAGGAGAATTCCTCAGATGATATTAGTGACTTGGGGGTTTCTTTCGATGTTTTGGCCAGTTTGTTTGATTGGTGTTTGACCAGTTCGAAGAGTTTGCGGGGTCTGTTCTTTGCGTTCCCGAGTTCAGATCTGACTAATTTTTTTTTGAGTTGAGGATTAAATGTGCGTCTGAGGGGTGCTGTCTCCAGATTCTTTCTGACTCCTCTGGCTGTTGAGGGACCCATTGAACCAGGGGTTTCTGTCTTTGATTTGGGTTCTTTTTAGTTTTAGTGGAGCAAGGTCATCAAGAATGTTAGTTATAGTCACAGAGTAATGATCATTGAGGTCACTGACCAATGTGATATGGAGGAGGGGGCTGAGGTCAGGCTTGCAGCGAGCTGCCAGTTCCCTGGGATCAAGGTGCTTGGTGGCTCTAACCCAGCGTTTAGGAATAACCTTTTGCGATGCCCTTGTCTTGTGGGTGCCAGGTAGTATGAAAGTGATAGCATGGTGGTCAGACCAGTCACAAGGGTCTATAGCGATAAGCTTGACTGTTGATTCCTTAGCGATGATCCAGTCTAGAGTGGCGCCTTTCGAGTGTGTAGGGAGTGAGCAGACTTGGGTTAGGGCTTAGTCGGCCAGGAAATCTTTGATGGCATTGATATGGGGATCCTTGGGGTCATTCCAGTGCAGGTTAAAATCATCAACGAAAAATGTCTTTGGAGCTGGAGGAAACCTTGGCTGTGATGATTTCCATGAGGTGGTCAGTAAAGGCGTCATTCGTGCCTGGGGTGTGGTAAAAGATGTGCAGATTGCCCAGTATTGTTTAACAGCAAGGCAGTACCATGCCAGATGAGTGAACCCCGCTTCTCCAACTGCACACCTATGGCAACTTGGGCTGTCTCGCAAGCAATAATGAAACAGGCGGTCCAGGGTGTAGTGTACCCCATTGACATATTTGAAGTGGATCATTCTACGACAGCTGTTCAGAGATATTGTGTTAATAATCTAACAGCAGTAGGCCTATTGTTTATTGGCTATGTCCAGCCCAAAGTCTTGTTGCCAGTCCTGTGTTGCCTTTGCAATACCAATCAAGCGCACATTCTGTGAGTATGTGTGAAGCTTCGAGATGAGGTGCTAAGAGGGTTAATTTTGCAGCAAATATGTCACAGCTGGCCACTCATGGGCTCCCCTAATTCATTGCCCAGCCTCTGTTGTCATTGTGTTGTGAACATCTACAGGCACCCCCTCACTTCCCGCAAAATACAGAATTTCTCAACGTGTCCGGTATTAGTAGACAATGCCACTCCAACAATATGAAGAGTATTGCACTGAGATCTCGTCTCGAGATACTCGGCCTAAGCTTGTACAGCTGCTAGGACTTTGTATAATTTCTTCTGAGACTCATCAAGTTTCAGAGCTCATTCCATCATGTCCTTGTGTTTTCTTTGTTCGCCCCAAGTTGGCAGGGTACCCCGTAACCGTCCCCAGGATGCTTGTTTCTGGTCCAGGGAAGACCTGTCTTGGACGTTCGGGCTGGACTGTTCCCATGAAGCACAGAGTCAAGACTAATTTGCATATAGCTGGGTCTGAACTGGGGTGGCAAAGTGAGCTAAAGAACAATGATGGATCAACCCAGATCTGTGACTGGGGGTGAGTGTCTGAAAAGTATTAGCGCTCCGTCCATCATCTCCTTGTGTTTGCTTCTTTCATCTCTGACACCCGTCTTTCCACCATATCCAGTTGTTCTGTGTGCTCATCGAGATGCTCCGACATTCTGTCCTTCCAAAAAGTGAATGCACTTTTTCCCATCAATTTTGGTGAGGCTATTCTGCATGTCTGACAGTATAATCCGTAGGTCACTGCCAATCTCCTGCTGCCCAGCGCCAGCCAACACATCCTCCATCACGGAGCCACCTTCTTGGGCCTTGCCTGTATTACACAAGGCAAACTGCAGATTGGGTTGTGATTTGTTAGTTTTGCGCATCGTGCAGCGTGCTCCAGTATTGTAGTACACCAAAGCAGTTCCACACCTCTCCTCTGCTGTGCTCACCTTCCGAGGTGTACATGGGTAAGGGCGAATGGAGCTTTAGGGGCACACTACCTCCACCTGTGAAGTGTTGCCCCTGTCAAAACACTGCCCTACAATATGAAAGACCGCCCAAGTTCATTTCATGAGGCCATAAGCCACGCCCCACGTGCAAAAACAATCCTGGGCACCGATCACAATGGATTGTACTGGAAGATACTGCCCTGATAACACAAGTACCCATTCCTCTACGTGGCTATGGTGTGAGCTGTGACCAGCGTCCCGAGTGCTTCTAGCCCGCAGGCCAGTCGATTGCCAGCTGAGCCTATGTGGTCTACCACAGCAATTCAGGCCACTCCCCACCCCCGGTTGCATCTGACAGGCAAGGATTCTGAAGTTTACAGGCCGAGCGCGCCCGCCCAATGCTCCCCTCTTGACTCAGCAGAGGCACCAGCACACAATTGGGGAGAGTGCCGAGCGACAGCACCCATGGGCGTCCGCAGAAATGTTTCCAGGGGGTTGCAAATTCTTAACTTCATCACCATCCCCCTTGCACCCTTTTCCCCTCTGCCTTGCACCCTTCTCGCCCTCCCCTTGCACCCTTCTCCCGCTCCCCCTTGCACCCTTCTCCCCCTCCCCCTTGTACCCTACTCCACCTCCGCCTTGCACCCTTTTCTACCTTGCACCATCCCCTCTGCCTTGCACCCTTCCCCCTTCTGCCTTGCACCCTTCCCCCTTCTGCCTTGCACCCTTCTCCTCTCTGCTTTGCACCCTTCTGACTTCTGCCTTGCACCCTTCGCACTTCTGCATTGCACCCTTCTCCCCTCTGCCTTGCACCATTCTCCCCTCTGCCTTGCACCATTCTCCCCTCTGCTTTGCACCCTTCTCCCCTCTGCCTTGCACCCTTCTCCTCTCTGTCTTACCCCCTTCTCCCCTCTGCCTTGCACCCTTCTCCTCTCTGCTGTGGTAAATAAATAATTAATTACCGGTACTATTTTTGAATACAGTGAATAAAACAGATAGCTCAATAAATAAGAGACAGGATTCGAGGTATCTTGAGTCTTACAGGCTTTAATCAGGCATAAGGGAAGGGACAGGAACGGGATAGCCTGCACGGAAATAGAATGGATGGCAGCTGCCAGGGAATGGGAATGGCATGGGGGGGATAAGGGTAACTTTCAGTAACAGTACACAGTATATATACTAAAACAATTACATTACATTCAATACAGTAGGCGTAACTCGTAGCAGTCGCGAAAGATAAGAGTAAAATGGGTGTAACAAGAAGGCGTGTACAAGGCGTATACATAGACATGTGATGTAGACGTCATGGAAGTGTCATAAATGGGGCGGAAACATGGAGAGGGCTACCTGAGCAGCTGGGACCTTTAACCTAGTGGTGCGCGCAAACAGGCAATGACGTGTTACCAGGAGAACTGGGGGCTATGACTTCTGCGCTAGAAGAGGAGACTAAAGTCTGCAGTGTCAGAACGACTTGTACCTATATCATATCTGGTATCTTGTGTTTGGAATACATGTTGATAGAATCCAAAAGTTATCAGGGCAAAGGCTACTTGACACTAAGACTGGTGCGTGCATAATTCTACATGTATTGCGTGTGCTAGGAATATTCTATGAATATTAATACAGTATTTCTCTTACATGGAGACATAAAGGCTAGACCATGACGGAAACTATTGATGCGATGCAGTAGCTTAGGAATGCAGAGAAGGAGGGCTGGACTGATAACTAGAAGCATAACATACTCTTGGCAGACTGGGAGGCAGAGCCAGGCCGGGCCGAGCACTGTGTGGCAGGAAGTAAGCGAAGGGTCAGGGATGCAGGTGGGGGCTGCATCACTCCTCGGAGAGGGTTCAGGAGACTGGAGCTGAATCTGATGTCCGGGCCCTTTTGAGGCCTAGAAACGAGGACAATTCAATGAATTAACGTGCACACTGAAAAAGGTGGCAACTTAGGCCTAATACTCGTTGTTTTCACGAAAATTGGAGACTGGCATACTAGAGATGGACACAACTATGATTGCGTCTTTAATCGATCATAGGGGGATACATGCATATCGATCATGCACATATAGCTTAATATGGGGAACACGTAGGCACATGTAACATGGCAAAATTTACTTTTCCACATTCCCTCCTTGTGCCCTACGTTTCCATCAGGAAACATCAATATTCATGATACCATCTATCTGTTCATATAGCATCATTTGCTCGTCTCGAATTGTCTTGGAACGGGATTTAGGACTAGGAATACAAGAGGTAGCACACATGCCGCAAATCGCAGGGCCACATTGTAAACAGAGGCAGCAACTGAATATGATCATTACTGCAATACCCAGGAATGACAATACTTTCCATCCCCAGGCAGATATGATACTCCAGAGCCAACCGGACCATGTCCAGGTGCCTGGATCTTGGTGTAACTGATGGGCAATTTTATGAAGTCTGGTTATAGCTGAATAAACAGACGGCGCGCCATTAGGAATGAAAATGCAGCAACTAGATCCGATGACTCTACAAGCTCCTCCTCTATCGGCCAGTATGACGTCAAGAACGAGACGATTTTGGAGCACAACAAAACGCATAGCAGATTGTTCTTCTGTTAAGTTACCTAGAGCGGAAGTAGTCTCATTCACTACTGCTTCAAGGGTTCTGGTTAACCTACGTATTAACTTACTATTCTGGACAGGGCCTATAAAGAAGAAGAAACCTTTATTGAAGTCTTGATATTGTTCTAGAGCAGTTTCAGTTTGATCGACAATTGGGGACTCAGTCTCCCTTCTATGTCTGACGTGTACTAGATGTGTGTTTCTGTGATAATCGGATGGGGCTAGAAAAACTGGTGGCAGTAGGAAGGCAATGTAACATGTTCCATCCCAATCGAGGGGCAGACGAACATATGCGGTCTGACCACAAACAAAATAAGAATGACGTGAGGCTTTGAAAATAGATTTCCCACTGTCACTATACTCGACAGTAGTAGTACAATCACTATGTCCTACATGTGCGGAACCATTCTTTCTGACACATAATTCGCCTTTGACTGGTAGTACTGAAATAGCAGGCAAATCTGGAGTAGTATCGGACTGAACATTCAGGACCATGAAATTCGAGGAATAATTACCTAAATTATATACTTCATTTTCTAGATCTAACCCTGTTCTATGGGAAAGACCTTCCTTGTCTGGAAAACATGTTCTATTCAGAAGGGACATATCAGTTGAGGATGACGTTAACGTGGACCATGCTCCACACGAACCATTATGTGAAAACGGATAAGGAAAAAGTGGCAGAACTCCCTTCGGTGTCTGGAAAGGGGGGAGTCGACCACACACCCAACAATTAGTGGCATTGCTGGTCTGGTGTGAATAGTGCAACATTCGAATGAATGTATTGTTACGCATAGCAAGACGATAGGATAGCTCGTGAGGAGGCAGATCACTAAATGTGTGCTCTACTGTAACATTAGAAAGCATATGTACATGTGAAATTGGAAAACATAAATGTAAAGCATAACTTATGCATGTAACCATAAGACTCAAAAATAACAAAAAGAATAGAACGATAATACATCTTTTAGAGTTTTGACTAACTCTCTCACTGTGTGGGTCTATCTCATACATGTCAGGAACCTGTCTAACCGTTTCACCCGAGAGGGACTTAGACAATTAAACTGGCTGACTTATTTTACTAGACCGGAGTTTCGTGTTATACTCCTGCTGCGGGGTTTTCTCTAGCAGGGGATGTTTGAGCTCAGAGTCTGTTTTTAGGCAGTCTTTAGGAATAAGGCAGTCTTTAATAAATGTCTCTTGTCGCAGTCAATGGAAATTCTTGATATGACTGGTGTGGACCCACCCCTTCCTGCCTTCGAGCTTGACCGCGGTCCTTGTTGTTAACAACACCATTTGAGGCTCCTTCCAACGGGGCTCCAGTGGACTTGAACGATCAAAATTGCGCACCAGGACGAATTCTCCCGGAACGACTTCATGCGGTTTCACCTCAGTGTTGTCTGGAAATGTAGCGGCAACCTGTGAACGACAAGAGTGTAGGGCAGACATCAAGGAAGCTAGGTAGTCTGTCAGCATATTACTGGAAACATCTGTAATACTACGGGGTCTAGGTGTACCCCACATGTTTGGAGGACCGCCGAATACGACCTCATACGGGGACAGACCTGATCTGGAATGTGCAACCATTCTCATGTAGAACAGAGCAACTGGCAGGGCAACTAACCAATCTACACCTTTTTCTCTACATACTTTAGCAATGCGGATTTTCAAAGTCTGGTTATGTCTCTCTACGAGACCGGCTGCTTCAGGATGGCGTACACAATGGAACTTCCACTGGTACCCTAACAGAAGGGAAACTTGTTTCATGAGCTCGGATGAGAATGGCTGGCCGTTATCTGAATACACGACCCTAGGCAATCCAAAGCGGGGAAAATACTCACGAACCAACTGCCTGGCAGTGGTCGCAGCTGTGTAATCTGGAACTGGATATGCTTCTGTCCACCTGGACAAAGCGCATACAACTACGAGGACATACTTAAAACCTCGACATCGCTCCATCTGAATATAATCCATTTGGAGGACTTCAAAAGGGTGGTCAGGAGGATGGAATCCACCTTGTTCCACCGGGACACTTTTACCTGGATTGAACTGACAACATATCATACAGGTACGTACTTTCTGCTTGGCTGCAGCTCGTAAATGCTTGTTGAACCAAATGTTCTGGATACTGTCTAACATGGCCTTTTCTCCTAGGTGTACTGGACTATGTGCGGTATTAATAATGACTTGAACCATTGAGTCGGGGAAAAACCATGTGGCTTTTCCCTTCGTCAACCATCCTTGATCTGTCTGGACCCCTCCTTGTTCGGACCATTTCTTGATTTCTTCGGGAGTAGCATGTAACTGTATGTCTATGACATCTTGTGTAGGGTCCTTAACTGTCATACAAGTAGTCTGATCTGGAGTGAGTGTCTGTGTCGTGTTAACTGGAATGTCTGGAGTCTGAGCTGTAAGCTTGGCTGTTCGATCTGCTAGATCGTTACCTTGAGAAATGATATCAGTGATTTTCGTATGTGCCTTGCACTTCATGATAGCGATAGCTGTCGGTAGATGTATTGCATCTAACAGAGCTTGAATGAGAAGACCATGCTGGATCTTGGTTCCATGAGAAGTCATAAAACCTCGTTCTTGCCAGAGCACTCCAAAGTCGTGTACGACTCCGAATGCATAACGTGAATCTGTGTATATGTTAACTTTCAGGTTCTTGGCACGTATGCAGGCTTGGGTCAGAGCGACTAACTCTGCTGCTTGAGCAGACAGAGTGTTAATACGATGTGTTTCTATAACTTCGGTGTCAGTAGTCACTGCATACGCGGCTACTAGTTCTCCTGTACTTGTTCTCATACATGAACCATCCACATAAAGTGTCAGGTCGGGATCGGGTAAGGCAATATCTGTCAAGTCTTGTCTTGGCTTTGTCATGGTGTTAACAACTTCCACACAGTCATGTGTGGCAGGATTTGAAGTAACTGACGGTAACAGTGTAGCAGGATTTAAAATGTTGCAGCGTCTGATTTCTATGTGTGGCTGGAACAGTGTCAGTTCATAACCTGTTAAACGTGCAATTGTCAAGTGCTGAGTCTGTGTTCGGTTTAAAAGAACTTCCACGGAATGTGGAACTTGTACTGTCAGGGAGTGTCCTAACACTATGGAATCACTTTGTCTGATAGCTAGAGCTGTGGCTGCAACTGACTTGAGGCACGCAGGCAGAGCCTGGGCCACTGGATCTAATGTGCTCGAGAAATAAGCACAGGGCTTGTATTGTCCTGCTTGATCTTGTGTGAGAACAGATAATGCAGTACCATCACGTTCTGTGACAAAAAGTGTAAAAGGCTTACTGTAGTTTGGTGTTGCTAGAACAGGTGCTTGGCATAAGGCTTTCTTTAACTCATTAAAAACAAGTGTATGTTCCTGGGTCCAAGGGAGGACAGTCGATACGGCTGCCTCCTGTGTCGTTAACTGTATCAGTGGCTTAGCTAGATATGCATACTGAGGAATCCATTGTCTGCAGTAAGAAGTGAGGCCAATAAAAGCTCGTACCTCCTTCTGTGTCTTGGGCTGTGGAAGATGTGCTATTAACTGGATACGGTCAGGTGTCAACTGCCTACCCCACTTGGACAGTAAGTGTCCCAAGTATACCACTTGCTGGACACAGAATTGTAATTTGGAAGGGGACACCTTGTGCCCCATCTCGGCCAGAAAATACAGAACCGTAAGTGACGCTCGCTCGCAGTCACGTTCAAAACGGGCTGTAATTAACAGATCATCGACATACTGGAGTAGGGCAGTGTCAGTTGGCATGTGAATATTGTCTAGTTGTCTCTTAAGTGCTTGACTGTAAATACTAGGACTTTCTGTAAAACCTTGAGGAGCTCGTGTGAATTTATAGCTTCTTCCATTTAAACAGAAACCGAAAAGGTACTGGCTGTCTGGATGAATGGGGACACTGAAAAATGCGTTCTTGAGATCAATAACAGTGAAAAACGTAGCTTCAGAATCAATGGCTGTCAAGAGTGATGAAATATCTGGGACTACTGGATACTGGGGTATGATACATTTATTAAGTTCTCGGAGATCAATCACTAATCGATATACTGGGGGTGCATTTGGATCAGTACGTTTCAAGACTGGAATGATAGGAGAATTACATACATTGGAGTCAGTTTCTACAACCACTCCTTGAGCAATAAGCTCGTCAATAATTTTGGATAAGGCTGCTACAGCCTCAGGTGGCAATTTGTACTGTCTGATTCGTGGTAATACAACACCTTGCTTTAGAGTCACACGATGGGGTGTGATATGCATACAACCTACATCAGTTGGACCTTGCGCCCATAAATGCTGTGGTACATTCAATAATCTTGGATCAAAATCACGTAATACATAATGACCTTTGAAGTCTCTCAAAAACAGGCGGACCCCCTCTGGGGAACAACAAATTACTGCTCCTAATTCTTTCAATGTCTTAATGCCTAACAAATTTTCTGGACAAGATTTCGTGAGTAACAAATCAGTAGTTCGGGACAATGGACCGACTTCTAGAGTAACTGGTTTCGAAATTTCATTAACAATCGGCTTTCCTGAAAATCCAAGGGAAACATTTCTAGAGCCTGAGAGCGGAGCCCCTGGAACCTCGTCATGACTGATGGTAGTCCTACTTGCCCCTGTATCAATCAGAAACTTTCTGTCTTTCCCTAATACTTGACTATGTACATAGGGACCCTCTTGATCTACGGGTATCTCGATGAGAGGCAAGCCTACCTCCCTCTCTAGGCTGTTTCATGAATACGGCTGATAATCTGGATACTCTGTCTGGGCATACTGGTACATCTGCTGTGTAACATGCTGTGTTGCAGCGATAGGCTGCGGTGCTGTAACTGTCTGTTGTGCATTCTGTGGCTGAGAAGTCTGTGAAACTTGTTCTTGTCTAGGCGGACGTGGTCTTTCTTTAGTTTTACCAGTAGCTATATTATGTTTCAGAACTGCACACTCGTTTATAAAATGACCTGGCTGTTTACAGTAATTGCAGGTCCCTTTAGCAGGAGCTGCAGGATGACTGGCTTGATTCGGACCCCTCTTCTGACTATCTTGTGGAACAGATTGTGCAACTAATACTTTCATTTTCGTGTCTTTCATACGTCTCCTTTCGTGTTCCTGCTCTTCCCTGATTCTGTTCTGGTGATACTGGAGCATTTGTAACATTTGTGACGGAGTATTAGCTTGCCAAGTACTTTCGACTTTCAATACTCTATTTTTAACTTGCGGGCTTGAATTCTCGACTAGTTTGGTAACAAAAAGATGAGGGTACGATTCACTACTTGTTTTCAGACCACTGTTAATAATAAAACATTTTTCAAATCTAGAATAAAAATCACTAGTGTCTTCATCTTGTTTCTGTTTACAAGCTGAGATGGCATCCCAATCTTCCTTTTTCGTGGCTAGTAATCTTGGCAAAACTTGTATCAATAACTCGGGCAAACCTTTAGCTTTTTCCCCAAGACCGGTACCTGGTACTCGTGTATTATCTTCAGCTTCTAAAGCTGTCCAATCTATCTTTTTCTCTCCCACCTCCCATTCTTTTTCTTTGAGTTTTTCATATATGCCTGCAGGCAACAGGACCTTTAACATTTTAATGATATCAGGATACGTGTATTCTCCCATACGGAGCATGTCTTTTAATTCACGGTGGAACCCTGCTAGATCTTTATCATGATAGGGAATTAGCTTTTTCATCTCTAAGAGTTCCATTTTTGTGATGGGGGTGTAAACAAATACTCGTTCTAGATCACCACCCGTTGTCCTAACTGGGTGTACTTCTCGTAACGGATTCTGTCTATCTATGTAAAATGATTTACTTTCTGGGGGTGGGACATGAACAAAATGCGGATTTAAAAACGTTCGATATTTGTGGCGCTGTTCTAGAATGATACTAATTAAATCAGTACCTAGACCTCTCCATCTGTACTGGAGTAACTCGTTCAATACATCATGTAGTGGACCTGGATCAGAATGCTGTTCCTCATACAGTGTAATGAGGTGTTGGATCATATACATACCTACCAGACGTTGCTCGGCTGGGGGCAGTTTCAGAAACATTTGTGCCACTATTTCGTCTGGAAAAGTGATAGAATCAGTAGTCCATCGGACTGCTGATCGGGCTAGTTCTTGTTCATGCATGGTATTAAGTTCACTATAACCTATTCGTGATTTCAGAATTTTATCGGTAGCTTGGAATACTTGCTCAAGAGAACCCTGTTCTGGCACTGGAGGAGGAAAACTTTTCTTGTAATCTGGGCGTGAATGTCGGTCGGGATGTCTAGTTCTACCTACATACGCTATTCTGGAGGGATTCTCGTCGTCTACCTCTTCGGTAGGAGAGTCGTCTTCTTTCTCGGTTACTTGTGCTGCTTCTCGTTTCTCGTGTAACTTTATTATTTCCCTACGAATTTTCTTGTACATACTCTCTATACAATTCTGTGTCTTGTGTCTTCCCTCTGCTATATGGTCACTCCACCTGGTCAGGACTTTCATTTCTTCTTGATCTTTTCCTGGACAATCTTGTTCTCTTATTAAACAGTTAATTAAAAACTTTAAAAGCATAAGCTGAGTCTCGACTTTTCTTTGAGCCATGGCGTCGCGAACACTTTCTGGATCCACTCCTGTACGGATAAAACGATATATTCTGTCTAGATGTTCTCTCGTATCGGGCAGGGTGTCCAAATAGTCGGTCACCCGTCTTAAACGTAATGAATATATGACCATAGTACCATCGCCTGGAACTGGATCATAACGACATTCGGTAAGTGCTCGCTTGACATCTGTAAATGTATGAACTTTTGGCGTACGCTGTAACGCTAGTTCATGTAGCGTCATACGTCTGTGTTGAGGCGGGGTACCAGGAGGACTTCCCCCCGCGGCTCCTAAACTGGAATCGTCGGTGGGTACTGTACGTGTTGGTAGAGTGACTGATGTAGCTGGAACATGTACTGTATGCTGGGCCGGGGGTGCTGTAACAGATGTTGTAACGGGTGCGGTAACGTGAACTGTACCCACGGCCCTGGTGGCTGGAGGAACAGGAATTACATTATTTACGGGAGCAGGCGGAACAGGATTTGCATATGCTGGGACTGTATCGTCCAAATAGGACGAAAGAAAAATTTCAGCTGCGGTCGGTTTGTGACGTAGCTTAATCGGAACCAATGGCGGCGGAAAATTACATGGTGCTTCCGGGGTTGCTTTTGGCAAGCCCTCGGCAAGAAGAGGATACATACCCTTAATAAGGGCATTTCTCTGTCTGTCTGACTGTTCTGCTTTAACTCGTTCACTTACTTCGATTAATTCCCTTTCTTGGGCTTTTTCTGAGGATTCCTTACTTAATTCTGTTTTTCTGATTTGTTTTTCGGTTCTTTTATGAGATTCTTTGCGCCATAACTCGATGGCATCTTTCTGAGACTGTCTGGCTTTCTTTTTCCATAATGCTTCTTCTACTCGCATGATGCACTCGGCATCCCATGTACCTGATATGGGCCATCTATATTTCTCTTCTAACTCCTTGGTATAGTCCACCCATAAGTCTAGATATAGTATGGCACTTAAGCCATGCTTATGATACATAAAATGACCTGGACTGTCCCTAGGCGGGACAGGAACTGCTTCCTCGAGCAACCCTTTTCGGGTTTTTAACTGACGTAACTTAGAGAATAGAGGCATTCTGTACTTGATTCTGAACACAATACAATACACGATAAACACAATAATGACTAGAAAAACGAATCACTCATACCACGACATTGAAAACACATTAAACGACATTTAAAATAACAGTTCGGACAGAATATTACCTGATATACTGAGAACAGAACACATGAATTTCTCGAGAACGAAACTTACTAGAATGACTAGATGCACTGCTAAAACAGTACGAAACTTACCGGTCCCATAAAGAGACACGTCAGGACCCGCGTCCACCTAGGTGAACACTTCGTGTTGGATCTGTGTACCCAAACCCACGGACAAATTAATTGACCCTGTCTAGATACTACCCCAGCAACGGTACTCACCGGGCAGCAAGAACGGAAGGCCTCGGACTGGACTGGACTGCTACGACGTCGGACTATGAACTTCGGACTTCAGTTACAGGTGGGCCTCCGGATACCTCGGACCTTGTTCTCTCGGCTTGGGCTCTGGTCGGGACTCGCCGCATTCCTCACCGCCTCGTCTGGATGCTGGACCGCAACCTCCGTCTCCTCCGTGGGCCTGAGGGATACTTGAAGCAGAAATATCTGCACGTGCACGGTATGGTTCCGTCACGGCTGCAGAGGATCAGGGGGCCTGCGTGGCTTCGCCGGCGCGTGGGGAAAGGGCAAGTCCCTATTCGGGCGCCATTATGTGGTAAATAAATAATTAATTACCGGTACTATTTTTGAATACAGTGAATAAAACAGATAGCTCAATAAATAAGAGACAGGATTCGAGGTATCTTGAGTCTTACAGGCTTTAATCAGGCATAAGGGAAGGGACAGGAACGGGATAGCCTGCACGGAAATAGAATGGATGGCAGCTGCCAGGGAATGGGAATGGCATGGGGGGATAAGGGTAACTTTCAGTAACAGTACACAGTATATATACTAAAACAATTACATTACATTCAATACAGTAGGCGTAGCAGTAGGCGTAACTCGTAGCAGTCGCGAAAGATAAGAGTAAAATGGGTGTAACAAGAAGGCGTGTACAGGGCGTATACATAGACATGTGATGTAGACGTCATGGAAGTGTCATAAATGGGGCGGAAACATGGAGGGGGCTACCTGAGCAGCTGGGACCTTTAACCTAGTGGTGCGCGCAAACGGGCAATGACGTGTTACCAGGAGAACTGGGGGCTATGACTTCTGCGCTAGAAGAGGAGACTAAAGTCTGCAGTGTCAGAACGACTTGTACCTATATCATATCTGGTATCTTGTGTTTAGAATACATGTTGATAGAATCCAAAAGTTATCAGGGCAAAGGCTACTTGACACTAAGACTGGTGCGTGCATAATTCTACATGTATTGCGTGTGCTAGGAATATTCTATGAATATTAATACAGTATTTCTCTTACATGGAGACATAAAGGCTAGACCATGACGGAAACTATTGATGCGATGCAGTAGCTTAGGAATGCAGAGAAGGAGGGCTGGACTGATAACTAGAAGCATAACATACTCTTGGCAGACTGGGAGGCAGAGCCAGGCCGGGCCGAGCACTGTGTGGCAGGAAGTAAGCGAAGGGTCAGGGATGCAGGTGGGGGCTGCATCACTCCTCGGAGAGGGTTCAGGAGACTGGAGCTGAATCTGATGTCCGGGCCCTTTTGAGGCCTAGAAACGATGACAATTCAATGAATTAACGTGCACACTGAAAAAGGTGGCAACTTAGGCCTAATACTCGTTGTTTTCACGAAAATTGGAGACTGGCATACTAGAGATGGACACAACTATGATTGCGTCTTTAATCGATCATAGGGGGATACATGCATATCGATCATGCACATATAGCTTAATATGGGGAACACGTAGGCACATGTAACATGGCAAAATTTACTTTTCCACACTGCCTTGCACCCTTCTCACTTCTGCCTTGCACCCTTCTCACTTCTGCCTTCCACCCTTCTCCCCTCTGCCTTGCACCTTCTCCCCTCTGCCTTGCACCTTCTCCCCTCTGCCTTGCACCCTTCTCCTCTCTGCTTTGCACCCTTCTCCTCTCTGCCTTGCACCCTTCTCCTCTTTGCCTTGCACCCTTCTCCCTTCTGCCTTGCAGTCTTCTCCCTTCTGCCTTGCACTCTTCTCCCCTCTGCCTTGCACCCTTCTCCCCTCTGCCTTGCACCCTTCTCCCCTCTGCATTGCACCCTTCTACTCTCTGCCTTGCACCCTTCACCTCCTCCGCCTTGCACTCTTCTCCCCATCTGCCTTGCACCTTTCTCCCCATCCGCCTTGCACCCTTCTCCCCCTCCGCCTTGCACCCTTCTCTACCTTGCACCCTTCTCCGCCTTGCACTCTTCCCCCCTCTGCCTGGCACCCTACTCCCCCTCCACCTTGCACCCTTCTCACCTTCCGCCATGCACCCTTCTCCCCCTCCGCCTTGTACCCTTCGTCCCCTCCGCCTTGCACCCTTCTCCCCTCTGCCTTGGACCCTTCTCCCCTCTGCCTTGGACCCTTCTCCCCTCTGCCTTGCACCCTTCTCTCCCTCCGCCTTGCACCCTTCTCTCCCTCTGCCTTGCACCCTTCTACCCCTCGGCCTTGCACCCTCCTCCCCTTCTACCCTTCCCCCCTCTGCCTTGCACCCTTCTCCCCCTCCACCTTGCACCCTTCTCCCCCTCCACCTTGCACCCTTCTCCCCTTCCGCCTTGCACCCTTCTCCCCCTCCGCCTTGCACCCTTCTCCCCCTCCGCCTTGCACCCTTCTCCCCCTCTGCCTTGCACCCTTCTCCCCTCTGCCTTGCACCCTTCTCCCCTCTGCCTTGCACCCTTCTCCCCTCTGCCTTGCACCCTTCTCCACCGCCGCCTTGCACCCTTCTCCTCTCTGCCTTGCATCCTTCTCCTCTCTGCCTTGCACCCTTCTCCCCTCTACTTTGCACCCTTCTCGCCCTCCCCCTTGCACCCTTCTCCCCCTCCGCCTTGCACCCTTCTCTACCTTGCACGCTTCTCCTCTCTACCTTGCACCCTTCTGCCCCTACCCGTTGCACCCTTTGCCTCCTCCGACTTGCACCCTTCTCTACCTTGCACCCTTCTCCTCTCTGCCTTGCACCCTTCTCCTCTCTGCCTTGCACCCTTCTCCCCTCTGCCTTGCACCCTTCTCCCCTCTGCCTTGTACCCTTCTCCCCTCTGCCTTGCACCCTTCTCCCCCACCGCCTTGAACCCTTCTCCCCCACCGCCTTGAACCCTTCTCTACCTTGCACCCTTCTCCTCTCTGCCTTGCACCCTTCTCCCCTCTGCCTTGCATCCTTCTCCCCTCTGCCTTGCACCCTTCTCCCCCGCTGTCTTGCACCCTTCTCTACCTTGCACCCTTCTCCTCTCTGCCTTGCACCCTTCCCCCTCTGCCGTGTACCTTTATCCTCTCTGCCTTGCACCCTTCTCCCATCTGCCTTGCACCCTTCTCCCCACTGCCTTGCACCCTTCTCCCCACTGCCTTGCACCCTTCTCCCCTCTGCCTTGCACCCTTCTCCCGTCTGCCTTGCACCCTTCTCCCCTCCCTGTTGCACCCTTCTCCCCTCCCTGTTGTACCCTTCTCCCCTCTGCCTTGCACCCTTCTCCCCTCCGCCTTGCACCCTTCTCCCCCTCCCCGTTGCACCATTCTCCCTTCTGCCTTGCACCCTTCTCTACCTTGCACCCTTCTCCCCTCTGCCTTGCACCCTTCTTCTCTCTGCCTTGCACGCTTCTCCCTCTGCCTTGCACCCTTCTCCCCTCTGCCTTGCACGCTTCTCCTCTCTGCCTTCCACCCTTCTCCCCTCCGCCTTGCACCCTTCTCCCCTCTGCCTTGCACCCTTCTCCCCTCTGCCTTGCACCCTTCTCACCTCTGCCTTGCACCCTTCTCACCTCTGCCTTGCACCCTTCTCCCCTCCCTGTTGCACCCTTCTCCCCTCCCTGTTGTACCCTCCTCCCCTCTGCCTTGCACCCTTCTCCCCTCCGCCTTGCACCCTTCTCCCCCTCCCCGTTGCACCATTCTCCCTTCTGCCTTGCACCCTTCTCTACCTTGCACCCTTCTCCCCTCTGCCTTGCACCCTTCTTCTCTCTGCCTTGCACGCTTCTCCCTCTGCCTTGCACCCTTCTCCCCTCTGCCTTGCACGCTTCTCCTGTCTGCCTTCCACCCTTCTCCCCTCCCCGTTGCACCATTCTCCCTTCTGCCTTGCACCCTTCTCTACCTTGCACCCTTCTCCCCTCTGCCTTGCACCCTTCTTCTCTCTGCCTTGCATGCTTCTCCCTCTGCCTTGCACCCTTCTCCCCTCTGCCTTGCACGCTTCTCCTCTCTGCCTTCCACCCTTCTCCCCTCCGCCTTGCAACCTTCTCCCCTCTGCCTTGCACCCTTCTCCCCTCTGCCTTGCACCCTTCTCACCTCTGCCTTGCACCCTTCCCACCTCTGCCTTGCACCCTTCTCACCTCTGCCTTGCACCCTTCTCCCCTCTGCCTTGCACTCTTCTCCCCTCTGCCTTGCACCCTTCTCCCCTCTGCCTTGCACCCTTCTACCCCTCTGCCTTGCACCCTCCTCCCCTTCTACCCTTCCCCCTCCACATTGCACCCTTCTCCCCCTCCACATTGCACCCTTCTCCCCCTCCACCTTGCAACCTTCTCCCCTTCCGCCTTGCACCCTTCTTCCCCTCCGCCTTGCACCCTTCTCCCCTCTGCCTTGCACCCTTTTCCCCTCTGCCTTGAACCCTTCTCCCCCTCCGCCTTCCACCCTTCTCCCCCTCCGCCTTCCACCCTTCTCCCCCTCCGCCTTGCACCCTTCTCCCCTCTGCCTTGCACCCTTCTCCCCTCTGCCTTGCACCCTTCTCCCCTCTGCCTTGCACCCTTCTCCCCCACCACCTTGAACCCTTCTCCCCCACCGCCTTGAACCCTTCTCCTCCACCGCCTTGAACCCTTCTCTACCTTGCACCCTTCTCCTCTCTGCCTTGCACCCTTCTCCCCTCTGCCTTGCACCCTTCTCCCCCGCTGTCTTGCACCCTTCTCTACCTTGCACCCTTCTCCTCTCTGCCTTGCACCCTTCCCCCTCTGCCGTGTACCTTTATCCTCTCTGCCTTGCACCCTTCTCCCATCTGCCTTGCACCCTTCTCCCCACTGCGTTGCACCCTTCTCCCCTCCACCTTGCACCCTTCTCCCGTCTGCCTTGCACCCTTCTCCCCTCCCTGTTGTACCCTTCTCCCCTCTGCCTTGCACCCTTCTCCCCTCTGCCTTGCACCCTTCTCCCCTCCGCCTTGCACCCTTCTCCCCCTCCCCGTTGCACAATTCTCCCTTCTGCCTTGCACCCTTCTCTACCTTTCACCCTTCTCCCCTCTGCCTTGCACCCTTCTCCTCTCTGCCTTGCACCCTTCTCCCTCCGCCTTGCACCCTTCTCCCCTCCGCCTTGCACCCTTCTCCCCTCCGCCTTGCACCCTTCTCCCCTCCGCCTTGCACCCTTCTCCCCTCTGCCTTGCACCCTTCTCACCTCTGCCTTGCACCCTTCTCCCCTCTGCCTTGCACCCTTCTCCCCTCTGCCTTGCACCCTTCTCCTCTCTGCCTTGCACCCTTCTCTACCTTGCACCCTTCTCCCCTCTGCCTTGCACCCTTCTCCCCTCCACCTTGCACCCTTCTCCTCTCTACCTTGCACCCTTCTCCTCTCTACCTTGCACCCTTCTCCCCTCTGCCTTGCACCCTTCTCGACCACCCCCTTGCACCCTTCCCACCCAATAGAGGGGGGGCTGCCACCTGGAACAATGGCACCATTTCAAAAGCATGATGGACTAGGGCCGGCCCCGACTGGGCCCACACCGGACGCACTGGTGATCCAGGGAGGGGGGGAGCAAGTGCCCCCGTTTGCTACCCCTGCGGACGCCCATGACAGCACCTCAACACCGTCGCAGGCTGGTCCTACCCGCACCATCTCCTCCTGCATAACGCCACAATCTGACTGCAGTGTTGCTATGTTGCTGCCAGGAACGCTGGACAGTGGACTCTGCACTTCTGGGCTGGGAAGGCAATACATCCGCACACTTTCGGCAGCCGGGCATGCTACGAACCATGCCGAAAACTTTCCCATAGGAGCTTAGGTCAAAACAGCCCCAGAATGTGAAAGGATGAATTACAGCAATAGAAGCTCACCTAGGAGGCAGACATCTTCAGCCCAGGCAAGCTCTGCCCCGCATTGTTTGTTTTATTTTTAGTAATATTCAAGCAGTAGCAGTGTATTTGTCATTTTGACCACAGATAGGAGGGATTTGTACTTCGCCAATGTGTACAAGCAATGCTTCCAATTGCTATCAAATTAACCATTAGCAGTATCTATTCTAAAATATATTCCTTGTGCTGCTTAGCACAGGACAAGTACTGAGAATATGCCCTCTTGATTTATGTGGCAAGTTGCGTAGCCTGTGTTGCCCTACAAAGGCACAAGTCTACACCCAATGTAAGCAATGAGTGGTAGAAACAGACAGCGTTTAGTTTTAAGACCGCAGTTTGTGCATAGGTTGTGAATGGTTTTCTCAAACCTTTCCTCACACTGGGCACAGCTGTGTAGCTGTTTTTGGGCCAGATGTAGGTCGGTCGGTAAAGGCCGAAAATCGGTATTTTCGGCCGTTACCGACCGGAAAATCAGATTTGGTATGTAGGGCCCAGAATTTTACAGATTCGGTAAATTTACCGATCGGTAAATTTACCGAATCTGTAAAATACCGAATCGGTATTTATACCTATTCGGTATTTTTGATATGTAGGTGGGACTCTTCTGAGTCCCACAACCCTTACCGATTCTGTATTTTACCATCAAATATATTTGATGGTAAAATACCGATTCAGGTGTGCATGCACATGTGTGCATGCACACCTGTGCCATATGACAGGCAGACCTGCCCTTAGGGCAGGTATGCCTGCCACATGGCCCCCGAATCTTTTTTGGGGGTGCTAGAGGGTGTCAAAGTGACACCCCCTGCACCCTTGTCAAAATCTGTATTTACCGATTCGGTAAATACCGACCGGTAATGCCCCATTCATTCCTATGGGCTTCAAAGCCCATAGGAATGAATGGGCCATTACCGGTCGGTATTTACCGAATCGGTAAATACAGATTTTTACCGATTCAGTAGCAGGAACATCTGGATGTTCCTACATCTCAACCCCTTGGATTTACCGATTTTTAATTACCGAATCGGTATGATTCGGTAATTAAAAATCGGTAAATCTATTTTACCTACATCGGGCCCTATATGCGAAAACACTTTCTAAAGTACATACATTTAATTCAGAATTTCTTCGAGTTAGTGGAACAGATAGCATAGTTCAGAAAGTAAGAACTCACTGCTTACTGTTTCTGAGCTGTGTTGTCTACATCAGATGTACTAATTCTGACTATACACTGCACTTTAGAAAAAGTGCAATTGCATAAAAATAGAGTCATAGCTGTGCCTTGCTTGAGTGCACGCATTCATTATAGGGACCTATATCTCATGCTAGGTCAGCACCTTTATACATATACCCAATGCTTAATTTGTGAAAGAAGGAGGCCAGTTCCAAGGTTATGCTCAGAAACAAGCAGCTGGTGCAATTAAATGTCAGCATGCCGAATACCAAGGCTGGTAGTCTTTTATTCATTGCCAGACTTTCATGCGGTTCCTCCTTTTGTGAAGGTTTTGCCGTCTTTCTTTTCCTCCGTTTTTTCGCTTTGTGTGTTTTTCCATCTCTTGCACTTGGAAAACATCTGGGGCCATGTGTTGCTTGGTAAATGGTAAATCTCATGTAGGCTTTCCATCACCCTTGCATTATCCGAGTTGTGAAAAGGCAGTGCAAAACTTTGATAAATGTCCCCCGATGCGGGAAAAAATAAGTGCTGGTGCCCTCCACTGGCAACCATCGGCTCACATTAAGCATTGCATATATCAATATAATGTGTCGGAGTCTCACGCAGAAAGCTACCAGGCATTCTGAAGGTTTCTCTGGGAATCACCCCATTGTTTACCATTGACTTTGTTTGCGGTTTGTAACTCACATTACCTGACTTTCTATTTGCTTCCTTTATTTGTTTTAGATTGTCCAGCATTTCTTTGTTGTTGCTCGCATGAGGCAAACCTTGTCCACCATCACTCCTGGTATCCTTCTACGAGAACTAGCCTTATGTAAAAAGGCCTTTAAATGTTGTTCTTATCTTGTCACATTTTGAAAGAATTAAATGATTTCAAAATATTTTTTTTAATAAATAATTTAAAAAGCGCATCACTTGTATGAAACTCCTTTGCTAGGATTTAAACACACAATAAGCTAAAATTTCAAGGTAAAAAGACTTATTGATGTCCTGACACGTTTTTGCAACAATGTTATCTATGTAAAAACACAGCAACTACCTCATATCGCCGGTACAAAGGTGAGAGAGCAAGATGTCTGAAGCAAGCAGCCGGTGGTAGCTGCTAGTTGAGAGCTGCAGTGCAGCGCACAAAAATAAAGTAATGCTTTGTTTACAGTGTGCTTCTAAAAGCAGATCACAAGGATGGAATGATTTTAAAAATGAAAAAAAAAATGTATGGCATACAAATTGCAACACTGCTGCTGAGATTCAGACGCGTAATGGCAAAAAGTATTGCCAGTGCAGGAGAATAGCCCCCACACTATTAATTTGTATTTGCCTGAAGAAGGTTCGCAGCATTACTATCTATGGAACTGCTGTTTACTCTCTGGGTGACAAAAGAAAACGAGCTGAAGCAAGCAAGCAGCCTGTGAAATGCATGTCGTGAGCTGATAGGATTTGCACCAAAAACAAGTATATTGGCAAAAGCAAAACTAGCAACCAAAAAAAGTAAATGAAAGGTGTCGTTGTTTCACTTTAGCCCTGCCACTAAAGTGTACTATTTTGTAATTGAGTATGCACTTCTGGAGGGAAAAAATTCAGTCACTCAGTGTGAAAAGCCACTGGTTAAATTGGGGTGCCCCATTGCCCCAAGCTGTATGCTGTGGTGGGCGGAAGCAAAATGTGAATGATAGCTGAACAGAAGAATGGAGACGACCGCTGATTAAAGCACCTTGATGCATGTATATACTTTTGTATTTTATATTTATGAATCTTTCTCAAAACATAAATCTGGTGAGACAGCTGAAACTGTCACTAGGCCAGAACACATAAGTCTGGCAAAACAGCTAAAGCTGTCTTTAGGCCAAGTCTAAAAACAAGACTTGCACTACCCGGAGAAGCAAGTCTTAATTCTGAGCTGATGCTTTATTCCAAATCCCTGCCTTTACATAAAGCAACAAATTATATCAGACGCCCCATATATAAAAACATTGTAAAATGGTGCTCAATGCCAGCTATGACTCATGAAATCAATTAGAAGACTAATTTCCAGAGATAACCTCAGCTCAAACAGGTCTTACAAGCACTGATAATCAAAAGATTGGAGTATGTGATGTGTCCTCGCTGGCCTCCTGGTCAACTAGGCAATAGGGTAACCACCCATCTGTAAATGTCACTGACTGTCCTTGAATTAACCCTAATGTCTGTTGTTCGTGATGAAGATTTCAACAGATAGCATTTGTCCGTAATTTTAGCCTTTGTGCTAAAAGACCTATGTTACAGTTTAAATGCCGTGGCTGTGGTGGAAGGTCTCCTGTGATGTGATCCCGAGGGAGGGGCAGACACATAAACGAGAAACAATCCTTCTTGTCACGGTGTCGGCTGCCTGAAAAGAATTGTAGATCTGTGCAGTTGGTTAACCTGTAAATGTAAAGGCTGCTTGGGAGCCGGTAGAGGTGACGTTAATTGATGGATACATTTTAAGCTTCCTGAAGACAAACATTTATTCTTTTTGAGAGGTATTGTAGGGGGTGCTCCAAGCTGAGTTGTGGTTTGCGTGCTTTTAATGGACAGTTGTAAAACTGTTTGCACTACGTGCAATCTCCATATCCAACGTACACTTTGAAAATCCTTTCTTGCTTTTAACGTAAATTTATGTCCACATTTTCTGGCAGCCTATCTTATACTGTGTCTAATGCAAATTTAAAATAATGGCTTACGCGTTCACAGTGATTTCTGTGACAGGCAAGCACCTGATGGAGCGAGGGTGAAAACAAAAATTGTTGTGTACCCCTCGTAAAGTCTCTTTCCCATAACTTTAATATGTATTAATCGTGTGGTTTTAAAATTAACCAACGTAGAATAGAAAGCACTTACATAAATACACGTGGGATGCTAATATGCTTGTGTTGCAAACCGTAATCCATTAATTATGAGAAACTGTACTATTAATATAGTGCGGAAATGCTATAATCTAATGAAAGGCTATGCATGAATGCTTTCTAAATATATAATTGTGGCGGAAATGATGGAGAATGGTAAGAAAACAACGCATATGTGTGGCCTGAAGCTAGGTAATCACTAACAGGGTAAATGTAGAATGGGGGAGGTAAACAGAAGGGTTTTATTTCGAAATTTAACGTTTAATTATGTTTGTTTCTATGATAGTTCCCGATATGGCCCATGCAGCCTAGTAAAACATGGAGGGTTTGTCAGACTCCAAAAGAACATCTTTCAACGTTTGCGCGACTGTGCTTGAGAGATGTGCAAGCAGCCTGTGCCTGTGCAGCTGGTGTCAAGGTCAGCGTGGCCTGAAGAGCAGAATGGTGCCAAGTTAAGATGTCCGTATCGTGAACCTGGGAAAGTATATGAAAGTGACAAGTTAAAGGACAAGAATGAAAGAATGTAATAATGAACAATCGGAACCTTATTGTTTTTGGCGCTATGACTAGGCGAAAATATGGACAATGAGGAAATTAGGTTATCCTCATCCACCCCTTGAATGGACCAATGAGAATTGAATGCGGACCCCAAAAGTTTCAAATTTTAGTCAGATAGTTATGGAAAAGGGTATAAAAGAGGTCGTTTGGAAGAAAGAAGGAGCTTGCTTTTGAATTATTTTTCGCACCACGACATGCTGTCGGACGGATTGATTTTCCTTGGTGTAAAGACTTTGAAACTTCCTGACTTTAACTTTGGGGACGAAGTCCTGATAGGTGGTGAACATCGAGAAAGAATAGAGAGGCTGTTTTTGGGAATTCTTCTGCTTTAACCCTGATTTCCATTGCCGAAGAAGATTAGGGTTATTTTTCTGAACTATTCTGAAAAATAAATGTAAACTGTTTGAATTTAAATCTTCTCTTTCTTTAGGTGAATTAATAAAATGTTAAATTGAATTTGAACTAAGGGTTTAATAAGATACGGTCATGCTAGGAGATCTAGTACATTTTAATAAAAATTAAATAAATGGACAATTAAGCCGGTCTTGTTGTCCATTAGTCAACTTTTACTAGCTGATCCATTGACCAAACAGTGGGGTGTCTTTAATGTTTTCACGAGAATTAAAACCATGGTAAGATCTTATAAACTGCAGATGTATATATAATGTATAGAATTTAGATTAACTAGATGAAGTAGGACACTCCGCTATTCCAGCAGCTTGTCCTCTGGTTTTCATCGATCTTGGGAGCAGGGTGATTTGTGTGAATGAGCGACTCGCGGTGTTATGAGCCTCACCGACGAGTAAAGGTTGATAGCTCCATGGATATATAGTGATGGTTTGGAGGTTTGTTTAGGAGCAGCGCTGGATCAGTTTCGTCTTGGTAGCAGGAGGATGGTTGCAATAGGTTAACCTGGACAGGTAATGTATAGATTTAGCAGGGTAATGTATATAGAGTTTGATGTACAGAAATTATGACTAACATTATATGTTGAGTCTGTATGACGTTATATGTAGTCGGAACTGTGAGGCTTCTGGGAAGTAGGAAGCTGGTTACTCTGCCTAGGAAGAGGAAAGTGTGGCAAGTAAGTCGCACAGTACATAGTCTGTTTCAAAGTGGTAACATCGTCGTGTGTTCCAAGTTAGGGAAATTTTATGTGTAAAAGTGGTGAATGTATACCAAAGGACACCTGTAAAATCTTGGCTCTAAGCACAGGAGTTAAATATACTCTGATTAAAACTTAGCCCTAAGAGAGTAACAGAGTTACAGTTTGATAGAAGGGTAAGGTAGAGGGAAGTGCTACTTTATCGGCAAAACTAAAATTCTCTGGTAGAGAAGAGGTAAGTGCGGTCTACTGGAAATACAGAATTCTTGCGAGTTTGAGAAAACTTTCACTTTGGTTTTAGCAAAACAGACAAATGGAAATGTTTTGTGTCGATACTAACTGATTTTAGTGTATAAAGGTGTAAATATATTGTGTCGATAAATTTTGTAAAGGAGGGGGTCAGCCGAAGCTGCAGAAACCGGAGAAGGGCTGACGTAAGAAGTGTCACGCTGGGATTGGTCCACGTGACTAGAACGGAATGAGCACTGATTATTGCGCTAGCAAAAGCTGTGTAAGCATTGGTTGAAAGTGATCGGAACGTATTCTGTTCTGATTTGTGCGTTAGTGTGAATCACGCTGTGATAGGTTGGTGCAGCAAAGCAGTTTGTGGACGAGTGCGCAATTGTTTGAAAAACAGGAAACGATCGGAAGAATGGAGTTCTATTATGGAGAAGAAAAAGAAAAACCTACATGGTTTAAGAAATTAAAGAACTGGTTTAAGAAGGATAAGATAATAGTGACAACAGAGGGAAAATTGCTTCCTTAGCCTAAAACGCCTGCATCATACATGATGACAAAATATGGCTATCATACCTGCATATGGTTAGAGAATTGGGCTAGATACACTAAGAATGATGGAGTATTAGCATTTCCAGAAGTAGGTTCTTTTAGCACTGCTTTACTACGAAATTTGAGAGAAAAAATGACTAAACTTGAACTGAGACCAAGAACAACTCAATTTGAGGCATTGACTGAGTGGGAAGATGAGATGCATGAATTGGAGCGAGAAAGATTTGAGGATTTCAGAGGACCTAGAGGTAGATTGCGAGGTTCATGGTAAACAACTCATGAGAGTAGAATGCGAAGATGGAGAAATGCTGATATGTGTGATGGAATGTATCCGGTAAGGACAGTTGATGAAATAGTAGGACGGAAGTGTATGGAAAAGAGAAATAATGTGGAACCAGAAAGAAAGAGTTATGGGGATTGTGAGACAGAGGATGAGGTACTGGAGGAGATATTAAATAGGAGACCCCCTCCATATCAACCGGGTCCTGTAGCAGTGACTCCAAATGCTCCACCACTGAAAACTAGATTTACTGGTACACCAAAACGATTTTCTAAGAATAAAGACAGTACAGAGAGGGAGGAATTGAGATATGATTCTAATGCCCCATTAATGGAAACCAGACTTACTGGTACTCCAAGACAAAATTGTGAAATTAGAGGTAGTATGGATAAGCAGAAAGGAGATTTGAAGGAAACCCAAGTACATCTGAATATGTGCGATCTACTAATGAATTGACTTAAAAGATACAGGAACTCACTAAGAATATAGAAGCTGTGACTGTCCCAGTAACAATAGGTCCTGTGATTCCGGTGTTCGAAAATCAGAAAAGAAAAGAACCATCGTTACCTATCCCTTTGAACCAAAGTTTACAAAAAGTAAGAGAAAAGGTTTACTCAGATTTGTCTGAAGTTAGGCATACTAGTCAGATGACACCACCTGATTTGACATTTAATCAAAGTCTTCCATATAAGTTTCCAATGGGTGCGGAGTCAGATTCTGCAACACCCGAAAGAAGTATAGAGAAAAATGATTTATCACAAACTCCTGTAGGACTGACAGAAAAGGAATTAAGTGATTGGCTTAAAACTTTGAAATTAAAGGATCAAGAACCTAAAGTGTTAGACGTGGTCAGATTAAAAATTGACATGGAAGAATTAATAATTGGAACAGATAGGTTTAAAGCATACCAAGAATGTGAATTAATGTTCATGTGCAAAAGCATTACATGGAGAGCTAAAAATCTGCATGACCGACTAGAAAGACTGGCAAATGAACTTAATATAGACTTTGCAAAGATTAAAATGTTACAAAAGCCTTACAGAGTAGATTTTACTGAAAATGATATTGACAATATGAATACTGCCGGAAGATTAACTCAGATAAAATAATTAATTGTGTTGTTGAGGAAGTGGGGAGATGTATAAAGATGGAAGAGTAAATGGACAAAGAAAAGGGAAGAAATCAATGACAAGACATCATCAGCATTTCCAGTTAGAGAAAAAGAGCTGGTAGAAAATAAATTCCCTATGAGAGAAATACCGGGAGGAGGGTATGTGCACGTTCCTTGGACTAGACAGGATATATTGTCATTTACAAATGATTTCCCTAGGTTACGAGAGAAACCAGTGGAATGGTACCGACAAGTGGATCGATTGTAAAAGTCTCAAAAGTGTTATGGGAAGATTTGGATGGGTTGTTTGACATAGTAGTACCAGCAGATTTATGGTCTGAATGCAAGATTTCTGTGGATTGGCCGAAAGCCGAGTATCCAAGAGATACTAGAGCAGGTGCTCCAGGACCTGAGGTAATGCGGAAATATGAACAGGTGATAATGTTCTTGAAGAATAAAATCCCTCCAAAAGAAACAGATTGGGTAAAGATTGACAGGACATTGCAAGAACCCAAAGAATCAGTACACTCATTTTATGAAAGAGTGTTATTAGTATTTAGGCAGTACAGTGGATATGAGGAACTGAGCGAAAAGGATATGAGTCATTTTGTGTATCATTTTGTTTTTGGATTAAGACCAGAGATATGGGATATGATCAAGCATAACTTGATGGGTTGGCAGTCCTGTTCTGTTGACGAAGTGTTGAGGCATGCGAAATATTGTAGTGATGAGATTGAGGCTAAGCAAAGAAAGCTTAAAGAGAAAGCCATGTGGGCACAAGTGAAAGTGGCTGAACATCAAGAAGCTTAATTGGAGAACAAAAGTCATGATGGAGATCAAGTGAAGGTGAAAAGAAAACTAAATAAAGAAAAGGAATGGGTAATGTAGAAGAGGCGAAGAAAAAGTGTAAGTTGCCACGAGAGTTAATCCCACAAATACATCATTGACTCCACAGGTGCAGAATGAGGTAATTCAGCAGTCGTCGCCACAGCAAGAGGTAGTTACCCTACAGAGTCAGGTGCCACAACCACCCCTTCCACACAGTGTAAATCTACAGAAATACAGTGCAGAGACAGGACTCTTCGGAGGAGAACAGGTAACAAGATCACCTATCACCTAGAGTGAATGTATTCCACAGTATTGGCTGAAGGAAGATGGGAATGAGTCCGATGAGAGTTATTGACAGTGCCTAGGAGAAGAGTGCATACTTGGCGCAACTCTAGAGGTAGATCAATCTGGTCCATTTGTGAATAGAAAGGTGAATGATGTAAATGTGACTTTCCTAGTGGACACAAGTACTACCCGTTCTACTGTTAGATCAGTAGAAGTTCAAAATCTTCCTCTATCAGGAGACAGCATCCAAGTAGGAGGCGTAGCGAATATACAGATTAAAACATCCCTGACAGAACCAGTTAAAGTGGAAATTGGCAATTTCAAAGATATGCATCGATTTGTAGTGTGTGACAGTAGTCCTGTTAACCTTCTTGGAAGGGACATACTGTGCAAAATAAAATGTGCCATTTACTGTTTACCAGATGGCATTGAACTCCAAACTCCAGATGACGATAGATTGTATAAAATGACCATGTCACTGATAGATTTAGAACAAAATAGCATGTTTCCCGTATTTGATAAAGAAAAGATACCTGGTGAATTAAAAGAGACAAGGAAAAGGTGTGGGATTTCACAGGAGAAGATATTGGATTATTGAAAGGTGTGGATCCTGTAAACGTTTCTGTAAAGGAAGGAGTGAGCTACCCAAATATTCCTCAGTATAAATTGACAGCAGAAATAATTGAAGGAATAACTCCAGTGATAAACAAAAAAGATTGAACAGGGAATTTTGAGAGAAATAATAAGCAGTCCATGTAATTCTCCTATAATGGGATTGAAAAAGTCTAATGGAACATTTAGGATAGTGCAGGATTTACGAAGAGTTAATACAATTGTTGTCCCATGCTGTCCTGTTGTGCCAAATCCAGCAGTGTTCCTATACCAAATTCCACGTGATGCAGAATGGTATACAGTCATTGACCTATATAATGCGTTCTTTATGGTTCCATTACACCCTGATAGCCAGCCAATATTTGCTTTCCGGTTTGGAGACCGGTTTGGTGTTGAATTGCTCAGGGGTATACTGAAAGTCTCTCCATTTTTAATCAGTTGTTAAAGTAATCATTGGAGAGTTTGAAAATGCCTGGAAATTCCATATTGGTTCAGTATATTGATGACCTGTTGGTGGCATCAAGAACCAAGGATGCATGTGTTTTACATACCATTGCATTACTGAATCATTTGGCAGAAGGACATAAGGTGTCACCATCAAAGTTACAGTTCTGTCAGAAAGAAGTACAGTATCTAGGTCACAAGATTGCCCAAGGAGTCAGACAAGTTACCATAGAAAGGATCAAAATGATACAGGGAATAAAACCTCCTAAAACTCAGAAACAAGTGAGAATGTTCCTTGGAATGGTAGGTTACTGCAGACAGTGGATTAGTGGATTCTCCCTGATAGCCAAGCAATTGCAGAGACTGACAAGAGCAGATGTAAATACCCCATAGTGCTGAACAAAGCAGAAATGGAGGCTTTTAAATAACTGAAAATAAGTCTGTGTGAAGCAGCAGCATTGGGTATGCCTGATTATGAAAAAAAGTTTGAACTGTATTGAAGTGAACGAGAGGGGTGTGCTTCATCAGTTCTTATTCAGAGACATGGGAAATTGAGAAAGCCAATTGCATATTACTCAGCTGTTTTGGATCCAGTTGCTAGGGCATTGCCAGGATGTCTGAAAGCAGTAGCTGCTACAAGTGTGAGTTTGGAACAGAGTGAAGGTAGAGTGATGGGATACCCGTTGAAGGTATATGTACCTCATTCAGTGGAAATTCTCCTCACTAGAACCAAAACACAGTTCCTTACCAATAACAGGATGACGAAGTATGAAAAGGTAATTCTGGGTGCAGATAATGTGACAATAGCGCGATGTATAAATGTGAATCCATCTATTTTGTTACCTGATGCCATGGATGTGGAGGTGAGAAATGAAGTTGATCATAAGTGTCTGGATGTTCTTGAGTATTGTACCAAACCAAGACCTGACATTGAGGATGAGCCATTGCCGGAATCTGATTATGTCATGTTTGTAGATGGGTCATGCTTGAGAACAGATGAGGTGCTTTGAGTGCTGCATATGCTGTATGTACAGTGGCAGAGATTCTGGAAACATCTTGTCTGAAAGGAATTTGTTCTGCTCAAATAGCAGAGCTGATTGCTTTGATTCGAGCATGTGAACTGGGAAAAGAAATCAGAGTCACCATAGTAATTATGGTCAACTATGGTCCCAAAGAGGTTATTTAACTTCTGCAGGATCCCCCATCAGAAATTCTAAGTTTGTGAAAATGTTGATTGATGCAATTCAGTTACCTGAGAAAATTGCTGTTGTAAAATGTGTAGCTCACAAGAAAGGAGATGATTATGTCACTAGAGGCAACCGGTTTGTTGACTCTATTGCTAAGTACTGTGCTAAAAATCTTGCAACTATAAATCGGGACAGAATAGAGGAACATGTTTCAAGTCCTTTAATGCTAACAACAATAGTTGAGACCTGGCAGGAGGTAAAACAAATGCAGGAAGAAGCAAGTGAGGAAGAAAAAGACATTTGGTTAAAAGCAGGATGTAGACAAGGAGAAGAGGATGAAGTTTGGGTTTATAAAGATGAAAGACCAGTAATGACTGATAGCATGATCTCTAATATGGCCCGAATGTACTATGGTCAGGCTCATATTGGGAGGGATGCAATGATAAGGATGTTTAGGCAGACCTGGTATAATCCCAAGTTCAGGACAATCGCTGAGAGAATTTGTCCGCGATGTCCTGTTTGCCAGCAGATAAACCCAAGAAGAAAAACAGTTGTGAGTTTGGGAACCATAGGACGGGAGGGAGGTCCATTTACAAGAATGCAATTGTATTTTATCGAGTTGCCACCCTGTAATAGACTTCGATATGTACTTGTGATCATTTGTCTATTTTCCCGGTGGGTGGAGGCCTTCCCTACCAGACGAAATGATGGAGTGACTGTTGCAAAACTATTGTTAAGAGAAATCATTCCACGTTTTGGTTTCCCAGTAACAATTAAGACTGACCATGGCACTCACTTTCATAATGAGTTAATACAGATGATTTATGAGGCACTGGACATTCGTCAGAAATTACATTGTGCTTACAGACCAGAGGCTTCTGGGGTAATTAGGAAAGTAAACGGAACAATAAAGAACAGAATTGCAAAAATGTGTTTGTCCACTGGACCGAAATGGCCTGATGCTTTGCCACTTGTTCTGATGGCCCTAAGGAGCATACCTGATAAAAAGACAGCATTGAGTCCTCATGAGATTCTGATGGGAAGAGTGATGAGACAAGCATTTGTGCCAGTTGATAAACTATTGTCTATTAATGATGCTATCATACTGGATTACTGCAAAAACCTGTCTGACGTGGTAACTGCTGTGTTCCATCAGGTGGGAACTGAGACAGACTCAAAAGAGAAACATCCAGCTCATGATCTAGTCCCTGGAGATTGGGTTTGGATAAAAGTACACAGGAGAAGAAACTGCCTAGTGCCTCGTTTGCAGAAGCCAAGACAAGTCATTCTGGTTAGCACGACTGCAGTTAAGTGTGCTGGTGTAAAGAGATGGGTGCACGCCAGCCACACAATCCGTGTGCCCGAGCCTGATAATCCACAGGACGAAGCAGAGAGCACAACTGACTCAGATTCTGAAGGTGAACCAGATAAAATTCCAGATACTGAAGCTCGACCTGTTCGTCGACATCTGGAAATATCAGATGCAAGCTCTGCATCTGAAGGAGAAAGTGAAGTTATTGAAGTACCAAATTCTGAAGATCGACCTGAAAGTCGAGATTTGGTAAGGGTTGATACCAGTGTGAACACTGATCAAAATAAAGACAAAACTGTCCTGCGACTGGGGTGGGTGGGATCCGGGTGGGGGGAGTTGGGGTGGGGGGATGGGGGGACGGGGGGAAGTTATTCAGCTTGATGAATCATTTGCATCCAAAATGATGTATAGATTGCTAATTTCTTGATGCTTTATATTTGATGTGCAGTTAATTTCGGAGTGCGGAGTGCTGCAGTGTATGTGCAATCTGTCAATAAAATCTGTTTAAAAAAATAAATAAAGACAAAACTGGTAGTCAGACAAGTACTGTAGGACTGTCTGAAAGCTCTAAAAGCAGGAACAGAAATCTTGAAACTGGTGAAAAGGAAATAACTCACGATAAGGATGAGCTTCCAAGTACCAGCTGTGGAGAGGTTCCTAACA
Organism: Lissotriton helveticus; assembly: GCF_964261635.1. Lineage (NCBI taxonomy): Eukaryota > Metazoa > Chordata > Amphibia > Caudata > Salamandridae > Lissotriton > Lissotriton helveticus. Next base: position 1,831,662,805 of record NC_136057.1, read on the forward strand.
GAGTGAAAGAACTGAGCAAAGTAAAAACAGATTCAGCGGAGAAAACAGACATTATAAAGTTCACCATAAAAGAAACTGATGAGAAATCTGAAACTGAGTCTGATGACAGTGGGGATGAAACTCAATTAAGGAGAAACTCAAGAAAGAGAGCTTGGAGAGTGGAACTTAACACTGTCGAACCTGTAAACAAAAAAACACGTAAAGGAGATAATTGGCCTAAGGGAAATGATGGACTAACATTCAAACTGGTTAACAAAGCTAAAGTCCAAGAAGATTAAGTAAATGAAATAACCAGTCAAAAGGAGTTGTTGGGAGAAAAGATAGAGATTGTGCAAAGGCCAAAAAGAGTAAGAAGACCAAATCAAACATAAAAGTCACCTGAATGGTCGTACATTGCTTTGCCTCCAATAAGGGAAGTAAATAGCAATCAAGAAAATTTGAATTATCAAAGTGAAGCAAAAGAAAGTGTGTGAACGGAAAACTCAAAAGAAAGAAAAGAGTACCTAAAATTGGGAAACCAAAGAAAGGTAGGTGAAGGAACAGTATTGTTGATTTTATTGTTGATAAGGACACTTTTTAAGTGCAAAAGGATTTGAAAAAGACAATATAGGATCAGAAAAATAGTAAAAAATACAAAATACAAAAAAATGGCTACTAATGATGTAACAAGATCGAAATGTACTATTTTTAGAAAATGGTGTAGAATGTGGTTAATATGCACAGGGTTATTAATGTTTGTATGGCTGATATTACCTAGTGTGATTCCTTTTAGGCCTGATTTTGAAAAAGCAAAGGCAAATGAGAGTATAAGTGAAAAGGCCTAGAAGTCAAAGGGTGAAATAAAACACATGTATAGACCTGAAGTACATGAAGATAATTCCAACAGCGATTGTTCCAAGAATACATTTTCGAAGTTATTGTCTGAATATGTGAGAACTATGGATGCCAGTGACTGTTATGTTTGTGTGAAATTACCCGTTTCTGTATCCGAGGGTGTGACATACCACCACCTTCCATTAACATATGGGGTTACATGTAGTGTGTTAGCTAGTTTGTTTTATAAAACAGTTAAATTGGAGCATTATTATTCAAATTCTGATGAGGTTTTTTGCAAAATAGAAAATTGTAGCTGAACTGAATCAAAACAAACCTGCGAACGTTTTTGGAGAATATTTTTGGGAAACACAAGAATTGACCCATGATTATGTGTTCAAACATAATTTGACTTGTAAAATGAGAAATGAAGAGAAAGCTTTTTTGGACATGGTAGAAGAAAGGAGAAACCAATATATAAGAAAAGAAAAAGCAAAGAAATCTAAATCTACAATGTGGACATTTGAAGACGATAATATAGAAGGGAATAATGTGGAAGTGGCTATAAATATATTACTATTAGAGAAGCTATGTATTCGAAGAGACAACACTGTGTATGATAATTATTTTGTGGGAGCGAGTCAATGTGAAGATGCATATATTATAAAAGGGGGTTGGGGATTTAAAGGAGGTAATGATCCAGCTTTTCCTGGCATATACTTTTTGTGTGGGAACAAAGCTTATTATAGATTGCCTAATCACTGGTATGGGTCCTGTTATATAGGCCTAGTCTTTCCTAAAATTTTCCATGTAGATAGAGGAATTAATGGAATTCATGAGATAGGTAAACCTTTAAATCGTAGAAGAAGGGAGAGTGTGATAGAAATAATAGGTGATGGTTTTGGAGCACTGATACCAGCAGTGGGTATATCTGTTAATGCAAACAGAATTCCAAAGTTGTCAACGATAGTAGATCGTTTATCAACAGATACTGCAGGGGGATTTTAATGGTAAACATGGAAATGGTGGCTATGAGAGCTATGGTGATGCACAATCAACTTGCTCCTGATATAATTTTGGCAAAAGAAGGAGGAGTCTGTGGAATTCTGAAGGTACAGCACTGTTGTACCTATATTCCTGATAAAATTCAAAACATTGAAAGGTATATTACAAACCTTACAGAACTGCATAAAGAAATTATACCACTGCAGGTTGATGGTGTTCTTGAGAAACTTAGTAGGAGTTTTTCAGCTGTTAAGAACTGGTTTTATGAAATAGGTAGATCAATAATAGGGAAAGTATTAACTCCAATAACTATAATAATAGTCATAATATTAGTCTCAAAATTAGGTTGTAAACTTAGAAAAAGAAGAAATCTTGAAAAAAGTCTATAAAAAAGGAATTTGAAGAAAGACAAGAAAGAGAACATGAAAAGGGGGACATTGAAATGGAGGAGATTAAAGAGAAACTTTATCAAGACAGAAAGAAAATAGAAGATACTAGAGTATAAACCATACTAATTGAAAAGAATTTGAAACATGTTTTTGAAAATTTTATAAACATTTTGGGTGTTATTTGGTGATAAATCACCAAAGGGGGAAGTTGATGGAGCGAGGGTGAAAACAAAATCTTTTGTATACCCCTCGTAAAGTCTCATTCCCATAACTGTAATATGTATTAATCGTGTGGTTTTAAAATTAACCAACGTAGAGTAGAAAGCACACATGCAAATGTGTTGCAAACCGTAATCCATTAATTATGTGAAACTGTCTTACTAATATAGTGAGGAAATGCTATAATCTAATGAAAGGCTATGCAAGAATGCTTTCTAAATGTATAATTGTGGCGGAAATGATAGAGAATGGTAAGAAAACAACGCATATGTGTGGCCTGAAGCTAGGTAATCACTAACAGGGTAAACGTAGAATGGGGGAGGTAAACAGATGGGTTATATTTCGAAATTTAACGTTTAATTATGTTTGTTTCTATGATAGTTCCCGTTATGGCCTATGTGGACTAGTAAAACATGGAGGGTTTGTCAGCCTCCAAAAGAACATCTTTCTACGCATGTGCGACTGTGCTCGAGAGATGTGCAAGCAGCCTGTGCCTGTGCGGCTGGTGTCAAGGTCAGCGTGGCCTGAAGAGCAGAATGGTGCCAAGTTTAAATGCCTGTGTCGTGAGCCTGGGCAAGTATATGAAAGTGACAAGTTAAAGGACAAGGGTGAAAGAATGTAATAATGAACAATCTGAACCTTATTGTGTTTGGAGCTATGACTAGGCGAAAATATGGACAATGAGGAAATGAGGTTATCCTCATCCACCCCTTGAATGGACCAATGAGAATTGAATGCGGGCCCCAAAAGTTTCGAATTTTAGTTAGATAGTTAGGGAAAAGGGTATAAAAGAGGTGGTTTGGAAGAAAGAAGGAGCTTGCTTTTGAATTATTTTTCGCACCACGACATGCTGTCCGACTGATCGATTTTCCTTGGTGCAAAGACTTTGAAATTTCCTGACTTTAACTTTTGATGGGGATGGAGTCCTGATGGATGGTGAACATCGAGAAAGAATAAAGAAGCTGTTTTTGGGAACTCTCCTGCTTTAACCCTGATTTCCATTGCCGAAGAAGATTGGTAATATGTCTTTGGCTTATTTTTCTGAACTATTCTGCTTAATAAATGTAAACTGTTTGAATTTAAATCTTCTCTTTCTTTAGGTGAATTAATAAAATGCTAAATTGAATTTGAACTAAGGGTTTAATAAGATATGGTCATGCTAGGAGATCTAGTAAATCTTAATAAAAATTAAACAAACGGAGAATTAATCCGGTCTTGTTGTCCATTAGTTAACTTTTACTAGCTGATCCATTGACCAAACATTGGGGTGTCTTTTGATGTTTTCACGAGAATTAAAACCATAATAAGATCCTATAAACTGCAGATGTATATATAATGTATAGAATTTAGATTAACTAGATGAAGTAAGACACTCCGCTATTCCAGCAGCTCGTCCTCTGGTTTACACTGATCTTGGGAGCAGGGTAATTTGTGTGAATGAGTGACTCGCGGTATTATGAGCCCCACCGATGAGTAAAGCGTGATAGCTCCTGAGTATTCCGTGATGGTTTGGAGGTTTGTTTAAGAGCAGCGCTGGATCACACCTCCGAGGACTGAAAATACACAAGTTACTATTCCCTGCTGAACTAAACAGGATTCAGTTCCATGAGCTTCTGGTTGTACACACATACGTCTGCAATGATCACATTAACCAGCTACAGTTCCATAAAATAGAGCATTTCCCACTGTTTTTTTTTACGTAAATGTATTTTTCATTTAAGGTGTGTATTATTTTACATGCCGTTACCTGACGGTAAAAGATCAAAAATAGTCATAGAATATGTTTTTATTCTTTTTAGCTACTCCTTTGGTTCCACCTCCACGTTCTCTAACCACATCCCCATTGCACTAAGAATCACAGTATCCATACTTTTTTTTAATGCCCTTTGACCACTGAGCAAGCCATTGATCTCAGGATATGCTGTCCCGCAGTCCCTCACCTTCATTTACTTAACACAGTGTAATATTCATCTAACAGATTTGTAAAACAAACACTGTCCTCTGGTGCTGAAGCGGATTTAGAAAAAGAAAGTAATCTAGTCAGTTGCTTAATTGCACAGTGTGTAACCAGGAAACCTGACATTTGAGAGCACATTCAAGTAATTCAGTTCAAGATGGATCCTTTGTAAAAACGTCACTAGCCCATATTGTTCCTCCATCCATAAAAATAATATTGACCATTACGTAAGGGACACCTGACAATTCGTACACTTTGTTGACTCCTTGTTCAACTTGCCTAAACTCACAGAAAGTGAAAAAGCCATTTTACTTAATGTTTCCCAAACTGTTTGCCATGTGTAATTAAATGTTCAGAAACATAATCCAAATGTTGCTGTTGCTTTCTCTCCAAGAAATATTGGCTGTATTTAGGTAGGAATGATGCCCGTGACACCGTGCACAAGGGCATCAATTTACTATTGAACAAGGACAAAATGTGCCATCTCAATGTAGCATACCTAAAGGCAGTGCTTAATTTGAGCCAGTGATTTCCGGTGTTCAGTGCAGCACTAAATCATCAACACCGGCGCTTTTCATAAGCACCAGTTAAGAACACATTCATTTACAGGGAGATTAAGTGATTTGCTTAGAATCACAGGATGTTGAGCCAATGCCAAGACTCAAAGCTGACTCTCCAGCTCCGAAGTCGGCAGCTCTTGCCATTACGCCACATCCTCTCCCCACTTTCATGGTCAATAGTTGGTTCTGTTTTAGGCTGCACTAACAGGAGAAATGGGGTGGTGCAAGTTGCCGCCTGACGAGATCCCAGCACGTATACATGTATTTTTTTTTTTTTTACAAATTAAACCCTGCCTAGAGGCAATCTCATCACAGCACAGTGAATAAGTAGTGCAATTTAAACAAATTCAATAAATGCATTAATAACCCATTCAGGTACGGCCACTCCTCCTTTTGTCCAGAATTTTTGTCCTGAATTTTGACCCTTTGTGCCGACTTTTTTTTACAGCCCTGTCCCGAATTTGCCTCTATGCAAGGTGGTCACTCTACTGGTCAGCCCAATGGAAAGCTGTCCTTCATGCAGCTAGGGGGACCAACAATCCGTAAATTTCACGGACTGCCCGTAATTTGGGCCTCTTGTCCGTTGTCCGTGAGGGTTTCTTTCACGGACGCCTTTTGTCCGTAATTTCAAGCTTTGGAGCGAGCTGCCCCCTGCAAGCAGTCTGAGAGTTCTGTAACTCTCACTGCAGGGGCCAGCTCGGCTCCTGCTGTAATCAATGGCCTGTAACCGCCCTCCCTGAAGTGGTAAAAGACTACTATCAGGCCCATTATCATTCAGTATGTCGGACCAATTATCACATACAGAATGATAATGGGCCTCTGCACAGTGACAGTATTTGCTGGGCCTCCTCCTGCCAGAACCCAGGGCATGGCAAACTGCTTTTTGTTTACGCCCCCTTAGCGTTTGTTTACACATCACATCCCCTTGGGATGATTGATCAGATCAGGTGTTTTTTCTAGGTCTGTACTCAATCAAATAGTGTCAATTCAGTTTTTGTTTTTCGAGCGTCTGTGTGCCCTTACACTTTATTTAATCACTCACTAGTATGATGGTGATTTAGGCTCCTAAAAGTATCAGCATGCATAGGTGTGAAAGTCAGCAGGCATAGATGTTGGAGTCTCCCACACACAAAAGAACACCAGGGTGTCTGACACTCCCACTACAGCAAAATACAGAGATTGCAAGCGGTCATAGTAATTGGAAATCAGGCAGCGAAATGTCACAAGTATATAAACACACAAACACACACTCTCTCTCTCTCTCTCAGGGAAAACACTTAGAGAATATATATTTTAGTAGTGGTTTGTTTTCTTTTTTTTCTATAGTAGGGCCTTTCCAAAATGAGGAAAATGTTGCTTTGTGACAGTTAATAAAAGAACATTTTATGAACCATTCCGCTTAGTGCACACAATATGCATGTGAATTTAGATAGTTATAAGTGCAGTTTTGTGACTTTTGCTGGAGTCATGTGTAACCTGCGGGACTCGTTCTGAACACCAATATGGATTTCTCAGCATTACATCCTTCTGAAGTTGATGAAATGGAAGTCACTGGTTAGACAAATACCAATTCTTGCTATTTAGAATGCTTTATAATAGTACAATGTGGCTAAATATATTTTATGACGGAATATATTATATCAAGCACTATCAGACACATTTGTATATTTGTTCAATAAAAAAATAAAAGTTTCAGTGTGAGTTGAAGGTAAAATTGAATGTAAACTGCAACACAAAAAAGAACAAGTCTCAAAAGTACTAAATCAAATAATTGAAGATTTAAAAAAAAAAACATCTTAGTTAGAACAACTATTGTATCAACTCAACTCAAAGATGCTTTATTCGGTTTGTAAAAGAAATACAACCATATAGCAGCATACACACAAGAGAATTTTTAACACAATACTAAATTAAGCTATCTCAAAAATAATCTTGCATAATAGCACTCATGTTAAAAACATTTTAACAATATTAAAAATGCATAGTCATAGGATCAACAAATTTGGCTAAAAACTTAACAATCCTACGACCTTTGAATATGTGCAAATAAACAATTTAAAGTGCTAAATATTATCTCAAGATTAGTATATGTGCAAATTAACAATTCTAAAGTGCATATCCAATTAGCAGCACCTAAACTAACTATTGATTTAAAATAATAATAAATAAACTGCAGGTAATAAGACAATCCTACACAAGAAAAATATTGGTAGCAGCAATTAGTCCAACAACAATATATGTGCAAAATGCAATTATATGATTCAGCAGCATCAAATTCAAAGTGCACCATGGTTTTGTGCAAAATACAAATACGTAGTTCAGCAGCATCAAGTTTAAAGTGCATAGTACAATTAACAACTAACAAAATTCATACAATAATTGATTTTCTTACAGAGATGCATTTTAAAATATAAGTAGCCACATAAAAGCATACATCTGAAGACTCTAGATTAAATACTAGTGACATTGCTGTTTGTAGATGATGCGTATTATATTTTAAAAAGATGGGTTTCAAGTAATATTTCCTTTAAAAAGTATAAAAAGTACAAGATAGTATAAAGTGACATGTGCTCTGCTTTGATTTACCATCACATTGGCATACACAAGTTCCAGGTTTTTTTGGCACAGGAAAAGCCACAAGATGATGCACAATTCCTAGGCGGAGACGGGTTAAAACGAAATGGTGGGATGGAATACTAACTGTTACAAGATAAGTTTGAAAGCCAACATTAATATTATAGCGTTGATAAAAAATGAATGTGCTCTGTTTAGTATATTTTTCCAGCCTGGTCTCTTCAGCATATTTCATAAACGAGACCTTCAACTCCCGTTTGGATAAAATAGGGTCCATTGTTAAATCATTATAAATGTCCAGTCCATATAAAGTTTTATACCAATAATGTATATGCTTCAGCCAAGGAATGTTCGATCGGCAATCAAGTTTAATACAATCTGTTATTACGTCCTGTGTGAACCTGGTTTCCTCCTTTACCCATATTGAGCGCCACAGGGATAGAGGACGAAGGGCAATTAGATCATTGATGTAGTACATATCTAATTCCTTGTGTATTAACTCTGTTGAAGCCATAACTGGAGCACAAATTAATCTTTTTAAAAACGCATTCTCCCTCACCTGGATAGATTTAGTACACTGTGCATCATACCCCCATACTCCAGCCCCATAGATAGCAGAGGAGATGCATCTAGCATTAAAAAGGGTTAACATTTCACGAATTCTGCGATCCCCCAGTTTCGCTGCGAATCTGAAAATACAGTTTGTATTCCGGGCCATTTTGAAAAGGACGCTATTTTGTTCAGTTGTCCATTTCCCATTACCCGAAAAATTGATTCCTAAATAGCAAAAACTATTAACAGATTCTAATTTCTCTCCATCTAAGAAAAAAGGTTTGTGTTTTCTAGGTTTCTTACCACAAACCATGGTGACGGTCTTCCCTTTGTTGATTTTCAAATTCCTGTTCTTAATAAAAATTTGAAATTGGTCAATTAGTTGTTGTAGACCATTCTGTGTCCTAGAAAGGAAGACCGTATCGTCCGCATATAGAAGGACAGGGACGGGGTTACCATTTATAGTTGGAGCATCTGTATTAGTCAGTTTCAGAAATGTATCCACATGATTAATAAAAAGTGAAAATAATAAAGGAGCTAATACGCATCCTTGACGGATGCCTCGCTTGACTTCAAAGAAAGGGGTACACTCTCCATCTATTCCAAACCTTACTTTGCATGATAAATTACTATACAGGCGAGCTAGCAGATGGATAATTTCGGTAGGGGCACCCATAGATATTAATATGGGCCAGAGCAGTGCGTGTTCCACCAGATCGAACGCGGAACTCAAGTCGGCAAAGCATAGATAAAGATTACCTGATTTTGCTTTGGTATACTATTGTATCTATTTGTGATTATTGCAGGAAGTCTCTACTTATTGATGAGTAATTCTGTATATCACTGTGTTTATTGCCACTATACAATGTATGTATGCCAATTCCTTTGAGGTATATTTTTGTGTTGTAGCCTGCACAGATTTCACCCTGAACGCCTGTTAAAAACTATGCATTGAATTATCCCAGTGACCAAGGCCCTTGTAAGTAGTTGACCATGAACATTGTGCCTGATCTTGGTAATACGAGTAGGATGGTAATACCGCAGTCCAGAGATTAATACTGTGCACAAGCCTGAACAATACAGATCCTTACTTTAGCATTTGAAAAACAGAATGGGGCAGTCATTTTTACCCATGCTAATAGCATGAGGTACAGGCTTGGAATTATCCCCGTTGACAGTATCAGCTGCTAAATCTTTAATTCTGATTGCCTGAGTCAAGTTTATCAGCCATTGATTCCCAAATCAATTAATAAACAATCCGAATAGTATGGCTGATAGTGAACCAGGCAGAGGTTTTCAGGTGGACGAGCGGAATGCTATCAGAGGAGGGGGGGATGAGGCTCTGTGTTTTCACCTTTATTACTGTGAAGAGAACATTTCAGATGATCTGTTTCCCATAATTTCCTGGAAGTACTGTTACTCCCAATATCTCCAGAGTGGAATGGCTACCAAGAAGAATTTCAAGGTGCCCACAAATGTATATGCTTGTGGGTGTACCTAAAAAGTACTAAGGTGAATCACACCTTACAACACAATTCTCACACCTTAAGTGGGATTTACTATAGGGGATTTCTCTGCACTCTTGGTGGAGAAATAATCCACAGTAATAAATGCATAGCCACCTGTCTGGAGTTCCTTTATGAATTCCTTACAGGTGTAAAAAGAGGTACATTTAGTCATAAACCTATGTTTATGACGGAATGTATCTTTTGAGAATACAGCCCTATAAGTTTATATATAGAGTGTAAATACTCAACAATTAGGTATTATGGTTCCATAAAGGGATCCATAGATTTGGAAATCTCAGTCCTTTGCATATATGTTTTTTAAACCTCTCGAGATTTGTGAAGTATGAAGCTGACAAAGCATTTCAAAATGATCCCTTTGTTGTACGGGCCGTAATCACATCATTAGGCAACCCTATTTTACTGGTTCTGATGAGATGCTTACTTCCCTTTCCTGAGTACTGGTGGTCCAGGGCAGGCGTTGCCGTGCAGTGTAAGTTAAGGTGAGATATGCTATTCATTTCCCTGCTGGCTCTCAGCACTTAATGGCCGCAGGAAAAACCGTTCCCTGCACGTCTTCGGGCAAAGGATGGGTGTGATGAAAAAGGAACGGCAAGATCATAATTTGTATTGCTGCATTTCCATACATACATGATTTTCAACTAAGAAAGAGTGATTTGTAAATCTCACTAGAACTCTATAACTTTACGTGATGTACTTTTAACATCACATGTTTTTAAAACATTAAAATATGCCTAGAAATCACTACATTTCACCACTTTAGTATACCACATTACACTCATTTCTGGTCGCATTATTGGTTGATACTGTAATAAATAATAATATAGATAATAATAAAAAGAATTAATTAATCACTATGACATTATTTCTGTGAAATATGAGTTTTGAAATTGCTGCTGAAAGGATATTCAACTAATGATCCACAATCTAAAAACATTACCTTTCACAAAGAGTATGGTCAGTTATGGTAACAGAGCACCTCCACCTTCGCAACCCATACATTTTAGTCATACACTGTAGCCAAAAATATCTTCCCTACTATTATGTCTAGGCATGGCTATGCTTAGTTGACCTTGAGCATGGTCACTACCCTTGCCCTCTAACAAGTGTCATGAGCATCCAAACTGGTACTTCCTGCAGCAGTGCTCAGAGGGTATGGTTTGCAGCGATGCCTTATGCCCAGTACCGCTGCAAACAGTACAATTTGGGTACTGAGAAGGGCCAATGTTCTGTTCAATTAGGCCAAACATTAGTAAACATATGCATCTTTCACTTTGCAGACTTGTGAAAAGTGGGCCTATGTTGTCAGTGTCTAAAACAGCAGATCTTTTTTTGTGTGGAGTTTCATATAGCGCAAACTACGCCCTGGAGGTATCAGAGCGCTTTACATGAGCACCAGTTACGTTACAGATGGACACATTCATTTTAGTAGACACAGGGAAATTAAATGATTTGCCCAGAATGTTGAGCGTCCCTGCAGAAACTCGAACCTGGTTACCCAGCTCAGAGTTCGACCACCCTAGCCGTTTGACTACATTCTATCCCCAATGCTCACAATCTTCCTGAATGCTTTTATTTTTTTGCCTGCACCACATCCATCATCTTGGCTCACCCATGTTTCTTCATGGCCCTCCCAGAGTCAGAACCTTGGAGCCAGGCTTGCTCCTACAGAGAGGAGCTTAAGGTCAGAGGTCACCTGACAGGGCGGATGGTTTGGGAGGACATTGTAATCTCGCAGCTCGGAAACACGACAATGAATCTGCCTGACCATGGAGAGAACCAGCCTGGGATCGTGAGCGCCTGGTGCCGAAGATCACACATGCTGTACAGTCCCGGTGGCATCTGTTGGTACAAGCATCTCTGCGGCTGGCGCTGGTATGAGGTTAGACACCCTGGAAAGGGGGAAACATTGTGATGAGAGTGTGCACGTATTGTGCGAGCCAGATCAGTGACCGCATTTGCTGGGCCTCCTCCTGCCAGAGCCCAGGGCATGGCAAACTGCTTTTGTTTACGGGCTCCTGTCACCTCACTAGGGCCCAAGCTCTGGGGAGGTGGAGGTTTCATTTTGGCGCATGTTACCCAGGTGCATCCACTGTTAGCCTCTTACACTGTCACACAAGCAGTGATAATGGTACAAATACAATTGTGCTTTATTATTCATTTCTTTTTCTCCAATAGTGCAAAGTTTCTGCTTTTGTGCTGTTATTATTTTCATGTTTACTCTTGGCCTCCGAGCCCCTTTAGCGTTTACACATCACATTTCCTTGGGATCATTGATCAGATCAGGTGTTTTTTTCCAGTTGGGGAGAGGGGGCATGTAAGATCTGAGAAGCCTTCAGCTTTGATCGTTTTCTTCATTTTTTTTGTTTTGAATATGCAAGCTCAGGGGCCTTATTTATGAAGGCCTTGCGCCGCCGGTGCGTCACTTTTAACATGGGAAAAAGTGACGCATCGGTGGCGCAAGGCTTTCATAAATGAGGCCCCAGGTATTTAAGTTTCACTCTGGCACGCAACAGAAGCAGTGCAAAGTACTCTCAACCTAATATAAACTTATTTTGACTTGTGCTTGTGTTGGTGGTCTATTTACTTATGTATTATTGCACGACCTCCTCTGATGTGTCTGCAAAACGTACCCTTTGTCCCGATTTTTTGTCTTGAATTCTGACCTTCTCTCCTGAATTTTTGTCCTGAATTTTGATCTTTTGTCCTGAATTTTTACACTCACTGTCCTAAATTTGCACCCACGCCAGTTGGTCACCCTACATGCAGCCCCAAGACTGATTACCAGCAAGAAGAAATTCGACTGTATCACCACAGCACTAATTATTTACAAATGGAATCTCTTTAAAAATTTGACATCACCCTTCTTTCATATATTTAAAAAAATGGACTGAAAATTCCTATTCCTGAAACTGCTGCCCATTATCTGAACTGATTTCTTGTGTCACCTCTGAAAAGCGGTCCCTACTATAAATACAAGCAACTTACAGGTCATCTCAAACCCATCAAAGGACTGACTAGCTGTTAATTCACCATATCTTGATACTGCTCTCTGTAAAGCGCTATAACATCCTCTCGGGTGAACCCTGCTGTATACAGCTGTAAACAAATAGGGTGAAGAGAACAAAGTCTGGATAAAAAAAAGCAGACTCAAATAGGGCAAGATGACAGAGACGGGGATGATATACGGTAAAATGGAGAAAATGCAACAAAAAGGAGAAAAAGAAAATGACAACTATGTAAGCAGACAATAGTTATAGGGGGGGCGAAATAAAAAAAATGGCATGAGACCAATGGAATAACATCAGTGTGCACACAGGAATCAGCTAAAACAGAAAAAACAAAGGGCGAAAAAGAAAAATAATAAGTTGAAAGAGAAACAGAGGTAAAGGGGGAGGAAGAGCTATGAACTATGACGAGGTAGAGAGAAAGATTTTTAGAATAAGAAAAAGTCTCACTAAACAAACCCGTATTAGAGAGAAGGGGAGAGGACAAAGTAAGGAACTTAAATGTGAGAATAGTAGAGAAGATAAACAAGAGCAATGCATTTAAAGCGGAAAGCAGCAGAGGATGGAGCAAAGGTGAAGGGCGGAGCTACGAGTCCATACAGGGCAGGGTCCTGTTGTGAAACAGAGAAGCTGAAAGCTCAGCGGAGCCGGAAGATATGCGCAGAGGAGTCTGGAAATAATGGAGCTGCTGGCTGCCCTCAAGAGCCTGCTGGCCTCCTGCTTTCACGCCCCCTCTCTGTTCCTCTTCTTCGTCACCTTCATCCTTTTAGTAGACTTCATGAAGCGCAGGAAAGGCGGGAGTTCCTACCCACCCGCCCCTCCGTCCTGGCCCTTCGTCGGGAACTTGCTGCAGGTGGATTTTCGTAACCTACCCGGGTCCTTCGATAAGGTAAACTGGGGTGAGGGGGAGGGGCTCTGGGAAGGGCGAGAGGCGAGAGGGAGGTGCCCAACTAGGCTTTAAAACTCGCACAACACACAGGGTACGGCTGGGGAGAAAAATAGACAGGGCAAAAGCGGCCCCTGTTAACAAACAACCATGCTTTGAAATCATGCCCGTTTTGAACTTTTACAGACACGCTGTATTAGTATTTTGCGATGTATTGGAGACTGCATCCATTTGTATTTGCTGTAGGCAACGTTTGTGGCAATATTGGGGAAATCAACAGGAAAAAAAATCCCCCTTTCCAGAAAACCGGCCCTCAAAATGCTAAAAACAAGCATTTGCAATGCAAAAGGTCTCGCATTTACGCGAGTTTGAGCTATTGACATTGCAAATAACAATGCTTTTTATTTTTATTTAAAAAAAATAAATAAAAGGCATTGTCATTTACAATGCCAATATCTTAAACTCGCGTAAATGCAAGACCTATTGCATTGCAAATGCTTTTTTATTCGCTTCGCTGCTGAGGCAGTTTCCCTCAGAGTGCTAAAACGTGACTATAACATACTGTTAAAGTGCTGTATACAGAGTTTTTGCATTACAGTTTTTTTTTCAGATCTAATTAAAAACACCATCATCTCAGTTGAGTGGCTCTGTGTTTTGATATGCGAGGAGCAGTAACTCCAAACATTTGTGTTAAGGCCTCCGTTTGGGTTCTCACGAGACATACAGTGCACAATAAATGGACACCAAGAATTGATTTCCGTTATCTTTCTTTGAATGCCAGACGCAGAACAATCATTAGAATAGAACTCTCAAGTAGTGATCTAGAGTTGTTCCAAGTCAGAAATAAATAGTTTGTCTAGTCAAGGAAGGTTGTATGCTTTACACTTCCATTATAAATGCAAGACTGCAGACTCACAAAACAAATTAAAAAAAATTGTGCTTACCGACTTATGAAGGAGACCGTGTAACGCCACAAGTAAAAGATCCAGTCCTCATGTGAGGTAACAAATGGAGACAGGGTGGTAACAAGGAGGGACTAACAAGCCTCATAATCAATTGGAAGCCAGCATTTACCAAGGACAATGACACCAGCCAATGAAAAATATGGGAGGCGAGTAGGCGAGTCTTTCACAGCATACTCTACTACTGCATGCCTCGCAGAGCGAGCAGCGCATGCGCCCTGCCTCTGGGCTCAACCTAAAAAAAAAACGTCCGGCACACTAATCAGTCAGAGGAGCCTACTGCACACTGCCTGATTGCCCTATAGGTGAGTCCGATCTTGACTACACCACCCAACGTTTCCACCCTCCAAAAGTGGTAATTCTAGCCTAAGCTGTAAGGTAGGTCAGTGGGTCTGACTTTCAAATTACACTTGTTTATTACAGCATGTCAAATATATGGTCTCCTCTTATTTACAGCTTTCTCAGGTTTCCCTTGTCCATGCAAGAGTAGTTTACCTAGGACTTGTTGTAGTCCAGTTTATCACCTTATAGAATTAACCCTACAGATCCGGATGCAAAGCAAAAACTGGCATTGGTGGTCAACTTCCCATTATCACTGTGCAGGACACTTCCCACACAAAGTATGTGCGAAGGGGAGGGTGCAGAGCAATGAGTCATGAGCAAATTTGTGGGGTTAGATTCGATAAGCCAATTTTCTAAATTAGACCCTTTTAAAAGGTATAATTTCTACAGTTATTGATCTGATTATTGTGTCACAGTACTTTTGAGTTCCATCCCATTTACCAGCCATGACTGATCGCTATTGGCACGTTTGGACAAACAAGGTATCGAAAGGAGTAACGCTGTCATACAGATGGAATGAACTGGTCTTAAAAGCTGACACACCAGTGGTTAACAATAGTATCCACCAAGGATACTGCCCAGTGACCACCTAATGTCAACAATGTAAATGAAAGGTCTCATAATCTACTTCTGCTTGTTCCCCAATATATTAAAATATTGTGGGTTTTGATTAGGCACAATACAGTTAGCAAGTGCTATAAAAACAAGCATTGGAAAAGCCAATAGGTTTCGCCTAGGACCTATTGGCTTTGCTCAGGGTTTTTATCCTTGCTCTACAGCATCCCCATAGCTGTGCAACATTACTAAAAAACTAAAAGTTTAAAAAAAGGCGCTATGACTGTGGTCATGCCATATTGTAAGTGTGCGTACCACTTATGCGGAAACCTACAAAATTGTATTTACCAATTTGGATCGGTGATTAAAAAAAGAAAAACACTGGCATGCCTCTAGTCTGGCTTTAAAGGAATGGTGTATGGTAATGTGATGCTGTAAGTCCAGATATTGTTGGCATACACAGTGTTTGTGAAAATACCCCTCACAAACCAAAAGGGCCCTTGGTGTCATGGTTCATCATCGGGGTCTTCCCGTTCCGCTGCGAGACGGGGCGTGCTACGACTAGCGACTACGCTGGAGCACCTTAAATAATTGTGAGTGCTATGTGAGTTGGAGTGAGTGTAGGTAGGGTCAGGGGTGTTTGGAAAAGTGAATCTAAAATGATACCTGGCTTTGTGAAAGCAAAAGACTATTTATTAGTCACAAGCTGGTATCGTTAAAAAAAGGTGTAGCGGAGACTGATAGGCTTGACAATGAGCTTAATCTCCTAGTGGCGTCAACATGTTTCGAGGCAGAACGCCTCTTCGTCAGGACGGGGTCTGATCCCTCTGTCACTCACTAATGTTGATTCACAGTATGTGCAATGTGTATATACAGGTGAAGATAATCTATACCTATGTATTAATTCCTGTAGTATACAGTCCTATCAGTATTGCTGAATAGTGAGCCTGCAAGAAACAAGGAAGAGCACATGAATGTTTTTAGTGCGTATCCCAAAGCACAATAGGTCTCCTAAATTGGGAGAGAAAATATTACAGTGACATAGAAACATGTCCTTGGTGGACCATGACAATACTAGGTCCAGGGTTTTTTGTTAAGGGATGAAGAGACACACTTACATGTTGTTAATAAACACAAAACACAACATAGACATACATGTAAAAAGATGGGGACACAGATTCCAGGTTGACAAATAGAGGTAAACATTGCTAGATACATACTGGCACAAGCAGGGGTTAATGCCCCATGAGCCGATAGGGATGAGGGGTAAATGGAACTTCCATCTGTGGAGATTAAAAATATAGCAAGGATTTGTGCCGGGAGTAGTGGAGATTATGGCACACAGGACAATAATAAGTCCTCACCAGTCCCTATCTCGGCTATGCCGTACTTACTAGGCCACGAATAGTTCTCGCATCCTCCCTCGTCCTCGGCTTCCGTGTTGTGGCTGGTACGAAAGGGGATGCCCTTTATATACTGCTTTAAACTGGTCTTAATTGATTAATTACGTGCACCTGGGTTTGGTCAGCAGGGGAAGTAACCATGGTGACTGGTGATAACTAAGGCTAGGTTGACTTTAGGCGCCATCTTGGAATGGTGACTGGTGATAACTAAGTCTAGGTTGACTATGGGCGCCATCTCGGAATGGTGACTGGCGATAACTAAGGGTAGGTTGACTTTAGGCGCCATCTTGGAATGGTGAAAAATGGGTGTACAATTCTACAAATTTGCCAAACAATGTGGGAAGTATGCTATGAGGTCCCTCCGTTTGTTAATGAGGCTATGTACGGTGGGTAGTGTAAAAAGATAACCCATGGTTTGTGACTCCAAACACGGGGGTGATCAAAAAGGGCTCAGTTGCGCAGATAGTTTGTCGTCGTTCTGTGTGTATGATTGGTAGTCTATAAATGATGACCCATGGTTTGTAGCTCCAAACTCTGGGGTGATCATTATAGGTTCAATTGCGCCCAGGGTATGTCATCGTTCAGTCCAGTGATGTGAGTGCCCAGACGGAACACCCATCGCTGTTCTTTTTCCAGAAGGTTCTTATCAGTTTTGAAGGACTCAACCACTGTCCAGTGTAGGTCCTGCGTACTGTGTCCCATCAAGAGGTAATGGGTGGCCATTTTTGTAGTTTTTTTTTGCAACGTACGTTGCTACGGTGTTCACCTATGCGTACCTTGATGGGTCTAGAAGTCATTCCAATGTATTCTTTTGCACAAGGGCAGGTGATGAGGTAGATCACATTACGACTATTGCAGTTCGTGAATGCCCGTTGTTCCCAGTTTGTTCCGTTAGAAAAATGGATCGTCCTACTCCTACTGGTCAGTTCAGGGTGGGTGCAGGTACCACAAGGATGGTGCCCTCCCACATCCGCTAGTTTGGGTGGACCGTTTTCCACAGGGGTTCTAGGTCTGCTATGGACCAATATGTCTCTAAGATTTCTCCCTCTTTTATGGGAGAAAATAGGTCTTGGGAAATTCAAAGAACCCCCGTCAAGAAACCTCCAGTGTTTGTTCACTATTTTAGTGATTCTGTTACAGTTCGAGTTGAAGGTTGTTATGCAGATGGGGCGGTTCTCTGGTTCCTTAGGAACCATGTCCTCGAGAAGGGCCTCCCTATTGTTATTCCTTGCTCTTTTGAAACCTTTTTTAACAATAGTTGTGGGATAATTTCTATTTAGTAGTTTCCTTTCTAGATCCACTGCCTAGTTCTTAAACTCCGTGATGTCAGAGCAGTTACGCCTGAGGCGAAGGAATTGCCCGTAGGGCAGATTATCCCGTAGGTGTCTCGGGTGGAAGCTGTTATAGAGAAGAAGACAGTTCTTGGCAGTTGACTTGAAGTGCGTACATGTGTGAAGTTTACCCTGTTTGTGGTAAATGTTTAGGTCTAGGAACACCAGGTTCTCATTAGATGCAGTATGCGTAAATTTCAAAAACGGATCTTGCAGGTTCAACCAGGTCATGAAATTGTTTACTGATTGGATATCACCCTTCCAGTTCACTAGCACATCGTCGATGTACCTTTTCCATGTGACCACATGATTGTGGAGGGGGTTCTGTGCGTGCAGGATTTTGGTCATCTCGAGGTGGTGGACATAGAGACCAGCCAGGCTAGGAGCAAATGTGCTTCCCATGCTGGTCCCATGTTTCTGGAGGTAATATGTGCCTTCATACATGAAAAAGTTACTCTTTCGAGCCAGAGAGATGCATTCCAGAACCACATGCCTGGGGGTCTGGTATTGCCATTGTGATGCAAAAAGTACTTCCTCAATTATCTCAAGAGTCTCTTGGTGTGGTAGACTCTTGTAGAGACTTTCTACATCCAACCCCAATAAGAGGTCATTTTCAGGGTCAAAAGGTATTTCTTCAATGAGTTGAAGTACCGCCTTGGTGTCTCTCAAGTAGGTATTGGTTGCTTGTACCAGCGGCCTTAGAAAAGCAACTGAGAACTTAGATAGAGGTTCCAGTATGGAGCCGATCCCCGACACTATAGGTCGGCCTGGGGGGTAAGCTGTCTCCCTGTGGATTTTGGGTATTGTATAAAAGTACGGTGTAATTGGGTTCTTCTTAATGAGGAATTCCGCTTACTTACTAGATATCCAGTCACGGGCAGTGGCCTCCTCAACCATCATGAGGATTTGGATCCGGGTCTCCTCCGTTGGGTCCTCTCTCAATACCTCATAGTTGCGTCTGTCCTCTAGGAGTTTCCGGCACTCCCTGTCATAGTTGGCCTGGGATTGAATGACAACCGCTCCGCCTTTATTGGCTGGTTTTATGACGATCTCTGGGTTGTTAGCTAATGATGACAGAGCCTCTCTTTCCCTCTGTGAGGTATTTTGAAATGTAGTACTGTTGTTATCCGGTAAAGTCATCGACTCCTCCATGACAGCTTTTTCAAAAGCTAGTTACTCAACTGGCATGGCAGGGTCTGGAGGGGTAAACGTGGACCTATTCCTTAGGCCGGTGTCTGTTGTTTCCTTCTGATTAGTCAAACTTTCGTTTTGGTTAGCAAAGAAAGCTTTTAATTTCAGTTTGCCCATGAACTCTCATCTCCTGGCAAACCTTGAACTTCTCCATTTTATTTGTCGGTACGAAACCCAGTCCCTTTTCAAGAACCTGGTGTTGTGGTTCGGTCAGTTGTAGTTTTTTAGGCCAGCGCCATGGTCCACGAAGAGGCAGGAACAGAAGGGGCAACCAGGTCCACTGCAACCCCAACCCAGAGCAACCTCCACGCGTGTCAACACGCAGCATGACGGCATCAACCAGCCGGGGCACCTAGTGGTCAATTTGTCTGAACTACAATGATCACCCCCGAGTTTGGAGCTACAAACCATGGGTCATCATTTATAGACTACCAATCATACACACAGAATGACGACAAACTATCTGCGCAACTGAGCCCTTTTTGATCACCCCCGTATTTGGAGACTACACTACCCACCGTACATAGCCTCATTAACAAACGGAGGGACCTCATAGCATACTTCCCACATTGTTTGGCAAGTTTGTAGAATTGTACACCCATTTTTCACCATTCCAAGATGGCGCCTGAAGTCAACCTAGCCTTAGTTATCGCCAGTCACCATTCCAAGATGGCGCCCATAGTCAACCTAGCCTTAGTTATCGCCAGTCACCATTCCAAGATGGCGCCCATAGTCAACCTAGCCTTAGTTATCACCAGTCACCATGGTTACTTCCCCTGCTGACCAAACCCAGGTGCACGTAATTAATCAATTAAGACCAGTTTAAAGCAGTATATAAAGGGCATCCGAGGACGAGGGAGGATGCGAAAACTATTCGTGGCCTAGTAAGTACGGCATAGCCGAGATAAGGAGTGATGAGGACTTATTATTGTCCTGTGTGCCATAATCTCCACTACTCCCGGCACAAATCCTTGCTATATTTTTAATCTCCACAGATGGAAGTTCCATTTACCCCTCATCCCTATCGGGTCATGGGGCATTAACCCCTGCTTGTGACAGTATGTATCTAGCAATGTTTACCTCTATTTGTCAACCTGGAATCTGTGTCCCCATCTTTTTACATGTATGTCTATGTTGTGTTTTGTGTTTATTAACAACATGTAAGTGTGTCTCTTCATCCCTTAACAAAAAACCCTGGACCTAGTATTGTCATAGTCCACCAAGGACATGTTTCTATGTCACTGTAATATTTTCTCTCCCAATTTAGGGGACCTATTGCACTTTGGGATACGCGCTAAAAACATTCACGTGCTCTTCCTTGTTTCTTGTAGGCCCACTATTCAGCAATACTGATAGGACTGTACACTATAGGAATTAATACATACCACATAGGTATAGATTATCTTCACCTGTAAATACACATTGCACATACTGTGAATCAACATTAGTGAGTGACAGAGGGATCAGACCCCGTCCTGACGAAGAGGCGTTCTGCCTCGAAACATGTTGACGCCACTAGGAGATTAAGCTCATTGTCAAGCCTATCAGTCTCCGCTACACCTTTTTTTAACGTTACCAGCTTGTGACTAATAAATAGTCTTTTTTGCTTTCACAAAGCCAGGTATCATTTTAGATTCACTTTTCCAAACACCCCTGACCCTACCTACACTCACTCCAACTCACATAGCACTCACAATTATTTAAGGTGCTCCAGCGTAGTCGCTACTCGTAGCACGCCCCGTCTCGCTGCGGAACGGGAAGACCCTGATGATGGAGCATGACACCAAGGGCCCTTTTGGTGTGTGAGGGGTATTTTAACAAACACTGTGTATGCCAACAATATCTGGACTCACAGTTATCTACTTGAGGTTGGACCTTTTTGATTATCTGAACCATTTACTGGAGGAGGGTGCGTCCACCTTGGTGCTGATCAGCATCACCTCTTCACTCCCTAATTTTGATTTTTGTTGGTAATGTGATGCATCACATAACAAAGTGACGGATGGAATGCTTGAATTCATCTCAGCCAGGACCGCCTTAATGGTGCTGCGACCGGTGCAGCCTCAGCTGGCCCTGACCTCTCGAGGGGGAGGAGGTGTTTTGAAATAACTTATTGGTTTAAAAGCACACACTGCAGTGTGTGTGGTACAGATTTCAGGCAACAATAAAAATGTCAAGATAACTCTAGTGGTTAATGTTCCTGCTGGAGAGAGATCCAGTTTTGTCTAATGGCAGTACTGACTCATCATAACGTAGAGCAGAGGGTTAATATGACTGCTACAAGGAACGTGTACCATGGGGATCACAGAACTGGGGAACAGCCGGAACACCACGGTCTAAACAATAAGTGTTCTGACTCTGCAAACCCTACCATGCATGCCTTAAGCATGCATATGCCTTAACCACGCATGTGCGTGGTTCAGGCATTGTGCCGTAGGACTTGCGGACGGACGGAAGCAGGGAGAGATCTGCAGTGAGGTAAGTGGGGCTGGGGGTTAGGTCGGGGTACTTTTGTGGGATTTATTTTATTATTTTATTTTTTTTACACTTGTAATGCGCACAGATACCCACAAAGGGTTTCCCGGCGCCATGGCTAAGAGAAAAAATACTGGAAAGCAAATACTATCACAGATCAACAACCATTAGTACACACAATTATTTATTAAACAGCCAGGTTTTGACTTTTTTCTTGAAACTGGCAAAATTTTCCTCTTTGCGCAAAGCTAAAGGGAGGGAGTTCCAAAGAACTGGTCCCAGGTGGGAGAAAGATTTACCTCCCATTCGGGCCAGTTTAAATCTAGGAACCACGAAAGTTGCTCCATTTAAGGAACGGAGATTCCGTACAGGAACATGGGGCCTGACCAAATTCTGCAGGTACCGTGGTGCGGTTCCTGCCCTGATCTTGAACATAATGGTCAAGGCCTTAAACCGGACCCGGTTTTCAACTTTCAACCAGTGCAGATCTCTAAGGTGCTTCGAAATCCTTGCTGTCCTAGGGATCTTACATAACAGCCTGGCTGCGGAGTTCTGGACCAATTGTAGTCGTCTGACTACAGCTAAATTGGAGCCCAGATAGAGAATGTTACCGTAGTCAAGCCTAGATGTTATTAGCGCATTGATTACGGTCTTCTGGGTATCCACAGGTAGCATCCAGATAATCTTCCGCAGCCATTTGATGATGGTGAGACAAGTACCAGCCACTTTGTTGGCCTGCTGCTTCATCGACAAAGAATCATCGATACACACCCCAAGGTTTCTAACCTGGGTAGCCGGACTAGGGAAAACACCCATAGATGGCGGCCAATGTCTATCTTGCCACAGCTCACGATTTTTCCCCAAGAGAAGAATCTCTGTCTTCTCCCCATTAAGCTTCAGCTGGTTAGTTGACATCCAGCTGAAGACCTCCTGAAGACCAAGTTTCAGGACTGAAGGGGATGAAGACTCTGAGTTAGTAAGGGAAAAAATAATCTGTGAGTCGTCCGCGTAGGTCATGAGTTCGAGACCTACTCGCTCTGCTAAATCAGCGAGGGGGCGGAGGTGAAGGTTGAAAAATAGTGCACTTAAAATTGAGCCCTGGGGCACGCCATGAGGTGACCGAAAAGTGTCCGACTGTGCGTGTGAGGACGAAATCTGGAAAGTTCGGTCGCTCAGATAGGATCTAATCCAGCCCAATGCGGTCCCTCCGACACCATCCACGCTCAGCCTGGCAAGCAGTCTGTTGTGCGAGATGGTGTCGAAGGCCGCGCTCAAATCAAGCAGGACGAGAGCCACCGTTTGCCCGTCGTCCAAAAGTGCCCTAATTTTCTCCGTAACTCCCAGGAGGGCAGATTCAGTTGAATGGCCTGCCCTAAAGCCCGATTGGGAGAAATGGAGCAGGTTGTTATTCTCCGCGTGCGATGATAGTGCACCATGGATATGCTTCTCCAAAATTTTCGAGAAGGCAGGCAGCAAAGATATCGGTTGATAATTTGCAAGGACCTCTGGATCAGCAGATGGCTTTTTCAACAGAGGGCTGACCATAGCGTGCTTCCAGGACGCCGGAACAGTTGCCAAACGGATGGAGGCATTAAGTGTCTCGGCAATAGTTCCTAGAGCACCATCATCCAATTGGCACATGATATTGATAGGAAGGGGATCACACGGAGAACCTGATTTAATAGAGGTGGCCAGAGATTTTAAAGTGCCCCAGAAATGTATGGCCAAGCAACCAGCCGATTTCCTGGTGGGCTTTCTAAGGGCGGAACTTCCCTATCCACCCCCACCGGGGGATTAATATTTGCTATAATAGTGTCGATCTTTTCCACAAAATACGTGGCAAGATCTTGGCATTTTTGCGAGGTGAGGGGGCGTGCAACCGCCGAGGAATTTGCTCCGGCTAAGTTTTTCACTGTGTTGAAGAGGGTCCGAGCTTTATTAGCAGCCATGTTAATGGTCTTGGTTACATAAAGAGCCTTAGCTCTAGAGCAGGCCCCGTGATAGAGGTTTCTGGCCTTACGGTACAGTTCCTTTGATTGAGAATCATAATGCTTGCGCCACTTTCTCTCGAGTCCCTTGCACTTAGTTTTTTCAAGTTTTAGTTCCTCCGTGTACCAGGGGGCCGGAGGCCGATGGACATTCCCTGTACACCTGGAAACGGGCAGGCAGATGTCCACTGCTCTCTCTAACCAAGTGTGGGCTTCCAATGCATTTACCTCCATATCATCACCCAAAACTGGGGGAGATACCTGTAGGGCATTCTGCAACTCAATCAAATCTATCTTTTTCCAGTTTCTCATAAAAACTGGAGGCCGGACAGACCCTGGCAACTTAGATTGTGTGAGGGTGATACAAAAGAGCGTTAAAAAGTGGTCCGACCAACAAATAGGGTAGGTTTTTAACCATTTGAGCTCCTGTATGTTAGAAACAATAGGGTCCAGCAGGTGTCCAGCCTTGTGCGTTGGGCCCTCATTTCTCAGGGACAGATTTAAGGCATTAAAATCGTCCAAGAGGTTAGAGGCAATACTATTGGATTTGTCCTCAAAATGGAGATTTAGGTCCCCCAGTATCGTCAAATTTTGGGCATTCAAAAAATAGGGTAAGATATAATTAACCAGATTTGTAGCCCATGCACTGGCACTACCCGGGGGGCGATAAATTAGGAAGCCTGAAAACATAAAATTTGGATTCAAAGATATTTTAAAAAATGCAGCTTCGCATCCAGGGATATCAACCGTAACAAAATCACAGTTAAAATCACGATCGAAGATCACAGCAATGCCCCCTCCAACCTGTCTATCTCTATCAACCCGAGCGATAGCGTAGTTGGCGGGCAGAGCGGCGGCGATGTCAGGACCTGAGCCATCATGCAACCAGGTCTCTGTTAGAAATACCGCACAGGGTTTTTCTTCCATTAGGAGGTGATGGATATCTGCTTTGTGTTGGGGCAGTGATCTACAATTAACTGTATAAAAAGTAAAAGTACGAGAGTTTGAAACAGAGGTTTGAATGGGTGGGCTAAGCTTGTGTGGAACCTCAGAGTACGGTTGAATATTAGTTAGTGCAAAAGCACAGTGAGGGCAAACATGTATACCTTTTAAAGAGGGCTTTAAAATGGCACAGTTGCTGTTAATGTTTGGGCGCAACGCCCGTATCTGATCCGCTGTGATATTACCTATATCAGCGTTTCGTGCCCCGGGTCCCGACCAGGCCCGGACGAGCCCAGCGGGCTGGTCTTGGGCTCGTCTTCGGCGCAGTCAGAGGCGCCTACCCTGCGCGCCATCGCTGCGCGCTGAGGCCGACGAGTGGCTAAATAGTCGCCAGGAAGCGGAGGTCTAGAGCGCTAACCGCTCGACACTCCGTCAGGTGACTGCCCCTGTCCCGCCCTCGACAACCCGCGATTGGCTGGAATGCCGGTTGCCTGAGAAACTAGGCGGAAAACAGTCCCCGGCTAGCAAGTGCTGCAGACTGGTGAGTGCAAGTGTGTGCTCTTTCAATCAGAGTGCTTCTAAAATCACAGTATACACAACAACAGTACAGACAGTTATTAAAAGCGAGCTTCCGCTCTAAGTTTCAGCACAATGTGCGTTTTTAAAATGATTGTCAGCCTCTGACAGCAGTTAGCAATTAATAGTAGTTCGTGCTCGACGCCCAGCGGGGAGTAGCTGCCACCCACTCTTACCGCGTGGAACGCCTGCCTCCTCGCAGCCTAAATAGTCGCCAGGAAGCGGAGGTCTAGAGCGCTAACCGCTCGACACTCCGTCAGGTGACTGCCCCTGTCCCGCCCTCGACAACCCGCGATTGGCTGGAATGCCGGTTGCCTGAGAAACTAGGCGGAAAACAGTCCCCGGCTAGCAAGTGCTGCAGACTGGTGAGTGCAAGTGTGTGCTCTTTCAATCAGAGTGCTTCTAAAATCACAGTATACACAACAACAGTACAGACAGTTATTAAAACCGAGCTTCCGCTCTAAGTTTCAGCACAATGTGCGTTTTTAAAATGATTGTCAGCCTCTGACAGCAGTTAGCAATTAATAGTAGTTCGTGCTCGACGCCCAGCGGGGAGTAGCTGCCACCCACTCTTACCGCGTGGAACGCCTGCCTCCTCGCAGCCTAAATAGTCGCCAGGAAGCGGAGGTCTAGAGCGCTAACCGCTCGACACTCCGTCAGGTGACTGCCCCTGTCCCGCCCTCGACAACCCGCGATTGGCTGGAATGCCGGTTGCCTGAGAAACTAGGCGGAAAACAGTCCCCGGCTAGCAAGTGCTGCAGACTGGTGAGTGCAAGTGTGTGCTCTTTCAATCAGAGTGCTTCTAAAATCACAGTATACACAACAACAGTACAGACAGTTATTAAAAGCGAGCTTCCGCTCTAAGTTTCAGCACAATGTGCGTTTTTAAAATGATTGTCAGCCTCTGACAGCAGTTAGCAATTAATAGTAGTTCGTGCTCGACGCCCAGCGGGGAGTAGCTGCCACCCACTCTTACCGCGTGAGGTGTCTGTGTTGTGGGCTGGGGGGTAGATCAGAGTGGTTTTGTGGGATGGGGTGGTTCAGAAATGTTTTGTGGGCTGGGGGTGTGGCTGGGTTGTTTTAGTGGGGTTGGTCGGTGAGTCGGGGTACTTTTGTGGGCAGGGGGCTGGGTCGGAATTATTTTGTGGGCCGATGGGTTG
This sequence comes from Lissotriton helveticus, assembly GCF_964261635.1. Classification (NCBI taxonomy): domain Eukaryota; kingdom Metazoa; phylum Chordata; class Amphibia; order Caudata; family Salamandridae; genus Lissotriton; species Lissotriton helveticus. The sequence goes on from NC_136057.1 coordinate 1,831,689,219, forward strand.
GTCAGGAATGTTTTTGGGCAGAGGTGGGTCGGAAATGTTTTGTGGGTTGGGGGTGGGTCACAGGTAGTTTTGTGGGCTGGGGCTGGGTCGGGGCAGTCTAGCTTTGGACAGACAGAAGTAGGAAGCAGGAAGAGATCCCTGGTGAGGTAAGTGGGGCTGGGGGATGGGTCGGGGTACTTTTGGGGGGTTGGGTCAGGGTAGTTTGGTGGGCTAGGGGTTGGTTGGGGTAGTTTTCTGAGCTAGGGGGTAGATGAGAGGTAGTTTTCTGGGCTGAGGGTGGGTCTGGGGTAGTTTTCTGGGCTGGGGGTGTTTGGTGCTAGTCTTCAGGGCTGGTTGGATTGGGGCTAGTTCTCAGGGCTGGGGTGTGGGGCTAGGTTTCAGCGCTAGGGGTACTTTTCAGGGCTGGGGGAGTCAGAGTAGTTGTTTTGTGGGTTGGGGGTGGGTCACAGGTAGATTTGTGGGATGGGTGTGGGTCGGGCAGTCTAGCTTCGGGCAGACAGAAGCAGGAAGCAGTGAGAGATCCGTGGTGAGGTAAGTCGGGCTGGGGGTGGGTCGGAGTACTTTTGGGGGGTAGTTTTGGGGGTTGGTTGGGGGTAGTTTTGTGGGTGGATGTGGTCAATGTAGTTTTCTGGGCTAGGGGGTAGGCGAGGGGTAGTTTTCTGGGCTGAGGGTGGGTCTGGCATAGTTTTCTGGGCTGGGGTGTTCGGTGCTAGTCTTCAGGGCTGGTTGGATTGGGGCTAGTTTTCAGGGCTGGGGTGTGGGGCTAGTTCTAGGGGTCAGTGGTAGTTTTCAGGGCTGGCAGGGTCAGGGATAGTTTCTGGGGTGGGGGAGTCGGAGTAGTTTTTAGGGCTAGGGGAGCGTTGGGGTAGTTTTTTTTAAATTAGGGGTTAGGGTATTAGGCCTCAGGGCAGGGAGAGGGGAATGGGTAGTTGGGGTAGTTTCTAAGGCTTAGGGAAGGTTGGGCACTTCTTAGGGCTGGGTCAGGGCTGGCCATGGTCAGGTTAAGGGACAAGGTTTTAAGCATTAGGGCATGGGGGCAACGGTCAGGTTAAGGGATAGGGTTAAGGGACAGGGTTTTACGCATTAGGGCAGGGGAAGGGCACAGCATTTGAGTCGGGAGGATATCAAGTTATTTGCACCTCAAGGTGGGAAGGGGAAGGGGTGAGATGGGGAGTTTGTGCCTTAAGGCAGTGGGGAGAGGGGTGGCGACCTTAGCCACGCATGCTCCTTTACCATGCATGCCTTTACCACGAAAATTCGTACTAAGGTCATTCGTGGTAAAGCAGTGCGTGGTTAAGATGCAGTAGTTGTTTAGTCCTCGTTGTTTAGGCATGTGGGGTTAGGGATTTCGTTGTTTCATTATACAACCCACATAACTATAACTAAGTTTGTAGAATTGTACACCCATTTTTCACCATTCCAAGATGGCGCCTAAAGTCAACCTAGCCTTAGTTATCGCCAGTCACCATTCCAAGATGGCGCCCATAGTCAACCTAGCCTTAGTTATCGCCAGTCACCATTCCAAGATGGCACCCATAGTCAACCTAGCCTTAGTTATCACCAGTCACCATGGTTACTTCCCCTCCTGACCAAACCCAGGTGCACGTAATTAATCAATTAAGACCAGTTTAAAGCAGTATATAAAGGGCATCCGAGGACGAGGGAGGATGCGAGAACTATTCGTGGCCTAGTAAGTACGGCATAGCCGAGATAAGGAGTGCTGAGGACTTATTATTGTCCTGTGTGCCATAATCTCCACTACTCCCGGCACAAATCCTTGCTTTATTTTTAATCTCCACAGATGGAAGTTCCATTTACCCCTCATCCCTATCGGCTCATGGGGCATTAACCCCTGCTTGTGACAGTATGTATCTAGCAATGTTTACCTCTATTTGTCAACCTGGAATCTGTGTCCCCATCTTTTTACATGTATGTCTATGTTGTGTTTTGTGTTTATTAACAACATGTAAGTGTGTCTCTTCATCCCTTAACAAAAAACCCTGGACCTAGTATTGTCATAGTCCACCAAGGACATGTTTCTATGTCACTGTAATATTTTCTCTCCCAATTTAGGAGACCTATTGCACTTTGGGATACGCGCTAAAAACATTCACGTGCTCTTCCTTGTTTCTTGTAGGCCCACTATTCAGCAATACTGATAGGCCTGTACACTATAGGAATTAATACATACCACATAGGTATAGATTATCTTCACCTGTAAATACACATTGCACATACTGTGAATCAACATTAGTGAGTGACAGAGGGATCAGACCCCGTCCTGACGAAGAGGCGTTCTGCCTCGAAACATGTTGACGCCACTAGGAGATTAAGCTCATTGTCAAGCCTATCAGTCTCCGCTACACCTTTTTTTAACGTTACCAGCTTGTGACTAATAAATAGTCTTTTTTGCTTTCACAAAGCCAGGTATCATTTTAGATTCACTTTGCCAAACACCCCTGACCCTACCTACACTCACTCCAACTCACATAGCACTCACAAATATTTAAGGTGCTCCAGCGTAGTCGCTACTCGTAGCACGCCCCGTCTCGCTGCGGAACGGGAAGACCCCGATGATGAAGCATGACACCAAGGGCCCTTTTGGTGTGTGAGGGGTATTTTAACAAACACTGTGTATGCCAACAATATCTGGACTCACAGTTATCTACTTGAGGTTTTGATTATCCGAACCATTTACTGGAGGAGGGTGCGTCCACCTTGGTGCTGATCAGCATCACCTCTTCACTCCCTAATTTTGATTTTTGTTGGTAATGTGATGCATCACATAACAAAGTGACGGATGGAATGCTTGAATTCATCTCAGCCAGGACCGCCTTAATGGTGCTGCGACCGGTGCAGCCTCAGCTGGCCCTGACCTCTCGAGGTGGAGGAGGTGTTTTGAAATAACTTATTGGTTTAAAAGCACACACTGCAGTGTGTGTGGTACAGATTTCAGGCAACAATAAAAATGTCAAGATAACTCTAGTGGTTAATGTTCCTGCTGGAGAGAGATCCAGTTTTGTCTAATGGCAGTACTGACTCATCATTACGTTGAGCAGAGGGTTAATATGACTGCTACAAGGAACGTGTACCATGGGGATCACAGAACTGGGGAACAGCCGGAACACCACGGTCTAAACAATAAGTGTCCTGACTCTGCAAACCCTACCATGCATGCCTTAAGCATGCATATGCCTTAACCACGCATGTGCGTGGTTCAGGCATTGTGCGGTAGGACTTGCGGACGGACGGAAGCAGGGAGAGATCTGCAGTGAGGTAAGTGGGGCTGGGGGTTAGGTCGGGGTACTTTTGTGGGATGGGGTGTCTGTGTTGTGGGCTGGGGGGTAGATCAGAGTGGTTTTGTGGGATGGGGTGGTTCAGAAATGTTTTGTGGGCTGGGGGTGTGGCTGGGTTGTTTTAGTGGGGTTGGTCGGTGAGTCGGGGTACTTTTGTGGGCAGGGGGCTGGGTTGGAATTGTTTTGTGGGCCGATGGGTTGGTCGGGAATGTTTTTGGGCAGAGGTGGGCCGGAAATGTTTTGTGGGTTGGGGGTGGGTCACAGGTAGTTTTGTGGGCTGGGGCTGGGTCGGGGCAGTCTAGCTTCGGACAGACAGAAGTAGGAAGCAGGAAGAGATCCGTGGTGAGGTAAGTGGGGCTGGGGGATGGGTCGGGGTACTTTTGGGGGGTTGGGTCGGGGTAGTTTGGTGGGCTAGGGGTTGGTTGGGGTAGTTTTCTGAGCTAGGGGGTAGATGAGAGGTAGTTTTCTGGGCTGAGGGTGGGTCTGGGGTAGTTTTCTGGGCTGGGGGTGTTTGGTGCTAGTCTTCAGGGCTGGTTGGATTGGGGCTAGTTCTCAGGGCTGGGGTGTGGGGCTAGGTTTCAGCGCTAGGGGTACTTTTCAGGGCTGGGGGAGTCAGAGTAGTTGTTTTGTGGGTTGGGGGTGGGTCACAGGTAGATTTGTGGGATGGGTGTGGGTCGGGGCAGTCTAGCTTCGGGCAGACAGAAGCAGGAAGCAGTGAGAGATCCGTGGTGAGGTAAGTCGGGCTGGGGGTGGGTCGGAGTACTTTTGGGGGGTAGTTTTGGGGGTTGGTTGGGGGTAGTTTTGTGGGTGGATGTGGTCAATGTAGTTTTCTGCGCTAGGGGGTAGGTGAGGGGTAGTTTTCTGGGCTGAGGGTGGGTCTGGCATAGTTTTCTGGGCTGGGGTGTTCGGTGCTAGTCTTCAGGGCTGGATGGATTGGGGCTAGTTTTCAGGGCTGGGGTGTGGGGCTAGTTCTAGGGGTCAGTGGTAGTTTTCAGGGCTGGCAGGGTCAGGGGTAGTTTCTGGGGTGGGGGAGTCGGAGTAGTTGTTAGGGCTAGGGGAGCGTTGGGGTAGTTTTTTTTTTAATTAGGGGTTAGGGTATTAGGCCTCAGGGCAGGGAGAGGGGAATGGGTAGTTGGGGTAGTTTCTAAGGCTTAGGGAAGGTTGGGCACTTCTTAGGGCTGGGTCAGGGCTGGCCATGGTCAGGTTAAGGGACAAGGTTTTAAGCATTAGGGCATGGGGGCAACGGTCAGGTTAAGGGATAGGGTTAAGGGACAGGGTTTTACGCATTAGGGCAGGGGGAGGGCACAGCATTTGAGTCGGGAGGATATCAAGTTATTTGCACCTCAAGGTGGGAAGGGCAAGGGGTGAGGTGGGGAGTTTGTGCCTTAAGGCAGTGGGGAGAGGGGTGGCGACCTTAGCCACGCATGCTCCTTTACCATGCATGCCTTTACCACGAAAATTCGTACTAAGGTCATTCGTGGTAAAGCAGTGCGTGGTTAAGATGCAGTAGTTGTTTAGTCCTCGTTGTTTAGGCATGTGGGGTTAGGGATTTCGTTGTTTCATTATACAACCCACATAACTATTTTATGTGGATAGCTCAGTGGGTTACTGCTTTTGTCACAGAGATTCTTTTGTTATTTGCAGTTCATAAGTTACAATCCTGATATAGCACAGTGACCTATGACCTGTAATCAAAGAGCTGCATGCCAACTGCAAGGCATTGGAACCATATATTTTTACTAGTCTTTCGTTAACATAATGTTGCTAAAAAGAGTTAGTTTAGGTAGAAGTACATTCCTATTAATAAAGCCAAGTCCAACCACTGTGGTATGTTTCAAATCCAGAGTTTGTGCTTCTCCAGACTAAAAACTCTTAAAATACACTGCTTACTAGTATGGATAACATATGATTCCTACACCTTGAAATCCTCATATTCTTATGAAAATTTCTTCTAGCCTGACTAACCCATCTATGATTGCCTCTGTATAATGTGTGTGTGATTTCAAGTGCTCTGACACCCTACACTGGAATTTGTAGCGTTATTAAACAAATGAAATGCATGTTAGAGGGGGGCTATGGAGAGATTAGGGTCACAGTCGGAGGGTAGTAGAAAGGACATTCTTTTAAGAGGACGGTCATTAGGGCGGTACCAAAGAAGATTGTCACACTGGGTGCCACGCTAGCCCTGATCTCAGCCACTGGCGATCACTCCGGGCCACATTCCAATCCACGGTTTTCACCCACTGTCCCACCACAGTTTGTACCAAGCCATATGCAACTCATTTTTGACCCTGTTCCAATAGAAACAGTACAGCCTGAACTACTAGGCCATGTTCTACCTGAACCAGAACACAAGCATTCCAGGACTGGTTTTGCCCTAGTTGGGACTCATCAGCCAGGTATAACTTGGTTCCAGTAGCACATGAGCACGGGACCCACCTTTGGGTATACTCGTCACACTTGGGGCACCAAAGATCAAAGTGACGGATAGAATGCTTGAATTAATTTCAGCCACTGGTGATCACTCGGGACGCTTCCCAATCCATAGTTTTTTGCCCACCATGCCACCTCAGTTTGGACTCAGCCATATGCAAATCAGTCTTGATCCTGCTCCAGGGGACACACTGGCGTAACGAAACTCGAGGGGGCCTCCCTGCAAGGCACGTGGAGTGCCCCGCTCTGGGCTCAATCAAGAGCTCTGCTGCCAGAGTGCTGTGCTGAGCTTGGAGCTGCAGGGGCCTGTGTTACGCCCCTGATGGGACAGTCCAGCCCAAACTGCTTGGTCAGGTCTTCCCTGAACCAGAGCAGAAGCCACCTAGGGCTGGTTGCACCCTAGTTAGGGCTCATCAGCCAGGTATAGCTTTGCATAGTGAGTATTTGGCCCACATCTAGGCATCCACTTCACACTTAGGGTATCAAAAAACAAAGTGATAGATTGAATGCTTGAATTAATCTCAGTCACTGGCGATCGCTCGGGACGCTTCCCAAACCATCATCTTTCGCCCAATATGCCACCCCAGTTTGGACCCTGCAATATGGAAATCAGCGTTGACTCTGCTCCAATAGGAACAGTCTAACCCAAACATCCAGGCCAGGTCTTCCCTGAACCAGAAAACAACCAACCCAGGACCAGTGTCACCGTAGTTAGGGCTTTTGCAGAACTTTCTCTGGAGAAAACTAAAACCATTCTTTTGTAAACAAAGTCAGGATCTCCTCTGGATCCATGCCCACCTAAAATAATTCATTTAGCAGCTGACACTAGCTCGGAATACCTAACAGAAATTTCTAATCTTATGATTTAGTCAGGAAAATTTCCCAGTGCCTGGAAGATAGCTTACATTCTTCCTTTAATTAAAAGAGCTAACTTAGGGGCTCATTACGATGGCGGAAGGATCGCCACTGCCGTCCCGGCGGTGACGATCCTTCTGCCATCGTACGGAGATTCACCCACTGCCATTTTGGGATGGCGGTGGGTATTGCGACAGACGCCAAGTCCGTCTGCTGCTTTACGCCAGTGGCAATCGTTACGATTGCCTGCTGGGCGGGGCAGGGGCACAAATATGGTGGCGGTGTCTAGCAGGCACCGTCTGCCATATTAGGATGTGGGGCCGAACAGCCTTTCCATTGCGGCATCGCCGCCATGGAATGGCTGACGGGGATTGGTTTTGTGTCTGGGGGAGGTGGGGTGCACTTGGGGGGGTACCTATGGTACCCCCAACATTTCGCTGTCTGCTGCCTGTCATGTGGTGCAGTGAAATGCCTGACATGCGATTTTGACATCACGGCGGGTGCTGCTGTCAGTAGCACCCGCCGCAATGTCAAATTGCAGAATGCGACCGCCATGGTGGCGGTCGCATCCTAATTCACTGTGAGGAACGCTGCATAAATGGCGGCCGGTCCCAACACTGCAGGGATGACGGGCGGACTCGGGTCCTATTAATTCGCAGCTGACAGCTTTCATTGAGGACCATAGCCACCTAGACCCTTGCCAATTTGGATTTAGGAAACATCACAGTCAATGTTCCCTCTAATTTTTTTCCTCTGTGTGCGGCAGTGTAAGGTCTATGTGCGCTGCAACCAAGGCTATGTGCGCCAGTTACCAGAGCGCGTGTGTAGGTGCAGTGCCAAATATCACTCCAAACTTTTGCCCCAAAAAGTGCAAAAACTTTGCATTTCCTCAAATACACGTGAACGGTGTTAAGGCAGACTTGAAACTGTACCTCATAGCAATTTGAAACCTTGGCAGCTATATTGCTGCATTTCTTTTCTTAATAGAGCTTGGCTGCAGGTGATTGTGCGCATTTGTTCAAGTTTTCATGTTAATTTCAGCTCATGACGGACGTTGCGATTAACATGAAAACAAATGCTCTCTTTGACCAGGAAAAATAAAACTATAATAACATAGTTATTATAATTTTACTTTTTGCAGTTTCAAGGCTGGGTTACGGTAGGGCCGCGTGAGGCTTTCGATTAATGCATTTTAATGCTAGTGTCCAATTCACCGCATTGAAATGCATTTAGTCATGCATTCTAACCCCCCTCTGACAATATTGCACTTGAGACATATTGCCAATGCGGCAGCACCAGCACGCTAAAAATGTCTAACATAAGTCATCCATATTGAGAATAATAACAAGTTGCCTCTGGTACAATTCATATATTTAACAATATACATCTTAACACATCCATTGAAATAACTAAGGTATAAAAGGAAGACAGATAAAATTTCATGGGGGACAAAAATTCTCAGAAGTTAGATAAAATATTTAGTTTGCCACTACCAGTTCTGCTAAGATATATACTAAGTGGTAACCATAATAAGTGCACATTAGGAACAGATGAGTTTTGTGTGGCGGTTTTGACTCATGGAAAGGTAGTGCAAAGGTCTAATTTGCCTGCTGCAACGTACATGTACCATCCAGATCACAAAGTGGACATAATGTAAATGGGTCAGTGGGTTACTGCTTTTGTCAGTGAGATCCTTTTGGTACTTGCAGTTTATAAGTCAAAATCCTAACAGAAAACAGTGAGCTGTCCTCTAAGAGCTGCATGTTTTTCCCCAGCCTGATTATCCTAATGTTGCAAAAAGGGTCAATTTGAATAGAAATCAATTCTGGTTATTAAAGAGAACCCCCAAGCATGGTATTTAGTTCTAAATTCAGAGTTTACGTTCTAAATTCAGTGTGTTTCTCCAGACCAATCACTATTAAACTATATTGCCTACTAGTATGGATGTCATGTGACTTCTACACCTTGTAGTCCTTTGTCTTATGTAATATTTCCTATACAGAGATTTCCACACATATGATTAATTGTCTCTGTGTAATGAGTGTGATGTAAAGTGCTCTGACACCCTACACTGGTATCAGTGGTGCTGTAAATCAAGTTAAATTCATCTGAGCAAGAGTGTAGTTATGGAGACTTGAGGGGTACTGTTAAAGGGTGGTAGTGAGGGAATCCGTGGCGGAGGGAGTCATTGGGGGGGCACCAACAAACATTGTCGCACAGGGCTCCACCAGCGCTAAAGCTGGCCCTGCCCTTGAGGCCAGGCCACCTCACCCATTGGTCCCTCCGTTGGCCTGGTTTCAGCAGTAGTAGCTGTAACCCACCAGGGGTCGGCAATGCAGGATTTACAAGCACACCAAACTAAGTTCACAAACTTCAGTCTCGATCCTTCATGCACAAGCACTTTTAACATGTGCTGCCTGCTTTGGGACCACTGAAATTATGCAGCAATGGAGGACGAAATTCTACTGCAGTGTTGACTAAATTATGAAGTCCAAAAAAGACTGCAGCGTAATGCAGTATATTTTCTGATACTTTATTATTTCTACATTTTTCTCATGCTAACAGTCTCTGGAAAAAGAATGGCTTTATTAATACCAGTCTAACATACAAATCCAGCAGTGCCAAAGGTGATCAGTCAACCTTTGCAAAGGGCCGTCCACTTTGTAGAAGCACAAGTCACATTTTTTTTAGTAACAATCAGTTTGAGCTACAAACAATTTATTTGCTAAAAGCGTCAAATTATGCAGCAGATGGTGCATTATGCAGTATATATTGCAGAACTAAAATTATATAGAAAACAATTGCAAATTAGGATATTTTGCCATTCCTGCTTGAACTGCTCTTGTGGAAAAAGGGAGGAGAAGTGCTGATTACAGAGCTGCATAGCTCAGAGACAAATTGTTTGTGCTTCCACTTTTAAGCTTATTTCATCTGAAAGCACATGCCGCGTTTTGTAGGCTTGCTGCATATCTTCTCTTAATAGAGCGCAGCTGTGGGGTGATTGTGCAGCCCTGCCAAGGATCACGTATCCGGCGTGGGACTAATGCATTTTTGTGTGTTGAACCGCATCACTGCACTAAAATAAAAAGTCACGCATTTATGGTGCTGTGAAGTTGCTGACAAGCTGGAAGCGGGAGCGCTGTTATTGCACTCTCTGAGCAAAGTATGACAGACCGCGTGCTGCTCTGGCAGCCACAGATTGTATGGGACTACACTGTGCAGTGCACTGCTTTGCCCTCCTGGTGTTACATTTATACTAAGTATACATGAAATACATGCCTGAGTCCAGTTGCGTTTCCAGGCTGAGCTCAGAGCTACGCTCGTGGCTGCCGCACCGCGCAGGCATTCTCGTCAGTTGACTGCAACATTGATCCTTGGCAGAGATGACAAGTACTAGGGGGCAGGCCAGGCCGGGATGCATGGTGCGCGGACTGGGCATCGGGTGCAGTTGTTTCTAAGGAGTTCTGCGGCCGGTAGCTGCCTGCACCTCCCTCATGATGCCCTGTGACCAGAGATGGCTGGTGGAGGCTCGTCGTCATGGCCGACGGCTCACAGTGAGGTCTGTAATGCCACCAGCTTCTGTTCTTGAAAATAGATGTAATTTTAATTTACAATGTCAGCCTGAGCCTTAGCTCGCTGCTCTCCTCAGGCTGCATTCCGCTCTCAGCTGACAGTGACTCAGTGACTGGACAGGCTCTACTCAATCCGCGCTCAGCCTTTAAGGTTCTTGCACATAACACGTGGATGTGGTCTCTTAGCACACTATGAACTGAGCCCCCAACCCATGCACACATGACTGAGCAGTTTGTTGACTTTCAGTCATTAATAGTCACAACATTAATATTGTGAGGGGTGTTATAAACAATAACATTCACTGCAGTGCTTGATTGGTGACCTGAAGCAGTCACTAAGGCTGAGCAGACAGGAGCACCTCTCGTCATTGCCAGACCCATCGGTGCCTGCTGCTCTGTGCTGTCGACCAAGTTGTACTTTCACACCATGATGGGGTCAGTGCTGCTCTGTGCTGTTAAGCAGATTGTACTTCACACCATGACGGAGTTCTAACAGCAGCCACTGGAAGAGCTAACATTATTTTCAGAATTGCGCAGTGCTGAGTGGTTGTTGTGCTTGCGGGTTGAGAGAAGCAGGTCTGACGCACTGTTTCCACTCTCTATTTGCTTTTACCCTAGCCTCTTAGACATATAGCCAGCATGGGCTGCTCAGTGTTAATGTTACTGACTAAAAGTCAGCAAGCTGCCGTCACGTGTGCATAGGTCGGACCCTGTTAGGTCATACTTACAAGCACCACGAACAGCCGGCTTCCCATCGTTATTCTCCACTGGGGCCACCCGATCTGTGACTGGGACAATGCCTCTGTGCAGGGTTTCGAGTCATCCGCACATAAAACGAAATCAAGTCCATAGCAGCATTCCCCCAGAGGACGTTAGACCAGAAGGCAGCTCAGAGTTAGTATCTGTATGGCATCTACAAACTACAAATTCCGCGTTCTCAACCACTTATTAGATGCAAACGTGTGTGCTAACTAACATGCAGCTGATATCATCCCTGAATAGAACAACACTTCCATCCCAGGTAGGATTTATGGCTGCAGTCTTAAAACCATCATGGAGAGACATAGAAGTGCGGGCCTGACCGGTTATTTAAATATGTTTCAGTTCAAATTACATATCAGATTAGTGTAATTTGAATGAATTGAACAATTTGCATGGCTGGGCCGTTCAGGGTGGATATACATTTTAGCATGCTTTTCTTTGCACATTTTAGAACACGGTTTCTTTACGTGTCACCGATCCCAGAGCACATTATTTTATCCTGGTAGTATGCACGCCTACAGCAGACCTGCCCATCGCATGAACCACAGAGCCATGCTGCGCAGCCACCTTCTCAGAGGAGAGCACACACTGAAAACGGCCTGCACTCCAGTGCTGCATTTCGAGGAGCACCATCTGCAATCATCCTCGCACACTACCAGAAGCCCAATGATCCGCAGCTGGCCCCTCTTTAAAGACGCTCTCTGCTGGCTCAGGTGGACAGTCACTTGTTTGCACAGTTGACTATCACACAGGATTGACAACCAAGTATACAGGGTTCAGTATCTGAGTGTGGGGGGGACAGGGGCAAAGAGGTGCCTAAAAAAGTGCAAAATATTCTTATTCGTTCACAATTTTAGTTGGTGAATCACCTTCCGTCAATACATGTAGAATAACTTTACACACACCTTAAAAGGAAAGCTACATGAATAATAAATGGGAGATGCACTCTGACATTATGAAGCCTCATTTGTTAATGCTATCCGGGCAACAGATGTTGGTGTGTGAGTAGCACCAGTGGGAAGTAGAACTGAATGGTTGTTGGTGTGCGGGAATACTGACTTCCAAAATATTTTGTGTGCCTTTGTTAATGCTTTCATGTTAATGGCAGCGCCCTGTCATGAGCTGCAATTGACATGGAAACTTTAAAAAGGGCACACAATCACCCTGCAGCCCAGCTCTATTAAGAGAAGAAATGCAACAAATCTACAAAAACATCGTGCGCTGTGTTTGTAGACTTGTTGCATTTCTTCTCTTAATAGGTGATTCTAAAAGCGCACGCTGTGTTTGGTGCTGCATTCCTATCGTTTTCTGGAGTGCGACTGTGGGCAGATTGCATGCTTTTGTTTAAAGCAATCGTGTTAATCGCAGCTCTGCAATTAACACCAAGACTTAAACAAGAGTACACAATGAGACCGGCAGGAGAAAACAAAGGAAATTTAGCAAGTGCTCTGAGAACTTGCTAAATGGCTCTTCAATGCAACTTGGAAATGCCCGGTTTTTTTCTCGGCGCGAATGGTCTCGGGGGATGTGTGTGTGTGCGCGCCACACACACAGAACTGCGCGCTCGGGTGTACCTCGGTGGGCGCGCGCGCATGCGCGCGGCTTCTTGGGAACAGTGATCACAGTACAGAATTGGCATTGGTAAGTGTCTCGGAACAGATCAGATTGACGCTGGATGTGGATGGTAGTGCAGTGGTGGTCCTATTGGACCTGTTAGTGGCATTTGACACTGTAAACCACCAAATCCTGCTGAATAGGCTGGAGGATATTGGGGTAAAAAACAAAGCACTTGCTTTTGTCAAATCCTTTTTGTCAGACACAATTCAGTTTGTTTCAGTTGACTATTTTTTGAATCCTTATCCTTCTCTCTCCCTTGTGGCATCCCCCAGGGTTCGTCTCTTAGTCCGACCCGTTTTAACATCTATGTAGCCCTTCTGGCCAAACTTATTAGATCTTTTGGTTTCTCTGCAGTCACTTACACAGTTGATACCCAATTAGTGATCTCAGTATCATCCAATTTTTCAGAGACCGCAATGCTTTTTTTCAACTGTATGCAGGAGATCTGAAAATGGATGTCCCAAAAGTGCTTGAAATGGATTCAGGCAAGACTGAGGTATTGCTCTTTGGGAAGGGTCTCTCCTTTTGGTCACAAGACTGGAGGCCACCTGAAATTGGCCAGCTTCTGTTGGCAGTTACTAAGGTAAAAAACCTTGGAGTTATCTTTGATAATCAACTGACCTTCAAAGGGCATGTAAATGACATAATGTCTGCCTCCTTCTTTATCATGAAACTTTTAAGGGTTCACTGACAGAATATCGATGTAAAAAAATATAGAAGTAAAAAATATCAATGAAAAAATATAGAATGCAAAAATATAGACTCCCTATACTTAAACAGGTAAGTATAAAAATATCGGAAAAAAATATCGATGTAAAAAATATAGTTGTACAAAATATCGATTTATTTTTATATATATATTAAATATGTTAAATATTAAAATTAATATACAAAATTAAGTAGATTTAATATAGATTTTAACAAATATAACAAATAACATTTTTAAAAAGTTAAACACACATACATAATTAATATATATATATTTACTTTAAAACAATTAATGAACTATTAATTTTAATGTATTGTACAATTTTAAAATTATATAAAAATTTACAAATATATATATATATATACCAATAACATAAAATCTAATAAAAACATTATATTATAAATTAAAACATTAAACTATTTGAAAATCTTCAAACTTACATTTTCCACTGCAGGCAGTGCAACAGTAGGGAAAGTGTTGGACAGCAGAGGGGTAAAAATTACTATTCCCCCTCCAGTGAGTGCAATAGTAGGGAAAGTGATGGATAGCGGTATTTCCGTCCGCCGCGGTCCCCCCCGCCATACTAATATGGCGGGGGGGAATTCAGGTGCGGATGGCGGGCGGATTGCCCCCGCCGGGCTGGCAGTGGCTACCGCCAGCCTGGCGGGGGCAATCCGACCGCCATCCTAATGGGCCCCTTAGTCTCTGGAACATGAAGTACTGCGTTACAGTCTGGTTCTCTAACTAAACTCTTTGGGCTTCGCAAAATGATATTCTCCCTATGTCTCCATTCGCTGAGTTGAAAATTATGTGTGCACTTAGAAGCCAGTTTAATGTAAGAAGCAAACAGCAAGACATTTTCACAGGAGAGGCCATGGTTTTCGTTCCCACACTCATGGCTGGGAAACAGCAAGAGTCCAAATTCTCAATTAACATCTATGAAGGTGAACATGTCTCTTGAGCAGCATTGTGCAGCAACCCGCATGTGCTGCAGCTCCTCTCTTCTAGATCCATTCAGGAATTTCTTTAACAGCGCAGACATTGCTGAAATAGTGCAACATGGACACCCTGCCAGACAGCTTGAAGTGACCCTTCAGGCAGCAAGCTGTGAGCAGTGAATGGTGAGACATTTGGGGGCCACCAGCCGAGTGCAAGAAAAAAGACAGGTCACCCAAATGCAGTACTAACTTTCAGAAAACAGGACGTTTGGATACCCTAAGCTTGGATGAGAAACTTGTGAATGGACCTGGTACACTTGAGTTTGTTGCATGTTTTCTAGGAAAGTTGTGCCATTAAAGTCAATTCAAATTAACCATTTGAATCTGAATGAATTTAAATGAATGAATGTTTACTGTCCAGCTGCTCCCACTGAAGTCTTTGGAGGTGAACCATTTTTGGTAGATTGACATAACTTTATTAAGAGAGCAGTCCCACTAAAGTCGATAAATGAATTGTTTTTTGGAGTATGATACTGGTTAATTAAGAGAATAATTTCTTCATGGTTATTTGAGGTGCACCATTAATAGGGGCGAGATCTAGACCTGTAAAGAGGGTGATTTATTGGAAATCAAGTAGTTAACCTCTTCTGGGAGAGTGAATAGTTTAGTTAATACCGTTGAAGTAAATAGAGGAAAACAATGTTTGGTCAGGTGATAACGAGTGGCACTTAATGAAGGTTTCATGAAAAGTTAACCTCACTGATGCTAAGGGAGGTTGGTCATGTGTTCAAGTGTTTGCCCCAGTATTGGAACTTTCATAGATTCCCATGCTTTTGTATCATTCCCCGTCGTCGGAATGGGAGTCTCGGTAATAACAAAATACCATAGAGTAGGTACAAAAGAGAGAGGAAAGGCCTAGGCCTCATTCCCTTTTGTAGCATATCAGCCTCTTTTTGTAAAAGAGATCAAATCTCAGGCATCAGCCAATCAGAAGAGCCTCACCCCTGGAACCTTCCTGAAGGAATCTCTGAGCCTCAGATTTTCTACCGCACGTTGTGCTAGGGAGTCTCCATTGAGCTCTGCTCTATTTTCAACTCTTTCAGGTAGATTTCTACAGTTTTTTCTTCAGGATTTCTTCAGTTCTACTTCAGAAATATCTCCTTTTCTTCAAGATGTCTGAGGTTGAGAAAAAGAAAGCTCTTTTCAAGCCCTGTTCCACCTGTGGGAAGAAAAGGCTGTTTGTAGAGGACAAACACAAGGATTGCATTTACTGCCTTTATCCAGATCACAAGGCAGAGGACTGCAAAATTTGCCGCACTCTCTCCACCAAGACCTTGAGAGATCGTGCTGGAAGACTGCTTACATGGCTACAGAAGCAAAAGGAGAGGAAACATGGAGTTTCCAGTGATGAGGAGGAATCGTCTTCATTTGCTTCCTCAAAAAGGTCAGTGAAAAGGGGTAGAGGTTCCTCATCTTCCTCTGTTGAGAGCCCCTCAAAGGCTTCCAAACAGACCCCCAGAGAGTCTGAGAGCTGGGGTTCAGGAAGTTCCCCCCACCGCAGTGGGAAGACTAAGGCAGAACTGGTTTCGCCTCCAAGGGTTGAGAAGACAGACCCAGCCTTCAAAAAACCCTCATCACATTCTTCTGAGAGGAGCTCTAAGTCCTCTGCGACGAAGACATCGTCGACGGTGGGTCCGTCGACGAAGAAGACTAAGCCCAAGATCCAATTGGTCCCGTCGACGGGCTCGTCGGCGGGGGAATCGTCGACGAAGGCTTCGTCGTTGTCGATGAAGGTAGCGCCGACGGCACCGTCGACGAGAGGTACGACGACGACGTCGTCGACGGTTTCATTGCCATCGTCGACGAAGAAACCATCATCGTCGACGGCAGTGACGACGACGGCGTCGTCGACAGTATCGACGACGGTGGTGTCGTCGACGAGTGCATCGACGACGACAACAATATCTACTACTTCGGCGGGCTCGTCGACGGTGGTGTCGACGACGACATCTGTGATTCCAATATTGTCGACGAGAATATCTCCGGCTTTGACGGAACCATCGACGATTCTGGCTACGGAGAGACGAGTGACGATTTCCTTGACGAGGATTACTCCGGAAATGACATCCCCAGGAAAGGTGACCGAATTACCGCCAACTTTGTTGTTGAATCAAGACGACTCTGAGGAAGACGGACAGGATGTCTATGACTATGCCAATAGCCCGTCTCAGCTACTAATCAAGAGTCAGGACACGGATTCGGATGGGGCGTATGACCAAGGAGAGGGGGGATATCATCAAGTGGCCCACTCTAAGGGATATGTGCCACAGGACATGGTTTCGGTACCTACCACATTCCTGCATGACCTCCACAAGATGCTGCAGGACTATAAGTCGAAAGCGGAAAGACCAACACCACGTAGGTCTGCTCCTTCCACGCCAGTCAGGAACCCCTCATCGGCAGTCCCTTTGGTGCTTCCGGCGCGGACGTCACCTCAACCTCAGCGGCCTACACCTCAGGCTCCATCAGACCCAGCCGATCGGCCAGAGGGGGATAAGGATGATGATGATGATGACTCATCTGATGGTAACCAAGATTCGGATCAGGATCGGGATGAATATGATGACTACATCATCCCAGACCAGGCTTCACCTCATCAGGACTTGGTAGATTCGCCTCCTGCTGACATCGGCAGTTTTCACCAACTGATGGAACGGGCAACAGGAAGATTTAAACTGGCAATGCCCGCGGAAACCACTGAATGTTTCTTATATGACTTCAAAGAAACTAATCGCAAAACGACAATATCGATTCCAATTGTGGATCATTTGTGGGATGAAGGTTTGAAAGCTATGAAAAACCCAGCGACGGTGGTCCCTGTGCTACCGCGTCTGGATAAAAAATATAAAGCACCAGATGATGGACCGGCAGCACTGACGGGCCATCCAAAACCTGACTCTGTCATCTCACAAGCAGCACAGAGGAAGTCGCGGAACCCTTCGGCTCCATTAACGGCTCCTCCTGATAAGGATGGGCGACGACTTGATAACACGGGCAAGCGATTTTCATCGATGGCTAGCCTACTAATACGTGCCTCCAATGCCTTGGCAATATTAGGACGATATGATCGCCAATTATGGTGTGATGTAGCCCCATATCTGGAACTCCTTCCACCGGAGTCACGGGCGGAAGCGAAGAAAGCTTTACAGGAGGGTGAGGCAGTCTCCATGGAAATTATAGACTGTGCCATGGACATCGCGACAACGTCTTTTCGGACGTTAGCAGGAGCGGCAGTGTTGAGACGCCAAGGGTGGCTGAAGGCGACTTGGTTTAGACCGGAGATTCAGAACAAGGTCCTTGATCTGCCCTTCGATGGCGAAGCCCTATTTGGGAAGTTAATAGATGATACTCTTCAAGAGATCAAAAAAAGACACAGAAACAGCCAGGTCTCTAGGTACCCTCCAGTATCGCAAATCTCCCTTCAGAGGTTCGAGAGGCAGAGGAGGTGGTTATAGGGGTTCATACCAACAACAACAACAACGCTATTCTTCGAACAGCTCTGGATACCAGCAAAATCGCCAGTCATTCCAGCAAAGGCAAGGCCAATCTTCAGGTTATTCGAGGCCTTACAATAAGGGCAAGCAAGCTGCCCGTGGACGGGACACGTCCAAGCGCCAATAGCGGCCTCCTGGCTCTGCCTACTGTTCCCTCCTCCAAGAAATCTCCAGTTGGAGGCAGGGTGTCAAAATTCCTTCAGAATTGGTCCAAAATAACATCGGACCGTTGGGTGATCAACATCATAAGGCGAGGACACACTTTGGAATTTATGGAAGTACCTCCACCCAGGCCCCCGGCAGCCGTTCCGTCGAAACATCTGCGTCTCCTCAGGCTCGAAGTGCAACACATGCTACGCAAAGGGGCGATAGAGCCGGTTCCCTCCAAACAACGGGGCCAAGGTTTCTATTCCAGGTTCTTCCTGGTGAGAAAGACGCTGGAGAAATGGCACCCCATCTTAGACCTCAGGGAGCTAAATACCTATCTCGTCTTCCTATCCTTCCGGATGGTATCCCTACAGGATATATTGAAGATGGTCAGCCCGGGGGATTTCATGGCCACGCTCGATCTGGAGGATGCATACTTCCATCTCCTGATTCACCCAGCACACAGAAGGTTCCTACGCTTCACAGTAGCCAAGAGCCATTTTCAGTTCAAGGTTCTGCCATTCGGACTTCGCTCTGCCCCCAGGATTTTCACGAAGGTGCTGGCACCGGTGGCGGCATTTCTGCGAAGGAGCCACTTCCAGGTCTTCCCTTATCTGGACGATTGGTTACTGAAGGCCCCGTCCAGAAGGTTAGCGCAGGACGCTGTGCAGGCTTGCACCAATCTGTTCCAAAATCTGGGGCTCACTTTGAACAGGGAAAAATCCACGCTGATGCCCTCAAGAAGAGCACGGTTCCTAGGAGCAGTATTAGATTCAAAGCTCTCGAGGGCGTTTCCTACTCAAGAGAGGATAGAGAAACTGCAACGGTTGTCACGAAACCTTCGGGTAAAAAGGTGTCTTTCTGTCCGCAGTTACAAATCGCTGCTAGGGGTGATGTCCTCATGTATCCCCTTAATTCCACACTGCAGACTTCGGATGCGTCCCCTGCAGGAACAACTGGACCTCCAATGGAAACAAGTGCACGGATCGTTCGAGGACAAGGTAGTTGTCACTCGGGAGATGAAGGAGGCAGTGATGTGGTGGTCACTTCAAGACAATTTGTGCCAAGGTCTATCCTTCGCAAACGTCCCATCGCCTCAAATACTGACGACGGATGCGTCATTGGAGGGTTGGGGAGCAGTGATGCAGGATCTGCAGGTCAGCGGCCATTGGTCCCCTCGCGAACGAAAACTGCATATCAATCTGTTGGAGCTGAGAGCGATCAGGCTAGCTCTTCAAGCTTTTCTTCCGCGACTCCGCGGTTCACAGGTGCTCATCAGAACGGACAACACCACAGCTATGCATTATGTGAACAAGGAGGGAGGCACGAGATCACTCCTCTTGTTGCGGGAAGCTCAGCAGATATGGGAATGGTCGATTCTCCAGAGAATTTCGCTAAAGGCGGAGCACTTACCAGGAGTGCTGAACGAAGGCGCCGACAGACTGAGCAGATTGTCATCAGTCAGTCACGAGTGGGAACCAAAACAGCAGGTTCTGGTTCGACTATTTCAAACATGGGGCACACCGGAGGTGGACCTTTTTGCAACGCCAACCAACAAGAAGTGCTGCTCTTACGCCAGCAGGTTCCACCATCAAGGCTCATTGGGCAATGCCCTGTCGTTAGCCTGGACAGGGAGGTTTCTCTATGCGTTTCCACCGATTCCCCTGATTCCGCGCCTCATCAGGAAGATGAAAACAGAACCATGCAAAATGATCCTCATAGCGCCAGCATGGCGCGCCAATTTTGGTACACAGAACTACATCTGCTGTCACTAGTCCCTCCATTGCAGCTGGAGGAGGTTCCGGATCTTCTGACCATGTCCGGAGGACAGGTGTGGCATCCAGACCCAAGATCATTGCACCTGACGGCATGGCTCCTGACCAGCGAGAATTCATGAATGTCCCTCTTTCCAAGGAGATCAAGGTCATCCTTTCCCAGGCAAGAGCACCTTCCACAAACAAGACATACAGATTAAAATGGAAACGGTTCTGTATTTGGTGTAAGAAGGAAAAGCTTGATCCTTTTACGTCAAAACCTCATCAGATCTTGCCTTACCTACTCTCACTAGCAAAGTCTAATCTGACCCATTCTACGATCAAGGTCCATTTGGCGGCACTTTCCAGATTCAGGAGAGCTGACTCTGGTCCTTCATTGTGGTCTTCAAGAATTGTCAAGCAATTCCTCAAAGGTCTGTTCAGGGTCTATCCACCAGTGAGACCTCCTCCTCCAACTTGGCATTTGAACTTGGTCCTGGCTCAACTGATGAAGGAACCGTTTGAGCCAATTCACCGCTCAGACCTGAAATATTTGTCATGGAAGTTGGCCCTACTTTTAGCCCTAACATCGGCTAGGCGAGTGGGAGAATTACAAGCCCTTACTATCCAAGAGCCGTTTTTACAGTTCAAGAAGAACACGGTCATCTTGCGAACGAACCCAAGATTTATTCCTAAAGTTCCCACAGACTTTCACTTGAACGAACCAGTAATTCTAAAGACATTTTTTCCAAACCCAGTCACTCCAGCTGAAAAGTCATTGCACACTCTGGACTTACAACGATGTCTTAAATTCTACTTGGCCCGTACCAAGGAATTTAGAAAGACTTCGCAATTGTTCATCGCCTTTGGTGGTCCAAGCAAAGGTCTTCCTCTGTCTAAACAGGGGATCTCCAGATGGATTTCAAGTGCTATTCTGCATTGCCACAACATAGCAGGAAAACCTCTGGTGGGCAGGATACGTGCTCACTCTACGAGATCAGTGGCATCCTCAACGGCCCTCTTTGCGGGGGTGCCTCTAAAAGACATTTGCAGGGCTGCAACATGGAGCAGCGTGCACACTTTCACTAAGCATTACTGCTTAGAGTCATTGCAGCAGGATGATGCAGCAGTGGGCCAGGCTGTCCTGAGGAACCTCTTCCAGTGATTGGTGAGCTTTCCTTTCTATCCCACCTTCCAGTGGTAACACATTTTGTAATTTTATTTGTGATGCTATACAGTTCTTATTTACAAGATGTGTTTTATGATGGTTTACTGCTTGCTATTCTGATACAAAAGCATGGGAATCTATGAAAGTTCCAATACTGGGGCAAGAAAACAAGTTACTTACCTGTAACTTTGGTTCCCCAGTATTGGTAACTTTCATAGATTCCCATGCGCCCACCCACCTCCCCGGGGAAAGCTCAGCCTTCAGCAAGTAGGGTATCTAGCACACAACGGCTACGAAAATCTGAGGCTCAGAGATTCCTTCAGGAAGGTTCCAGGGGTGAGGCTCTTCTGATTGGCTGATGCCTGAGATTTGGTCTCTTTTACAAAAAGAGGCTGATATGCTACAAAAGGGAATGAGGCCTAGGCCTTTCCTCTCTCTTTTGTACCTACTCTATGGTATTTTGTTATTACCGAGACTCCCATTCCGACGACGGGGAATGATACAAAAGCATGGGAATCTATGAAAGTTACCAATACTGGGGAACCAAAGTTACAGGTAAGTAACTTGTTTTCTTATTTAGGTACCATTCATTTTATTTTTATTTTTTTATGACTTGTTGGGAGTTTGAGGAATATTCATGTAAGGATGCATTGAGAGGAGCAGTAAAGTGATATGAGATGTATAAAGCAGAAACAGACTGCGAAAAGGAGAAGAAATGCAAACTGATCATTACTGGATGTTAGGTGTTACAAATCGCTCCTTCATGTTCTACAGTAACTTGAAAAGCAAATGGTGATAACTCCTTCATTTCGAGGTTGAGACCTCCCTGGTGATACTATCCTACCAGGGTGGAATGGTCAAGTCAATGATGAAGCATGCCATTATAATTTGGGTGAAACTTTTCCCTCCACTATATTTGATGTTGCTCCTATAGGGTACAGGCACTTTCTCGAGTGATTAGATGTAGGTACTGTTATCGAATATTTTATGTGGATACATTAATTCCTTGACCTGTCACACTGGACCTCACAGCTTTAAAGCACTGGCCGTCCTTCAGAATACCGAACTAGGCTTTACTTGCAGACACAATGAATACTGAGCATGAAGGTCTCTGGGCTGCCTATGCTTGGATACAAAATCAGGTCTAGCAGAATAGATTTATACAAATCTTATATTCCAGTTAGCTTCAGAATGCCTACAGGGTGTTTATGTCCGATCTGTGCCCAAGAAAGCTCTGCACAAATCGCTATAAAATGGATTTTCTCTACCTAACAACCTAATGAATATACTGGCTAAAAGCTGTAGGGAGTGCAGACAGCCCTGAAAGACAATTAATAAAGTATTCTAAAGTTTACCAAAGTAAAAAAGACAATTGTGAATCCAAAACAAAATCCTGTGTCCAAGCAAGCAAACGCATTTAAGTTTGCAGTGCAAATCTGAGACATTGTGCTACAGTGGAAAACCGATAAATTGAAAATCTTTTGCCATGACAAGTTTTACATAATCTTCCAAGACTTTATGCCCATCACTATTCATCTGCCAGTTTTAAAGCCAATCACAATTTCTGTGCCAGAAAATAAGATCAGATCCTTATTGGCTCCATCATTTGCCAGGATGCTGACATCATGTCTTAAATCTAAATGGGCTTAATTCAACTATTTCAGCCTGATGCCTATTATGTTTTAGGTTCTGCTTAAATTATCATATGTGTTGCTAATTATATAATGCTCAATGTGTCGGCATACTCAAGGTGCTGTGAAATATACTAGTGTATCGCTCAGTGTTGCTGCTTGTATGGGTTAATTACTGATGCTCCATAGCCATCTCTGCCTCGTGTTCCTTCCTCATCACCCACTTATTATTTTCCAAATACCCACCCACTCCTACGTCTAAGGTAAGATGAAAATTTGATTTTTTGGCGTTTTTGCTACCCGAGCAAAAGGGCACATTGGAGGCCTCTAGTTGCAATCTGGCATTCAAATGGTGGTACCATAAAACAGCTGCACCCTACTCCCTATCCACCTGTCCTCTTCTTTATTGGTTCCTAATTTCCTTTTTTCCCAGTCTAATGATGGGGCTGGAATGATTAAGGGTTTGGGAGGCAGGGCTACAACTAAAAGAAGAGCAGGGTCCGCTGTGGATTTTTTGAAACTAAGAGTGTAGCAGCAGCCTCTGTTCTTCCAGGCAATATTCCAGGGAATGCAAACATTCTATATCTGCACAAGTGCTTTTCCAACCTTGCAGAACAGAATTGCAGTGGTTCATGAATGAGGGCCATGGAATCCAGAGCGACCCTGTTCCTTTGTAGGGAGAAGTAGATACATTTCTGCCAGAGGTCTAATCGCTAGCCATTTAGACGACTGAATAATTTATCCTTTTAAATGTGGAAACTGTGTTGTGGAAATGGTTCAATACGTTACACATTTTTTTGCAGATGAAACTAAAAGGTTCCATCTTGACTCAAATTGTAGCTGTAGTATGTCCTGAGGCTTTTGTTTTTGATGGTGGACTGCCAGTCCCAGATCCTAACAAACTATAGTAATTGGTGCCTGGAAACACATTACTTTCAGGAACTGATGTGGCACTGGGATACTTGCAACTTGAATCTCTTTGCCTTTCCACTAACCTGTCAGCCTTCTTGTTCATTAGCTGGAGACAAAAGCCCATAGCCTTTCATGAGAACGATGATGTGGAATGCTTTTGATGACCATTCTTTGCAAAAAATGAGGAGACAGGTCCCGGGACACAGGGTCGGCTGGACCATAAACTAATTTTTAGAAAAAGAAATGCCGGCCCTGCAATTCATTTAATATGGCTACTTAGTTGAAGCAACAAACCAAACCTTTTTTTTGATTTGTGTGGTCTAATTTATTTATACCATTCACTTTTTTATAAATTTCATTAGCTTAAAGCATCAATTGCATGAGAAAAACACTACATTTACACAATACAACATATTTCTTACCACATTAGACAGAAAAACATTCTTTCATTCAATGCACATATAAAAATTCACTAATACGAGAAACATTAATCTTTAGGTGATGTTTTCACAAATAATTTTTGAAAATAAAGCTATTCACAGAAAGGAAATGGAAACAAATTGACTGCATCAAATACAGATTCCTCAATAATCTGGTTAATACACCGATCAATTAGTTCCTTCCTGCTTTTGCCGACGCATTTCAAACTTGCTTTTTCATTATACAAGTTCTCATCAGGGCTTTCTCGTTTTAATCGTCTTTTTTTTAGGTTGACAGCGAGTTTTCAGGGTTCATATATTCTTTTTTGGTCAAGATGGGTGATTTCTTCAAAATGTTGGTCTGTCACTTGACTAGATCTCTCTCCACCCCAGGAGCGCGCAGTTCAAAATTTCATCCCAGCCGCCTGGCATGTCTCCAAGCAAGGAGATCAAGGATCAGTGTGCCTGGCATTGTGCGTCATCCTGATAGAGACGAATAGATGAGATTGCTCTTTGAGAAAATCCACAGTCACGACGTGATGAAATTTGTATAATGAAAAAGCAAGTTTGAAATGCGTCGGCAAAAGCAGGAATAGCTTTATTTTCAAAAATTATTTGTGAAAACATCACCTAAAGATTAATGTTTCTCGTATTAGTGAATTTTTATATGTGCATTGAATGAAAGAATGTTTTTCTGTCTAATGTGGTAAGAAATATGTTGTATTGTGTAAATGTAGTGTTTTTCTCATGCAATTGATGCTTTAAGCTAATGAAATTTATAAAAAAGTGAATGGTATAAATAAATTAGACCACACAAATCAAAAAAAAGGTTTGGTTTGTTGCTTCAACTAAGTAGCCATATTAAATGAATTGCAGGGCCGGCATTTCTTTTTCTAAAAAATTGATGACCATTCAGCATTAGGATACCATGTATAAGGCAATTTGTGACATTTCACATTGTTGCAATGCCATTCTGCATTCACTCTCTGTATATATATCTCCTGCTTGTGCTGTGTGATCATGTGTACTCCTTTGCTCACCACCATTTAGGGATTAGACACAATTGTAATTCAAATTAAATTGATCATTGCTCGTCACATAGGTGTTTATCTTGTGCCAATGCTGTTTTAGTACTGTGGCTTTATGTCGAATAAGTGTTTTCTATTTATTTTGCCAGTTAAATATTCCTGACCAGACGCAGGAGGAGTCTTTGAGCATTCACCTTTATTACTTTGGCAATATGCATTTACTTGGTGTTTGATTTGACAGGTGACTCTGTTTGCTCCTGAGTTGTGCAACACTTGGCAAAATGTATTTCAAACTTATTGGCTTTCAGATGGTTAAGTGGACAGTGAAGTACTGTAGCTGTACTGTATTAATACCAATGCCGCACATCCACGTCGTGACTGTGGATTTTCTCAAAGAGCAATCTCATCTATTCGTCTCTATCAGGATGACGCACAATGCCAGGCACACTGATCCTTGATCTCCTTGCTTGGAGACATGCCTGGGTGAATATTGGTTGTGTTCACTGCATGTGATTATAAACTAGATAATGTTTCGAGCTATGCCCTTATAACTGAAAATCCAATACGATATGAATATGCCGCATTATACAAGGTGAAACGAGTAAAGGGAAAGAAAATTAGAAAAGGAAATAAAAAGTAAAGAAAGAAATCCGAGAAAAAACGTAAGAGAAGAGAAAAGAAGAAAAAAGTGATAAATAAGTAAAAAAGTACCAGAGCAACAATGGAGAAGGAACAGAAATGAGAGTGAAGAAAAAAGGGGGAAGGGAAGAATAACTAGAGTAGAGGAATATACAAGAATTCAGAAAGGAAAAGTTAAGTAGGTATAGCACTTGAGGAAGAAGAAGGAGTAGGTGTAGAGTCATCATCTATTGTAGTTTCCAAGAACGGAGACCAAGTTTGAAGAAAAATGGAAGCTTGGTCTTTAAGATTATACATTGTGCGTTCGTGTAAAGCCGTTTGCATCATTACTACCAACCATTCTTCCTGAGAAGGAGCCGAACGAGATTTCTAGTGGCGTAAAATACAAATCTTGGCTGTGGCCAAAGCAGTGTGAAGAAGGCGAGTTTGAGACTTAGAAAGCTTCGGGAAGCCTCGAAAATCATGTAGGATAATGGTGGCAGACGTAAGAGGTAACGTTAATGACATTGTAGAATTTAATGTCTTCCCCACATAGAGCCAAAAGGGTCTGGTATGTGGACATTCGCAAATAATATGGGTTATATCACAACCTGAAGCAGAACATCTCCAACAAGATGTATGTGATAGTAACTGAGCTTGATGTAATTTAACAGGAGACCAATACCATTCATGAAGAATTTTAAAGATACAGAATTTAAGACGAGCTTCCCGAACCCCTTTATGTAATCCTTCTAAGATTAGATCCCATTGAGTGTTGGAGTATATAGTTGATAAACTGGATTGCCATTTCATCTGGAGTGTATATAAGAGAGGCTGTGAAAAAAGAGGATGTAAAAACGTTTTATAAAGACCAGAAGTCACTCCTTTAGAGTTCCCCCACAACTGTAAATAAAACAAAATGGGAGATATTTGAAGCAATCCGGGTGGGGAGCCTAAATGCTTTGTAAGACATTGTTGAAGTTGAATATATTTAGAGGATTGTGAGGTTGGAAGATGAAATTCCTCACAGATTTGGCAAAAGGTTTGAAATCTCCGTCATGTATAAGTTGGTCTATGGAAGAAATGCCGGACTCTTTCCATATAGGCCAAAAAAGGTACGTCCACGAACACGAATAGCTCAATTGTACCACAGGGGAGCTTTTATATGAATTCGCGAGTTAGACTTTAGTATGCGAGGACCTCTCTGCCAAGATTTGTGCATTGCAGATAAAATACGATTTGTAGGATCAAAAGCGCTAGTCCCAGTATCATATAAAAGGGATAATCCCATATCTTGCTCCAAAAGGTTGCGTTCAATTTGTACCCATTGGGGAATATCTTTAGATTTGGGTAGGAAAAATGAGAGTTGGGAAATATGGAGGGCAAGTGAATAATGTTCAATAGAGGGAAGACTCATACCCCCATATAGCTGGTGAGCTTTCAATTTGTCAATATAGCTGGTGAGCTTTCAATTTGTCAATAGCAAGACGAGGTTAGCCGTACCCCAAATAAAGAGTTTTATTTTAGAGTCAATAGATCGAAGAGTAGTTAAAGGAATATGGAGAGGAAGCATTCCTAAAACATAGAGAAATCTTGGTAACGTGACCATCTTAACTGCTTGAACCCTTCCCCAAAGGGATAATCCCAAGGCTGTCCATTTGTCAAAGTCCTTTTGCATTTGTGTGAATAAAGGATTCAAATTATCTGTAACCATATTATCTAGACCTCTATTGATTAAAAGATCTAGGTACTTAAGACGTGACGGTTGCCAACGAAAAGGGAAACCAGAAATTGCTGCCTTCGTGGTACCGATCGAAATGGGTAACGCTTCACTTTTATCCCAATTTATTTTGTAACCTGTAAATGAGGAGAAGTCAGTGATAATGTGAAGAAGAGAATGGGGGAGGTCAGTAAGAGTGAGAAGAACGTCATCTGCATACAAGTAAATTTTAGAATGGCCAATAGGAAGAGTAACACCTACAACTTCAGTAGATTGTCGGATTGTCGCAGCCAAGAGAAAGAGAAGAGGGGACAATGGACAACCTTGACGGGTACCTCTGCGGATAGGAAAGGGGGTAGAGAGGAAACCCCCACAATTAACTTGAGCATCTGGACTATCATATAATAAACGTACTTTATTAATAAATTGGTCGCCCAAGCCAAATCGTTGCATACTTGTAAAGAGATAATCCCATTCTATACGATCAAATGCTTTTTCAGCACCAAGCGAGAGAATCGGAGCATCTTCCGTCAGGTGTTTGGCTGACCATAAGGCATGAGACAAAGTACATAGGTGATTCCGGGATGAACGGCACGTAACAAAACCCACCTGGGAATTATGGATTACGGAAGGTAGAACTTTGCGAAGACGGGATGCAAGTATACTAGCTAGTATTTTAATATCAGAGTTCAAGAGAGATATAGGTCGATAACTGCCACACAACAAGGGATCTTTATCAGGTTTTGGTAAGACAGCTATAATTGCTTTGTTAGAAAAAGATCCTAAAGAGGATTCTTTATCAGCTTCTAAAAACACGGCATGTAAAGTGTTTATTATGCTCTGACCGGTCCATTTGTAAAATTTGGGAGGGAAACCATCTTCTCCTGGGGTCTTATGATAGGGCAAAGCAGTAATAGCCGAGGAAATCTCATCTCTCGTAATATTACCTTCAAGTAAAGCTCTGACATCATCAGAAAGTCGTGGGACATTTACTTGATCCAAAAATTTGGCCATTTTAGTTGTATCTATCTGATCACTCGGAGAGTAAAGAGATCTATAGAAGGAAGCAAATTCTTCAACTATTTCTTGAGGCCTAGTGAGTATTTCGCCAGTACTGGATTTAATAGCTGGGATAGCCATAGCAGCCTCTCTCTGACGCAATTGAGCAGCCAATAGCCGACCAGCTTTTTCCCCCTGTTCATAGTGTCTTCCTTTCATCTTTTGCAAGGCATATTCGGCTTTAGATGTAAAAGACTGTTAAGAAACATCCGCGCTTGCTCCAACAGCTTACGAGTCTGCAGAGTAGAGTTTGAAATATACAAGTGGGAAAAGTGTTGAATGTCCTGTTCTAATTCTACTTGTTTAGCAGCATTATTTTTGTTAGTAAGAGCAGCATCACACATTAGTTGTCCTCTAATGGTAGCTTTAGCTGCTGCCCAAACTGTTCTCTTAGAAGAGATTGAATTCTCATTGTTAATGAGGTAATCTTGAAAGTGCTATTGCAGAAGAGGTTTACCTGCAGGCATCTGATATTTATGAAGACTCATCCTCCATGGTTTGCGTCCTGGTCTAGAAAGACCTAAGTCAAGAGATAGAAGAACAGGAGAGTGATCGGATATGGCAGCTTCCAATATTTTAGAATCTGTAACCAATTGAACTGACTTCAGTGAGAGAAGAAAATAATCTAGACGAGAGAATGTTCCGTGTACAGAAGAAAAGAATGTATACTCCTTATCTTGTGGATGACTAAGCCTCCAGTGATCAACTAGACCATTATCAGCGAGAATATCTTGCAAAATGGCTCTCTCCGAGGCGTTAACGTTATCAAAACAGCCAGTTTTGTCAAGAATAGGGTCTTGGACCGAATTCCAGTCCCCTCCAAGAAGATGTTGGGAGGCATTGATCTCTGTAAGAAGACGATTTATTCTGAGAAAGAACTACTTTTTAGCACCAATTGGAGCGTAAATGGAGCTAAGACAAATGAAAGAGTTCCCAATTTTCAATTTAACAAAAACATAGCGACCCTATGGGTCAGACCATGTCTTGGAAATCGTGAAGGGAAGTGATCTCCGGATAAGAATAGCTACACCACACTTACGGACAGGATTAGGGTTGGTAGGATCAGTCTTAGAAATGCTACTGTGAAGAACCTTCCCAACCCAGTCTCTACTGAGTTTATTAGATTCAATGTCATCCAAGTGTGTTTCCTGCAGTAAAGCTATATCCAGATGTTTAGAATTCAAATATGAGCGAACTTTCTTTCTTTTGATATAATGGGTAAGGCCATGAACATTCCAGGAAACAGCCAATAGAGGATGAGTATGAGACATGATAGAAGGATTCAAACACAGAGAGAAGAAGAAGAAGGAGAATAAGGGCAGAGAGAATTTTTGGAGAAGAGTGTTATTCTGGAGAATAAAGGGTAAAAGTTGAGAAAATCAATAGAAACTGATGAGAGAGAAATAAAAGGAGAAGATAGAATAGAGAAAAAGAAAGAAGA
Source organism: Lissotriton helveticus (assembly GCF_964261635.1). Taxonomy (NCBI): domain Eukaryota; kingdom Metazoa; phylum Chordata; class Amphibia; order Caudata; family Salamandridae; genus Lissotriton; species Lissotriton helveticus. The sequence goes on from NC_136057.1 coordinate 1,831,718,852, forward strand.
AGAAAAGCGAAGTAGATGAGCTGTATATGAAAAGCCAAAAGAAAAGAAAATAAATAAATAGAAGAAAGAAATAGGGTAGGAAAGTTAGAAGGAGTGGATAAAGAGTAAAATAAATGAGTAGTAAGGGAACCTAGACTGTTAACCGCGGGCCCGGGCGCACTAAAAGCAACGCCGTGGGATAGGACCCCATCCGGGGAAAGAAAAATACAAGTCAAATAAGCAAGTAAAGGATAGTATGGAAGATATAAAAAATTGCTATAAATGTAAAGTATTCACTGCAATTCTATCACAATCATAATACATCATGGTAAACAATCATTATGATATAAAGCAGTGGAATGAAAGCAATTAAAGCTACACTTTAACATAACTATAATGAAATCAGAGAATACCGTAATATTTAAGGACAAAAATAATTGAAAAGGAGTAAAGGAATAGCACACAACAGAAGAAAATATGAGAAGAACAACGAACATCCATGAATGAATGAGGATACAAGAGTAAGATAGATGAGCAGAAATAACGAACGAAGATTAAAGAGGTATAGACGACAAGAATACAAGAGGGTAGAACATATTGCAGAATGAGATATATAAAGAGAAAGGAAGAAGGGAGACGAAAAAAAAGAGGAAAACATGTATAAGAAAAAATGTGAGCATAGAAAGAAAGGAAACTGCAAAGCTTACCTTTAAACATGTAACACAATTAAATGTCAATACTGACTATAACCCTTAAGATAACTGAAGAATGATAAGAATGCAGTACCAAATAAAATAATGTTAATACCTCCAAAAGGATGGGAACCACAAAGAAGAAAGAGCATGCGAAATTCTAGTTACTATGTCTAAGTATGCAATAAGCACTGAAATATAAGGGAGACGTGAGGTTTATAGGCAGAAAAAAGTGCTAAATAGAAAGTATGCAAGGGTATTAGAACAAGAACTGTTAGATGAGAAAGGAAACATTAGTGATTACATTATATGATTGAAAACGCAAAAAGACATCAAAGTAAGCCTTTAGGCAATAAAGTATTGTTCAGTCAGCATCTGAAGGTGTTTTCAAAGGCGATCTAGATTTGTCCCTCTGCGGCTCCTTTGTGTGAGTAGAGACCGAGCGCAAAGCTGAGGCCTTATCATCTTGGGAACGATTAGGTCTACTAAAGTCTCTGCCTCGTTTCCTGGAGTTACTGGTAGCGCGTAGATGTTGAGTCGGTACATTTGAGGAGGAGGAAGAAGATGGTTGGGACTGTTCACAATAAGAAGACTGCGTGTCCATGTCGTACGTTTTGATGTCATCCAAAAATTGTTCCAGAAGCGCAGGGTCATAGAACTCCTTGGATTCTCAATTTCTGGTGATACGAAAATGCGCAGGCTCAAACAAACCATACTTAATGTCTAACTGACGTAATTGAGGTTGCAAGGATAGAAACGCCTTCCTTCGCTCGTTCGTTTCTTTAGAGAAATCAGCCGCTATGTGGATAGTGTTACTCTGGAAAAGGAAGGAACCTCGTGAACGCGCCGCAGACAAAATTTGTCGAGCTTGTTCATGTCTGAGAAAACAAGCAATAATGGGCCTTGAATGTGCACTGGGATCAGAACGTGGAGGGCCAATTCTGTGAGCTCATTGGATTTCCAGAGGTGGGGTGAAGGAAATACCAGTCATTAATGGAAGAGTACCACAGAGGAATGTTTTCATGTTTTGGCCTTCAAAATTCTCAGGGAAACAAAAAAAACTGACATTATCCCTCCGACTGCGATCTTCCAAGTCAATGATTTTGCTGTGAAGAAAAAGAAGATCCTGTTCCGAGCTTTGAACCAAATCCAGGCGACTCTCCATAGCCAGTACTTTAAAATCAAGAGTTTCAATTTTCGCGTGAAAAGTGGTGCGGTCCGCTCGAATCGATTTAGTTTCTTCAGCTAAGGATGTGATTGTCAGATCCATGCCTTCTAGTCGGCGATTGACCCCAGAAAGCTCCTGCAATATTCTTTGCATAGTGTCTGTTAATGTTTGGCCACTATGAGTTGACAGAGCCTGAGGTACATTCGATGATGAAGATAAGCACCCCTTCGTTGACATACTAGTAGTTTGTTTCAAAACCTCAGCAAAGAGTGGTTGTTTAGGTCCTTTACTACCGTTCCAATTGGTAGACCTTGGTGCTGCCCGCTTCACAGACGTCCTACAAAAGCGAATCGATGTGGTGGCGTGATATGAAGCAATGGTGGGGGCAATGTTGCAGTATATGACAAGAAGGAAAGGCAAAATAATATAGCATGTGATATCAAAAATAGAGGTGAGTATATATCACATATGATCACGGCACTGAGATTCTCCACAAGAAGCAAATGTCAAAGAGGTGATATATTTTCAAAAGGAGTAACTAACCGTCACTCTTACGCCGCAGCAAATAAGCTCATGCAATAAGTACCAACATGCGAGAAAATTAGTGAGCATGCAAAGGTATCAGACACATAGCTGGCAGAAAAGAAAGTGAAGAACACATCAATGAGAGTACATGCCAACCTGGCCATGTCACTAATATATGGACTTGTTTCAGTAGTATATCGGGCGTCGCGTGTCTTAAAACATCATGAGGAGAAAACATCAGAAATATCAAGGAATTATCCTCTAATAACTGTGTTGTGCAAAGCAAGTGAAATGCATTTGAGGTAAAAGACACAGCAATTAATTATATCACAGGAAGAACTGGCCCAAGGAAGGAAAAAGAGCACACTCCCAGCGATACAGTTGGTGCCTCACCATTATGCAAAAAACACATTAAAAAAATGGAAATGATGTGAGAAGAATACTAGTCATGCAACATAAGCATTATCTTTAAACAACGATGTCATATAAGAACAATGTAATTTAAATTATGCAATGTATAACCATAGTAATCATGGTAACACAATAATATATGCACATTTATCAGAAATGTCAGGGAATTGCTGAGTCCATTATTGAAGGAAAAAACGCTGCGTAAACTGTGCAGAATATACCAGAAAATCGTGAGAAGCAGTTTTAGCAATCCAAAGAATGAAAGAGTTCCACTTCACTTGGGGAATGTACAATGGGAGCCAGAGCGCGCGCAAAGTCTGAGGAAGCGCGTTCTGACAAGCTGAAGAAACGCGACTTTATGAGGTAAAGGTGCGCAGCGTTTAAACAACACACGAAGTGAACATTGCTGCTTCAATGGGAGAGTCGCATTGATTCCGAAGCACCAGAAGGAGGCGGGCTGCAACCTGGGTGTGAACAACGCCGAAGGAGGTGCGTCCGAAGGTGGCGTTGAAGGGCTGACGCGCGTCCTGGAGTATTCACTTCCCCAACAGCCAGGAGCCAAGAACCATCGCCTCACAGCCGCCGAAAATGTCAGGAAGTTCCTCCGCATGCCTTTAAACACCAGCAGGGAATAAATGGAGACTCCGACGGCAGAGGTAAGCAGGGAAAATCCCGTCAGGGGTCCGTCCCACGGCGGAGCTTAACGTTCAGGTGGCCATCTTCCTGCGTGGCCAGACCACGCCCCCCCTATAATGCTTTTTTAATATGGGGGACTGGATATTGGTCAGTTGTGTGACAAAGTATCCCATCTGATAAACTCTAAATCGGGCACAAAATGATGTGCTTAGATCCTCCTTTAGACTTCTTAACAATGTCAAGAGTGGTCTCAGATAACTTTAAATCGAAGACAATGTTTGGGCATGGCGAATTCACCTAATTTCTTTCTACTTGTCCCGTAAGTGAGAGAAGCCACTGCACTGTTACAGCACAACCCCAATGTTTTGTTGAGGTACCTAAAGTTTTTGATCCTTTTCAGGTAGTATTTCATTCTGCCATCAGCACGGAATCAGTGGTATGATCTGCAGAACACAATCTTAGGATGGAGATAGATGTGGTGATAACCCTGATCCTGTAGGATCTTTTAAAATGCATTCACCACTGCCAACTATTACTTCTGTACATCTTCTAGACAGAAATTGGGTGTTCCTTCAGGTGTCAGCCATCGTTTCTTCCTTTTTCATTTTATTTAAACCCGTTAGCCAAACTTCTTCATATCAGTTGTGTAAAATATTTTATGACTGCTATGATACGCAGCGGATTCTGAGTCTAGAGAAGTCCAGATAGGACCCGTCAACTGACACAAGCTCGGTATTTCTGCTGTGTACGTTTTAAATTTCAATCCAATTGAGATTTAGGTGACAAAGGTATGTATAGCCCAATGAGTTCATCTGTCACTATGTACTCATGCAAACGCTGTGTTGGCTTTTCCTATGACATAAACTAAGACAGACTCTGCCTAGTTGCTGCTGTCTATGCTTTTACTGACTATTGTCTGGATTAGTGGTTTTAATAATTAATCGTTCTTTTATTGTGTGGCTTTTCCTATGACATAAACTAAGACAGACTCTGCCTAGTTGCTGCTGTCTATGCTTTTACTGACTATTGTCTGTCTTAGCGGTTTTAATAATTAATCGTTCTTTTATTGTGTGACACTACTTGCTGAAGCACTCTCCCCTGGGCACTCCCCCTCCCTGGAAAGCTCGCTCCGGATCCCACCGCGCAGCCGATTAAAGGCTGCCGCGGGCATAACCTTTCTTCGCCGCCATAGCCTGAAGCGAGGCCACGCCCACCACTTCGAGGCCACGCCCCCTCAGGCAAGCATTTAAGGCGCGCGACACACTCAGCTGATGCACCTAGATTAAACAAACAGCTCCTGAGGCGGAAACCGGGAGATAGCTTAGCGGTTTTAATAATTAATCGTTCTTTTATTGTATGGCACTACTTGCTGAAGCACTCTCCCCTGGGCACTCCCCCTCCCTGGAAAGCTCGCCCCGGATCCCACCGCGCAGCCGATTAAACGCTGCAGCGGGCATAACCTTTCTTCGCCGCCATAGCCTGAAGCGAGGCCACGCCCACCACTTGGAGGCCACGCCCCCCCTCTTCGCAATTAAAGGATGTGCCTCAGTCGGACGTGAAGCGCACGAGCGCAGCGGGCGCGACGTTTGCGCGCCAAAGGCGCGCCTAAGGCAAGCCCGTCTGCGCCCGTCCGCGGCACGGGGCACGTCCCCCTTCCGGTTTAATTCAATACACCTCTTCAGACCTGGTTCGACTACATCCACACAGGTCTACCCCCCCCTTGACTCTGTTGGACTCCGAGCCACTGGTTTTTTTTTGTTCCAGAGATGAATTCCCTGAGATAGAAACAAGCTCACTCCAAGTTCTCCCTTCAACTATCAATTTGCCATCCAATAATCAGACTCCATCTCTCAAGCTGACAGTGATCTATCTCAACACACGATCGCTGGTCAAACACAAGCTGGAAATTTTTGCCCTGTTAGACTTTGAGCAACCGGATATACTGTTGTTAACGGAGACTTGGCTGAACGAGGATTCTGCTCCTGATATACTCGCTGCAATCCCTACTGGTTATTACATCCTCCAGGTAAACAGAGCCTCCGGGAGGCCGGGAGGTGGGGTAGCAGCAATTATCAAAAACCCTATCCGGTTTTCCACCTTGACCTTAGTCGGCATCCCCTCGGTCGACTATCTCGCGCTGAGACTAGAATCTTCCACCACTCCACTTATTTGTGTGTTAGTTTACCGCCCCCCCCCAATCTATGCCGAATTTTCCTCTGCTGTTTGGCGAAATGTTATCCCAACTTATCATCAACAATTCAAAAATCTTGGTCGTAGGCGATTTTAATTATTGGCCTTCCGACGCAAAGGAGAATGCCTGCTCCATTTCATTTACTGATCTCTTGTCCAGTATGAACTGTCTAACACATATAAAGGCAGCTACTCACATTAAGGGCCACATTCTGGATCAGGTCTGGACATCCAACCTGGACATCTCTACCCCTCTTATTTCACCCTGCCTTTGGTCAGACCATTTTATAATTTCCTTCTCCATTACGGCTATCCCCAGCCTTGGCAGACCCAAGGAAGGTAATCTCTTGGCCCGGAATTGGAACAAGGCTAATCTCAATGACTTTACCACCCTACTTAAGACCTCCATCCCTTCCAGTTTGGGGTCTATTCACACCCAAGCCTCTGCCCTCACACATTGGCTGGAGTCAGCCAGTGACATCGTGGCTCCTCTTAGACAGATAAAACGTAGACGTCCGCACAACGCCCAAAAATGGTTTACGGATGACCTTAAAGCCTTGAAGTTGGGCCTTAGGTAGGCTGAGCACCAGTGGCGACGTGGTTATGCCCTCGACATGAAACTACGTTTCACTACTTTGCTCAAAGATTATTAAATTGGCGGTCCTGCGAACTAAAACCATCTATTTCTCAAATAAGATTACCAGCTCTGCCACCAAAACCAAGGACATCTTTTCTATTGTCGAGGAGTTGTCAAATCCAGACAGGATCACCCCTAAACCCCTTCCCTCTCGGGCACTCTGTGACTCCTTAAACCTTTTTTTTGTGGAGAAGATAGCCAACATTAAGAACAGTATTCTACCTTCAGTTCTACCTCACCCCCTTGGGTCTGATTCCACCCTGCCTTTTCTCAACCCTAGGCTGTTGACCCAGATCCCTTTAATATCGGAGTCAGAGTTCCCCGCCCTCCTTAAGACGGTTGCCTCTGGATCCCCTACTGACTGTTGCCCCCCCTTAGTCCTCCGCGAGGCCTTCACAGCCTGCCCCTCTCCCTCCCCTGGCACTGTTGAATAACTCTCTTTCCTCTGGCACTGTTCCCGGGTCATTCAAATGCGCCGAGGTCACGCCCATCCTTAAAAAACCCACAGCAGATCCCACAATTATGAGCAACTTCCGCCCCATTTCCCTCCTTCCCTACCGCAGCAAAGTCCTCAAGTCCCATGTGACTAATACTTTGAGTACCTTTATCGAGGACTCTCACTTCCTCGATCCCCAACAGGCTGGCTTTAGACCCAATCACTCCACGGAATCCGTTATACTTTCAGTCATGGTGGAACTGCGGAGAGGAGCGGACTCTAACATCAGCCAGGTCTTGGTGCTCCTGGATTTGTCGGCCGCCTTTGACACGGTCGACCATGATATTTTGGTCGGCCGTGTCGAGGAGGCCGGCATACAGGGCTCTGCCATGGCCTGGGTCCGCTCCTTCCTGAGCAGCCGCCATCAGGCGGTTCGGCTCTCTCAGTTTTCCGCGGACGAGGTTGAGCTAACTTGTGGCGTCCCGCAGGGCTCCTCCTTATCCCCCTTCTTTTTAATTTATACCTTACCCCCCTTATCGGTTCTTTACGAGGCAGCTGTGTCATCGCGTTTAATTACGCGGATGACATTCAGCTGGTCTTCGACATCAACTCTACGGACCAGTCTATCGACAATTTTCAAACTACTCTTTGTCACATTAGTGACTGGATGGGGGCGAATCATTCAAAACTTAACCCCGACAAGACAGAACTTCTACTTGTCGGGGGTACAATCAACCCCTGGAACTCCACCTTTTGGCCTACAAGGCTGGGCACCCCCCCTAATCCTGTCAGCTCAGTGAAGAGCCTTGGGATCATCATTAGTAGTGACCTCACGATGAAATCCCAGATTGGCGCAGTGGTGTCCTCCAGTTTTTTCCAGTTGAGAAAAATCCGTAAGATTGCCCGCTTCCTGACCACCGAAGCTCTCACCCTGGCCTTACTGGCGCTAGTCCTCTCTAGGATAGACTATGCCAACTCTCTTCATGTTGGCATACCGGCATACCAACTAAAGAGGCTACAACTGGTCCAGAACCAGGCTGCACGGCTCATCCACCACCAACCCAAACACCAACACGTACGCCCCCTTTTAAAATCTCTTCACTGGCTCCCTGTTGCTGAGCGGTGCCAATTCAAACTTGGCTGTGTTATTTTTAAGTCCCTTGCTGGTACAGGCCCCTTGTTCATCTCTTCACTTTTGCATCCATATGTTCCTTCTCGTAACCTCCGTTCCACTCACTTGGCCCTACTCCAGATTCCGACCTTCAATCGAAAAAAACAGGGAGGACTAAGGTTCTCATTCCTTGCCCCTTCCTTCTGGAACACCCTTCCCTTAGGCTTAAGATTGGCCTCCCCCCTAACCCACTTCAGGTCTCTCCTAAAAACCCACCTGTTCCGCAAAGCTTATGACTAATTCTCTCAACCCCATGGACTGTCTGGTTTTTTTCTCTCTTTGCTTTCAGCGCCAAGAAACCGTTGGGTGTTAGCTGCGCTTTATAAATTCTTTTTACATTACATTACATTTTACATTATGGAAAAATTATTAATTATGGCCTTAACATACTGCATTGTTTACAGAATATGATAGCTAGAATAATCTTAAAATTTAAGATATCAGTTCATGAGCCATCCGTCTCAGGAAACTGGGCTATCCATGACATTGGGCGATGAATCATATAGCAGAAACACATCAAATACCAGCTCAGTTTATCCCTTATGCCCCCCCTTGCAGCATATTTCTAGATATTCTGTTTTGGAGATTAGCAAGAATTGATGATCTGTGTTGGACTTGGCCCTTTTCCCGGAATTTTTTTGCTTTTTGCTTCCCCTAATCCAGGATGTCCCCCCATTGTAACAAAGTTGTATAGGCCCTGTGAGGTTGAAATGCCCTGGGTAATGTTAAAATCAATGCTAGGTGCAGGCGCTCTCTACCCTCAACATGGCTGCCATAGGCCCCTGCTACTGCAGCGTGGTCTTGTTAAGGCGCATTCTAGTTGCCAGGAGCTGGCAGGGACCCCATACATTGTTGCCATTCCAGCCTGCCTTGCCTGCCCACAGTTAGAGTAGGAAAGCTCCTGGCACCTTCTAGAATAGGGGCGGAGCCTAGTTTTGCCGCCTTAGAGGGTGGCCACCTGACCTGGGCCCATATAAGGAAAAGGAGGGAAACTTTCCAGTCAGTTGGGGCATCACTGACCTGGTGGACCCATGCAGGAGATTTAGGCGGTAGGGCCTAGTCAGGGACTTATGCCACTGGGAGTGACAGGGCTTAGGTGCTGCCTTCCAAGTTGAGTGAGGTACCCTGAGCTAGCCCACTGATCTGGCCCGGCGGGAGGGGAACCCAGGGACCATCTACAGTGACCTGCTGAAGAATCCTGTCAGCAGCCCTCAACTCAACCCCCCTTCAAGAAACTGCTATTTACAAAGAGCGCAGGATCCACCAAGCGCCAAGAAAACCTAACTACCACAGGACTACTGGGGATCAACCAGGTACAGGGCTGTGTCCACTCTGCGCCCCTTTACCTCAACCTGGGCCCCTGCGCTGTCCTGCATAATCCCAAGCTCTGGCCTGCCTTGACTAAACTGCTTGTACTGCCAGGCGCTTATCCCCCGCAGCGCTAGCATCCTGAACTGAATAATTATTGAGACTGCTTGTCTTGCCCCCCACATCGTGTGCCATCCAAGCGCTGTACTCTGAGGACCTGCGGCGCCCCTTGATAAGCGCTAGGATTTGGGAGAGGAATGCTGCCCTGAAGCGCTGTTGTGGAGATTGCCCCAGCGCTGACCCTGCCAGAGACTGCTGCCCGAGGCGCTGTGGTAACTGCCCCCCCTCCCCCTTGGGAAGCGCTGTCGTGACTGAGCACTAATTCTGCCAAGCCTGTGGCTAGCCCCGACGCGCAGCTGACCCGAGTGCCTCCTCCTTTCTCACCGCTGCGAACGCGGCATCCACATACCACAGAGGCGCTGGCCAGGAGGGCGCCTATGGGCCGAGTTCATTGCCGTAGCCCGGCATCAGGGTGGAGAGTCCCCGCTGCGGCCCCCGGAGCTGGGGTGAGGCCGCCGCGATCTGAGGGAAAGGCTGCGCAAGCCCTTTGAGGGCAAGGCATACCCCCATCACGTGACGGGGGACACCAGCCGCGTCATCGGACGCGCCCCGTCATTGAGGCCTACTGCTGGAAGGGAGGCGGGCCCGTCCGAGGGCCGCGCTGCCATTGGCGGTCACGGGCGCGCCTCCCCTCAACCTCCGGTGATTGTTTCTTGGGCCCGAGCAGGCCCGAGAGAGAGGCCGGGCCTGTCCTGCTTCTTCTGCTGCCCGCGCTGTGTCCCCGACCGGTCCTGAGGCCTGAGGAGCCGGGACCGGTTCCACTGCAGCGCGGGGCCTGACGGAGGGGCTCAGGAAAGGGTAAGAGCCCTCCCTCGTAGCTGACACCACCGGAGGGCTCAAGAAGGAGAATAGGAGCCCTCCACCCTTCGCGGAAGACGCCGCAAGGGGCCGTGTAGGCCCGAAGTTCCAAGGTAATACAGGGAAGGAGGGCGGAAGGCCGGAGAAGGCCTCAGAGTTCGCCCCTCCGCCGGAAAACTGGTGACTCGGGCCGTTGGCCTTAATTAGCCCATTGGTAGAATGCACCCCTGGCTAGGGGTCCGTTACTGTTTTTAAAGTTTGCCTGAATTTCTTGCAGGGGCTGTTTAATGAAGTGTTGCCTGAGTTCTCCTGCCCAATGAAATGGTTACTCTTGGGTAATGGGGATAGTTTAATGGTTACCCCTGCTGAAAGAAAGGTTGACTAAATGCCTATTAGGCTATAATGAAATGGGTGCTCCCCTGAATGAGATGTTGCTTGGCTTTCAGGGACCTGATATACGCCTGCATAGTGAAGTGTTGTTATATGTTCTTGCCTAATGCGGTGTTCCCAAGGGCCCTTAGCCACTCCCTGAAATGTTTATTGCTAAGCAATGCAGCATTCCACTATCTAATGGACTGGGTGTTGTGACAGGCTACATGTATTAATGAGATGCTCATGTTATTGTAGGTACTGTTTATTTCCGCCTTCATAAAAAGTTGACCCCTGGATGGGGGATAGTTCCTTACAGGCTAATGCCGGACCCTGATTAGGAAAAAATTGTTCTTGCCCCAGGAACTGTGGTCATTCGTGCCTGATGAAACGATTATCCCTGATTAAGGAAAGGTTTTACCTATGCCTAGGGAAATGTTTTACGGGGGCTTCATAGAATGTTCTACACCTGCTTAAGGGAAGGTTTATCCCGGCTTGAGGGGAGCATTGAAATGTTCCTTCCTGCTCAATTATATGGTTACTCCCCTTCAATGTAATGGCTATCCCTGATCAAGGACATGCCCATTCCTACTGGAAGTGATTCCTGAAATGCTCATTCCTAAGTAAGGAAAGGTTTACTGTTGCCTAATGAAAGGGTTGGTTTTACCCTACTGAAATGTTTACTCCTACTTACTGTCACATTCCTTGACAGCTTCCAGTTGCCTAAAGCACTGGTTATCACTGAAGTGAAGAAACGCTTATTCCCTGAATAAAATGCTTTCCCGAAAGCCTACAGTCACCTACTGAAATGTCCACTGCGGTGTAAAGAAACGTTATTTCTTTCCTGACAGGATTATTGCAAGGTGCTGCATTGATGATGAATGTTTTCGTTTTACCCCATGAAATGTTCTTGATTAATAGGGGTGCTGCTCTGCTTATTCATGCAGCGGGTAATGTGTTGGTTTTCACCCTAACGAAATGTTCTTATTCTCACCTGATGAAAAGTATATCCTTAACAAATGAACTGTTTCTTCCTGTCTAAGGACCAATTTAATCCGGCTAGGGAGTTTTATGTAATGTTCACCCTTGCTTGGTGAGAAGTTAACTGATTTGCCTACTGAACAGGTTACTTACCTGATGACCTGTGGACTCTTGCTGCAGGATACGCTCATCCTTGCCTGATGAGCTGGTTGTTCATGCGTAATGAGATGCTCACCTTCGATGGGTACTTTGTTATTTAATGCCTAATGAAATGTTTCTTCCTGGTTAAGGAGATGTTCACCCTGGCGCAAAGAAGTGCCTATCTCGGCTTAAAGTGATTACTGGAAAGTCTACTTCTAACGAATTAAATGTTTTATTGTGAAGTAACGAAATGCTACTCCTTTAAAGAAATGTATTATTGAGATATGTTATTCTGACTATTGAACTGCTCCCTTTACTCCCCTCTGATGAAATGCTTTGATGACTAATTGATACTGTGATTTTCCACTCCTGAACTTTGATCTTAGATAAAAGTTTATCGTTTTATTCAAAACTCACTGGAGTGGCGTCAGTCATTGCGTGTGCATTTATTGTCTCAGTGGTTGTGTGTGCTGTGTAGTCACTTAACACCTGAGCTTTCGGGTGCCTACCTGCTCGTGCCAGGCTACCCCCGGGGAACTGGTGACCCCAGTTCTTACAACCGTGCATTCAGAGTGAAGGGAATGCGAGGATGCACATATCAAATTCTGAAAGGCCAAAGGGCGTGGCTCTTCAAAATTTCACCTATCCATGTTCTGTAATTCTATTTCCAGAGCCCTCATATTTTCAAAATCCTTCGGTATGAGGAGGAATTATCACACTAATGACGTTGTAAAAAGTGATATATGGCATTTGATACTGAGGTGATCACAGAAAGTCACATCAGTAAAAGGATAAAAATGCTTAAAATACCTTAAATCAATAAGCTAACACCAAAACATTCCAAAACAAGCAAACAAATGAAAATTACACTGAATGGATAATATGCACAGCTCCCCAGATGACCCATGGATAAAGAGGTATGTGAGGCACATGTTTCTTATGTGCAGAGAAACTGCTGTGAGGAAGGTAGTTGTTTTTGAATTCATATTTTGCAGTCTTTGTTTTAGTGTGCTTTCAGATGCTTTCAATATATCGCCTCATGCGTTCGGGACAGTGGAGATTGGGATTCGTCTGCTTCTATAGGGTCTGGAAGAGAGGCAGGAGAAGGCAGGTCAGACAGAAGACTGTCACCTACCATTCGCTTCTTCACTCTGGGCGTGACCTTATGATGAAGTAATAGTGGAGAAACAATTGTTGTGTTTCCACTGTTATATGGTATTAGCAGTGAAAATTAATGAGAGCATAAATAGAAGTATCATAAAGCGATTGCTGGCCCATTCAAAATTGTCTGGTGACTTAATATGTATGAGGTGATTGTGAGTGTTAGGGCTAGGACGAATGGTCAACCATTGATTTTTTACAAACCTCAACCTGAAGTGTCCAATCCAGGGATGCATTAAATGGATCATAATGCCAATGAGGGTTAATGTGTCTGAGTTTGGTGCTCATCCCATTACATGGTACCCATTTTCTGTCCAATTAGTTAAACATGCTTTAGCAGTGGCAATTGGTATACTTTAAGCATGATATGAGGCTTGGATCTTTCCATAAACTTTAAATAGTTGCCTTACATACAAGGAAAAGGCCATGCAGTGACCCAATCAGGTGAAGTAGAGGGTGGGCAGGGGATGGGAAGGGGTCTCCACGTCTACTGTGAGTTTCCTAAGCAATGATTGCCTGGTAGCTGACCCATACTCTGCCCTAAGGGTTTTGTGGATATTGAACATTTTTAGCATTTAATGAGAACTTTATTGACAACAATACATTTTCCTAATTTGCACAACTATACGAAATGCAAGTTTGTTCAAATTTCTACATTTTCTTTAATTTATGGAAGCTTTTTCATGTTAGATTTATGAGTATGTGCTGTGGTTTGTGTATTGCGTTGAGCTTGTCACTCTTCTGGCATTCTCATAATGGAAGCTTGTGCAGCCCTATTGGGTGATGAGTAATAAAACAGTGCCATGCCTTTGGGGTTATTATAGTCTAGTGAATAAGAGTCTGTTGCACTTTTGAAAGGCACCCCATCGACTGGTCTTTATTCCATGTGTGCCTCTGGTGCACGTAACACATGCTTGCAAAGATTTCATTATCTATTTCAATCTTCTTCCAGCTAAATAAGAAGTTTGGGAATGTCTTCAGTTTCCAAATGGGTTGGATTAACATAGTGGTTGTGAACGGGTATGATGCCGTCAAGGAGGCCCTTGTCACCAAATCTGAGGACACTGCGGACCGCCCACCCATGCCACTTCTGGAGAATCTGGGATTCAGGAAGGATTGTGAGGGTGAGTATGAATGAAGGAGAGGACCATATGCGTTTTAAGTATATTACAGATCAGGGGTGGGGGTAGTTCAGTAATGCTAAATTACCCTCAAGATCAGAGCACTTTCTAAAAAGACCACATTGCAAAGGTAGTGATTCTTAATGAATAAATCTATCAAAAGAGAAAGCTCACACCTGTGGATGGCCCCTCAACCCTCATGTCCCAGGTACTCAAAGAGTGCTTGCATGTTATTGGAGTGCATGCTAAGGCAATTCAATGAACTGTGGAAGCATATGCCGTAATGTGTTGAAAAAGAGTATTTAAATTACTCACCCAGAAGGAACTGTTTGCTTAGCACAAAACAATACTCAAGCGTTAAACACTATCAGATGAAATTTTGCATATATTTGTATAACAAGTGTTGCTCGTAGGGAAACAGTATGCTGAGTTAATTTCTTCCTGTAGAAGGCTTTTTTTCTGAACTGGATTGGGAATTACAAGAGGAATTCAGAATAAAAGATAATAATAGAAATAAAATATTTAAAACGTACAATGAAACTGCAAACAAATACATACTTGGAAATAGAGAAATTATAACAGTTGATCTCCCGTTTCTAGTGCACCACTACCAAGACAGATGTTTTGGGTGTATCAAGTGTGAGGGAATGAACCATGCAGTTGTCGCACCCCAATGAATATTTAAGTGTCAAGCGTGCTTTACTTGCTTACTTTGGTATTCTATTAATCTTTTTCATCATTCACATGGATTGAAGGTCAAGGGACTTCTTCCATCAACAGGTCTTGGCCATCACCCTCGTGCTCTCCTTTTCACCCTTTTTGGTAATATATAAACTCATTCAAGAGAAATAGTTGTTCTCTGCAGTATAATTTTTGAGTTACCCCTTGTAGTTACTTGGGCATGTTTCACATGGATTCCATAAGACTGACAGAGGCAGTATAAGACCCCTTCTCCTGTTTCAGGCTCGTTGCTGGTCGAATCGGGCGTAGGGGAAGCAACATTGACATCAGTTAAAGAGAACACATACATGGGCACCCATATGCACATGAACAATGCCTGGATAAATAGAGAAATGACACAGGAAGTCAAAGAGAATTCACATTGTAAAGTTACTCAGGATTATGTGTATGCTTACAATTTTTTCAGATATCTGCTGGCACTTCATTCTTTTTCAGCCAAATTGAAACGTGGTATTTTTATTAGATATGTATCCATGACAGTGTCAAAATCGTCTCAAAATGTAATAAACTGCAGATGCCACTGAGTCAGGAATAATCCAGTTATTGCTGTATTGCTTTAATACAACATATCTTGCAATATTTATTTATTTCAGTAGTTTCTCCACATAAGCACTACAGCCATAAAAATCTTCTTTTTAAATGTCATACAATTATAGTACTCTTTGAAACATTATTACAGTGTAAGAAAATCTCCATAAAATGTAGTTAATCAATAACATGCTCACCCATGGTGGTCTTAACAATACATTTAGTGCATCCTTGTATGTTTCTAGTGAACATTAAAAAATATGTGTCTAATAAATGCCTCTTGAAAATAGAGAAATTAGGGGCAAAAACAGCACGTTAATCATATTCTGAATATTAGAGTCACACAATTTACCCCAGAGGTGAGAACTGGTCCCACCACTTTTGGTCCACTCATTACCTCCTATTGCAAGTGAACCCTATTTAAACTTAACAACCTTCGTGCAAATTGGTAAATGTTTACTTTCCGGAAAAATTGCATTTTATCCACATTTTAAAGATAAACAATTTAAATGCAGACTTTTAGTCTGAAGACAGTATTGTAAATCTACTTGAAAGCTTTTTATGCATGTTCTTTTCTTTGGCCACAAACTCAGTGTTATATTTTTATGTGGAAACACTTATTTGCTTTCAAGTCCCAATGACTTAAAACATCCTGTAAGGGTTTTAGAAAACTTATAGTTAATATTCATATTCCGAGCGAATTCTCATCAAATGACTTTTTAAATAAATTTAGCAAACAAGCAAAACATAATGGATAACCTAGTAATACGCACAATATATTATTCCTGTTAAACATAACTTGATGCAAATCATGTCGATAGAACTGGAAATAAGGCCAAGTAGGCGTTTCCAAAGTCGGTATTCCGCAAATGTATATTTGATGCACTAGAAGAGGCTGAGGCCTTCACCTACCTGGGTAGTGTCATAGACAAGCAGGGCGGCACAGAAAAAGATGTCAAGGCAAGAACCGACAAAACAAGGACTACCTTCGTTCATAACTGAATCATGGTTTGGAGATGATATGGCTACAGTCCTGCATGAAGCCATTCCTCAAGGCTATCAAACGATCACTCAAAATCCTGTAGGCAAAAAAGGATGTGGCCTAGCCGTTGTGTTCAGGCAAGCATTACATATCACTAAAGTTGACAACATCTCTATAAAGAATTGTGAGGCTGTTCAAATCAGATGCAATTGCCAGAATCTTGAATACACACAATTCAATCATTTTTCCTGTCAGGGCCGATCATTTGATTAAAGGTACTTGGTCGGGTGGAAGGGAGAGGGAAGGGGGTCCTGGGTGGGAGGTTGCTTTTTTTTTGTTTGTTTATAATTTTAAAAAAATTGAAAGTTGGATTATTATGTGTCATATCAGAGAGATGTTCTCTCGCAATGTAAGCTCCTATGTCTCTATTTGGCAACAATAAAAACTGATTTAAACATAACCATGTTTGCCGACGCCACCTTGCTGATGTCCAAGACCCCAGCTAGGTTGCAGCTTCTACTCAATAGGTTCCATCTCTTTTGCAACAATCCGGGGTTGGTTATTAATAACGTAAAAACCAAACTCATGGCCTTCAACCCCCCTAAATCCTACAAAAGCAACCCTTTACTAGGCTGGATACCTCTGGAAAGGGTGGGCACCTCCGACTATCTTGGTGTTTGACTCTCCGACAAATTGTCATGGAAGCCTCACCTAGCAAAGATGTTGATTGGGCATAAAAGAGTAGCTGGAGCACAAGGGAGGGAACATCACCTCTCACACAGTAGACCGGTAGCCCCAGCCTTCCAGGTTTATCATGCCAAAGCGATTAGCACGGTGTGGAAAAGTAACTTTTGCCATGTTCTGTGTCCCTACGCCTCATCCATCATATGTTATGTGTGCATGACCAATATGCATATGTTATTCCCCATGTCCGATTAATGACGCAATTACAGTTGTGTCCACCTCTGGTATGTCATTTTCCAGTCCTCGTGAATACTACGAATATCAGGCCTATGTAAAGTAATGTTACCACGTTTCTTAGTGTGCACGTTATCCCATTATAAAATTCCCGTTTCCAGGCCTCAAAAGGGCCCGGACCCTGGATTCAGCTCCTGTCTCCTGAAAGCCTCGCTGAGGAGCGATACAGCCCCCACCTGTATCCTCGACCCTTCACTTACTTCCTGCTTCGCAGTGCCCGGTGCAGCTTGGCTCTGCCTCTGAGTCTGCCAAAAGTATGTTATGATTCCAGCTATCAGTTCAGTCCTCCTCTTCTGCATTCCTAAGCTACTGAACTGCATCAATAGTTTCCGTCATTGTCTAGCCTATGCGGCTCCACGTTAGAGAAATACTGTATTTAATGGTCATTTAGTATTCTTCATCACGCACTACATGTAGAATAATGCATGGTCCAGTCTTAGAGTCAGGTTAGCTTCTCCCCTCATGACTTCTAGTTTATATCAACATGTTCCCTAAACATCAGATACCAGATAGGGTTTAGGTACATGTCGCTCCGACCCTCCAGACTTTAGTCTCTGCTCCTAGCACAGAGTTCGTAGCCCCCAGCTTCTCCTAGTAACACGTCATTGCCAGTTTTCGCGCACCATTAGGTTAGAGGTCTCGGCTCCTTAGGTAGCCCCCTCCTATGTTTCCGCCCATTCATGACATATTCTGTTACGTTTGCACCACATGTCTATGTATACGCCCAGTTACACCTCTTTTTACTGTTATCTTTCGCGACTGCTACGCGTCATGCCTTTCTGCTCCACCCACTGTTACGCCTACTGCAATGTAATGCTATGTGTTCGCGTTATGTATATATGCCTGTGTTTTGTTATTGAATGTCAGCGCGCTCATCCCAGACCTAGCCCCAGCAGCTGCTGGGCCTCTTTTCCCCTGCTGGGCCCCAGTTGTCCTGCTGGGCCCTGTCATTCTGTTCCTATGCAGGTTGTCCTGATCCTGTCCTTATGCTGTAATAAACCTGCAGAAACTCCTACTACCTCGAATCTTGACTCTTATTTATTGAGCTATCTGTTATGCTATAAGTCTAGTCAAAAATAGGGTATTATTTATTTATTTACCACATAATGGCGCCCGAATAGGGACTTGCCCTTTCCCCCACGCGTCGGTGAAGCCACGCCGACCCCCTGACCCTCTGCAGTCGTGACGGAACTCTTCTGCGCAGTGGCAGATATTTCTGCTCAAGTATCCCTCAGGCCCACGGAGGAGACGGAGGAGGCGGTCCAGCATCCGAACGAGACGGTGGAGGAACGCGGCGAGTCCCGACCAGAGCCCAAGCCGAGAGTCCAAGGTCCGAGGTATCCGGAGGCCCACCCGTAACTGAAGTCCGAAGTCCGAAGTTCGTCGTCCGTCGTCCAGTCCAGTCCGAGGCCTTCCGTTCCGTGCTGCCCGGTGAGTACCATTGCTGGGGTAGTATCTAGACAGGACCAATTTAAATTGACTCCTGGTCCGTGGGTTGGTGGTACCCAGACTCACAAACGAAGTGTTCACCTAGGTGGATACGGGTCTTGACGCGTTCCTTTATGGGACCGGTATGTTCCGTACTGTTACAGCAGTGCATCCAGTAACTCTAGTCTGTTCCGTTCTCGAGAAAATCTGTTCTATTTCTGTTCTCAGTATTCCAGGTAATATTCTGTTCGAACTGTTATTTATAATGTTCTTCATGTAATTTACTGTTGTGGTATGAGTGCGATGTGATTTCGTGTTTTTATTGTGTATTGTATTGTGTCCAGATTACAGTTCAGTCATGCCTATATTTTCCAAGTTACGTCAGTTAAAAACTAGAAAAGGTTTATTAGAGGAAGCAGTTCCTGTCCCGCCTAGGGACAGTCCAGGTCACTTTATGTATCAGAAACATGGCATAAGCGCCATATTGTATCTAGATTTATGGGTAGAGTATACCAAACAGTTAGAAGAAAAGTATAGATGGCCCGTATCGGGTACATGGGATGCCGAATGTATCATGCGAGTAGAAGAAGCATTATGGAAAAAGAAAGCCAGACAGTCACAGAAAGATGCCATCGAGTTATGGCGTAAAGAAGCGCATAGAAGAACGGAAAAGGAAGTCAGAAAGTCAGAGTTAAGTAGAGAATCCCAGGAACGAGCCCAAGAAAGAGAATTAATCGAGATAGGTGAACAAGTCAAAGCCG
Source organism: Lissotriton helveticus (assembly GCF_964261635.1). NCBI lineage: Eukaryota > Metazoa > Chordata > Amphibia > Caudata > Salamandridae > Lissotriton > Lissotriton helveticus. The sequence continues at coordinate 1,831,738,114 of NC_136057.1, forward strand.
AACAGTCAGACAGACAGAGGCATGCCCTTATTAAGGGTATGTATCCTCTCCTTGCCGAAGGCTTGCCAAAAGCGACCCCAGAGGCATCCAGTAATTTCCCGCCACCATTAATTCCGACCAAGCTACGTCACAAACCGACCGCAGCTGATATTTTTATTTCGTCCTATCTGGACGACACAGTCCCCGAATATGCAAATCCTGTTCGCGCTCCGCCAGTCCCTGCAAATCAGGCACTTCCCGCTCCTCCAGACACCGGAGTACCTGTTACGGTACCCCCGGTCCAGCCTACAGTTCCATTTCCCACTCTGCCAGGACGTAGAGCCTCAGTAGACGACTCCAGTCTAGGGGCCGCAGGAGGAGCTACTCCTCAAACCCCGCCGCCACACAAACGTTTATCAGCACTCGAATTACATGCTCAAGCATCACAGCGTACTCCTAAAAGTAATAAGTCTGTTACAGAAATCAGGCAAGCCCTTAACGAATGTGTCTATGATCCAGTTCCAGGCGAATATACTATGGTTTTATATTCCCTACGTGTAAGGAGAGTGACCGAGTATCTAGTCACCTTACCGAATATGAAAGAAGATCTAGACAGAATATATCGTTTCATCCGTACAGGGGATGATCCAGAAAGTATTGGCGAGATTATGTCTCAAAGAAAAGCCGAAATTCAGCTCATGATATTAAAGTTCCTGATCAATTGTCTAATAAGAGAACAAGATTACCCGTCTAAAGATCCCGCCGAAATGAGAATCCTGACAAGGTGGAGTGATAATATAGCCGAGGGTAAGCACAAGACCGTCAGTGCCATGGAGAGTATGTACAAGAAAATTCGTAAAGAAATAATAAGGTTACACGACCAGCGTAAAGCAGCACAAGTAAGCGAGAAAGAAAGTATCTCTGATCCTGAAGAGGAAGAGAACGAGAATCCCGCCAGAATAGCGTATGTAGGAAAATCCAGATTTCCAGATCGCCATTTACGTCTAGAACCCAAGTCTATTTTTCATCTAGCACCAGAACAAGGTTCTCTAGAACAAGTATTTCAAGCTACCGATCACATTCTGAAATCACGAGTCGGTTACAGTGAATTAAGTACCATGCATGAACAAGAACTAGCCCGATCAGCAGTCCGATGGATTACTGATTCTACCACTTTTCCAGACGAAATAGTGGCACAAATGTTTCTGAAACTGCCCCCAGCCGAGCAACGACTGGTGGGTATGTATATGATCCAGCACCTCATTACTCTGTATGAGGGTCAACATTCTGATCCAGGTCCGTTACATGATATCCTGAACGAGTTACTCCAGTATAGATGGAGAGGTCTAGGTACCGATTTAATTAGTGTCATTCTAGAACAGCGCCACAAATATAGAACGTTCCTGAACCCACATTTTGTTCATGTTTCACCCCCAGAAAGTAAATCGTTTTACATAGACAGACAGAATCCGTTACGAGAAGTCCACCCAGTCCAAGGGGCGGGTGGCGTAATGCAACGAGTGTTTGTATACACTCCAATTTCAAAGATGGAACTTCTTGAAATGAAGAAATTAATTCCCTGTCATGACAAAGATCCAGCAGGGTTCCATAGAGAATTAAAAGACATGCTCCGTATGGGAGAATACACTTACCCAGATATCATTAAAATGTTAAAGGTCCTGTTACCCGCAGGGGTGTATGAAAAGTTAAAGGAAAAAGAATGGGAGGTGGGAGAGAAAAAGATCGATTGGGCAGCTCTAGAAGCTGAAGACAAGGCACGAGTACCAGGTACCGGTCTTGGAGATAAATGTAAAGAATTACCAGAATTATTGATTCAAGTTTTACCCAGATTATTGACAACGAGAAAAGAAGACTGGGATGCAATCTCAGCCTGTAAACAGAAACAAGATGAAGATATTAGTGATTTTTATTCTAGATTCGAAAAATGTTTCAGTATTAACAGTGGTCTCAAGACAAGTAGTGAGTCATACCCTCATCTTTTCGTTACCAAATTAGTCGAGAATTCAAGTCCGCAAATTAAAAATCGAGTTTTGAAAGTCGAAAGCACCTGGCAAGCAAATACTCCGTCCCAGATGCTCCAGATGCTTCAGTATCACCAGAATAGAATCAGAGAAGAGCAAGAACACGAAAGAAAACGTATGAAAGACACGAAAATGAAAGTGCTAGTTGCACAATCTGTTCCTCAAGACAGTCACAAGAGGGGTCCAAATCAAGCCAATCAAGCCGGTCATCCTGCAGCTCCCGTTAAAGGGAACTGCAATTATTGTAAACAGCCAGGTCATTTTATAAACGAGTGTGCAGTTCTGAAACATAACATAGCTACTGGTAAGACTAAAGAAAGACCACGTCCGCCTAGACAAGAACAAGTTTCACAGATTCCTCAGCCACAGAATGCACAACAGACAGTTTCCGCACCGCAGCCTATCGCTGCAACACAGCACGTTACATCACAGATGTATCAGTATGCACAGTCTGAGTATCCAGAGTACCAGTCATATTCATGAAACAGCCTAGAGAGGGAGGTAGGCTTGCCTCTCATCGAGATACCTGTAGATCAAGAAGGTCCTTATGTTCACAGTCAAGTATTAGGGAAAGACAGAAAGTTTTTGATCGATACAGGGGCAAGTAGGACCACAATTAGTCATGCCGAAGTTCCAGGGGCTCCGCTCTCAGGCTCAAGAAATGTTTCCCTTGGATTTTCAGGAAAACCAATAGTTAACGAGATATCAAAGCCAGTCACTCTAGAAGTAGGTCCATTGTCCCGTACTACTGATCTGTTACTTACTAAGTCATGTCCAGAAAATCTGTTAGGCATTAAGACACTGAAAGAATTAGGTGCAGTTATTTGCTGTTCCCCAGAGGGAATACGTCTGTTCCTACGTGACTTTAAGGGTCACTATGTATTACGAGATTTTGATTCAAGATTGTCTAATGTTCCGCAGCACTTATGGGCGCAAGGTCCAACTGATGTAGGTTATATGCAAATCACACCCCATCGTGTGACTCTCAAGCCAGGTGTAGTGTTACCACGAATCAGGCAGTACAGATTGCCACCTGAGGCTGTAGCAGCCTTATCCAAAATTATTGACGAGCTCATGGCTCAAGGAGTAGTTGTAGAAACTGACTCCAATGTATGTAATTCTCCGATCATTCCAGTCATGAAACGTACTGATCCAAATGCACCCCCAGTATATCGATTAGTGATTGATTTACGAGAGCTTAATAAATGTATTATTCCTCAGTATCCAGTTGTCCCAGATATTTCTTCCCTGTTAACAGCCATTGATTCCGAAGCCATGTTTTTCACTGTCATAGACCTTAAGAATGCATTTTTCAGTGTTCCAATTCATCCAGACAGCCAGTTTCTTTTCGGATTTTGTTTAAATGGAAGGAGCTATATGTTTACACGCGCTCCTCAAGGTTTCACAGAAAGCCCTAGTATTTACAGTCAAGCACTTAAGAGACAACTAGACAATATTCACATGCCAACTGACACTGCCCTGCTCCAGTATGTCGATGATCTACTGATCACAGCCCGTTCTGAACGTGACTGCGAACGAGCGTCACTTACAGTCTTGTATTTCCTTGCCGAGATGGGGCACAAGGTGTCACCTTCGAAGCTTCAATTCTGTGTCCAGCAAGTGGTATACTTAGGACACTTGCTGTCCAAGAGGGGTAGGCAGTTGACACCAGACCGTATCCAGTTAATAGCGAGTCTTCCCCAGCCCAGAACCCAGAAGGAGGTACGTGCTTTTATCGGCCTTACTTCTTATTGTAGACAATGGATTCCCCAGTATGCATTTCTAGCCAAGCCACTGATACAGTTAACGACACAGGAGGCAGCCGTAGCGACTGTCCTCCATTGGACATCTGAACATACACTTAGTTTTAACGAGTTAAAGAAAGCCCTATGTCAAGCTCCAGTTCTAGCTACACCGAACTACAGTAAGCCTTTTACACTTTTTGTTACTGAACGTGAAGGTACAGCATTATCTGTTCTCACACAAGATCAAGCAGGACAATACAAGCCCTGTGCTTATTTTTCGAGCACATTAGATCCAGTCGCCCAGGCGTTGCCTGCGTGCCTCAAGTCAGTTGCAAATGATTTGTTGTGGGTCCCGCACTCCTAGGTAGTTATTTTAAGAGGTTTGTTAGATATGTGTAATACTGTCGTTGGTGCAATGGATGGTGATCTTGCTGGGCTTCCAAGATCGTGATATAACGTTATTAGATTATGTATCCTGTGAACACAAGATGCATTCCGTCCATGCACTCCTTTTCAAACTTTCATAAATTTTCATGCAAACTTTGTCATATAGAATAATTCATTTATTTTTCATTTTGTTAGAGATATGTCATTATATTCATGACTGTTCAACATATTCCATGTCTCAAAAACATTTTTTTCACATTATTGTAGTTGCCCAATGCATTTCAAGCGAAAACGCCCTTCCTCAGGGGACTTCATGAACTCTAAAAACAATAATCATAAGTCACAATCAGTATTCAAAAAAGAAAGTGGTCCCTAAATAGAAACACATTCTTGTAACAACACAGTACAATAGTGATATCCCACACACTATAGTGAAGCTAATGAAGTTTGTAAAAAACATTTATAGTGCGTTTTATGGAAATGTGCTCAAAAAAAATACAGAAGACCCAATGACTGGGTACTGACCTTAATGCATGGAATTATTCATTCGAAATATTTAGCTGCAATGAGGAAAATAAGATCTTAGTGTCAGTGTGTAATGTGACACGAATGTCTCGTGTCCGTATTAAAAAATGTATCCATAGCGTCTTACCGGGGTATTGGGAACGTGGAGTCTCCCTCGCTAATCTCGGCGTGCAGCGCTCTGTACGGGAGCGCTCTATGGTTTATGTGACGAGCATTAGGTGTTGCCAAGGTTACCATGCGTCAGCGAGTGACGTGCTACGTTCTCTATGGAGGTGGACGGCGCTGTGGAAACAGCATGTGTTTGCGGGGGTAAACAAGGAAAAAGGACTGTGTAACTAAGGAAACAGCATGTGTAAACAAAAAGCGGACTGTGTCGCTGTTTGGGAACTCAAGTGCGTGTAAGTGCACGCGTGGAAGTGTATCTATTAAAAAATGATATTCATACAAAGAATGATATTTACAAGAAAATAAAATAACCGTGTTGTATGTACATGGCAAAACGTACGTAAAAATATCATATTACCATTGTCCAATGACTGATTCAGTCTATAGTTCGAGCTGAAATGCAAAGTGTCTCAAAAATTACCCAGGTTATAAATTAAAGATAACAGTGAAGATCCAATCTTTCGTTAAGCCCTTTCGGCTGGAGGGTGCATAAGTAGTCTATCCAGAAGGTTTCTCTGCGCAGTAAGTAGCTGTTGTTGTCTCGGCCCGGCAGGGTTGCCACTTTTTCGAGTATGCAGAATTTGAGTTGGCTTACATTGTGTCTTGCCTCATTGAAGTGTACTGCTATGGTAGATTTGTCGTTTTTTAATCGGATGTTGCTTTTATGTTCTACTATTCTGGTCTTTATTTTCCTTTGTGTTTTGCCTACGTATGAGAGTCCACAGGGGCATCTCAATAAGTAGATTACATTTGAAGTGTCGCATGTTCCAGATACCTTCAATTTTATGGACGAACCTTTTGTTGGGTGATTTAGGATATTTCCTTTTATAATTGCTGAACAGTTACCGCAATTATGGCATGGTTGGGTTCCTTTGTAAATGCCATGTTCTGTTGTTTTCATTTCCTTTACCAATTCTTTCAAATTCTTGGTTCTTTCGTACGCAAAGATTGGTTGGTGTCTGAATAAGTTATTGAAGTCATCTTCCAGTGCAAGCATGGACCAGTGTGTTTTGATTGATTTTTTGATCATGGGGCTGTTTGTAGAATATTTTGATACGAACACAGATCTGCTTTCATCAACCTTTCGCTAGAAATGCATTGGGCAACTACAATAATGTGAAAAAAATGTTTTTGAGACATGGAATATGTTGAACAGTCATGAATATAATGACATATCTCTAACAAAATGAAAAATAAATGAACTATTCTATATGACAAAGTTTGCATGAAAATTTATGAAAGTTTGAAAAGGAGTGCATGGACGGAATGCATCTTGTGTTCACAGGATACATAATCTAATAACGTCAAGTCAGTTGCAGCCACAGCACTAGCTATCAGACAAAGTGATTCCATAGTTTTAGGACACTCCCTGATTGTACAAGTTCCACATTCCGTAGAAGTTCTTTTAAACCGAACACAAACTCAGCACTTGACAATTGCACGTTTAACGGGTTATGAGTTAACACTGTTCCAGCCACACATAGAAATCAGACGCTGCAACGTTCTGAATCCTGCTACACTGTTACCATCAGTTAATTCAAATCCAGACACACATGACTGTGTGGAAGTAGTTAACATTACGACAAAGCCAAGACAAGACCTGACAGACATTCCGTTACCAGATCCCGACCTGACACTTTATGTGGATGGTTCATGTATGAGAACTAGTACAGGAGAACTAGTCGCCGCGTATGCAGTGACTACTGACACTGAAGTTATTGAAACACACCGTATTGACACCCTGTCCGCTCAAGCAGCAGAGCTAGTCGCTCTGACACAAGCCTGTATACATGCCAAGAACCTGAAAGTTAATGTTTACACAGATTCACGTTACGCATTCGGAGTTGTACACGACTTCGGAGTGCTCTGGCAGGAGAGAGGTTTCATGACTTCTCATGGAACCAAGATTCAGCATGGTCTCCTTATTCAAGCCCTGTTAGATGCCATACATTTACCGACATCTATTGCTATCATGAAATGCAAAGCACATACGAAAGTCACTGACATTATTTCCCAAGGTAATGATTTAGCAGACCGCACAGCCAAGCTTACCGCACAGACTCCAGACATTCCAGTTAACATGACACATACTTCAGATCCGATTATATGCATGACAGTTAAGGACCCTACACAAGATGTCATAGATATACAGTTACATGCTACTCCCGATGAAATCAAGAAATGGTCTGAACAAGGAGGGGTCCAGACAGATCAAGGATGGTTAACGAAGGGTAGAGCCACATGGTTTCTCCCCGATTCTATGGTTCAAGTCATTATCAACACCGCACATAGTCCAGCGCATTTAGGAGAGAAAGCTATGTTAGATAGTATCCAGAACATTTGGTTCAACAAGCATTTACGAGCTGCAGCCAAGCAGAAAGTCCGTACCTGTATGATATGTTGTCAGTTTAATCCAGGTAAAAGTGTCCCGGTGGAACAAGGTGGTTTCCAGCCCCTGACCACCCTTTTGAGGTCCTCCAGATGGATTATATTCAGATGGAGCGATGTCGAGGTTTCAAGTATGTCCTTGTAGTTGTATGCGCTTTGTCCAGGTGGACAGAAGCATATCCAGTCCCAGATTACACAGCCGCGACCACTGCCAAGCAGTTGGTTCGTGAATTTTTCCCTAGATATGGACTCCCTAGAGTCGTATATTCTGATAACGGTCAGCCATTCTCATCTGAACTCATGAAACACGTTTCCCTTTTGTTAGGGTACCAGTGGAAGTTCCATTGTGTACGCCATCCTGAAGCAGCCGGTCTCGTAGAGAGACATAATCAGACTCTGAAAATCCGTATTGCAAAAGTCTGTAAAGACAAAGGTGTGGACTGGTTAATAGCTCTGCCAGTCGCTTTATTTTATATGCGCATGGTCGCACATTCCAGATCAGGTCTGTCCCCGTATGAGGTCGTATTCGGCCGCCCCCCTAACATGTGGGGTACTCCTAGACCCCGAAGTATTACCGATGTTTCATGTAATATGCTGACAGATTACCTAGCTTCCTTGATGTCTGCCCTCAACTCATGTCGTTCACAGGTTGCCGCCGCATTTCCAGACAATACCGAGGTGGCACCGCACGAGATCGTTCCAGGCTCCCTTGTAATGGTCCGGAATTTCGACAGATCAAGTCCGCTGGAACCACGTTGGAAGGAGCCACGTCAGGTCCTCTTGACCACCCGAACTGCCGTCAAGTTGGAAGGCAGGAAGGGGTGGGTCCACCTTTCTCATGTAAAACTTTTCAATGGATTGAAATCAGTCTCTAAAAACATTTCCAAGGATTCCCAGGATTCAAAGGACTGCCAGAATATTGCTCTTAAGGACTGTCCCGCACAAGACATTATTACAACCCCTCCCTTGTTAGAGAAAACTCCGCAGCAGGAGTATAAGTTAAAGCTCAGGTCTAGTAAAATAAGTCAGTCAGTTTGATTGTATAAGTCCTCCCCTAGGTGAAACGGTTAGATTGTTTCTGACATGTATAAAATAGACCCCCATAGTGAGAGAGTCAGTCGAAGTTCACTTCAATGTATCGTTTTTCTGAGTTTCATATTATTCATCAGCATTTTGATTTCCTGCACCAGCTATGCGTTCTATCTGTATTTACCAGTTCCTCATGTAAATATGTCTGCTAATACTACAGTAGAGCACACGTTTAGTGATCTGCCTCCTCACGAATATTCTTACCGCCTCGCTATGCGCAACAACACATTTATCCGTATGTTACATTACTCACACCAGACCAGCAATGCCACTAATTGTTGGGTGTGTGGTCGACTCCCCCCTTTTCAGACACCGAAGGGAGTTCTGCCACTTTTTCCTTATCCATTCTCACACAATGGTTCGTGTGGAGCATGGTCCACGTTAACGTCATCCTCAACAGATAAGTCTTTTCTTAACAGTACATGTTTTCCAGACAAGCAAGGTCTTCCCCACAGAACAGGTTTAGATCTAGAAAATGAAGTATATAATTTAGGTAATTATTCGTCGAATTTCATGGTCCTGAATGTTCAGTCTGATACTACTCCAGACTTACCTGCTATTTCAGTACTACCAGTCAAAGGCGAATTATGTGTCCGTAGTTATGGTTCCGTACACGTAGGTCATAGTGAATGTACTACTGTTATCCAGTATAGTGACAGTGGGAAATCTGTTTTCAAAGCTTCACGTCATTCTTATTTTATTTGTGGTCAAACTGCATATGTCCGTCTGCCCCTCGATTGGGAGGGAACCTGTTACATTGCTTTCCTACTGCCACCTGTTTTTCTAGCCCCATCTGATTATCACAGAAACACACATCTAGTACACATTAGACATAGAAGGGAGTCCCCAATTGTCGATTATACTGAAACTACTCTAGAACAGTATACAGATTTCAATAAAGGTTTCTTCTTCTTTGTAGGACCTGTCCAGAATAGTAAACTGATCCGTAGGTTAACAAGAACCCTTGAAGCTGTAGTTAATGAGACTGCCTCTGCTCTAGGTAACCTAACCGAAGAACAATCTGCTATGAGATTTGTCGTTTTGCAAAATCGTCTCGTCCTTGACGTCATACTGGCCGATAGGGGCGGGGCCTGTAGAGTCATCGGATCTAGTTGCTGCATTTTCATTCCAAATAACGCGCCGTCTGTTTATTCAGCTATAACCAGACTCCATAAAATTGCCCATCTGTTACATCAAGATCCAGGCACCTGGACATGGTCAGGTTGGTTCTGGAATATAATTTCCGCATGGGGATGGAAAGTCCTGTCCTTTCTAGGTATAGCAGTAGCGATCATATTTAGCTGCTGCCTCTGTATACAATGTGGCCCTGCGATTTGCAGCATGTGTGCTACCTCTTGTATTCCTAGTCCCAAGCCCCGTTCTAAATCCCGTTCCAAGACAATTCGAGACGAGCAAATGATACTGTATGAAATGATAGATGGTATCATGAATATTGATGTTTCCTGATGGAAACGTAGTGACAAGGAGGGAATGTGGAAAAGTAACTTTTGCCATGTTCTGTGTCCCTACGCCTCATCCATCATATGTTATGTGTGCATGACCAATATGCATATGTTATTCCCCATGTCCGATTAATGACGCAATTACAGTTGTGTCCACCTCTGGTATGTCATTTTCCAGTCCTCGTGAATACTACGAATATCAGGCCTATGTAAAGTAATGTTACCACGTTTCTTAGTGTGCACGTTATCCCATTATAAAATTCCCGTTTCCAGGCCTCAAAAGGGCCCGGACCCTGGATTCAGCTCCTGTCTCCTGAAAGCCTCGCTGAGGAGCGATACAGCCCCCACCTGTATCCTCGACCCTTCACTTACTTCCTGCTTCGCAGTGCCCGGTGCAGCTTGGCTCTGCCTCTGAGTCTGCCAAAAGTATGTTATGATTCCAGCTATCAGTTCAGTCCTCCTCTTCTGCATTCCTAAGCTACTGAACTGCATCAATAGTTTCCGTCATTGTCTAGCCTATGCGGCTCCACGTTAGAGAAATACTGTATTTAATGGTCATTTAGTATTCTTCATCACGCACTACATGTAGAATAATGCATGGTCCAGTCTTAGAGTCAGGTTAGCTTCTCCCCTCATGACTTCTAGTTTATATCAACATGTTCCCTAAACATCAGATACCAGATAGGGTTTAGGTACATGTCGCTCCGACCCTCCAGACTTTAGTCTCTGCTCCTAGCACAGAGTTCGTAGCCCCCAGCTTCTCCTAGTAACACGTCATTGCCAGTTTTCGCGCACCATTAGGTTAGAGGTCCCGGCTCCTTAGGTAGCCCCCTCCTATGTTTCCGCCCATTCATGACATATTCTGTTACGTTTGCACCACATGTCTATGTATACGCCCAGTTACACCTCTTTTTACTGTTATCTTTCGCGACTGCTACGCGTCATGCCTTTCTGCTCCACCCACTGTTACGCCTACTGCAATGTAATGCTATGTGTTCGCGTTATGTATATATGCCTGTGTTTTGTTATTGAATGTCAGCGCGCTCATCCCAGACCTAGCCCCAGCAGCTGCTGGGCCTCTTTTCCCCTGCTGGGCCCCAGTTGTCCTGCTGGGCCCTGTCATTCTGTTCCTATGCAGGTTGTCCTGATCCTGTCCTTATGCTGTAATAAACCTGCAGAAACTCCTACTACCTCGAATCTTGACTCTTATTTATTGAGCTATCTGTTATGCTATAAGTCTAGTCAAAAATAGGGTATTATTTATTTATTTACCACAACGGCATTGTACGGAGCAGAGCTATGGGGATTTGACAAGGCTCATGATCTCTGTAGATCTGAGCACAAGTTTCTCAGGGACCTGATGACATTCCCCAATATGTCCCTCTCAATCCATTAATGCTTGATATGGGCAGGCGATAGATTGGCGACATAGCAAGGATCCTCTTTTGGGCTCGTATCAGGCGAACCCCAGAGCTCCTTCCCTACACTGAAGCCCTTCCTGAGGTGTGTTGGACTTGGCCCTTTTGGCAGGTTCACCCTGACCTTTTTGCCTTAAGCTCTGACATAGTGGTAGTGATTTTTGACCTATGCGCCCTTAAGCACTGTGGCCCAGTGTAAAGTGCGTACGCTCTCTGAGTGCGTGTGGTGACATTGCCTGCCCTCCCATAGGAATGCATGGGGGATATGTGTGTCCATGGTAAATTCCTGGTATGAGAGGAGTGCAGGGGCGAGTTTAGTATGTATGAACTCTTGAGAATAAATGCTGCACAATTGTATGTGCAGATTTATGGTGACTGGTGGAGAAATGCCACTTTTAGAAGTTGGCATTTCTGTGTACTGTGTGTCTGCCTGCCTGATGTGAATTGCATGTCTGGCTTGTGATTGACAGGAGCTGAGTGGTGTGGGTGAGTCCAGGAGACAGGGGGAGTCTGCCTAGTGGTGAATAGAGAGATCTGCATGTAGATGGAAGGGAGGAGTTGCACCTGGGACCAGTGTCCAGTATTTGTAAAGCGCGAACAATTACCCGAAGGTGTCAAGGTACTGGGGGCCGTCTGGACGATTAAGCAAGCTATTGCCCAGAGTCACATGGTGCTGGGCAGACCCCTGCCGCCGGAGCCGAGGATCAAACCATGATCCCCAGCGTCCAGCGTCAGTCGCCCTGGCTGGTGCACCACACCTCTTCCTGAATAGGACTGTGCTTCCCTCCACAAGGCTGGCTTAGCCCCCTGTGGTGCGTCTAATCCCTGAGCCCCCACCTGACAAAGGAGAGAGGAGCTGAGCAAAACAAAGTGCTCCAAAGCTCCCCTATACCAGTTCTGACTGGTATCCCCAAGCCCTGTGCTGTGACACAAAGGGATTTTGTAGTATAAATATAGGGACGGTGACCCCATGTAAATGTCCAGTACTTGGTGTGCTGTTCCTGCTGGGGCTGAGGCCAATGGGGGTGCTGCCATGAGGGCTTGCCTCCCAGGGCCATGCCTTGTCCCTGGACCTGGAAGACCTTCTTGGAACCCTTTTGCTTCATTATTGTCCTCCAGGATCTTCAAGACTTTCTGCAGCCTCTGAGCTGCAGCCCCTTTGGGAAGGAATCTCTACCATGGGGATTCCCCCGTGATGCCTGCAGCGGCGGATAACCACCCCGCATTTATCGTTGTTTCGGTGGTGCCCACCCCTCTTTTGTGCTGCTTATACTTTTACGCGTGTGCCCACCCCGCTTTTTTGTATTTAAATCGTGGGTGCCCACCTCACATGCTGCTTTATACTCATTTTTTTAATGTGGGAGCCCACCCCGCGTTTCACTGCCGCAGCCCGAGCCGCTTTTGAACTTTCTCCGGGCCGCTACCAGCGCGGCCTGGAAGACAGGCATAGTTGCCTGGTTGTGGGCGGGGCTTAGTATGCACTCCCGAAAGTAGCCGGGCCTCCCATGAGCTGGGGGAGACCCGGGTCATTGCTGTAGCCAGGCGGGAGCACAACCCGCTCTGGCGACCCAAAGAAGAATCCCGCCGGGGCTCCGGTGAGGAGGACAGAGCCCCACGTGATGAGATGCAGCATTGAAGTCCCGGGTCCCCTGGGTTGGGCGGCCAGGTGAAGAAGAGAACAGGCCGCCTAGAGCAGCGCAGGGCTCCCGTGAGCAAGGGAAACCCTGCGCCGGTGCCGGCCATGCAGAGTCGTCAGCTCGGAGAAGAGTCTGGAGCAGCCTAGGAGGAGACCAGCGAGTCCACAGAGACCGGTGAGTAAGGGCTCGATGTGGTCCATTTTGTCTCTACTGAGGGGCCCCCTCCTGATAAGGGGCTGCTCCAACGATGGGGCATGATTTTTTTAGAGGCCCGTGTGGCTCCAACGCTTTGGCCAAGAGAGCCCCAGAGAGCAACAGTTCATTGAGGGCAAGTTCTTTTTGCCCCATATTTGTGAAGGAGAGCCCGTGCTCTCCAACGTGGGCCATCGTTGTTTAAAGGCCCCAGGGGGGGTCGTGAGGACCAGTGGGGCCCGTACTTTTGCTTAGTTGTGGCCATGATTGTTTAAGAGCACCATGTGGCTCCAACGTTGGCACATTGCATTAAAGGGCACAGTGGTGCCAGGCCTCATTTTGAGATACACAGCTGCCCACTACTAGTAGTGGGCAGCTGCACCATTTAGGTTATTCTTTCTTTGGGGGACATGTCTTTTAAGTTAGGAGTGTGATTAACTCCTTTTGCCCCCCTTTTCTTCACAGCTGTGCAGCACTTAGTGCCAGCTGCACCGTTTAGGTTGGCGCAATGGCGCAATTGGATCTCGCAGCATAGGCAGCACGCCCTGACTCTTGGGACATAGGGCATTTGAGCCCCTTTTTGAGATGGCCAGTTGGCCAGGGGGACTGTGAGGTAAATAGGGCGCCAGGTCCTACTGTGAGTAATGCCTCTACTATGGTCTTTTTAGGAGACTATGTGCTAATGTGATTTTGTGGTGCTAGGAAATGTTATGTATGTACTATGTTCTATGCACCCTGTGTTATACCTCTAAATGTAGTTTTATGATTATGAGGTTGGTTCGCATATTATAGTTTATGCTTGTAAGATTATGTTCCACTGTGTGATTTATGCCCCTAATGTGAGTTATGCTTAGGAGGTTAGGGTCTAATGCATTTAGACTTATGAGAGAATTGCATAATGTATTTATGCTGGTGAGGTTGGCGCAGAATGTAATTTGCGTCTAATGTGATACTGTGCATAATGTAGTTTATATTACAGGCTGATGCTAAGTACAGTGATTACCAGTGGTTACTGCTTGTACGTTTATAATCTGTTTTACTTTTACTAAGTTCACTTTGTGATGGTTCTGACAGTGGCCCAGTGGGCCCCGTCAGGTGTAGATAATCCCTTGTATATATGACCCAGTGCCAGGTGGTACCATGTATATTATGTGTTTACTATTCTAATGTTTTATGAGAATTCAAAGGCTATTTTTTTTATATAACCTTGTGTGGAGTTCCTTTTGTAGTGTGCCTGGGATGTTGTTGCTGTGTGTGTGTGTGTGTGTGTGTGTGTGTGCAAATGCTTTACACATGGCCTCTGGGATATGCCTGACTGCTTGTGCCAAGCTACCGAGGGGGTGAGCAGGGGTTATCTTTGTTGTATAACTCCCTTGCCCTGACTAGAGTTGTGGTCTCTGCCTGCCTGGCTTTGGCGCAAGCCTTAGCCAACCAGAGATCCCATTTCTAACAAGGAGATACAAATAGACACTAGCTGTAAAATAAACTGGATCTCCAAATGTTAGAAAAATGTTGTCAGCTTTGCAGTTCCAAGTGCCCTGGGATAGGCAGGAACCACCCATGAAAGAAGAGTTAAAACGCCTTTACTGGGATTGGATGGATCGCCAAGAAACCTGCAAACCGAATCTAGTTAGACTAACAGCAGAATTTTATCTTCACAAGCAGAATAGACACCTAGAGTCCTTTTTAGTTATTATCCAGGTCCCACGGGACAGGATGTTTTATATCCACTTCAGGTTCGGTACACTCCCAGTCTGTGAGACTACAGCGAAATGGCACTCACGCAATCAAACATCAAAGGCCTGCCCCTGTTGCAGGGCCCCGTTAGAAAGTGTTGCCCATGTTCTGTTTGCTTGCACAGCTTATAACATCCCGTATAGAAGCATTTATTTGCACTATAGATATCTACCTATCTTTGTGTATTGCTTTGTATAAACATGTAGAATAATTATATTGTTAAAAAATAAATATAATTAATTTTTAAGTACAACACTTGAAAACCAGAGTTTATCTAATGCATCTTTAATCTACATATACTTCTTTCCTTTATGCCTCTATATACCTTCCATGTACTTCGATCTATATATTTATTAATTGTCTGCTAAAAAAGCATAATCAATGCACTACCCTATTTCTCATCCTATACCTCTATCAATATATTTTTACTTTATATATACTTACCTCCTTTATGCATCTATATACTTTCCATGTACTTATGGACACATATATTTATTACTTTCTTCAAATTCAGCATATCCAATGCACTACCCTATTTCTCACCCTATATCTCTATCAATATATCTTCTACCCCAACTTTCTGACTCATCTCAAACTTATTTCTATTACTCTTTCCAATGCACTACCCTATTTCTCACCCTATATCTCTATCAATATATCCTCCACATCCACTGTCTCATTTATCCCAACCCCCATACCACTACTATGATCCCCAAAATAACCCTTTCTAGACTCTCCCCTATTCTACCCCTCCTTGCATCATCTGACACCTATTTTACTATACTGATCCCCCAAAACAAGCCTTTCTAAACTCTTCCCTCTGACTCTTCTGCTCCACATCCCTTTTTACTTATCCCAAGCCTCCTCCCTCTACTATGACCTTCAAAACAAAAATAACAACAGAAAGTCTAAATCCTTCACTCTTCTATCCCTCCACTATCCTTTTCAGTCAAATTAACAGACTAACATGTCCACTTCTCAAATTTCATATATCCCTATACTACTTCACCACTATTTATGGGTTCCAGAGTAGCGTGATACTTGCCGAAAAAACTCTTCAACATCTCATCAGGGATAGCAAGTACTATATAAATGCAAATCTTTTTCCCTCTTCTATCCCTCCCCTACCATTCTCTATCCAAATAACTGACTAACAAATCCACCACTCAAATTACTTTCATGTTTCAGCATATTCATTTTCAACCCTAATCCTTTATGGGTTCAGGAGTAGCGTGCTACTCTCCAAAAAAGCGCGTAAACGCCCCATCAGGGGTAACAAGCGCTATATAAATGCAAACCTTTCCCTATCCAACTAACTGAATAACATATCCACCATATAGCTCCAAGGACCTAACTCTGCAAACCGAGTCCAGACATTTTAACACCAATATAAAATCAGGCCCTCGTGTATAGAGCGGAAACCTGAAGGACAACAGTGGCACTACCAAAAAAGTCCAGACCTTTATCAGCACCTGCCTGAGGTAATTCTCCAAATTCGCTGGCCAAACGGCATCAGCAACAACGACATAAGGCAGCAGACTTGCCATCTCCCTGCGCAAGCCCGCATCTAACACCTCCAGGCAAGGCCTGACCTGGAACCCTCAAGAGATAAGGAAAATAGGAAGGCCAAGAAACACTTGATGCCAAGGCCTCGAGGCTGACTGCAAGGAGATGTGTTACACCTGGAGTCAGATTGAAAGAATAGCCCAAGACAGAGGTGGCTGAAGAGTCTTGTTTCATGACCTATATATACCCCAGGAGGGATAGTAGGCATAAGTAAGTACATGTAATAATGTAACTTATTGACTGTGCTTCATTAGCATGTAATGCAGCCAAAGGTATTTTCGCAGTATAGGCCGTGAGTAGTGATTGCACACCTCTTTTACCATGAGTTTAAAAGAACTGCTGTAATCCAAAACCTGTTGATTTAGTTTGGTTCAAAGATGGTACATTGTAAGATCCTTTTTGCGTTGATGCTAGGCGTAGCCCGAATGTTATGCCACTATGCATGTTTGGGGATCTCACCCGCCCCTTCTCTGAAGACTTCAGTTTCGAGTTCAGTTCTGCATTCGAGGCAGACAGTATCGTACACTGTTGCATGTGAGAGAGCATTTTCTGCATTTTGAAGTGGTATGGTCCCTGCACCGGTCAGGAGTGATGTATGTGAACTCACAATGGCGGAAATCGCTCGGCATTGGAGTACAAAGCAGCGGAGCAGAGTAGAGCAATTATTTAAGGCATTCGGGCCGCAAGTGCTGGGGAAATCCACCACAAGTGGCTGAGCAGCGGCTTCAGGACAACTCGGTCTCATGTGCAGTGGTGAGTGCAACTCACTGCTAGGAGTCAGTGTGGGTCAGCACTCTCTGCCGTGGGGGAGTGCAGATTGTTAGGACCTGGCTGTAGGAGAGTAGGGTCTGCTTCCTATGGTTACCCCCACTTTTTGCTGTGATTCTCTGGTTTTTCGACTTTAGTGTGGCTGTGGACCTGCTAATCAGGCCCACAGCCTAGCTGTACTCTCTCTAAATTGATACCATGTACTTTAGGTACATACCAGATTGGTTACTGGGTCACCCTTGTGAGCCCCTGTATAGTGTACCATATGTACCTAGGGCATAGGTGCACCCTAGGCCTACCAGGGGCTGCAGCATGTATTGTGCCACCCCTGGTTTGCCTTCCAAATTGACACCACAGGTCTGTTCACACAGCCTAAGTAAGGTGGTGTAATCACCCCTCACTTAGATATAGTATACCTATATCTATATATTCATATAGACACATACACCTATAAGTCACTCCTATGGCAGGCCTTAACAATCCTGGAGGCAGAGTGCTTGGTTTTATGTGAGAGGGTGCCCTAGCATGAGCTGAGCCCCTCTGCAGCTTTCGGAACCATCTCCTTATAGCTGTTCTATGATATAGCCATACCATATACCCAAGTGCATTATAATCCTAGCGGTTATGGCTTTATCAAAACATGTCGTGTAAAGTGTCAAACACTTTGGAATATTACCCCCCTGCCAGTCATGGCGGCGGGGGTAGCATTCCACCCTTCTAGAGGGAGAAGACATGTAGTTACTGGTTTACCCGGTTAAAGTTAAACAGAGCCTCAGCATCACAAAATGGATGCTGCTGCCACAGACACGAGTCTGCCCTTCTGCTGCTGGACGAAACTCCGGCAGGGGAGGCCTGGACAATAGGTTTCCTTCCCAGGGAGGTGCTGGCACCTCCCCAGACAGGCTCATTGTGTATTGGGGAAGGGAGGGCTGCATTCAGTAAATGCTTTCCAGACACTGCCTGGGGCACACTAGGTGTGCCATGCATTTCTCAGTTCAAACTGGTTGCTGGGGCACTCAGCCCCAGCTCTGGCACAAAACTGGACAAAGGGGAAGGGGTGTAACCACCCCACCCCAGGTCCACCCATAGGAGGGACCTTAAAGTTAGTCCAACCCCTAAACTTAGTGTAAGTATAGGATCCCAGTCCTTAGGACTTTAGATTACCCTGGACGAAACTCTGAAACCTATATCCTGGACCTTCGAAATTCCATTTCGACTGGAAGACGGAAGACATCTCCCTTGTGGTCAAGGAGTGACCATCCTATTCAAACAGGCACCAAAAGCATCTTTGCCGGTCTGTATTTTTCGAGGCGCCCACCGGATCCCGAAGGATCTGCGATACAGGACATGGACTTCCAGACATCTCTGACCCCGACCTTCGCTCTAAGCAAAGCTGAGACCCGTGGCGGACACGAGAGACGTGGGACCGGAACTCCTGGACGTCCTGCATTTTGCTACCTGCATCGACTTCTCGAGGTATCCCGAAGTTGTGCATTGGGGTGCTTGAAGCCCCAGACCCGAGCACCTTTTGCACTGAAGCTCAGAACTCCACACTCCATGAGTGGTCCTTGGGCTCGCTTTGTGCATTTCCGCTCAACGCTTCTTTGCGGTTCCTAGTCCGTTGGCTAGTGAGCACCCAGGAAGACAATCCTTTACTTTAACTTGCTTTCCTGGTTGCTCCAGGCTTGCTCCAACTTCCCTGCAAAGGAGAAGTTCCACAGACCATGCTGGCCTGCACCGAAGCCCATGTCGACATCCTGCTTGGGTTGCATTTGCCAAGGCTTGTTGGGTACAATCCGGATACCGACACTGCAGTCAACTAGATCCTTTGTGGGACAGCTTCAATCCAGCTCCTGGTCATCGTCGACCCCTCCTGGTCTTCGTGGCTGAAGAGACAAACTTCACCTTTTCACCTGAAATCAGCCAACATCTGGTGGCATCTTTCTATCACCGCCCTGGTCACTTGCAATTGGCCCAGACTCTGTCACCTCTGATTTCAGGTTCTTCAGATCTTCGTTCCACCCTTGGATCCACCCGGACACTTTTCCTCTGGTCGCCTGCAGCACTTCTTTGCAGATCTCCATTGAAATTGACGACGAAACCTGACACCAAAAGAGACCTATGCACCCAGCTTTCGTGGGTGAGGTAACACGAGTACTCTGGTAGTCTTGAGGGTATTGGCCCTCCTAGTCTCTAAGTCTTAAAGGGTTCCATTGTAGTTCATTTAAAAGTGTCCTTAAATTGTAACTTTTTAACTTGTTCGTTTACCATAGAAAGTCAATGGTACCCGCGGCTGTGTTTAGACACTGCACGCGTCTCCCGTGGGCCTCCTACATCCTAACCTTTGGTTGTTTAGAGTAGCCCCAGCGATTCCACAGGCCCCAGGCCTGCTTTCTAATTCTCACGTGGTTCTTATACCACTATTTTAGTATATGGCTTGTGAGGCCCCTAGGGCAAAACGTATACTGTGCAACTTATCGTATGCTAATTAAGTAACTTGTATTGTACTTTTACCTCTCACCTCATAAAGAGTGCAGAGGGGTTGTGTTTAGAATAAATACATATATATTTGATATATACCTTGTGTGGTGTGCTTTCATTTGGTACTCAAGGGATTATAATTGGTAAAACAACTGGCTTAATTCGCTCTCTGAAGTCTTAGACTGAAGACTGCTCGCCTCTGCTACCCCTAGGATAGCTTTCTATAAGGTTGACTTTACAACCACCATCAATAAGGGTCGATTAGACTAGTGCAAGGTGCCCACTCGAACTAGTGCACATCATATGCCAGACTAACTTCTCACACTGGCCCTGGGGATTATTATTATTACTGAATCTCAGCAGGCTGGAGAGGACAGGGAGAGGAAAGAGAAGGGGAAATGCTGTAGTAACCTCCAGCTAATCACAGTGTGTTTAGAAGCCACTCTCTGTTAAGGTTTTGAGAGTAATTTATTAAGTAGCTAACAGCCACCAACTCCTGCTGCCGCCTCTCCGCTCTCCTGGTTACAACTGTCTTTCTCAAGACGCTACCATAGAGATGGAATGGAGCATGCACATGCACATTAATTTGAACCATTACAACACATCCCCTTTGCAGGGAAAACAGAAGAAAGGGAAAAAAGAGTGAAAAGAAGAAAATTAGCAAGAAGAGAAGAAAATATTTTAAACAAAACGTTCTAGAAGATAAGAACACTTCAAAAATGTTCATGAAATCATGACAAAACTCAGTACTTTCACCGTTGAAAACAAATCGTGAACTATCAATATATTTTATAGTCATCATACCTCTTTGGAGCATAGCGAGACCTTGGAGGAAGAGATGTAAAACCAAATTTGGTAGATGCACTTGAATTAGATTAATTGTTTTGACAAGAGGGAAACTTAGACTTATCACCTTAAAACTTGACCAAACGAGACATGCTCCACTTACCACCATTATGAACAGTAACCACATTTTTACATACAGAAGTAATAACAAAAGGTCCCATGAACTCAGTGACACCTTTATTGTGCCATCGTGGTATTTTGATAAGTACCCAATTGCCCACTTTCCATGTCATGATCTTGGTGGATTTCTTAAGGTCAAACCTTTCCTTATACTTATTTTGGCAAGACTTGATTTTACTACTCACCTCCTCCTCATTCAAAACAGGACCTTCTATGAGAGGCAACCATCCAGGAATGAGTTTGGATAATGCAACCCTCCCATGCAAAACTTGATAGGGAGATTTTTGCAGGACAGTATTAACAGCTGTGTGATGATCCCACCAAGTATCCCTTAAAACATCTTTGAGAGAAATGCTCATCTCCATAGCTCTTTGCACACATGCTTCGACTACCCTGTTCATGCGTTCCGCAATCCCATTAGCCTGCAGTGCATAAAGAGCAGTCTTTTGATGTGTAATTCCATAATCTGTCAAAAATTCGTGCATCTACTGAGAAACAAATTGTACCCCGTTATCCGTGATTAGAAATTTGGGGATGCCTTCACTTGCAAATTCATCTTTAAGGAAATTAATAACCACTCTGGTATTGACTGAACTTACACATTTAGATGAATAATCCACTAACAAAATGACAAACCTCTTTGCAGGATTCAATAGATTGAAAGGACCCATAAGGTCTAACCCCAGCTTTATCCATGGTCCCTTTGGAACCTCAACAGGTGATAACGGAGGATTATTGATGACTTTGGACTTGTCACAGGAAGCACACTGGTAACATTCCTTGACAATTTTTTCAACCTGACCATCCATTCTTGGCCACCAATATCTCTCACGGAGACGTGACTTGGTCAGATTTCTTGCTAAGTGCCCTCTATGAGCCAAGTTTATAAGGTTGGACTTGAAGGCATCAGGTGGAATTACTTTTTCACCACGCATAAGTTGACCCTCACAAATGGAAAGCTCATTTCTAATGGACCAAAAGGGCAACAAATCAGTGTCCATCATCTTGCTAGTAGGCCATCCCTCAATGACAAAACGTGTTACAACAGGAATCAACAGATCCTCTCTCATTGCCTGAATCCATTCGCTCTCTTGGATGGAAGGCTCCTTGACCCAACACACATTTATGGTATCACAGTCAGGTGTGTCAGTACAACCTTCAATTGGTAATCTTGATAAGCAATCTGTTGGCAGAACCAGGGAGATAATCAACATGAAAGTTAAACTCCTCCAAACCTTCACTCCATCGTTTGAGCCTAGGCATAAGTCTTTCACTCTCCGCACAGGAAAATACATGAACTAAAGGGCGGTGATCAGACCTCACTATAAAAGGAATGCCCCACAAATAAAACTTAAAATGTTTTACTGCCCATTCAATGGCCAAGGCTTCCCTCCCAATCATGAGTGCTGCTCTCTAGAAGCAAAAGCCACCACACGTTCCTCACCATCGTCCACTTGAAAAAACACGGCTCCAAGACCACACAGACTGGCATTAGTAGTTAGGAAACTTTTTTTTCTAGAATCAAAGTGGCCAAGAGTTGGCATTTTACCAATAGCTTGCTTAATAGCACAGAAAGCTGTTGCACACTCAGGTGACCAGATGAAATGTGTTCCCTTCCTAAGGAGTGCTCTGATAGGTTCAACTGTGGAGGCAAAACCTTGAATGAACTTGCTCTTTGGCCGTTGGGGCAGGAGCCTCAACAATACTCTTTGCGAGGTCTAATTTTGATCGGATGCCCTCTCCAGATATAACGTGACCCAAATAGGTAACAGAAGACACTCCTATTTTGCATTTCAAACTAATTACAGTCAAACCGTTTTCAGCTAATCTGTGGATTGTGAATCTCAAAACATTGTCATGCTCAGAATCATCTTTTCCATACACTAGGATATCATCCTGGAAAAACATTATATTGGAAATATCACCAAAGATCATTTTCATAATGCATTGAAAACAGGCAGCTGCTGAGGCTAACCCGAATGGCATCCTAATGAATCGAAAGGTCCCCAGAGGTGTCACTTAGGATGTGAGATGTTTGGAGTCTGGATGGAGGGGAACTTGATGGTAGGTTGAAGATAAATCTAACACGCTGAAGATCTTGGCACCACCTAGCATGTTAATGGACTCGGAAATATTAGGTAGTGGTTGGCGATCTACCCAAACCCACCTGTTTAAACTTCTCAAGTCCACACACATCCTAATACTCTTCCCTCCATCCTTAGGGGCTAAAACCACTGGGGCCAACCATTCGGATGATTCAATTTCTTCAATTACACCCAAAGTAATCAATCTTTTGAGTTCAGACCTCAAAGGTTCTAACATCATGTTAGGGACTTTCCTAACTTTGTGCACCACAGGTACAGCATTGTGCTTTAATACTATACGGTGTTCAAAGTCTTTAAGTAGTCCTAGGTTATCAGAAAAAACTTGAGGGAACTCATCAAAGAACCTGTTAGAGATGGCATTGTGATCAATCAACATAATTTGTTCAGAGGAATGACTGGCATTAGGGTTGAGAATAATTCCTAAGTCTGTCAGATGTGTCCAGCCAAGGAGGTTGTCACCTCGCTTGGCGACATAAATTTTCCCGATGGTCTCTCTTCCTTTGAAATTAATCATCATAATGGCAAATCCTGTTAGATCAATGTGTGAAGCGCCATAGCTCACCGGGTTGATGTCAGGTGGAGAAAGTTGTACTTCAGGAAAGGTTTTGTCCCAAAGTTCATTGTCCAGCATAGTAAAAGGGGAACCATAATCTGCTAGTACCACAAACAACTTTTCTCCAATCACAACATCACATTCTGGCATGGTGATGGTTTCTGCAACAACTAGGACATCACCCATTACACTTAACATAGTCGTTTTCGGGGACATTAGACTTGTGGCAAGTATTATTCCTCGCATAGCATTGAGGGTAGTTAGAAGAGTGATTGCTACTACCGCATCTATAGCATTTTTTCGTTGAGGAATCAAAAGGAATGTTTGGTTTAGCTCCCCGTACAACTTTAGAAACATTTTCAACAGATGAGTCTCTTTCAGACACTTCATGAATACTAATAGGTGTAGGAACTTCATCGGTTGTTGTCTTGTGAGCCTTCATCTCTTTAACCCAACCAGATGTCTTTTCCATCCCTTCTACAATGGCTACAGCTTCTTTGAGTGATGGGTTATTATATAAGAGTTTTTCCTGTACTCTGGTGCTGTTCGTACATCTGACCAGTTGATCACGTATCGAGTCAGTGATATCACCAAACTCACAAGTGCGTGCGAGTGTTTTAAGGGATGCTATGTAGTTTCCAACTTTTTCATTAGGTTCTTGTACTCTCATGAAAAATTTGTGTCTCTCCAAAACGACATTAATACGCGGTCCAAAATACAATTCTAGCATTTTTTAATGACATCTCAAATATATCAGATGGTTCGCCACCCCCTTCCCCAAGAGGGATTGTGTCAATGCTGTCATAAATATTGCGACTCTCAATTCCAAAGTTATGAAGCAACATTGCTTGTTTCCTGTAAGTAGAGAATTGTTCACCACCAATAGCTACTAGGTAGGAATCAAAAAGTAATTTCCATCTCTTCCAGGGTAACAAAGGTTCACCTTTTTCGCATAGCAATGCTGGCGGTTGACTCATATTGGTAGCTGTCATGGTGTGTTAAGGTATCTGGTACTCTTGTTATGCAGGAAAATGAGCTAATAATATTGTGTATAGTAGTCTTTGTTTTGTAAAGTTATTATGAAGGACTTCTATTGAGGAAAGTCAAACATCCATTGAGCCTAAGATTCAACAGTAAAGTAGTTATATACTCAAAAGCGGTATAAACTCACTTGAAAGGAGAAAAATTAAGCAAACAGTCCTTAAATTGGAGGCAAAGTTTGTAGAAATTGTACCTGGAAATAGCGCTGTATTAATAGATGAGCTCGCGTTGAAAAACGGGCTCGGAAAAGCTCCGTATAGTCATTGTCATGGAAACTGACAACATGCAAGATGGCAGCACGTGGGTGATGACGTAGGGACTTCAAAACTCGATGACGAACACTGCGCATGCACAACGCATATGGAATGAGAGGAAGTCAGCGTCGCGTGCAGCGTCTCGAGCAATCAAAAGCGGGGAAAAAGTTCAAAAATGCCTCAAAATCACAAGAAGGCTCACCGAAAGACGGTCATTTTGGCAGAAGGCGTCCAGACGACTACAGCAAGTCTCGACAGGGCTTTTATACAGGTTAAACAATTTGAAGCAGCAGCCCCAGGAAAACTGCTTTTGTGGGTTCAGGAAAAGGAAGAGTTGGTGGCAAACCTGTCCCTCGCAGGTGTCACTCGTCGCCAGTGTTAAGAAGCCACTCTCTGGTAAGGTTTTGAGAGTACTTTATTAAGTAGCTAACAGCCACCAACTCCTGCTGCTGTCTCTCCGCTCTCCTGGTTACAACTGTCTTTCTCAAGACGCTACCATAGAGATGGAATGGAGCATGCACATTAATTTAAACCATTACAACACAGTGCAACAGAAGCCAAAGTTAAGGTTAAGGCAAGAAAGGCAATAAAGCAAAGCTGTGTTGCAGGTTCCTATGCCGTATGCCCTATCCAGTTGCATCTTTACTAGGGTCGGATTCATACCCTGTAAAACTGGGACTGGTGTTTTTGAACCTGTAACTTCAGGTCCACCAACACTGGACCACTCATGGGGGCCGATTAGGATGGCGGACGGACTTGCGTCCGTCCGCCACCCTTGAGGAGGAGGGAACGTCCGCAGGGGCTGCGGCGTTCCCTCCGTGCTGATTAGGATGTGACCGCCAGGGTGGCGGTCACATCCTCTATATTTAACATTGCGGCGGGTGCAGCTTCAAGCTGCACCCGCCGCAATGTTAAAAAAGCATGTGTTACATTTACATGCACAAAGCGGCAGGCACCGCACGGTGCCTGCTGCTTTGTGCACGCAAATGCAGGGGGGTACCATAGGTACCCCCCATGTGCACCCCCCACCCCCCATTCACCCAGGGGGCCCGCAACGGGCCCCCAAAGTGAATGTCCGTATGCTTTTCCATGGCGGAAAAGCCGCCGTGGAAAAGCAGTTTTACACAACCATCATAATATGGCGGACGGTGTCTCATAGACACCGCCTGCCATGTTATAGCTTTTCCGCCGCGGTCGGAAGCCGACCGCAGCGGAAAAGCGGCGGACGGAATTCCAGACCCACCAGCCATCCTAATTTGGCGGTGGGTCTTTGGTGACTCCGCAGAGGATTTTCCGCCTCCTCCGGGACGGAGGTGGCTTCCGCCGGCCCGGAGGAGGCGGAAAATCCTCCATCCTAATCGGCCCCATAGTATGGTAGAGCTGAATCCCAGGGAGATACTTCTGTGCTGGTAAATCCGCTATTTTCTTTTTAGACAACAGTGGTCCCTTATCAACTTTTGAATTGAAATGAAATGAAAAAGTCTTTTATTGTTCGATTATTTAAAATCATTACAATATACTAACAATGTAAAAGAATTATCTAAAAGCAAATAAGTTAAATTCCCTGCTTGTTACTACGAAAAAATGAAGCATAAAACCTTATTAACAGTGTCACATTCTAGATTTACTATTTGAATGCGTTGGTTTTAAATGGGAAGTATGTCCACGCCACCCATTCTTCCGGGCCGACTGTTTTCTTTATGAGGCTCTATTTTCGCGGACAGTTCAGCTCGGTTTAGTTCTATGATTTTCCCCAGCTGTGCAACTGTTTGAGTTGAGATTGAAGAAAAACACAAGTCTGAGACTTCGCTGCATCGTGTGAGGCCCTGAGCTCTGCAGATTGGTGTGACCAAACGATGAAAGGCAATAAAGCAAAGCTGTGTTGCAGGTTCCTATGCCGTATGCCCTATCCAGTTGCATCTTTACTAGGGTCGGATTCATACCCTGTAAAACTGGGACTGGTGTTTTTGAACCTGTAACTTCAGGTCCACCAACACTGGACCACTCATAGTATGGTAGAGCTGAATCCCAGGGGGATACTTCTGTGCTGGTAAATCCTCTATTTTCTTTTTAGACAACAGTGGTCCCTTATAGGAGGTATACCATAGAACAATGAATATAGACTCAGTCGTTACTATATTGATTTGACATGTCCAGCCGGACAGAGGTCTGATATTTACTTGCAAGCGGTAAGAATGAATATTACACAGCAATACACAAAGTGGGGTACAAGCCTGTACCCTACTTAACACATGTGCAACATACAGTGAATGACAAAACTGAAACACGGGGCTTTTAGGCAAAAGCTTAAGGTTCGTTGCACCGGTAATTGCACAATGTCAAGGTACAACAAAACATAACAAACACCTTTACATTTAAAGTACACATAAGGTTTGGGATGTATAAGGTGCATTCAATTGTCAACGGCGTTTCGATCCATTAAATCGTTACACGGATCATTATCAGGACATAGATATTATGCCTAACAATAGGAAGCCTCAGATGCCTATGGGAAGGAAGGGAAGGAAAATACAATTGACAGAAATTAGGGATCGCGACAAAAGGGGACGGCAGGCTACAACAACGATGAGACATACTCCATGCACATTAGGAGGCAGACCGTGTTTCAAATGCAGAGTGCATAGAATTCCAACCAACTACGTTACTATTTATAGTTTAAAAGTTAAGGGCATGTAGTAGCAGACATTACACTCAGGGCGAAGTAGCAGTAAACCTCAGACATTGTGCAATTACCGGTGCAATTAGCCTTAAGCTTTTGCCTAAAAGCCCTGTGTTTCAGTTTTGTCATTCACTGTATGTTGCACATGTGTTAAGTAGGGTACAGGCTTGTGCCCCACTTTGTGTATTGCTGTGTAATATTCATTCTTACTGTTTGCAAGTAAATATCAGACCTCTGTCCGGCTGGACATGTCAAATCAATATAGTAACGTCTGAGTCTATATTCATTGTTCGATGGTATACCTCCTATAAGGGACCACTGTTGTCTAAAAAGAAGTTACTCCCAAGGTCCCTTTCTGACTTTATTTGGGTCCCCTTGTTGTTTTCGAATATATGGTAAATCCGCTATGCCACGCTCCTACACGTTTTCACCTATAAATTGGGAAATGATTGCAGAAATTGATGTTTGATCACTGATTTCTACAGGTTTTCCCTCACATTCTGGGCACTTTCCCCCAGATATATTCTACCAGTTTTAACTAGTGAAATGTGTCCAAGAAAAAACCCCAAGCATCTACTGTTACAATGCAGTTCATAATACCGACTTGGGCAGAAACTAATTATTCCATCAGAATCCAGATACAATGTATGCTCCGTATAAAGAATAAAAGATTTAGATGCTCCTAGAAATAGTGCTGTATTTGAAGCAATTCTTGACCCCCCCACCCTTCCCCCACTATGAACCTGATTTTAGAATACTGTTAGGTAAAAGCCACTAAACAATGTGTATGGATAGAGTAACAACTAAATCTATTTTATTACCTTAAATGGCCAGAATTTGTGGCCTTGTCAGAGGTCTCCAAAATTTCAAAGAAAGACAAGCTCTTGAGAAGCAGGTTTCTTATAAGTGACCAAAAGGTTCTTGCCCCAGTATATTTCTTATTTTTTTTAACTTATCAATTTAGTTTGTATGATGAATTAAAGTATGTCCATTCTGTGTCCTCAAACACATCTTTCATTGGAGAGGATGGAGGAATAGGAACAATATAAAAGTAATAATTTTTGGGAGGTTTTTGAAGAAAAATATGAAAATGCTACTCTGATGTTTGAACCAATTTATGAGTCTAAGCTATGACCTAAACCTATTTGTAACTCATTTTGCTCTCTCTGATTTGCCTTTGGTTAACATTCTATGAACAACCTCTAGAGAGCCTGGCTGAGCAGCAGTGCAAGAACCATAACTTGTCTTAATTGAAACTTTGCAGGTGTCTTAATGGCAAGGTATGGCCGTGGATGGAAGGACATTAGGAGGTTCACCATCTCCACTCTGAGGAACTTTGGTCTGGGGAAGAAGTCCCTGGAAGAGCGGGTGAGCCAGGAGGCCACATGTCTCTGCGCAGCCTTTGAAACCCAAGATGGTAAGTCATGCTTCCAGAATGCTTCCACTGTCAGGGAAACTCATTGTGTTCTTATTTACTGTTTGTTCTTAAGCAAGGATTGCACTAAGCATTCTTGGGATCCAGCTGTGCTTTAGAAGTGATTTGCTTAGTTTGAGAAACATTCATTCTGAATGGAATTTGTCAGCCTTGAGCATAGCAAAACTGGGTGCTGCTGCCTTTAGATTTTGATAAGTGCTGTATTGTTTGTTCCATACAGGCCCCAAGCAATACAGCCTTGTACATGTATCTGTAGACTAAATTTAAGATAACCAACCGATTGGGAGGACTTTCAGGGCATAGTGGGTTTTTGTGTCTATCTGTGTGTTAATACGTGTGTGTGGATGTGTGCCCGTTTATGTGTGCACGCTCACTTATGTTTATGTGTATGCCTCTGGTTGCATGAAGGCTGCTGGAGTATGAGCCATAGGAGTAGTGGTTGGGCAAATGAGGGTCTGAAACTAAACATATGGTGGAGAGGCCTGGGGGGCGTGGAGCGACCCAGTCACACAACCAAGTCAAAACATATTTACGTGAAAAGCAAGGACAGGCGGCACACAGATTCACTGCAAGAAGTAGGAACAGGAAGCAACACATAGAAGAAAAAGAAATATAAGCAAATAGCATGTGTGTGTATATATATATATATATATATATATATATATTCACTGAAAAAACCATAGGTTTTACACACGTTATAGTTAGGAAATATCATTTACAAAACCTATGAAATTCACTGAAAAAACCATAGGTTTGACACCAGTTATAGTTAGCTGGAAATTTTACTCGCATAAAACCAATGAAATTCCCACGTTATAGTTAGTTAGACTCACTATAACGTGCGCGTGCAATGCACTGCTGATGACGTCACATATTACATCACTCATGACATGGTCAGTGACATCAGTCATGACATCACTGATGACACTATCCAGTGAATGTGTGTCTTTTAAAAAAATAAATATGTGTTATATATGTATATGTAAAAGTTGATGGAAGAATAAATGTTTAAATAAGTGATTACTTGGATGTTTAAAAAAAAATTTGATTGGTTAACTGGTTTATTAAGTGTATCTTAGTGAATACATATATTAGAGAGTAATGTTTAAATATTTAAATATATGTATTAGTGTTTCACTTTGTGTATAAGTGGTTGCATGGGTTGGTGAGTAGCTACATGTGTATGTATATGGGTTATTAGATGTTTTTGTTAGTATCAGTATGAGTGTTTGTATGGTTTGGTGGGGGTATTACTTAACATATAGATGCATGAATGACTGACTCTTTCTTTGTATGTGTTTTGAAGACCGTATATGTGCAGGACTGTATGGGTGGAAGAGTGTGTATATGTGTGTGTTAGTGAGTGAATTACTGTCTCACTAGTGTCTTTATCAGTAACTACATATGTTTTAATCTAATGTATGTGAATATTGATGTATATAAGTGAGTATATGTGAGAGAAAGAGATTGTAAGAGTTCCTGTTTAGATAAGTATGTGTTTCTATAAGTGATTGTTTAAGAAAGTATGTGTAAGTTTCCATAGAGGTAAGGTGGTTGTGTGTGTATAGCTGTATATGCAAATAAATGGATGTTCAATAGTTTATTTGCATGTGTGAATATGTGTGAGAGTATCTTTTGGATGACTGTCGGTGTGTAACAGGATGTATAGGTGTATCACTACATATCATGAGTGAGTATATGTACGAGTGACTATATAGAACTGTTGATCAATGAGTGGATGTGTATATAGATGGTGGAATTATTGAATTGGTTGTTGTAACTGGTATGGGTATCTCCATTTTTTTGAAAATGTTAGTTTCTATTTTTGAATATGTGTTTCAAGGGTTACATTACAGTGAAAAGAGGTCTGTCACAAGGATGGTGTCATCAGTGATGTCATGACTGATGTCACTGACCATGTCATGAGTGATGTAATATGTGACGTCATCAGCAGTGCATTGCACGCGCAAGTTATAGTGAGTCCAACTAACTATAACGTGGGAATTTCATTGGTTTTATGCGAGTAAAAGTTCCAGCTAACTATAACTGGTGTCAAACCTATGTTTTTTTCAGTGAATTTCATAGGTTTTGTAAATGCTATTTCCTAACTCTAACGTGTGTAAAACCTATGGTTTTTTCAGTGAATTTCATAGGTTTTTTAAATGCTACTTCCTAACTATAACATGTTTAAAACCTATGGTTTTTTCAGTGAATATATATATATATATATATATATATATATATATATATAAAAGCTCCTGCGTTACACCAGTGACTCGCACTCACAGGCGGGTGCTCCTCGTAGTGGGGGTGCACCCACTAAATAAATCACTGCTCCGTTCCGCGCTCAGGACAATTCCACTGCCCACACGGTAAAAAAGCACTCTCGGGGGACAGTTTGGGTTAATTTATTAGAACTCCAAACAACACTGCATAACAAACAGACGCGTTTCGGTAATAAACCTTAATCCTTGTTTACCGAAGCGCCATCTTGGTCCAGCTTAAAAACACAAGGTATGTAAAAAGAAACATAGGACAAGTGAAAATCAAATGAAAATCAAGTCCTGACACGAGCGCCATCTATAAGTGTCGAATTATTCACAATCGTGACAGCTCACTCGCAATTGCGCCCATGGATGGGCATATCTATATACAATTTGCAAACCAACATGGAATGAAACATAATCAAGCCCTGGATGGGCATACACATTATGATGCTTAGTAATCTGTGTCTGGCTGTGACCAATACAATAACAAATGGAAGAGAGAAGAGGATGAAAAAGAAAGAAAGAAGGAGAAATCCAGGAGGAGAGAGACTCAAGAGGTTAGAGAAGAATATTTACATATAATACAGTATAATACAGGTAACGATTACAGTATGTGTATAGACTCCTGGCTAAGGAAAACCATATAGTTGTACACTCAGCCGGCCATAAGTCTAACCAAAATCCTTCAGAGCACACCAACTACACATGCTAATCTCCCAAATGTATAGCCAGTTCTTCACTGCTATTCAAACCCAGGGGGTGCTTTGTCTGCATGTCAACAATATATCTCGACTCCAGCCTTCGAAGTCTGAGTAGCCTGTCTCCACCTCTAGGGTTGCTTGGAACATGATCCAGCCCAAAGTAACTTAATAAATCCCTGTTGCGTTGATGAACCTTGTCAAAATGACGCGCAACAGGGTAAGTCTCATCGCCCTTCGCAATGGCCCTCATGTGTTCCAGTATTCTCATTTTCATAGGATTGATAGTGCTCCCTACATAGCGCAGCCCACAAGGGCAGGTTAAACAATAAACGCTGTAGGGGGTAGTGCATGTAAGAAAGCTTCTGATCTTTCTGCGTGCTGCTACATGAGGCATTTTGTAACTCAAGACTCTTTTGCTAATTTTGCACGCTTTACATTTTCCGCATGGAAAAAAGCCTTGCATGGGAGCAAAAGCTGATTTGGATTTTTTAACAAAGTGACTCTGTACTAGGTCATTTTTCAAGGATTTCGCCTTTCTAAAGGTTATCAATGGATTTGATGGTAGATCTGGATTGAGAACCTCATCGGTCTGTAATATATGCCAACTCCTTTTCAAGATCTTTTTAAATTGCATGGCATTCTTCGAATATGTTGTAATTAGGCGGAATTTGCCTCCTAGTTTAGTGTCCTGCTCTTCTCTTTGTTTCGTCTTGAGGAGATCTAACCTTTTTAGTTTATTGGCTCTTTGAAATGCACTGTCAAGTATTTCTTCACTATAGCCACGGTTTCTAAAGCGTTGCATGCTCTTCCTAGCGGCACTCTGGTACTCGTTCTCGTCTGAGCAGTTACGCTTGATTCTAAGTAATTCCCCATAGGGGATGCTTCTGATCAAGTTTGGGGGGTGACAACTGGTGGCTTCAAGCAAAGAATTACCCGCCGTAGGTTTACGGTACAGATGGGTATTAATTTCTCCTGCCTCTATGTAGATGTTAATATCTAGGAAATTCACAGATGTGGTACTCACTTCACCTGAGAATTCCAGATTAATGTCATTTTTGTTCAGGACTTCAATGTATTCATGAGCCTTGTCTGGGGGCCCATTCCATATGATCAAAAGATCATCTATGAAGCGGTACCACCCCACAATGCAATCTGTCCATTCCTTGTTAGGTTCACCCCAGGCCACCTGCTCCTCCCACCAGCCGACGAATAAATTCGCGTAGTTGGGGGCGAAGCAGGTGCTTCATAGATGATCTTTTGATCATATGGAACAGGCCCCCAGACAAGGCTCATGAATACATTGAAGTCCTGAACAAAAATGACATTAATCTGGAATTCTCAGGTGAAGTGAGTACCACATCTGTGAATTTCCTAGATATTAACATCTACATAGAGGCAGGAGAAATTAATACCCGCCTGTACCGTAAACCTACGGCGGGTAATTCTTTGCTTGAAGCCACCAGTTGTCACCTCCCAAACTTGATCAGAAGTATCCCCTATGGGGAATTACTTAGAATCAAGCGTAACTGCTCAGACGAGAACGAGTACCAGAGAGCCGCTAGAAAGAGCATGCAACGCTTTAGAAACCGTGGCTATAGTGAAGAAATACTTGACAGTGCATTTCAAAGAGCCAATAAACTAAAAAGGTTAGATCTCCTCAAGACGAAACAAAGAGAAGAGCAGGACACTAAACTAGGAGGCAAATTCCGCCTAATTACAACATATTCGAAGAATGCCATGCAATTTAAAAAGATCTTGAAAAGGAGTTGGCATATATTACAGACCGATGAGGTTCTCAATCCAGATCTACCATCAAATCCATTGATAACCTTTAGAAAGGCGAAATCCTTGAAAAATGACCTAGTACAGAGTCACTTTGTTAAAAAATCCAAATCAGCTTTTGGTCCCATGCAAGGCTTTTTTCCATGCGGAAAATGTAAAGCGTGCAAAATTAGCAAAAGAGTCTTGAGTTACAAAATGCCTCATGTAGCAGCACGCAGAAAGATCAGAAGCTTTCTTACATGCACTACCCCCTACAGCGTTTATTGTTTAACCTGCCCTTGTGGGCTGCGCTATGTAGGGAGCACTATCAATCCTATGAAAATGAGAATACTGGAACACATGAGGGCCATTGCGAAGGGCGATGAGACTTACCCTGTTGCGCGTCATTTTGACAAGGTTCATCAACGCAACAGGGTTTTATTAAGTTACTTTGGGCTGGATCATGTTCCAAGCAACCCTAGAGGTGGAGACAGGCTGCTCAGACTTCGAAGGCTGGAGTCGAGATATATTGTTGACATGCAGACAAAGCACCCCCTGGGTTTGAATAGCAGTGAAGAACTGGCTATACATTTGGGAGATTAGCATGTGTAGTTGGTGTGCTCTGAAGGATTTTGGTTAGACTTATGGCCGGCTGAGTGTACAACTATATGGTTTTCCTTAGCCAGGAGTCTATACATATACTGTAATCGTTACCTGTATTATACTGTATTATATGTAAATATTCTTCTCTAACCTCTTGAGTCTCTCTCTTCCTGGATTTCTCCTTCTTTCTTTCTTTTTCATCCTCTTCTCTCTTCCATTTGTTATTGTATTGGTCACAGCCAGACACAGATTACTAAGCATCATAATGTGTATGCCCATCCAGGGCTTGATTATGTTTCATTCTATGTTGGTTTGCAAATTGTATATAGATATGCCCATCCATGGGCGCAAATGCGAGTGAGCTGTCACGATTGTGAATAATTCGACACTTATAGATGGCGCTCGTGTCAGGACTTGATTTTCATTTGATTTTCACTTGTCCTATGTTGCTTTTTACATACCTTGTGTTTTTAAGCTGGACCAAGATG
This sequence comes from Lissotriton helveticus, assembly GCF_964261635.1. Classification (NCBI taxonomy): domain Eukaryota; kingdom Metazoa; phylum Chordata; class Amphibia; order Caudata; family Salamandridae; genus Lissotriton; species Lissotriton helveticus. The sequence goes on from NC_136057.1 coordinate 1,831,772,550, forward strand.
GCGCTTCGGTAAACAAGGATTAAGGGTTATTACCGAAACGCGTCTGTTTGTTATGCAGTGTTGTTTGGAGTTCTAATAAATTAACCCAAACTGTCCCCCGAGAGTGCTTTTTTACCGTGTGGGCAGTGGAATTGTCCTGAGCGCGGAACGGAGCAGTGATATATATATATATATATATATAAAATTTCTATGGCAAAATGAAACCCCTCATGTTGTTCCTTTTCAAATTAAATGTATTAAGTGTTACCACTTTATTCCAATCAAGATGACTTCAGGTGTGCCATACTTTTGTCATAAGTAAGACTGTTAGGGTTCTAGTTGTTCTTTAGAACACTCTGGGACATTCTGTCATTGGGCTATAGTTGGGCTACATCTGGCTGATATTTGGGCTACATTTGTTTTTTTTTGTCTCTGATGGCCATCTTTGGGCTACATTGGGCTACATTTGGGCTCTAACATATATGTAGCCCAATATATATTTTTTCAAAGTTAATTTTCTCAGCAACTACTGAACAGATTTACACCATTCAAAGAAAAGCGTAATCTGCGAGCCGGACTCTACCTTTCTACCAAATTTCTTATAAATCCATTCAGCCGTTCGAGCCGTAGCCGTGTCTAAACGTCCTATGGAAAATAACATGGGGAAAACACGTTTTGGGACCCCCCTTTCATCTCAGCCCCCACTTAACGAATCCCCCCCAAAGTTTCAGGGAAGGAGCGGAGCGGAGCAGGCCATCTCCTTTGAGAAATTCGCAAAGATTCGTCCACCGGCGCCAAAGCTATTCTCAATAGAATGTTGCGGATTTCCTATGGAAACTAGGTCCTAACTATAACTACCTACTGGCGACCGCCAGTAGGTAATATATATATATATATATATAGATATATATGCTACCAAAGGTGGCATTTCATTTAAGGTGGTATGCACATTGTGCATTACATGAATATTCAAACTCTAACATTATTCAGTTAAACAATCTTTTAATTGAGCAGTACAATACTAAGCGGTACAGTTTAAGATATCAAAAGTAATATCAGCCATAACTCTTCAGAAAGAGGAGCTATCTAAATCTGAAGCTCTGAAACTGGTGTAATGAAGGTACCAAGGTGAAATAAAAGAAATAAACAACTGGAGATACACCGGAAGGTAGTGAACAAAGACACCCAGAAGATACGTTATGGCAATACTGAGTGGCTGGGGCTGTAGAGACATTAAAAAAAATCAGACAGTGGCACAGGTCGCATCTGGTAGAAGAGCGCAAATCCATGCATCCTAGACATAACACCAATGATTTTGACTGACTAGAAGGAATCATAAACAAGTCAACTATACTACAAAGAAAGTGGTGGAGGAAAATTAATAAGGGTGGTTGGACAAGTCAAGTTTGCATGCTATGTAGAGAGCCTAGAGGTGGTGATGAGAATATCCGGAGCATAAAAAAAGAACATAGAATGAACATAGAATGGTTGTAGTAGGGTGATGGGGGTCCGTATACATAGAGGAAAGAGCAAAATGGTAACAAAGTGTTTTCATACCGCTAACAATAACTGAAGCACACAGGATACTGTAACAAGGGGATCATACTATAATACTGACTAGGGGGATATTTGTAGCATGTCTGTAACCTTTACGTTGTGATCCCAGAAGTATATAAACAGATACAACAACCTGACCACACAGCAGATACAGTAGTAACTTGACAACAAAGTCTGTGGTACCTGCAAAAGACAGCAACAGTATCTCTGGATTGAAGTGTGTGCATCCCAGCCTCCTGGTCCAGGGTGAGGAATGTGGAAGCATAAAGGTACTCATTTATCACTGAAGAGAGAAAAAGAAGCTGTGATCCATTCGGCTTCAATGGTTAGTACAAACATCAAAAAGGGGGGAGAATGGACCACTTGTCCTGTATAATCAGGGTCTTTGTTCGTATGGGAACCGTCTTTAAAAAACCCTCATATATGTGCACAGACAATAGGTGGTATATCTTGATTCTCCGCCTGGGTGTACTGTAATAGCATGATCATAGGGTCTTTTCCTTTGTCAATATGCTGACCTCTTCTTGGAGGAAGACCAACTGGTTTGTCAGTAGTGGCCAGGAATGAAAAACAAGGGCGTGCTGGTGCTCTGGTTAAGTGAAATGACATGTATTTTATTAAGAAAGAAGGTTGTGATGTGGGAAATTAAAAACGTAGTTGTGCGTATATAGACCCAGTTACTGGTCTATCGTACTGGTGTTGGTCAACATGTTTCAGCCTCGTGGATGCTCTAGTTGCTTTTGTCAGGACCGGGTATGTTTAAGAGCGCATTTTGGCTCCTAGTATAGGGGGTGTACTCCCCACCCTTGTTGTCTGAGGTCAGATCTGCAGTATCTGTACCTTCTGAACTTTCAGTGTGCGGCTTCCTCAGGGATACCGAAGAGCTATAGGGAACCCAAAGCCCACAAGCCACTTTGCTCATGAAACTCTTCAAGCAGTTGTATCTTTACAATTGGACCTAGATCCCAGTCCTCAAAAAGCATAACAATATCTGAATATGTACTTGCTATTACATTTCAAGTCAAATTACAATTTCAGCTTCAGAACCAGTGAGTCGTCATCTCTTTTTATCCACTTCACTGCTGTGTTAATCCAGAGGAGGAGATTATTAAGTTCCAATAATATATAATCTACCAACATTGAGGCCAAACATGATCCATAGGTGCATGTGTCGGCCTAATGGCTGAGAAGCAGCACCAGTGGCCAGGCCAACACCACCCTATAAGAGTCATAACTCCTCTCACGGCCATACTTAGATTAGTAAAGGGGGGGGAGAGCAACATTTACCGAATAGTTGGTCAGAATGTCGTTGACAAAAATATTGTCTAACTTCAATTTTATATCGCACATACCGCTCCATTGGGTGTTGATTTTCAATTTTTAACGTTAATGAGGTGATCATTTTGCCAGCATATTAGGTCACAATATTTTTCTCCGGTGATACACAGTTCATGAAATCCTTGTTCCATACCCTTGCCAGGGGTAGAGGCACCTTGACCAAACAGGACACCATGCAGAAGCAATAGCAGCACATATCTGGGCTAAAACAACACTCACAGAAGGTTCTATCTATACTACTATTATAAAGGAAGAACTTTGCACCTTTGAGGCGGGTAAACTCGGGAACCACAGCACCAATCCACACACCCGATACATCATTGTAATCGTCAGGGTGTGCAGATGGACATAGGCTATATAAAGTATAAAAATATGCGTTATTTAAAAAATTAACATAAAAAAAAGTAGTCCCTTCGAAGTAGCGCTGGCCGCGACCTGCGTGCTGACGTCAGGAGCGCGGGGAGGAGCGGCGTCCAGGAACGCGAGGAGGAGCGGCGGACATGGCGCGGGGGAGGAGCGGTGATGAACGGCGGAATGGCGGAGAGGACCGGCGGACAGGCGGGAGGAGCGGTAAGCGGCGAGGAGCGGCGGAGCGGTGAAATGAGGAGTGTGGGGAAGGAGCGGCGGCTGAGGTAAGGCTCTGGGCAGGCGGGGGTCGGGGCAGGCGGGGGTCGAGGGCAGGCAGGGGGCAGGGCAGGCGGGGGACGAGGCAGGCGGAGGACAGGGTGGGCGGGGGCCCGGGCTGCTTGACAATGTCGGGGCGGGCGGCGGGCCGGGCTGCTGCACAATGTCGGGGCGGGCGGGGGTCGGGGAAGCCTGATTGCTCCCAGACAAGGTCGGGACGGGCTGCTAGTATTAGATATATATTAGAGGTGAAGTAAGCAAGAGCTTAAATAGGATGCTCTTAACTTCCTCTCATTTAAGACTATACCCTCCTCCGCAGGATGAGTCCAGTACTTTGAAAAGAATACTTTCAAAGTATTACCTTTCACTATGACAGTGAGGCCTCTAACATTAATTGCAATCTGTAAAAGCTATCTGTGTCAAAGGCTAAGTCTTGCCTTTATGGTTTAAAACTCTTTATTCATTTACGCCAGAGAATACAATGTAAGGGCAACATTGTTTGCAATTGCGCCATAAAAATCTGCCGTTCTTGGAGTTGGGTCATAACCAAACTGAAGCATGCCCCATCTCCCTCCCCAGTACACTTGGCTTACTTCTGTAAACGTATGCCAACAGTATCACAAAACACTATTTCATGAGTCAGCCTCTGAATGGATGGTCGGGACAGGCTCAGGTAGCCGCAAGATGCAAAGGTATTTACGGCATGTCAATATCCGTTAGTCTTGTGAGAGGAGAGACAGGTAAGGGCGCTAAAGTTCTCCGAAAGCTGCACCTTGGTTGGTGAGAGAGAGTGTAATCTTTTCCATACAGAGGATTTACCACAAGCGGTGAAGCCATCCTAGGTGTGTGGGCATGTGTGTCGACCCCCGGTGTGTGAGAATGTTCTTGATCCCTGTGCCTTAAGCTAGGCCATTCTGCCGCCCTCGTCTAGACCTCAGGTGATATGTGAGAGGTTTGGGTAAGCCTAACAGTGTGTAATTGGGAAATCGGGCATGTTGGGTGCCAAAGTGCTGGTCAATATCATCCAAGTACCTGAGCTCAGTAAGCTTGAATTTGCGGACTGTCCCGTGAAAGAGGCTAGTACACTGTAGCTCCGCACTCCCATCCAACAGTCCACACTTTTGTATGGGTCAATCCTATGCAGCCACTCTGGGGTTAAGTACCAGTATGTAACCACCTTAGGAAGCGTTTCTGTAATGGCTGTGTTGTAGGAAGTAGGTTGGGCCCTATAATATGTGTCCTCCCAGTGTCCTCCCACTCCCTGGTGGTCAGCTGTCTCCCAAGCTCTCTCTGTCCCAGCGGGTTTGGTTAGGTATATATATAAGTCTAGTGGTTTGGATTAGGAGGGCATACAGCTCAGAGATCAACCTTTTGTTGGAGGTTTTAGAAATCAGCCATCTCTCGTACCCTAAGGTTTCTTTGAATAGTGGTCCTATTGTCTGGGTGGAGGAGCCAGTGGCAGAGCTTCCAGTAATGTAGACCCTCTGTCTCAGGTAGTGCAAAGTCTGCGCACAACTGCGTAAAGGAAATCACCCCCCTCATCTATCAAATGTACTGCTGAGCGGCAGTTGGTCTGGTGCCTTTTAGCAAATATTTCAGGACCATGGTCTGGAGAGAAATCTGGTTTGTCAAGCAGAGGTGACAGAGGGGAGGGAAAGGATGTGAGGCCACACCTACTGCTTATCAAGTGACAAGCATCCCTAGTCGCTTTTGTGATTGGGGAGAGGTAGAGTCTCGGAGGACTATGCGACTTCTTCGGGAAGGGTCTTTTCCATAGGAAGGCTCCGGCCACAGCTCTGTCTTGGAAAAGCCAGTTTTGCTCAGATTCGTCCTTTTTCCACTCAACTAAATAGTGCAGCTGAGCCACCTGGAAATATGGTTTAAGGTTCGGAATGCCAAGGCCTCAGGGGAAGATAGCAAATGTCTCTCCTCATTCGAGGCCTCTTCCCTGCCCACTCAAACTGGTGCAATTTGGCTTGCTGTTTGGGGACCATCCCCTTCGGGGGTGTCAAAGGGAGAGTTTGGAAAAGTCAAAGGATTTTAGGCAAGGCAGTCATCTTAAGAGCCATAATTTTTCATAGCCAGAAGATTGGGTGATGTCTCCAGTGAGCTAGTTCAAATTTAATGTGTCTGTGTAGGGACTGGTTGTTAAGTGAAGAGGTCATCTGTATAGAGGACATCAGTCGGATCCCCAATTATTGGGCTGTGTACTTCGCCCACTGGATGGGGGATTGTGCAGCAATTTGAGCCTCCAGTTGACTTGTAAGCCAGAGGTGAGTCCGAACGCCACCAGCTCAGACAAGAAGGCTGGAAGTGCAGAGGCCAGTTCATCTAGTGTCACCAGCACTTGATCGGCATAGAGACTAATTGTGTGTTATTCCTCCCCAAAGGTGGCCTTCATGATCTCGGGGTTCTCATGGACTCTTTGAGCCAAGTGCTCCATATAAAGAGCAACCAACAGGGGTGACAATGGGCACCCCTGACAAGTTCCTCTGATGGTAACGGGAGCAGACACACAGCCATTTACCCTTATTGATGCTATGGGGAGGTGGTAACCGTTTAACACCCACGTTCTAAATCTCTCTGCAATTCCAAAATGGCCAGAACTTGTTCTAAAAAAGGCCAGTGAACCCGATTGAAAGCCTTTTCGGCATCAATCACTAAGAGCATAAACACCCCCGACGTGCGAGAGGCCTTTTCTATGATGTGCAAGACGTGTTTAGTGTTGTCACTGGTCTGACATTTGGGAATAAAGCCCGCTTGATCTAGATCTATAATGGACGGCATGTGAGGATCCAGTCTAGGTGCTAGGATGCTGGTGAACAGCTTGAGGTTCACGTTCAAAAGAGAAATTGGGTAGCATAAGCTGCACTGTTGTCTATCTTTGCCAGGCTTGGGGATAACTGCCACTAAGCCTGTCCGCATTGAGGAGGGGATGGTACCTGGGGCAGAAAGGAGCTATACAGCCTCGCTAGGATTGGGGCAAGAGCATGACAGACCATTTTATAAACAATACACTGCAATCCGTCTGGCCCCGGGGATTTCAAACTCTTTAGTCGGGAGATGGCTGAGATGACCTCTTCCACCCGAATATCATGTTCTAGTGCATCTGCTTGGCTCGGGAATAATGGAGACATGTGAGAGTCACCGAGATACGAAGCGCAGTCTGCGGAGTCTAACTATTGGCAAGTGTATAGCTCTGCATAATAGTCCTTGAGTAGGTCAGAAATAGAAATATCATCTGTGATATGTGTCCCAGCCCTGGAGTGAGTACACTCCCAAACTTCGTTGCTGGGTGCACAATTTGTTATCCAAGAGACGGCCACTCTTATCCCTCCTCCCAAATAAAAGGCGGTGTGCAGTCGTATGGCCGCGTACTCCGCACTATCAAGGTCAATGCTTGTTAATTGCATGCGTGTGGCCATTAGTTGACACCAAATCCTTCAGCTCCAATTCTTTCACTTGTTTGGACAGTTGGTCCCTCATCTCCTTACGCAATTTGTCTGCAGCGCAAATAGCAATGAATTCTCTAACTTTTTTGAGAGCTTCCCAGAGTGTGGCAACAGAGACTTGAGGGGTTTTGTTAAGGCCAAGATAGTCCGTTCAGCATGGTGGACTTGCTTCACCAACTCATGATGCTGTAATAATGTGTCTCAGTCGCCAGGTCCGTGTTGGGCAGTGCATTGGGGAAGTGTCATTGTGAGTGAGATCGCTGTGTGGTCTGACAGTGTAGCCGGAAGTATCTCCGATTCTGAAACGAGTGAGAGGATGTCTTCTGTGCCCAGGAAGTAATCCAGCAGTTCATAGGTTTTGTGTGCATGGGAAAAATAGGAATATTCATGTGTATGGGGGTGAAGTGCTCTCCATATATCCTGGTGCCCCATGTCCTTGATTCACCTTTGTAATTCCCTCACCAGTGCCCCGGTTTGGCAGGGTCTGTGCATTGGCCTGTCTAAGTCATTATCCAGAACTAGGTTAATGTCCCCTCCCACTAGAACTCTCCATTCCTGTGTGGGGAGGACCTCTGTCAGTGCTGAGCGCAAGAACACCTCTTGACCCTCATTTGGTGCGTAGATGGAGGCCACTACAAGGACCAGTTGTTGAGGGTGAGGTGGAAATCAAGGAGCTGCCACTTCACCTCCGCTACTTAGCAACCAAATTTCTCCTTTAAGGAGTGCGCTACCAGGAGGGCCCCCCCTGTTGTCTTGGTACATGCGGAAGAAAAGAATTGGTGCGGGAAGATGCGTGAGCGGAGTCTGTGACAATCTTGTAGAAGGTGTGTCTTCTGGAGTAGGCATATATCCACCCCATGTTCTCCAGGTATGATAATACCACCCTATGTTTAACTGGGCTATTAAGTCCCTTCACATTTAGGGTGAGGTCCTTAAGGGGAGTGTTTCTCATTGTGTATCTGGAGGAGTCTAAAGGCTACCCCAAGCAACATTCGGTGTACGATTCGAGGGCTAGTATGGTGTAACCTGGGTCTTGCTGTTGCCGTGTGTGGCATGAGTGTATTCCCCAACTAAGCAGAAACCCCTCAAAAGAACAAGCGAAAATGCAAACAGGAAAATATGTACTCAATCAATAAAAAAACGGATCCACAGTTCCGAATGTCAAATGTAGAGGGTCCAATCCGTGGCCACAGTTCCCCAGCACAGTTCCCCAGCACTCCTTCCCACCACCCAACCCGCTGGCAATACAGCCAGCAAAGTTGCTTGCCTAGATGTGTTATGAGGAGTCGGTGTTGGCCAGCGCCCCAGGGATCGACTCCAATGGTGTCTATTGTTCCCTGGCAATCGTGGATGAGTCTGGTCATGCACTTCTTTTCCCCGGCCCACGGGTACGCCAACGAGGGTAGCTGTTTGATGAAAGCAATGGGGATACCCGAGGGGAGGAGCCGTCTGCTCCCATGTATATGCACAGCACAGTGCATGTTTCTTCCAATGATTGTAGCTGAAAAGTTTCCCATCAAGGTGGAAGATGAGGTGAAGTGGATGCCCCCAAGAATAGGGCACTCACAGGCTCCGGAGGTGAGAAGTTGCCAGCTTAAAGGCACACCTCATCTGCAGGGTAGTCACTGCCAGGTCTTGGTAGAGAGTAGGCATTTGATCCCTGAAGGTGATGGGGTTTTCTCTCGGGCCTTGAGCAAAGATATCTTCCTTCACCTGGAACTTGAGGAAACAGACCAGAATGCCCGCAGGAGGTGCGGTCTCCACCCGTGGGGGTAGGCACTCTGTGTTTGGTCCAACTTTATCTCCAGATTGGGGGTCGGGGGCGCTCCAGGATACTTCAAGAGAGATCCGTGACAAAACCAATGAGATCCTTGCCCTCCGCTTTTTACGATACGCCTCTGATTCTAATGTCAATCCGGCTGGATCTTTTCTCAAGATCTTCAGCATATGCCTAAAGATCTATCTGCTGGTTGCGGAGGTGAAGGATCTCCTGTTGTAGGGCCTCAACGTCTTCCACATGGTCATTTCCCTGCTCCTCCAAGGTAGCTTACAGTCCTCTAGAGAGCCCATGTCTCTCTGGAGTTCCCTGATGTTTTTGGGAAGGTCCTTTTTGACCTCCTGTAGATCCTCTCTGAGGAACATGAACAGAGATTCGAAGGAGTGGGTCACCGGCTCCTCCAAGGCATCCTCATCCTGTGTATGAGTTGTAGCTGATGTTGGGGGGGAGGGCTGTCTCCACATGCTCCCCTGACCTGCCTGGAGAGCATCTCTTCAAGGTTATGGTCTTTTATAGATCTAACTGTAGCCATTGCGATTCAACTAGGTGTGTGCCAACTGCGGCAGCGGGACACGTAGGCCCCCGGAGCTCTTGTAGCAGAACAGGGACCAGTCCACAGGGAGCCCAGTCGCTTGCTGGTGGGAGAAGCTCTGGGTGGCACCAGGCGGCAAGAGACTCCACCACTATTGCCTCACCTCCCCCGAAGGGCTTCTTCAATGATGTTGTGGTCAAGAACGTTCAAGGCCGGAGTGCTCCTCTGAGGGTGCCAACCCTGCTCCAGGCAGCTGACGGAGGTGCCAGAGGCCGTACGCGGGTGGGCGGGGGATGTCCACAAGGTCGCTGCCAGGGTCATACCGTGGCCAAGCCTAGCTCCGTCCCGGTAGTGGAGCGCTAATGCAAGTGTCAATGTGTGGCTTTGTTGCCGCAGTCCGCCCCTTTCAGCCACAAAGGGAAAGCGGCATCTGCTCAAAACACGCTCCACCCGTGTGATGCAATTGGGCTCTGCCAGGAGAACACCCAGATCCGCAGCCGTTTTCCCCGAAGGCCACCAATCCATCGCAGCTCGATGATCCCAGCGGGATGTCAGTGCGGAAAGCCTGAGGCCCAGTCTTAGCCAAGGCTGAGAGCTCCGGCATCCATCCAGCCCAGCAGCTCTGGCCTCCGCATCCCCACCTAGTTGCAGTTCACACTAAATTGCTAAGGGGCCCCTCTCCACCTTGTCCCCAGTTCGCAGCAGAAGTCGAAATGATTCTCCTCTGGGCCCCACCAGCTGTCCGGTCAGGTAGCAGCTTTTTCAGTGCCCCAGCAGCTCAATTGAGGCTGGATGCCCTGCCCCAGCAGGCAGTCTAGGCAACCGCGCAGGCACTTGCAGCGCCAGCTGGGGTGGCGATGTATAGGTGGCCTGCAGCTCACCTCTTGTCGGTCCGTTCACAGGAGCCTCTCCCTGTCAAGGCAAGTCCACGGGGTGCATTGTTCTCGTCTCCTTGCAGCTGCCAGCTACTGGCCACTACTGGGCCAGATCTCTCCCATGCATAAATCACACAGCTCTCCAGGAGTGCCCGACTGGTTAGATCAGGTAGTCATCCGTGGGGTCCCAGGTAGAAGTGCGCAATGCGGGTCCTCGTAGCCGCAGCCTTGGGAGAGTCCGTCGGCTAGACTGCCGACCCTGGTGCTGGAAACCAGGGTTCGAGCTTCGGGTTCGAGCCTCGGGGTCGCGTCCACATCCTGTTGCAGGGATTCCGTTCTCCTACAGAACTGTGCATAGAGACTTGGAAGCTCAGTGAGTTAGGGTGTGCCAAAACTCACCTTAGTACCCAAAATCCCATACTAGACTAGCTACAGTCTCTCATTGGTCATTATAAACTCCCAATGCTTAGACAAACCAGAACATGGACTTAGGATACCTCAGGTAACGTGGAACACATGAACACTCTTTCGTTATACAATCAGTTCAATCCAGAACAAGGAGTAAAAGAGGACGCGTCCATATTTGAAATGTTTATTTACTAATGCAGTGTTCTCAAATGCAGTATCTTAGCTAATACAAGGAAGCATATTATAAGAAACAAAGTAATCAGCAGAGTTACTAGTCCATAGAATACAAAAGGTGAAAGCATGTTAAAATGCTAAAATGAATAGGGTTAAACAACACCTAATTCTCACCCTCCCTAGCTAGTATATTATATGATATCTAAGAAGGTCTCTTTGGGTTTTAGCAGGGCGGCCCCATACCTCAGATCCTAGTGGGATCACGTCATCTTCCACCAGCTCTCTGCATGCGAAGCACCATCAAGTGTGTTTGTATGCTCTGTGCAATGCAATATAAAACGCGCCTAAAGTCAGAACTTGGCCGCAGCTGCATGTATGTTATGTCTAGGAACGTGCGAAGATCAGACCTCATAACTACTGTGTTGAGATATCCTTGAAGGTTTCAGCACTCACTGTACAGACACAGCTCACCAAGCAAAGCTGATATCAGAGCAATAACATATTCTTGTGTGGTGCAAAACACTCTACTAGGCTCAAAGCTAAAGCGACAATTATGTGTCGTGTGCAGCAAAAAGGTAAAATGGCGTTTAAACTCCTAATAAGCTCATGCTAACTTAACACAGTGTGTAGGCAAAGCATATCTATATGACTCCCTCCCTTGATCAGAGCACTGATAAGATAATATAAGATAAGATAAATGGAGTGTCCCATAGTTGAAATGCAGAGTTCAAGAACGATAGTCAGTTCAAATTTGAGCAAGTGAGAAACAAATATTTTCGTCACCCAAAAAACCAAAATCTCACCAACATGACAATTTAGTGTTCGCCTTATCAAAGTCAATAGGTCCGGGGCGTAAAAAATTGTTTCATAGCACCAAAAAAAATAAAAAGTTCAATGTCAATAAAGGCATTGATAGGCCTCAGCCTAGTACTGAATATGCGAAATAAGCAGCAACAGCTTCCAAAAGTAAGTCACTGTTCTCATCCGAAAACAATTCAGCCATCCAATTTAATAGTGGGAAAGAACATACATGCTCTTCAATTACCGGAGCCTCTAGCACCATCAGAGGACAACTCGGTGGGTTCTCAATGAAACTGTGTGCCAAGAAATCTTGCGCCGCTGGGAATATATTCCAACGACCCAGCATTCCATGCATCGCTGCAAAGGCCATAATCCCTCCGTCAGAAGCAAGCAATTCATGAGCTACTAAGGGGCTCATGAGCTGGTTAAAATCCACATCAGGAGACACTGTATTGCAGAGACACAAATCCAGGGCCCAGTCGAAATCGCAGCTCAGGCAATGAAAGACAGGCTGGACACATGTGAAATAGGAAAATCGAAACGATAATCCATAAGCCGCACTTAAGGTGGCGAGCGGCAGTGTGCCATAGTACTAAAGCATCCTGTTGCGAAACAGTACCAGCAGTGACAGTTTGTCTTGGAACACAGGATGTGCATCCATTTTTATTAAACAAAATATCACCAGAATGCCCGGAGCCAGCGCCAGTAAAACGGGAAATCCACCAAAGAGGCTGGAAAAGATTGAATGGAAGAAAGCAGGAATGACTCCAAATATCTTTTCAAATGAAGTCACAAGACCACTGCTAACCACTTTAAAAAAATGCGCCAGCCCCGATGTGGAGGATGAGTTAAAGATTGTATGAATCAGTTCACTGAAATGTAATGGTAGGTCAGTATTTAATAAAGCTTCCACCTCTGTGCGGGTGTTAGCTACGTGAAGGACAAATATTTCATGAGCTGAAGTCAGGGCAACTTCTTTTTGTGACAATAGGGCTCTTATTCGACTCATTCCATTGAACTCTGCCTTCAAGGTCGGAATTCTCGGCCTGATGGAAACATCCGAGTTCCCATGCAGGGATGGATACAAAACATATTTACAGCAAACCACCCGTTCACTGACTGTAACCACATAAGCAATGCCTTTTATTAACCCACAGCAATCCTCATTATTTAAAAGTAAATAACTGCCGTTTGCCAGCAGTGTAAACGTGGGGACTATTGCGGGAACTGGGGTCCCTTTCAAAACACATGCTAAATTAGGCTGTTCTTGATTACAAGAGCCGTGTAATTGTATATGTCTACACATTAATGAGTGATCTAGTGTTTCTGTGCACTCTTCACCTTTGAGATAAACTTCCTTTCCTTCCCTAAGGCATATGTATGTAAAAGGAAGCGACCAGGCTTCATGAAGGTAGGAACTACCAAGAGGCTCGTATCTACCTATGGCAAAATACTTCATACAATTTGTAAATTTAAAAAGTGCAAACGGTAAAGTTATTAATCCGTGATTAAGCCACGTTGCAGCAGTGGCTTCTGCCACAGAAAATGGTAAAGACTCCAATCGTTCAATGTGTAACATGGAAAAAGATGCATCTCTCATTAAAAGCAAACGCTGCTTGTCAGTCAAATTAAACGGGGCAAAAAGAGAGGAGACATTCATGTAATTCCGAGGCACTTTACCGGCCTTAAGCGTCTGCAGGGTCCATGCAAACTGCATAATGGAACGCAATTGATTTTGACCATGGTATAATACAGACACTTCATCTTGCACAATATCAACAACATATGACACAATGTTATCTAACGTGTAAATGCGGGAAGAAAGCGTGTTAATGCTATTATCCACAACAGCAAGCACTTTTTCTAAATTAGCTTGATCGATAGCCCTTAGGCGGGTAGCCGCCTCAATCTGTGATGTTTTCCAGATTTCATTATAAACCGCATATATCCATCTTTTAGATCTACCTCTAGCTGGGCCTTTTATGAAATCATTCAAATCAACATCGTCTGTCAGTTTAGATAAATGCAATTTAACGGACGCCAAGGTAGAATGTTTGAGCCAATTCTGACATAATTTGCCTACTGAATAAGTAGTGACAGAATGGTCATTCTCAAATCGGGGATCGACCCTGACCTGTGTAAAGCCATCAGCTAAACCCAGAAATCGATGTTGGCACGAGTCAGCACTTCTGTGCCACAGCAACCATCCATTGGGATCCAAACTGGATATGTTAAAGGACGAATTTAGCAACAGAGTTTGCAACTCTCTAATCGAAAATTTTGTAGTATTACCCCAACCTGAATATTCTTCCAAATCAGGGAAGGAAGGAGTATTTAATTTTTTAGAAGTAGCCAATCCAAAGCATGTTTAGAACCCCAAACTGATTTAAGGTCAACTGTTTCCTTCCACAACTCGTAGCCACCAACAGCTAGCTGGTCTAGAAAGGACTTCGAGTACAATAACTTAGTATCGGTAAGTCTAACTTTGGACATGGACTTTTCTGTCATTTTAAAATAAAATGAAGCGGGATTGGACTGATTAAAGTTGGTAAAATAAGTGTACTTTTTCAAAAAGGTACTCGAACTGCCTTGTAAAGGAGCTGGGCAATGCTTCCACTGTGTATAATTGACAGCACTCCTTCTGGAATTAGTTTTATGTAGGTAGTGGTTGCCAAAATGTTGGAAACAAAATAAATCACCATAATTAGCAGATTCTAAATATAAATCTTCAGCATCAAAGGCAGCATAATATTTCAAATCAGAAAACAAAGCTTCTACGGCCTGAACATCCCAATCATCAGAACGTATGTTTTGTTTAACTACATCCCCCATGTTAACTCTAAGCACATTAGGGACATATATAACCTCAGTGGGGCCATGGATTTGAAATTTAACAGCATCCCATACAATCCCATCTAGGACAGGCCAAGCAGTGATGTTAACAAAAGCCAAGTCTCTCTTCAATCTGTGTACAGTATGCGAGGAGGAATGGGGTGCCAATGTTCCATTGAGATGTCGAATGCATGTTCTTTTTTCGACATAGTGTCCATTGACGAGTCCGAAAAAATAAAACACAAAACCAATTGACATAAAAAGGTAAATCGAAAAAAGCAGCAGCCAAACATATGTCCAAGGGGGAATCAAAACATGTTTTTTGAATAATCTAGCATAGACTGCAATCCGTGAGGGCTTTCCTGATGTGTGTGAAACAGTGTCAAATGAAAATCTGGATTCTGTGGCCATACGTGTTTGTAAATCAGGCATCGATAAGTCAGTTGGATAGGCGTAGTCAATCTCATCAAGTTGAGTACCAGGCAATGTACTCAATAATGGACTAGAAATTGCAGGCATCTCGAGGGCCACCTCCGGCCCAGGACTCTAAGCAGTGGCCAATACAGAATTTCTCACAATCGAAGGACAGGAGACCGCCGGTGTCATACTAAGAAGAATCGGCCACTCTGTGTATCTTGACATTGTCAATGGAGATATACCTGTTATCCTTATGACCTGGTAATGGTGGTAAAATGACTGTTCTCGTGCCCTTCACAACAAGCACAGGAACTGGAGCTCTGTAAGAGGGACCAAATTCTTTCTTGTTTTCGATCTTCTCCCGAACCAATTCTCCGACTTAGGGTAGCCAGCCAACTACCGGGATCTGCAACGCATCATCCGAAGTGGAGGGCATATGTTCCTTTGCAAGACTGTCCCTTGTCTTTTGTAGAGTCTGTAAAACATTGCAATGTTTATCTACGTTAAAGGAGGTAGCATCAGCCACCGAGTCTAGACCGTCAAGATCCGGTACATACATCTTGATACCAAAGAGCATTTCGTATGGGGTCCGCCCACCCAGAGACCTTCTAGGGAGATTATTAAGAGCACGCTGCACGCCATTGAGATGGGCCAGCCAGTTCCTGCCAGTGCCTATAACTCGAGCTGTCAATGATTGCTTTAAGTCACGGTTCATTCGTTCTACTACACTGTTGCCCTCAGGCCTGTATGGAGACGAAAACTTGACTTGGACCCCCAACGAAGCCATGGCATCCTTATACGCCTTAGAGGCGAAAGCAGGACCCTGATCCGAATGGAAGGTACCACAGGCAAAAATCCCTACAAAGACACGCAAATCCCTGATGACAGTCCGTGAATCAGCGCTGCGGTGCGGCCACAGCCAGACAAAGCGTGTGCATGAATCAACTGCGACTAAGACATACTTATATGCAGTATCAGAAGAAACAGGACCGCAGTGATCTAAATAAACACAACCTAGTGGTTTATTAGAAATGAACAACTGTGTTTGGGGCGGACGCGCAGCAGATGAAGGCTTAATCTGCTGGCAAATGTCACATTGAAGGACATAATCACGCGTCTGTTTGTATAGTCCCCGCCACCAAAAACGCTGTTGTAACTGAGCCACAGTGGCTGAAACGCCTGCATGCGCAGACGCAACACCTTCATGGGCCGCTGTGAGCAGAGTATTTCTGCGATCAGCATTGGGAATCAATCTCTCCCCAACGTCAGGTATTTCCACATAAGGAACCTTATCGGGACTTAAGTGGTATGTGTACTTCGAAGGGAACCCCTTAGGATATTTACTTCCCTTCTCATTCGCAGCAATAGCTGCCAAGATATCATCATCAATCTTACTTCTGGACCGTGTAACTGCTGCAACTAAATATGTCGATACCGCTGATTTCGCTGCCTCATCAGCAAGCGAGTTGCCAAAAGCGTGGACTCCAACGCGCTGATGACCAAGAGTATGAATTACAAACCCGAGTGGCAACTGCTCTTTAAGCTCAGCCACTCGGACCCAGAGCATTTTATGTTTTATTGTGCTACCCTTGGAATCACAAAAATCATTCTGAATCCAAAAGAACAAGTTTTCATTGTAAGACTGGACACAGTAGTAAGAATCACTTACAATAAGAGTTGTCACACTAGGATCAGCGTACTCCAATGCAAGCATCAGAGCACGAAGCTCTGCCAATTGTGCGGTGCAGTCCCCTAGAGTCTGTGTGTGCACGACTCTGGACTTGAACTCATCGTTCACCATGGCACCTACCGCAATGGCGCATGCGGAAACGTAGGCGTGTTTAGAGCCATGCGCAACCTGCGCCGAACCATCAGTGTATATGATGCAATGGAAATCCTCCAAAGGCCTCACAGCCAAAGGTGCAAGATGAACGAATTCATATTGCAAAAACTCCTGCGACCGTAAGGAGGCATCAAATATAAATGTGACATCCGGAGATGTCAATGAAGCAGCCATTGTATCCACCGAGGGTGCAAAGCTTTACAATTTGGTACACTGGCTTTCGTAACTGCCTCCAAAGCAGGACACGGGGTAACAACCAACATGCGTTTTCCCTGTGACAGAGCACGTTCCTTAAGAATCGCCATCTGTACAGCCGTCAAAACTTTTTCCACAGTGGAAAACCGCATTTCAGCCGAAGTGTACAAGTGTGACTTGTAGGCAATAGGAACTGTGTCTCCTTCGTTAAAATTAAGGTATGTGAAACCTACCGCCCCTGGGACGATTCTTATCACCAGGTTGGTGTGGTTATCACAAGTCTGTAAGTATTTAGAAGCGAGCAGATCAGCCTGCAAAGATTGCAGAATTGCTGAGTGCTCCGGCAGCCAGCATGATTTGGTAAAAGTAGGTTGTATCAAAGCATACAATGGCTTAATACGCTGGTCATACTCAGGAATGTATGTTCTCCCGAAGTGCAAAAATCCCAGCAAAGACTGTAATTTTTTCAGAGTTTTCGGAGCGCGCAGATGTGCGCATTTCTCCAAGAAGTGAGGAGCCAATCCTCTACCTTCATTGTTGAGCTCGTAGCCCAGGAACAACACGGTGTACTCTGCAATGTGCGATTTTGCAAAGTTTAATTTGTAACCGAAGTCTGCAAAGCTACAAATTAAGCGGTCAACTCGACACAGATGCTCCCAAAGTTCGTCGTCTGTGAGATAAATGTCATCCACATACGAGCAAGCATCAGGGTCGATTCAGACTTGGAACCTCAGTGAGTTAGGGTGTGCCAAAACTCACCTTAGTACCCAAAATCCCCTACCAGACTAGCTACAGTGTCTCATTGGTCATTATAAACTCCCAATGCTTAGCCAAACCAGAACATGGACTTAGGATACCTCAGGTAACGTGGAACACATGAACACTCTTTCGTTATACAATCAGTTCAATCCAGAACAAGGAGTAAAAGAGGACGCGTGCATATTTGAAATGTTTATTTACTAATGCAGTGTTCTCAAACGCAGTATCTTAGCAAACATATTATAAGAAACAAAGTAATCAGCATAGTTATTATGCATGCGAAGCACCATCAAGTGTGTTTGTATGCTCTGTGCAATGCAATATAAAACGCGCCTAAAGTCAGAACTTGGCCGCAGCTGCATGTATGTTATGTCTAGGAACGTGCGAAGATCAGACCTCATAACAACTACTGTGTTGAGATATCCTTGAAGGTTTCAGCACTCACTGTACAGACACAGCTTACCAAGCAAAGCTGATATCAGAGCAATAACATATTGTTCTCGTGTGGAGCAAAACACTCTACTAGGCACAAAGCTAAAGCAACAATTATGTGTCGTGTGCAGAAGCAGCAAAAAGGTAAAATGGTGTTTAAACTCCTAATAAGCTCATGATAACTTAACACAGTGTGTAGGCAAAGCATATCTATATGACAATCCTGTGATTCTGGGCAATCACTTAATCTCCCCGTGCCTGAAAATGTAATGTAAATACGGTGCTCATGTAAAGCGCTCCAATACCTTCGGGTCGAGTTTGCGCTATATAAACATGCAAAAAAAATAAAAGTGCAGCTTCAACGTGTAGGCCCCTCTCCCTCGATTCGCATCTGCTCTCAGCCTCTCGCATTCAAGGTTCAACCAGCTGAGTAGCTGCAGGGCCCGTCCTGTGCATCCCAGGGCTAGAACCCCACATGTCGGCTCACGGATCTCAAGCAACACCAGTAGTAGCTAGGACAGGGCAGTTGTGGAGTGGCGGGAATTGACGGAAGTGCCGGAGAGACAGGGAAGAACGTCTCTCTCGGCCGCCATCATGGCCCCATAGGTCTTGCCTTTAAAGTTGAGTGCCGACCTATAGTCTTTGCCACTGCTTTTTCTATTGGTCCTCTGTGAATATATGTGAGTTTTTAATTGTACTGTTCTAAAAATGATTGTCGGCCATGATGGAAGAGTAAATTAAGCATGGCAAAATTACATTGGTTAATCACTACGTAGGCTCCCTCGCGTGTGCATGTATTGCCCATCTTGGAACAGTGATAAAATGCTTTTTCAGCAGTCAAAGATGACCGTGCATGCATGTGCCTACATTGTGATGCACCAGTCACCATTATTTATTATCTTTAAAACACCATGGATGGTCATTTAGAACAGTAAATTAAGCTAAGTATTTACTTGCGCATGATCAGTAACCAAAAGGAGTGGGTGGCCTGATATCAGTGTGCTGCTGCCAGGCACCTGCAGAAGGAAAAAAACTCAGTGTGAGAAGGGATAGGGTTGTGGTCAGAGGGCAGCGGCGCAACAGACAGGGAAGAGAGGGGTCTGGTATCGGTGTGCATCTGCTGAGCTCTTGGGAAAAAATAAATAACCAAAAGTGCAACACTGGATGAGGGTGAGGTGCACAACATACAGGAAAACAAAATGTCTGGCAGGAGTGTGCAGATGATGAACAGTCCTGCCAAATACCCCGCATCAAGCGTTAGACTAACGCATTTTAGCCTGGTGGTTCGCATTACCGCACAAAAATGCATTAGCCATGCATTTTTAGTGCCTTGAGACCACCTGCTCACTGTGAGGCAGACTGTAAGTGATTGCAATCATCAGAGAGAAGCTGAATTTACAGCAGCAGAGCCAGCGAGTCCTGTGAAGAATGTGCTACAAGAATTGTACTGGGCTTGTTCAATCAGGTCTGTGTGTAAATGACATTGAACATAGCAGGTTACTCTCACTATGGGCGCTGTCAATCGCGCGGACTGTTGTCAGCTGACTGCCTTCATATATAAACATTTGAGACCCGCCACGGCTGCCTCGGAGGGCGTACCATTTCACATGGCTTGCAGTTCCAATCTTCCGATGGTAGTGTGTGTAGAGACAGTCAAGTGAATCTAGGGGTAGTGCCTTCCATGTGTTGCTGTTTTTCAACAACTGGCTTCACCCCCACCCATGACCCGTTAGTGCCACAAACCTCGTGTATCAACAAGCATTTACAATGCAATGGTCTCGGCATCATTAAAGGTAGAGCTATTGGCATTGCTCATGACATTTCTTTTTTTTCTCCTTAAATCATAAATAAATGGCATTGTCATTTACATTGCCAATACACAGCAATCTGCACTCAACAGCACACAGCACTCTGCACTCAACAGCACACGGCACTCTGCACAACAGCACACAGCACTCTGCACTCAACAGCACACAGGACTCTGCACAACAGCACACAGCACTCTGCACAACAGCACACAGCACTCTGCACAACAGCACACAGCACTCTGCACTCAACAGCACACAGCACTCTGCACTCAACAGCACACAGCACTCTGTACAACAGCACACAGCACTCTGCACAACAGCACACAGCACTCTGCACTCAACAGCACACAGCACTCTGTACAACAGCACACAGCACTCTGCACTCAACAGCACACAGCACTCTGCACACAGCACTCTGCACTCAACAGCACTCTGCGCTCAACAGCACACTGCGCTCAACAGCACACAGCACTCTGCGCTCAACAGCACACAGCACTCTGCGCTCAACAGCACACAGCACTCTGCGCTCAACAGCACACAGCACTCTGCGCTCCACAGCACTCTGCACTCCACAGCACTCTGCACTCAACAGCACTCTGCACTCAACAGCACTCTGCACTCAACTGCACACTCACTCTGCATTCTGCACTCACTACTCTGCACTCACTACTCTGCACTCACTACTCACTACTCTGCACTCACTACTCACTACTCTGCACTCACTACTCTGCACTCACTACTCTGTACTCACTACTCTGCACTCACTACTCTGCACTCACTACTCACTACTCTGCACTCACTACTCTGCACTCACTACTCTGCACTCACTACTCTGCACTCACTACTCACTACTCACTACTCTGCACTCACTACTCACTACTCTGCACTCACTACTCACTACTCTGCACTCACTACTCACTACTCTGCACTCACTACTCACTACTCTGCACTCACTACTCTACACTCACTACTCTACACTCACTACTCTACACTCACTACTCTACACTCACTACTCAACTCTACACTCACTACTCTGCACTCACTACTCTACACTCACTACTCTACACTCACTACTCTGCACTCACTACTCTGCACTCACTACTCTGCACTCACAACTCTGCACTCACAACTCTGCACTCACAACTCTGCACTCACAACTCACTACTCTGCACTCACTACTCACTACTCTGCACTCACTACTCACTACTCTGCACTCACTACTCTGCACTCACTACTCACTACTCTGCACTCAATACTCTGCACTCAATACCCTGCATTTAATACCCTGCACTCAATACCCTGCACTCTACACTCACTACTCTACAGTCACTACTCTACACTCACTACTCTACACTCACTTCTCTACACTCACTTCTCTACACTCACTACTCTGTACTCACTACTCTGCACTCACTACTCTGCACTCACTACTCACTACTCTGCACTCAATACTCTGCACTCAATACCCTGCATTTAATACCCTGCACTCAATACCCTGCACTCTACACTCACTACTCTACAGTCACTACTCTACACTCAGTACTCTACACTCACTACTCTACACTCACTACTCTGCACTCACTACTCTGCACTCACTACTCTGTACTCACTACTCTGCACTCACTACGCTGCACTCACTACTCACTACTCTGCACTCAATACTCTGCACTCAATACCCTGCACTCAATACCCTGCACTCAATACCCTGCACTCTACACTCACTACTCTACACTCACTACTCTACACTCACTACTCTACACTCACTACTCTGTACTCACTACTCTGCACTCACTACTCTGCACTCACTACTCACTACTCTGCACTCACTACTCTGCACTCAATACTCTGCACTCAATACTCTGCACTCAATACCCTGCACTCAATACCCTGCACTCAATACCCTGCACTCTACACTCACTACTCTACACTCACTACTCTACACTCACTACTCTACACTCACTACTCTACACTCACTACTCAATACTCTGCGCTCAATACTCTGCATACTCTACACTCACTACTCTGCACTCACTACTCTACACTCACTACTCTACACTCACTACTCTACACTCACTACTCTACACTCACTACTCACTACTCTGCACTCACTACTCTACACTCACTACTCTACACTCACTACTCTACACTCACTACTCTACACTCACTACTCTGCACTCACTACTCTGCACTCACTACTCTGCACTCACTACTCTCTACACTCACTACTCTCTACACTCACTACTCTACACTCACTACTCTGTACTCACTACTCTGCACTCACTACACTCACTACTCTGCACTCACTACTCTGCACTCACTACTCTGCACTCACTACTCTGCACTCACTACTCTGCACGCACTACTCTGCACTCAATACTCTGCACTCAATACTCTGCACTCAATACCCTGCACTCAATACCCTGCACTCTACACTCACTACTCTACAATCACTACTCTACACTCACTACTCTACACTCACTACTCTGCACTCACTACGCTACACTCACTACTCTACACTCACTACTCTACACTCACTACTCTACACTCACTACTCACTACTCTGCACTCACTACTCACTACTCTGCACTCACTACTCTGCACTCACTACTCTGCACTCACTACTCTGCACTCACTACTCACTACTCTGCACTCACTACTCACTACTCTGCACTCACTACTCTACACTCACTACTCACTACTCTGCACACACTACTCACTACCCTGCATTCACTACTCACTACTCTGCACTCAGTACTCTACACTCACTACTCACTACTCTGCACTCACTACTCACTACTCTGCATTCACTACTCACTACTCTGCACTCACTACTTTGCACTCACCACTCTGCACTCACTACTTTGCACTCACTACTCTGCACTCACTACTTTGCACTCACTACTCTGCACTCATTACTCACTACTCTGCACTCACTACTCTGCACTCACTACTCTGCACTCACTACTCTGCACTCACTACTCTGCACTCACTACTCTGCACTCACTACTCACTACTCTGCACTCAGTACTCACTACTCTGCACTCACTACTCTGCACTCACTGCTCTGCACTCACTACTCACTACTCTGCACTCACTACTCTGCACTCACTACTCACTACTCTGCACTCACTACTCTGCACTCACTACTCTGCACTCACTACTCTGCACTCACTACTCTGCACTCACTACTCACTACTCTGCACTCACTACTCACTACTCTGCACTCACTACTCACTACTCTGCATTCACTACTCACTACTCTGCATTCACTACTCACTACTCTGCACTCACTACTTTGCACTCACCACTCTGCACTCACTACTTTGCACTCACTACTCTGCACTCACTACTTTGCACTCACTACTCTGCACTCATTACTCACTACTCTGCACTCACTACTCTGCACTCACTACTCACTACTCTGCACTCACTACTCTGCACTCACTACTCTGCACTCACTACTCTGCACTCACTACTCACTACTCTGCACTCAGTACTCACTACTCTGCACTCACTACTCTGCACTCACTGCTCTGCACTCACTACTCACTACTCTGCACTCACTACTCTGCACTCACTACTCACTACTCTGCACTCACTACTCTGCACTCACTACTCTGCACTCACTACTCTGCACTCACTACTCACTACTCTGCACTCACTACTCACTACTCTGCACTCACTACTCTGCACTCACTACTCACTACTCTGCACTCACTACTCTGCACTCACTACTCACTACTCTGCACTCACTACTCTGCATTCACTACTCACTACTCTGCACTCACTACTCTGCACTCACTACTCTGCACTCACTACTCACTACTCTGCACTCACTACTCTACAATCACTACTCACTACTCTGCACTCACTACTCTGCACTCACTACTCTGCACTCACTACTCTGCACTCACTACTCACTACTCTACACTCACTACTCACTACTCTACACTCAATACTCACTACCCTACAATCACTACTCACTACTCTGCACTCACTACTCTGCACTCACTACTCTGCACTCACTACTCTGCACTCACTACTCTGCACTCACTACTCTGCACTCTGCACTCACTACTCTGCACTCACTACTCTGCACTCACTACTCTGCACTCACTACTCTGCAATCACTACTCTGCACTCTGCACTCACTACTCTGCACTCTGCACTCACTACTCTGCACTCTGCACTCACTACTCTGCACTCTGCACTCACTACCCTGCACTCTGCACTCACTACTCTGCACTCACTACTCTGCACTCACTACTCTGCACTCACTACTCTGCACTCACTGCTCTGCACTCACTACTCACTACTCTGCACTCACTACTCTGCACTCACTACTCACTACTCTGCACTCACTACTCTGCACTCACTACTCTGCACTCACTACTCACTACTCTGCACTCACTACTCTGCACTCACTACTCACTACTCTGCACTCACTACTCACTACTCTGCATTCACTACTCACTACTCTGCATTCACTACTCACTACTCTGCACTCACTACTTTGCACTCACCACTCTGCACTCACTACTTTGCACTCACTACTCTGCACTCACTACTTTGCACTCACTACTCTGCACTCATTACTCACTACTCTGCACTCACTACTCTGCACTCACTACTCACTACTCTGCACTCACTACTCTGCACTCACTACTCTGCACTCACTACTCTGCACTCACTACTCACTACTCTGCACTCAGTACTCACTACTCTGCACTCACTACTCTGCACTCACTGCTCTGCACTCACTACTCACTACTCTGCACTCACTACTCTGCACTCACTACTCACTACTCTGCACTCACTACTCTGCACTCACTACTCTGCACTCACTACTCTGCACTCACTACTCACTACTCTGCACTCACTACTCACTACTCTGCACTCACTACTCTGCACTCACTACTCACTACTCTGCACTCACTACTCTGCACTCACTACTCACTACTCTGCACTCACTACTCTGCATTCACTACTCACTACTCTGCACTCACTACTCTGCACTCACTACTCTGCACTCACTACTCTGCACTCACTACTCACTACTCTGCACTCACTACTCTACAATCACTACTCACTACTCTGCACTCACTACTCTGCACTCACTACTCTGCACTCACTACTCTGCACTCACTACTCACTACTCTACACTCACTACTCACTACTCTACACTCAATACTCACTACCCTACAATCACTACTCACTACTCTGCACTCACTACTCTGCACTCACTACTCTGCACTCACTACTCTGCACTCACTACTCTGCACTCACTACTCTGCACTCACTACTCTGCACTCTGCACTCACTACTCTGCACTCACTACTCTGCACTCACTACTCTGCACTCACTACTCTGCACTCACTACTCTGCACTCACTACTCTGCAATCACTACTCTGCACTCTGCACTCACTACTCTGCACTCTGCACTCACTACCCTGCACTCTGCACTCACTACCCTGCACTCTGCACTCACTACTCTGCACTCTGCACTCACTACCCTGCACTCTGCACTCACTACCCTGCACTCTGCACTCACTACCCTGCACTCTGCACTCACTACTCTGCACTCAATACTCTGCACTCAATACTCTGCACTCAATACTCTGCACTCTGCACTCACTACTCTGCACTCACTACTCTGCACTCACTACTCTGCACTCACTACTCTGCACTCTGCACTCACTACTCTGCACCTACCACCGTACAAGTCAGAGGCCACCAAAGTCATCTGCGGCGTCCCTCAAGGATCCTCGTTGAGTCCCACCCTCTTCAACGTCTACATGAGCCCCCTCGCGGCCATCGCACGCCAACACAACCTCAACATAATCTCCTACGCTGACGACACCCAGCTGATCCTCTCCCTGACCAACGACCCCACCACCGCCAGAGCCAACCTGCACGAAGGGATGAGAGACGTAGCCGAATGGATGACGACCAGCCGCCTGAAACTGAACTCAGACAAGACGGAGGTCCTCATCCTGGGCTCCTCACCCTCCGCCTGGGACGACTCCTGGTGGCCTCCCGCCCTAGGCACCGCACCCAAACCAACGGACCACGCACGCAACCTGGGCTTCATCCTGGACTCCTCCCTCTCCATGACCAGGCAAGTCAACGCCGTCTCCTCATCATGCTTCAACATCCTGCGCATGCTACGTAAGATCTTCCGGTGGATCCCCACCGAGACGAGGAAGACGGTCACCCAAGCCCTCGTCACCAGCCGACTGGACTACGGCAACGCCCTCTACGCCGGAACCACTGCCAAACTCCAGAAGAGACTCCAGCGGATCCAGAACGCCTCGGCGAGACTCATCCTCGACATCCCCCGACGCAGCCACATCTCCGGACACCTGAGAGATCTGCACTGGCTCCCGGTCAACAAGAGAATCACCTTCCGCCTCCTCACCCACGCACACAAAGCCCTACACGACCAAGGCCCGAGCTACCTCAACAACCGGATCAACTTCTACACTCCCAAGCGCCTCCTCAGATCAACCAACCACGCCCTCGCCGCCGTCCCCCGCATCCGAAGAGCGACAACAGGAGGAAGATCCTTCTCCTACCTGGCCGCCAAGACCTGGAACTCACTTCCCACCAATCTGCGCCTGACCCAAGACCACCTCTCCTTCAGGAAGAAGCTCAAGACCTGGCTGTTCGAGCAGTAGCGGCACCCCCCCCCCCTCCCAGCGCCTTGAGACCCTACGGGTGAGTAGTGCGCTCTACAAATGACCTGATTGATTGATTGATTGCTCACTACTCTGCACTCACTACTCTGCACTCACTACTCTGCACTCACTACTCTGCACTCACTACTCTGCACTCACTACTCTGCACTCTGTACTCACTACCCTGCACTCTGCACTCACTACCCTGCACTCTGCACTCACTACCCTGCACTCTGCACTCACTACTCTGCACTCACTACTCTGCACTCACTACTCTGCACTCACTACTCTGCACTCTGCACTCACTACTCTGCACTCAATACTATGCACTCAATACTCTGCACTCTGCACTCACTACTCTGCACTCACTACTCTGCACTCACCACTCACTACTCTGCACTCACTACTCAATACTCTGCAGTCAATACTCTGCAGTCAATACTCTGCACTCAATACTCTGCACTCACTACTCACTACTCTACACTCACTACTCTACACTCACTACTCACTACTCTACACTCACTACTCTACACTCACTACTCACTATTGTGCACTCACTACTCTGCACTCAATACTCTGCACTCAATACTCTGCACTCAATACTCTGCACTCACTACTCTGCACTCACTACTCTGCACTCACTACTCTGCACTCACTACTCTGCACTCACTACTCTGCACTCAATACCCTGCACTCAATACTCTGCACTCAATACTCTGCACTCAATACTCTGCACTCTACTCTACGCTCACTGTCATTAACGGAACTGTTAACTCGTATATATGGTATAAAGAAAATATATAAATACACTTAATTTCTGTAACAAAGCCCTACTTGAGCATTTACGTTCATGAATAACTAGCCATGTACCGATAAACTTACCAAAGACCAAAATGTCGGTGGGCACGCAGTTTTAAACATACTGGACATATTAAAGTGTAACGTATGGGGACTCGGTACTCAATCACGTGCTCACTCAGCTCGTGTTGATGTTCTTTACAGAGGAGCGGGCGTGCACGCCTGTCACACTCTCCAGCACACCCCATGCACAGCCTATGCAGCAGGGCCCCTCCCTGCAGAGGGAAGGCCGCCCGTCCAGCAGGGTGGCACCGGGGCCACTGTGCACTGCACGTGCACCTTCAAAGCGGATGGCATGCTGCTCTCCTGCGCGCGCCCAGCGCAGGAAGCATCTGCCACCGCAATAAAGATATCAATGGGCACCCGCAGTGCGCAGCAGCATCTCTCGGCCCCCATCAGCCGTGGGAGTGGACGCCCTGGCACAGCCCACGGCTGGTCCCCCGTAGTAGTAAACAGAAGAGAAGCATCTACCCCCAACCCTTCTCTAGCCCTAAATACTTGCCCTCCTCGCCTTAAACCTTCATCGGGATGCGTCCGCTCTGATAACCTCCATCTTCCTGAGCTCGTCGCTCAGCTGCTCTGCGCCCCGCGTAGGATGCAGCTCAAAGCCACAGGAACGCCCCTTACGTGAGCGTGCACGGAGGCTGAGGATCGCCGACGAAGACACGCAGAGCTCCGAGTCTGCCTGCTGCCGAGACTGACCCGAAGAGCCCGGTGAGTTTGGGGTGTCGGTGACTGTGTGTGGTGGGGGGTGTGTGAGTGTTGGGGGGGGGGGAGAGGGAAGGGATGTGTGTGTGCCTGTGTGTCTGTGTGTGTGCCTGTGTGTGTCTGTGTGTGTGTGTGTCGGCCAGCCTGCAAAAAGCGCGTCCCCAGACCCTGGTAGGCTCGTGCACAGCTCTGTCCTCCCTTGAGAGCTGACTCGACTGCAATAGGTCTCGGCCGAGACCTAAAAAGCATATGCCTACTAGGTGGTATTGCACCAGGTCTACCCTGTGTATATGGTGTACTGTGACTGTAACTTGTGCCAGGGCACTTCAGTGCTCGGAAGCAGCCTCGCTGGCAAGTTGCGCTTTACCAAACACAAAACTTTTAAGGAAATTAACTAAATTCATCAACAACACTGCAATGTGTGTAGATGTAGTACTGCTATTGAGCGCACAACTAAAAAAAATAGCAGACAAAATGTGCGCTGTGGGAGCAAAATAATAGTGCCCATGTGCTACTCAAACACTCATAATTCACTGCACAAACGGCAAAAGCTCATAAACTCACTGCGAAATAAACAAAAAATACTGTAGCGCTGACTGTTTAATCACCAATGGACATTCCAGAGCCTGGATACCTTGGATGTTTGAATGGCCAGCCTTGCATACAAAACCATAGAGTAAACTGCTTTTATGCGCTGAACTGAATGGTCTGCTTTTGTTACATATAGCGCTTAACAGTCTACCCAGCTTTTGTTTGTATACTCTCTACATTGCAGCGATCATGAAGCTCGGCACATAAAAGCACTCTGCCCAGGAACACACAATTTTGTAAATAAAGCAAGCTGGGATTGGAAGTCGAGTTTGCTTGATTCCCTGCTAATAACATTCTCCCATGTTTTACTGCTTTATAATTATCACCTTAGCATGAACCATATTTTGTTAATAACAACAGAAGTAGAATGGACAAATTAATTTGTGTGAGCCCATGAGTGAGAGATCAGAGCATTATACTAACGACAGAAAGAGGTGGTACATATAGTTTTAGAGCACACTTCTACCTCACTTTTAGTGAAGTGTGGGTGTTCTTTGCCTTCCCCATCCTGCCAGCACCTCCATAAACATTACACACTTTCACACACAGTCGATTCTATCCAGAAAAAGTTAGTTGAACTCAGAGGAGTTGTTTCATCTTCATCCTCGTTCCACCCCCAAACGCAATGTTTACACATAAATGGATACCTCTCTCCATAGCATTCACCGCAGAACTTCAGTGTATGTAGGCGCTTCATAGAGATTGCCATATGGATTCGATGCATAGTAAAGTTGATAGAACACAAGACTTTAATTTATAGTACAGGCACTGTGTTTCTGCTCAGGCATTGTAAGTTTTGATAGATATGATTATTTCCCTCATTCAAATAAATTTTGTTTGAATGAATGCAGTTGTTGTGAAATAAGTGGACTGTTATAATCCATGGCATGATTCTCAAGCAGTAATTTATTTTGATTTTGGCGGCTTTCGCGTTGTCCACATAGGCACTGGGTATGACAATTGTACTGTTTGGTGGTGCCGGAATGTAGCTGGGTGAATTAACTGGGAAAAGTCGCGGCTGCCTCCTAAGAACAAGTTTGAGCACCTGTACTTATTTTTTTTTACAAATTAAGCACTGCTCTGACACCTTTTGTCAGGCTGCATTATCAGCAGAGGATTACAAAGGGCAGGGACTGTTCTTTCTATCCCGCAGCCAGAGTAGGGCCGCTGGCGCCGCTCAGGTAGGTGCCCTTGGATAAGGCTGTCTCATATTAGCGTTGCAGGATCCGACTCGACGCAGGCTGTGGCAGCAGGATGTGTTGCGTTTTTAGGATTAAATCTTTTTAATTCATCGCATAAACACCGACCCATGCTTGTGAAAGCACCGGCCACACAATAACAATGCAAAAGTAACCCCATGGCAGGCGCAAGTTCCATACAGATGTGTTAAACACAGCAAGCCGCCTACAACCCTGTCGGGCCGGCCGCGTCTAAAGGCAAGAGAACCAGTCGGAAGCTGTAGCCATGTGTGTAATAAAACCAAACCCCAAACTAACCCCCCCCCCTTTCCTACCCCCTACCCCCCTCCTTGTCCGCTGAGTAAACCAAACAGAGACCCCCAACCAGTCCTGCAGCAATAAAGGGGCAGCATTTGAACTATTTTATATCTGGACTTTCCGCCTGCGAGCCTTTGCCTTGGGCTCAGTGAGTGGAGTGTCCGCGAGATGCAGCAACCTCAGATAACGGGGACAGCTCAGCTCCCTGAACTCCCCGGTGAGTAAAGTCAAGAATGGCCGCCAGAGGTCTGCAAACTCCTCACCTCTCCCCGCCGCTTTCAAGGACAGCTTCTCCATCCCCAGGATGGTCCAAAGTCTGTGTAGCCAGCAAAGTTGTACGGGGGGCTGCGGGTCCCTCCAGCGGGCCACAATGTTCTGCACAGCCGCCCCTAGTGCGATAGCAATCAGCCTCCCCCTCATGGATTTCAGGGGGTACATCAGCGCATTTGGTAAGCCAAGGAGTATGTAGGCAGGGAATCTAGGGAGCTGGGTGTCTAAGTGCGTGTCTATTAGATCTAGGATGGTGGACCAGTATTGTTGCAGCCGCTCGCAGCTCCATAGCAGGTGCTCAAGTGTTCCCCGTTCCCCGCACCCCCTCCAACAGCGATCACTAACTTGGGGGTCCCAGCGATGTATTCGCGCTGGGGTATGGTACCAATATGTGGCTACCTTAGTCAGGGTCTCTGTGAGGCCAGTGTGATAGGCTGAGTGCCGGGCCCTGTGGTATATCCCTTCCCATTCTTTGCGCGTGAGTTGCCTCCCAAGGTCTTCCTCCCACCTAGCCCTCCCTGAATTGTATGTGTATATGTTGGTGAGGAGTAAGTGTTGGTATAAGTCCGAAAGTAATTTCTTCTCGGATGTGCGTGTTAGGAGCCACTTCTCGTACGGCGTGAGGAAACGCTGCGCTCCTGGTCTAATGGACGGGTGCAGGACCCAGTGCCGGACCTGTAAATAGGGCAGTCGATCTGCCTCCTGTACCCCATAATCCTCCTTTACCTTCTGAAAGGAGATGATGCCTTCGAGGTTAAACATATGGCCCGCCTCCCTACAGGGTGTAGTCCTCCACGTTTTAAAGAGCTGTGGGTCAAGACCCAGTGTAAAGTCAGGGTTCCCGAATAACGGCTTTAACGGGGAGGGAAACGAAGTGAGTTCTCTCCGGACAGCCACCTGGTCCCACACTTTCATCACCGTACTCGTAATGTACAATGCATAGAGGTTAGGTGGCCTGTGATGCCGCGGTAAAAAGGGAACACCCTGGAGGGGTCGGCCAGCCACTGCCTGGTCCTGGAAGAGCCAATGTTTGCTGGATTCAAGCTGGTGCCATTCCACCAGAGTGCGCAACTGTGCCGCTTGGAAGTATAGGGTGAGGTCGGGCAGGCCCACGCCCCCATGAGCCGGGGGGAGAGTTGCGATCTGCTGCTTAAAGCGGGGACGACGCCCGTTCCATACATAACGCGCCAGATCCGCCTGAGTTTTCTGGAGCCATCCCATCGGTGGGCGCAGAGGAAGGGTCTGGAAGACGTAGAGGACCTGCGGTAGGAGGGTCATCTTGACTGCCGCTATACGTCCTAGCCAGGAAAGCGTGAGGCGGTTCCATTTCCTTAGTGTCTCACTGAGGTGCGCACTTAGCCTGGAGTAGTTGGCCTCCGACGTGCCTCGCACTGTCGGCTCCAGTAAGACCCCCAGATACGGAATTGTGGCGGTAGGCCACTGCAGGTCAAATTCGGCCTTGGCATCCGCCAACACATCAGGGGGTAGGGACACATTCAACGCCACTGATTTTTCCATATTGATTTTAAAACCCGAGGCCCGGGCGAAGGAGTGCAGCTAGAACGAGGAGCGCCCGCAGGGATTGCATTGGGTCCATGAGGGAGAGCAGGATGTCGTCCGCATATAAGCTAATCTTGTGTGTGTCTACCCCAAAGGGGATGCCTCTGATGCGTTGGTGTTGTCTGACCCGTTGCGCCAGTGGCTCCATGTAGAGCGCGAACAGGAGGGGGGAGAGCGGGCAGCCCTGCCTGGTCCCTCTGCCTATCGGAAAACGTGGCGAGGTATGACCATTGACTCGGACCGTCACGTTAGGCTGTCTGTAGCAGTTAAATATCCAATTGCGGAGAGTCTCCCCAAAGCCGAATCTCTGGAGCGTCTGTTCTAGATAGGGCCAATGCACCCAGTCGAACGCCTTCTCAGCGTCTATGGTGAGAAGCATACAACCCGGTCTTGTGCGAGATCCTGCTTCGATGAGGTGGAGGACGCGTCTGGTGTTATCGCTCGTTTGCCGCTGGGGGATGAAGCCCGCCTGGTCGGGTTCAACCAGCTGCTGCATATAGGGAGCCAGCCGGTTCGCAATGATACCCGTATACAGCTTAAGGTCTACGTTTAGTAGGGATATCGGCCTGTAGGAGCCGCAGCGAGTGGGGTCCCTGCCTGCTTTGGGTATCACCGAAATTGCCGCCTCCAATAGCTCCGGAGGGACAGCTCCTGCTTGATCGAAGGTGTTGAAGAGATCCCGCAGCAAAGGGGCCACCTGCTGGCAGAACTTCTTATAAAAAGCCGCGGAGTAGCCATCTGGGCCCGGGGATTTCCCCAGCTTGAGGCGGGAGATCGCTGAAATGACTTTCTCCAAGCCTATGGGCCTATCGAGGAACTGTGCTTGTGCCTCACTCAGAGATGGAAGGGTTGCTCCCTCCAGGTAGTCGCTGCCGAGTTGTAGGTCTAGCCTATCTGCTTCATATAGGTCTGCATAGAAAGTCCCAAACGTTGCCGCGATGGCAGCGTCATCCGTGAGCGAGTCACCTTGATTAGATTGGATGGTACGGATATGTCGCCGCTGCCGTTGTTCTCGCAGCTTGCAAGCCAACAGTTTTCCGCACCGGTCGCCACCGGTGTAGTAGGCATGTTTCAGGCGTATAGCGGCAAACTCCGCCACGTCCTGATCTAGTGCGGCCAGCATCTTTCGCTCTGTGCATAGCTGGCGCCAAGCCCTGACAGCCCCAGTGCGTTGGTGTAGCTGCTCCAGTTCCGTTACGTGTTGTGTGAGTTCAGCCCTCTTCTGCGCGCGTTCCCTATTATTGGCCACGGCTAATGAAATAAACTCGCCGCGGATGACAGTTTTAAGTGTTGCCCGTTGGGTAGCTTTAGTAGTGTCGCCGTTAGTGTTGTGTGTGAGGAATTGGCTGATGGCGGCCTTAATCTTCTCCACCGAGGAGGGGTTCTGCAGCAAACCATCTCACAAGCGCCAGTACCGTTGCGGGCTAGGTGTGTCTGGTACCCGAAAGGATGCCTCTATCGGGGAGTGGTCGGACAGTGAGGCCGGGAGGATCTCAACATCTTGTGCGCGCGTCGCTAGTTGGGAGGAACACAAAAGGTAATCTAGTCGCGCATAAGACCCATGGGCTGCCGAGTAATGAGTGTAGGCCGTGGCATGGGGATGGCAGTGTCTCCACAGGTCAACTAGTCCCAGGTCTGCAAGGTATGCGTGCCCCTCCGCTGACAATGCCCCCACCTGGCCGGACCTCTTGTTGGAGCGGTCAGCGGTGTTATGAAACACCAGGTTGAGGTCCCCCCTAGCAATAGGTGCGGATGCGTGTTGGCTGTGGCTGCTTCTAGTGCGGAATGTAAGTACCTCTCTTGCCCTTCATTGAGTGCGTACATAGAGCCTATCAATAGTGTCTGCCCCGCCACGAGAAAGCGATGGACCAGTAGCCTACCCTTCACCTCCGCCTCCTTCTGCAACACCCGCCCTCTGAAGGATTTTGCCACCAGTATTGCCACCCCAGCCACTTTCTTGGATGCGTACGAAAAAAGCTGCTCTGGAAAGGAGCGGGACCGAAGCCTATGTTGGTCCTTGGACAGTAGATGTGTCTCTTGCAGTAGGCATATGTCAGCTTGTGAGTGTTCTAGGAAGGAGAGGATCGCCCTGCGCTTGTTGGGGCTGTTAAGCCCTCTCACGTTTAGGGAAAGTACAGTCAGCGGACGTGTCATCCTGTGCGTGGAGCAGGGGCAGGCGCATGTTTAGAGCGGGCTGGAGGCGTGAAAGGGAAAAAAAACACAACGATGCTTCTCAGCGCCTGTGGACAAGGAGGCCCCTCCCCCCTTACCCCCTATCCCCTTCCCCCATCCCGAAAGACTGTCCCACCCGAACCCCTACTGGAAATCCCATCAACTCCCCCCCCAACACTCCCCCCCCCTCCCACCCTTCCCACTCCCCCCATCAATACCCCAACTTGAAACCCCAAAGAACAAACCATAGTCTCGGCCCTGTTTGGCAGTTCAGGTCCGCAGAAGTGTCTCAGTGGGAAACGTGGCAGTGGTGGCTCCCCTTCGCCCCCCCCATTATTAAAGCAAAGTGTGGTGGTCGACCCCCAATTGTGCTATTCATGGAGCAACAGTGGTATCACGCACTACTTCTTGGACAGCCGCCGCTTGTTCCTGGGCGATCGTCGCAGGGTCCGGTCTCAGGCGCGTCCCACGCCTGCGTCTTCTTCTGACCCTCTGCCAGCCATCTTGGCTATGCTGCGTCAGTCTGTCCTGCGACCCATGAGGCGAGGTATCCTCCGTGTCTGTAGGGTCTGGCAGGTCAATACTTAGGAGGGTACAGGTTTCGCTAAGGGAGCGAAGTTGATGCAATTTCCCCTGCCATTTGAAAATGATCCGGAACGGATGGCCCCATGAATACGGCACCTCCTTCTCGCGCAGGAAGGTTGTTACTGCTTTGAATTCGTGTCTCTTTTGCAGCGTGATGGCCGACAGGTCCTGAAACAGAGCAATGGCAACCCCTCTAAAGTGCAGAGGCTGTTTCCGCTGGGCATCCTGGAGGATCCGTTCTTTCACGGGAAAATCAGGGAGGTAGGCCAGAATATCCGGCGGTGGGGCCGGTGCGCGCCTCGGCATGCCCACTCTGTGTGCACGGTCTATGCGTATGGTGAAGTTCTCTGATTCCCCCAGTACCTCCCGGAAAAGATCCTGTAAGTATCCTGTGACGCTATTCCCCTCGGCACCCTGTGGTACATTTCTGACCCGTATATTATTTCTCCGAGAGCGGTTTCAAGGTCCTCTGCATGCGCCTGTAAATCCACCTGCTGCTCCTGGAGACGGAGGACTTCCTGTTGTAAGTGCACCAGTTCTTCGCTGCGGGCATGACCGGCATCCTCCACCGCGGCCACTCTCTCCCCCAGTCCGTCTATGTCTCGGCGGAGTTCCCGTTGTTCCCCCGCGATGTCCTGTTTGAGAGCCTGGAAATCGTCTCTGAGGGTGTTGAACAGTGATTCTAAGAAGGTTCGGGTGATGGGCGCCTCTTGCACCTCCTGGTGTTGCACATCGGGGTTCGCCGGTGTAGGGGGGGTGTCTGAGTCTTCCCTCCCTTGGATGTAGGCTTGTGGAGCATGTTGGTGATGGTGCGATTAGCTCTACGGCCTGCGTTGGCCATGCTGCTCTCAAGCGTAGGGCCTGGTATAATTCCTGGTTCCTCCCCAGGGACCCAGATGGTCGTCGTTTCTGTCTGCCAGTGAGGTAGTCAGGCCCACCGGCAGCACCACCTTTGTCTCTGGGCAAGCCCCGGAGCCCCGTCCGCTCCAGCTCCGGCCCGCAGTGTCTGCTATCACCTGTCTCTGCCTGTCTCAGCCTCCCAGGCCCAGCTTCGACTAGTGCCCCTCTCTCCTCTCACCGGGGGCCCGATCACCCTGCCCCCCGAGATGGTGCGCCCCACTCCTCACCTCTGTGGCGGGCTCCCTTGGGTTCCCCTGGCACTCCTCACCGGCACACTTCCCCGGTAGCGCTGGATCCTCTGCGATAGCTATGTGGCTCGATCCCACTCCGCCAAGTCTTGCGTGGGCAACTGGGTGGCACACAGTCAGTGGGCCTTTGTGCCATGTGCCACCATTAACGGAGCCCTCTCTGATGCTCCCGTAGGTGTCTTGGTCTCGTTGTCCCGTCTGGCCAGCCGCTATTGTGAGCCCAGGCGCCAGGCCACTCACTATCTCGCAGATCTGGGCCCCTCAGCAGTCGTGCCCAGTTCCGGGGCCTCCTGCCTCTAGGCCCGCTTCTCGCTCGCTAGACTCCTGGTCGCCCTCTCACCTGTCCGCGGCGGTCCGGTTGGGCGCCGACGCCTTCCTCCGCTTCTTCGGTCGCCCAGGCCCAAAGCCGGGGCCTCGATTTCGGCGTCTCCCCACTCTGCGGCCTCCCGGTGCCTCCACCTTATGGTCCTGGCCCACCGGCCCAGATCTTGTGACGGGGAGCCGGTCGCTCACCAACGGGGCTCCCCGCTGCCGTGTCTCAGCTCCTGACCAGCCGCCACTGGCTACTAACGCTGCTCCTCCCCTCGAGGCGCGTGGATGCACCCCCGGCTGCGGCCTAGTCCCCGGCCTTATCGTGGCGTGGGGCCCCGGACTCTGTTCTGTTGACCGCCCTGCCCCCCGTGTAGGTGCTCCCTCACCGCCGGGTCTCTAACTCCTCTGCCGGGGGGGCCGTCAGGCCGAGCGCTGCTTCCGTGTGCTCCTGCGGGCCTCGCCGCCGTCCGCCTAGGCCCGAAGCCGGGGCCTCAATTTGAACGGCCGGGTGTTGGACGGCCGCCGCTTCTTGCCACCCACGTCGCCTCTGGGTACCGCGCAGTGCGGGCCGACGTCGGAGCTCGCCCGTCTCTCGTGGGGCCCACTCCTGACGTGCCCGGGCCCACCGCCGGCAGCTCTGCCGCTCTCTGCAGGGCCGCTCTGTCTCCGGAGCCCGCCTCGCCTGCGTCTGTCTCCCGGTCCGGGCCGGGTCACGGGCCACTCCGTCTGCTCCCGCACTTCTGGGCCGGGAGGTTGGTCCCGCCGCGGGTGACCACTGGCCCACGTCTCTGGGGAGTAAAATTGCCTGAAGTAGGGGGTCTCAACCGCTATATTGAGGCTTTTATGGGTCTTGGGCCGGGGAGCCGAGGGAAACCACGTCCGCTCAGCTCGCCATCTTGGCCACGCCCCCAGGATGTGTTTTTAATTCCAATTTACTGCCGACAGACCTAGGCGCTCTGGAATTGCTGCTGTCCCCGTAGTTTGGCTCACCTCCGTGATCTGGACACACATGCTGCTGCCCTGTCGTGTGTACATAGGGGGTGCCGCACAGGGGGTAATTTTGTGTCTCGTGACGGTAGGAGCAGAGCCACTGAGTGTCTTTAAAAGGCACACTGCACAGCTCTAAAGTCAAGACAGCGATGCCACCTCTCCATCATCTCCTCACTGTGACAGACGTAATCGTGACGTCCACAGCACAGAGTTGTGAGACGCTGAGACACACAGGTAAGTAAGTCAAATAATGCGGCTGGTGATACTAATGTTCCTGCTGAGAGGTTCAAGTTGTCTTGTCTACTGGCAGTTCTGACTCACCAGCATGGCTAGTAGTGCTGAGGGTTAATTATCCTGCTGCAAAGAACACATATCACGCTTTTTTTTTTATAACAAACCTTTTATGAGGATTACAGTAGTGGGTTACTGTTTTTTTCATAGTGATCCTTTTGTTTAGCCGTGGCCTGTGCAGGTAAGAGCGGTGGGGCAGTAGGGCTGGGTGGGGGTGGGGGGATTTCGACAGACAACCACGAGGGAAAATTAATTCTCAATTTCATTTTCACTTGTGGGCATCTGTCGAAATCCCCTCCTACATGGCCCTACCCGGGGCCAGACTGGGAACAGAAACCGGCCCTGGCAAACTGCTCAGCCCCCCCAAATG
Source organism: Lissotriton helveticus (assembly GCF_964261635.1). NCBI lineage: Eukaryota > Metazoa > Chordata > Amphibia > Caudata > Salamandridae > Lissotriton > Lissotriton helveticus. Next base: position 1,831,810,382 of record NC_136057.1, read on the forward strand.
CCCCCCGGCTGAGGGTGAGTGAAACCAAGTAGTTTGCGTGGGCCATTTTCGGCCTATTTTGTTACAGGGGGCTGATATTGCTGACCCTCGATAACAAAAACGCCCCCCAGGGACCCTAAACTGCCACCCACCCAAGCGGCCTACCGGGGTAATGCCCGGTGCCCGCTATGGGCAGTCCAGCCCTCGTCCTACTACCCCACCGCTCTTACCTGCATGGGCCACAGCTGCTTTTGTTACTTGTGGAACTTCTGCCGCCCCACGGCACCTAGTGCTGAGCTGGGGGCGGGGGAAGGTGAGGCGCTGTGTATTCAGGAATAAAGCCACTTACTGCTGAATTCCTTGTGTGTCCAGAAGATCTCCGGGAACAATTAAAATGTCAAGATAACCCAAGTGAATAATGTTCCTGCTGGAGTGAGATCAGTGTTTTGTCTAGTGGGAGTTTTCACTGATCATGACGTAGCACAGAGGGTTAATGTGCCTGCTGCAAAGAACGAAAACCATGCAGTTCACTAAACAACATTTTATGTGGCTAGCTCAGTGAGTTACTTTATCTGTCACAGAGATCCTTTGGTTACTTGCAGTTCATAATTTATAATCCTAATATAGAAAGATTATTATGTTACCCACTGTCTTCCATTATCCTAATGTTGCTAAAAGGGGTTAGTTTGGGTAGAAATACATTCTTTTTATAGTAGAGCCAACCACTGTGGTACATTTTTAAATCTTGAGTTTCTGCTTCCCCGGATTGAACACTTTTAAAAAAAACACTGCCTACTAGTATGGATAAAGTGATTTCTACAACTTTTAATCCTCACTGTCGTATGTAATATTTCCTATAGACTGATTTACACACATATGATTTGTTGTCTCAGCATAATGTATGTATGATGTAAGGTGCTCTGCTCTGACACCCTACACTGATATGAGGAGCTCTATAAAAACAATAAAACCCATGAAAGAGAGGTTAGTGCCCTTCCATTTCAGGTGCTTTGCAGCACATTTAAGATCTTCTTAAAGTTTCTCATTGATCATATGGTGTAACTTCTGATATTTATCTTTCTCCGTGGACTTCATTACTTGATTTTACTTGCAGGAAAGTGTCACTCTTAAGTGTCACACATGTGATCATTGAGTGGCGTTCATAAGTACACTGAAACTATGGACAATTGTCACACATAAGCAATCTCAATATTGGCTGCTATGGCTGAGCCGCCGCATACATTTTTATTAAGGAAGCAGGGAGTATGGATGGGTGTGGAAGCAATGGATGAGCTGTAGTAGGATGTATGCTTCAGAGTATTGATGGCGAGTTGTGCTGACGGGAGAGAGGGAGGAAAGCGGTGAATTCCCATGTAGTGCTGAAAAATAAATAAATAAAAAAGTAGTCCTCTTACATTGGCAGCGGAACGATAAATGTCAGTCAATCAAAATGAAAGGTAAAAAAGCAATGTTCTAGTGGTAAGGACAAACAAAGGAATAGGGAGGAAAGGCATTGAAAAAGGAGCAGGGAACTGAGTTTGTCTGGCTTGAGGATCAAGGTGTTAGTGGCGCCAGGCCAGGATTTTGGGATCTCCTTACTGTTCTCAAAGATCTCTTTAAATAGTCTACACATTACAGGGATTAAACAACACTCCAGCTTTTTATATATCTCAGCAGGGATACCATCTGGTCCCACGGCTTTATTTATTTTCCCGGCTTTAATGGCCTTCCTTATATCGGAGTCTAAAATTGGACTATTCAGATTTTCCCTCTGTGTCTCAGAGAGCCTACGAGGAATGTCTTGGCCTAACCACTCTTTCACTTCCACCCCCCTTAGTAACTAGATTTTCAAAGTACACTGATTCAAAATGGATGACTAAAGCTTCCTCAATCCCCTCCCTTGATCTGACTGGAGGTGCTGACCCATCTGATTTCAATTCTTTTATAAAATTCCTTGCCTGATCATTTTTTATCTTCCAGGCAAGACGCTTGCCACAACCCTCTCCATAATTAAAGTGTGCCAGTCTACTAGCCTTCCATCTCTCCTGTACTCTTCCTTTCAAAATACCTTTGAGCTCCACTCTCAAGGCTTCAATAGCATTCAACTCATTCCCCTCAACCCTTTCCTGAGTATGCAACCGATGTTGTAAAATTTGGACCTTTTCTTCATTTGAAGCTATCTCTACCTTACGTTTTTGCATGTTTATAAGTCTAACTAGACAAAATCCTTCCTCTTAAGAAGGCTTTAGAGGCATCCCATACTACCCATAATGGGGCACTATCTAGGTTCTGTTCAAAGAATCGCAGGGAATCTGTCTTAAGCTCTTCCATTCTCGCTTCATCAGCCAGTATGGTACGATCAAGGGTCCATCTTTTTTGGCATACTGTATTTAATAGTGCCAAATGTAGGGTCACCGCTGAGTGATCTGATAAGTGGGATCCTACATGACCGAAATCCCTCACCTGTTCTTTTATGCCTTGATCTATTAGGAAACAAATCTATTCTCGATTGATGTTTATATTTCATGTTGTTAAACATGAAACTCTTTAACCCTCCCATCCTTTCCCGCCAGATATCACACCAACCCAGGTTTTTAATGGAGTTTATAATTAAAGAAAACGTTTTATTATGGGTTACTGCTCTACTTTTAGTTGATCGATCTAATCTTTCATCCAGTACCACATTAAAGTCACCTGCCATTATTACCGGGTCAGAAAAGTCTAAGAGTTCTGCCAATAAGTTACTAAATGGAATAGGATCATCCAGGTTTGGACCATAATAGCCAACTACTGTAAAAGTCTGGTTATGGCATCTTATTCTCACTATTACCCACCTACCTAGATTATCAACTCTGCTATCTTCAATTAATATTTGGGGATTGCGTTTAACAAGAACTGCCACACCTCTTATAGTTAAATGATGGCCACTATCACCTTGATCCTCAAGCCAGACAAACCATCAAACTGTTGTGATTCCTACAGGCCCATTTCATTACTGAACTCAGACTATAAAATCTTTTCTAGGGTCTTAGCAGACAGGTTGAGTGAAGTACTGGATGTGTTATTAAATGAGTACCAAAATGGCTTTATGCGCGGTAGGGGAATTAAAGATCTAACATACAACTTAATCGGTGCGGTGGATATAGCAACTACTTTTAAACTGCCCTTAGCTGCAATTACTGTAGATGCTACAAAAGCATTTGACCGAGCGAACTGGTCTTTTCTACAGGAGATTCTGCAACTCTCCAATTTAGGGAACAACTTCTGTAGGGCAGTAATGCTTATTTATAAGAACCCCACAGCCAGAGTAGCAGTGAATGGGAACATCTCTAGCAGCTTTAATATTCACAGAGGGACCAGGCAAGGATGCACTTTATCCCCGCTAATTTTTAATTTGTATATTGAACCGTTAGCAGAAACAATTAGAGCCCACGTAGGCATTCAACCATTTAGGTTTCAGGACTGGGTAAAGAAAGTAGGTCTATATGCAGACGATCTAATTGTATACACTTCAGACCTGAATACTGCACTACCAGCAGTGTATGACTTGGCAACTCGTTTTGGTCGGCTTTCGGATATGAAATTAATGGAAACAAGACGGTGTGATGGAATGGAATGCTAAATCGCGACTAAACTGTGTCAAGGAAGAAAAGAGGTATCTAGGGATTCAGGTGGTGCAGAAAATAGAACAGATACCGGAAGTGAGTTATCAAAAGGTGAATAAGGCAGCAGGGAAACTCCTACTTAGCTGGTCTCATCTCTCGCTAACAATCTATGGTAAAGTAAACCTGGTGAAAATGACCATTTTGCCTAAATTCACCTTCCTATTTCAAAATATACCAATGGCCTTTAAAGAAAGCTGGCTTAAGAAATCACAATCCAGGATCTGTAACTTTGTCTGGGCATCGAAGGGAACCAGGATTGCTTGGAAAAAACTCAGAAGGAAATATGACAAAGGAGGCCTACAGTTAGCAGATTTGACATATTATGCCTGGGTTTTTTGTTAAAAGGAGGGAAATCTTTATTGAGCATCCCAGATAACTCAGAAACTGGCAAGATGTTTAGAGCAATGTTATCTGGGGAACAAGGGGGAGAGAAGGGGTTTGTACAAAAGTATGGAGATCCGCGTTACTTTAAAAAAGTACGACTCAAAACCCTGCAGAGCTGTGCAATAATCTGGTTTAAAATCAGTAGCTAAATCAATATAAATAATTATGGTGAATTTGCCACGATGTGGAATTCTCCAGGGTCCCCAGAATGGTTAAGTGATAGTTTGGCGCGTCCCCTGAGAGAGTCGGGGCTAGAAACTTGGGGACAGCTGATGAAGGAAGGGGAACTGATCTCCTTGGAAGAGGCTCAAAATATAACGGATGGGAGTTTGTCTAAATTTAAATATCTTCAAATGAAAAGCTGGAGCCTTGCGGAGGGGTGCGATGCGGGACGATCAAATCTGACTGAATCTTCAATAATGTCTGGAGGACCCAGCCGAAAAGAGGTGGTGAGATGGTATTGGAGTTTGGTGGACAGCGCTGATGGGGAATTCAAGCTACCAGCAACACTGTTGCAAGAGTACTTGCCGGGAGAGCAGCCGACTAATTTATAGCAAGTATGTTGTAGCACGTTATACTCCACGGTGCGTGCTGCAAACCTAAGGCGAAACCACCTCTTTTGTATTCACAGAGTTTACTGGACACCCCACAAGTTAGCAAAATTCGCAAAAGGTGTTACCCCGAAATTTCCCAAATGTGGGGAAGTAAGAAGCAATGATGTACACATGTTTCTGGAGTGCCCGGCTTTGCACATTTTTGGGAGGAATATATGATGTTATCCCGCATTCTTTCATCCCTCATACCATCACTCTTCATGTTTTGCAACAAAACTACCATTACCCCGAAAGCCATAATTCCTCAAACTTTTACAACGCATATGACTTTATCACGCATGCCATTACAACGCAAATGCATGTGTGGTGAAGTCATATACTTTGTAAAAGTACTTTAGTAAAAAAAAAATACATATATATATCCCTTCCACCGCTGGTGTATGTGCGGACTTCCCCCCGTGTGTGGCGTCTTCAATGGGGGCAACCTTGGATTTTTGATGTAGAGCGGCTGGTCCAGCCGCGAAGATGCCCCACTGCTATGGCGGGTCCTGGGTGTGTGGAACCACGCGCACCTACTTGAACGGAGGGTGCCTTGCCTGCGATATATATTGGAGGGGAAGCAGCAGTGATTGTGCCGCTTTCCGCATGTATGAACAATTTGAACATTTACCCACTGTGGAGAAAATTTTAATGAGGAGGTATAGGCACCCACTTGGGTTTACATTTGCGGCATACTGGGTCTTTGCAGGAAGATTTTTGGGACTACCATGCCCACAAGGCAATGCTGCAGACGCTCATTGGGGCGGGACCTACATTTAAATAAATACCTGTATGCCGAACTCGCCTGCTTCTCTCATTCTTTTAAGCCAGTGATCAAGAGCACGTGGCGTGCTCGAAACGGGTTTGGCAGCCAATTTGGAGAGCGGGAGGTCTTGCTGTTATCCCTTCCACCGCTGGTGTATGTGCAGACTTCCCCCCGTGTGTGGCGTCTTCAATGGGGGCAACCTTGGATTTTTGATATATAATATATATTCACAGAAAAAAACATAGGTTTCACACACCTTATAGTTAGGAATTAGCATTTAAAAATCCTTAGAAATTCACTGAAAAAAACATAGGTTTCACACATGTTATAGCTAGGAATTAGCATTTAAAAAACCTTGCAAATTCACTGAAAAAACCAGAGGTTTCACACATGTTATAGTTAGCTGGACATTTCACTCATACAAAACCATTGAAATTCCCCCGTTATAGTTAGTTCAGCGAACTATAACTCGCGTGCCCGCAATGCACTGCTGATGACGTCACATATTACATCACTCATGACATGGTCAGTGACATCACTGATGACATCTCAAATGATATCACTGATGATATCACTGATGACATTATCCAGTGAATGTGTGTCCTAATGAAAAATAAATATTTTTTATATATGTATATCTAAAGGTTGTTGGAAAAATAAATGGGTAAATAAATGTCTAAATGGATGTTTTTTTTGTAAAAATGATTGCATAACTGACTTATTAAGTGTATCTTAGTGAATACATGTATTAGCGACTAATGTTTAAATATGTAAATATCTGTATCAGTGTCTCACTTTGTGTATAAGTGGCTGGATGGGTTGGTGAGTAGCTACATGAGTGTCTGTAAGAGTTATTAGTTGGCTTTTTGAGTATCAGTATGAGTGTCTGTATGGTCCGGTGGGGAGTATTTCTTAGCACATAGATGCTTGAATGAGTGACTCACTGTATGTGTTTTGAAGACAGCATGTGTGCAGGACTGTATGGGTGGATGAGCGTGTGCATGGGTGTGTTAGTGAGTGAATGACTGTCTCAATAGTATCTTTATGAGTCACTACATATGTTTTAATCTACTATATGTGAGTATTGATGTATATAAGTGATTATATGTGAGAGTGTGACAGAATGGAAGAGCTCCTGTATAAATGAGTGTGTTTCTACAAGTGATTGTTTAAGAAAGTAAGTATCTGTACGTTTCTGTAAAAGTAAGTGTAGTGGTGTGTGTATAGCTTTATATGCAAGTAAATGGATGTTTGATAGTTGATTTGCATGTGTGAGTATGTGTGTGAGTAACTGGATGGATGAGTATCGGTGTGTAACAGGATGTATAGGTGTATGACTACATATAATGAGTGAGTACATGTATGAGTGACTATATAGAACTGTTGGTGAATGAGTGGATGTGTATGTAGATGGTGGAGTTACTGAACAGGTTGTTGTAACTGGTATTGGTATCTTCGTTCTTTTCAAAATTGTAGTTTCTATTTTTGAATGTTTGTTTGAAAGGTTATATTAGGGTGAGAGGAGGTCTGCCACTCTTTCACAAGGACGATGTCATCAGTGATGTCATCAGTGATATAATTTGAGAGGTCATCAGTAAGGTCATGAGTGATGTCACTGACCATGTCATGAGTGATGTAATATGTGACGTAATCAGCAGTGCATTGCGGGCACGCGAGTTATAGTTAGCTGAACTAACTTTAACGGGGAAATTTCAATGGTTTTGTATGAGTGAAATGTCCAGCTAACTATAACATGTGTGAAACCTCTGGTTTTTTTCAGTGAATTTGCATGGTTTTTTACATGCTAATTCCTAACTATAACATGTGTGAAACCTATGGTTGCTTCAGTGAATTTCTAAGGTTTTTTAAATGCTAATTCCTAACTATAACGTGTGTGAAACCTATGTTTTTTTCAGTGAATTTCTAAGGTTTTTTAAATGCTAATTCCTAACTATACCGTATGTGAAACCTATGTTTTTTTCAGTCTATATATATATATATATATATATATATATATATATATATATCACTGAAAATCCCTTCCAAGAAAAAGATCAGAGGTCCAAGGGGGGTTTTCAGAGCAGAGCACCACTTTATTTCATTAACCCCAGCCGCGGCGGATGCATTTCGGCGTGGTAGCCTTCTTCGGCGCCCTTCGCTGTTAAGAACGCCCAAATTGACTCCTCCTGTCTAAATCACATGTAAGCACCTGAGTCTCCTCCCCCTCAAGCAATCAGCATACCAGCTGAAGTTCATGGTAGAATGAGATGAACTTCAATTCCCAGCAAGCACTGTGTTGGCAAAGTCGGGTTAGTGGCATGGGGGAGTGAGAAACGTCATGGAACGGGTGCGAACCGCAGGTGAGTCTGGAGGATCAAGGGTCCGCTGAAACAAGGGTGTTAGCCCTGGGTCCCCCTTGCTTGACTGCAGTAGCCTGTTGCCCCAAGGTGCACAATGAGTGGGGGCCGTCAAATGCGAGACTGTGTGCCCCTTAGAGATCAAATACCTCAGTCCAATCAAAGCTTCCTTGAAGTTTCAGGCGGACTATATATATAATATGCACAGGAAAACTAAACGGGCACTTCCCTTACAAAGAAGTACAAAGTTTGCATGTCTGCATCCTTTCTTATTTTTCACCTTATTCATCTTCTGCTCAATCAACACATCATCCACACATAGACACACCTACTTGCTCCCTTTCTTGGCTGGGGTTATCAACCATTCTTCTTTAATTCATATTCAAAGTACAGGCCCTTTATCAACGCTTTTTATTATAACAACTACCCCGGCCGAAGGCACTATGAAATTTGCACACTTGCTCCCTTTCTTGGCTGCACTTATCAATTATTCTTCAATTTCATATTTTGATTCAAACTCAAGGCCCTTTATCGAGCCTTTTTGTTGTAACTACTGTTGCATAAAGACTTACGACCTCAGTGAATTACGGTGTTCCAAACCCCACCTTAGTGCCCAAACCCCCTAAAAGACTAGCAATCAGTGACTCCTTGGTTCTTCCTCCTATAGCAAAAACATCAATTATTAGTCAACCCACAACATGCGACTTAGGTTACCTCAGGTAAGGTAGATAACAAGAGCACTCTTTCGTTACATTCTTACACCAGTCCAAAACAAGCACTTAATAAACACACCTGCAACTTTGAAATGTTTATTTCTAACACCGTAATCTCATGCCCAGTACCTTACATAATACAAGCAAACATATTATCAGAAACAAAGTTGTCAGCATTGTTACTATTCCATAAAATACAAAGGGAGAAAGCATCCTATAATGCAAAAGGGAAACAGATTTAAAATATACCTAAATGTCACCCTCCCTACTTAGCAGGTTAGTTTATAACTACAGAAGATCTCATACGACTACATAGGCAGACCCATACCTCTGTTACTCAGCAGTAGTGGATCACATTGAGTTCTGCACAAACTGTGTGTAATCATACCTTCACACTTCATTACTAAACGCGCAAGTATAAGAGATGCCACAGCTGCATATCTCTTATGGCTCGAACGTGCGAACATCATTCTGAATAACACACACAGTATTCACATAACCTTGATGTTTCATGCTCTCACTACACACTAAAGTAGCGAGGCAGTCTACAAATGTAGTATATCAAATTATTCTCATATGAAGCAAAATACTCACCCTTCTCTAAACAATATTGCAAGTGTGTGTTGTGTGCAAAGCAGAGCAGGAAATCAAAAATGCTGTTTAAGCTTCTAATAAACCCATGCTAACTTAACACAGTGCAAGGCTCAGCCCACGACACATTTCCTTGACCAAAGCACATAATAGAAACGTGGGCACATTACGAACGCAGAGTCCAAGCCTAAAAAGCAGAGTCAAGTTCACATTTCCCAAAAAAGTTATTCGCTCTTGGATAGAAAGCAGTAACTAAATAATAAAGAATACGTAGAAAAATCAAAGAGTCTTAATCCAACAGCGTATAAGCACAGTATGTAGCAACAGCCTCCAACAAGAAGTCATTGTTCTCATCTGAAAACATTTCAGCCATCCAATTCAATAGTGGGAATGAACATACATGTTCCTCAACGACCGGAGCATCTATCACCATCGAAGGAAAACTTGGGTCATCTTCAATGTAACTGCGTGCCAAGAACTCAAGCGCCACTGCAAAAACATTCCAATGTCCCATTATTCCATGTGTCGCTGCTAAGGCCATAATCCCGCCGCCAGAACAGAGCACGTCATGAACCACTAAGGGGCTCATTAGCTGGTCATAATCCGCGTTGGGAGACACCGTACTGCAGAGACACAAATCCAGGGCCCAGTCGAAATCGCAGCTCAGGCAATGGAAGACAGGCTGAACGCATGTGAAAAAGGAGAATCGAAACGATAATCCATAAGCTGAACTCAACGCTGCAAGAGGCAGCGCTCCATAGTAACTAAGCATTCGGTTGCGGACCAGCAACAACCGAGAAATATTGTCGTCTGCTGCAAGATGTGCATCCATATTTAAGTAAGCAAATTAATACAAGCACACCAGCAACTAATGTGAGCATTAAGCAAAATTCACCAAAGATGCTGGAAAAAATCAAATGAAAAAACAAGACAAGACAAGACACCAAATATAGTTTCTACAGAAGTCACAAGGCCAATGCCTATAACTTTAAAAAAGTAAGCTAACCCCTTACTCGAGGACACATTAAAGATAGTCTAAATTTACTCCCTAACACTCCAGGGCACGTTTGTATTTAATAAAGCACACACTTCTGTGTGGGTGTTTGATACAAGAAGGACAAATGTTTCTCTAGCAGATGTAAGAGCGACCTCTTTTTGAGACAATAGCGCTCTTATACGGCTCATTTGGTTGACTCTTCTTTCAAGGTCAGAATCGACAGCCAGATGGAAACATCCAGCTTCCCATACAGAGAAGTAAACACAACTTTTTTATTGCAAACCACACGCTCAGTTACCGTAATCATGTAAGCGATGCCTGCTAACATCGCACAATAAGCCACACAGCTGAATTTGATCTCCAATAAGTGTCCACTTCTAACTATTCTCATAGCGCTCCCTGTGCTCTGATTTGACAGTGAGAGAGTGATGGCAACATAGTTTCTACTGCTAATCATTCTCAGCGTACGCGATAAAACGGCGATAATTTTAACACCGGTCCTTGATAATATGCCCCGAATTTCGTAGCGCGCCCTGCATCGCAAAATACGATGCAGGGCACGGAACAAAGGGGCATATTATCAACAACATAAGGCGATACATTATCGCCGCTTTTATCGGCAGGAAACTGCCGATAAAGCGGCGATAATGGGCTTGATAATAGGCCCTTGTAAATTCCCATAGCAGCCCAGGTTCTGGTGTTAACCTGGGCTGCTATGGGAATTCACAAGGGCATATTATCAAGGCCATTATCGCCGCTTTATCGGCAGTTTCCTGCCGATAAGTAGTATGGTAAAAAGACCACATCCCTGGATGCAGAGCCGTAGTACACATTTTGTTTTCCAATCCATACATTGCAGTAGCTCCAGTCCTGACCCCAGGTCACCCCCCTCGTGACTGCCCGAGTCTCTGCCCTCTGCTCCGCCGCTGCCGAGGGTTCGTCCCTGGTATCCGGTATACTGTGTTTTTCCCCCTCTGTACTTACTGTGAACCGTTTATTGTAATTTGCTTTTGTTGCATTGTATTCTCAGGCGCTCCTTGCGCCCCTGCCCTCTGTGCCCCCCCCGCTCCACGCCGCTGCTCCCCTGCGGCCCGCCCCCTTTTTCCTTCTGTTTCCCCTGCCCTCGCCCATTGGCCGCCCCTCCCGCCTCCCAGCTGCTCCTCCCTCCCACTTGGCCTCTTATGGAGGCCGCGCGGCGAAGGTGAGTGTGACCTGACACCAGGTCACCCCCCAAGCCGCACGGCTGCTCGTGACTGCCCGAGTCTCCGCCCTCTGCTCCGCCGCTGCCGAGGGTTCGCCCCTGGTATCCGGTACACAGTTTTTTTCCCCTCTGTACTTGCTGTGAATCATTTATTGTAATTTGCTTTTGTTGCACTGTATTGTCAGGTGCTCCTTGCGCCCCTGCCCTCTGTGCCCTCCCCGCTGCTGCTCCCCCGCGGCCCGCCCCCTTTTTCCTTCTGTTTCCCCTGCCCTCTCCCATTGGCCGCCCCGCTCCCGCCTCCCAGCTGCTCCTTCCTCCCACTTCGCCTCTTATGGAGGCCACGCGGTGGCCGCGCAGCGCCGAAGGCGCGCCAAAGGCAAGCCCGTCTGCGCCCGTCCGTGCCAGGACCGCGCCCAGCGCCAGAACCCCTGGACCCCGCGACACTCAACACCGAACGAGACCACCCCTGCTACCGGGCCACCCCGAAGCACACCCAAGGGCCCTTTGCCTGCCAGAACTTCAGATTCACCAGCATCCAGCCCACCAAACCACCAACCAGAGAACCCAACCACCTCCGCTGCATCCTCCTCAACACCTGTTCCGCTCGCAAGCACGCCATCGAACTCTGGGACTTCCTAGACTCCACCGCACCCGACGTCGCCTTCCTGACGGAGACCTGGCTGAACGTCACCTCAGCACCTGACATCGCCATAGCCATTCCACAGGGCTACAAGATCTCCCGCAGAGACCGCACCAACGGAGTGGGAGGGGGAATCGCCATCATCCACAAAGACTCCATCAGAATCTCGACCAACACCGACGACACCCTCACCACCGCCGAGCACATGAACTTCCAGATCCACACCGACCCCAACACCACCCTCAGAGGAACACTTGTCTACAGACCTCCCGGACCACGACCACAGTTCAGTGACACCATCGCCGACCTCATCACCACCCACGCCCTCGCCTCCGTGGACTACATCCTCCTCGGGGACCTGAACTTCCACCTCGAGAACAACAACGACGCCAACTCCACCTCCCTGATCGACAACCTCGCAAACCTCGGACTCAAACAGCTCGTGACGAGACCCACCCACGCTGCTGGACACACGCTGGACCCCATCTTCTCCATAAACCCCCACAGCCACACCACCCCACTGGACCGACCACAGATGCGTCCACTTCACCTTCAGGAAACCCACCACACACCACCGCACCCAACAGCTGCCACGCCGCTGCTGGGGCAAGGTCACCAAGGACCAAATGACTACCACCCTCGCCCTGAGACCACCCGCCGACCCCACCGACCCAGACACCGCCACGACCAACCTCAAACAGTGGATTAACGACTGCGCCAACACCCTCGCCCCTCTTAAGACCTCCACAACCAACCACACCAACAAGAAAGCCGCCTGGTTCACAGAAGACCTCCAGATCTCCAAGCACACCTGTTGGAAGCTGGAGAAGAAATGGCTCCACGACCGAACACCTGACAGCCCCACAGCCCACAAGAGCGCCACCCGCAGACACCACCAACTCAGCAGGGCCGCCAAGAGGACCGCCTTCAAGGACCGCTTAGACAACAACGCACACAACACCAAAGAGCTCTTCAACATCGTGAATAAACTCTCCAACCCCAGCTCCAACACCAACCACATCCCACCATCACAAGACTTGTGCAACTCCCTGGCCACCTTCTTTCACCGCAAGATCACCGACATCCACGACAGCTTCAACTCCGACACCTCCACACCCACCACCGAGTCCACCACCCCTGCGACCACCACCCGTACCAACCGCCTGGTCCAACGTCAGCGGCGAAGACACCATCAAAACCATGAACTCCATCCACTCCGGATCCCCATCTGACCCCTGCCCTCACCACATCTTTAACAAAGCCAGCACAACCATCGCGCCCCACCTCAGAAAAACAATCAACAGTTCCTTCGTGACAGCAACCTTCCCGGAAAGCTGGAAGCACGCCGAGATCAACGCCCTTCTGAGGAAGCCCAAGGCGAACCGAAGGACCTCAAAAACTTCCGGCCCATCTCCCTGCTCCTGTTCCCGGCAAAAGTAACAGAGAAGATTGTCAACAAACAGCTAACCCGCTACCTCGAAGACAACAACATCCTGGACCCTTCCCAATCCGGTTTTCGCAGCAACCACAGCACCTAGACCGCCCTCATCGCCGCCACTGACGACATCAGGATCCTGATGGACAAAGGAGAAACGGCCGCCCTCATCCTCCTGGACCTATCAGCAGCCTTCGACACAGTCTGCCACCGCACCCTATCAGCACGCTTCCATGACGCCGGAATTCAAGAGAAGGCCCTGGCCTGGACCACATCCTTCCTCTCCGACAGAACCCAAAGCGTCCGCCTCCCACCCTTCCGCTCGAAATCCACAGAGATCATCTGCGGCGTCCCAAGGGGATCCTCCCTCAGCCCGACGCTGTTCAATATCTACATGGCACCGCTCGCCCACGTCGTACGACAACATAACTTCAACATCATCTCCTACACCGACGACACCCAGCTGATCATATCCCTCACAGAAGACCCCCACACCACCAAAGCCAACCTCCACAGAGGAATGAAGGCCGTAGCCGACTGGATGAAGGACAGCAGACTGAAGCTGAACTCAGACAAGACGGAGGTTCTCATTCTCGGACCCACCCCATCAGCCTGGGACGACTCTTGGTGGCCCACATCTCTAGGCACAGCCCTGGAACCCACAGACCACGCATGCAACCTGGGGGTCATCCTCGACTCCACCCTCTCCATGACCAGGCAAGTCCATGCCGTCTCCGCGTCCTGCTTCAACACCCTCCGCATGCTCCACAGGATCTTCAAATGGATCCCTCCCGACATGAGAAAAACCGTCACCCAGGCCCTCATCACCAGCAGACTCGACTACGAGAATGCCCTCTAGGCAGGAACAACAACCAAGCTCCTGAAACGACTACAGCGAATCCAGAACGCCTCGGCACGACTGATCCTCAACTTCCCCCGACGCAACCACAGCACACCCCACCTGAGAGGCCTGCACTGGCTCCCCGTCAACAAGAGGATCACCTTCAAACTCCTCATCCACGCACACAAAGCCCTACACAACACCGGACCTACATACCTCAACAACCGACTCAGCTTCCACACCCCCACCCGAAGCCTCCGCTCAGTCAACCTCACCCTCGCCACAGTTCCTCGCATCCGGAAAACCACCGGCGGCGGGTGATCCTTCTCCTACCTCGCCACCAAGACCTGGAACACTCTCCCCACCAGCCTACGACAGACTCAGGACCTACTGGCCTTCAGAAAACCCCTCAACACCTGGCTCTTCGATCAGTAGCGCCCCCCCCCAGCGCCTTGAGACCCTCACGGGTATGTAGCGCACTTTACAAATGCAGTGATTGATAGACTGATTGAGTCTTGCAGGCATGCCTATGAAGCAGCACAGCCTAGAACAACAGTGACTCCGTCACTGTGGTCACGGCACCCTTGAGAAGGGCCAGCATTAGGGCAGTGCAAACTTTGTCACCGCACCTGGTGCTGACTTTGGGTGGAGGCATTATGTTTTCAAGTACATTAAGGTTTTAAAAGCGCTTGCTGCCTCCTTCCTGACCTCCAGCCATTTTCGGCAACAATAAAAATGTCATGATGACTCTGGTGTTTAATGTTCTTCCTAGAGAGCAATCATTTTGTCTAGTGGAAGTTTTGATTCATGGAAAGGTAGCTCAGAGGGTTAATGTGCCTGCTACAAAGAACATGTACCATGCAGATCACAAAGTGCACATAATGTAAATAGGTCAGTGGGCTACTGCTTTTGTCAGAGAGATCCTTTTGTTACTTGCAGTTTATAAGTTAAAATCTTTACATAGAACAGTGAGCTTTTAACTTTCATCTAAGAGCTGCATATAAACTGCAAGTTATAAATTAGAGTTATGTTTTTCCCTCCAGTCTTTGATTATCCTAATGTTGCAAAAAGTGTTCTTTTGGACAGAAATTAATTCTGATTATTAAAGAGTACCCCCAAAGATGGTATTACGTTTTAAATTCTGAGTTTGTGTTTCTCTAGACCAATCACTATTAAACTATACTACCTACTAGTATGGTTGTCATGTGACTCCTACACCTTGTAGCCCTTAATCTTATGTAACATTTTCTATACAGTGATTTACACACATATTGATTGTCTCTGTGTACTGTGTGTGATGTAAAGTGCTCTGACACCCTACACTAGTATGAGTGGCGCTGTAAATCAAATTAAATGCATATGGGAGAGAGTGTGGTTATGGAGACTTGAGGGGCACTGTTAAAGGGTGGGAGTGATAGAATCCATGGCAGAGGTGGTCATTGGGGGGCAATAACAAACATTAATGCACAGGGCACCAGCAGTGCTAAGGCCCTGGAGGCCAGACTGCCTCACCCATAGGTACCTCCATTGGCCTTGTTTCAGAAGTAGTAGCTGCAACTCCCAGGGATTGGCAATGCAGGATGTGCACGCTCACCAAACGAAGGGGTCTATTAGGATGACGGGCGGACTTTGTCCACCCGCCATCCTGTCGTAGGAAGGGGTCGTCCGCCATAAGGGCGGGGGTCCCGTCCTTGGAATTAGGATGCCGCATTTTTAACATTGCGGCGGGCGGTGCTGAAAGCACCGTCCGCCGCAATGCTAAAAAAGCATGTTGTGCGTTTCAAAGCACAACATGACAGGCACTGCGCGGTGCCTGCCATGTTGCACTTTGAAATGCGGGGGCAGTATCATAGGTACCCCCCATGTGCACCTCCCACCCCCCCGGAGTCCCAGGGGGCCCGCAACGGGCCCCCACAGGGAGTTTCCGCATGCCTTTCTGAAAGGCATTCCCCAAAGCCCATCATAGTATGGCTGGCGGTGTCCAATAGACACCGCCACCATATTAAACATTTTCCGCCCCGGTCTCAAGGCCACCAGGGCGGAAAAGCGGCAGACGGTCTTGGGTGGCGGCCGGAAAAGGATGTCGGGCGGATCGCCACCGCCCGCATAGGGGTAGCGATCCGCCCGTCATCCTAATGGGCCCCTCTGTTCGCAAACTTCACAGTCTCTCTGCTTCATTCACAAGCACTTTTAACATGTGTTGCTTGCTGTGGGGCCACTGGAAATAATTAAGCAGGAATGGAGGACAAAATTATGCCGCAGTGTTGACTAAATTATGCATTTAGAAAAAGACTGCAGTGTAATGCAGTATATTTTCAGATATTTTATTATTTTGACATGTGTACATATGCTAACAGTCTCTGGAAAGATTTTGCCTTATTAGTACCAGTGTAACATACAAATGCAACAGTGAGAAAGGTGATCAGTCCACCTTTCCAATAAGCCATCCAGTCCGCAGCAAAACAAGTCACATTTTTTATTAACCTTTGATACGTTTGAGCTATAAACAATTTATTAGTTTAAATGGTCATCTCATGCAGCAGATCTTGCAATATGAGGCAACTATAGCAGAGCCATAATTATATAGAAAACATTTCAAGCTAGGATATTTTGCCATTCATGTTTGAACTGCTGTTGTGGAAAAAAGGAGACGTTCTGATGACAAACTCCATGGCTCTGCGACAAATGTCTTGTGCTTCCACATTTTATCGTATTTGGCGCATTCTGTGATTTGAAGCATATCCCACTTTGTGAATGTGTTTTAATGTCAATAACTCATTATAAGCTTAAATAATCATGTGTATCCATTGGTTGATTAAACAGGGCAGTGAAATACCAAACAAATACTAAAAATTGGGATGTTTTCTCATTCTGACCACACCTCTGGCTCCGCCCACTGATCCAATCCTTGGGTTATTCCCGCCCTCTGATTCTCCACCCACAGTTCCCCTACTTTTTTCCCCCCACTTCGACCGCTGTCTATATGAGAGACGGTGTACATTTTACAGATGAGAGGAACAGAGTCTTCCTCATAAACTTAAGACTCTGCATCGGTACTTACTTGTTGGTACTAAAATCTCCCAATAAATACAAGGGTTCTTTTTAGAGCCACACAACACATAAACAAATACACTTCATAAATATCTAAAATTATTTGTATTTTTCTTGCTTAGGTACGCTTACAGGACGACTTCCAATATTCCAGCTGTACGTCGTCCATACGTGCTTGGTACGCGTACGATAAATCTACCATGAAGAAAAATAGCCTTCATCACTCATTTTCTATAATTCCTGAGGACCCCATCCCCCGGGGCTCAAATCTAACGTCGCGGACCGTGGGAACAGCCGCAAGGCCTCCACGATCCAAGCTGGCTCCCCACTTCCTGCGGGAGCCGGCATTGCTATTCCTCACAGAGACCAGCTTACATGCTTCCATTCTAATTTCAAACATGATTTCAACAGTTTGTTATACATTTTATAAAATAATATAGTTCTGCACGCTAAAGCAGAAAAGTCAGCACAATTATGATGTAATAGAAAAAAGAAAAAAAATATATATACTTCTACACTTAACAAACTCGTAACCAGAGTACACAGTTTAATTTAAAAAACACCCTACCACAACTAGTTTTTCAAACGCATTGTACAATAAAATGCGTCACAAAATAGGTTACATACATGGTGACTCTATAACGTCACATAGAAAAAAGAAGGTCACTCTTACGCTACCAGGAAAACACAACAAAAGTACAAGGCCCAAACTTCCATTGAAGTGATTCTTAGTTGCAGGTCTAGTTGTCAGATCGACACACACACTCCCTCATGGCTGGTATACACCCACACCACACCCATTCAGCGCATCCGTCACTACACACGTGACCCTATCTATAAAAAAGACGGAGCGCACGTGTTGTACGCCATTTTAGAGTTGTTCCCAAAGCACCGAACAAAGGGCCCACTACTACATGAGTGGCCTCTTTGGTCACTGAGTTAGTGGTGCCCGAAGCACTGAGCGGGTGAAGAACTTGCGATGATGATGATGGGAGCACGAGTATGTCGTGAGCCATAGAGGTATCAAGACTCGGCAACACGTATGAGACTTCTTTGTTGTAGATCGTGACTACATCATGAAGAAACTCGTTTCCACAAAAGGTGAGCAGTGACACTTGAGTACGCATCAGAAGGAGTCAAAGGGTGTAGCTGACTACATACAAAAATGCGACTTATTATTTTACACGAACGCACTCCTATATAATGTATTAATTTATATATTAATTTTTTTCCCCCAATAGCAGTAACAATTTTATAATCGCTGAAATGTCCGGAATATATTCACAATACAAACAGACATATTATCAAGGACCAGTGTTCAAATTATCGCCGTTTTATCGCAGGAAACTGCCGATAAGGCGACGATAATAGGCTTGATAATATGCCCTTGTGAATTCCCATAGCACCCCAGGTTCTTGTGTTAACCTGGGTTGCTATAGGAATTCACAAGGGCATACTACCAAGCCCATTATCGCCGCTTTATCGGCCGTTTCCTGACGATAAAAGTGGCGATAACAGCCGCGGCCGGTAGTGGGAGTACCGGCCGGGCGGTGACGTGGGGTGGGGGAGGGGCAGGGTGGGGGGTAGTAATGTATGAAATACGGACTTTAAGAGGTAAGTAAACATAAAAATAAATAAAATGAATTTCGTTGCTTGCACTGCATCGCATTTGGTGATGCAGTGCGCGCAACGAAATTCGTTTTATATATTATTATGCTTACTTACCTGTTAAAGTCCGTATTCCATACATTACTACCCCCCACCCTGCCCTTCCCCCTCCCCACGTCACCGCCCGGCAGGTACTCCCACTACTGGCCGCGGCTGGAGCTGCAACAGTCTAACTACGGAATATTAAGAACCCACATTAAAATTCACTTTTGACAGTAGTTACGCTACTCAGTTAACAATGACTAATCAAAATATCCTTTTGTTTCCTTCACCAAAGAAGCAACCACGGCCTATCGAGCAACAGCAATGGAACTGTCTGCGACGTATTGAATATACTTTGACGTATAGAAGCAGATTTCAAGTCGAGGGGTGAACTCCGGTGGCCGCACTGTTTATACAAGGTAAGCACAGCAGCCTACATATACAATGCCTTCATAGCAATGCATTAGAAATAAATCTGCATATTTACAATGCCGTTATGCCACTTTTGCGTCAGTAACGCAGTAGGCACTTCCATATAGACACCACTTGAATGCGGCACTATAACAAGTGAAATGTACCAGGTACGCTGCACTCGTAAAACTGTAGTGTTACCTCTATTTGTGAAAGGAGAGAGGGCCATAATATCAAGCCTTGGCGACAAAATTATCGCTACTTTATTGGCAGGAAAGTGCCGCTAAAGTGGCGATAATGGGTTTGATAATATGCTCTAATGAATTCCAATCGAAGCTCATGTTAGATGTGAAGGACATCTAACCTGAGCTTCAATTGGAATTCCATAGAGCATATTATCAAACCCATTATTGCCACTTTAGCGGCACTTTCCTGCCAATAAAGTGGCGATAATTTTGTCGCCCAGGCTTGATATTATGGCCCAGAGTGCGTATTGTACAGCAGCTTCTCTGTAAAATCTATAATTACCTCCGAGCAGTGACAACAGATAGGTTACAACAGTCTGACAAACAGATCCACAACCTTATTACGCCACTTTTGAGTCACTTTTAACATGGGTAAAGTGATGCAAGGAGCTAGTAAATCTACGTCTGACTTTTCAAGAAAAAATCTCAACTCCAGACTCTGCGACACAGTTTTAATGTTGTTTTCTCTCTCTTTCTCTCTCTCACTCTCTGTGACATCATTTCTCTTTCTCTCTTAAACTTATAGACACTGCTGTCTGCTTGGACGTGTAGAAGAATTGTTCAAAATCAATCTGACTGAAGTGTTTGGCCGCAAGGTTTATATGACGGTAAGCACAAAGGCCTAGATCTACAAAGCCTTCATAGCAATGCATTAGAAATAAGTCGGCATAACGGGTGTCAGTAATGCAATAGGCACTTCCATATAAACACCACTTGAACGCGGCACTATAACTGAACTGAAATGTACGAGGCACACTGCACACGTAAAACCGTAGAGTTACCAAAACTTGTAATGCTTCCGCTCATTTACTCACATCTACATAATTCTAAACTCTAATTTTCTTTTTTGTTTTGCAGATTACCAATCGGATATCTTTTGGAGTCCATTTAACAATTTGTTTATAATATTGTGTGTTGTTAAAGTTATTTTTCTAGTTGCTTTTAATATAGTTATTATTGAGTTTTGTTGACATTTATTGATTTAATAAAAGTTTATAAAAAAAACCGACATACTTCTTTTATTTTGTGGAGGAGGGGTATGACGGTCCACAATAAAAATAATGTTGAAATACTATAGTAAGATATTCAAGACTAGGATTGAAAACTACTGAGTTCTAACTAACAGATATAATAAAAATAACGGTGAAAAACTACTAAAATGGCGGTGGACCGAGTACGTAATCAACGTTTGGCGCCTCGGCACTACCTTTCAAATAAATATAGAAAAAATATGATTATTAATATATTACAAAAGTACAGCAGCGGATGACACACACGACCCCGGAAAATAAAACGACAAATTTACTACCTGAAATAAAGAAATGTTTGCTTGTTGAAATTGAAGAAATAGAAAAAAACATGGGCTTCGAAACGAGGCTGCGCATGCGTAGAGAGTACAACTGCTACACAAAAAAAGGAAAGTTGTACATACTATCATAGAAATGAAGGCGCATATTATCAACAAAAGGCGATACATTATCGCCGCTTTTATCGACAGGAAACTGCAGATAAAGCGGCGATAATAGGCTTGATAATAGACCCTTGTAAATTCCCATAGTAGCCCAGGTTCTGATGTTAACCTGGGCTGCTATGGTTATTCACACGGGCACATTATCAAGCCCATTATCGCCGCTTTATCGGCAGGAAAGCGACGATAATGTATCGCCTTTTGTTGATAATATGGTCCATTGCTTTTTTTTTTACCAGTAAACTTAGGTGCATATTATCAAGGACCGGTGTTAAAATTATCGCCGTTTTATTGGCAGGAAACTGCCGATAAAACTGCGATAATGAGCTTGATAATACGGCCTTGTTATTTCCCATAGAAGCCCATGTTAACACCAGAACATAGGCTTCTATGGGAATTTACAAGGATGTATTATCAAGCCCACCCTCCCAACATTAATAAAAAACTGTTAGACGGAGACCTGGAGGGTCGGCCGAGCACAGTGATCGCACAGACAGGTAACTTCCCCCCCACAGATGGACACCACACAAAGATCAGGGTAACACCTTTTATAGGCACTTCTGGTAGTAGAGTGGTACGATACAAGGCGATCAGGACACGATGATTCTCTCAATTCTAGTCTCTAGTAAGGGAAGGGGGTAGCGGGACAGTCTTGGTACCCACGGGTACGGAGGTGTAACGGTGATAGCTCACAATCCTCGAGCTCGGTGTTCGGATGGGTCAGACCGCGGCAGCGCCGGCAGGTCCCGAAGAGGTCGTAGGTGGCAACGGGCCGCGGCAGCGCCAGCAGGTCCCAACGAGGATGAAGGTTACAACGGGCCGCGGCAGCGCCAGCAGGTCCCACGAGAATGCAGGTTGCAACGGGCCGCGGCAGCGCCAGCAGGTCCCACGAGGATGAAGGTTACAACGGGCCGCGGCAGCGCCAGCAGGTCCCACGAGGATGAAGGTTGCAGAGGGCCGCGGCAGCGCCAGCAGGTCCCACGAGGATGAAGGTTGCAGAGGGCCGCGGCAGCGCCAGCAGGTCCCACGAGGATGAAGGTTGCAGAGGGCCGCGGCAGCGCCAGCAGGCAGGACAATAGTTCACAAGGCAGGGCTGTGGCAGCGCCAGCAGTCCGTCAAGGATGAGTTTGTCGCGGTGTCTCTTGACTCCAGGATACAACTGCCTTCCTGTCCTGGGGCGGCCTCAGTTATAGGTCTGGCGCCCTTTGATGTCCGGACCCTCGCTCTTGGAGGTCGGGAGGTCTGGGATGAGGGAGTCCAGACACCCAGCAGGGGGGTGGAGCCAGCGCCCGAGGAGGCTGGGGGTGCTCGGCACCTGGCGGGGGAGAGCCATCGACACTTCTTACTCCCATTGACCTGCCAAGTGGTCCGTTCACCTCCTGGGTGGAGGGTGGTGCCGGGATGTCGGGGCCTGGCCAGGCCCAGGGTTGGGGTCGGGCTGAGGCCGCGCGGCCGCGTGGTGCCATGTCCAAGATGGCGGCTGGGCCGGGCAATGGTGCTGACGGTGGCCCGGGCCCTGTCCTGCGGGGAGGGAGCGAGCCCTTCATGTGGCCTGTCCAACATGCGTCCCCCCCAGCTGAAGGCGGGGAGAGTCACCCATCTTCTTGGGGACTTTCCTCGTCGAGGCGGAAAAAGCGGGACAGGCCATCCGCGTTGGCGTGGTCTTGGCCAGGACGATGCTCCACAGTGAAGTCCATCCCCTGCAGGGAGATGGACCATCGCAATAGTTTGGGGTTCTCCCCCCGCATCTGCATGAGCCATTGCAGGGGCCGATGATCTGTCTGTACCCGGAAATGGGTTCCGAAGAGGTACGGCCGGAGCTTCTTGAGGGCCCATACCACTGCGAAGGCCTCTCGCTCAATGGTGCTCCAGCGCTGTTCTCGGGGCAGTAGGCGTCTGCTGATGAAGGCCACGGGTTGGTCCACTCCTTCGGCGTTCAGTTGGGAGAGGACGGCCCCAATACCATGGTCGGAGGCATCGGTCTGCACAATGAACTCGCGGCTGTAGTCGGGGGACTGGAGCACCGGAGCGGTGCACATGGCGGCCTTCAGCGTCTCGAAGGCCGCGTGACAGTCGGGAGTCCAGTTGACTCGTTTTGGGTTGTTCTTAGACGTGAGTTCCGTGAGGGGCCCCACAATGCTGCCATAGTCCCTCACAAACCGCCGGTAGTATCCGGTGAGCCCCAGGAAGGCTCGGACCTCTGTTTGTGTTTCGGGGGGTTGCCAGGACTGGATGGCAGCTACCTTGAGTTGGAGGGGGGCCACCAGACCGCTCCCCACTTGGTGTCCGAGGTAGGTCACGGACCCCTGGCCGATTTGGCACTTGCTGGCCTTTATGGTGAGGCCGGCCTGTTGGAGGGCCTGCAGGACCGCTCTGAGGTGGTGTAGGTGGTCGGCCCAGTGGCGGCTGTATACCGCGATGTCGTCCAGGTAGGCGGCGCTGAATTCTTCGAGGCCCGCCAATACCTGGTTCACCAGTCTTTGAAAGGTGGCTGGAGCGTTCTTCATGCCGAAGGGCATCACTCTGAAATGGTAGTGCCCGTCCGGGGTGGAGAAAGCGGAACGTTCTTGGGCCCTGGGGGTGAGGCCGATCTGCCAGTAGCCCGCTGTCAGGTCAAAGATGCTTAGGTAGCGGGCTGCCCCCATGCGGTCGACTAGTTCATCTGCTCGGGGGATAGGGTGAGCGTCGGTTCGGGTGACCGCGTTCAGCCCCCGATAGTCGATGCAGAATCGGAGCTCCGGCGTGGTGCCCGGTGCCGCGGCCTTGGGGACCAGGACGACCGGGCTGGCCCAGGGACTGTCCGAAGGCTCGATGACCCCGAGGGCGAGCATCTTGGAGACTTCTTCTTGGATGCATGTACGTACCCGATCCGGTACTCGGTACGCCCGGTGTCGGACAGGAGGACTGTCCCCCGTGTCCACGTCGTGCAGGCACCAGGAGGTGACTCCGGGTGCGAGGGAGAACAGGTTTGCGAACGGCAGCAGGAGGGCCCGGCAATCTTGACGCTGCTCTGGGGTCAGGGCCTCGGAGAGTCGGACCCCGTCCACCGAGCCATCTCTTTCCCGAGTCCTCAGTAGGTCAGGGAGGGGCTCGGAGTCTCCTTCTGTGCCACTGTCGGTCGCCATCAGCAGGCTGAGCTCTGAGCGCATGAAGTGGGGTTTGAGCCTGTTGGCGTGGAGGACCCGGAGGGGGTTCCGGGGGGACTCCAGGTCGATGAGATAGGTGACGGGACTCCTGCGCTCGATCACCTTGAAGGGCCCCGTCCATTTGTCTTGCAAGGCACACGGTTCGATGGGGGACATCACCCATACCTGCTGACCCGGTTCAAACTCGATGGAGGAGGCATGTTGGTCGTACCACTTCTTCATGTCCTCCTGACTGGCCTCCAGATTGGCTTTAGCGATCTCCCTGAATTTCCGGGTCTGATTTCGGAGGGTCAGGAGGTATTTGTAGACGTCCGGAGGGGTCTTTAGGGGGGCCATTTCCCATTCCTCCTTCACTAGGCTGAGAGGCCCGCGAACGGGGTGTCCGTACAGGAGTTCGAAGGGGCTGAAGCCGAGGGACTTCTGGGGGACTTCTCGGTAGGCGAAGAGGAGGCACGGTAGTAGCACGTCCCACTGGCGGCGTAGGGGTTCTTCCAGCCCCATGATCATCCCCTTGAGGGTGCGGTTGAACCGCTCGACCAGTCCGTTCCCCTGGGGGTGATAGGGGGTGGTGAAGCGGTAAGTGACTCCGCACTGCTGCCAGAGGGATTTCATATACTTTGAAATAAAGTTCGTACCCCTGTCGCTGACGACTTCCCGGGGGAAGCCCACTCGAGAGAAGATCCCCATCAAGGCTCGACCCACTACTGGGGCTGTTATAGTACGGAGGGGGACCGCCTCAGGATAGCGGGTGGCGTGGTCCACCAGGACCAGGATGAAGCGATGCCCCTGTGCTGTTCGGGGGTCCAGGGGCCCCACAATGTCTATTCCCACCCTTTCGAACGGGGTGCTCACCACGGGGAATGGTTGTAGGGGTGCCTTGAGTTTGCGGCCGCTCTTCCCGCTGGCCTGGCAGGTCGGGCAGGACCGGAAATGGTTGGAGACGTCATTTCTCATTTTGGGCCAAAAAAAGTGAGTCACCAGGCGGTGGTAGGTCTTGTCTTGGCCCAGGTGCCCGGCCAGGGGGACATCATGGGCTAGGTTCAACAGGAAGTCTCTGAAGTGGAGGGGCACCACCAGCACTCGCCCGGCCCCCAGTTCTGCGATTTTCTGCTCGCTGTACAAGAGATCATTGTCCCAATAAACCCAGTGGGCCCCGGTGGTGTCTCCTTGGCTCTGGGCGAGCGCTTGCTGTCGCAATCCCTCGAGGGAGGGGCAGGTCTTTTGCTCCTGCCGGAATTGTTCCTGGGTGGGCCCCCCTTCTTGACGCCACTGAGCCAGGTCGGGAAGCTCGGGGGGCTGTGTGGACCCCTCTGTGGTGGGGTCCGGGTGGTCGGTCTGGAGGAAGTCTTCTTCTGGGGTGATCGAGGGCGGAGGTGCTGCCCATTCTGGTTCTTCTGGTCTAGGGATGGTGCGGGTGGCCATGGACCGGGTGGTTACGCACGCCCAGTCCGGGAGACCCAACATCCCCAGATGCTCTCTTCTTTCTACAGCGGCCCACGGGGAGCTCTCGAGATCGTTCCCCAGCAGGCCGGGGAAACCCCCCGATGCGCCCGGGGTTCCGAGCTAACGTGACGTGTCATCGATGCCAGCGAGTCGGCCACTATGCCAGTGACCCGACCTGCCCGAAGAACCAGGTCCCCGGGCCCCGCCAGATGGCGGCCGCCGCCCTGGGAGAAGAACAAGTCTCCGAAGACACGGAGACCTATGAGTCGGAGCAGTTCGAGTGGGAACCCGCCGCCATGACCCTGGCATGCCTGGGAGGAAGAGACATGGTCCCGCGGACTCCCCTGCCCGCCAACACTCGGAAGTACAGCCAATGGGTGAGCATCAATGGGCGCAAGGCCGAGGCCCTGCGTGACACCGGGGCCAGTGTGACGGCCGTCCGTTGTCACCCGGTGACCCCAGAACAAATCCTACCAAACGTACTTTGTCCCGTCCGATCGGCAGATAACTCGGAGAGCCTGTGTCGGATGGCCTGCGTCCCCTTCGAATGGGGAGGAGTGTCCGGCATGCTGAAAGTAACTGTCCGCGACGATGCCCCCGTGGATTGCCTCCTGGGGAACGATCTCGAGAGCTCCCCGTGGGCCGCTGTAGAAAGAAGAGAGCATCTGGGGATGTTGGGTCTCCCGGACTGGGCGTGCGTAACCACCCGGTCCATGGCCACCCGCACCATCCCTAGACCAGAAGAACCAGAATGGGCAGCACCTCCGCCCTCGATCACCCCAGAAGAAGACTTCCTCCAGACTGACCACCCGGACCCCACCACAGAGGGGTCCACACAGCCCCCCGAGCTTCCCGACCTGGCTCAGTGGCGTCAAGAAGGGGGGCCCACCCAGGAACAATTCCGGCAGGAGCAAAAGACCTGCCTCTCCCTCGAGGGATTGCGACAGCAAGCGCTCGCCCAGAGCCAAGGAGACACCACCGGGGCCCACTGGGTTTATTGGGACAATGATCTCTTGTACAGCGAGCAGAAAATCGCAGAACTGGGGGCCGGGCGAGTGCTGGTGGTGCCCCTCCACTTCAGAGACTTCCTGTTGAACCTAGCCCATGATGTCCCCCTGGCCGGGCACCTGGGCCAAGACAAGACCTACCACCGCCTGGTGACTCACTTTTTTTGGCCCAAAATGAGAAATGACGTCTCCAACCATTTCCGGTCCTGCCCGACCTGCCAGGCCAGCGGGAAGAGTGGCCGCAAACTCAAGGCACCCCTACAACCATTCCCCGTGGTGACCACCCCGTTCGAAAGGGTGGGAATAGACATTGTGGGGCCCCTGGACCCCCGAACAGCACAGGGGCATCGCTTCATCCTGGTCCTGGTGGACCACGCCACCCGCTATCCTGAGGCGGTCCCCCTCCGTACTATAACAGCCCCAGTAGTGGGTCGAGCCTTGATGGGGATCTTCTCTCGAGTGGGCTTCCCCCGGGAAGTCGTCAGCGACAGGGGTACGAACTTTATTTCAAAGTATATGAAATCCCTCTGGCAGCAGTGCGGAGTCACTTACCGCTTCACCACCCCCTATCACCCCCAGGGGAACGGACTGGTCGAGCGGTTCAACCGCACCCTCAAGGGGATGATCATGGGGCTGGAAGAACCCCTACGCCGCCAGTGGGACGTGCTACTACCGTGCCTCCTCTTCGCCTACCGAGAAGTCCCCCAGAAGTCCCTCGGCTTCAGCCCCTTCGAACTCCTGTACGGACACCCCGTTCGCGGGCCTCTCAGCCTAGTGAAGGAGGAATGGGAAATGGCCCCCCTAAAGACCCCTCCGGACGTCTACAAATACCTCCTGACCCTCCGAAATCAGACCCGGAAATTCAGGGAGATCGCTAAAGCCAATCTGGAGGCCAGTCAGGAGGACATGAAGAAGTGGTACGACCAACATGCCTCCTCCATCGAGTTTGAACCGGGTCAGCAGGTATGGGTGATGTCCCCCATCGAACCGTGTGCCTTGCAAGACAAATGGACGGGGCCCTTCAAGGTGATCGAGCGCAGGAGTCCCGTCACCTATCTCATCGACCTGGAGTCCCCCCGGAACCCCCTCCGGGTCCTCCACGCCAACAGGCTCAAACCCCACTTCATGCGCTCAGAGCTCAGCCTGCTGATGGCGACCGACAGTGGCACAGAAGGAGACTCCGAGCCCCTCCCTGACCTACTGAGGACTCGGGAAAGAGATGGCTCGGTGGACGGGGTCCGACTCTCCGAGGCCCTGACCCCAGAGCAGCGTCAAGATTGCCGGGCCCTCCTGCTGCCGTTCGCAAACCTGTTCTCCCTCGCACCCGGAGTCACCTCCTGGTGCCTGCACGACGTGGACACGGGGGACAGTCCTCCTGTCCGACACCGGGCGTACCGAGTACCGGATCGGGTACGTACATGCATCCAAGAAGAAGTCTCCAAGATGCTCGCCCTCGGGGTCATCGAGCCTTCGGACAGTCCCTGGGCCAGCCCGGTCGTCCTGGTCCCCAAGGCCGCGGCACCAGGCACCACGCCGGAGCTCCGATTCTGCATCGACTATCGGGGGCTGAACGCGGTCACCCGAACCGACGCTCACCCTATCCCCCGAGCAGATGAACTAGTCGACCGCATGGGGGCAGCCCGCTACCTAAGCATCTTTGACCTGACAGCGGGCTACTGGCAGATCGGCCTCACCCCCAGGGCCCAAGAACGTTCCGCTTTCTCCACCCCGGACGGGCACTACCATTTCAGAGTGATGCCCTTCGGCATGAAGAACGCTCCAGCCACCTTTCAAAGACTGGTGAACCAGGTATTGGCGGGCCTCGAAGAATTCAGCGCCGCCTACCTGGAGGACATCGCGGTATACAGCCGCCACTGGGCCGACCACCTCCACCACCTCAGAGCGGTCCTGCAGGCCCTCCAACAGGCCGGCCTCACCATAAAGGCCAGCAAGTGCCAAATCGGCCAGGGGTCCGTGACCTACCTCGGACACCAAGTGGGGAGCGGTCTGGTGGCCCCCCTCCAACTCAAGGTAGCTGCCATCCAGTCCTGGCAACCCCCCGAAACACAAACAGAGGTCCGAGCCTTCCTGGGGCTCACCGGATACTACCGGCGGTTTGTGAGGGACTATGGCAGCATTGTGGGGCCCCTCACGGAACTCACGTCTAAGAACAACCCAAAACGAGTCAACTGGACTCCCGACTGTCACGCGGCCTTCGAGACGCTGAAGGCCGCCATGTGCACCGCTCCGGTGCTCCAGGCCCCCGACTACAGCCGCGAGTTCATTGTGCAGACCGATGCCTCCGACCATGGTATTGGGGCCGTCCTCTCCCAACTGAACGCCGAAGGAGTGGACCAACCCGTGGCCTTCATCAGCAGACGCCTACTGCCCCGAGAACAGCGCTGGAGCACCATTGAGCGAGAGGCCTTCGCAGTGGTATGGGCCCTCAAGAAGCTCCGGCCGTACCTCTTCGGAACCCATTTCCGGGTACAGACAGATCATCGGCCCCTGCAATGGCTCATGCAGATGCGGGGGGAGAACCCCAAACTATTGCGATGGTCCATCTCCCTGCAGGGGATGGACTTCACTGTGGAGCATCGTCCTGGCCAAGACCACGCCAACGCGGATGGCCTGTCCCGCTTTTTCCGCCTCGACGAGGAAAGTCCCCAAGAAGATGGGTGACTCTCCCCGCCTTCAGCTGGGGGGGACGCATGTTGGACAGGCCACATGAAGGGCTCGCTCCCTCCCCGCAGGACAGGGCCCGGGCCACCGTCAGCACCATTGCCCGGCCCAGCCGCCATCTTGGACACGGCACCACGCGGCCGCGCGGCCTCAGCCCGACCCCAACCCTGGGCCTGGCCAGGCCCCGACATCCCGGCACCACCCTCCACCCAGGAGGTGAACGGACCACTTGGCAGGTCAATGGGAGTAAGAAGTGTCGATGGCTCTCCCCCGCCAGGTGCCGAGCACCCCCAGCCTCCTCGGGCGCTGGCTCCACCCCCCTGCTGGGTGTCTGGACTCCCTCATCCCAGACCTCCCGACCTCCAAGAGCGAGGGTCCGGACATCAAAGGGCGCCAGACCTATAACTGAGGCCGCCCCAGGACAGGAAGGCAGTTGTATCCTGGAGTCAAGAGACACCGCGACGAACTCATCCTTGACGGACTGCTGGCGCTGCCACAGCCCTGCCTTGTGAACTATTGTCCTGCCTGCTGGCGCTGCCGCGGCCCTCTGCAACCTTCATCCTCGTGGGACCTGCTGGCGCTGCCGCGGCCCTCTGCAACCTTCATCCTCGTGGGACCTGCTGGCGCTGCCGCGGCCCTCTGCAACCTTCATCCTCGTGGGACCTGCTGGCGCTGCCGCGGCCCGTTGTAACCTTCATCCTCGTGGGACCTGCTGGCGCTGCCGCGGCCCGTTGCAACCTGCATTCTCGTGGGACCTGCTGGCGCTGCCGCGGCCCGTTGTAACCTTCATCCTCGTTGGGACCTGCTGGCGCTGCCGCGGCCCGTTGCCACCTACGACCTCTTCGGGACCTGCCGGCGCTGCCGCGGTCTGACCCATCCGAACACCGAGCTCGAGGATTGTGAGCTATCACCGTTACACCTCCGTACCCGTGGGTACCAAGACTGTCCCGCTACCCCCTTCCCTTACTAGAGACTAGAATTGAGAGAATCATCGTGTCCTGATCGCCTTGTATCGTACCACTCTACTACCAGAAGTGCCTATAAAAGGTGTTACCCTGATCTTTGTGTGGTGTCCATCTGTGGGGGGGAAGTTACCTGTCTGTGCGATCACTGTGCTCGGCCGACCCTCCAGGTCTCCGTCTAACAAAGCCCATATCGACTGAGGAGGGCGGCCTTCATGTGGTCATAGGACGTCATTTGATGGTCCGGAAGCTGCAGCAGGGCATCACGACCCTCGTTGACGAATCTCCCCCATAGACCGGCTCCCCAGTCACTTCGAGCGACCCGGTGGGCGGTCATGGCAATCTCATAGGCCTTGAACCACTGCTGTATGTCGTCGTTCCGGTGATATTCTCGGACCACATCCTTGGGGATGTGGACCTTCTGCTCGGTAGGACCCGGGGAGTGCGGTTGCTCGGGCACCCCTAGGTTTTTGTTCAGTTTGCGTATTTCTATCTCCGCTAGTTTGCACTCGTGCTCGTATGCCAGTCTTTTTTCTTCGAGGTCTCTCTGTCTCTGTTTTTCCTCTCGCTCTTCTCTGAGCCGTAAGTGTTCTAAGTTTATTTTTTGTTCCGCCAGTTTCAATTCTCCGTCTAATCTGAGTCGTGCCAAGTCTAACTCGTGTAATCTATTTTTTTCCCGCTCTTGGATCTCTTCACGGGAAGGGCCTGTTCTCCGTTCCTCCGTCCGGGTGGTGTTGACTTCCGGGGCTGCGGGGTCCCGGGGGGTTGCGGTATTTGTCTCTGTCCAGGCCTCTAGGGCGTTTTTGAAGTCTTCTTTTGTGCTTAGCCCGGTGGTAGCAATGCCTAAGTCCATGCAAAATTGTTTGAGCTCTCGGTGGTTGTATTCTTCCAGCTTTTCCATCTGGAACTTCTCCGCCGATCCGCTCTCTTTGGTCGTCATTGTGGTTTTAGTCGTAGGGTGAGTTACTGTCTGTACGGTACGCGTTGGTTCGGATCGCGCCGCTAGCCACCAATGTTAGACGGAGACCTGGAGGGTCGGCCGAGCACAGTGATCGCACAGACAGGTAACTTCCCCCCCACAGATGGACACCACACAAAGATCAGGGTAACACCTTTTATAGGCACTTCTGGTAGTAGAGTGGTACGATACAAGGCGATCAGGACACGATGATTCTCTCAATTCTAGTCTCTAGTAAGGGAAGGGGGTAGCGGGACAGTCTTGGTACCCACGGGTACGGAGGTGTAACGGTGATAGCTCACAATCCTCGAGCTCGGTGTTCGGATGGGTCAGACCGCGGCAGCGCCAGCAGGTCCCGAAGAGGTCGTAGGTGGCAACGGGCCGCGGCAGCGCCAGCAGGTCCCAACGAGGATGAAGGTTACAACGGGCCGCGGCAGCGCCAGCAGGTCCCACGAGAATGCAGGTTGCAACGGGCCGCGGCAGCGCCAGCAGGTCCCACGAGGATGAAGGTTACAACGGGCCGCGGCAGCGCCAGCAGGTCCCACGAGGATGAAGGTTGCAGAGGGCCGCGGCAGCGCCAGCAGGTCCCACGAGGATGAAGGTTGCAGAGGGCCGCGGCAGCGCCAGCAGGTCCCACGAGGATGAAGGTTGCAGAGGGCCGCGGCAGCGCCAGCAGGCAGGACAATAGTTCACAAGGCAGGGCTGTGGCAGCGCCAGCAGTCCGTCAAGGATGAGTTCGTCGCGGTGTCTCTTGACTCCAGGATACAACTGCCTTCCTGTCCTGGGGCGGCCTCAGTTATAGGTCTGGCGCCCTTTGATGTCCGGACCCTCGCTCTTGGAGGTCGGGAGGTCTGGGATGAGGGAGTCCAGACACCCAGCAGGGGGGTGGAGCCAGCGCCCGAGGAGGCTGGGGGTGCTCGGCACCTGGCGGGGGAGAGCCATCGACACTTCTTACTCCCATTGACCTGCCAAGTGGTCCGTTCACCTCCTGGGTGGAGGGTGGTGCCGGGATGTCGGGGCCTGGCCAGGCCCAGGGTTGGGGTCGGGCTGAGGCCGCGCGGCCGCGTGGTGCCGTGTCCAAGATGGCGGCTGGGCCGGGCAATGGTGCTGACGGTGGCCCGGGCCCTGTCCTGCGGGGAGGGAGCGAGCCCTTCATGTGGCCTGTCCAACAAAAACCATAGGCCCTTGTAAATTCCCATAGCACCCCAGGTTCTGATGTTAACCTGGGCTGCTATGGTTATTCACAAGGGCATATTATCAAGCCCATTATCGCCGCTTTATCAGCAGTTTCCTGCCGATAAAAACGACGATAATGTATCGCCTTTTGTTGATATGGCCCATTGCTCTTTTTTTTTTTGACCAGTAAACTTAGGTGCATATTATCAAGGACCGGTGTTAAAATTATCGCTGTTTTATTGGCAGGAAACTGCCGATAAAACGGCAATAATGAGCTTGATAATACGGCCTTGTTATTTCCAATAGAAGCCCATGTTAACACCAGAACATAGGCTTCTATGGGAATTAACAAGGACGTATTATCAAGCCCACCCTCTCAACATTATTAAAAAACTCCAGACAATGCAGGTACCCGGAGCTGGAAGGTCATTTTACATATTACTGCCCCAGAAAGGTGGCGTTCCTCGCGACATGTACGGAGAGAGAGAGAGAGCTCAAAACATTTTTATTTTTAAAAAGACCTGAGGGGTGCCACTCACCGAGACTGCGGGGAGTAGGACCGTAACCCCCCCCCCCGCATACTTCAAAATAAAACCAGAGGAGTGCCGTTCCCCAGTGCTCGGGGCACCTTACAAGCCCCCATTATGCAAAATAATTGCCCCCGTAATTTGCCCCCCCGGGACCTAATAAATAAAACTGACTTCTAGTTTTTTTTCACCTTTTCCACCGTGTACAAGTACTGCACGAGTACCCTACCATTTTTTATTTAAAAAAAAATAAAAATTGAGCCTAAAGATCCATGTGCCACCCCCTGACCAAGACTATAGGGTCAGAATTTTCTACCCTGCCCCCTTTCCTTATTTCTCAACTTTGTTTTACTGTTTTCTTGTGACTCAGCTCTCCCGACAAACAAGATGGCTACCAACACTTCCTGGTATGGAGTATTGACAGCCAATCAGCATGCAGCTCCTGCTCGTAATTGTACGTATTTCCGTACGCGTACGCCACGATTTTTCTTTAAAAAAAAATAATAATAAAATAGAGCCTAAACATCCATGTACGACCCCCTGAGCAAGCCTAGAGGGTCAGAATGTTTCTAGCCTGCCCCCTTCCCTTATTTCTCAACTTTGTTTTGCGAGTAAAATTTCCAGCTAACTATAACTGGTGTGAAACCTATGGTTTTTTCAGTGAATTTCAAAGGTTTTTTAAATGCTAATTCCTAACTATAACTGGTGTGTAACCTATGGTTTTTTCAGTGAATATATGTTATGTTACTTTGATTTATATAGCGCCAACTCACCAACCGGTCTCGAGGCGCTCTAGACCAAAGAAAACACACTGTATTCTTACTCGCAGAAAAGATAAAAGTAATGTACAGGTTAACCTGTAGATCCAAAAGCCTCCCTAAACAAGATAGTTTTCAACTGCTTTCTGAAGCAAAGAAGATTTGACTCCTTGCGCAAGGAAACTGGTAGCTTGTTCCATAACAGTGGAGTAAGTATGGAAAAGGACCTTCCACCTTTTGTGGCCATATTAAAATGAGGACAAGTCAGCAGCTGGGCATCGGACGATCTTAAGGCTCGTTTCGGGTTGCAAGGCATTAAACGATCCTTAATATAGACAGGAGCTTGCCCATGAATTGCCTTATGTGCGATGCACAGGCTCTTGAATTCTACCCTCTGCTTCATAGGGAGCCAATGAAGCTTAAACAGTAAAGGGGATGCATGTGATCTTCTCGAAAGTTTGAAGATTAGACGTGCAGCGTCGTTCAAAACGACCTGCAGTCTGCTTATCAAATTTTTTGGTAGGCCTAGATAAATGACATTGCCATAGTCCAGTCTTGATAATATGGTGGCCGAAACCACCGTCCGAAGCATAGATTCGGATAAAAGAGGGACTAATCTGCGCAATTGCCTAATTAGGCCAGTACAGGTACCTACGACAGTAGAAATCTGGGTAGCCATAGACAGATCCTTGTCAATTTTTATACCCAGACTTTTCACGTTAGGCACTGGTGTTGGGGTGGGCCCAACTTCTTTTGGCCAAAACAAATCCCCCCCATGGTGAAATGCCAGTTGGCACCACCAAAACCTCCGTCTTCTCGGGATTAATTTTCAGCAGATTGTCACTCATCCAGCTGACTGTATACCTAAGGACCTCCTGTATATGTAGCTGTGCTGCTTTGGAGTTCTCAATGCTAAAAAGCAGTTGGGTGTCGTCTGCGTAATTAAACACCCGACAACCCATCTGCGCTAAGGACTCAATAAGGGGTTGCAGGTAAAGATTAAAAAGTAACGGTGATAACGCAGATCCCTGCGGAACCCCACAGTCCACCCTGCCCATCTCAGAAATCTCCTCTCCCAGTTGAATCCTCTGCTGCCTCCCTGTCAAAAAGGACTCTTGCCATTTGTGGGATGTGTCCTTTATTCCAAACCTCGCCAGTCTGTCCAGGAGCAGATCATGGCTGACAGTGTCGAATGCCGCTGATAGATCTAAAAGTATCAGGGCACTCGGTTTCCTACTGTCAGCCATGTCCCTGAGCTCATCCAACACTGAGAGCATCACCAACTCGGTGCTGTGATGTGCCTGAAATCCTGCTTGGCGTCCCTGGAGAAGATTGTGTGATTCCAGGAAAGCAGACATTGACTGTAGCACATGCCGTTCCAAAATTTTGGACATAAACGGCAGCTGAGAAATTGGTCGATAATTTTTCAGATTTGTTGGTTCGGCTCCCGGTTTTTTCAGCAGGGGTCGTACCCGAGCTTCTTTGAGCCTTATTGGGAGATAGCCCATCTGCAGTGAGCTATTTAAAAAGGAGACAATGTGGTCTGACAAAATAGCTAATGCTCCTCGGAGGATAGTCGGAGGACACGGATCTGCCGGTGAACCAGATTTTATAGAGGACATAAGATGTTCAAGCCTCGTGGAGTCCAACTCTGGAAAAGTCGAAATAGTGCAATCCTGCGGTATTTCGACCAACTGTGGTGGGTAAAACCCACTCACAGTACTGCTTTTGATCTCAGAGAGGATAATCTCTACTTTTTCTAAGAAGTAATGTTGGAACGTATTACACTCAATCTTTGTATCCGCATTCACCGGTTTCTTTGTCAATTCTGACAGAATGCTGAAAGTTTCTTTCTGCACATTGTGTGCACGCTTAATGCGGGTATCAAAGTATTCAGCTTTAGCCCCCAACATACTTTTCTTATATACTTTTGAAAAGGTTTTATATTGTTCCCTGTCAGATTCCTCCTTAGATTTCCTCCATCTCCTTTCCATGCCACAAAGCTTTTTTTTAAGTTCTCTCAGAGAGGGGGTATACCAAGGTGCACCCTTCCCCAGACCCTTTACTCGTTGTAATTTCTCTGGGGCTATCTGATCAATTGCCTGGGAAATAGTCTGAGTTAAATACAAATAGTCCTCATCTAAATTTCCACTAAGCGGAACAAGGTATTGTGGAAGAATGTCCAACAACGCTTGTGAGTTAACCTTCCTCCATTGGCGTACTCGCTTCAGTTTTGGAGCTTGACAAGGAGGTTTCCCACTAATGGGGATAGTGCAATAGATGAAAAAATGATCTGACCAAATACAAGGTAGGACACTATCTATAGTGACTTCAGGGTCTGAGGTCCAGATCAGATCGAGCGTATGTCCTTTAATGTGAGTAGGGCCTTCTACAAGCTGTGTCAGGCCGATTGAGGACATGGCATGCTCCAATTGTCAAGATACTGAAACTTTGGGGGATTTTTCCCAATGAAGGTTAAAATCGCCAGTGACCACCACTTTTTGGTATCTAGAACAGATATCAGATATGATGGGACAGAAGAGATCGTTAAAAGCAGGCGAGGAGTTAGGGGGACGATAGATGGTAAGAATCACCCAGCAAGAGTTTTCAAAAGTAAATTTGACGCCAAGTATGTCAGCCAGGTCTATCGAGTCTGCCATCAAGTGTTCCATTGTCAGATGCCTTTTAAAAAAAATTGCAACTCCTCCACCTCGCAGGTTGTTAGCGCGATTATGCCAGACAACATCATATTCACTGGGCAAGGCAGCTGAAATATCTGGGGCTGAATTTTCATCTAGCCACGTCTCGGTTAAGGTTAGAATATCGATATCACCATCCTGGAGGAGAGTGAAAATATCGAGATGGTGTTTATGAAGAGATCTTGTATTCAAACTAACCACTTTCAATTGGTGTTGACGGCGATAGAGCCTAATGTTAAGAGATCTCAAAATATGCAGGTCTTTCAGCCTATCAATGATACTCGGCTCTAGCCTCACCTTATTTGCGTTAAGCAGATGTAGAAAATCCCCAGGATAGGTATAGTTTTGACTAAGAGTCCTAGCCCCTGGGCCCGGTCGTGCGCGGACGGGCGCAGACGGGCTGGACTCTGGCGTGACTCCGGCGTGCTCACGCTGCGCGCGAACGTTGCGCGTATACATGGCCACCTTAAGTAGTTGTCCAACCCCTAGCACGCTAACCACAATGGCGCCGCCGAGCGTGCAATCGTTACCCCCAAGATGGCGCTGGCATTCAATACAAGTGAGCCAAGTGCGGTGTTCAAAAAATTATGGAGCAAGTGAGGGCCAAGTCTCCAATCTAAAAACCAGGGTAAGATTAAACTATTAAAAACTAAAATAGAAAACGGGAAATTAAAATATCCGAGCCTAAGCGCGAATAGTTAAAATAATGTGAGCCTAAGCGCGACCTGAGCGCGACCTGTTCTAGAGCGCTGCTTTCAGAGTAAATGCGCGTTACCTGGTCAAGTCAGCCAAATATATATATAAAATTTCTATGGCAAAATGAAACCCCTCATTTTGTTCCTTTTCAAATTAAATGTATTAAGTGTTACCACTTTATTCCAATCAAGATGACTTCAGGTGTGCCATACTTTTGTCATAAGTAAGACTGTTAGCGTTCTAGTTGTTCTTTAGAACACTCTGGGACATTCTGTCATTGGGCTATAGTTGGGCTACATCTGGCTGATATTTGGGCTACATTTGGGCTCTTTTGTCTCTGGTGGCCATCTTGGGAGACTGCATATCAGACTTTTTTTTAATGAAATATAAGAGGATTTGAGAAGTCACTCAAAATGTGCCCTAATTTTTCTTTCTTCAGCACTAATCATAATTTCTATGGCAAAATGAACCCCCTCATTTTGTTCCTTTGCAAATTAAATGTTTTAAGTGTTAACAATTTATTCCAATCAAGATGACTTCAGGTGTGCCATACTTTGGTCATAAGTAAGACTGTTAGCGCTCTAGTTGTTCTTTAGAACACTCTGGGACATTCTGTCATTGGGCTATAGTTGGGCTACATCTGGCTGATATTTGGGCTACATTTGTTTTTTTTTGTCTCTGGTGGCCATCTTTGGGCTATATTGGGCTACATTGGGCTACATTTGGGCTCTAACATATATATAGCCCAATGTAGCCCAATATATATTTTTTCAAAGTTAATTTTCGTAAAAACCACTGGAGCACATATCTTGAGACATAGCAAAGGCACATCGGGCTACCAGTCCCTACAATTTTGCCAAGTTTGGTGGAAAACCATTCAGTCGTTCGGGCTAAAAGTGAGTCCAACCGCCCTATGGAAATTAACATGGGGAAAACACGTTTTGGGACCCCCCTTTTATCTCAAGATATGTGCTCCAGTGGATTTTGAGTAATTTAGGTTAAAAAATATATATATATCTATAAGCGCGCACCGGGGCGCTACGCAAGTTCGCGAGCGGAAAGCTGATTGGCTCTCTGGTGTCTGTCAACATTCCAAACAGTCCGGAGCGGCCGCCATCTTGTGTCTCGGTAGGATCGAGACACAAGAGGTGGCAAAAACAAAGGGGGAAATGACCAAAAGGGGGCAGGGTAGACCCCCCTGGCCCCCTAGGTTTTATGTGGGGGCCATAAAAGGGCCCCGCAGGGCAAAAAAAATAATAATAATTTCGAATTCCGCAGGGGGAGCGCCCGGTACGCGCACCGGGGAGTGTACAGGAGAGCGTGCCCTGGAGAAAAAAGAATGACAGAGTTTTTAAAAAATGTAGCATTTTTTTTATAAATTGGAGGTAGTTCTAAAAAGAACTGTTTTTTTATTCTTTTTGTTTTATATTTTTGTTATTGTTTTTTTGAACATTTTTTACTTTTTGGGGGTTTTCTGAACAGTTTTATATTTTTTTTGTATTTTTTATGGGGAGAAACAAAAAACAGGGAATTGTAAACGGCTCAACTAGAGTGCTCCCTTGTGTCTGGACAAAGCTATACCTCTCTGAAGAGCTCTAATTAGAGCGAAACACTGTGTCAGGGGTTGCTTTTATTCATTCCAGGTTGGCTTGAGTTGGTATTTTACCAATTCAAAGCTGTAATATTGTGCCTGGAGTGATAAATGGCTTTTGTTATTTGACAGCTCGGCAAGGACTGCACTGTACTAGTCCTATGCTTAAAGACTTTGCTGTTTAAATGGCGAAAGACTTTGTCATTTTCTATCTCGGCATGGATAGCACTGTCTAATCCTATGCTTAAAAACTTTGATAGAAAAACAGACATTTGAGGTGAGCAGATCTAGAGTGTCGCTGGTGTTGAGAGTGCTCTAAAAGGAGCTGCTTTCCACCTAAACTGAGACCTACCCAGAGTTCTCTCCTTCTTTTTTGCATAATTTATGCGTCACTCTATGCCTGAAAGGGTTTTGTTTTGACTTAATACTGGGTGCTCCCTTGTGTCTGGACAAAGCTATACCTCTCTGAAGAGCTCTAATTAGAGCGAAACACTGTGTCAGGGGTTGCTTTTATTCATTCCAGGTTGGCTTGAGTTGGTATTTTACCAATTCAAAGCTGTAATATTGTGCCTGGAGTGATAAATGGCTTTTGTTATTTGACAGCTCGGCAAGGACTGCACTGTACTAGTCCTATGCTTAAAGACTTTGCTGTTTAAATGGCGAAAGACTTTGTCATTTTCTATCTCGGCATGGATAGCACTGTCTAATCCTATGCTTAAAAACTTTGATAGAAAAACAGACATTTGAGGTGAGCAGATCTAGAGTGTCGCTGGTGTTGAGAGTGCTCTAAAAGGAGCTGCTTTCCACCTAAACTGAGACCTACCCAGAGTTCTCTCCTTCTTTTTTGCATAATTTATGCGTCACTCTATGCCTGAAAGGGTTTTGTTTTGACTTAATACTGGGTGCTCCCTTGTGTCTGGACAAAGCTATACCTCTCTGAAGAGCTCTAATTAGAGCGAAACACTGTGTCAGGGGTTGCTTTTATTCATTCCAGGTTGGCTTGAGTTGGTATTTTACCAATTCAAAGCTGTAATATTGTGCCTGGAGTGATAAATGGCTTTTGTTATTTGACAGCTCGGCAAGGACTGCACTGTACTAGTCCTATGCTTAAAGACTTTGCTGTTTAAATGGCGAAAGACTTTGTCATTTTCTATCTCGGCATGGATAGCACTGTCTAATCCTATGCTTAAAAACTTTGATAGAAAAACAGACATTTGAGGTGAGCAGATCTAGAGTGTCGCTGGTGTTGAGAGTGCTCTAAAAGGAGCTGCTTTCCACCTAAACTGAGACCTACCCAGAGTTCTCTCCTTCTTTTTTGCATAATTTATGCGTCACTCTATGCCTGAAAGGGTTTTGTTTTGACTTAATACTGGGTGCTCCCTTGTGTCTGGACAAAGCTATACCTCTCTGAAGAGCTCTAATTAGAGCGAAACACTGTGTCAGGGGTTGCTTTTATTCATTCCAGGTTGGCTTGAGTTGGTATTTTACCAATTCAAAGCTGTAATATTGTGCCTGGAGTGATAAATGGCTTTTGTTATTTGACAGCTCGGCAAGGACTGCACTGTACTAGTCCTATGCTTAAAGACTTTGCTGTTTAAATGGCGAAAGACTTTGTCATTTTCTATCTCGGCATGGATAGCACTGTCTAATCCTATGCTTAAAAACTTTGATAGAAAAACAGACATTTGAGGTGAGCAGATCTAGAGTGTCGCTGGTGTTGAGAGTGCTCTAAAAGGAGCTGCTTTCCACCTAAACTGAGACCTACCCAGAGTTCTCTCCTTCTTTTTTGCATAATTTATGCGTCACTCTATGCCTGAAAGGGTTTTGTTTTGACTTAATACTGGGTGCTCCCTTGTGTCTGGACAAAGCTATACCTCTCTGAAGAGCTCTAATTAGAGCGAAACACTGTGTCAGGGGTTGCTTTTATTCATTCCAGGTTGGCTTGAGTTGGTATTTTACCAATTCAAAGCTGTAATATTGTGCCTGGAGTGATAAATGGCTTTTGTTATTTGACAGCTCGGCAAGGACTGCACTGTACTAGTCCTATGCTTAAAGACTTTGCTGTTTAAATGGCAAAAGACTTTGTCATTTTCTATCTCGGCATGGATAGCACTGTCTAATCCTATGCTTAAAAACTTTGATAGAAAAACAGACATTTGAGGTGAGCAGATCTAGAGTGTCGCTGGTGTTGAGAGTGCTCTAAAAGGAGCTGCTTTCCACCTAAACTGAGACCTACCCAGAGTTCTCTCCTTCTTTTTTGCATATATATATATATATATATATATAACAGCTCCAAAATCCCAAAGAATACCCAGCCGGGTTAGTCAGGACAAATAGCACTCACAAGCACGACAGTTGCTTTCAGCAGGGGGTAGGTTTATTTAGATAGACGCGTTTCTGGAGATAAACTCCCTTCGTCAGTATTTACATCTGTGCAACTGGATACTGTGCCCTTATCTATGTTGCCATGTGTCATGAACACAAACGAGGGACCACGTAAAGCGCCTCGTGGGCGCCATCTTTGAATGTGCAAATACATTATTTACAAAACATTGCTCGCGACTGTATTACACCAAACATTAAGCCGTGTATCGGCATGACCGTCATCTTAATAATTGCCTGCAACATTTATAATCAGAAAAACCATTAATCTCTGAATTACATGGCTAAGATGACTGAAGAACAACTTCAAACTGTGTATCAAGTCATAAATCGGACATAGAAACAACAGGAAGATCTAGCCGTGGATCGGCAATGGCAGCCCCTTTGGACTGCCTACTTAAGGTGCAACTTTATATGTAGCAATGTGTTAAACAAACATTCACAGAGAGTTAATAAAAATGGCATCTTTAACCCCAAGCCTTGTTTTGAAAAACATCAAAATACAATTCATCTTAAAGTCATTATGTCATAATTTTTTA
Source organism: Lissotriton helveticus (assembly GCF_964261635.1). Lineage (NCBI taxonomy): Eukaryota > Metazoa > Chordata > Amphibia > Caudata > Salamandridae > Lissotriton > Lissotriton helveticus. Next base: position 1,831,851,935 of record NC_136057.1, read on the forward strand.
CAGAATCAATATCTTTTACACATCATTGTCAACCCAAATGCGAGGCCAGTTCTTCTCCCATATTTAATCCCTTAGGTGCTCTGGTCTCTAAGTCTATAATATAACGAGACTCAAGTCTCCTTAGCGTGAGCAACCTATTGCCCCCTCTTGGATTTGCTTCAACTCTGTCCAAACAGAAGTATCTCAAAAGATTCCTGTCACTGTGATGTTTAATAGAGAAGTGGCGTGCCACCGGATAAGTGAAATCCTTATTGGCTATAGCTCGCATATGCTCTAATATCCTCAGTTTGACAGGATTGATCGTACTACCCACATATCTCAGCATGCAAGGGCATACAAGACAGTAAACTACATGGTCAGAGTGGCAAGACATGAATTTACTGATCTTTTTCCTCCACTGTGCCCAGGGACCTCATAGCTTAAAGTTCTTTTACTTGAGAGGCAGGCTTTACACTTTCCACAAGGGAAGAAGCCTTTGGCCTCCTTTAGTGTACCCTTGCGCTTCTCAATAGGTCGCAAATAGCTATGAACTACTTGGTCGCGAAGTGATCTCGCCTTTCTGTATGTAATCAATGGCACGTTGGGTATGTCAGAGCCAATGATTGGGTCTGCTTTCAGAATATGCCAATGCTTTGATAGAACCGTTCGCAATTTGTGGGAGTCCGCAGAATAAGAGGTGATCATGCGGAATTTGCCTTCTGTGGTAGAGGCTGGCTTTTTAGTGAAAATGCTAGAGCGAGGAACGCTTCTGTGGTAAATAAATAATTAAATACCTGTTCTATTTTTGACTAGATATACAATAACAGATAGCTCAATAAATAAGAGTCAAGATCCGAGGTAGCTGGAGTTTGCAGGTTTTAATCAGGCATAAAGGACAGGAACAGGACAACCTGCATGGGAATGGGATGGCAGGGCCCGGCAGCTGCCGGGGCAGGATCTGGGATGAGCGCGCTAAAGGGATAACTTTTTTAATAACAGTGCACAAGCATATATACTTAAACAAAATACATGGTATTCAATACAGTAGGCGTAGCAGTGGGCGGGGTTTGTAGCAGTCGCGAAAGATAAGGCTGAAATGGGTGTAACAAGAGGCGTGAACAGGGCGTATACATAGACATGTGATGTAAACGTAACAGAATATGTCATAAATGGGGCGGAAACATGGAGGGGGCTACCTAAGGAGCCGGACCTCTGACCTAGTGGTGCGCGCAAGCTGGCAATGACGTGTTACTAGGAGGAACTGGGGGCTATGACTTCTGTGCTAGAAGAAGAGACGAAAGTCTGGAGTGTCAGAGCGACATGTACCTAAACACTATCTAGTATCTGATGTTTAGAGAACATCTTGATAGAATCCAAAAGTTATCAGGGTAAAGGCTAACAGACTCTAAGACTGGTGCATGCATTATTCTACATGTAGTGCGTGCTGAGGAATATTAAATGACCATTAATACAGTATTTCTCTTACATGGAGACGTAAAGGCTAGACGATGACTGAAACTATTGATGTGATTCAGTAGCTTTAGGAATGCAGAGAAGGAGGGCTGGACTGATAACTAGAATCATAACATACTCTTGGCAGACTGGCAGGCAGAGCCAGGCCGAGCCGGGCACTGTGAGGCAGGAAGTAAGTGAAGGGTCAGGGATACAGGTGGGGGCTGTATCGCTCCTCAGCGAGGGTTCAGGAGACAGGAGCTGAATCTGGTGTCCGGGCCCTTTTGAGGCCTAGAAACGGAGACTTTTCAATGAATTAACGTGCACACTGAGAAACGTGGCAACATAACTTTACATAGGCCTGATACTCGTAGCTTTCACGAGAACTGGAAACTGGCATACTAGAGATGGACACAACTATAATTGTGTCTTTAATCGATCATAAGGGAATACATATGCATATTAATCATGCACATATAACATAAGATGGGGAACACGTAGGGACACAGAACATGGCAAAATTTACTTTTCCACATTCCCTCCTTGTCACTACGTTTCCATCAGGAAACATCAATATTCATGATACCATCTATCATTTCATACAGTATCATTTGCTCGTCTCGAATTGTCTTTGAACGGGACTTAGGACTAGGACTTGGAATACAGGATGTAGCACAAATGCCGCAAATCGCAGGGCCACATTGTAAACAGAGGCAGCAACTGAAAATGATCATTACTGCTATACCTAGGAATGACAATACTTTCCATCCCCAGGCAGAGATTATACTCCAGAGCCAACCGGACCATGTCCAGGTGCCTGGATTCTGGTGTAACTGATGGGCAATTTTATGAAGTCTGGTTATAGCTGAATAAACAGACGGCGCGTTATTAGGAATGAAAATGCAGCAACTAGATCCGATGACTCTACATGCTCCTCCTCTATCGGCCAGTATGACGTCAAGAACGAGACGATTTTGGAGCACGACAAATCTCATAGCAGATTGCTCTTCAGTTAAGTTACCTAGAGCAGAAGTAGTCTCATTCACTACTGCTTCAAGGGTTCTGGTTAACCTACGGATTAACTTACTATTTTGGATAGGTCCTATAAAGAAGAAGAAACCTTTATTGAAGTCTCTATACTGTTCTAGAGCAGTTTCAGTTTGATCGACAATCAGGGACTCAATCTCCCTTCTATGTCTAATGTGTACTAGATGTGTGTTTCTATGATAATCGGATGGGGCTAGGAAAACTGGTGGCAGTAGGAAGGCAATGTAACATGTTCCATCCCAATCGAGGGGCAGACGAACATATGCGGTCTGACCACAAACAAAATAAGAATGACGTGAGGCTTTGAAAATAGATTTCCCACTGTCACTATACTTGACAATAGTAGTACAATCACTATGTCCTACATGTGCGGAACCATTTTTTCGGACACATAATTCGCCTTTGACTGGTAGTACTGAAATAGCAGGTAAATCTGGAGTAGTATCAGACTGAACATTCAGGACCATAAAATTCGAAGAATAATTACCTAAATTATAAACTTCATTTTCTAGGTCTAACCCGGTTCTATGGGTGAGACCTTGCTTGTCTGGAAAACATGTACTATTCAGAAGGGACATATCAGTTGAGGATGACGTTAACGTGGACCACGCTCCACACGAACCATTATGTGAAAACGGATAAGGAAAGAGTGGCAGAAATCCCTTCGGTGTCTGGAAAGGGGGGAGTCGACCACACACCCAACAATTAGTGGCATTGCTGGTCTGGTGTGAATAGTGTAACATACGGATAAATGTATTATTTCTCATAGCAAGACGATAGGATAGCTCGTGAGGAGGCAGATCACTGAATGTGTGTTCTACTGTAGCATTAGAAAACTTATTTACATGAGAAATTGAAAAACATAAATGCAATGCATAACTGGTGCAGGTAACCATCAAACTCAAAAATAGAAGAAAACATAAAATAACAATACATCTGATGGAGTTTTGACTAACTCTCTCACTATGGGGGTCTATCTCATACATGTCAGAAACCTGTCTAACCGTTTCACCCGAGGGGGACTTAGACAATTAAACTGGCTGACTTATTTTACTAGACCGGAGCTTCTGTTTATACTCCTGCTGCGGAGTTTTCTCTAACAGGGAGGGCTTTGAGTCAAAGTCAATAGCGGGACAGTCCTTGAGAATAGGGCAATTTTTAGACTCGGAAGTGTCTGTAGAAGTATCATCGAATGTTTTAGTTCTTAGTCCATGAAATTTCTTGACGTGAGACAGGTGGACCCAGCCCTTGCGGCCTTCCAGCTTCACGGCCGTGCGGGTGGTCAGAAGGACTTGCTTCGGTTCCTTCCAGCGAGGCTCCAGCGGACTTGAACGATCAAAATTCCTCACAAGGACTAGACTTCCTGGAACGATTTCATGCGGTTTCACCTCGGTATTGTCTGGAAATGCGGCGGCAACCTGTGAACGACAAGAGTGTAGGGCAGACATCAAGGAAGCTAGGTAATCTGTCAGCATATTACTGGAAACATCTGTAATACTTCGGGGTCTAGGTGTACCCCACATGTTCGGGGGGCGGCCGAATACGACCTCATAAGGGGACAGACCTGATCTGGAATGTGCGACCATGCGCATATAAAATAGGGCGACTGGCAGAGCTACTAGCCAGTCTACACCTTTCTCTTTACAGACTTTGGCAAGACGGATTTTTAATGTCTGGTTATGTCTCTCTACGAGACCTGCTGCTTCAGGATGGCGTACACAATGAAACTTCCACTGGTACCCTAACAGAAGGGAAACATGCTTCATGAGTTCAGATGAGAATGGCTGGCCGTTATCTGAATACACGACCCTAGGGAGTCCATAACGGGGGAAGAATTCACGAACCAGCTGCTTGGCAGTGGTCGCGGCTGTGTAATCTGGGACTGGATATGCCTCTGTCCACCTGGACAAAGCGCATACAACTACAAGGACATACTTGAAACCTCGACATCGCTCCATCTGAATGTAATCCATTTGGAGGACCTCAAAAGGGTGGTCAGGAGGCTGGAATCCCCCTTGTTCCACCGGGACACTTTTACCTGGATTGAACTGACAACATATCATACAGGTACGGACTTTCTGCTTGGCTGCAGCTCGTAAATGCTTGTTGAACCAAATGTTCTGGATACTGTCTAACATGGCTTTTTCTCCTAAATGTGCAGGACTATGTGCGGTATTAATAATGACTTGAACCATTGAGTCGGGGAGAAACCATGTGGCTTTTCCCTTCGTCACCCATCCCTGATCTGTCTGGACCCCTCCTTGTTCGGACTATTTCTTGATTTCTTCAGGAGTAGCATGTAACTGTATGTCTATGACATCTTGTGTAGGGTCCTTAACTGTCATACATGTAGTCGGATCTGGAGTGTGTGTCAGTGTTGCGTTAACTGGAATGTCTGGAGTCTGGGCTGTAAACTTGGCTGTTCGATCTGCTAGATCGTTACCTTGGGAAATAATGTCAGTGACTTTCGTATGTGCTTTGCACTTCATGATAGCGATAGCTGTTGGTAAATGTATTGCATCTAACAGAGCTTGGATAAGGAGACCATGCTGAATCTTGGTTCCATGAGAAGTCATAAAACCTCTCTCCTGCCAGAGCACTCCAAAGTCGTGTACGACTCCGAATGCGTAACGTGAATCTGTATATATGTTTACTTTCAGGTTCTTGGCACGTATGCAGGCTTGGGTCAGAGCAACTAGCTCTGCTGCTTGAGCGGACAGAGTGTCAATACGGTGTGTCTCTATAACTTCAGTCTCAGTAGTCACTGCATACGCGGCTACTAGTTCTCCTGTACTTGTTCTCATACATGAACCATCCACATAAAGTGTCAGGTCGGGATCTGGTAATGGAATATCTGTCCGGTCTTGTCTTGGCTTTGTCATGGTGTTAACTACTTCCACACAGTCATGTGTGGCAGGATTTGAAGTAACTGACGGTAACAGTGTAGCAGGATTTAGAACGTTGCAGCGTCTGATTTCTATGTGTGGCTGGAACAGTGTCAATTCATAACCTGTTAAACGTGCAATGGTCAAGTGCTGAGTCTGGGTTCGGTTTAAAAGAACTTCCACGGAGTGTGGAACTTGTACTGTCAGGGAATGTCCTAACACTATGGAATCACTTTGTCTGATAGCTAGTGCTGTGGCTGCAACTGACTTGAGGCACGCAGGCAGAGCCTGGGCTACTGGATCTAATGTGCTCGAAAAATAAGCACAGGGCTTGTATTGTCCTGCTTTATCTTGTGTGAGAACGGATAATGCTGTACCATTACGTTCTGTGACAAAAAGTGTAAAAGGCTTACTGTAGTTCGGAGTAGCTAGAACAGGAGCTTGACATAAAGCTTTCTTTAACTCATTAAAAGCAAGTGTATGTTCAGATGTCCAAGGGAGGACAGTCGATACGGCTGCCTCCTGTGTCGTTAACTGTATCAGTGGTTTGGCTAGAAATGCATACTGAGGAATCCATTGTCGGCAATAAGAAGTGAGGCCGATAAAAGCTCGTACCTCCTTCTGGGTCTTGGGCTGAGGAAGACTCGCTATTAACTGGATACGGTCAGGTGTCAACTGCCTACCCCTCTTGGACAGTAAGTGGCCTAAGTAGATCACTTGCTGGACACAGAATTGAAGCTTCGAAGGGGACACCTTGTGCCCCATCTCGGCTAGGAAATACAGGACTGTAAGTGACGCACGCTCGCAGGCACGTTCAGAACGGGCTGTGATCAGTAGATCATCGACATACTGGAGCAGGGCAGTGTCAGTTGGCATGTGAATATTGTCTAGTTGTCTCTTAAGTGCTTGACTGTAAATACTAGGACTTTCTGTGAAACCTTGAGGAGCTCGTGTGAATTTATAGCTCCTTCCATTTAAACAAAATCCGAAAAGGAACTGGCTGTCTGGATGAATGGGGACACTGAAAAATGCGTTCTTGAGGTCTATTACTGTGAAAAATGTAGCTTCAGAATCAATGGCTGTCAATAGAGATGAGATATCTGGGACAACTGGGTACTGGGGAATGATACATTTATTAAGTTCTCGAAGGTCAATCACTAATCGATATACTGGAGGTGCATTTGGATCAGTACGTTTCATGACTGGAATGATAGGAGAATTACATATATTGGAGTCAGTTTCTACAACTACTCCTTGAGCAATGAGCTCGTCAATAATTTTGGATAAGGCTGCTACAGCCTCAGGTGGCAATCTGTACTGTCTGATTCGTGGTAACACTACACCTGGTTTGAGAGTCACACGATGGGGTGTGATTTGCATAAAACCAACATCAGTTGGACCTTGCGCCCATAGATGCTGCGGAACATTTAACAATCTTGGATCAAAATCACGTAATACATAGTGACCCTTATAGTCACGTAAAAACAAACTTTTTCCTTCTGGGGAGCAGCAAATAACTGCACCTAATTCTTTTAATGTCTTAATGCCTAACAAATTTTCTGGACATGATTTCGTGAGTAGCAGGTCAGTAGTTCGGGACAATGGACCTACTTCTAGAGTAACTGGTTTGGAAATCTCGTTAACAATTGGCTTTCCTGAAAATCCAAGGGAAACATTTCTAGAGCCTGAGAGCGGAGCCCCTGGAACCTCGTCATGACTGATAGTAGTCCTACTTGCCCCTGTATCAATCAGAAACTTTCTGTCTTTCCCCAATACTTGACTGTGAACATAGGGACCCTCTTGATCTACAGGAATCTCGATGAGAGGCAAGCCTACCTCCCTCTCTAGGCTGTTTCATGAATACGGCTGGTACTCTGGATACTCGGACTGTGCATACTGGTACATCTGCTGTGTAACATGCTGTGTTGCAGCTATAGGCTGCGGTGCTGTAACTGTCTGTGGTGTATTCTGTGGTAACTGGGAAGTCTGTGAAACTTGTTCTTGTCTAGGCGGACGTGGTCTTTCTTTAGTCTTACCAGTGGCTATGTTGTGTTTCAGAACTGCACACTCGTTTATAAAATGACCTGGCTGTTTACAATAATTGCAGGTCCCTTTAACAGGAACTGCAGGATGACTGGCTTGATTCGGACCCCTCTTCTGACTGTCCTGTGGAACAGATTGTGCAACTAATACTTTCATTTTCGTGTCTTTCATACGTTTCCTTTCGTGTTCTTGCTCTTCCCTGATTCTATTCTGGTGATACTGGAGCATCTGGAGCATTTGGGACGGAGTATTAGCTTGCCAGGTACTCTCGACTTTCAAAACTCTATTTTTAACTTGTGGACTTGAATTCTCGACTAGTTTAGTAACAAAAAGATGAGGGTATGACTCACTACTCGTCTTCAAACCACTGTTGATGCTAAAACATTTCTCAAATCTAGAATAAAAATCACTAGTATCTTCGTCTGGTTTCTGTTTACAGGCTGAGATTGCATCCCAGTCTTCCTTTTTCGTGGCTAGTAATCTTGGCAAAACTTGTATTAACAGTTCAGGTAATTCTTTACATTTATCTCCTTGACCGGTACCTGGTACACGTGTATTTTCTTCAGCTTCTAGAGCTGCCCAATCTATCTTTTTCTCTCCCACCTCCCATTCTTTCTCCTTGAGTTTTTCATATATGCCCGCGGGCAACAGGACCTTTAACATTTTAATTATATCTGGATACGTGTATTCTCCCATACGGAGCATGTCTTTTAATTCACGGTGGAACCCTGCTGGATCTTTATCGTGACAGGGAATTAACTTTTTCATCTCTAAGAGTTCCATCTTTGTAATCGGGGTGTAAACAAATACTCGTTGCATTTCACCACCCGCTGTCCTAACTGGGTGTACTTCTCGTAACGGATGCTGTCTGTCTATGTAAAAGGGTTTACTTTCTGGGGGTGAGACGTGAACAAAATGCGGGTTCAGAAACGTTCTATATTTGTGGCGCTGTTCTAGAATGATACTAATTAAGTCGGTACCTAGACCTCTCCATTTATACTGGAGTAACTCGTTCAGAACATCATGTAACGGACCTGGATCGGAATGCTGACCCTCATACAATGTAATGAGGTGCTGGATCATATACATACCCACCAGTCGCTGCTCGGCTGGGGGCAGTTTCAGAAACATTTGTGCCACTATTTCATCTGGAAAAGTGGTAGAATCAGTAATCCATCGGACTGCTGATCGGGCTAGTTCTTGTTCATGCATGGTACTAAGTTCACTATAACCGATTCGTGATTTCAGAATGTGATCGGTAGCTTGAAATACTTGCTCTAGAGAACCTTGTGCTGGTGCTGGAAGAGGAACAGTTTTCTTGTATTCTAGACGTGAATGTCGGTCGGGAAGTCTAGCTTTACCTACATACGCTATTCTGGCGGTATTCTCGTCGTCTACCTCTTCAGTAGAAGAGTCGTTTTCCTTCTCGCTTACTTGTGCTGCTTTGCGTTTCTCGTGTAACCTTATTATTTCCTTACGAATTTTCTTGTACATACTCTCTATACAACTGAGCGTCCTGTGTCTTCCCTCGGCTATATTATCACTCCACCTTGTCAGGACTTTCATTTCGGTCGGATCTTTAGTCGGATAATCTTGTTCCCTTATTAAACAATTAATTAGAAATTTTAATAGCATGAGCTGAATCTCAGCTTTTCTTAGAAACATGACTTCGCCAATACTTTCTGGGTCTGTTCCTGTACGAATGAAACGATATATTCTGTCTAGATCTTCTTTCATATTTGGTAGGGTGTCCAAATACTCGGTCACCCGTCTTACACGTAATGAATATATAACCATACTATCATCACCTGGGACCGGATCATAACGGCATTCGGTAAGAGCTCGTCTGATGTCTGCAACAGACTGATGTTTGGGCGTGCCCTGTAACGCACGTTCATGTAACTCGACTGACGTTACACGTTTGTGTGGCGGCGGGGTTCCCGGAGGACCTCCTCCCGCGGCCCCTAAACTGGAATCGTCGACTGATACTCTTCGTGCTGGCAGAGTGACCAGTGTAGCGGGTACTTGTAATGTAGGCTGGACCGGGGGTACCGTAACAGGTGCTGTAACAGGTGCCCCGGTGACTGGAGGAGCAGGATTTACATTATTTACAGGAGCTGGCGGAACAGGATTTGCATATTCTGGAACTGTGTCGTCCAAATAGGACGAGAGAAAAATATCAGCTGCGGTCGGTTTGTGACGTAGCTTGGTCGGAACTAAGGGTGGCGGAAAATTACTGGATGCCTCCGGGGTTGCTTTTGGCAAGCCCTCGGCAAGAAGAGGGTACATACCCTTAATAAGGGCATTCCTCTGTCTGTCTGACTGTTCGGTTTTAACTCGTTCACCTATTTCGATTAATTCCCTTTCTTGGGCTCTTTCTGAGGATTCTCTACTTAATTCTGACTTTCTGATTTCTTTTTCGGTTCTTTTATGAGATTCTTTGCGCCATAACTCGATGGCATCTTTCTGTGACTGTCTGGCTTTCTTTTTCCATAATACTTCTTCTACTCGCATGATGCACTCGGCATCCCATGTGCCTGATACAGGCCATCTATATTTCACTTCTAATTCCTTAGTGTACTCGACCCATAAGTCTAGATATAATATGGCACTTATGCCATGCTTATGATACATAAAATGACCTGGACTGTCCCTAGGCGGGACAGGAACTGCTTCCTCGAGCAGACCTTTTCTAGTTCTTAACTGACGTAATTTTGAGAACAGAGGCATGACGTAAACTGGGATCTGGACACAGTACAATACACAATGAACACAATAATGACTTGAGACTGATCACTCATACCACGACATTGAAAACACATTGAAATGACATTTAAAATAACAGTTCGGACAGAAACATTACCTGGAATACTTGAAAACAGAAACACATGAATTTCTCGAGACTAGAACTTTACTAGAATTACTAGATGCACTGCTGAAACAGTACGAAACATACCGGTCTCATAAAGAGACACGTCAGGACCCGCATCCACCTAGGTGGACACTTCGTGTTGGATTTGCGTACCCAAACCCACGGACCAGAGACAAATTAATTGACCCTGTCTAGATACTACCCCAGCAACGGTACTCACCGGGCAGCAAGAACGGAAGGCCTCGGACTGGACTGGACTGCTACGACGACGGACTACGAACTTCGGACTTCAGTTACGGGTGGGCCTCCGGATACCTCGGACCTTGGACTCTCGGCTTGGGCTCTGGTCGGGACTCGCCGCGTTCCTCCACCGCCTCGTCTGGATGCTGGACCGCAACCTCCGTCTCCTCCGTGGGCCTGAGGGATACTTGAAGCAGAAATATCTGCACGTGCACGGTATGGTTCCGTCACGGCTGCAGAGGGTCAGGGGGCTTGTGTGGCTTCTCCGGCGCGTGGGGAAAGGGCAAGTCCCTATTCGGGCGCCATAATGTGGTAAATAAATAATTAAATACCTGTTCTATTTTTGACTAGATATACAATAACAGATAGCTCAATAAATAAGAGTCAAGATTCGAGGTAGCTGGAGTTTGCAGGTTTTAATCAGGCATAAAGGACAGGAACAGGACAACCTGCATGGGAATGGGATGGCAGGGCCCGGCAGCTGCCGGGGCAGGATCTGGGATGAGCGCGCTAAAGGGATAACTTTTTTAATAACAGTGCACAAGCATATATACTTAAACAAAATACATGGTATTCAATACAGTAGGCGTAGCAGTGGGCGGGGTTTGTAGCAGTCGCGAAAGATAAGGCTGAAATGGGTGTAACAAGAGGCGTGAACAGGGCGTATACATAGACATGTGATGTAAACGTAACAGAATATGTCATAAATGGGGCGGAAACATGGAGGGGGCTACCTAAGGAGCCGGGACCTCTGACCTAGTGGTGCGCGCAAGCTGGCAATGACGTGTTACTAGGAGGAACTGGGGGCTATGACTTCTGTGCTAGAAGAAGAGACGAAAGTCTGGAGTGTCAGAGCGACATGTACCTAAACACTATCTAGTATCTGATGTTTAGAGAACATCTTGATAGAATCCAAAAGTTATCAGGGTAAAGGCTAACAGACTCTAAGACTGGTGCATGCATTATTCTACATGTAGTGCGTGCTGAGGAATATTAAATGACCATTAATACAGTATTTCTCTTACATGGAGACGTAAAGGCTAGACGATGACTGAAACTATTGATGTGATTCAGTAGCTTTAGGAATGCAGAGAAGGAGGGCTGGACTGATAACTAGAATCATAACATACTCTTGGCAGACTTGCAGGCAGAGCCAGGCCAAGCCGGGCACTGTGAGGCAGGAAGTAAGTGAAGGGTCAGGGATACAGGTGGGGGCTGTATCGCTCCTCAGCGAGGGTTCAGGAGACAGGAGCTGAATCTGGTGTCCGGGCCCTTTTGAGGCCTAGAAACGGAGACTTTTCAATGAATTAACGTGCACACTGAGAAACGTGGCAACATAACTTTACATAGGCCTGATACTCGTAGCTTTCACGAGAACTGGAAACTGGCATACTAGAGATGGACACAACTATAATTGTGTCTTTAATCGATCATAAGGGAATACATATGCATATTAATCATGCACATATAACATAAGATGGGGAACACGTAGGGACACAGAACATGGCAAAATTTACTTTTCCACACTTCTAACCTTATTCAGGGTCTCTCTTAAAAGATGGGGACTGTACCCCCTTCTCACGAATCTCTCCAAACACTCCAAGGCTGCTATCTCAAAGTAATCATCCTGGCTGCAGTTGCGTTTCAATCGCAGAAATTCCCCGTATGGAATGTTGTTAATTAATTTACGGGGGTGGCTACTGGACGCGTGTAAGACGCTATTCCCAGCCGTGGGTTTGCGATACAAATTCGTGCAAATGTGCCCATCCCTAATGCTCACTTCCAGGTCCAAGTAGTTGACTTTTTCCTTGTCTATATTTCTAGTGAATCTCAGATGAAATTCATTGTCATTGAGCGTGTCAATATACTGATTCGCTTCCTCAATAGAACCATTCCATACTAGGAACAGGTCATCAATGTACCTGCTCCATTGTACCACCTTGGAGTTCCAGATGGAAAGTCTGGGGGCCCAGGCTACCTGCTCCTCCCACCAGCCCACGAATAAATTCGCGTAGCTGGGGGCGAAGCAGGAGCCCATGGCTGTACCAGACTGTTGGCGGTACATGGTGTCCTGAAAGAGAAAAATATTATTACGTAAACAGAATGCAATTAATTCTAATAACATCCTATTATGCATTGCATATTTAAGCTCTCTCTTATTGAGGAAGTACTCTATGGCATGGAGACCCTGGTCATGATCTATGCAAGTATACAAACTTGTTATGTCCAGGGTAATCAGTATGTAGGATGGTTGCCAGTTCAGAAGTTCCACCTTCTCTATAAAGTCCGTGGTGTCTCTGATGTATGATTTTAAAGACAGCACGGAACTGAATAGGTGGTGATCTAGGAATTTGGAGAGATTCTCCGTCAATCCTCCCATAGAGGAGATTATGGGTCTCCCAGGAGGGTTGTTGATGTCCTTATGGACTTTGGGAAGATGGTAAAAACAAGGTAACACGGGGTTAGTAGTCTTGAGAAAGAGATATTCCTCCAGATCTAGCATCTGTTTGTCATACCATTTCTTGAGTAAAACATAGAGATCATTAATGCTGGATAGGTAATCTTGTTTCTTTATTATAGCATAGCATGAAACATCCTGCAGTTGACGCATAGCCTCAGCCACATATTTGGTCCTGGACATAATGACAACGTTGCCTCCTTTATCGGAGGGTTTGCACACGATAGTTTCGTCATCCATGATGGTCTTAATCGCTGAATGTTGTTCCTTGGTGGTATTGAATTTTATTCTCCGATTTTCTTGTGTGGTTCTCATGGCCATAAGATCTTTAGTGACTATTTCGGAAAAAATGTCGATAGAGTCCACCGCAGTCTGCGGAACAAATTTGGAAGGCAACTTGAAATTACTTTTAGGTGCAGTCTGTTCAATGTCGACATTAGCCAGTCTTTGGGTGAGGGTATTGTCAGTTGTTTCCATTTCCATATTGCATTCTTGCCGCAAGTTATGTAATACTTCACAAGCGGTGAGATCGTTGACAGTTAATAGATCCGTGTCCTTTTTACTCTGTCTTAGATGCTTTGCTTCTCGGGCTGTTGGCTTAGTTTTATGAAACTTGTGCAATTTCATCTTCCGGACGAATTTAAACAGATCGATACGTGTCTGTGTGTACTCCATGCTTTTATTTGGACAGAATGTCAGTCCCAACTTAAGAACAGACTCTTCTGCTGGAGTTAGGTGTCTCTCCGATAAGTTCAAGATGGTGAGTTGTTCTCAATGACAATGAATTTCATCTGAGATTCACTAGAAATATAGACAAGGAAAAAGTCAACTACTTGGACCTGGAAGTGAGCATTAGGGATGGGCACATTTGCACGAATTTGTATCGCAAACCCACGGCTGGGAATAGCGTCTTACACGCGTCCAGTAGCGACCCCCGTAAATTAATTAACAACATTCCATACGGGGAATTTCTGCGATTGAAACGCAACTGCAGCCAGGATGATTACTTTGAGATAGCAGCCTTGGAGTGTATGGAGAGATTCGTGAGAAGGGGGTACAGTCCCCATCTTTTAAGAGAGACCCTGAATAAGGTTAGAAGCGTTCCTCGCTCTAGCCTTTTCACTAAAAAGCCAGCCTCTACCACAGAAGGCAAATTCCGCATGATCACATCTTATTCTGCGGACTCCCACAAATTGCGAACGGTTCTATCAAAGCATTGGCATATTCTGAAAGCAGACCCGATCATTGGCTCTGACATACCCAACGTGCCATTGATTACATACAGAAAGGCGAGATCACTTCGCGACCAAGTAGTTCATAGCTATTTGCGACCTATTGAGAAGCGCAAGGGTACACTAAAGGAGGCCAAAGGCTTCTTCCCTTGTGGAAAGTGTAAAGCCTGCCTCTCAAGTAAAAGAACTTTAAGCTATGAGGTCCCTGGGCACAGTGGAGGGAAAAAGATCAGTAAATTCATGTCTTGCCACTCTGACCATGTAGTTTACTGTCTTGTATGCCCTTGCATGCTGAGATATGTGGGTAGTACGATCAATCCTGTCAAACTGAGGATATTAGAGCATATGCGAGCTATAGCCAATAAGGATTTCACTTATCCGGTGGCACGCCACTTCTCTATTAAACATCACAGTGACAGGAATCTTTTGAGATACTTCTGTTTGGACAGAGTTGAAGCAAATCCAAGAGGGGGCAATAGGTTGCTCACGCTAAGGAGACTTGAGTCTCGTTATATTATAGACTTAGAGACCAGAGCACCTAAGGGATTAAATATGGGAGAAGAACTGGCCTCGCATTTGGGTTGACAATGATGTGTAAAAGATATTGATTCTGTAAAAAATTATGACATAATGACTTTAAGATGAATTGTATTTTGATGTTTTTCAAAACAAGGCTTGGGGTTAAAGATGCCATTTTTATTAACTCTCTGTGAATGTTTGTTTAACACATTGCTACATATTAAGTTGCACCTTAAGTAGGCAGTCCAAAGGGGCTGCCATTGCCGATCCACGGCGAGATTTTCCTGTTGTTTCTATGTCCGATTTATTACTTGATACACAGTTTGGAGTTGTTCTTCAGTCATCTTAGCCATGTAATTCAGAGATTAATGGTTTTTCTGATTATAAATGTTGCAGGCAATTATTAAGATGACGGTCATGCCGATACACGGCTTAATGTTTGGTGTAACACAGTCGCGAGCAATGTTTTGTAAATAATGTATTTGCACATTCAAAGATGGCGCCCACGAGGCGCTTTACGTGGTCCCTCGTTTGTGTTCATGACACATGGCAACATAGATAAGGGCACAGTATTCAGTTGCACAGATGTAAATACTGACGAAGGGAGTTTATCTCCAGAAACGCGTCTATCTAAATAAACCTACCCCCTGCTGAAAGCAACTGTCGTGCTTGTGAGTGCTATTTGTCCTGACTAACCCGGCTGGGTATTCTTTGGGATTTTGGAGCTGTCTTGTATTACCGCGGACACCAACGCGGTTCAAAGCACCCGCTGTAAGAGTGACTCGTTTCTTTTTGGTGTGAAAAGGGAGCGTGCATATATATATATATATTCAACACTCCGCTGCCTCGCCTCGCTCCGGAATAACCAGCCAGGGCACACAAAAAGAGCTCACGGACACGGACCACAGAAGTTCTCCTACAGTTTATTGCAGTGCAGGTATGTCAAAGACGTTTCGGCTCCACGAGCCTTGTTCACATGACAATGTTTGATAAACGGGTGCAACCTTTTAAAGTGCCAGTGAAATTGAAATGATATCACGTGTTCAAAAAAATGTGTGCAACAAGGACATAGAAGACATACTATCCGGTAAAACTCACATTGGTCATTGCATAGACATTTCATAAATGAATGCTAGTAAAATACCAATTTTTAAAAGTACAATACTCAAACGAGGGTTCACATGTCATAGTAGCTTGAGTTAGGATCAGATAACATACATGGATACAGCTACAATATAAACTGTAGATGCTATTACAAGAGGTTATCTCCTATACAGATTCTAAATTCAAAGTTAAGTACTATCTGTTTTAGGAATTGTTTTGTATACTCAATAACATCAGTGAAATCAAAGGAATCAACTTAATGTCTCATCACAAAATAAATAGTTCATTCCTACTCCTAGAGCAACTCCAAATTTACCACAATATAGCAATATTTACAATAAAGTGCAAATGCATTATTCAACGAACGGGTCATATTTGTGTACCCAATCTTATGTGCAAATGAAGCAAAAAATGTGCAAATAACCAGTTTGATTGTGCAAATACCGCAAATGTGCAAAACCATAGTTTCTTACTATATTCTGGAATCCGATAAGTACCCAAGTATGATACCAGTAACTAAATAACTGGGGAGGGAAAGATTTGAGTAACAAAATGCTTGGAGATACAACCTCATTGCATCATTATGTGTTCGGGAAAAAGAGCTATTGAAGGGTTCTGCCTCCTATGATCCCATGGTACCATGTCTACCCTCAACAAAGAATTGCAAGCAAGTTTTAGAGTGTCCTGGTTGTATACCAAAAGTAAAAGCTCATTGTGATTAGTGATATAGGGCTGACTCGGTTCAAGAACCTAACACAGTCCATATATATTTTCTTAAAAAACAAACGTGTGATCAAAACAAAATAACATTAACTAACAGAGAACAGCACATCTCATAATGAGCAGACCTATTCATTGTTCTAATGATTTTCTATACCCTTCAGTATACAGCTTACTTTTCTGGTAGTGATCCCCAGCCGGATGACCACTCATGATGTTTAGGGTAAACACGTATACAAATCCTCCGTGATATTAAGGCCTGATGGAGACTTGGTGTTAAGCAGCAAAATGTATTTAGTCTCCAACCTTCTCAATCTAGAATCTCTATCTCCCCCTCTTCTGTTACTGGGGATGGAGTCAATTACCCAATATTTTAGACCACTGTTGTTGCTTTGGTGGCATTCCCTAAAATGCCGGGCCACCGGGTAGGTGTTATCCCCATGACTGATGGCACGAAGGTGCTGGAGAACTCGTAAGTGGACAGCATTCTTCGTGCTGCCAACATATTTCAGTAAGCAAGGGCACTCCAAAATATATATATATATTAAATAAAACATTTTTTCTTTTAGATTGTACTATTTTTATGTATATATATTAATGTTACATATATATATATTTTTATATATATGTCTTTTTTTATGTATTAATTACCCTTTACACCCTAAAAATGAATCCCACCCTAGTCCCTTTAAATTCACTTGCACCCCATAACAATAACCCACCCTTACTCCTTAAAATACCCCAGCACCCTTAAGCACTAACTTATCCTGACCCTAAAAAATACCCCTGTACCACAAAACCCAAACCTAGCCCTGAACCCTAAAAATACCCCTGTACCCCAAAACCCAAACCTAGCCCTGAACCCTAAAAATACCCATGTACCCCAAAATGCAAACCTAGCCCTGAACCCTAAAAATACCCCTGTACCCCAAAAACTAAATCTATCCCTTAACCCTAAAAATAATCCCTTTAACTCAAAACCCAAACCTAGCTCTGAACCCTAAAAATACTCCTTTACCCAAAACCCCAAACCTATCCCTGAACCCTTAAAATACCCCTGTACCCCATAACCCAAACCCACCCTTAAAATACCCCTGAACCCTTAAAACATATACCCCAACACCCCCAAACTAAAACCATATACTTACCTTAAACTTAAATATTAAAAACATATGCTTTTACCATTCATGCTTTTACAACGAATTTTGTTGTAAAAGCATGAGTGGTAAAAGCACATAAGATGTAATGGCATGCATTATAATAGTATTGCGGAGTAATGGTACTTTTGTTGTAATGGTATGCGGAGTGAAGGTATGCGGAATGAAAGTTGCGTTGTAAAGGTGTTTTACCTTTTTGGAGGGATGTAAGTAATACACTGTGCACAATCATTGGAGTACAGCTCCAGGTAAGCATCTCTCTTGTATTTTTTGGGTTACCAGAGAATCACAATGTTTTTACTCTATATGTTAAAAAACTAACTTTTTAATTAATACTGTTGGCTCGCAGGGAAATTTGTAAAAAATGGATTAATGCTATACCCCCTAGTAAAACCGAGTGGTTATCCTCAATTAAATATATACTTGCATTGGACAGAGTGCTAATGAGCAGGCGAAATGAGTTTTGGGTTCCCCTCGAAAACTGGATAAATGGTATTAAAAATTCTTAATTAATAACTGTCCGATGATTAGGCCTCTATACCATTCATTGCTTGGTTATTGCGGTGGTGGCAGACAAGAGGGTCTGGTCGTTGAATAAGGCTACCTATGGTCGGAGTATGAAGAAGCAAGGCATAGAGAGATCCAACTTAGGTCAAACAAGCGAGAGACTATTATCTATGCCTCTGCGCTGACCTAGGCTAATGAGGACAAAAAAAAGGAGCAGGGAACTGAGGTAGGCACGAGAGCCATCTAGCCGTGACTAAAGAGCTGACCCAAAGACCACTTTGTCTATTGTATTGTAGTCAATAGATTTTCATCAACAACAGCTGAAGCTATCTCTAGGCAAGACTTAAAAATAACAGGTGGAAAAATAGGGCAAAGCAAAGGAAACAAAAGCAATTTCCTGCCCACAGGCGTGTGTAGGATTTGTAGCTTGAGCGGTCTAGAGATCCTCATTAAGTAGCATCATCCAGGATTGTAGAGCCCCTGTTTCAGAAAAGGCCTTCTGATAGGACGTAGAACTTGGTAATTCACTCCAACTGAGCTGGTGTTTACAAGGAGGAATGTGAGCTGCCATCTATGATTAGAGGTGGAGCCACTGATCCTGCGGTTCAACAACAGATACTCCACTACCAGATACTCACCTGGGCCCATAAAACACACAGTGGTTAAACCGCTGGGGGTTTCAAGTTTTATATAATTTCACAAACTGCTAAGTATTCGTTTATTCAAAACCTCTGTTTAATTTTCAACTAACCCTTCGCAGATCAACAAGTTCTTTCCTCTGGTCGATGGACCATTAGTTGAAATTAGTTGATAGTGATAATTAACATAAAACTCACTTTCTATACTTTAAGTAAAACACCACAGACTCGAGAAGTTTTCTAAACTTCATCTAAATTTTTGTTGCATGTGAACAATCTCAGTACAGTGCAGTCACCATCATTCAGAGGAGAGAAAATTCAAATTAATAAAACACTATGCATTTATCTCTGACTCACGCAATAGTTGATGCCGGAAAGGGAGAAGACAGAGTGAAAAGATTCAAAAACTTCAACAAATAGCAGAAAAATGATTTGCCAAATTTGGTGTGGAAAACCAACCCCCTGGCCAAAGGGCTGATGGGGGTCCCCTGAGATAGATTCAGGGGACAAAGAATTCAGGACAGGAATCAGGACAGGATAGTTACCCTCTCTAAGATACTGACGGTTGTGCCACAACCCTCTCAGACACTCTCTTCCTCCTCGAGATTCTTCTGCAATCTTCAGATCTAACCTAATTAAATTAGGATAGAAATTTCTACTTCAGGTTCTGTAATCAGTTCTTCATCAGCATCTTACAGCATCAGCTTTTCTCCCCAGCATTCAGCAAGTCTTCATCAGCATCTCTCCTCAGCTCCGTGCTCTCTCTAACTAACTAATGCTATCTTAATTATACCTTTCGTTCTGCATGTTCCACCCATTAATGTTTCAATATCAGGAAAATAAGAAATGTAATTGGTCCGGCAAAGGGAGGTCTTCATCACACCATGCTTACATGTCCCAAAATTCAGCCAAACCATTTTTCACAAACCCAACCCCTTACTTTTTATTCATAAATGTTATTCCCATATACTACATATCCATATGGCAACATTAAAACATTCAAATACAGGGATGTGTGTAACCTGCACTCCTTTTTCAAATTTCAACAATTTCAAACATCAACTGTCTGAGCTTGAGGATGCACTTTTCACCGACCCTGTAAGGTGTGAGGTTTTTTACAAACATTTTTTTAATTGTATATCTGCCAGTGTATCTATGACAGTTTTTTCATAAACACATATAACAGACAAATACAGTGTGATGCTCTTAGAATCAAAAACTGTTTGTAGAACCCATCAGTAGAAAAACAACATAGTAATGCATATGGACTAAAACTCAAACAGTACACAATTAAAATGTTGCATTCATTTTAACAGTTCCATACACTGTAGCTTGATTTATTTTCTTTGTAGAGAATTAATTTCCCAAAGCTTCAAGACAACGTTTCAAGATTCACAAATCCCAATGCATTTCTGTGCGAAGCACCTCCATCAGGGGAATGCTGTAAAAATATAGAAGTATTGCAAATGTTTCTGATATTCAAATTGTAAACGTAATAACATAAATGTCAAGCAATTATCCAACATTATTTCAAAACGAAATTACAGAGCGTGGTTAGGCCCAAAACACAATTCTGTGTGTAGCAATGTACAAATCAAGATGCAACTGTGCCACTGTGGCAAACGTAGTGTTCAAGTCACGCAAAAACATGGGTGATATGAAATCACCCTATCAATCACCGAGAGTGAATATAAGAGCGAGTGCCGAAAAGAAACGAGTGCCCACAAGAAAGAACGAAAAAAACAGCTAAACATACAATGGCTCGCAACGTGCCAAAAGGATGCTGTACATGCCGCTAGCAAAAGACTCGCTTACCATGTAATGCAGTAACCACACGCCCAGTTGGCATTCCTTCCCCGTAATCGGACGAACCTTCCGAAACCCAATTTAAACTTCTGCGTGTGACACAGACTGCTGGGGACTTCCTGTGCCAGCCACCCTCCTTCTCCTGGAGTGTGGCGGGAAGTCGCGTGGTGTATCGGGGATCTTGAAGTCTCTGGGTCGGTCGGCACCTTCTCGGGCTCTTCGGCGGACCTTTCCACGGGACGGCTGCTCTCCTCCGTCTTCTCCGGCGTCCTCAGCAAGCTCTCCGCTCTCCACGCTGGAATCCCCGCAAACGCCGCTGCGTATTCGGCGTCTTCCGCCTTAACCTCCGGCTCTCCCCATGATAGGGTGGTTTGTCCTGTTGACGTCGTCTCTGGGCACACCTCTTCTGGTCCTTCTTGGCTTTTCTTAACCACATCGCTGCTAGAGACTTTCCCCTGCTGTGCTGGACAGCAATAAAAACGGGTGTGGTCATGACGAGCTCAGCTCGTCATAAGCAGACGAGCACTGTGCAGCATGACGAGCTGAGCTCGTCATGAGCATGGAAGGAGTAAAAGGGACCGTTCATGCCCTGTGTAGCAAGCGGTAGTATGTCAACACCGCTGTCGGACGAGTCCCGACTCCCCAGCAACCCGTGACAGGTGGTTTGGTCCTGAGGTATCTAGCAAGTCTTCTGGAAAGAACTTGTTTTCACATTCCTTTCTAAAGATGTGAGATGTAATTTTCTTTTGTAGGCCTGATCTTAGCAAATTTCCTAGATCTGTGCCTACAAATCGAATTTAAGCAGTAGGGTATTATTAGGGCTAGAGATTCAAGGATACAGGCATAGATAAAATAAACTAAGGTAGAAGTGTAGGTATTAAAGTATATGTAATACTTGAGCTACTAGGGGATAGGCAGAGGTATAGGCAGAGGTGGAGGTGCAGGGTATAGCTAGGAGTAAAAGACTATAGGCTGGGATTAAGGTACTAGGTTGGGTCTAGGTGGGTCGAGGTGGTAGGATTTGAGGTACAAATATATTAGTGGGATAGAAGTTCTAGTGTAAAGGCAGCTGTGGGGGTACAGGGGTATAAGTAGAGGAAATTTAGTATTGTTCTGGGATAAAGGTAAAATGATGCAAGCAGTGGGTAGAGAAACAATTGAAGTGTTAGCGGTATAGGGAGGACATACAAGGTTATAAGAGTAGAAGTACTGGGGTATTTGCAGTTGTAGAGGTACAAAGGTACACATAGTGGTAGTACGGTATAGCCAGAGGTGGAGATACAAAGCTACAGTCAGGCAGAAAAACAAGGGTATGGGTATGGGTAGATGTAATTGGGTATTGTAACGGTAAAAGTACAAGGATATAAGCATGGTGTTAGGAGTTACTAGGCTACAGGCAGTAGGTAGAGAAACAACGGAATAGGTAGGGGTGGATATACTAGGGGTTTGGTTCTGGTAGAGGTACAATGATATAAGCATGGGGATAGGGAGGGAGGTGCAAGACTACAAGCAGTAGGCAGAGAAACAACTGAATAGAAAGGGGTGGATATATAGGGCTGGCTATTGGTAGAGGTACACGGATGACCATGAGTAGATGATCAGGGAAAAGAAAAAATATAGTTGAGGGAGTATTATCGGAGAAACGGAATATGGGCTAGCTTCAGTTTCCTGAATTCTACTCATATTTCTTCCTCCTTGAGGAAACGGCACATCACTCCCTGTCAGCTTTTGCCTACACTTATGTTGTATGGCGTTTTAGGATCCGATCGAAATTTACGGATTCATGCCCTTATATAGGTACAATTCACATTGGCCTTATATAGGCATAGAAATCATAACCATATTTAGACATAGCCCCTGCTGCCCAAATACAGGCATGGCTACTTTCACCTGTTCCAAAAAGCCACAACAATCCCCTTGCTTGAATATTGATTTGTCCAAGAATTCATGGAGGTTTCAAAGCACTACCATTCCCTTGGGGTTCTTTGATGACGTTATTATGCCTGACTTTACGTCAAACTAGGCACCTTCAAGGTACCTTCAAGGTATAAATATACCTTACACTTCCTCTAGCAAACACACGGTGGTTCGGAGCATCTCAACTATCTACTTGCCCGACACAGCTCGCTACAGCAAGTGCCGAAGGAAGCCGAAGCCGACCCTCCAGCTGATGCACTGACCAAGAAGCTGTCCTTTCTCTCTTCGAGAATCCAGCTCCAGTGTTTCCAAGCTCCCCTTGCGGGGTGTTGGAAAATTGAGTCCCGAGACAGAGATACCAGACCTCCTTCATTCTAAAACCAAGGTACAGAGCTGATTAGACCCTAAAGAGAAATCTTGGATAGATTTTTGGCAAATAAACTAAACCTATGCTACACCACACTTACTTCTTCCCTCGTACTGGACTTAGGTTAGGTACATCGGGGTAGGCGTATTTTAGAAGCACCAATTGAGTACTTTTAGCCTTTGTTATTTATGTATGTATTTATCTATGGTTTAGAAACCATACAATGCTTTTACAGTATTATTTTATAATACTCTTTTTGCTGTACGCATTATACTTTGTAGCCAGTATTACGATTGTAGCAGTTCACTTTACTTGCATGAGAAAGAAGACTGTTCAATAAATTATTTTATTGAAAACGCCCGTCTCTCTATTTCTCTGCACCTCTGATGAAACGAAGCATGCACGATTGACTTAGATTGACGATTGACTACTTAGTAAAATATCGATCTATTGTTTCCACGACTCTGAAGATACGTTTATTCTTGGAGAAACAAAGTTGTCATGTTTACGCGGTTGTCAGAAACTAATCCCTTCTTGTGTGTTCGAGAAAGTTTCTAGGGACCTCTGAGCTAGCTGGCACTCACAATTAAGTCTAATATATTCCTACGTCTATAGGATATATTATTCCAATGCGCAGAGCCTTTTGGGAATAGAGGAACTACACTACACTTCAAGACCATGACGGTCCCAGATAAACATTGCTCAGTGGCATCCTATTATACCTGAAGCAAAGTTTTCCTACACCTTACCCACCAAAGCATCTTTGATGCACAGGGAAATACCTTCTAACCGTCGGAAAAAAAACTACAAAAAAAGCTGGATGTAGGTGTTTTATGCTGTGGTTGCAAATGCTTGGTAAAATACCCTGCCTGAGGGAAGGCTTTAAAACCCCATCTATTTGGATAAATCATTGAAACAGCATTTAGTTGTCCCATTTATGAGGTCTGTATTCGATATGCAAGTGAGCTGACTAATTAATTGTAGAAGGGGGAGAACCCAGGAGGATATAGGAAAAATGCAAAAAGAGGAAGAAGGGAAATAGAGCAGACAGGGCAAGGGTAGAGAGGGTGGTAAAAAATAGAATGTATCCAATTAGAAAAATACAGTGTATTGAATTTTTTGGACATGATGGGTGTCCAGCAGGATGAGTTTGTTACGCTGGGAAAAATTGAGGAAACTTATTTGTGCAGAAAATGTTTCCACAATATGTTTCTTCTGTGTTATTTTCTACAGATTTACATACAGCCTCCTTACCACCTATTATATAATAAATCCCAGCTCTGTGCACCTTTAATTGTCACTGCACTGCTTTACCTCATCCAGGACTCCAGTGTCTACTCTACGTTCCTCCTGATCTGGACTCGGCACTTCTAAGCGACAGACCAGAAACGGCTGTCTCAGCTAACTTAAATGGGATTGCTCCTGCAAACAAGACCTTTGCCTATCCAGACCCTTATCACTTTTGCCACACCATCCCTCATCTGTTCATCCCACATCTTATTTACCACCTTTTAACTGCTAAGCTTTTGTGTGCCTCCTGCCAACACAACTTACTAAGGGTCTCATTTAGATGTTGGCGATCTTGGGTCTGACCGCCTGCATACCATGCAGTCAGACTGCCGGATTATGATGCGGGTGGTGAGACCACCCCAAGACCACTTCCACCGCCAAGAGATGAGCTCTCACAGCAGCATGGATAGCGTGGGTAAATGGCAGTGGTGCCAGCATCGGCACCACTGTGGCCATTACAACCTGCCTTTCCGCCAGCCTTTTCATGGTGGGCCCCTGTCCTGAAAAGGTCTGCAGAAAGACAGGGAATGGGTCCCCAAACAGGGCCCCAGGGCATTTTAGCCCATTAGGGTTGTGCTTGGGGACACATGTTGTGGCTGCCTGCTTTTCGGCGTGTTCTCGACAGCCACAGGCTGGTGGTTGGGGGTATGTGAGGGCCTCACCTCCTTGTTCAGTAGGAAAACAAAAAAATTGCTTCAGAAAGTCAGGTGGTGGTTTTCTTTATTATGCTTTTATTTTTGAGTTCTCATTATTTGTTCTAAATGTTACTGGGTTCCATTTAGGTCTTTCACGTGATTCGCCCTTCCATGGTCATCTGGACCAGGGCTTTCTCAAGGCTGAAAAAGATTTAATGAGAATTATATAATTCAATATTCAAGAGATCACACATTGCCACCACCAAGTGCTATGTGACAAAGGTGAAGATCGTTTTTTATGGTTACTGTGCAATGAACTTCACGTCTAAATGGTCATGGTAATGGTGTGGTGATATTGTGATTAAAGAGAGAGAAAATAAGGAAAGAAGAGCGGCAAATAAAAAGATAACAAGAAAGTAGCAGGGGTGCTGGCAAATACTAAATCGGGCTCTACATTTCTGCTTCCGTTCCCTGTTTCACCATTACTCTCATTCCTACAAACAGCATTCCCAATCTGCCCACTTCCCTGTCCAGTACGGTCACCGCGACACTGAACCACAATGAAGCAAATCTAACTTTGAAAGGGCCTTACTGCCATTGGGATTATGTTTTGTTCCAAACTCCTCTCGTATTTTCTTCACCCCAACAGCCCCACAGTCACAACTACCCTTCCTTCACTTGCTGCTTGCCTGGTAGACCAGGCTATCACTTGGACACAATATCCAAAGTCCAGAATTCACCTTCCTGCTGTAGAAGTTGTCTGGTCATGTGCACAACCTGTCACTGTGAAGGGCGGAAATGGGACTGGGTAAGGGCACTTTAGTCACCTCACCAATTACTGTCCCACCTTCTCTCACCCTTATCGTGCTTATCCCTGCACTCCTCTTTTGAAACATAACATTATTCACCTTTCACCAGCATTAACCATGTCCTTGGCCATCAAGCACATTGGGCCAGTAGTAGGTTCACTTGCTTCTCTCACACTGAACAATACTATAGTTGTGAATATGCTCCACCAGATTGAAAGTTGTATCAGCTGCCACTCTTCAAATCAACCAAGCTTCTCTAATGACATATGAAAAAATTTGGAGGTGTTCTGTTGAAGAGCGTACTTACAATATGAAAAAAAAAAGTTTTCTCATCTCTTGTTTCTTTCTCCTCAGGTTGCCCCTTTGACCCACATTTTCTTATAAACAATGCAGTGAGTAATGTAATATGCTCCATCGTCTTTGGGGTTCGCTTTGAGTATGATGATGAAAAGTTCCAAAGGATGCTGCACGTCTTGGATGAGAGTTTGGAGACTGGGCAGGGACTCCTCCCTCAGGTAGTACAGGCACATCGGCCAGGCAGTGCTGTCATTTGATTGTCTGGGGTAACAAATTATAAAAATACCAAACAATTGTCATGACTTCAAAATGATTCTTAGGCACTGGAATGCAAGAGGGAACCCTTGTCTGCTTTCTTTGCTTTCAATGTTTCTGCCTTTATCCATCAGACAGCAACTCTACTTTTGACAGAAGGCCTTCTATATTACTTGGCCAGCAAGAGTACTGCTCAATTAGATATTTTTTACAGTGTTCCGAATGAATGTAATTCTAGGACCACTTTAATGGCAATGATTGCCTGTAGAAATTGCTGTGATACACAGTGATTACATATCTTCTGTAACCTTGTCTCAGCTCACACTTGAGGGTGTGGTGGGGTACCTCAGAGATTAGAGCAAGGAGGACCACACTTAGTACTCTTCTCAAGTCCAACCATGCTCTTCTAATCTAATTTTTTAATTATATTTTCCTATATGTTACTATCACACATTGCAGCTATCTCAAAGCCTCTGGTGAAGATAGTACAATTAAATGCACGTGGTTTCACTATTGGTCTAACTTCTGATAGAACTGAATTCTACAATAATCAGAAAAGAATCTCCATATATCGCCTTTTAACCTGTGGCTAATTCCTGGTAAAGTAATTGTACAAAGACATTCGAAGTAATTTGTACGGTAAGAGTAGCTTTATGATGGGAGAAGTGAGCTGCTGCCTAACTGGATCAACTTTTACCACTGAAGATCCAATGTTTCAATACACACAGTACCATCTGCAGGGAAAATACTTGTCCCAGTAATTCTCTACGCGGACGACGCGGTTCATATTGCTCGTACTGCAAGTGGGCTTCATGCTCTTTTAGATGGTTTTAATAATTTTATGATGGGCCTAAATTTACAGATCAATTTAGAAGTCGTTTATTTTGACTTGTCGCCCAAGAAATACTAGCTATAAATGTTTTTATATTGCGGGGTTCCTTATATCCAAAATCTCTAGTTTTAACTATTTGTGGATTTTGTTGGATGCAAATCTGACTTGGAACCGGTCAGTTGCCCAAAGATAAGATTGCGTCTTCCGGGGATGCGAGTTTTAGTTTTGCCAAAAAGCTAGGCCACAAACCTTTTAATGGGGCAGGGTTGTGAGGATATGCATGCTTCGGTCCTTTTCAGGTAGCCAAAAATAAGTTCCTGTCCAGGCTTTTGGCTCTTACTAAAACAACCCCAAGCTTGATTTTACGCCAAGAACTGGGCATAGGCTATCTTGAGAATGGTGTACGTTTGGCACCCATTTGACTTTGGATCAAAATATGGCATGCTCCTGGGATGGGTTTTTCACTCAAGGTAATAGGGGACTGTCTTAATTTAAGCAACATGTCAGCCATCCCTTGGCTATCATATGTCAAGAACTCCCTTGGTGATCTAAGTCTAAGTCGATTTTTTGACACCCCATGCATTATTGATAGACATGAGAAGGAGGTGGTAAAATCCAGGTTTTATGTATATAAAGAGAAAGAGAGAATTATAAAGTCTCTCGATATGGTTTCCATTGCCCAATATGTTGCTCTGTCAACTACTTCGGGCATGGAACCTTACCTTTCCTGGATTGAGAAACTAGAATTAAGATTTTACCTTACTCCCTTGAGATGATGTACGCTCCACTTTTTGGTTTACTTCCTACACACAGGCACCTTGTTTTCTATCTTGCCATGTTGCCAATGTGATGGAGTGTCCACTCAATGATCAAAGCACTTTATTCTTCTTTGCACGTTGTATAGCACTTTCAGATCTCGCTTTTTATGTCCCATTTTACGTGCAATTAATTTTAGAAAACATCAAGAAGGGTAGCTTTTTTACAATGTTTAAATTACCTACTTTATGTTTTGGGGTTTTAAATTAGATCTTATCTGCTTTAAAAGTGTGAATTATGCAAGTGGCGCTCAAAATATAAACAACTTGTAGCTGGATATTAGATACATATAGCTTTTTAATTGTAACCTTTGATTGTCATTCACACTGAAAATGTTCTAGATATATATTTGGTTTAAAGCTCCTTTTATGATTGCTATAGGTCGCTTTTAAAAGCTCCATTTGTGTATTATAATCAATATTATTTAGTTTCGGGACTATGCTAATTATTTAGTCTTGGGACTATGCTATGAGAATTTTCTGCACTTTTATGGTCATGAACTGAACGAATAAAGCATTTTGACTGACTGCTTGTGCCAGTGTTCCAAAGTCCACAGTTCCTTCCACCTTCAGCCTAGAGTGTTCCAAACCACAAACCCAAGACGCCACAAGTAGTCAGCATTGAGTACATTGGTGGAGCATTGGAATTCAAGCATCTTCATCATAACTTTCACTTCCTGCTAGTACATGGTCTTTAATGTATTCTTACAAAGTGTGCACCAATAGCCGAAAGTGCTGGCTCAAGGCATTAAAGGAGACATTGGGCAGTGTACTGAACATTTGGTGCGGGCAGATAAGCTCTATCTGAAAATCCCAACTTTGAATCCTCACCCACTTGTACGAGATCACATTGTATTTCCACACTTGATCTCAGAGTTGGTTGTGTATTGATTGAAATGCATTTCACTACTACTTGTAGCACTTCCGCGTTCTTATTTCCATTCTTATATTCTTCAATTGCTCTTTACGGACTCTTATTAACCATCTTAGGTTCTTCCACCATCATGAATCTTAGTTCTCTTTGACAAGCCTTGTTTGTCCACTCCACCTAGATTAGTATAGAGTTAAGAGTAGTCAATGGGCAATTTGCCCTTCTAACATTGTTTTGTAGGATAGGTGTGAACTAACTTGTTCTGAGATTTCAGATTTCTTCCCGGTGTATGAATCAGGTCATTGGTCCGTCTGTGATTTATTTGGGTAGAAATGTGAAAGATTGACACAATTTTTGCTCTTATCTTTTTTTAAAAGTTTTTTTGAGTCCATTTTTTTTTCTTCCTTGAAAGCTTTCCTGGGCTTCTGTTGCTCTTAGCTCTCACATTCTCATCTATATTATTGTCTAAAACCCTCCTCAGCGACTCTGAATGATCTGGAGGTTAGCTTTTTGCTTTGTCGCTGTTTAATGTATCCCTTAATTCATCGGTTGTTGGTTGATATGGGTAGATATTTGTGGATCTTTCCTCTTCCTGTTGGGTTTAGGGCTTGTAGCCTCCTTTGGTTGTTTATGGTTGAGCAATGTATTGCTTTGATCTCCAGTGCACTGGCGATGTTTTGAAAATTCAAATTTTCTGTTGAAGGTGCTAAATCTTATCTCTTGCTGAAGCCTTAAATCCGTTTTGATATGCATCCATCACATTATCATGGAATTTAAGATGCTTGGTAGCGCCCACGTTTTTAGGTCTCGGCCTGCGAAAGACTGCGCACATGCGCAGTCGAGCTGGTGAGATTTAATGAGATAGAGGATTGTTCACTAACGAGGTTAAGCCCTGCCCCTCTTTTCCATTAGCTGGCGTCCTAAACGGTGGCCAGCCATTGGAGAAGAGGTCCTAGTGACGTTCTTCTTTCTCTGTAAGCCCTGTCCTTTTCAGACTGGCTCACTTGACTTACTGCTGGCGTAAAAGGTTTCTAATCTTCTTTATGGGTCCAACAGATGGCCCCGTAAAGAAGATAAGGAACCTTTTACGTCAGCAGGAAGTGAAATCCCCCTCCCTCGAGCATCCCACGTGGTGTTGGTTGCACTCTGGCGTAGTAGATGACAGAGGTTAATCCAAGAAAAGAAACTATTTGAGGCGTATTATCCCCTGCATTACAGAATTTGTGGCACGATGTTGGCTCTTTGTGTTTTAATACTGTGAGCCACAGACTGGCGCTGCAAAACGTTGATGTCGGTTCAACCCGTGGGGACAATGATGGGGTGAGGGAGAGGCTGGAAAGTGTCACAGCACAAGGAAGGAGAAGAAGCGGCACGCGGGGTGTGCCAGAGAAGTTTAGAGGGTTCGCGGAGGGACCAGTGAGTGGGAGGCGATAGAGGAAAAGGATATGGAGGCACTAAAGATCCCCTCCCCCTGCGGACCGCTCTGTTTGTTTTCATTACCTGACGACGCGGCTCCCTCAGCCAATCACGGACTGCAGACGTTTCCAGTGAAGCTCGGGACCCTGCTCCTCTTCTCCCTCTCGTACTGACAGCGGCTCGTTGCCTTCCAGTCAGTGGGAACCAGGCAGCTCTGGGGCACAAGCGCAACCTGTAATGGCCCGGTCCACCAACTTACCCACTCCTGCGCATTATCTCTAGCTAGTATCAATATTTTGGAGCGCTGCTTCCACTGTGAGGCAGGCTTTGAGGTCTGCAATATATCCCAATACGCTTGCGGCTACCCAAGCTCTGAACTCAAGAAGTGTAGGGGAGCCCCCCAGCCCCGGGTAAAGTAACTTGGGCTATCCCGCCGGCTCCCAACCCACTCCCAGCCAGACGCGACGCAGAGCAGTGCGGCGGGAAGCGTTTTACCTGCTGAGTCGGCTTCTTGCTGGCAGGCGCATGGGGAGAACATCCGTCGGGGGCCCCTTCTCCTCTTATGGTGCTCCTCTGAGGGGAACGAGTCTTCCTCTCCTTCAGCCCATAACGACGCATTGCTGGGCGGGATACCACCAGTGCTGACTTCCCTTTTGTTGCTAGGGGACGTTTCTCCCTTCCAGTACGCGGCGGGCCTGCCTCAGGTGATGAGCCCTTTGTTGCTAGGCAGCCCCACACGGTATCTCGCCCTTGGTCAGGACGGGAGGCAAAGCATTCTCGTACCTGGCACCAAAGTACTGGAACCAACTTCCACTGGGACTAAGTACAACAACTAGCGGTTTTAGGAAACAGTTGAAAGCTTACTTATTTTAAACTTGGAGCATTTTTCGTTTTTCCCCCTTTAGGCTAGCTTGCTTTTTCCGGATTGCGCGGCAATGCCCCCGGGTTGATGTGAGTGCTCATTAAACTTTTAAACTAAACTCAACGCTCACAGAGACACCAGGCCGGCGGCGGTGATATTGTACCACAGAGCGCGTTTCGGTGCCCGTGGCAGTGATCAAGGGGCCCAAACAGCGCTTTTCCTCACAGCGCTTCCCTTCCTCAACACAGCTCCGCTTCTTGACGAGTCCCTCGTTGCCAGGCAACCCTGCGCGGTGGGTGTTTGTGGCCTACAGTGGTGTCTGTCCCTATGTAAGTGCTGAGTGTGCTCCTGCAGCAGTGTCTAATAGCTATCTCCTACACACTATATCCTACTAACTCCATACTACTCTCTATTACTCTATACTTTATACCACTCACTCTCAATTACTGCCTACAACTCACTACTTCTCTACTCTCTACAACTCTACTCTCTATTAGTCTACTACTCACTCTCTACTAACGACTACTCCCTACTACTACTCTCTGCTACTCCCTACTGCTCATTCTCTACTACTCACTCTACTAATCACACTACTAACTCTCTAGTACTCACTCTCTACTCACTATGTACTACTCACTCTCTACTACTCAATCTGCACAAACAGCCTAACCTTACTCCAAACCTTTACTCTTTGCCTAAAGGCACTAGTAAACAAAATGCCATAGGTCTCATCTTTATTACACATAACGCAATTCTGTTTGTAATAAGGTGGCTTTTTACCTTTAGCTTTATTAGTGTTTTTCAAACTTTCATGAACATAACATGCATATATATATATATATATATGTATATATATATATATATATATTTTTTTTTATATATGTTTGTATATATATATATATATGTCCAGAACCCCTCCGAAAATGAAAGGCAGAGGCCGCAGTAGAGGAGCAAAGCGGAGATTCTTTATTCCAAGATTCTGCAGCAGCGGCCGTATGCATTTCGGCCCAGTGGCCTCGTCAGCGCCCAGAGTGGAACAGGAAAGGGAGGTGTAATCACATAGGTGTGTCTTGTCCCAACTGAAATAGTAAAAGTTCGCTCCTCCCCAATCTGTGATTTGTATCACCTGTGACAGTTCCTGGAGTATCGAAATGACTGCAAGTCCCAGAATGCAGTTGTAAGTCAGGATCGGGCGGCCCAGTGGTTGCGCGAGCTTTAGGATTCTGTGAAACCCTCTGCCGATGTCCTGCGCTGCCTGCTGGAATATTTCGTCTCCTCGAGCCCCCTGACTGCACAACCATCTCATCCAGGGATCCGTTCGGCGGGGGCAAAAATGACGGTGCATCAAGCCCAGCGCGGAATACAGTGATTCCGACACCGCTTCTTTTCCCACCTGAATGAAGAGGTGGGCTTAGGTCTTTTCAATCACTTGAAATTGGAAGTATTTCTAACGAAACATCAACGCCAGTATAGACCACGCCATTTTGTGTGCAGGGGCCTCTGTAGAACGCCGCTGGCCACGTTGTATAAATGTCCAGAACCCCTCCGAAAATGAAAGGCAGAGGCCGCAGTAGGGGAGCAAAGCGGAGATTCTTTATTACAAGATTCTGCAGCAGCGGGCGTATGCATTTTGGCCCAGTGGCCTCGTCAGCGCCCAGAGTGGAACAGGAAATGGAGGTGTAATCACATAGGTGTGTCTTGTCCCAACTGAAATAGTAAAAGTTCGCTCCGCCCCTATCTGTGATTTGTATCACCTGTGACAGTTCCTGGAGTATCGAAATGACTGCAAGTCCCAGAATGCAGTTGTAAGTCTGGATCGGGCGGCCCAGTGTTTGCGCGAGCTTTAGGATTCTGTGAAACCCTCTGCCGAT
The DNA here is from genome assembly GCF_964261635.1 of Lissotriton helveticus. Taxonomy (NCBI): domain Eukaryota; kingdom Metazoa; phylum Chordata; class Amphibia; order Caudata; family Salamandridae; genus Lissotriton; species Lissotriton helveticus. The sequence continues at coordinate 1,831,884,831 of NC_136057.1, forward strand.
GTCCTGCGCTGCCTGCTGGAATATTTCGTCTCCTCGAGCCCCCTGACTGCACAACCATCTCATCCAGGGATCCGTTCGGCGGGGGCAAAAATGACGGTGCATCAAGCCCAGCGCGGAATACAGTGATTCCAACACCGCTTCTTTTTCCACCTGAATGAAGAGGTGGGCTTAGGTCTTTTCAATCACTTGAAATTGGAAGTATTTCTGATGAAACATCAACGCCAGTATAGACCACGCCATCTTGTGTGCAGGGGCCTCTGTAGAACGCCGCTGGCCAGCGTTGTATAAATGACCAGAACCCCTCCGAAAATGAAAGGCAGAGGCCGCAGTAGGGGAGCAAAGCAGAGATTCTTTATTCCAAGATTCTGCAGCAGCGGGCGTATGCATTTCGGCCCAGTGGCCTCGTCAGCGCCCAGAGTGGAACAGGAAAGAGAGGTGTAATCACATAGGTGTGTCTTGTCCCAACTGAAATAGTAAAAGTTCGCTCCGCCCCTATCTGTGATTTGTATCACCTGTGACAGTTCCCGGAGTATCGAAATGACTGCAAGTCCCAGAATGCAGTTGTAAGTCAGGATTGGGCGGCCCAGTGGTTGCGCGAGCTTCAGGATTCTGTGAAACCCTCTGCCGATGTCCTGCGCTGCCTGCTGGAATATTTCGTCTCCTCGAGCCCCCTGACTGCACAACCATCTCATCCAGGGATCCGTTCGGCGGGGGCAAAAATGACGGTGCATCAAGCCCAGCGCGGAATACAGTGATTCCGACACTGCTTATATATATATATGCATATATATATGTGTATATATATATATATATATATATATATCAATACCAATATTAATGCATACTTACATATACATAGATGCACACATATGCATGTTATGTACATGGGCTTTAAAAAACACTAATAAAAGCAAAACTAAAAAGCAACCTAATTACAAACAGAATTGCTTAAACTACTCATTTCTGGAAACTTTTTTAGCTCTGTGTGTGTGGCTCAGTGTATGTGTGTGTGGCTCTGTGTGTGTGTGTGTGTGTGTGGCTGTGTGTGTTGCTCTGTGTGTGTATGGCTGTGTGTGTGTGTGTGTGTGTATTTTTTAAACATAAATAAAAAAAGTTGTTATTTGCAATGTCAATAGCTTAAACTCGCGTAACTACGCGACCTATTGCATTGGAAATGCAATAGGTCGCGCATTTGTGAGAGATTAAGCTATTGGCATTGTAAATGACAATGCCATTTATTTATTTGTTTTCAAAACAAACACATAAATAAAAATGTTGTCATTTAAAATGCTAATAGCTCTAACTTTTGCAAAGGCACGACCGTTGCATTGTAAATGCTTGGTTCAATGATATTGCTGCAAAAGCAGCGAATTCCAAGTGGGTTACCAGTTGTGTTACTATTCTCGAGATAATTTCCATTTGGACATCTGTTTTGAGTGACTGTATATTCATAGTATCAACTACAAAGGTTAAAAGCAATGTCATAGAGTTTACAGTGGCTGCTGTCAGATCTAAGGATGCTTGATGCTGCAGGGGTGTCGCCTTACAACTCTATTGAAGTATCGGGCTGTGAGGCTCCATTTGTCATGTTGGAGACTTGAGATGCTAAGTTCTTTCCTAATGTGGAATTTCTTTATCCATATGGGCTGTCATAGGATTCTCCATTGCCTCTTTGCCAGCTTCTTTCTCAGTTGGACTGCATATGGCAAGTTCTTCCACCTTTTTCTTTCTCATTATAGATGTCTCTTTCTACCATGTTGTTAAATCCCTCCATAATCTCACTTGGCTTTTAGCTTGAGGAGCCTGATCACTCTGGGGTCTCCACCTTCTCGGAATCTGAGGTAGTCTTTAGCCAGTGGATGAAATGTATGTTTTCGCAGTGTACTTCCTCTTTTATCAAACACTGTTTAAGTGCACAATTAATGTTAAAACCTGTCATTTTGTTGTCCTTAACTTTATAATAGACCAGTGTTTCTGCCTTAATTTGCCTCCTGGCCCGCTTGGCTGTCAAATCAGGCCTGGAATTTAACCTTGTACCTTCCTTAAGGTGTTTGTATTGACTCAACCGTGTCATCCCATACATGCTCCTCAGCATCAGGTCTGCACCCTAACAAGTCCCCATTGCTTTTATTGGGATTCAGAAGAATGGAGGATTTAATGGTAGGCCAGATCGGGTCTCTGATAGTGTTGGGGGATGTGTCTTCCACTGGAGAAATGGCTCTGGTGACTTTAGTATTTTCAGTATTTTGGGGCATCTAGCCATCTATAACGTCTAGGTCTCCTTCACTGGGATGCAGCTTTCTCCTTTGCAAGTAGGCTTTTGCTTTCCTATTCGCACTGGTTGACAGAGTAGATGTGCTTTTCCAATATTTTTTAGCGAGCCTTTGCCATTGTGGGCCAGTATGGGCACTCCCAGTCTTTTGAAGCTTAGTCCTAGCTCTGGTTTGCCGCATCTTGCTTCACCAAGGTAAGTGGACCTGATCCCCCCTCCCCCCTGCATACCGGTTGTATTGACTTGAATCCCCGTTTCCTTTCGCTTATAAACAAGTCCTGCTTTTGTTGGACCCCCAAGTAACTCAGAAATTGATAGTGTATAAATCTTGTAGTTCAATAGTAATATTCTCCTCCTTCATGCACATACTGCTGTGGGGTGGGGCTGCAAAAGTACAAAAGAACAGGTGGTTCAGGAGTAGAAAAGATAGTGAGGGAAGTGGGGGAGCTCTGGGGTGCACAAGCCACACTGGCTCGTGGCTACCCACCTCCGCCCGCCACCATGCTCAACCCTCTGCCACTGCCCCTACCGTGCATGGCTCACCTTCAGCTCTTCTCCTTACCCCTGGCTCCTGATTTGAGTACTCTGCTCCATGCCTAGTATCTTGTCGGGCCGCTCCTTGGTTCAGCTCTGTTATTCCCTGGGGTTCTCTGTGTCCCCCTGTTTAGTTCATCCTCCTGTTATTGTGGCTGCTCTCTAAGCTTTCTTAAGTGTCCGTAAGTCTGTGTGGTACAGAGGGCCCTCCTTCCTCTGCCCTTTTCTCTAGCAAGGCTGCAGCCGGGCTCCTGAATGAAGGCAACGTCCATGAGCGGCCTCTCTGATTGGGCGGCAGTGCAAAAGCAACTCCTCTGAGCGGCTTTTGGCATGGTGAGGACATCCTCCTCTCTGCAACACAGCATTTCTCCTAGCAACTCTGTTCCCAATATACCCAGGGGTCTCCTATCTCTCAAATATGGCTCTCAACGTCTTGATGAGGTATAGGTTAATTTAATTGAAAGATATATCTGGTAAAATGACGTTGAAGGACACTTGTATTACTGGCTTATTAGTATATTAGTCCAGCCATGTGTAAACCTCCGCTCTAAGTCATTTAATAGCAGATCTAGATAACTAAACAAACACCATGCCAACCAAACTCTTAGTGGGGATGCCACTTTTGGTAGATGCAGTGAAAGGTGTTATGGACCACTAAGAAACTTGGGAGAAGAAATACACTTGGCCTAGATTGAATGTATGATGAGTACTATGTGCTTGGTATGAAGTTATATGGGGTTTGGCAGAATTAAAAAATCAGCAAAGATGCTGTGATCAAGCTGTTTTTTAATTGTTGTCTTCTATAGGCCTTTCTCTCTAAACGATATTAGATAAATAGTTTTTGCATAAATTCTAGCTTTGTCATTTTTTTACGACAAAGGTAATCAACAGTGATCCGACTTGCTTGCTTTTCTAAAGGTATTTGGGTACCCTTGAACTTTAGATTGACATAACGAGGTTCTGGATTTGGTTGGGAGCGAAGTATTATAGCTGTGCTGGAATCCTAATGGTCAGTTGAACTGCTAGAATGCAGCATTTTTGCTGAGACCTAAGAACGGTAAGGAGTTAGTTGGACATTCAGTGATCTGGTGAAGGTTTTATATTCTTGTTTCAAAGCTTCTGTTTATATCACTTCAGTGTCATTATCTAATTCCAAACTGTGCAGGCGGAGGGCCAACAGCAGCACTCTTTGTCTGTAATTGTAGTTGTATTTGCTGTTCCATATATGTTTGATATGTTGTCACTTAGCATCATATCTCAAAGTGTGACTGTTACTAGATGAGTAATAAACTGACGATTTATGTCAACTGTGTAGTAAGAAATTGGGGTATTAGTTGTGCAGGATGTGAGTCCTGCACAAGTAATAGGTCCTCAATTACCTCCTTACTGGGGACCAAGTGCCCCATTGTAGTACTTGATTGTCTCATGGTAGCAAAGTAGAGCAGTCAAGGGCCTACTCATTAGAGGTGGTGTGGGCTAGAGTTGGCACAAAATAACAACACTTAATAAATGATTTCCCAGTCAGTGATTTTTCTTTAAAAAAGGAAAAGCACATTTATTTCACACACTACTAAATACTGCGCATAAGTTTTCAGATATATACATCACAAGTGACCCACAGTGGGTCCTTTCCCCATAATCATAACACGCACACCTTTACCAGATGCACCATCAGAATTTAAGAGGGTGTCATTTCAAATAAAGCCGCGTATTGGCTTTATAGAGGGGTCACGGCATCAGTATATAAGACTAGCCTATTGGCTTTGTCACCGGGTCACCACATTATTAAAGACAATAATAACATCTGGAGATTCACCATTAAAACCAATGGATTCAGTATTTATACTTAAAGGCATTCATTATCCACAAGCATTGCACTGTTCATCAACAAAGTTGTCAAAGCTTGGTATTCAAAACAACATTAAACATGTGTTTGAGTCTTCTGTTTCCCATCATCAGGCCATGTAAAATACAACCATAGAACCTACAACTAGGAATCTTTTATAATCTGAAGCTCCTGAATGCTTTGAAATAAATAACATTTTCTCCCAGGGTCATACTTTTCATGTGGCCTAAGACTTAAAGTTGGAATTTTATAAACACCTATTGGGGCTGCTGCACTCCCTGCAGCACCCCACAAACTGATGCAAGTAATTGGTGGTGCCGCTGGCCCTCTTTGGCGCCCCACAAGGTCCAAAAGATATGCAAATCAAGCCACTCGTGGGGCACTATGTAATGCTCTGTCACAGAGCAGTTCATCTTTTGGCAGCTGTTCCCCCAATGTTACGATTTATTGTGCAGCCTTGCGCTCCTCATGTTCTTATAGGGTTTTTATTTCTTTATTCCTGAGTGTACACGTCCGCTGAGCACCCAGGTGCAGGTAAGGTGGTGTGGGCAGCTCTAGAGCTCCCTTCTGGCTGCCCCGCTGGCTCCCCGCTCTTGCGTCCACCATGAGTGCGGCGCAGCGGATCTGGCACTACTCCTGAAGCTCCCACGATGGGCACAGTAATGCATGCGGTTGGGTCTCCCCTACTCTTCCCAATCATGGGCGCGGGCTAGGTCTCTGGAAGAGGTCCTGAGACCCGATGCTGCTGCGACCACCCTCTCCTGTCATCAGGCCTTTTCTTGCTTTAGGCCTCAAGGATGGGGTGCCCGGGCCGAAGGAGCATCTGGAGAATGCGCCCTACACATACCTATTATCTATGTAAAAATACGAATATAGGGTGTGTGGTCCCTTGGGGACTTTGCCATCCTCTGAGGTAATGGAAAAAGTTGCGATGGCGCACCACTCGCTCGTTAGACTGTGTGGCTTTTAGACATGTTAAAATGGGCCATTTTACAAGGTGCTAAACTCTATCCTTGTTGGGCAGATATTTATTGACCTTGGGCTCCTTTTGCTCCTAGTAGCGAGCTCTAACCACCAGAGGCATTGTGAGCAAGCCTCCTGGTCTGTAAATGGTCACAGCCTGCACAGAGGTGGTTTCACTGGCTCCCTCTGCCAGCCTTCTCTTCTTTGCTCTCCACAAGGCCCCGTGTTCTCTTGCAGGGCACCTGTTGGGCAATAGAATCTAAGTCTTCCCCCAACTAGTTCTCATATGGGTGCCAGTTCCATTGACCCTGGAGAAACTCATCTAGTCTTGAAGTCAGTTGTAGGCAAAGGTCTTAGTCGATCAGGGGCCTCAGACAGCTTATCATTCTAGCTATCAATAATACTGGTATCTTCACCATTCAGGGTCTTGCTCACTGTATCTCCCTTGTGCAGGGGTTTAGAAGTGTGTGTGGAAAGTTCTGGATACCAGGCACTGCTGGCCAATCCTAGGATGCCACATCATCCCTCCACCGATAACCCAACTGTCCTGCACAGCATTCTGGGACAATCCAATATTGAGCTGTCAAGTTTTCCCTGAAAAGCGCTACTCTGAGGGCCTCAGATCCATACCTAGGTGATATCACATCACTGCCATCTAACCTTCTTAACAAAACTTCAAAGGACATCGCCTCCTGTATTGAATTCAGATATCTGGGCTTCCTCCTTTGTTCAGTGGGCATAGGCTGCCCCAGTCCAGGTGCAATGTGACCAGCTAATTATCAGATGCATGTTTTCCTTCCCACCCCTTCCTTCTCAGGCTCTTAGTCAATCACTGAAAATAGCTCCCTTTGTGTGGAGACGCCTTTGTTGTTTTTGCTGTGTAGCAGAGTAATTAACTTGACCCAGTAGGAGGACCAAAATCCTAGAATCTGATTATGAGATGAGCCAGAGAAATATAACAATTCTTGATGACCCATAAGATGTATACATATGCTATTGGGACCCACATATTCAAAGACAGAATGAATGCCTCACCCGAGTTTGACACCTTGCTAGCCTGTGCAGGTCTAAGTGGAGCAAACCTGCACTTTAGGGCAGAGTTCACCTATGTGTATAATACAGTGAAGCAATACAGCCTTTCCAGTAAACTCTACTGACCTATCTGTGGGTTCCCACTAGTACTAAAAGGCAAACCCAGGCCAGCACCTTTCCTGTACAGTCCCCTCTGCACTAGGCTACCTGTGTACAGTTTCTGGACTGTGCACAATGGTAGTCTCAAAACACACCGCCCCATAAAAGCGCACACAGGTGTGCACACATGTTCATGTGTAACCAGCTGAATGCTCCTTATCTTAGTTCCGCCACAGCGTTCTCTGGTGGTAAACAAGCTCAGTCCCATTACTATGCAATTACTGTGAGTGAGACTTGGGTAGTGAGACTCTCCCACAGTAAATGTCCCAAAACCAGGTGATTGAAAGGAAAACATCTAGATAAACTGAATTTGCAGAACCCAGTTTACTACATATGTTATTCTATACATTTCTGAATCATATATGTCTATTCTAACTGCATTTCTTTTAATTTCCTCATGCAGCTCTGTTTGAATTCTTTGGGAACGGTATGGGGAGGGGTTAGACACAGCTCTGTTTTAGCACTCTGTGTATTTAATATGTATATTAACAAATGGGACAGTTACATGGCCAATATTGGTAAGGATGTACGTAGGAAACCACTGGATCCCTATCCTGTTGTTCACAGATGACACAGTGCTAATGTCAAGAACTGCTAATGGTCTCCAAACGTTACTAGACGCTTCTAAAAATCTTATGGGTGACCTTGACCTAAAAACCAATTTAGGGGGCGGAACTTGCCAGCGACCAAGATGGCCGCTTGAGCCTTGAGCTCCGACTCGTTGCTTGTAATATCCTGCATTATTCTGCATCACATAGCTGAATTCCCTCCGCTGATACGCCTCCCGTGATAGCGGACGGCCGGAGCTAGCAGCGGGTGTCTGGGGATCGCTAGTTGAGGCCGGAACCCCGACGATATCGGCCGCGGCGGACTGGCGGCTTGGTAGGCCTCGCAGCCGCGGCCTGGAGTGCTGTCTGATGCAGGCCTTGCAAGATAAAAAAGGAGGATTTGGAAGCCCATTCTCGGCGCTGCAACCTGCGCATCACGGGACTTCCAGAAACAACCCAGACGGGCAACATGGAGCTGTTTGTTGAAAAGCCACTGGTGACTCTCCTTGGGGAAGGAGTTTTCTCACCAATGTTTGTTGTGGAGCGGGTGCACCGCTCGCTAGGCCCGTCTCCGCGCCCTGGAGCGCCGCCGCGTCCCAATATTGCCAAGTTACTTAATTATAGCGACAGAGACGCAGCGCTACGACTTGCTCGGTAAAAAAAGTCGCTACAGTACGAGGGCTAGGAGATTTTGCTTTACCTGGATTTCATGGCCAGAGTGCAGGAAGCCTGCAAACACTTTGCCCTGTTTAAAAGTCCGCTTCGTGATTTGGGCCTAGACTATGCTATGCTGTACCCCGCAAAACTTCGAGTCAATAGGCAGTGGCAATCCCACCTATTTACATATCCAAGGGCCCTGCAGCAGGCGTTGAAAGGATTGGCGAGGGGACATCGCAAAGACGCTAACAGACCTTCGGATGGCGAGGAGAGAACAGCCAGTTGGATGAGCAAGAATGATTTTTCTACTTTTTAGCTTCATGGTGACTGCTGGGGTGTGGGGCACTGTATGTGATGAAGATTGAGTCTGGGGGTCATTCGTAATGTTGGTGTAGATCCCTGATGCTCGGAGGTGGGGAGCTGGTAAGAGGGTCTGGGGGCGTGGACGGAAGACTCTAGGGGAGCGAACTGAGAAGTTGCTGTATTTATGCGCGTTGTCGGTCATTTGTGCAAAATCGCCTTGGAGGCACGCAGGGCCGGTCTGAGCATGCTGGACGGTATACTAGATAAGGGAGGGGGGGGAGTCTCCAAATACTGAGGGTCCTTGCGGGGCTTTTCTGTTCTGCAGTGGGCTTGTGTACTTTCACCCTTGTTGATGCATGAGATAAGCCTCAGCGAGTTTTCGGAGGAGGGCGTTAAGTGCTTTGTGTAGACACTAATAACGGGTTGTGTGGCAACCTTGGCCCCCTTCTGCTATGCACTCTACTGACTCTCAGAGGGTCACTCAGTTTGGGGAGTTGGACGGGGGGTGGGTAGCGAGGGTTTCTGCAAAGCCAGGTTGGGGGCGGTCTGCTGTGGGTGGGGGGTGGAGGTCATCGGGTCATTGAGTTGGATGTTGGGGGGGATTGTTGCGGTTCTTGAACATACAGCAGAACGTAGTATCACTCAGTGAGCATACACGCACGAAGTTCAGATTAGACAGCAATGGCGACCATGGCTGAACCTGGGAACCCTAGACCTACTGACACGATAAGGGCGCTCACATTGAACGTTCGGGGTCTTAATGACTACCGGAATTTGTGAAACATACTAAGCTACTTGAAGCGACATCAGGTAGACTTGGCACTCCTACAGGAGACTCACCTGCCATCAACGAGCAGGATGCTGCAGAGTAGAGGTTTGGAGGGGAACATTGCCACGGCGGGCTTCACGACTCATGCCAGGGGTGTGATGACCTGGGTTAACCCCAAATCGAAACTCACGCTGGACCCCTTGAGAGTAGACCCTGTAGGCCGTTTTGTTATATCGCGATGTAAAGGACTAGGGCGGGACTTAGTTGTGGTTAATGTGTATGGCCCAAACTATGATTCCCCGGAATTTTATCTTTCATTGGCAACGATAGCTCGCGACTACGGTACAGCCCAGTTCCTGTGGGGTGGGGATTTTAACTTAGTGTTAGACCCGGCGCTGGATAGATCCGCAGGCCTAGTGCATAGGCCCACCACAGCTGCACAAACGTTACACAGTGTGATCTCTATCTTAGGCTTAGAGGATGTGTGGAGGATGCGGCATGCAGCGAAGGGGGAATACACACACTACTCGGCCATATAATGACATACATACCCGAATAGATTATTGGCTGGCGTCCACCTCTATACTTGGGCTGATACTTGATTGCAGTGTCCTTCCGCGCACCCTTTCCGACCACTCGCCACTGCTGTTGGTGCTGGATTCCCCTAAGAAAACGATTCAGCAGTTGACGTGGCGATTCCCACCCTACTCGCTCCTCGACCCGCTGTTCAGAGGGGAACTAGCGGAGGCTATAGAAGTATTTTTTGAGACAAACATAGGGTCAGTGGACAGCTTTAAAACAGTGTGGAAGGCATTTAAGGTCTACATAAGGGGCATCGCTATGACTAAGCACTCAGGGGTCCTCAGGTCCATTAGGCAAAGACTGGCGGAATTGGAGCGGCAGTTAGCTCGGTTAGAGGAGCAACAACAGAGAACCCAAGACAAAGTAGTGGAGGAAGAGAATAAGTCTTTGCTGACTGAATATCATGAGGAGGCAGACAGGGAGGTTCAACATATGGGAAAGTAAGCAACGGCTCGCGTGTACGGTGAGGGGGAGAGACTTGGCACAGTCCTAGCGAGGGTATTGAGGGGGAGGAGGGGGAGGTCACACGTAACAGAGATAAGGACCGATGAGGGCATTGCACAGAGGTTTAGAAGCTACTACACAGATCTGTACTCATCCAAGAGCAGAGATCTCCGCGATGAAACTCTTGATTACCTGGAGCATATAGAGCTACCTCTGCTTACCAACACGCACAGGGAATTCCTGATGCTCCCTATTGAGAAAGATGAAATTGTGGATGCTCTGGCGTGTATGCAGTCGGGTAGTGCTCCTGGAGCGGATGGGCTCACGTGGGCTTTTATAAGGCTTTCCAGGACCAATTGCTCCCTCATCTGTCGGCGCTGTTTGATGATATTTGTGTTGAGGGTTGCATATCGCAATCAATGAGAGAGGCGCTCATGGTGACTATTCTTAAGCCGGGTAAGGTGCTCGATGAGTGCAGCTCGTATAGGCCCCTCTCCCTACTGAATGTCGACACAAAAAATGTTGCCAAGATTTTAGCAAACCGCCTTGCGCTCCTAGCTCCACTACTGGTCGTGCCGGAACAGGCGGGTTTCATCCCGTGTAAAAATCTAACATATAATATCCACACGGTGCTCGGCACTATGCAACACGTGAAGCAAGACACGAAGGCAATAGCCGTGTTCCTTGACATGGAAAAAGCTTTTGATTTGGTGGAGTGGCCTTTTATGCGCCAAGTTTTAACCAGGATGGGACTGGGATCGCCATTCCTGCAAATGATAGGGTCCTTGTACAACAATCCGAGGGCCAGGATACGGCTTGGTGATCTGGTCACGGACTCCTTTCCCATCTGCAGGGGGACTTGGCATGGGTGCTCCGTGTCCCCTCTATTGTATGCCCTAGTGGCAGAGCCGCTGGCGTGTGCACTTCGGGAACACCACCGCAACGAGGGCATAGGCTTCCCCGCGTGCTGGATTGTAGTCTCTATGTATGCTGACGACACCTTGCTTTATGTCCGCGACACAGAAAATAATTTATCTTCGATGCTTAGAGAGGTGGTGCACTTTGGAGCCCTTTCTGGTCTGAAGGTGAATTGGACGAAGTCATTGGCCTTCCCCCTCACTCCGGTAACTCAGGAATTTGACATGGAGTTCCCGCTGCAGTGGACTACCGATTCGATCAGATATTTGGGGGTACGGCTCCACACTGACCCTGAGACATTGTTCAGGGAAAACTATGGGGTGGCTTTCAGCAAACTGGAAGATGACGTGGATGCCTGGTGTAGGCTCCCGCTTTCGCTCCTGGGCCCAATCTCGATTATGAAGATGGTGGTGCTCCCTAGAATGCTGTTTCTGTTTGCCACTCTCCCGATGGTGTTACTTAAGATATTTTTTCGGAGACTGACGCAGCTCATGATTAAACTGGCATGGGCCGGGAAGCAGCCCCGAACACAATGGAAAATTCTCTCGCTGCCATACAGCATGGGTGGCCTTGGTGCCCCAGACCTGGAGCTCTTATTACAGGGTGGCTCAGGCGTCGCACTTGCATACCTGGGTGCATGGCGACGCGCGCATTCCCCACGTTCGCATTGAAGGATTGTTCGTGGACCCACTTCCACTCCTGGCCACTATCATTAAGTCGACAGACCGTAGGACGGGGATTCTTGATTCCATCTCAGCCACAAATCATGCATGGCACCGCCTCCTGCAGCTGCAGGGAGGGGCGTTGCTTTATTCACCCAAAATGCCGGTGGAGTGGGCCCAATGGTTACCCCCCTGCGGTGATAAGAGTGATACACGCCTTGCACAGGCTAAACATCAAACTCGCGGGAGACCTCTTTCAGGACCTGGGATCAGGAGCCTGAGGGTGGGGGGGGAGGATTCCTTGCTCCTATGCTTCCAGTACCATAGAATACGGGGGGCCCTTATAGGACTCCTAGGGGACGACCTGGCGGAACATCAGGAGGTCCCTGAACTCTCATATATCGTAAAGACTGAGACCCCTCGCAAACTGCTGACTAATCTTTACAAAATAGCGATGTCGCACAGGGAGCACCAGTTTACGAAGGCTAGGCTGGCATGGCAAAGGGATTTACAGATCACTATAGATGATGACATGTGGCGTTATTGCTGTGTGAATACTAGGTGGATTTCGTTGAATGGTAGGCACAGACTGGCACATTTCAAGTTCCTCAATAGAGTGTATTACACCCCGGAGAGACTACATAGGTACGGACTCCGCCAGACAGCTGAATGTGAGAGGTGCCACTCGCCAGAGGCAGATTTCCTACACTTGGCGTGGCAGTGCCCGAGAGTGCAGGCATACTGGGAGAACATCTTCGCTGAACTGAGCAGAATAGTGGAGACTGAGCTGGTTCCAGACCCCGCGCTAGCGCTGTTGGGCCACTCTAGGAAGTTGCCCGGCTTGGTTCGCAGGCTGGTGGATATGGGGATGCTCTTAGCCAAACGGGTAGTGGCCCTATGCTGGATGAGAGGTCCAGCACCTACAATTAAGCGCTGGGCACATGACATGCTCTACTGCTGCACACAGTCTGAACATTACAGTGAGCTGCTGCCTCCCACGAGCCGCCCGAAGAACTTTTGGGGGTTGTACCAAACACATTTAAGAGGAGGGGGCACCAATGTTGATTCGGAGGATGCAGGTGGAGGCGGGGTGGAGGAGGCGCACGGCAGCGACACGGAAAGCCACTGAGAAGGGTGGAATCACTCCAAGTCCATTTCTGTACACTAGAGGCTGGGATGGGTTGGGTATTCCTCTGGGAGAGGGGCGAGGAAGGGCTACAGGAGTAGTCTGACTGCCCGGATAGTTTGGTCTTAAAGAATGTGATGTACGCCGCCTGCCCTCTTTAGGGTTGTTGGCTGAACGGCTTTGTATTGGATCGCAGAAGGGCTTGTGTATTGTTTCACTGGATTGCTGTATTGAGTATGTTCTTTTGGGGGAGGGGGGTGTTAACCGATTGCTGCGATTGTGATCCTTAAATCCCAATAAAAATATATATTTTTTTAAAATGTAAGTAAAACATTTTTCATGACCTGTGGCCCGAATGTCCCTAAGACTCGTTCACTTGTCATTTTGGGTACTAAAATTGGGGACATTAAACCTTTTCGTATTTGGAGATCCAATGTGTTTTGGCTGAGAAGTAGGTCCAACAAAGATTAATCTGGAAGCAAATAATCGACTGTTCTATTGAGTCAGTTTTTAAATACACTAGTAAACTGGGTTAAAAACCTCTAAAAGTGATGCTGGAGGTTTATAAAGCTAAATGGATCTCCGTTGCATGCTATGAAGCAGGTTTGTGGGGCTATGTAAACTGTGCTAGCCTCTAAAAATTAAAAAAATGTTTCATGAAGAGACCACTGGTGGTCCCACCCAGCTGTAGCAACTAAATATGCCACAGAGAATTGGGCCTAAACTTACTGGAGGACTTGATTACCCTTTGACCCCTTTTGCTGTGGCACGCATTTTAATAGGTTGGTTATAAAGGACTGTCTTTCCTAAGATCATGCCATGCATTCCCCTTAGCTAGATCAGTTAGATAAGATCTGTGTGAGGATGAGAAAGTCTGAATTCTTCAGTAAACTCTACTCCCTCTGTACCGTCCCAAAGAAACAGATTAAACCCATTTTTGGGAATTCCTGTAGAGATGGGATCTCTAAGGGAAGCATGCACACTAACAAACATTGATCACTCATTACTGGTAATTCGTACTGTAATGTTCTTCTCTACGGTTAATAATGCTCAATATAGGTTTATGTTTACATGTTTCCAGTTAAGCACTGACCATGCTGCCTCAGTTTGGATCCAGCCATATGCAAATAGTTTTCTACCCTGCTCCCCATGAGAACAGTCCAATCCAAACTGCAAAGCCAGGTCCAAACTGTAATGGCGTGGCATGCAAAATAAATTATGGATTGTGACTGGGGGTGAATGTTTTATTTGTTCAGCATTCCGTCCATGTTGGACTTGGCCCTTTCTGCAGGGTCATCCCTGAACTTTTTGCCTTCCTCCAATATTCTCTCTGACCTGTTTTTGTTGGTTTAATGACTCTGGGCACTTTACCACTGCTGACCAGTGCTAAAGTGCATATGCTCTCCCTGTGTAAAATGTGTATAATGATTGGTTTCCATGATTGGCTTATTTGGTTTACTATCAGACCCCAATAAAGTGCACCAGGAGTGCCAGGGCTTGTAAATACAAATGTTGCTGGTGGGCCTGCAGCACTGGTTGTGCCACCCACAGAAGCGGCCTAGTAAAATGTGTCTAAGGTCTGCCATTGCAGAACCTGCGTGCAGTCTGGTCCTGTCATGCTGGCTGGGCAAGTGCACACACTTGCCAGCCCTTAAACCTTCCCTTTACTTCAAGTGAGTCACCCCTAATGTAGGTCCAAGGGCAGGGTGCATTGTAAGCATAAGGTAGGACAAGCCCAGATGTGTGTTGCATGTCCTAATAGTGAATTGCAGCCATTTTCGTTTTTCACTATTGTAAGGCTACCTGTTCTCATAGGCCAGAATGGGCTGCTGGAAATATTACACTCTATAATCCCAGCAGGCTCAGGGAACATGGTAGAAAGTCAAATTTAGTATGCCTGAACTCAGAATAATAAAATACATCTTTTAGTAAAGTGTATTTTAATATCCTGTGTTTGCAAATACTACTTTTAGAAAGTTAGTATTTGCTTGCCTAACCATTTCAGCCCGCCTCTGCTAGAATGTGTATTTGCTTTCTGGTTTCTGTGAGTGACAGGGCTGGGGCTGACAGGTGGTGAATAGAGGGATTACACCAGGATGGGTGGTGGGAGAGCCCCTAATCTGAATAGGGCTGTGCTCTGCCACCTGAATACTGGCTCCGCCCCCTGGGGAGCATCTGATGTCTCTGCCCTGCACCTTGTGAAGAGAGAGGGGAAGACTGTCAACAGAGTACTCCTGGACTGTACTTGTCACCACAATGCTGGCTCCACCTCCTGCGGAGCGTCTGATGTGCCTGCCCTGCTCACTGAAAGGAGAAGCCAGAGTTTGCAAAACAAAGTGCTCAGGGCCTGGACTGGATTAGGCAAAGTCCCCCCTGGCCTACAAGAACAAAAGAAATGGTGTATAAAAGTAGGAGCCCTGCTCCTAAGAAATCAGATCCTGTTTGCGCCAAGAAGAACCTCTGCCCGAAGAGAAGGACCTGGAAATGCTGCATGGAGGACTACTGTCTCTGATCTGAGAGACTGGCCTGTGGTGGGTGCCTTGTTGCAAGAAGGAGAGGAGAAAACACTCAGAGAGACTTTTAAAAAACTACTTGTGCTTTTGTGAACAATCTCCCAGGGCTTGGACTTGAGCTTGCCCCCTGAACAGAGTCCCAGGATCATTGGACTCTCCATTGCCTTCCCTGACGAGTTGCTGGGTCCTGCCTGATCGCTTGTGCCGCTGGGGCCACAATCTGATGTGCGCCTCGCTTCCCCTTTTGCAGCCCGTGCCTGGCCGCCCCCGCCTCGAGCAACGCCGCTCCCATCTGAGCCGTGTCCGCCCCGCTGGGCCGCCCGCACCCTGCCTTACTCTTCTCCCTGAGCCGCACTGCCCTTTGCCGCCCCCGCCGTTGGAAAATAGCCCGGAGCCCATTTGCGAGGCAAAGAAACGCCCGTAGGCCTGAAGCGTACCGGCCGCCTCTGTCCCCGCTCCGACCTTTAGAGATCACCCGCATTGCTCCCCAGCAGCCATTATTGAAGTTACGGTTCGTACCTCCTCCGACAAGACAACCGCCGCGAACTCCCTGGGCCCCATCTTCGGCGAGGTACAGTGCATACCTGAGAAGTGTACAGCACCGCACCGTAAGTCACTTTCGAGACCGCACCAAGAGAGCCGCCGGTACGGTCCAAAGCCGCAAGGTGCCGCCTCAGTGACTATCAACTTCGCACCGGACCAGCCTACTACATTGCCCAGCCCGGTATGGCGCGTACCTGTGAAAGCGCGCTGGACCGCCCGCACCAGCATCGAAGGTACGGTTTAATCCACAACGCGTACTAAAGAAGTACGCTTCGGACAGAAGCCTCGCCCCGCGACTGCTGACAGCCCCGGATCGTTCGCCCCCCTCTCCCCGCAGTCCCGCTCACCCGCCTCGCACCACGAGGCCTCCTACGACCCGGACTGCCTGTGGAGAAGCGCTGACCTCGTCCCGGGCCCGCCTTTACTTGGGGCCGCATCTGTACGCAACGAACTCCAGCATTTAAAGGTACTGTACGACTCGAACTGAGTCTGTGTTCGACTCGGACCGCAGGGTCCGCAACGTTGGCTTAGCTCATTGTTTAAAGGTACGAACTGCCACGAAAGGGTCGCCCAGCTAGTGCAAAGTGCACAGGACCCCAAAAACTACGCATTTGGAAGAACTCTTTTTATACAGAAGTACTGTGGCCTCATTTAAAAACGTTATTGTGGTCCTGTATTTAAACCTGCATAGAAATATATATTTATATAAAGCATACGTATTTTTATAAAACATAGACTGGTGTCCATTTGTGGTGGGTCATTTTTATTACTGTGTGTGATCATAAATGCTTAACTACAAGCGCCCTGAAGATTAGCCTTGTCTGCTCGCGCCACACTACCTAGAGGGTGAGCAGGGGTTATTTTTAGGAGTAAGTCCCTTGCGCTGACTAGAGGAGAGGGTCCCTGTTTGTCACAAGTGCATACCTGTGCCAACCAGAGACCCCCAAATCTAACATTGGTGGCAGAGGTGAGGATTTCGAATTCGCATTTATGATTTATGTACAATAATTGTGGATCACCACGTAGTGAGTTCAGACCAGTAACGCAGTCACATACTTGTTGATTTTTTTTTGTTTTGCCAAGAGACCTCCATGTTTTTTTTGAAAAGTCATGCCTGGTTCAGGGAGAATGGAAAAGGCAGCACCCATTTCATCCATTGACTGTGATTGGGAGAAACTAGAAAACTACACCGAGAAACAACTCAGAAGCTTTAGCAAAAATTTTAACATTTCCATGACCGGACTCTCCAGAAGGGAGCAGTTCCAAAAGGCGCTGAGGGCCTGGGTCGAGGCAAGGAATGCCCCTGGAAAGGAGATTGAATTTGAGGATGCAGAGCAGCAGCTAGAGGGACCACTGGGTCCAGAAGGGAGGAGTGCAACCTCTCCACTGGGTAGCAGTGTTTCTGCCCAATGTCTGTCACCAGAGGAGTTGGCAGACAGGAAGGAAGACAGGATACACGAAATGGAGATGGCAAAACTTGAAATAAATGGGCAACTGGAGCTATAAGCTAGGAAATAAATTAGCCCTGGAAGAAAAGAAAATGCAGCTTAAGCATGACTTGATAATGAGGAAACTTGATTTGGAGCTCGAGGGGCGTGAGGCCATGAGGGTTTCAGCCCAGCAACAAGAAATGTGTGTAGCTCAGAGATTGAGCTTTGCTGAGTTGGAGGTGGAGTCCAGCTCAGATGGTGGCAGCAACATTCAGTTATCTAGTGCTGGGAGAATAGTACACACACCCAGAAATGTGGCATCTGACTTGGAGGGGGTTAAGAATCACCAGGAGGTTCAAGGACATGAGGTAGCTCCAGAAGTGCGCAGAGTCCCTGAAGGGAATAGGGTAACTGGCGTGGGGGTTCATGGTCCTAGTAGTGGGAGGGACACTCTTCTGACTCTAGATGAGAGGTACAGGGAGAGGGGATACCCCAAAGTTGAAATCCTGGAATGTGAGTATGGAGACTGCCCAGAAGAGTGCGGGTTTTGTGACAGAGACAGTCAGATACTGTCTTGCCAATCTCTGGAGAGTGGTGTGGAGTACGTGTGTGAGGCACTGGATGGTGAGGTTAAGGATAGTTTGGTTGACCCTTGTAGGGGGCTGTGTGATCCAATTCTGGGAGAGCATATTTTAAGTCCCTGTTTTCCAGAGCTATGCCAACACCTGTTGGAGAGTGAGTTCTCTGACCCCAGGGAGCTCACATTAGAGGCTGATCCTTTGGTGGATTCCAGAGGGTCTAAAGAAGCATTGGGGAGTGATTCCAACAAGAGTGGCTCATGTAACTTCCAGTCTTGTGTGATGGAAGGGGTGCAGTGTAGCCCAGCTAGGTCTCAGTGTAGTGGGAGGGGTGTAGGGGCTCACGTCCTGCCTCAGAGGAGGAGGAGTGAGTGTGGGACCTGTCCCACGATACCCAAAACCCAGTCTCAGGGCCTGGATGGTTTCTTAAGGGAACATCAGGTCAGGGGCCTAGGCTGTACTTGTAGGCTATTTGAGGAGGATCTCCCAGTATCTAGGGAACGTGGAGACTCTGTAAGCAGAGCTCCAGTAGTTCTGGTATCTGGCAGTGCCACTCCAGTTGGGAGGGTGCAGAAGTCCAGATGGAGGGGTGAGAGGGGGAAAGAGTCCCTAGTGGAAGAACCAGTGGGTCAGAGGCCAGCCAGAAGGGCTGCATCTCGAGGGAATGACCATGGTGACACCACTTCTGTCCTGGGGGATCTTCGCGCACTGTCAGATGGACAGGGGACGGGAGATCTGCGCCAGGCAGACTGTCACACAACACAGGAGTTATGTGTTGCCCTCAGAGGGGGCATGCATGCTCCCAAGGAAGTCCTGGTATGCCAGGCAAGTGTTCAACTGCAGGGTTGGGTCCCTGAGTTGAGAAACCAGGTACAAGGGTTACCTGACCTGGCGGGTGGGACATCTGTAATCAGTGTCCCTACCAGTCTGTCTTCCTGGCATACCACTCCAGGTGGGAGGGTACAGCCGTCTGGAAGGGGGTGCCGAGGGAGGGAGTCCTCGCCTCTGACCCCGGTGCAGCCTGAGGGTTTAGACCCTAGGTTGGAGAGCCAGGTTCAGGTGTTGTCTGACCTGGAGGAAGGGGCGACTGTAATCAGTGTCCTGACCAAAGTAGCTTATTGGTGTACCGCTCCAGTTGGGGGGGTGCGGTGCTCTGGAAGGGGGTGCAGAGGGAGGGAGTCCTCGCCTCTGACTCTGGTGCAGCTTGAGGGTTTAGACCCTAGGTTAGAGGCCCAGCTGCAGGGTGTTCCCCCTGACCTGGTACCCCAGTTGCAGGATAGCACCCCTGAACTGGTGGGTGAATTGTGCAGGTCACCTGCTACAGGTGCCCTGACAATTCTGGAAGGAGGTACCACTCCAAGTGGGAGAGTACAGAGCCCCAAGGAGGAGGGCCGGGAGTGGGAGAGCCCACCCCAGTCTTTGGTCCAGCCGCAGGGTACAGGCCTGGGGCTGGTGGGTCAGTGCCAGGATATCATACCTGACCTGACAGGAGGGAGAGTGGACAAAGGGTGCCAAGCACCTGGGGCTACTGCCCCCCGCTCTCTGAGGCCACAGAGGTTTGGGAGCCCTGAGAGGCATGAGTCCTGGGTCTCATCCCTGAATACTGTCAGTGGCCTCTGTGACTTGCTGTCTGTCTGTTGGGATACGCCTGTGAGCAAGTTAAGGTTAGATGCTGTACAGGTGGTACACGTAATAATATGGAAATGTTAGCCTACCAGGAGACACGGGGTGGGGTTCACATGTGGGGGAGGGACGGGGGAAGGGGGGATACAGTTTGTTTGGTTATATTTTTCTCTATCACACAGCGAATGCTTACAAAGCCATTTAAGAGGGACGAGGTACGATACTCCTGTCGGTACATGAAACAACATACGTGTGTGAAGGGAAGATATCATGAGGGGGTAGAAAAGATAAAATGCCAGCTGATGTATTGAGGAGACGATTGTACTGTACTATTTGATCAATGAAGCTGTGAATAAAGTTTGTTAAAAAAAAATAAAAAAATGCTGCACAGGTGGTGTCCACAGATGAAGAGAAGGGTGCCCCATGGATTGGCTTGGTGGACCCTGAGGGTATGGACAGAGGATTTGAAATGGGTTCAGATTGGCGTAGAACTGTAATATGCCCCTGCTGTTGCGGGCCAGGTCCATGTTCTATCGCCCTAAGCAGGGAAGCCCATCACGGTAGTGATTGGTCTACCATGCGTTTTGGCTGGAAGGGGTTGTGTTGGACTTGGCCCTTTCTGGGTCATCCCTGAACTTTTTGCCTTCCTCCAATATTCTCTATGACCTGTTTTTGTTGGTTTAATGACTCTGGGCACATTACCACTGCTTACCAGTGCTAAAGTGCAAATGCTCTCCCTGTGTAAAATGTGTATATTGATTGGTTTCCATGATTGGCTTATTTGGTTTACTATCAGACCCCAGTAAAGTGCACCAGGAGTGCCAGGGCTTGTAAATACAAAGGCTGCTGGTGGGCCTGCAGCACTGGTTGAGCCACCCACAGAAGCGGCCTAGTAAAATGTGTCTAAGGTCTGCAATTGCAGAACCTGCGTGCAGTCTGGTACTGTCATGCTGGCTGGGCAAGTGCACACACTTGCCAGCCCTTAAACCTTCCATTTACTTCATGTGAGTCACCCCTAAGGTAGGCCCAAGGGCAGGGTGCATTGTAAGCATAAGGTAGGACAAGCCCTGATGTGTGTGGCATGTCCTAATAGTGAATTACAGCCATTTTCGTTTTTCACTATTGTAAGGCTACCTGTTCTCATAGGCCAGAATGGGCTGCTGGAATTATTACACTCTATAATCCCAGCAGGCTCAGGGAACATGGTAGAAAGTCAAGTTTAGTATGCCTGAACTCAGAATAATAAAATACATCTTTTAGTAAAGTTTATTTTAGTATCCTGTGTTTGCAAATACTACTTTTAGAAAGTTAGTATTTGCTTGTCTAACCATTTCAGCCCGCCTCTTCTAGAATGTGTATCTGCTGTCTGGTTTCTGTGAGTGACAGGGCTGGGGCTGACAGGTGGTGAATAGAGGGATTACACCAGGATGGGTGGTGGGAGTGCCCCTTGACTCTGAATAGGGCTGTGCTCTGCCACCTGAATACTGGCTCCGCCCCCTGGGGAGCGTCTGATGTCTCTGCCCTGCACCTTGTGAAGAGAGAGGGGAAGACTGTCAACAGAGTACTCCTGGACTGTACTTGTCATCACAATGTTGGCTCCACCTCCTGCGGAGCGTCTTATGTGCCTGCCCTGCTCACTGAAAGGAGAAGCCAGAGTTTGCAAAACAAAGTGCTCAGGGCCTGGACTGGATTAGGCAAAGCTCCCCCTGGCCTGCAAGAACAAAAGAAATGGTGTATTTAAGTAGGAGCCCTGCTCCTAAGAAATCAGATCCTGTTTGCGCCAAGAAGAACCTCTGCCCGAAGAGAAGGACCTTGAAAAGCTGCATGGAGGACTACTGTCTCTGACCTGAGAGACTGGCCTGTGGTGGGTGCCTTGCTGCAAGAAGGAGAGGAGAAAAGACTGAGAGAGACTTTTGAAAACCTACTTTGGCTTTTGTGAACAATCTCCAAGCGCTTTGACTTGAGCTTGCCCCTGAACAGAGTCCCAGGATCATTGGACTCTCCATTGCCTTCCCTGACGAGTTGCTGGGTCTTGCCTGATCTCTTGTGCCGCTGGGGCCACAATCTGATGTGCGCCTTGCTTCCCCTTTTGCAACCCCTGAGCCTGGCCGCCCCCGCCTCGAGCGACGCCGCTCCCATCTGAGCTGTGTCCACTCCGCTGGGCCGCCCGCACCCTGCCTCCCTCTTCTCTCGGAGCCACAGTGCCCTTTGCTGCCCCCGCCTCTGGAAAATAGCCTGGAGCACTTTTGCGAGGCGAAGAAACGCCCGTACGCCTGAAGCGTACCGGCCGCCTCTGTCCCCGCTCCGGCCTTTAGAGATCACCCGCATTGCTCCCTAGCAGCCCTGACGGAAGGTACGGTTCATACCCTGTCCGACAAGACAACCGCCGCGAACTCCCTGGGCCCCGTCTTCGGCGAGGTATGGTGCGTACCTGAGAAGCGTACAGCACCGCACCGTAAGTCACCTTCGAGGCCGCACCGCACCAAGAGAGCCGCCGGTACGGTCCGTACCCGCCGCTAGGTGCCACCTCAGTGACTATCAACTTCGCACCGGACCAGCCTACTACTTTGCCCAGCCCGGTACAGCGCGTACCTGTGAAAGCGCACCGGACTGCCCGCACCAGCATCAAAGGTACGGTTCAATCCACAACGCGTACTAAAGAAGTACGCTTCGCACAGAAGCCTCGCCCCGCGACCGATGACAGCCCCGGATCGCCTGCCCCTCTCCCCGCAGTCCCGCTCACCCACCTCGAGGCCTCCTACCAGCCGGACTGCCTGTGGAGAACCGCCGACCTCGTCCCGGGCCCGCCTTCACTTGGGGCCGCATCTGTACGCAACGAACTCCAGCATTTAAAGGTACTGTACGACTCGAACTGAGTCTGTGTGCGACTCGGACCGCAGGGTCTGCAACGTTGGTTTAGCTCATTGTTTAAAGGTACGAACTACCACGAAAGGGTCGCCCAGCTAGTGCAAAGCACACATGACCCCAAAAACTACGCATTTGGAAGAACTCTTTTTATACAAAAGTACTGTGGCCTCATTTAAAAACGTTATTGTGGTCTTGTATTTAAACCTGCATAGAAACATATATTTATATAAAGCATACGTATTTTTATAAAACATAGACTGGTGTCCATTTGTAGTGGGTCATTTTCATTACTGTGTGTGATCGTAAATGCTTAACTACTAACGCCCTGAAGATTAGCCTTGTCTGCTCGCACCACACTACCTAGAGGGTGAGCAGGGGTTATTTTTAGGAGTAAGTCCCTTGCCCTGACTAGAGGAGAGGGTCCCTGTTTGTCACAAGTGCATACCTGTGCCAACCAGAGACCCCCAAATCTAACAGTCCATCCTCTATTTTTTTGCATTTGTCACCCTAAGCGGGTAGGGTATGCCCAGACCTGGGTCCCCTACTCACTATGCCACCGGATTCAAGCAAGCCTGGCTGATGAGGGTTGACACTCTGAAACCGGTCTCAGGATGCTTGTTTTTGGTCCAGGGAGGATCTAGTCTGGCAGTTCGGGCTGGACTGTTCCCATGCAGAGCAGGGTCAAGATATGCATATAGCGGCATGGCGGAATAATCTACGCTTTGTAGGCCTTCCGGAGGGTTGCGAGAAGGGCAGCATGGAGAAATTCTTGGCCCAGTGGTTGGAGAGCTGGCTTCCCCCGGACTCCCTCTCGAGATGCTTTGTGATAGAGCGGGCACACAGGGCTTTGGTCCAGAAGCCGCCCGTGGGGTCCCGTCCTCGGCCTGTGATTGCTAAGCTATTGAACTATCATGACCGTGATGTCATTTTGCAGCAGGCGCGGGCGAAGAAGCCTCTTATGTACAACAACCAACGGATCCTTATTTTTCCGGATTTGTGCAACAGCAGCGGCAGTCATTTACAGCAGCAAAGGCAAGATTCCGGGATCTCAAGCTCCCTTATGCGTTGCTTTATCCTGCTCGCCTGCGGGTAGTATTTCAGTCTCGCACTCATTTTTTTGACACTCCGGATGAGGTCTTTCAATGGACTGATGAGACTGTGAAAGTAAGAGTGCACACCCCGCCGGGCCTTGACTCAGGCTCCTCACAGATTGAGGCCCGCCCACGCACGGCCCCGGGGCCGAGAGGGGGTAGGAACTGGCGTTCCAGATCCAGGAGATGCTCAAACTCAGGGGGGGCCATGGAAGCCACTTGAGGCGCCCCTGATCCCCAGATAGTGGATCCTCTAACATTAAGCGCATAGACAGGGGGGGATTGGATGTCATTGTGATCTGCTGTGCTTGGTTTACCTCGGGCACCACTTTGGTGCGCCCCCTTTTAAGGGGGTTGGTGGTATGTGTACCTACAGGACATGCTGTTTCTATTGAATGTGGGGTGGGGGAGAAGAGCGAGGAGCGGGACCTATTCCCCTATTGCTCAGGGCTTGTTGGGGGGGAGTTGGGTTTATGGGTAGATTGAAGGGGATCCATTGGTGTGGCCGCTCTCCGGGCTTCTCGTCTGGGGTCAGGAGCTGTCTATACCGCGACAGGTACTTCAGTGTTCTTGAGGTATGGGGGTTGGGGGTTGGGGGGGGGGGAGTTCTGTGTGTTGCAGGGAGGGTTTGAAGGGGTTTGATCGCACAACAGTCAGGGTGTCTCCACGGTTCTTTTGTCTTTACCTTCATGGCCCGTCATTGGGTCATTTTCCTTCCTTGGGTTTGAATGGCGAATGCAGAGTCTAGGGCTTTAGGCCTCAGAGTATCTCTTCGTGTCCTGAGTTGGAATGTGCTGGGTGTGCTGGACAAGGTTAAGAGGAGCGCTGTCTTGTGGCAGGCAAAAAGAGAACGCGCCGATGTCCTGTTGTTGCAGGAAACCCACCTACTAGGTAACAAAACACTCTGCCTACAGTGCTTCGGCTATCAACAAGTGTATCATGCGGGCTTTGTCAGAGGGTTTCGGGGGTAGCCATTTTAGTTCACCGGAGGCTCTCCTATGTGCACTCCTCCCAATGGGTTGATCCGCAGGGCAGGTACATATTCATCAGAGGTATGGTGGGAGAGGAGTCCCTGGTGCTGGGTAGTGTGTATGCCCCGCCCCCGTTGGAATGGTCGTTGGTGGAAAAGTTGTTCACAGTTTAGGCTGATATTCCTGAGACACCGGCAGTAGTTGGGGGGACTGGAACGATATCCTGGATATGCAGGTAGATAGGTGTCGGCCTGGTAGGGTCAGACAGCGGGAGGGGCCACAAAACTGAGGGATTTGGTTCGGGCCTTGACTGGGTAGACACATGGCGCTATTTGCATGCACACGGGCGGGATTACATCTACCTGTCAGCGGTCCACAAATCCTTCTCTAGACTAGACTATATCTTTGTCCCTTGTTTAGCAATAGGTAGGGTGGAGTCGGCGAATGTGTTGCCTAGGGGGCTTTCAGATCATTCCCCAGTCGCCATCGAATTTGCTTTAGATAGGGGGCGGCAGCTGTTTCGATGGCGCCTCTTTACATTGCACCTACAGGATGAGGACTACCAGAAACACATGCGGGAGGCCATAGCACACTATTGGGTGGAAAATGCTGGATCTGTCTCTGAGGCCGGGACAAAGTAGAGGCCCTGGAGCGCCGCTGTAGTGTAGGAGGGGACAATCGGCCGGTTGAGCAGCTTCTTTGGACGCAACAATCCTATGTGTCGATACTGATGGACGAGGCGCGGCAGGTGTGGTTGGCGACGCGTAGCATGATTTATCAATGGGGAGACAACTCGGGGACGATGCTGCACCATCTCTGTCAAAACGCTTTCCAGGCGCTGACCCTACCGGGACTCCTGGATATGGCGGGGGATCCGATTACGGATCCTCGGGAATTAGCCGAGAGTTTCGCAGCGTATTACGCGACCCAATATGCCACGAATGAATGCCAACCGGCAAATATGGTAGACAAATTTATTGCCGACTTGCCACCACGTGCTGTGACGGATGAGGTACGAGATCGCCTTGAGCTCCCTCTAACGGAAGAAGAGCTGGGACAAGCACTGGGGGAGCTTAACACCGGGAAAGCCCCTGGGCCCAACAGGTTCCCTAGTGAATTCTATAAGAGGTATCACCTACTGTTAGGTACACACTATAGAGCTGCACTGGAAGAGGCGAGGGAGAGGGGTAGCCTGCCCGTGGATTGGCGCCATGCGGAGGTGGTGGTGTTCCATAAACCAGGCAGGCCTCCGGAGCAGCATGCTTCGTACCGCCCCATATCCCTCCACAATGTTGAAGCTAAGATTTTGGCTAAGGTGTTGGCCAATCGTCTCTTACCCCATATTGCAGGGTTGGTGCACCCAGACCAGGGCGGGTTCATGCCCGATAGGGCAACTTTGCACAATATACGCAGGGCTCATGTTGCGGTGGCAGCAATATAGGGCACTGGGGTCCAGGCGGTGCTTCTCTTGGCAGATATAGACAGAGCCTCTGATTCCCTGAGCTGGGTTTATTTGTTTGCGCTTTTGCCTCGACTCAACCTGGGGCCTCACTTCATATCCTATTTGAAACTTTTATATACAGACCTGACAGCTTCGGTCAGGGTTGCAGGGGCCATATCTTCCAAATTCTTCATCAGGCGCGGCACACGACAGGGATGCCCCCTGTCACCATACCTGTTTGTCCTGGCCATGGAGCCTCTGGCGGCTTGGGTGCGATTAGATGCGCAGCTTCACGGTTTTGTGTGGGAGCAGGGCCCGACTGATAAGATCGCCGTTTATGCCGATGACGACCTGTTCTTTCTCACACATCTTGACAGGTCGGGGCCGCGTCCACTTGAAATTATGCAGATATTCGGCGAAACCTCCGGGTTGTATCTGAATCCTCGTAAATCGACCCTATGGGTGCTGGGGGGTAGCTCAGATGTTGGGGACTGGGCATCCACTCTGCAAGTGGCGGTGGGGGGAATCAAGTACTTGGGGTGTTCATCTCAGCGAGTCCTTCGATATCCTGGGAGCGCAACCTGGTACCAGTTTGGGACAGGGTCCGGTCGGAGATGAGGACGTGGTCCCGAATGCCCCTTACTATTTACGGCCGGTCGGCCATCTTTAAAATGGTGGCCCTTCCCCGCTTACTTTACCAACTACAAAATCACCCATACCCGATCTCAACCCAGTGGTCCCGGCAAGTGGATTCGGCACTAGGACAGTTTTTGTGGGCCGGGCAAGCGGTGCGGGTGGCGCTGCGCACCTGTTTTCTGTCCACCTACGATGGGGGCTTGGCAACCTCCGATATCCTTTCATACTATCAGGCCTCTCACCTATTGGTTCTGAATGAGTGGTGGTATGGAGATAGGGGAGACCCGGCATATGCCCTGGAGCGTCACCTCATGGGCTCCAATACTTTACATACGGTCCTTTACGCGGCGCAGTTGCGAATGGGGCTGCTGCCGGCCACCCAGGTGGTTTTTCAAATTTGGAGACAGGTCTTGTGTCGCATGGGATGGTGGGGCAGGCTGACACAGGAGACCCCACTGTGGCACAATGGCCTCCTACCTGCTCAGGCGTCTCTCCAGGGCTTCATGGGCTGGGACGACATTGGTATCTCATCCTTGGGGGATGTAATGTCAGGAACAACGCTTAAGTCCTTCCAAGATTTGTGTGAGGAGTACGATTTGCACCGGTCCCAGTTCTTTAGATATATATACAGTTCTGCCATGCCATCGCACCGAGTCTTGAGGGTCTTGATTCCCTGCTGGAATTTAGCCCACTGGAGGCCAAAGTATTTATGGGAGATTTGAAGGAAAAAAAGATTTCCCGTATTTATCGTACACTAGTCATACATTGCTCCAATACACTGACGAAGCTCCGGGAGTCGTGGGAGAGGGATGTAGGGGCACTTGAGGAGGAGGATTGGCGTGAGGCGCTGGCGGCTCCCAGGGGTGCGGCCATAGCGATACGGCTGCGACTAATCGAATTAAATACCTGCATAGAGTCTATTTCACGAGGGAAAGGTTGTGGCGAGCGGGCCTTATTGCTTCCCCAGACTGTCTCCGGTGTGGCAGGGAGGTGGGGACACTGATACATACGGTATGGAGCTGTGTTTCGCTGGCCAGGTTTTGGAATGGGGTGTGGGACTGCCTGACAGAGGTCCTAGGGTGGGAGCTTCCAAGCACACTGCATTTAGGCTTGCTACATGTTCTGGAAGGGGTGGGGGGCAACATATATAAAAGGCATCTTTTGTAGCTGGGTCTCACCCTGGCCAAGAGGGATGTGGCTAAGGCATGGAAAGACCCCCGACCTCCCTCAGTCCCGGTGTGGAAGAAGGGATTGGATTTCTGTATGGGGCTGGAACAACCAATTTTCGAAGCGCGCGGGTGCCCACGAAAGCACTACAAGATATGGAATAGGTGGGCAGAGTATAGGGGCCTTTGGCTGGAGCCTCCAGTGGACCGAGAGATGGATCAGGAGGTGGGATAGAAGGGTCACATGGAAGGTATACATGTTATGCTGGACTGCAGTTTGCATTGGAGGACCTGAGAGATGATGTCGTGCCACCAGGGTGGTTGGGATCCGGATGGGGGGAGTTGGAGGGTGGGGAGGGGGAGGTTGGGGGGACTGGGGCGACCGGGGGGGGGGAAAGTTATTCAGTTTGATGAATCATTGGCATCCAAAATGCTGTATAGATTGCCCATTTCTTGATGGTCTATATTTGATGTGCAGTGAACTTCGGAGTGCGGAGTGCTGCAATGTATGTGCAATCTGTCAATAAAATCTATTTAAAAAAAAAAAAAGATATGCATATGGCTGGGTCCAAACTGGAATGGTGTGGGGGCAAGCAAATGATGGATTTAACCCTGATCTATGACAGAGGGTGAATGTTTGATTTGTTCAGCATTCCATCCATCATCTGTTATTTTTGTCTTAGTCCACTAATGGCATTGTTGTCAGAGTAGTTAGGAAGGGTAGGAACGTTTCTAAGTTCATGTTTAAAAACTCA
The DNA here is from genome assembly GCF_964261635.1 of Lissotriton helveticus. Taxonomy (NCBI): domain Eukaryota; kingdom Metazoa; phylum Chordata; class Amphibia; order Caudata; family Salamandridae; genus Lissotriton; species Lissotriton helveticus. The sequence goes on from NC_136057.1 coordinate 1,831,913,261, forward strand.
CTTTTAATAGAAGACTCTCAATGCAGTGATGTGATTTCATATACTAAGGTAAATGCTTCTGCGTGTTAAAAAAATGCACTTTTTGGAATTTTGAAAAGACTTTATCATATTTTTGCATGATGTTTGTTATATGATTAAATTGCTAAATATTTTCATGGCTCGGCTCGTGTACACACTTTTAGAGCCAAGCTAGACCCTCGGCATAGATCTAGCTCCGCTCTCCTTGTTAATTTGTTGGTTCGCTGATCTCCATCACCTAACATGCAGAAGTTTCACATAAATTACCTATGGTCAAGCGCTGTTTAATAGAACTTGGTTATAGATGGAAGCCGAGCAATGGTATCAGAATTACAAAGGCAATGATCATCTTAAATATGTATTATGGTTTCTAGCCTGGCCCAGTTTCCTCAAACTCTATTTGCATAGGGACACTGGGGATATTTTCCAAATCAGTTTTACACCGCTGCATGTGTTTTTCTTTGTGTCTTGAAGTTTTGCAGCCTTCTTTTCCCTTTAGGTTCCAGTAGCCTTCAGTCCTTTGCCATGTTGCTTATTTATAGAGGTTGCAGCTCGTTGATTTTCTGATTCGCCCAAATGGATCTATGATTTTTGCAGAGGAATGGAAAATTGCCAGGTGTTTCCCACCCTCCTGTTGTGTGTTGCACATGCACGTGCAGAGTAAAAGTGTTTAAAGTCAGACCAAATATTGGAATTTATTATGTGCTGTTCTTCTACAAATCCTGTATGTTACAAATATCTTCATTATAATGAACTGCTCAGCGTTTAAAAAAAAGATGAGTTAAAATTAAATATATCACATATCGGTTTATTTTGCTACTATGCCTTTAGGCAGCACTCATGAGTTTAAAATATTTGCTGAGACATTTAAAACATGCACGTAGAAGTATGGCAGACAGGTTCCAACTGGATGCCCGTTACACAGCATGACTCTGCTTGCGCTGCACCATTGGTTGGAGTGTTTTGTACTCTTTTTAGGTCGAACATTCGAGACCTCTTGTATATACTTTTATGTGCTATGTACTTTGTGGGCTCTGGAGATCAGCCTTAGGACTTGTCTGCTTCCGTTTAGGGACTCCTTTTTTCTGTTCAGCTGTCTATATTTAACTGTCTTAATAAGAAACGAACAGTAGAGGTCAGTACAAACCAGAATTGCTTTCTGCTTGTGCAACTGTCTCTATTTAATTGACTTGGCAAAAAATGTCCAGTAGAGGTCAGTAAAATACCAGAATTGCTTTCTGCTGAGGGACTTTCTTTTTTTAATTTTTCTGGCAACTGCCTCTATTTAACTTTCCTGATAGAAAACGACCATCAGAGGTCAGTAATATACCAGAATCACTTTAGCATTCTCTAGATTCCAGTCCATAGAAATTGTCTTCCATGAGCACCCGTAGACAATAATATTTTTTTCAATCTTGTATTTTCATTGATATGACCACTGAAGGCCCTGATTTTATATTAAAAACAGAGCCTAGGGCTATACAATTTCCTGCTGAAAGGCAATATCTTTCTCCATGTGTTCCCATACCTGGCATGTCACGCAGTTTGATGCTTACTTTCCCTCCATGTTAAAGAACAGTAGATGTTTCAGTACCCAGGCTAAAGTGCTGCATACCTAAATACACATAAGTTCCCAAAGGCGAGACCGATTGCATTGCAAATGCTTGTTGTCTTAATGCATCTATAGAGCAAATAGGCGCCTATTGCTTCTGATCCTGCATGTGCAATACAGGATTGAAAATAAAGTGTCTTTTAGTTTATGAAAAAGGATACGAAAGCCACAGCTCGTATAACTTTTTTTTATTTCCGCCAGCAGTAGGTCATTGTGCAAGCAGAGTTTATACACTGTGAATACCACACAGAATAGAAATATCATTTCCCAACTACTACGACATAAGCCAGAGAAAGTATGTGAAAGTTTAGCACATAAAGACATTCTGCTAGCCCCAAAAATAAAGTCGCAAAGCTCATGTAAATGGAGTCCTGTGTTCAAGTCCTAATACCTAATTCAAGTATTCAAGCCCTTTGGTCTGTGACAGATGTAACATTATCAAATATATTGAAAGGAATGCTCACATACACCACTTGTTTGTATTACCAAGAACCTGTTTTATTAATCTTGATTCACATTTTGTGGGAAATAATTAAAGAGAATTTTGAGGTTATGTTTAGAGCACCTGGGTGCCTTTCTCTTGGCTAGGGAACTCTGTTCACCTGCAAATGCTGGCTTACTTTCTAAAAGATCTCTATGGGTCTTGTGGAAAGGACCAATGAGTTATAGCAGATATTTTCTGATTGCCGACCCACAGCGTCATTCTCAAAACAATCACCCCGCCTCCCCAATTCTAGATATTTCACATAATGAAATCTTATATTCATGTTGGTCTTTAATAATACGTTGTTTTAGGCGCAACATGTGGAATGGTATCAAAAATCCAAATTCAGTTAACATGATGGTCGTCACTGCCCAATGTTATGTAACATTTCATTGGAAGAGCCACTGGAATATTTGTGAATTGGTAGGAATTATCACTCAATATGTACAACGTAGGAAGAGCGAGTGGCTACAAGCTGGCTGAGAAGGCTAATGAGTAAAAAGAGACATGGAAGCTTCTGAAAGACTATTAGAGTAGAAACTGTCTGTTCATTATGTGCTTCTTCTATGGTGGGGCCTTTGTAAGCGAATATTACACTCTTTATGAAAATATAATTTGTTTTATCGGTGCATTGAGAAGTCAGTTGTAATTCACAGGGATGAACTAGAACTCAAAATCATTCCTGGCAATCTCTTTCAAGCCAGCCCACCTGTAGATCAAAACAAGAATCAGCCAATGGGGGCCTTCGTGGTTGGGTCATGGCAGCTCATCCAGCTCTAAAAACAGCTGCCCTATACCCAGCATTCCATCGAGAAAATGCCAGATTAGCAGAATGGCCACTCTGGCCCTGTGTATTCACCAGAAATCATAATTATCAGCAGCCCACTTGCCCAGCCCCACCCCTCCAATTAATTTGTTTGTCTTGGTTTCTTTTTTGTGCTTCGTTTTGGACATTTGTTTTTCAGTTGATATAGTTAGGAATAGGTGATGTTTTTAAGCTGATATACGATGTTAAAAGTTTCTATTTCAAAAATCCCAATGTAAAGGATTGTAATCTCATGTCATTTCACTAAAACAGTCTCATACATAAACAAGCATTTACAATGCAATGGTTTCGCCTTTGGAAAAGTTATAGCTATTGGCATTGTAAATGACAAATTTTGTATTTATGTGTTGGTTTTGAAAACAGATAAATAAATGGCATTGTCATTTACATTGCCATTAGCTTAATCTCTCGCAAATGTGAGACCTATTGTACCCTACGGATGAGCTTAGCAGACAGCAATTACTACCACACACACACACACACACCCAGAGCCACACACACACCCAGAGCAACACACACACACACCCAGAGCCAGCCACACACACACCCAGAGCCACATACACACCCAGAGCCACACACACACACCCAGAGCCACACACACACACACACACACACACACACACAGAGCCACACACACACACACCCAGAGCCACACACACACACACACCCAGAGCCACACACACAAACCCACCCAGAGCCCCACACACACACACACACCCACTTAGAGCCCCACACACACACACACACCCACCCAAGGCCCCACACACACACACACCCACCCAGAGCCCCACATACACACACACACACCCACCCAGAGCCACACACACACACCCAGAGCCACACACACACACACACACCCAGAGGCACACACACACACCCAGAGCCACACACACACACACACACACACCCACCCAGAGCCACACACACACCCACCCAGAGCCACACACACACCCACCCACCCAGAGCCACACACACACACACACACACACACACACACCCACCCAGAGCCACACACACACCCACCCAGAGCCACACACACACACACCCAGAGCCACACACACATCCACCCAGAGCCACACACACACCCACCCAGAGCCACACACACCCACCCAGAGCCACACACACACTCAGGAGAGCAAGCACAGCGAGGGGGCAGGGAAGCAAGCACAGCGAGGGGGCAGGGAACTAAAAGTAAAATACTAAAAATAAAATATTTCATGTCGCAATTAAAGTTACCATCACTGGTTAATGACTGTAAAAACATCATCATCACCTATGTACCGAAGGGAGGAGTAAAGAACCTCAGGATGCCCTTCAGTGTAAAAGTCTTCATTGGCTTAGGGTGCAGGTGGGCCTTACTTGTGTTTGAGCCCGCAGGCTCTAAAGCAACTATGCCCAGATGTGGGAGTCCCTCCTCGGGGGACTCGGTACCAACCATGCCCAGGTGGAGCCCTTGTGGGCTTTAAATCAGAAATGCCCCTGGGAGCCTCTCAGGCTCTCACTCAATTATGCCCCTTGAGCCTCTCATGGGCTCTCGCAACAAATGTGGGCCAGGAGCCTCTTGGGCTCAGTAATAAAAATGCCCCCCGGGACCCTCGTGGGTCCGGCACAAATGCTTCCGCTCGTTGCCAACCTCCACGAAGGAATGAAGGCCATCACCAGCTGGATGAAGGCTAGCCATCTGTAGCTGAACTCGGACAAGAAGGAGGTCCTCATCCTCGTCTCCAACCCTTCAGCCTGGGACGACTCCTGGTGGCCGACAGCACTGGGGGCAGCCCCGACACCAACGGCTCCAGGTTCTTGGATGAACTCATTGCGTCACTGGTGCCACAATCAACCTATCACCTCTTCAGAGTACAGATACAAATTGAGCTTTCCATGGAAGGCATGCATGAGCTGGGCCGCAGTAGTGAGAGGCCACAACCGTCGAACTCTTTCTTACTGAAGGCAAGTCACAGAAAATGTCTACTGGCCGCACTCACGAATATAAGCACACTCGTGACTAACTACCATCCTACCGCAGAAGATCTAGGAGTGTTTAACTTTATCCATAACTGCATACATAACCCATAATCAAGAATATTCACTAACTGTACCACAACTTGTATGCACAACAATTCGATAGTGAAACTAGGTAACATAGTAGCAGTAAGAAAATCTAAGAAAAATAACCATAGATGGAATAAAACAAAGAAAAGACAAGGGAGAGGAGAGGAGAGGAGAGGAGAGAGGAGAGAGGAGAGGAACAGAACTCCACTTCAACAGACCACTAAGATGCTGTGGGGTGTGTTTTTTCCTCATTGCTTCCCATCCAAAAAGCTGCCTCCGTGTGCCATGCACTGTGAAACAGTGTACTACTGAATGCTGGTGGTACAGGAGCAACAAATAAAAGCAATTTGCACACTAGCTGGAATATTGAGAGTGGGGTAGCCAATCATGTTCCCCAGACTGTAGTCAGTGGATGTCAGTCATGGCTCTAGGCCCCATCTGCCACAATAGACAAGTGCCTTTTTAGAAGGAATAACTATATTGTCAATAAAATGTTAAGTATTAACCTATACCCAGGGCCACTGGAATTATGTTACTATGCAGCTGCTGTGTCTTTCGCAAAATTGTGGATTTGGCACATTTGCCTCAAAATCCATCATCTGCTGCATCATTTGCAGATTTTAACAAAGAAAAGATTCTAGTACAAACAGACCAAAAGTTACTAAAAGTGTGGCAACAAGCTTCCGACATAGTGGTAAGCCTTTGCAGACTGGTCATTTGTCAACTGCTTATTTCTGTATTTCTGGGTTAAATTGTTAGTAACCGGGTTAAATCTTTGCGCAGACAGTGTTACCATGAGCAAAAATTACAACCGAAGTAATACTATCACAAAAAGTGTTGCATTATTCTGCATAATTTGCTTTTTTTTCACATAATTTAACCAACCCTGCCACATAATTTGGCCCTACAGTGCCGCATAATTCCAATGTCCCTGCCTATACCTCCTTAGGAGCGCCCTGAGGTGCGGGTCCATTAGCCAGGCGAAGGCCAATAATTGGCTTCATTGACTGACTTTGTGTTCAGTAATTTTAAATTATATGGCTTGCCAAATGTTTCAATCTGAGACACTACATCCCACATTATTGACTAGTTTTCAGCAATATTTCTTCCACTTCTCTTTACTGATTTTTTTCCCCCTTGTTTTTTTTCAGAAAAGAAGCCCATTTAGCTTTGCTAAAAATTGAATAAAGTACAAAACCTATTTTTTCATAAAACTTCCCAAAAGCCAGCAACGCGCGTGTCTTGCACATGAGTGCTTCGCTGTAGCAGTTACTGCATGAATTGCCACAGATATGTAAATGAAAAACAGACCAGGATTAATGCAGAACGCTTTACCTCTCGGGAAAAGTGTTTGTCAAGAAGATGAGCGCGGAGTGTAAAGCGAAGCCACAACTCGCACGCATTTTCATTTGTGTGCGGTTCGTTCTCTGCACCGAGTGTGAAAATAAAAAAAATCATTCTGTCAGCCCAGATGTGTTTTTGACACTTGCGCCATCACCTTTTCTGCAAATATGGTAATTTCGAAGCAGGGAAGCAAGTTGAAGAGTGAGCGCCTGAAGGCGGGCGAGCTTGAGGTAAGCAAAGCAGTCTTCCCGTGGAATCCGTGCTGCGCCAATTCTTACGTGGGAGAAGGCTGTAGATTCACGGGCTCCTGCTCTCTTTTCACCTCAAGAGGTAATTCTACTTCATGGGGCCCCTCCTACAGGGGTCCTTTTAACAGCGGCTCCGCTTTATTTTGGGGCCCTGCACTATTCCGGATGGACCCGTTCTATTGGGACTCCTTCAAGGGTCCTTTCCTTAAGGATCCCTTTATTATGGATCACTTCTAAGAAGATCCTTTAAAGAGCGGTACCTTGAATACCCCCTCCCCATTATAGAGGTTGCATTGGCCATACACAAAACATTGATGGCTTCCTAAGTGTTAAAAACGTTCAAGTCTTCACGCCTCCCTCCGCTTTCCCCTCAGGCCATCAAACTGACCATTCACTGGAGGACTTCCACAGGCCAGATATTTTCAATTCTATTCGTGAAGTGGACAACACATGAGCAGGGGATCCAGCCGTCAATGTCATTTGCCTAATAACAGCTGTCTGTGGGTGCTTAGAAGCGACTGAGCTGCAGTATGTACCGCTAGATAAAGCCTTCACTATATACTATAGGAATTATTTGCTCTACACCATTTAACGTCAAATAAAAAAAAAACACAGGGGCATATTAGCAAGAAGCTTGTTAAAATTATCGCCATTTTAGCGGCAGGAAACTGCCGCTAAAACGGCGATAATTTTAATGAGCTTCTTGCTAATATGCCCCAAAGTATGTGAGTGGTGCTGAACCAATCCCAGACACTTGAAACACCAACCTGCTGCCGTCAATCACAGAGCCCGGGTGCCCCTCGTCTGTGGACGCCTCTTCCCAGCGCCATTAGTACCCCTGCGCCCTATTAGTTGACACCGGGCCTGGCATCCCTGTGGGGTTCTCCCAGAGATCTTGAAGTAAGGAACCTTCCTCTGTAGTGTGAAGTTTCAATTGTGTTCACACACCATGCCTCCGGTGACACGGCTAGTGTCTGCATGAATTCTGACACCGCCTCACGCTCTATTCCCCAGGCGCTATAGCTCTCGCAACAAATGTGGGCCAGGAGCCTCTTGGGTTCGGTAATAAAAATGCCCCCCGGGACCCTCGTGGGTCCGGCACAAATGCTTCCGCTCGTTGGAGTCCTGCTCGCGCTAGAGCCTGGGGACCCGAAGAAACAACTGCGGCGCTGAGCCTCTCGGGGCTCCAGAAACAAGAATGCCCCGCAACCGTGGGAGCGGCCCGCTATCAAGTGGGGCCGCTCGTGGTGAAGGCACGGGCAGAGTGCCACCTCACTCCCTTTCCCCCTCAGTCGGCTTCGACTCACCGGCTTCCATGGGGGGGGGGAATCCTCTCTCCATCTTGCTCCGGTCCCGCTCCGATCGGGTCACTCTGCTGCCGGCATGCGGGACTCTCTGGCTGCCGGTCTGCTTCCTTCACCGGCCTCTCGCTGGGGGAGCCTCGGGGAGAGACGCTGGCTACACTCCGGTGGTGGAGGAGCGCGGGGTAGGCTCCCGTGGACTTCCTGCCTTTCTCTTGGCCAATAGCTTCCTCCCAACCGGGGGAAACGGAAATGGAGCCTGCGAGGCTCTTCTCTCTGTCCCGGCCGGCCCCGCCCACCGTCAGGCGCGGCACCGGCTTCAGCTCTTTTCCTCGTCCTTCGTGGCAAGACGGGCAATCGCAGCACTCATTTTTGCATGACAAAAGATGGACGAGAAGGCATCGGACTGGGAGGGGGGTGGAAGGAATGGGGAGAAATGCCGCGGCTGCGTGATCGGCGAGAAGGCATCGGACTGGGAGGGGGGTGGAAGGAACGGGGAGAAATGCCGCGGCTGCGTGTACTCGGCTCTGGCAGGGCAGGGAGAGGCTGCAGGAGGTTCCTGACGAGAAAGGAGCATTACGTGAACCCACCCGCTCGCCCTAGCTCCTAGCAAAAAATGGCGGCCACAAACATCCTGTCGGAAAAAAAATAAGACTACACCCACCGCTGCAATGACGGCAACAAAGGGGCCGGATGAGTAAAAATGTCCGGAACGCCCCCGAATCTGCTCCGCAATTGACGGACAGATCTCTGTTCCAATGGCTAGCCTCCATTTATGGAGCTAGCCAATGGAACAGAGGGCGGATTCCCAAGCCACTCTACTGTTAACATAAGGTTTTCGCCTGCTCCGAAAAGCTGCGCAGTGCGCAGCTTTCGTCAGGCGAAACCTAAAAAAGAAGTTAGCACGTTGAACTGTTTGCAAGACGAATTCCAGATGTGACATTCACCCCCTGACAGACCTGCAAGCATTCCCCAACAGAAAGCTGGGGAGGTAAAAAAGCCTTGGGCCTCAGAAGCGGTAGGGTAAGAGCAAGGAAAATATCAGTAAATAAAAGTAAATGGAAGGGCGCCATTTTTTAAATTCTAGCCAGTCCAAAAGAGGATCATGAAGTCCCAAATTGCCAGGGATACTTTACAGTGCAAAAACAGCAGAGATCTTGCCAGGTTCCAATTCCATGTTGGATGTTTCTCTATTTACTCCCATTCTCACCCCCTTTATTTACACTTTTCATTGTCAATACTGACCCTAAAACCATCAAACCATCTTTACTACTACTATAACCATCTACAGCTACTTATGAATGTGAGGAAAATGCTCAAAAGCTGTTTACCCTGACAGCCTTATAGTCATGTGTGTGACCCTAATGGGCCACTGGTGGCCAGGTAATGCATTAACTTTGCTAGGTGGAAACCTCAGGGAAGAGAAGTGACAACAGTTCTTCAAACAGAAAGGGTTGGCTCATGTTGGAGCATTGTATGGAAAAGGCATGAGGTCCAAGTATATTTTGGTTTAGTGATGGGTCATGGAAGCACTTATCCATGGGTTCCTCATATATCAGTGTTGTGATGATGATCTGGGACCACAGAATAAGAGGGACATTAGCGTACTCTAACTCTTTGTGGCTTGCCTCAGAGTCCATGGGAACTCTACCTACAATGTTGCTATCGAATTTGTTCTGCTGAGGTTTGTGTTGGTTTTGGTTCAGACATTTACTCCTTTAATCTCCTTAAATGGTACTGAAGGCCGTGTGAAGAATAACACAAGGTCATAATTAGACTTTGTTGCCAAGGATTATCAGAAAGGACAACTGTTGTATACCATCAACCTTGTTACAGTGTATGTAACCTAGTGACAGTTGCTTTGTTGACTTCTAATGTTCTGGAAGATTGGGGTCACTTGGTGGCCAGCTGGTGTCGATGCAGACATGCCCAGGGGTAGCTCCATGTAACTTAATAAAGACTTAATAACCTAATCTGTGCAGAGCACTTTGTAAAAGTGGCGACGAGGATGGGATGTTGAAAGAAGATTCGGTGGATACCGACAATCCGTTGGACCGAGATCGGACAACCCCTGACTGTGAAGAAACAAAGTCAAATAGGAAAACCAAGTCAAGAGGCACTTTTCGTTCAGAAGTGTTTGGAAGCCATTGCCAGAGTTTGGGTCACCATTTGGACCTGTTCCTAAGTCAAACGCACCAAAAAGATTAGTGGTGAAGTTTGTGTTGAGCGATTGTGATTTGATTGCACCATCGGCGGTTGATGTGCACAGTGTCTGCAAGATAGATGTGCTATGATGGCAACAGCGGCAGTGCGCAGTCAAGATGGGTACAAATGGTGCTGACTGGAAGCGATTTAGCGGAGAAATGTTATCCCGTGTATTTCTATACAGCGTGGGCCGTACCTGCATTGTTAGTATTTAAAAGTACTCACCGGCGATCTGTTGGCCTGTGCGAGCTCCAAACCGCCATTATCCTCCGCCTTTGCACGTCATTGGAAGAGGCATCAGCAGTATCAGCAAACAATGTGTTGATAGATGCACGCGCACCACAGTGAGCACCATCAGCGTGATTTCCTGTAAAAAAACCAGGAAGTTCACATGGGAAGTGAATAGTGTCAGCGCAATCGCACTGTGGACAAATATATTAGTGCTGGTTTGAAATCGCACAACAGCATCAGAGGTGAACTCTTTACCGGAAGGATCATGCTGTGAATAAAAAGTTGGGACAGTGATTTACTATCATCTCATGACAGCGGTGACTACTTTGGTTATTTTATCCTATTTTTTTTCACTGTGAAATCTATGCATCACTGTATACAAACATTAATTGCTGACAGAGTGTGATATATAATTGTAAAACATAGGAGTATCAATACTAAATAGACACTGTAGTTATGTAGTTCCATACACAGTATACAAAACAGATGGAGGGATTGGTACTGGATAGGTATTTAATAATTTAATTCTATCAGAATGGATATATGAAACATAATTTAGGGATTAAGGGCAGGAAGCTGTTAAAAACCTTACCTATTCACGGTAGAGTGAATTCTACCAATCACGATGGTGAAGAGGCTGACGAAAGTGAGGAAACACAGAATGAAAATGTTGATGAATATGCAGAAGTAGTAAACATTTTGGGGAAAAAAATCAATATTTTGGTTGAAAGGCACAAATTATTTTCAAGAGCGCAACAGTCAGGGGAGTCGGTTGAGCAGTACATTTCTGTACTGAGAACATTTGCATTAACATGTAGATTTAAAGAGCTAACAGAAGAAATAATAAGAGACCAATTCATCAATAGAACGAATAATGTAAAAATACAGGAAAGATTGTTAGACTTAAAAGATCCTACATTAAAGAAGTCAATAGAAGTAGCAAGACACATAGAGAATACGTCGAAGTATGTCAAGGAACTTAATTCAGACCAAGTTAAAGATAAAGGGGATCATACTAAAGTGTGTGCTGTCGAAAAAAAAAGTGTCAAGAAAAATGACAAGGTTGTTAAAAATGTTCAACCCAATCATAATCGTACATGTTATAGGTGTAGCAGCACAAGACATACCGCTGATTCTGATAAGTGCATAGCGACTGAAGAAAAATGTTAGAAATGCAAAACAATAGGGCATTTTGCAAGCATGTGTAGAACCGATACATCTAATAATTGGAAACGTACAGTACATGCCATACAAGAGTACAGTGAAGATGAATCTTCAGATGAAAAAGATTCAGTTGAGGTTTGTGTTGTATATGAAGATACTATCAATGAAATGTGTGAAGGGTGCAACCCTCCTAAATGCATGCTTGGTATCAATGGTACCAAAGTCCTAGTATGGGCGGATAGCTGTTCTCCATACACTATTATAGACAAAGATGCATGGGTGAAAATTGGCAAATGTAAATTGAATTCTTCTGACATTGAACCTGTAGGTTATTGTGGAACTAAGCTTCCTTTAATAGGATTATTTAATTGTAAACTTTCACACAAGGACAAGGACATATTTAGCAAGGTGTATGTTGTAGAAAGGGGCACAACCTTATTGGGGTGGTGTGAACAAAGAATGTTAGGGATTAAGTTGGATCCAAATCATCCTGATCAAGTACTTGCAACGGAAGATTCTGAGAAAAGCAAGTGGAGCACAAAATATCCAAAGTTGTTTAAATGTGAGCTTGGATGCTTAACTAAATTTAAACATCGTATCGTTCTTAAACCCAATTATTCTCCATGTAAACATAAGGCGAGGAATGTTCCATTTGCACTTAGAGAGAAATTAAAGAAGGAGAGGTTATGCGAGGCACAGGTCATTGAACCAATTTAATCATCGGAGTGGCTTAGTCCCATTGTTGTGGCACGTAAATCGGATGGAAATGTGCGTATGTGTATTGACCTAAGAGACCTCAATCGCAACATTTTATTTGACCGATATCCCCTGCCACATATCAACGAGATGGAGTCGTCTGTCACTAATGCAGCATACTTTTCCTTAATTGATCTCTCGAGTGAGTATGCAGAAACACCTGGGCCAAGAACGAGTGGTGGTCCCGAACATTAAAAGGTGCTGAATCTACTTATTCTGTCATCGAGAAGGAGGCCCTAGTATGTTGGTGGGATGTGAACCATTTTAAGAATTATGTATGAGGCACTCATTTCGAGGTCAGATCTGACCATAGGCCTCTCATTGATATTTTCACGGTCAAAGGAGCAGGAAAGACAACACCTAGGATTGCCAAATGGTTGTACAGATTACAGGGATATTTCACCTTTAATTTTGTGCCTGGCATTCGTAATATAAATGCTGACTGTTTGTCACGGTTACCGTTAGAGTGTGTAGATGATGAGGAAGAAACCGGTGATGAATGTGTAGTGGCCAGTGTGTCGGAGTCATGCAGCGGAGCCATTACGGGGGATGAGTGGAAGTCGGCAGTTGGAGAGGATGCCACTTTGCTGTAGCTCATGGAACAATTAGTTAGTCCCACCTAGTCTAATGTGGAATTAAAAAACAATTGGTGAATACTGGACAGTGTGGCCAGAATAATCTGTTGAGGATAACATAGTTTGCAGAGATGGCAGGTTAGTGGTGCCAAATGGGTTATGTTCTAGATTACTCAATTTGTTGCATGATGGGCATAATTGGATGTCAGGGATGAAGGGAAGAGCTAGAATGACATTTTGGTGGCCAGGAATGGACAAGGATGTATAAGTCGCACAGGTTGAAAAATCCCCATTGCTTCCACCAAGTTTCCTAATAAGCCGTGGGAGAGAGTAGCTATGGATATCTGTGGGCCTTTTAGTGCCAAAGGCATAATGAACAAATTTGCTCTTGTGATGATTGATTATCATTCTAAATGACCGGAGGTTGCGTTTTCTGGTGATGTAAAGGCATCTAATGTTATAGAGTTTTGTGACCACATTTTCCGCAGAGAAGGTTGTCCAGGTACTCTAGTTACAGACAATGGGTCTCAGTTCACGGCGGAAGCATTCAAAATGTATTTGGCCAAAATGGGTATTTTCCACCATACTACAGCAGTTTATAACCCATGGGGAAATGGTCTTGTCGAGACATTTAACCGTGTTTTGAAGTAGTGTGTTCAGTTCTGTGAAAGTAGCGGGGGGGACTGCAGAGAGGCTATAAAGGAGATGTTGTGGAGCTATCGTTCTATATCCCATTCTGTCACCAAAGAAAATCCTTTCATGCTTTTGAAGGGAAGGCAGCCTGGGACAAGAGTGTCTCCAACATGGATGCTCAAAGGGAGTACATATCGTCTGGATGGAAAGGGTTTGATGGATAGAACTCAAGAACACCAGGACAGGTACATAAAGAGACATAATGGCAGATTAAAAAGGGGAAGGAGAGTGTTTGCTGTTGGTGATTGGGCAAGAACAAATATCAATTGCACACAAAGGACAAATTTGTCACAATGGTAGATACCAAAGTGCATTATTAAAGTAAGAGGGAATAATGTGTGGTTGTCAGATGGCAAGAAGTGGAATGTCTGTGGGTTCATGTTTTGCAATGCTGGGGAGATGAATGTGTGGTTGAGAAGATCAAGTGGTGGTTTATCAAGTGGGGTAAATGATGAGAGGATTACTGTGAGGAACACGGAACCACATTTCAAAAGATGGCCAAAGTGGCAAGACTACTAGGTGTGTTAAAAGATTTTTTCCATGTTGTTATTCGTGATAACAGTACTGCATTATGATTTTTTTAATGTTCTGTTGTTTACTTAATTGTTATATTTTGTAATTAGAAAGGGGAGATGTGTTGTATCCCAGCAACCTTGTTACAGTGTATGTAACCTAGTGACAGTTGCTATGTTGCTAGAGGGAGAGGTGTGGCGCCGCGGCCAGGGCGACTGACGCTGGAATCTGGGGATCAGGGTTCGATCCCCGTCTCCGGCGGCAGGTTAGCCCAGCACCATGTGACTCTGGGCAATAGCTTGCTTAATCTTCCCGACGGCCCCCAGCGCCTAGAGACCCTTACGGGTGATTGTGCGCTTTACAAATGTGGATTATTATTATTATTATTATGTTGACTTCTAATGTTCTGGAAGATTGGGGTCACTTGGTGGGCAGTTGGTGTGGATGCAGACATGCCCAGGGGTTGCTCCATGTAAATTTATAAAGACTTAATAACCTAATCTGTGCAGAGCACTTTGTGAAAATAACCATTCTAGAATGTGGCAGGGTGCAGAATCAGCCGTAAGTTGAACGGAGGCTCAGGAACATTATGGTACTGTAAACAGAGGCCACATAATTGTACTTTCCTGGTGGGATTCAGGTGCAGAATATTTCTTAATGAATGTACACGGCAGTGGTACTGACGGGGAAGTGGAAGATTGTAGTTGTAGTTGTAGTTTATTTATTTATAAAGTAGTAATATAAGCTACATAGCAACAAAAATAAAGGGAGCTATCAATATCAGATTGTTATCCAGATTGTAAGCATACTTCTACCTACAAGGATGGCATGGCGCTGGGGAATGCACAGAATCCAGCTGAAAACTCTCCTGAAAGATGGATGAAGGAAAAGAGCCACGACCAAAGAGCTTTACCAGATTGTATAATGTTCATTCAACAGACATAGTTGAGAGGGTAGATCATTCAAAAGTATAGCATCCAAGCAAAAAATGAGTGACCACCAAGTCAGGCTCTTGGGACTGAAGAAAGAAGGCAAGAGCAGTAGAAGAACCTAAGGTTCCTTTTCAGATTATAAGATTGAGGATTTACATATTTTGTTGATATGGTGATTTTAAATAATGGCAGTAACAAAAGTACATACAAATGAAGTTGTGTACAGAGCATGATTACCTGGGAGTCTACCTGGTCAAGACATTTTCTTTTTTTTAAATTAAGATGGGAACTTCAAGTGCAGTCTTAAAATCATGGAGCAACATGTTTTGTGTGCGAAGTCCGGTGGAGATGCCACAGTAAGTTGAATGATCGAGACCTCAAGACATTACTTGGCGGTTTGCAAGTAACCAGGAAATTATGACGGGCCGAGATTTATAGTGGGTACCTTGTTCTGCTTATGAGTCTTACAATGCCAGTGGTAAGGAACTTGTATAATAACGTCGAGTGTAGAGATAGCCTGCATTCTGTGTTCTATGTGATCGTCGAGCAGTCCAGTGAAGTCCGTTACTTTAGTGCTGGCTGAGGGATAGTTACATTCCTGTTGTAGGAATAATACTTTCTTGAATAAACCATTTGCCTTACCCCTGACTGTCTTGCTGTTATTCTGGGGGTGCACTAATTGGCGATGAGAAGGCCATCCATCCACTGCAACGACGTAAGGTAGCTTTGGACTCAGCAGTGTTTTGCACAGCAATCAGCGGTGATGCTGTGTTCAGTGCTGCTGAGCCTACCGACGACAGGTATGCACCGCTTTGGTCAGACACTCTGCCGTGTCAATTGTAGGATCGGTACATCATCTCACCGAAGGTTTGGGGTCAAAATCTATCCCGGCGTGAACAGAGGTGAGGAGTTACTTGAGTGCGAGTAGGAGTTCAGAAGGGTGCACCTGACCATGCTCGTACATGGGATAGCAGCATCAACGCTTTGATGTCACTTTTGTGGCCACCATCTTGATTTGGAAAGTTTCAACTACAGCAACGTGCACAATCTTTCGCAAGTACAGCAAAGCACACTCTGTTTACCCGCTGCAATTACTGGATTTAGAGTGTTGTCGGTGACATGCACACCACTACCCACTGCTCTTGGGAGCAGCAGCGTGTCATCCTTCATGAGCATTATATGTGTGAAACTCTCATCAGCAGTTACTGTCAGCCTGTTTGATTTGTAAATAATTGTTTGTCATTTTACTTCAGCTGTGTATCAGTGATGCGCACTCCAGTTGTCACTTGTGCAATATTGTCTGCGTCACAAGACTTCCTGAAAATCATTAGATTGTCGCTTGTAGTTTTACCTGTGTTGTCAGAGGAAGTGTGTGTCATCCTTCATGATATCTCCGGTGTAACGGTGATACGCACACCTGCGGCAAATTTCACTTTCTCACCTGTGTCACGGAACTTCCCTGACTTTTCATTAGGGTGCTATTTTTGGGGTTTCCCTTTAAAATTGTCATACACCTTTTTTTGTTGAAGAAGTACTATAGTCATTCATTATGCGAGCTCAGAGTACTATTGTTACCCCCTCCTCTATTTCTAGCTCAACCAGGTCCAGTAAATATGGAGTGGGATGACTAGATAGAGATGTTTGAAACTTACATAGAGGCACTGGATGGGCAGGAATTTAGTGCTGCAAGTAAGAAAGCTTTACTTTTGAACATGCTTGGCAAGTAAGGCCAACATGTTTTGAAATATGTGGCAATGTTTAGGGAATTGTCTCTGAAATGCAAGTTTGGGGCAATGATGGATGAACTTGTGTGTGTTAAATTGGTCGTTCATTGCAAAAAGCAAATAAAATCTGGCACAACTATGTGCTGCTAAAAACCCATCCGTGAAAGATGCTATAGAGATGGCCAGAGTGGTGGAACAGTCACAGTTGTGCATGAGGGAGATGGAGAAGAAGGAAATTGATGGTGGTGAAGTGCCAAGTGTCTCTAAAGGGGAGTCTGCTGTGGGTCCAGTAGTCAAATCTAGCAGTACCTTTGGAAAACTTAAGCAGTATAATAAAACATGTCTTCGGTGTAGGAGCATTTTTCATACCGTGGAGTATAGGAAATATTTAACACTAAATAAAGACTGCAGAAAGTGTGGTCTTAGGGCCCACTTTGCATCTGTTTTTAGACAGGGTGGTAAATTTAAAGTGGCTACTGTAGATGAGTGTTGAGAGTAAGTCAAGGAAGATCATATTCTCTGGGTGTAAGGCACTGGCATAACGAAAGGCAAGTGGACAAGACCCAGGGCAGTATTTGAAATCAATGGTAGAAGTATTGAGCTCATGGTAGACTGTGGTTCATTGTATACTATCATCCCCAAGAGTATGTTTTTAAGCATTAGTTGAGAGGTGACCTACTACCTAAGGATATCCATCCATTTGGTTATCAAGGGTAGACTATTAATCTGGTGGGATATATGGAGGCAGGGACACCATTTAGGGGCAGAGATATGAAAGGGAAAGTTTAAGGAGTGGAGCAGGGACCACCCATATTAGATTGGGAACACCAGTATGACCTTAATATCATTATAAATCCAAGACGGACACAGGTGATGGTGATGAAATATCTCTGGCGGATATTTTGGATGAAGCACAGGAAGTGTTTTAAAGAAGAGTTGGGACTTCTCAAGGGGTATGTCCATAAGATTCACCATGCAGGGCACATTTCGGTCACTCGTATGCCTTTTGGTTTTTGCTCAGCAGCTAGAGTATTCCAGAAAATGATGGGTGAAGTGTTTAAAGGCATGAGGAATATCGTATACGACCAGGTATATTTTTGATGTTGGGTGTCACAACAGAGCAACATAACATGATTCTCAGGCAGTCAGAGTGAAGGATGCTGGTTTGACTCTACGCCAGAAAAAAATTAAGTTCCTAATTAAACAGGTGGATTACCTGGGTTAGAGCATTGCTGCAAGGTGAGTCAAAGAAAATTTGTTGAGAGCTTTCAAATTGGCTCTCTCACACATAGAAATTGTGAGGCCTTTCCTGGGCCTCATCGAATATTTTGACAAGTTAGGGGAGAATATTTCTGACAAGACAGATTGTTTGAGGCTACTGCTAAAAAAAAGGGGCAGGAACAACAGGAATGTTGTGAATCAATCAAGAAGGAAATTTGTAATGCTGGTATTTTAATGCCTATCGATACCAAGTTGAAATCGATACAGTAGATTCTAGTTCGACGGGCATTGGGGCAGTGTTGTCCAAGTTTAAACTAAAGAATAACTATAGCGTTTGCCTCCCCCACTTTAACCATCTCTGAGAGGAATTACTCAGTCATTGAATGCGAAGTGTTGGCTGCAGATTGGGGTACAGAATATTTCAGGACTTAACCATGGGGAACTACGTTTCTTCACACGGACCACAAACCTTTGGTCAAGGTTTTGCTTGCTGGTGGAGCATGGAATGCGTGAGCTAGGTTAGCGAGACTAGCAGCCAGACTCTAGGAATATTGCTATGACATAGAACATATTCAAGAGTAAAAGAACTGTAAAGCTGATTGCTTATCTAGGCTGTCATTGAATTGGCATGAGGATGGGCCGGCAGTTTTAGCCAAAGAAAAGGAAAGTGCGGTGACGTCAGTGTAGGATGTGTTGGATTTGGGAGGCATGCATGCCGTCACTAATGGTGACTAGGTGGCGTTAAATCCCATAATCCAAGAAGCTAAACGGTTGGTAATATTAGGCAGTAGGAGGGAAAGTACTGTGAAAGTATCTGTCAGACCTTATTTGAAAGGTCTTGAGGAATTGTGCTTTTGTGAAGACATGGTGTTGATGAGAGGTGAGAAACGTGCCACCGTGTGGTCTCCAGCCAAAATTGATAGGAATGGCACAGGAGGGAGACCTTGAGCAAATCAAAACCAGGAGGAGGTTGAGTGAAAATTGGTGGCTGCCTGGAATGGACGAACAAGTGGATAAATAGGTCGAGAACTGTGATATGTGCAAGGAGGTAGAAACTAGATTGAGTAAGAGTTAAATCGGACATGGGTCACATATCTGATCCTGGCAAACCATGGCACACATTATGTCTGGATTTTATTGGCCCTATGCATGAGCTGAGGAGTGAATGGAAGTATGCCATGATAGTGGTGGATGTTCATTCAAAGTGGTTAATTGTCAAATTCATGAGGGAGATGATGTTCATTCAAAGTGGTTAATTGTCAAGTTCATGAGGGAGATTACTACGAGAGCTACTATTCTTTTGTTGAAGAGGATTTTCCTGAAGGAATGAGTTCCCAATGTTATCATAACTGATAATGGATCACAATTTATTTCTGGGGAGATGGGTAGTATTTTGGAGTCACATGGTATTTCACATAATCGTACCTCATTTTTCAACCCACAAAGTAATGGTATTGTGGAGATGGCGAAGACAATGATCAAGGACAGGATTCAAATGGCTGTAGCAGGAGGAAGTGATTAGGTAGTATAATGATGGACATGGTGGCTGCCTGTCGCGCCAGTGTTCATGATGTCACTCAAAGGACCCCATTTGAACTTATGAGGGAAAGGCTGGCATGCACCAAGTTAGTCCCCACCTGGATGAAAGATACAACATTTTCTGACACACAGATGGAAGAGCGTATCCAGGACATGAAACATATCCCACATGTTCAGGTAGGTGCCTGGGTAAAGATTTGTTGTGCTCAGAAAGGAGGAGTTTTGTCAAAGTTAAGGGGGCCATTTTAAGGTCAGGCAAGTTTGTTTCTTTTCTGTGGTTTTGGAGAATGGTGATAGATGAAACAGACAAGTGGCTTTATATCAGAGAGGTGGTCGAAGTCGGGTTGGTGAGTAACAAAGCAACAGCGCTTTCATGTTAATGTGTGATTGTTAGATCTGGGGGTCTCTAGTTGTCAGAGGTAGGTACCTTTAGCCAAATAGGGACCCTTGCTTTTAGTCAGGGTACGGGGGCCACACACTGTTGATAACAACTGCTCACCCCCTTGGTAGCTTGGCATGAGCAGACAGGCTTATCCCCAAGGCAATGTGTAAAGTATTTGCACCAACACCCACAATAACACTGTGAAACACCACAAATGGACACCACACAGGTAGTTATAAAATAAAGTTATCTTTATCTAAATGAGGCAAGACCAAAATGACATAAATCCAACATACACAATAAAAAATGTTTCTTTAGAAGGTGCTCTGTTAGTGTTCTTGTAAATAAAAATGAACTTGTCGCTTTTGTGTTATTTGGGCAAACCACGTAGAAATAGCGGAAGCTCTAGTTTCCTAAGCCCCTGCACAGTTCTGTTATTATTTGCACAGTTCTGTTATTGCTAACGGCTTTCCCTGGCTGGCGGAGGTTCCGCGTGTAGTAATTACCAAAGAAATGTCCCCAAATACGGTGAGAACACACAGAGAGCTTTCGTGTAAGCCCCGGTCCTGCCGTTCCTCAGGGGCAAGTACGGGCCTCTCTCTCTCCTACGGCAGGAGGCTGAGATCGGGATCCTGCAGACTCACAGCCCCTGCCCCTGTCCCAGGAAGTAACTCGCACACGCCCTCCCTGGACTTCGATCCGAGCATTTACCTGTGGCAAGGCGGTCTTCCTCGTTTCTCTCCAGGCAGCAGTTGAACACCGGGATGTGGTCGGGTTGCCTGGCGACGCCTTGAGCTTCTAGGACTCAGTGCGGCTCCTCTTGGATTAGCCCCTCGTTGCCGACAACACTCCGTGCTGGTGCCAATCGCAGCGCAGCTTCTGTATGATGTCGGCGGACTCTGGGTCGGCGGTGGTGAATGCAGCTCGGCTTCCTTTTCCTTATGCCGAGCTCTCACTGATTCGAACCAGGGGTGGTTACACACACAGCACTTGGGAGATCATGCTCTCGGCTCCACGAAGGTCACGGTACCAGCTCGATAGTGCACAGACACACGCACGCACCTTTAAGACGCGCTGGTCTCACAAGGCTCTCTGGGCAGATAGGGTTGCATGCAGACACTGGCACACAACATTTCAGATGATCCTGGAAACGTGGATGTCCCTGTGTTTCCGATAACAGGAGGCCAGCTCTCCTCAGGCCCTTGGACACTCGTTAACTTCTGGACACAGCACACAGCAAAGTCCTTGTTGCAATAAGGGGGACACAGCACACAGTAAAGTCCCTTCTCCTCACCCTCAGTAGAATCAGTAAACTGCAGGCCAGCCCAGCAAGGGCAGTACTTTATCTCAGTTCCTTCAGTTGACCTTCTTGGGCAAAGGTTCCTCTTGATTGTCGAAGTAGTCTAATTTACAGGGGTTTTTGGTCTTATATTTATACCCCAAAAGACTTTGTTCTTACATGTGTGAGGGGTCCAGGATCCAGTCCAAACCAGTTCTAGGTTCCCTCTGCCAGGGCATGTCTTCTTTCTTTGTGAGGAGAGGCCAGGGCCATCAGACACACTGCAGGAGGTGAAGCTAGCATTATGGAAGGCAGGCGCAGCCCTATTCAGACCCAGGTGCATTTCCTCCCACCACTCAAAATGCAGATAGGTCTATTCAGCCTAGTGCTGACTCACCCAGCCTCCTCCAGCCACCCCCAGCCCCTGTAACTCACAAACCAGACAGTCAATACGCAAACAGGCAGAGGCACACAGAAAGGTTGAACAGGAAAATAGCCACTTTCTAAAAGTGCTATTTTCAAACACGGAATTTAAAAACCATCTTTCCTAATAGATGCGTTATCAAATTCTGAGTTCAGGGATACCAGGCTCCATATGTCTATCTTGCCGCAATGGGAAGATATGCAGGTAAACATGATACACAGCATTCCCCATTCTAACCTATGGGCAAGATAGCCTTTCAATAGTGAAAAACGAAATTGGTAGTATTTCACTATCGGGACATGTTACTCACACTGGAACATGTCCTACCTTTCACATGCACTGCACCCTGCCTAGGGGGGGTACCTTGGGCCTACCATAGGGGCGTCCAATGTGTAAGAAAAGGGAAGGGTTAGGCCTGGCAAGTGTGTACACTGGCCAGGACAACATGGCAGTTCACAGATTGCGCACAGGCACCCTCAGTCGCAGGCCTGAGACACCATTTTAGGGCTACTCATGTTGGTGGCACTATCAGTGCTGCAGGCCCACAAGTAGCATCTGAATTTCCAGCCCTGGCACACTCAGTGCACTTTACCAGGGACCTACTGGTAAAACAAATATGCCAATCATGGATAACCAATCACAATAACAATTTAACTAGGGAGCCCTTGCACTTTGGCACTGATCAGCAGTGGCAAAGTGCCGAAAGGCATCTAAACTAGCAAAAACGAATTCCAACACAGTGTCAAAAATACAGGAGGTAGAGGCAAAAAGTCAGGGGAAACCACTCCAAGGATGCCAGGTCTTACAGTGATGGAACATGAGCAGACCCTCTGAACGACTTAGTAATGCCCCAGCGTTAGGTGTGGGTGATTCCTGTGGCAACTGATGGGGATTCTGTGCTAAGAAGTGTCAGGAGTCGCAAACCACCTGCATATTTTAAGGATTATGTTCAGTAGTCAGCGCATCATTGAATTTGGATGTTCTTGTATCCCTTTGCATGTTCGTATTTTAGTTAAAAATATCACTGTGTGTATTGCTATTCCTTCAGTACATTGTTCATTTGTAAGGGAAAGATGTGTTGTGCTTATGAGTCTTACAATGCCAGTGGTAAGGAACTTTGTATAGGTACGTGTGGTGTGGGGATAGCCTGCATCTGTGTTCTTTGTGACCAGTGAGCATTCCAGTGAAGTCAGTTATGCTAGAGCTGGTCGAGGGATAGCTACACTCCTGTTGTAGGGATAATACTTTCTTGAATAAACCATTTCACTTACCTCTGGCTTCCTTGCATTATTCCAGGGGGTCAAGACACCTGCTGAGTTAGGCTTTGTAGAGATAGTGTATGCGTGTCATTGATTGTATTGAGTACCAGTATTACTAGTTTGTACACACCTCTGTTTTTAGCTGATGACAATGTTGGATTGAAGAACCTGCATAGAAGAGCAGTTCGAGTAACCAGCTGCCACTTTTAGAGTCTGGGCCAAGAGCAATTGCATGTAGATGGTTCCTGTTTGAAGTGACACACAAAACAATGAAAATACTGGAAGGCAGCCCAGAGTAACCACTAATGACCGATGCATTTGAGCATTCCGAGCATAGCTTTTTGTTTCCAACAATACATAAAGCTAGTCTTTTGCTATCTGAATGGATCAGCTTGTATTTATACCTGTACACTACCTAAACATTGACTGTCATTGTTGGAGTACAATACATGGAGCCCTATCTTTTTAAATACCCAACCTCTTGTTTTCCTCCACATTGTGCCCCGCAGGTGATGAGCCTGTTCCCTGTGTTGCTGCGCATCCCTTTTCTGGAGCGGAAAGTGTTTCGACCGCAGAGGGAAATATTCGGCTTTTTTAGGGAAATCATCAAGGAGCACCAGGAGACCTTTGACCCTGCGACTACGAGGGACTTCATCGATGCCTTACTTGTTGAAATGGAGAAGGTATCGGTACATCAATATCCAGAATATAAGATATTGGGTGGCTCATTTATAAAAATGCTCATATCTTTAGTATAGAGTTAACCATACCCTGCTAAATAACGAGGTGACCACAAATTTCATAGTTGCAAATGTCATGTAAATCGTAAACTTTGTTACACTCTAATAAATTGTATAGAAAGAGATTTACAAATTTCACACACCTCAAGTTTCAACCTAGATATTACATATCCGAGTATTGACTGACTGACAAAAATTCAGTTTCACACAGATGTCACAGTATAGGTTTGCAGGGAGTGACAATTGCAAGTTTTCCACTAAATACTGTTGTTGTAACATACAATCATGAATTGCATGTATGGGCATGTACTAACATCAACATGGTGTACTAGAAGTGGAAATGTGATCCAAGGTTTGTGGTGCAAACCCTTATTAAATGACCTTTGATGTTTCTGATTTCCCCATCTGCTGTAGCACTGTAGACCCTACATTGGGTCCCATTAACAGTCCCTCCATTTTTTGGGGGTGTAAAAAAAACACATGGGGTAAATATATGTACCACATGCGTTGATTTTACCCCTAAGCAGATTGTGCCGATCACTCTGAGTTTCGAATGTCAGAAAAGGAATTACCGAGCAGTTGCAATTCTCCGCATAGTAAATCTACACTTGTCCACAACTTCTCCCCCTATTTGCCTATATACAATATCTCAGGTAATACCTGAGGAATTACATAGAAAATACTATGGGTTAGAGTGTAAATATTGCTTGAAATTAAATTGACGCAAAGACCATTGGCGCTCAATTTTGGATTTTGCGTGTGACTCTGAATGATCTGTCCTGCCACTTTTCCCTGGATGGTTTCATCATATGCTCCATCTCTCAACTCTCTCCCCTAGAGCCACACAACTGCTATGTTGTTTGTACCTCTGAAGTATTTAAGTGTCTCTCATACCACCAAGTCATTCTTCTATATTTATTTTCTTGGGATGTTTAATTGTCTCTTAAATACCCTTTCACCCCCTTTCCTGTTCCTGC
The DNA here is from genome assembly GCF_964261635.1 of Lissotriton helveticus. Lineage (NCBI taxonomy): Eukaryota > Metazoa > Chordata > Amphibia > Caudata > Salamandridae > Lissotriton > Lissotriton helveticus. Next base: position 1,831,937,757 of record NC_136057.1, read on the forward strand.
AGTTGAGCTCATTATATGTTTCTGACATCACACTCCTCCTTTTTGTACTATATACTTCTACTGTATTATTCTCCTGTGACATTTAAACGTCTCTACCCTCCTACTGATTTTTATACTCTTGGCGAATTTCGTTTTCGATGTTATAGCCAGTAGCAGAGGGGAGGGGCGGGGGGAGGAAGGGGTCGCGGGGCCAAAAAATAAAGAAATAAAACTTATCAGTAGCAGGCCGCGTCGTGCTTTTCTGCTCCTCTCCTAGCAGGCACAGTCTCCCAGACTCCACTGCTACCAATCCTGATGCTGCTCTCGTGTCAGTGCTCTGAATTTGCGCTCCGGTGAGACTGGGAGCCTGTGCCCGCTGTCTCCAACCCGGCAACGCAGTTCGGATTGGAGACAGATTCCGTGTGCATGATGGTTTGGCAGGCCAAACTGTCATGCGCACTGACAACAGTGCCCACCACTCCTCCTGCAGCTTGTCATCCCCCGTGGCCCCGCCTCCAAAGACACAACAGGAAAGGAAAATTAAAACAATAATAAAACATGTTTATTATTGTTTTATTTTTATTTTCCTGGTGTTTTGAGGCATCTGGTGGGGGGGGGGGCAATGCTCCTTAGCCATAGGGGAGGAGCTGCCCATTGGTTATAACTTCCCTGCCCCTCTTGTTCTGTAGTTATACCACTGATGTATATAGATGCTTCTCCTCCCTCCCCCATCCTCTATTGTATTTATTCCTGTGTGGCATTTGCAGTCTGTCTTCTCACTCATTTCCCTACATTCCATCAATTATATCCATGTGATATTTAAATTACTTTTTCATATATCCTCTCTTCCCCTCCACTGTTTCCCTCCGCTTACATATTTAACTGTCCACATTTCTACTCAGTGATCCAAGGGGTTTTAATCATGAACCATCGTTGTATTGAACCACCAGGGCTACACCCTGTGTACATGTGTATCATGGGGACTATCAGTGATTGATTAACTAACACAACAAGGAAATTAGGGTCAAAGGGATATTTGTACGACCAGCCACAGTTCCAATCCCCAAATAACACAATAACACTAACCATCTGAATTGGCGGTCTGACAGATATCAAGCCAGCAAGTGCTTCGGATTGCCACAAACAGAGTTAGAGAAGTAAAGTGAAGTAAAGAATGATAAAGGATTCAGAAAGCATTGAGCAGAGCTTGGATTCCCATCAATTATCAGAGTGATCAATCTTATCATCTGGTTATCCAGCAATATGGATGGTATATCTCCTGATCATGGAGACAGACTTCCAACATAAGGATTCCCTCAATGGAATCTGATGAAGGACCCCACAGAGAGGTGAGCCAGACTGTGCAGTGTTTTCAGTCTGTGATCACATGGAAATCCGAAAGCAGTGCAAACCAAAAGCAAAAGTGTGTGATGTTAAAATAGAGTCATGAGGAGACAGTACTGGATTTATTAGAGTTATCACCTCACCCTCTAATCTAAAACCAGAACCGTGCAAAGAGCAGTATTAACAAATAACTGCTAGATTAATACGGCCAACATGTGTCAGCCTATAGGGTAAGAGTGCCCTAGGCTTTCGTCAAGACCTCTGTTCTTAACAATTGCGACTGCTTCGATCACTCACAAAATAGGAGTGAAAAATGAAAATAAAGATAATAACAAATAGGTTGGTATAGATACAACCTACTGCAACATATCCTCCGCTTCAAGCGATGCAGATGGCATCTGTGAAAAAACATTATAAACACATTCCTAATTAGTTCACTCTCGTATCAAAACTCTGTATTGGGCTAAGCAAACAGGCCACTAATGGCGTAGTATGCATCGTCTCGATAAATAGAAGAAACATTAATGCCTCACCCGTCTTGATCGGGGACTGTACCTCACCTCACCTGGACCTAGCTCAGGATAAAAAGGCCCGCTCTAGAAAAGAAAACGCCAGGGGGAAACAAAGAAGAAGAAGAAGGAGGCAGGGGTAAAGTAAACTCTCATAGTTTATTCCCTCACACCTCCCACCCCAAATCTTTGCTGTGGTCCTCTTCTATTTAGAAACAATATTGGAATACTCAAAAAAGCCCTGCAAAGAACTCTCCTCACAACATCTTTGCTCACTTGAATTTCTAACATTTAAAAAAAACTTAAATCAAAATATACATTTCTCGGGGGGCTGTTCATAGATGATATCCATAATGTATAATCTTCCTTAGTGTTTCAGGAAACTGCATTAATATGCATCTCCATCCCACTGTCAAACAGGTTCACATTCTCTGAAAGCCTCTATTACCAACTTTTTAACAGACAGGTTCAGACAGAAGACTTTTAGGGGGCCAATAGCTTTTGGAATCATGCTAGTAAGGAAAAAGTTCTAAGCCTCTAGACTAGCAGAGTCGCCTCCCCTCAGATTAAAACCCATCACATAGTACTGCAAGTCAACCTCAGCCTACCTGTCCCCCGTTACCTCCGACATGTACTGAGTCAAGGGGAAGGCAACGACAGGACTAGGAGGCATCCTTTTATCCCTGAACCATTAGTTCAGGCCAGGTGTTTGTAATTACCATTCTAAACACCCCATTGGTTCAACGGCGTAAAACACTAACGCGCGCTTCTTTTGGTCTGAAGTCAAGTAAACTTTATTTATAATAGCGTCCCTCCGGGCTGGACAAACCATTCTCGAACCACCTATATTCATCCCGTCTCGCTATATCCGTTTTTGCATGAGCGAGACAAAATCACACCCTCGCCAGGTTCTCTCTTGCCAAATGCATACGACCACACACAAATAAACATTATTCGAGAACATAAAGGTTTAAAAAGGGGCTTACTCATTATTTGCGAGCAGTCCGTGCCAAAACTTCCGCGTTTCACACGTTAATGCGTACTCACGCATTCGAACTACAAAATGACGTGACAGCCATGACGTTTGTAGTTCAACATGCGATATGTAGTTCAACCTTATTAACCTTGCCAAAAACAATGAAAAATAATGAAAAATAGTGGAGCATAATAACTCACTTGTTGCAAAACGATCTGTAGCTTAATTAATGCCGACCAGCGAGTTATGCCTCCTGAACTGCATTACAGCGTCATGAGCGTGACAGCTGTAGTCCAGAGTGCGATCTTAAACCGGCAGTAAACATCAGGAGGCACACTCACCTCAATACGATGAAAAATATAGAGAGTCCAATGAGATATCCCTTATAATGTAAACATTTAGTATGTTATCATTATGTCTGAGTACGGCCAACAGATGATTATGCCTATATAAAGCAACCAGTATCATCCATATGGCCGAAAATGTTCCAGAAAAAGCCAAGGTTAGTGGTGTTTCCAAAGGAAAGATCTAAGTACTCAATGATAAGTGCTAAGTATAAAGAGGTGTAAGAACAATCTTCAATAGAGACTGTCAAGTGCCCCTAGTAGAATTTTGGATGGTTGTCCCCAATAATTGTTTGTCCTACATAAGGCACAGCTCCAGAACAAAAATAGACATTGATCGACTGTCTCAATACCAGATGCACATTGTCTCTATCTGTGTAGTAAATGATCTTCAAAGAACCAAAAGTATGGTGTGTCTGCAGTATATAGTAACCTGAAAGGAGGTGAAAAACTACTCATCTGGCTCGTCTCTACACTCCCAGGTACTATAAATCAAACTACTGGTAAAGGAGAGTATCAGGGTGATCACAGGCTTGTCCAGGGTATATCATCATTTAGGCCTTGCGTATGACTATGCAATCTGAACACCCATTTCTGTTCTTTGATAAACAGGCATTTGGAAATATCACTTCAGTGTGAAGGTATAAATGGCTTCTCAAGAACTGTCCATTGAAAGTCCTCAGCTCCGTGGTTATTTTCGACATAGTGTCTCGTCAGCTTAGTCAGCGTTTGTTTTGCATCTGAATGAGCTTTTATGTTCCAGCCTGCATGATTTTACCTTGCGGGTCGTCATACCCACATACTGGATCTGACAGGGGCAACTCAACAGATAAATAAAGATTCTCGCTGTTACAATTAGTAAAGGTTGATTGAATCCATGGTCTGTCTGTCCCTATGTCAATGGTTGTAGAATGTTTAGTCTGAGGACAGACGGAACACCCCCCACAGGGGTGATGTCCCACGACCGCCGGTAGATCCCATAGTGCCCCCACAGGTCTCCTAGGTATTGATTTAGGGCGGGTATGCACCAATCAATCCCGTAGGTTGCCTGATCTTTTAAATGCAAATAGTGATGGAGCAATTTTCTCATTGCAGCAATTTAAAATTCGCCAATGTTTGCGAATAACCCTCTGTATGCTGTTAGCTTTAGAGGAAAACGTTCTTACAAATGTCAAGCGGTCCAGGGGTAGTTTGGTAACAGGAGGTTCTAAAAGGGTCGCACAATAGTTATTCCTAGCTCGTTTTAATGAGCGTTTTACCAGTTTACGTGGATAGTGTCTAGATATTAATTGCTCAGTCAGGCCTTCAGCGTGGGTTCTGAATAGGCTATCTTTTGAGCAATTTCTTCGAACACGAAGAAACTGCCCGTAGGGCAAATTATCCCTTAGCGCTTTAGGATGTTGACTCTCCTATGGCAATAAGGAATTCCATGACATCGGTTTCTGGTACAATTCCGTCTCTAGGCTGGTAGGTGTCACAAAAATGGATAAATCTAAGAACGCCTGTCTCTCTTTGTCTATTTCCACTGTGAATTTGAGAAATTGGTTTCTAGAATGTAACCACTCGTGGAAACGGAGAATAGACTCATGATCACCTCGCCACACCACCAACACGTCATCTATGTAATGCTTCCACAATCGAATTGACTTGTAAAACGGGTTTGCGGGTGTCAACACATGTTCTTGTTCAAAAGAGTGCACGTATAAATTCGCCAGGCTCGGCGCAAAAACACTGCCCATGCTGGTACCAGAGACCTGCAAATAGATGGTATCTTCATATCTGAAAAAGTTGACTTTCATGACCAGCCGGGCTAATGCCATGATGAAATGAACCGGGGTGATAGATTCAAGGTCAGCTTCACTTAGAATGGAGAAAATCGTCTCCAAGGTCTCATCTTGAGGGATAGAAGTATACAATGATTCAACATCGAATGAAACTAAAAAGTCTCTCTCCATGTCATATTCAATGTCAGGTATCACTCGTAACACATCTTTCGTATCTTGTAGATACGTGGGCATCTTTTGTACAATGGGCCTCAAAAAATGGTCAACATAAGTGGACAAAGGTTCTAAAATAGAGCCTTGGCCCGAAATAATAGGCCTCCCCGGAGGTGGTTTTTGGGGTTTGTGCACTTTCGGCAAGATGTAAAAATAAGGCATTACCGGATGTTTAGTCAGAAGGAACTGTGCTTCAAGGGCAGTAATCCATCCCTCATTCAAAGCTTCTTCCACCATGCACTCAATGATTGTATTTAGTCTTTCAGTAGGGTCTACAGACAGTGGCTGGTAAACCCTTCTGTCACCCAGCTGTCGGAGACATTCAGCTCTGTAATCAACGGTGTCAACAATCACAATCGAACCGCCCTTGTCGGCAGGTTTGGTCGTGATTCCCTGATCCTGAGACAAGATCCGTAAAGCTTATTGTTCACACGCTGGAAGATTTTTGTATGTGCTCTGATGGCTCTCACATAGCTTAAGTACCTCCTCTTTGACCGCTCTTTCAAAAGTCAAAACCTGTGGTGGTATAGAGTGTGTAGGAGGATTATATGTTGACCTTTTTCTAAGGCCTGTGTTTCTGTCATATTCGTTCATGTCTTGACTTTGTTTGTCTTTGAAAAAATAGTGAAGCCTTAGCTTCCGAAAAAATTGGGCCAACTCACATTGGATTTGGAACGAGTCACCCCCAACTGTGGTGACAAAACCAAGGCCCCTATCCAGGGCCAATGTTTCCTCCTTAGTCAGAGTCCTGGTACTCAGGTTCACTACAAGGCTGGTTCTGCACTGCTCCCCGCTTGTTGCGGATTCCTCCTGGTGTGACTCCGAGTCCCTGCATGTGGACCTGCTGACTTGTCCCAGTGTACTTGCACCTGTTGATTTCTTCTTCTGCCCTCGATCTCTGTAGGCCAAACCCTAAAAAAGGCTGGTGAATATACTCTGTTTGGAATCCTGGGAATGGAGTCATAGAGGGCTGAAATGGATGTGGAGGATATCCCCAGGGTGTAGGTGGCCACTATTGTTGAAAGTGAGGATTAGACTACCATCTGTAGCTGTTAAATCTGTTAGATCTACCCCTCCCTTTAAACTGTTGTTTGGGTGTACCTGTTGCCTCAGAATCACTGGCACTGTCTTCCGAACTAGAGCTTGAATAAGTGGATCCATACCTTTTACCATTGTTCTTATATTCTGGATGAGAATAATTCTCACTTGTGTAGGGATACACTCGCTCATGTTTGAACTTGGCCAAGTCTTTTTTAAACTTCTCGATTTTAGTTTGTAAGACAGAGTCTTTAAAATCTTTATTGTTCTTATTCGATTCATCCTGTTGTTTTCTGAAGAGAGTGGATGTTATAGTGGCCTTAATTTGAGATTCCAATAGTTATAATTCTATTAGAATGGAATCTGCCACTCTCTTCGCTGTGCTGATAATTAAAAAAAGCCAATTGCGCGTACAGCGCCAGGCTATTAGCGAACAATCCTTCAGAAACACCTTATCTTGTAAAAATAGTCGAGGGGCATTAGTTACCACCAGGCCTGGTGGTGCACAACTGGCCCTTAGATATTCTGCCATGATGGCACCATGTATAAATGTGCGTGAGTGTGACTTTTTAGGATGAGTACTTTGCCCCATTCATCACCTCCACCCTCGGGCATTGCTTGTAGTCCATCTAATATACTCTGCATATTCTCAAGAATCGATTGATATACTGAGTCATCATAAGCCAAACCACTAATTTCAGCCATTTTGTGGAAAAAGAGAAGCAAAGGAGTAGAAAAATGCAAAGGAAAAACGTACCAGTATTCCAATAAACTAACCGACAATCCCGGTTAGGACAACACAACTACCTGTACAGTGTAGCTATCACAAAGTACTGACCCACAGCCAGCAGCTGCTCAAAACATCAACTAACACACCAAGGAAATTAGGGTAAAAGGGATATTTTTACGACCAGCTACAGTTCCAATCCCCAAATAACACAATAACACCATCCATCTGAACTGGGTGTCTGACAGATATCAAGCCAGCAAGTGCTTCAGATTGCCACAAACAGAGTTAGAGAAGTAAAGTGAAGAAAAGAATGATAAAGGAACCGGAAAGCCTTGAGCAGAGCTTGGATTCCCATCAATTATCAGAGTGATCAATCTTATCATCTGGTTATCCAGCAATATGGATGGTATATCTCCTGATCATGGAGACAGACTTCCAACATGAGGATTGGCTCAATGGAATCTGATGAAGGTCCCCAGAGAGAGGCGAGCCAGACTGTGCAGTGTTTTCAGTCTGATCACATGGAAATCGTAAAGCAGTGCAAACCAAAAGCAAAAGTGTGTGATGTTAAAATAGTCATGAGGAGAAAGTACTGGATTTATTAGAGTTATAATCCTCTAATCTCTAATCCCTCTAATCTAAAAACAGAACAGTGCAAAGAGCAGTATTAACAAAAACGGATATAGCAAGACGGGATGAATATAGGTGGTTCGAGAATGGTTTGTCCAGCCCGGAGGGACGCTATTATGAATAAAGTTTACTTGACTTCAGACCAAAAGAAGCGCGCGTTAGTGTTTTACGCCATTGCACAAATGAAGTGTTTAGATTGGTAATTACAAACACCTGGCCTGAACTAATGGTTCAGTGATAAAAAGACACCTCCAAGTCCTGTCGTTGCCTCCCCCTTGACTCAGTACATGTCGGAGGTAACGACGGACAGGTAGCCTGTAGTTGACTTGCAGTACTATGTGATGGGTTTTAGTCTGAGGGAGGGGACTCTGCTTGTCTAGAGGCTTAGAACTTTTGCCTTACTAGCATGATTCCAGTAGCTATTGGCCCCTTAAAAGTCTTCTGGTCTGAACCTGTCTGTTAAAAAGTTGGTAATAGAGGCTTTCAGAGGATGTGAACCTGTTTGACTGTGGGGTGGGGATGCATATTAATGCAGTTTCCTGCAACACTAAGGAAGATCATACATTATGGATAACATCTATGAACAGCCCCCAAGAAATCTATATTTTGATTTGGTTTTTTTAAATGTTAGAAATTCAAGTGAGCAAAGATGTTGTGAGGAGAGTTCTTTTGTGGGGCTTTTTTGAGTATTCCAATATTGTTTTTAAATAGAAGAGGACCACGGCGTAGATTTGGGGTGGGAGGTGTGAGGGTATAAACTATGAGAGTTTACTTTACCCCCTCCTTCTTCTTCTTCTTTGTTTCCCTCTGCCGTTTTCTTTTCTAGAGTGGGGCCTCTTTATCCTGAGCTAGGTCCAGGTGAGGTGAGGTACAGTCCCCGATCAAGACGGGTGAGGCATTAATGTTTCTTCTAGTTATCGAGATGACGCATACTACGCCATTGGCCTGTTTGCTTAGCACAATACAGAGTTTCGATATGAGAGTGAACTAATTAGGAATGTGTTTATAATGTTTTTTCACAGATGCCATCTGCATCGATTGAAGCGGATGATATGTTGCAGTAGGTTGTATCTATTCCAACCTATTTGTTATTATCTTTATTTTCATTTTTCACTCCTTTTTCACTTCTATTTTGTGAGTGATTGAAGCGTAGCAATTGTTAGGAACAGAGGTCCTGACAAAAGCCTAGGGCACTCTTACCCTATAGGCTGAAACATGTTGGCCGTATTAATCTAGCAGTTATTTGTTAATACTGCTCTTTGCACTGTTCTGTTTTTAGATTAGTGGGCGAGGTGATAACTCTAATAAATCTAGTACTTTCTCCTCATGACTCTATTTTAACATCACACACTTTTGCTTTTGGTTTGCACTTCTTTCGGATTTCCATGTGATCACAGACTGAAAACACTGCACAGTCTGGCTCACCTCTCTGTGGGGTCCTTCATCAGATTCCATTGAGCGAATCCTTATGTTGCAAGTCTGTCTCCATGACCAGGAGATACACCATCCATATTGCTGGATAACCAGATGATAAGATTGATCACTCTGATAATTGATGGGAATCCAAGCTCTGCTCAATGCTTTCTGAATCCTTTATCATTCTTTACTTCACTTTACTTCTCTAACTCTGTTTGTGGCAATCGAAGCACTTGATAGCTTGGTATCTGTCAGACCCCCAGTTCAGATGGTTAGGACTATCTGTGATTGACATTCATTTTTATTGTGTAAGCCAGATAAAAAGTCTGCAAGACAGAGGAACCACTAGCTTAAAAACGGCAAACCTCAGATACCAAGTTGGAAACTCCCATAACAACAGTGACCTGTGATTAACCTTCTCCCTTATTCGAACTGGAGGTCTAAAATCCTCGCTGACACTGTTACTCTTCATCCCTATTTATTTTACAGGCATAGATCCAAAGCGACTTTCCCATTCACAGGCAAGTAATGAGTCACCTGAATTATTTTTTACACCATTGGGAGTAGGATCTGCAGCATCACTACAGTGACTAACCCATGTCCCTATTCTTCCCTTCCAGACTAAGGACAGCCCAAGCAACATTTTCTGTCTGGATAACCTTATCTTTACCACCAGTGACCTATTTGTCGCTGGCACCGAGACCACTTCTACCACCTTGCGCTGGGGGCTGCTCTATATGATCCTGTATCAAGACATTCAGAGTAAGTGGTACTGTGGTTTAGTATGGCTTTGGAAAGAGTTTGAAACTTGCATTGCCTCAGCCAGAAGGTCTAGGATTAGTGTGACAATGTATGCAAACACAGGCATGCAGAATTGTTTGCATGAGGTACAACTTTAAAGTCTGACCTATTACCTATGTTAAAGTTTGGTAGTGGTGTTGGTGATATTGGTGGTGGTATTTGTTGGTTGCAGGAGTATTGGTGGTAATAGAATGGGTGGTAGTAGTAGAATGACGGTATTGATAATTATGGTATTGGTATTTTTTCTAGTGGTGTAGCTAGTATTGGTGGGGGTGGTATTGTGGCCTTGGTTTCCCCTATGATGGTAATTTTGGGCTTTGCTGGTGTTATTGTTGCTTGTGTTGATGGTGGTATTGGTGTTGCTGTTTGTGGTATAGGTGGTGGAGGCACTGGTGGCATGGTATTGAAGGTTGTATTACTGTGCTGGTGGCGATTTTGATGGTGGTAGTTGTTTTATGTGTTCTGGAGGTGGTGGCATTGGCATTGTTAGTGGTAGCATTAGTGGAGGTATTGGTATTGTGTTGGAGGTATCCGTGATGAATGAGTTGTATTGGTGGTGGGTTACGAGTTGTATTGGTGGTATTTGATTCTTAGTAGTAAAAACTTGCAATGGTAAAGTTTACTTTTAGATGTAAAATAGTCTTTCATGCATTGCTGTGCAAGCTTTTTATATAAGGGGGAATGATACACCAAACAGCCAATATCATGAGGTCAGAGAAGATTTCTCTGGGCTGATACAAAGTGATTGACAGTGTTCGAATCCAAAAGCTGAACGTGGCTTATCCCAAAAAAATGGTAATGTGTGAATGGGGGCTTACCCACTCTATGTATATTGTAAGTGATAGGGTTTGCAGACCTGTGCTGTCAACCAAATCTTAAAAATGGGGCTCTTTTGTGTTCACTTCAACATCCCTAAATAGGAGCGGAGCAGCAACATTCCTTCCATATACTGATTGTATAAATCAGCTGTCTTTGTGCTTGTGTGTGTTTTAATTACTAATAGACTGCAAATAATTGTACTTGCGTGTAATGCACCGATCCAAAAAGTGCGTTTATGTTATTTAAATTCCATCACTCAATAAGTCAGACGCTTTTGTTGACCGAGTTTCCTGTCCCTCTACCGCTATCTTAGAGATGTAAGTAGATTTGATGTTAACTCACGCACATCTTGCAAGTTTCAGATCCACTGCTATCAAGTAAGCTGGGAGGTGTGTCATCAATGAACTCCGGATGAGGAGATAGGGGCTGCAGCAGGATCCTAGTCACTGTATCTAAACTGCTTTGGCACCACTTTAAACCCCAGATCCTAAACAGCGATCTCCGTCAGTTCCCTTTAGTGGCATATAAATATATGACAAGGACGATGAGAACAACACCGGATGCTGTTACTTCCCTTAATCTGGAGGAGCTTTGGTCCATTTTGTCCGAGAACCTTCGGGTCTTCAACTGTTCTCTTGGTGTGTAGCCTAATAGAAGACAGCAACATGGAGAGTGCAGAGCTTATATCCAAGCTCTTTTCATTCAGCTACTTCCATACTGGCTTGAGTCATGACTAGAAGAATCCAATACTGCAGAAGGTGTGGCTATCTTGCCAGACCCATAACTGCTTCTCACTTTGCTGCTCCACTGCACCTTGACTTTGCCGTCAACCTTCTTACCTTCGAACTGACGGCAGCTTTTAAAAATGTTTTTAATTTTTTTATTTATAATAGATTTTTATTTTTCTCAGTAGCAATGCAGTATAAAAACCGTGTACATGGTGTTTCAATAAAGTATAACATTAAAGTACATAAAAGCACAAGAAACACCTATAAATCACATCTCTGCAGTATAACTTAGTTATGATCTAAGCCCCACTTGTAATTCACTTGGGGCCAGATGTAGGTAAATATAATTTACCAATTCTAAAATACCGAATTTTACCGATTCGTTATTTTAGAATCGGTAAATGATATGTAGCTAATGATTCGGTAAATTTTACCGAATCGGTAAAATTCGGTCAATGTGACACCCTGCCACCCTTGTAAGTCTACCCCCTATTTCCGATTCGGTATTTGCCGAATCGGTATTTCCCATTCCTTCCTATGGGCCTGGAGGCCGAGTCAGAATCCCCATCGTCTTGCTCGGGCGGTGGATCACATATATTCCCCCTTGAATTTGTTCCAGGCCCCCCAGATTTTACTCCACTAAACACCGTTCTTTCAGCCACCATGGTCGCAACCATGTCTCTTTCCCATTTAGTAAGTGTTGGCGCCTCCACCGCCCCCATTTCTGGGCTAAATTCCGTTTTGCGACCATGATCCCCAGCGTAGCCCAGCTCTGAGCCTGACGAGTTAGGTCATTAGGTTCCCATATATTTAGCAAACAGTGTCTGGGCTCCGTTACTAATGATACTCCCTCCGATTGTGACATTGTCCTCATCACCCGTGTCCAGTATTCCTTGATTTTGGGACATTCCCATATGGTGTGGAAAAAGGTACCTTCATCCCCGCAGCCGCGCAGACAGAAAGGGTGTGTTGCTCTACTTATTCTGTGTAAGGTGTGCCTGGTATAATATGATCGGTGTAAAATTCTGAGCTGCACCAGTCTGAGCCATGAGGGTATGCCCACCTCCCGTGGAGAAGCCAGCGCCTCCTGCCATTCCATGTTGTCAAACTCGCCTATATCATGAGACCACTTATCTCGCAGGGATCCTGTTGGGTCCGGCAGATTGTTTACCAGTTTGCGATATGTGAGTGATGTGGCCTTCTTTTGCATGTATTCTGTGAGCAACCTATCTTCCATGGGGGACACCTCAGGGACTACTGTACCGGGCGGTAATGCTGACATTAAGGCGTGCCTAATCTGTGTGTATCGAAACATCTCCGAAGACGCCAGTTCATATTGCTGTTGAAGGCACTCAAATGGAACTATTTCACCATTATGCCACATGTCGCCCACCGTAGATATACCGACGCCGTCCCAGTTGTCAAAGCCCTTACTGTTTCTAAGTCTACACAAGCGCTTTATGTCCCACAACGGCGTAAGCTAGGTCAGAACTCTGCGCCATCCTAGTTTGGCCTGGGTGGCACACCAAATGATCACGGTGTGTTTCAGAGGTCCAATGAGTGCTGGGGTCGGTTTTTTGTCGTAGAGGGGGGGAAAGCATACCCTCGTACCCAATATTTCCCTGTCTGCCTTAAATGCTGTGTCTGACTGCGGGGCATGCAGCCACTGGTTGATTATCTTCAGTTGCGCCGCCCAATAATAAAGTTGAATGTTTGGGAGCTCTATCCCTCCATCATACCAGCCACCCACTAACTTGGATTGCGCGATACGTGCCGGTTTGTTGCCCCACATAAGGCTGGAGACCTGTGCAGCTATTGTCCGAAAGTAATTGGGTGGCACTTGGAACGGCGTATTCTCCAGTACATATAAGAAGCGGGGTAGGGACATCATCTTGAAAAGCGCTGCTTTCCCTAGCAAAGTCAGCGGCAGGGTACCCCAGTGGCGCACATCTCTTTTGAGTCGGCCTAACGGTGGTTGCAGATTCAGTTTAAAGAATTCCACTGAGTCAGTAGTGACATTTATGCCCAGATAGTTAAATGCACCCTCTGAAATCCAGAGTGGGCAGTCCGCGGGAAGCTGCGGTGGGGGGCCATGCAGCACATACAGTACTGATTTAGACCAGTTTATAGTGTATCCAGACGCCCTCCTAAAAATCATACAGATATTAAGAAGGGTTAGAATGGAACGTCTCAGAGAGGACTGATATAGGAACACGTTGTCTGTATACAAGGAGACACGGTCCTCCCAGCTATCCGTCCACCTGAGTCGCCGTATCATTGGCTCCCACCGTATCCATGCCGCCAGTGCTCCAGCACCAGAGCAAAGAGCAGTGGCGACAGGGGGCAGCCTTGGCGTGTGCCAGGGGGAAGTCATCAGACATGTGACCATTAGCAGTGATATGAGCCATTGGTTTGGTATATAGAAGCCTAACCCATGCACAGAAGTTTGGCCCAAAGCCCAGGTGATGGAGCACTGCGAACAAAATGGGCCATTCAACCATGTCAAATGCCATTTGTGCATCCAACGACAGCACCACTGCCGGTTCCTGCAGACAATCCGCTCGGGCAAGAACTCCGTGCAAATGCCTCAGATTGAGGGCCGTATTCCTGCCTGGCATAAAACCAGACTGGTCTGGATGTACGATTGTTGGTAAATGGGGTGTTAGCCTAGTCACTTATAGTTTTGCGAGGATCTTAGCGTCCGCATTAAGCAATGATATAGGGCGGTAGGAGGTGCACCTATCAGCCGGTTTACCCGGTTTCGGTATAGCCACTATGGTGGCCATGCGCTGATCCACCGGGAGTTCGCCCACTTTTAAGCTGTCAGTAAACATATTGAGCAAATGAGGGGCGATGGTCCCAGCCGATTTCTTGTAAAGTTCGATGGGTATGCCGTTTGGCCCCACGGCTTTACCCGACTGTAGCGTCCCGATTGCCGCCTGTAGCTCTTCAACTGTGAGATCTGCCTCAAGTTCACTCGCTGCCTCAAGGGTGAGCCTAGGCATATCAAGATCTTTCACATAAGTCAACGCCTCTTCTAGTGTCATTTCAGAGGCTGACGAGTAGACTGTCTGAAAGTGGCGCGCCAGTGTGTGCACTATCGTTCGTGGGTCAGTTGTAACCTGTCCCTCCTCCGAGCTAAGCCACGCTACCCATCTGGCACCCTTGTCCCTTCTGTCTAGCCAAGCCAGTAATTTCCCGGCTTTATCACCGACATCATATATCTTGTGTTGTGTGGCTTCTATTTGCTGTTTGGTCAGTTCCTTAAGGTGCTCTCTATGTCGTCTCTGCGTGAGAAGCAGGTTGTGGGATGTTTCAGGAGTTGGGCTATTGGCGTCCTGGGCCTCCGCAGTGTGTAACTCTAGTGCTGACGGCAGCTTTTGATAAACCTATCCTGCTAAAGCGAACAAAACCACTTCTGCTTGGTTTATACCTGCATTCAAGGAGTAAAGTTGTGCACAAGGCAACTTGAGCATGCTTGTAGTTGTTCTTTTTCGGAGATAGTAGAATTAGCTTACAAAAATCGTTTCATCATTAGAAGCAGACTATCTTTAGGGGAAAACTTGAATTTTTTAATGAGCGAATTAATGTGACTGCTGACTTGGTAAGGGAATGTTTTGGAACAGTTAGCCTTCTCACACCACCTTGCAGTTCTATAAAGGCAGTAGGTTTGCAAGTATTATGGAATAAGACTGCTCTTTTCTGCGGCAGACGATTTCTCACTTCTACTCCATGTTCTGACAAGTAGGCAGTACAAGCGTTCCTGTCCCTCTGAGCTCTCCTCTGGTCACTGAGTTGCCCCAATAACTGAAATTGAGATATCTTCACACCCTTCAGCTATGTTTTCAGGGTTTCATGATGATTGCTTTCACATTTTTTACTTTCACAGTTTTGTCTCCGGCACAATCTTCACAATTACAGCTATTCTTCTTAATTCCTCTTTTGGGTTTTGCTTCGCACCACTGCCATGAAGAAGGCAGGCCTTTTTCCTTTAGGAAAAATTGCACATTAGCTTTTACCTGATCTTCACAGCACGAGGCACTTTCTCTCCTGCAGATTTTAGCCAAGCTTGCACAGTGGGTGGTCCCAAATGGCTTACCAATTTCTGTGCATCTGCCCATTCCTTTGATGCCTAACAGGCCGACTTCGCAATTGATAGTCACAAAATGAGTTCTGATGATGACCTTAGTCAACCTGTGATTTATCCAGGACTTGGGATGCTGTATAGAGTTAGTGCATTTAGGCCTTACCCCAGCATTCAACACTGTTAATCATATTACTCTTATAGATCACCTTGCCCTCACTGTGATTGGTGACACCAATCTTCACTTGCTCTGCTCTTTCCTAACCGAACCTTCTCAAATTTTATTTCTTCATCCCGTTCCATCCCGGTTCTGTTATCTTACTTGCAACATCTTAATGGACACAGCTCGTTCACCAATCCTGTTAACCATCTATTCATAACCTTTAGGGCTTCTAATTCCTTCTTTTGGATTTTTTGTTTAATAATGTACTCATGAGGCCCAACACCTATTTCATTTGGAACAATACTCCTCAACCATGACCTGTCTAATTGCCATACACATATGAGCGACTGACAATTTCTTTAAGCTGACCATCAAAAACAGAGAGTTCTTCCTAAGGGGTGAGGCAAACCTCTTACACTTGGTAGTCGATATTTAGCAGGCCCACTCCATTTTAGGAAGCAGTCTGTAATTTAGGAGTCGTATTTGAAAACGGGATCGCTAAGACCGCCCAAGTCCATTTCGTACGCCACACCATGCCTGCACACTGAATAACACGTTCATTTTGTCCAAGTGAGATTATGCTGATTCTCTTTTTGGACCTCCCTGCAGAATGAATTGTAGACATGCAAAGGACTAAAAACATAATGGTTGGAAATACTTGTGGTCTTGAAAGACCCGGCAGCACACAAGACACCTTACTGGCCGTCTGTATTTAAACTTACTGAGTGGTTGTAGCTAAGCTTTTGTTTCCTGTTTGCATCCTCCGATCTGAAGCTGAGGGGCAGCTCGTGTTTTTTTTCCCTAAGGAGGTCTTGGGGGGGGGGGCGGTGCTTCTTCTCCAGTTTGGTAGCCAAGCAATAGAACTGTCTTCCTCACAATATTCATCCTTTTTCCAATCATGTCCCATACTAATTGGTGATTAAAAACACTTATGTTTGGCTTCTGCTCGTACCAGCATCCTACTCTTAGTTACTCCCCTTACGGGCTAGTGCCAAGTGCTTAAGTTGCTTTAGAAGCCTAATTTCATTTATTCATTCATTCACATCAAATGATCTTTTGGTTGTTTCTAGCAGAGCTCACTCCTACAATGGTATTCACTTATAAAACAGGAAGATACCGACAGTAATTGCTTGAGTTTTTCAGATCTATTAAATCATGTATTTTGGAAGAAAGCTGCTTACACATCCAGAAAAAAACCCAGATGATAGCACATTTAAAATACTTGAACCATGCTATTTCAGACTGTGTATTCTGACCAGTGCTTTGGAGGCTGAGGCTCTGAGAAATATATCTTGCCCCATGTTTTTGCCTGTTTTTTTGTTTCTGGAGCCGTTGGTTTTGAAACTTTCATCTTTATTATGCCATGATTTCAGATTGACAGACCTCTGACAGTACAGTCCTTGTGAATGCCATGCCCCTTCACTTTCAGTGCAGCTCCCGCTACTGTAGGACTAGCCGGTGGTGAGGTCAGGACACAAGCTGACACTGGAAAACTGAGTACATCAGGACTGTAGAGTTAGGGTGATTAACCCCTTCAGGTCAGCGGCCATCTCCCTGCGAGTTGAACTGCAGGACTGACAGGTAGCAGCAGTTCTTTAACAAGACGTCTGGTAAGGGAAAAGTGTGATACAATTTAAAATTCAAAGGTAGGGCCATGGCCAAGCAACATGGCTGACAGGATGTGAGCTCCTTCTGCTCCCGACAGGGCAGCCGCTAAAATCCTATAATATCCTTCCCATGGACGCCCACGACTGATCTGTGCGCGCGGCTGGGACTCTGCAAGCGGTATGGGCACCCTGGGAGAGGGTGAGCTCGATCGACGGCCTGGTACTGGCCATTGCGAATCCGTGCCCACCTGCCTGGGGGCTGAAATCACACGAGGCCGGGGTTGCAGCCTAAACCCCCTTGAGCTATGCCCGGAGTCTGCGTTCCTGCCTCTGATTACTCCAGAGACACCGGCTGCTGCGAAGGAGGCACCCACTGCCATCAGATGCCTCCCGGAGTGCGCTGGATTCCTGCATCGCCATATTGGCCCAGAGTGAACGGCGATCTGCGACGCAGCTGACTGGCCAGGGATCTCCCCCTGAGGGGCACCTGCAGACCTTCCTGCTGGTGGTTAGTGGCCCTCTGGGCCTTGGGGTCCCCGGGTAGGGTGAAATTGGAGCCTTGCAGGGAGACTGCTGCCATGATACAGGAGAACTGAGCCTGCCTTGGGACCAGTGTGTCAGCGGCGGTCGAGTGCGGGGACTCCCAGCCAAGCTGTCTGCATAGTCTGCATTTGCCTGTCTGGAGGCCTTGCGGTGGCTGACCTCTGTGGAGACCCTCGGGCTGTCCGCCTGCCTTTATGGTCAGCCGATGATTTATGGCTGATGATTTATGATGCCCATGCAGAATGATTTGTGATAACAAAATGATGACAGATTTGTGACCAAATGATTTATGATAGCCCAATGATTTATGACCATGATTTATGGCGACAGATTTACGACGATCAGGCAGAGCGAATTATGACATAGGCTGCGTCGTGCACGAGAGGGCGCAGAAAGAGGCGGCAAACCATCAGAGGTTCAACACTGCTTATTCAGAGGCTGACCCTGGTAAATGGTTCCCGCCCTGGTAGCGGCTGGATGATGTTGGCGTTGGCGGAGGTGGTCAGGTTTGTAGTTTCATGGCACCAGTTCACGCATGAATTTCCTTGAGTGATTTGGAAAAAGCCTGCCTTCTCGAGTGGCAAGCCTCTGGGGCCTGCTGAGTGCAGGGCTGTACGTGACATCTTGCTCAGAGAGAGTTAGGGCCATCTTAGATGGAGCGTTTTCTTGTATTTAAACCGCTTATAAACAAAAAAAGCATTTGCATTCCAATAGGTCTCCGATTTACGCGAGACCTATTGCAGCAGGGGTGGGAGGAGAGTTCCATAGGCAGCCTGTGTTTGGTGGTGGGAGGAAGAGCACCCTACGTGAAGATGGAGCTTTAGAGTTGAAAGCACGGCGCTCCTGAAATGGGCGCCGAGCTGAATCGTGTGATGTTATTTAAAAAAATGGAGGCGGGGAGCTTTTGCGCTAAAGCATGTAATGTGTTATAAATACTAAAACGGGCACCGCGCTGAAGCAAAGTGGGGCGCCCGTGTACACAAAACATGTGGGTGTCTGCGAGTGAAGCGGACGCCATAGTACATAATAAAAAGTAGTCCCCAAATAAGTACATGTAGACCTATTGTGTAGGGAAACTGTAATTGGCCGGAGCTCTTGGCTTAAACACAGAAGTGATGTATTGGGAGCACTGGCCAATAAGGAGACAGGAAAGAAGAGCAATTTAGAAGTTGACCAATGGTAAGCATCGAGTGAAATTGCACACCATAGAGTGATTACCCTAGGTCTTGCAGACAGCGCATGCTCGCTGATGCTCGACCTTAAAATGTTAGGGGGGTGGGGGAGAGTATGAGATTTCCCAACTAGCAACATGATGAACCCTACTGGAAAGAGTAGCAACGGTCTGAGGTCACTAAACGGGAATAACGGACAAGCTTAGGGACATTAATTCTTGGTAACATTAATATAGTCTTACGCCACAACACAAGTTAGCATAGACTTCAAAGTGTCTACTATGCATTTGCAAACTGCAGTATACTATAACTAAAGTTTTTTAGCATATACATGGCAGGTGCACATGCAGTCTGTGTTAGACAAAAAAATACACACCAGAAGAGCGTCAGGCTCACCCACCTGTCTGATCCAACTGCCTTCCCACGAGAAAGCACAGAACACACCTGAGTAGAATTCCAATTGTATGTAAAATCACTGGCATGCAGAGACCGCATATGTGTTCATGCTTCTCACTTAAGCACTGGGTCCCGAATGTGGCGCCACTCCCTGACAAAGGCATGAAGTGATAACATTAGTTAAGTCACTGAGAGGTCGCACCAGCAGCACAGTGGAGTGAGTGACAGTCAGAGAGGGGCAGATTGTGCCAGCTTCATTCGGATGTGTACTTTGAGCTCAGGACTGCCTGTGCACTCATGTACTCCCTCCTCCTGAGCTCAGCAATCTTGATAAAATAAACACATGATTACCGACAGCAGAACCGATTATGCTGCCTCGTCACCGACAGAGCAATTATTTGTGGTTGTTTCACCTCATACACCCCCCCTGAAGATACACCCCTGATCATAAGGGCAAACTAAGATGGACCGTGTAGTATGTTTTGGCGATGTTTGTCTCAAGGTTCAAGTAAACTTAACAAAGTTGTCTGTGAGCCTTCTGAGGCCATTCAGGCTGCATGAGAGCAGAACAGCATCATCTACATAAAGCAGAGCAGCTACTAATTAAGGTCAATGATCTATCCTGGACAGATGAGAACCCTCCTTAACTTATACTCATGGCTCAGCTGTAGCCATCTTCCAGAGTTCAGATGGAGGCTGGAACAATAAAATGGGTATGAGAAGCAGAGCTAAAAAGGGGTGACCTGTTTGCGCTGGCAGAAAGTGTTCATTATATTTCACCAAAAATTCTTGGTACCTGTAGAACGAATCAGGCATTTTTTAATTTTCCCTGAACATCTCAGTAATACTTTAATTTGTAGAAAGCACATGTCACAGAATATCACACAGTGTGGGAACTAGGTTAGGACTGAGTTAAGATTCCCCAGTTGCCAAGTAATATCTACCTAATAAAAACCACTGGTTGGATCACTTTTTCGGTGAATTTGAAGGAGAGGAAGACTTCCCAGCTTGCTAAAAAGATAAAGCCTGCTCTGCCTATGAGAGGAAGTCTTCAAAGGCTGTTTTAAATTATGGTTTGGAACATTTCTCCAAGGAATTGCTCCCAAACCTGCAGGACATTGTTTCCCAGCTTACCCCTGAGACAGAGAAGTCTGCATCTTCTGAGGAAAGTTGTTTGCTGCTTGGTACCAGCCAGTGTGCATGAAGTGCGAAGATCCTCTATTAGAGGGAGGTATTACTGATTGTTGGAATCTGCTCAGGAACTTGTGTATGAGTTGTAAGGTTCTACAACAAAGGAGGGCTATGACAGTGTGGATGAATCATGATTAACTGCAGGTACTGTAAAGCATTCAAGACTTGTTTTCAGTGGCGAGACACTCCCTAACAACTTCATTCAGTATAACAGAGGTTACTGGGTCTCATCTTGGGGATTTCTGAGACATACTGGGATTTTGTTGTTCAGGAGATACTGGGATTTTCCCAGGCTTCATAAGAAAGTCCAGGTACTAGACCGAAGCACAGCTTCAGAAATTGTAGATAAAAGCTAACATTGGGAAGGCACTTAAAGGTATATTTTCGGCTTGGTGAAGACTGTCCTGCAGCTTCTCTGTTTACACTGTGAACTTGCTTATTTTCCAATATTTTTATTTTTAGATATTGAAATGTCCATAGCTTGGCTCAAAGGAGAGATCAGGTCTCATTTTATAAAACTCTGCAATTAAAGAAATAAACACGGGCATGTGTGTCTCTTTAATTGTGTAGGCTTTAATCTTTATGTTGTTTTTAATTTATCTGGCACAAGTTACCATCTTGAGATGGGTTCATAGCAAGCAGTGGCCATAAATAAAAATAAAGGGTAGGTGCAAATGTAATGTTTGTGAGATCTGAAAAGCATGGAGTGTTCAAAACGGTGTGTAGTCTGCTGATATGAAGTAGAAGTTAGCTCCGTTACTGAGTCTAATCTGGAAACATAAGCAGCCTGCACAGACAGAAGTAGGGCGAGAGCAAACTGACTCGCATCCCAGCACTCAGTATGACCCACAGCATCATGCAGGGCATGATAACACTTACTTCTAGTAGTCTTTATGTTTTTACCCTTGTTGGTGCAGCTTGTGCTGTGTAACTCTAAACACATGTTTCTGGATTCTTTCCTTCATCAGTAGAGATCACCAAGTAATTGAAGGGTTCTGGAAATGCTGCCCAAAGTCTTCTCAAGTCTCTGTACCACCCACCGGGTGCAGGTGCATCACCACAAGCTTGTCAGCTCAGTAGCTCAAGGAAGCCTTTTCAAACAGAACAAAGGAGGTAGCACACTGCTTCATATCCCAGCACTCCATTTGCCCCAATGTGGCATGGTAAATGCAGTGCATGATAACACTCACTTCAGTAGTCATTTATTTAAGTTTTTTCCCTTGTTGGTGCAGCTGGTGCTGTGTAACTCTAGAAATGTGTTTCTGTTTTCATTCCTTTATCAGTAGAGAGCAACAAGTCTTTTTGGGGGTTGCTGCAAATACTGCCCAAATTCTTCTCAGGTCTCTGTATCGCCCTGTTGAAAAGGCTCCCTTGAGCTCCTGAGCTGACGTGCTTGTGTGGATGCACCTGCGCCCAGTGAGTGGTACAGAGACCCGAGAAGACTGAAGTTATTAGCAAAATGAAAATACAAAATGCTCTCCTTTTGGAAACTCTGACTAGTGCATAACTACACAGCGGCTACTGCCAGTGTGAAACATTTGTATTAAAAACAAACGTCTTTGATGATAGGATACATAAAAATGGATTAAGAAAGATGTCACGAAAATGAATAAAACTGAACGTAGGGATAAAGCCTTTGTTGCCCATCAGACTAATCATCACAGACCTCTGTAACTATTTCCAAAACAAACTCTTTCCAGACACTACAGAACTAGACATAATATTCAGCTCCACAGTACTCTGCCACAACTAATAATAATGACCTCATCTCCTGATGGAATAATGAACAGACAAAACATAATCTCCTAAATAGCCACTGTACAATCCCATCCTAGCAATGACTGAGGTGTGCATTTTACATTGATTCTATTTGCACCCTTCTAGACGGTATCCTGTCTTGTAAATTTATGCAGGAACTGCAGTCAAGGAGTATATATTTTTTTTCCACTAATTTATTATCTTGAAAAAATATTGATTGTGCTACCTTGAATCCATTGACTGTCTCCTGATCAAATGCAGGATCAGTTCAGTAAATGCATTTCTACCTTCTCTTCTGATCTGGTAGATATTGTCCAGTTTTCTATTTCCCTGTCCTACCGAGTCTTCTTCTTGGGCAACGATTATGAATGGGAAATTGATCTTTCAGGAAGTTTTGTTCTGGCAACTGTGGTAAACATGGGCACTTTGATTCCTTCAGCTTCGTGATGGTCTGACTTACGGAATGAGTCAAAGCTTTGATTTATTTTTTCCTCTCATCCCAAACTTGTGCATTTACTTCCTGCTTCCCTTCTCATGATATGCCCACTCCTCCATCAGTTTGTAATCAGATGAGAATTCAGTAATCCACCTAAACTGACCACTGATCCTCAGCCTTCTCCACTGCTGATGACCCTGTACAACATAAGTCATTCCTCATTCCTGAATGCTTTTCCTGTTATTCTCTTGCTACCGAAAAACTGCACATAGATCCCCTTTAAATACCTGGCCCAGTAGGAGGATGGCACAATCAGTTCTGGAGCAAAAGGTCGGAGACGAAGTTAGAGAGAGAGAAAAAATACAACTCTTTACAGTACTCAAGGCGACAAACCTGAATTATTCAGCACAACAGGCAGGGAAATCTTCTTTCCTCTTCAAGTCTTCAAGTCAAGCAGAGTCTATCTTTGGAGAAGGTCAAGGAGGGTCTGATAAATGTCCTAGCTATCGTAATAGAAAGATTTAGTTCTCTTAAGGACTCGGACGCAAGGATTATACTTTCACTTTCTCCACTTTATTCTCAGCAGCCATTTTATTGCATTTTAACAAGAACCATATTTCCCACGAAACACTGTGAATTGGTAAGAACAACAACAGAAAATGTAGTCCAACAGTCCACAAGTGTCCAATCAGGTAGTAGCGTCTGCACCATAGTCCGTTGCCACTGTCCTAAGTTATTATTTTGTCACGCTAGTCTCACCATTGCCCTTTTTTAGAAAACCCTATTTCCCAGTTTTCCTTCATGGAAAAAGAGATTAAATTACCAAGAGGGTACCCAGACAAGGCTACACCATAAGCAAGGTATGCTCAATACATGTTCATTGAATGAACATAAACCTACAATAGCCATGACAATGAGAACATAATGAAATGCTTACTGGTCACAGGGAGGGTCTCCCGAATCAGTAATCCGTGTGGGATTATCCACGCCTCTCAGTCCTTATTGTAAATTAAACTTTCTGTTATGATAGCTAGGAATTTTTTTATTCTATGTCCGCACCGGAGGCGAGGATAATGCTAGTTTAAAGCTTACTCACCACCAAATGAGCCACATCCAACACTAGCTTAAAATCGAACCTCCCAAATGTAAAATCCGAGGCCCAATAGAGCGCGTTCATAATATCTTCCAGGAGGGCACACAAATTGAACGCCTTCATGGCCATCACTCCACGAGTGGAATGTGCACCAGAGATTTAAGATCAACTCCAGATTCCTGCATACCCACCACACCCAACGGGCTGTGGTTGGGGAAGACACCAGTTTGTGCAGATTTCTGAAGGGCGATTAAGAGCTGGCTCTCTCCCGGGGACCTGAAGTCAGCAGAATTGCCCTCATAGGCCTTAAGGCATTGAACTACACATAACCTAGGAGAAGGGCTGGGTATTCCATGACCCTAGTATTGGATTTAGCATGACCGCTCAGCGTAAATGACACCCCAGAGGGTGAAAAAGACCTTCCAGTAATGTCTAGGGCCGGAACGTCTGAGACCCTTATGCATGATACCATACAGAGCAGCTTCGCCAGCTTCACTGAGAGTTCCTTCATTGATGGTAACTTATTGGGTTGCCAGGATAGGAAAAGGTTAAGCACCTTATTAACATCTCAAAGAGCCGAATAACATGGTTCAGGAGGAAGTGATAGCCGGATGCCACTTAAAGGCGCACACAAAAGTATGTTCTCTCACAAGGGACCCTTCCCTGGGCACCTGCCCTGCCAAGATAGCGGAACAGAAGGTGTTGATTGATTAGTATGTCAGCCATTTCTGCGATAAACTGGCGAGGAAATTCAGGACCTGAACTATGTAGGCGCACACTGGATCACAACCCCATCGCACACACCAGCAACACCACTGCGTCCAAACATGCCTGCATCTCTTGATGATGCCGTCCAACCAGGCCTTAGATAGGAGGTTTCAACCTGTGTCAAAAATCCCCGGAGCGACCATTGACTCCTGTAATCTGCCAGGCCATTAGGCGGAGAGACCTCTCCTGAACCATCTGATGTGGGATCTCATCCAGGTTGAGAAGGAGAGTTGGAAATAGGGGAAGACTGATTGGAAAATCCAAAGAAAGTTTCTGAAGAACCGGACACCAGACTTGAGACTTCCAAATCAGGGTGACCAAAACTACATCTACCCACTAGCGTAGGATCTGGGCTGATGCCCCCATAATCATTGCAAAGGGGGGGAATGCATACCCTGTCTCCAGCTTCCTGTTCTGGAGAAACGCATTTGTGGCTGCAGCCAGAGCGTTAGGTCTCCAACTGAAGAATTTGGGTAGTTGATGATCCAATCTGGAGGCAAGCAGGTCCACCAAAAAAGGACCCCACTGATTCTGAAGGCTGGCAAAGACTTTCAAATTAAGTTTCTAAAGTCTGGAGTCCTGGAAGTGACAGGTCTGCCAGTCTGCCACCCAGTTCTCCTTGCTGGGAAGATATTCTGCCATAACCAAGATATGATGGTCCAGGCAGAACTTCAACAAGTTGGTTACCAGATCCGAGAGAACCTTTGAGTGAGTGCCCCTAGGTGATTGATGTACCTGACGGACCAAATGTCCATTTTGAGCAGGACGGAGGACTGGATCTTGTCTTGGGTCCAACACTGGACTGCAAAGGACCTGCCAGAAGCTCCACACAGTTGATGTGTAATCTCTTTTCTTGAGGAGGCCACAAACATCCTGTGGAGAATTCTCCACACTGAGTGCCCCAGCCTGACCTGTGGGCATCCGATTCTATAAGGAGGTCCGGAGCCAAACCGAAAATCGCTCTCCCATTCTATGCTTCCAGTAGGGAAAGCCACGAAAGAATCTCCTCCTGCGTGTCATCTGAAAGGATGACTGTTAGGGAGCCCCTTACGCAGGTGTGCTGCATTTAATCTCTGAAGAGCCCGATAGTGCAGGGGTCCTGGGAAAATGGCCTGGATGAAGGATAAGAGACCTACAAGGCAAGCAATCTGTTAATCTATGACAAAACCCAGAAAAGCGTGTCTCTTAGAGGGAATTAGAATTGGTGTATTCTCGATTACGACAAATCCGAGGCTTTCGAGCAGGTTAACAGCCTTCTGCAGTTGGACTGACAAATGTCGGGGGTTTTGTGCCAGAAGGGGCGAACCGTCAAGGTAAATGATGAGGAGTATCCCCTGTGCCCATAGGTACCCCACGGCTGGTTTGAACACCTACGTGAAGCACCAAGATGCGGAGGAGAGCCTGAAGGGTAGCATTGCAAACCGAACAGTCTGTTGTTACCAGAGGAACTTCCTGTGAGGAGGGAAAATTAGTATGGCCCAGTAAGCATCCTTCAAGTCCAGGAAGAGCATCCAGTCTGCATGAAGTAAAAACTTTGGAGGAGGTGAATACCCTCCATTTTTAAATAGCGTACACCAGCCACCCGTTGAACTCTCGTAAATATATTACCGGTCTCTGACTCCGGTCATTCTTGTTGACTAGGAAAATGGTGCTTATGAAGCCAGGTGGATGAGGGGTGGTAGGACAAATAGCTCCTTTTGAGAGGAGCGAGGCAACCTCCGCATCCACCATTTGCAACTCATGTTGCGAGAACTAGAGTGGACTGGGGTGTGTATCGTGACATGAGGACCCTCAAAATTCTATGTGAAACCCCTGAATCGTCTGCAGGACCCATGCACCGCTTTTGATTGACTGCCAGACATGGAACAAAATTGCCATACGACTCCCTATTTTAATTACAGGAAGAAGGGCAAACACTCACCCGAATTGGAGGCAGTGTTGAATCCCATTTCTCCTCTGCCTCTGAAGCACTGTCTTCGGGCCTGCTACAAAACAGGTCTGGTCCTAATATTGCCCACTCCTGATATTGCCTGGCGTCTTGCCCTCTAGGAGGGTACTGAGAGAAGGCATGGGGGCCGAGTGGCAACTGCCTCAACGAGGAAACCCGAGAGGAGAAAACCCTTTTAATGGAGGACTTGGATTTGTCCAGTGACGTGAAGGTAGTAAAAAAGTTCCCATTTCCATAATAAAGGGCTCACTAAAGAGTCCCCCTTGTGCCACAGCCCACAGCTCAAAATCAGCGAGGTCCCCAAGTTTCGGGTCCACTTTTATTAAGAAGCAATGTCCCCAGGAGTGGTCAAAAGAACATGGGAAAATGTCAGACCTCCAATACGGGTTCAGGGCCGGACTGAGCACCGTAGACCAAGTCTTGAACTTAACATTGCTGGCCGGAAAATATACAACAGCAACAAAAACTAGTTTACACATGGTCTACGTTGACCTTACGGCAGCGTTTGACTGTGTGCAACATTCAAAACTTTGGTCCTTAATGCTGCAAATGGGAATTGACTCAGCCATTGTTGACTTCCTCCGGGAGCTATATTCCGGGGCCACGGGAAAAGTACGATATGGGACCAGCGGTCAACTCACAGACAGCTTCACAATCCAGAAAGGAGTTAGGCAAGGGTGTGTGCTGGCCCCCTTCCTATTTACGCTCTACACCAACGGACTGGAAGCTGCCATGCTACAGGGCGTAACAGATTACCCAGAAATCGCCCGGCGTCCATTACCGGCACTACTGTACGCCGACGATGCTGTGATTCTTGCGCGCACTCCAATCCAGCTGCAAAAGGCTCTAAATAACTATTGTTCCTTTATGTCAGGTTTAAACCTAAAAGTTAATATTAAAAAAACCTACGTGATGCACGCCGGCAGTAAGGGAAAAAAACCGAAGACAATTTTCGTGGACAAACTTTCGCTTGAAAGAACGAAAACTTACTCTTACCTTGGCATCACCATTGACGAAGAGTTTAAATGGAAAGCAGCCATAAACTCTTGCAAGTTGTCATTAATCAAAACAACCGGTGCATTAAAAGCATTTTCTCTTCGTCTAGGAAAAAGACCTTTGGCCGAGATGTTAAAAATCTATAACGCAAAATGCGTCACCACGGCGATCTTCGGAGCAGGAGTATGGGGAATAGCAAATGCTGAACAAATACAGATAGTGGAAAATACATTCTTAAAATTCCTATTAGCAGTTCCAAAGAGTACAACCAACTTTGGCTGCCATCTCGAACTCGGACTGGATCATGTTATTGACATCATTAAGATCCAACCCATTATGTTGTGGAGAAGAATATGGGCCACCGACGAATGCCATCTTACAAGAGCAATTATTGAGGATTGCATGAAACTAGACCACATGAAGAAGATAAAATGGTTATGTTACATAAAATCGTTTCTTTCAGATATTGGCCTTTCGAGGTTTTTTGAGGAACCACAGTCAGTAACAGACATAACAAAAAAGGATCTAAAAAAGGTATGTCTGTCTCACCTAACTCAACTGAGAATAATGACTGAAATAAGAAAGACATCAGTCCAACACTGTCTAATGATTCAACTGGTTCCATCAATTCAACCGTATCTGCAACATGACCTAACACAATTTGAAAGACTTCTTCTCACTCGTTTCAGGTTCAACCTTTTCCATATTATGGTCCTATTCCCCACCCAGAATGTATGGACACATAACTCGACACCATGCCCCTGCGATCTTATTTCCCCTCAGTCCACAATTCGCGTTGTTTTCTTTTGTAAATTTTATACCCCGTTTCGAAAAAAGTGGATTTTACCAATTTTAAAAGTAATGAAGATTAGAACATGTCGCCCCGCTTTTTTGGCGCTGCAGTTTCTGGAAAACAGTTTGGTCTCAAAACCAGTGGCACACTATCTAAGGTTGTGCATCAGACATCGTACGAACTTATAAAAATAACAGAGACGCATAAACTCATGGACCTTTGACAAAATACTGATCTTCTTTTTAATTTTGACCAATTTTTTATATGTTGTGAAATTAATGTTTTGTACTTTTATGGATTTCTGATTGAAAACCGAAAAAAGTTAAATTTGAATTTGAAAGAAGCAATGTCACTGTTGTGTGTATATGCAATTGGCAAACATTCCCAGTATTTTTTGGGAAATGTGGATCTTGTTAAAATGCATTAAAATAGCGGCTGAGAATAAAGCGAAGAAAGCGAAAGCATAATCCTCACCTCCTGTCCTGACATAGAATTACCTGTCAGTCATTAGTGATGTGGCCTAGCCAATCCTGCTAAAATTCCCATACTTCCCACTCACAGTCCCAATGTGATGCAATTCCTGCCCATGGTATGTGATAAGATGCCTCAAAAGTATCCCGGAATTTCATGCACTCAAAATCCAGAATGGAAACCTAGGCCATCCCAGTTTACCTAACTGAACTTTGAAGGAAATCATTGTCCCTGAACTAATATTTGGTTGAAGCCCCACGTAGAGACTGGCTCTACTAAGTCTACTGCTACCCTTCTCTGAACTGGAATGATGTTACTGGAGACTACTCTTGAGGACCCAAATGGAGAACCAAAAATGCCAAAGAAAGATTTGGTTCATCTTGTATGCCACTTTAAAATACTGCAACCAGCGCGAATTACATTTTTACGGAGAGCGTTCTTGGCCAGAGGCATAACATTGTGTAGAACCGCTATTATAAGAGGACTGGACTCAACCAATTCCCAAATGAACTGCAAACTGATAACGTTTTTCCGCATTCATGAACAAGAACTGAAAGCAAAAGTAGTTTAATGAGACAAGCTGGAGAATATTTTAACAACTGTGTATGTCTTATGATGTTTTTTAGAATACCATAATGTAATCTTTTAGGAGACTTTTGCACTTGAGAATGTAATATTGTTAAGGTTTTAATTAACTGAACAATAAAACTATTATTATTACTGGAGACTATTCAAATGGAAATGTTCTTCCTGGCAGCCCCCATGTGTTTCCTCCTTTCTGTCTGGGGCATTTGGCACTTAGAGTTCAGAAGGTTGGTTAAGTCCTGGTTATTCCCAATGTGATCCAACAAAGATTCCGCATGTTCCAATTTTCTGACTACAAACAGATACCCTCCGGGACCCCTAAGAACAAGAATTGCTAAATCATCAGACTCGGTTTACACACAACCCATATTATCGTGGAGAACCACATCATCTAGAAACGTACTGTCTATGCACCTGTCTCAAACACATAACGGAATCATCAATTTAAACCTCAGGGATTGTCCACTCCTCAAAATTGAACTAGATAAACCTAAATGACCCGCTAACTGCGCATAACACAAGTCAATTCCCATATTTAAAAAAACAAGTACAAAGTTAAAAAATTCAATATCTAAGTTACAAAAAAACGACAGATTGTATCAGCGCCATCAATAGCAAAATGGAAGGCTTAAACAACTCGTGCTACCTGCCCACAGGTAATCAACTTTCAGCATTTCTTTGCTACTGTTTATACTTCCGCATATTGCATCCTGTCTCATTATTTTAAAAAACCCTGCGTGAAAATGTTTGATTATATCTAGAGATTTAATCTGACTCTACACTACTTCCACTCCAGCCTTTGACTGTCTTAGTACTTCGGCATTTACTCTACTCTATCACGTTTGCCACCTTACTTTCTACTATACTTTAGTAAACTAATCATACTTCCTCCTTACAAATCATAAACTCTGTTTTTAGTAACCATTCCTGCAATACCTATCCTTTTTCTATACTATCTAACCATCGCACTCCCATTAATCACAGTCCCCACATCTGTGTAATCTCTCACTATTTCACAGTATTTAACCTCCTACACCATATTTACCTATCCCATTTTGGCACTAGCATGATAATTACGCCTAAGGCCTGTTACCTTAATCCACCAATAGAAACTGAACCAAATACAATGCTTCACGTTCCCCAGAGCACAAAACTATCCCAATAACCAACATATTTACAACAATTATTAATAACCACTGGACTTGCTGCTAACCCTGGGTTACGGAGTAGCATGCTACCTGCCATAAAGTGCTTTAAAGCCTTGTCAGAGGTAGAAAGCGCTATATAAAGACAATTACAATAAAATACAATACAATTGTGTTAACAGTTCAGTGGCACAGCAGCTGGCACGGTATAGGCTCCAAAGGTGGGCCTGCTCACATAGAGCAATGCGAATAATTTTTGGAACGCATTTCAGTTGAGTTCCTGCAGGAACTGTTATAAAGGTAATGGATTATAAAAAATAAAATCCACTACTAGTCTTTTCAGCATAGATTACCATGCATTGTACATTTTGCTTTTATAGCACTCTCTATCAAAAGTTACATTTTAGGGTTTTATTACAATGTATACAGCTCACTACAAAGGCCTGTCTGGAACAGCATGTAGTTGTAATCCATGCTTAAGAAATGAGTGGGATAATCTATCCTTTCCTTCTACTGTCTGTACTGTGTGAAACTATGCCGGGCTCCTGCACACATACATTACCAGAGTGACAGTTAAAATCAGTTTTGAAATAAGAATGACTATTCTTCAAACAGACCAAATGAGGCTGACCTGTGTAGCAGGTTACAGCCACTGCAGAGGTCAAAGTACCAGAAACCTAGAGCCAAAATGATACTGGAGTGCAGGGCGTAAATGTCCTTAACAATATTTATGTACATTTGGGAGCAAACCCCACGCTGAAACACTAGACTAATTTTTCCAAAACTCATAAACTTTTGCCAGTCTGGGCATGAAGGAAAGCATTTGACAAAGGCAACTGGTAAAAATGTGGTCAATATTTTATGAAAAAATCTCCTGTGGACTAAGGTCTTTTGTCAATAGTTTTCAGATCAGGCATAGTTCCATATCTGCTGAACATGCATAGTGAAACTCTACAATGAAATAGTTGAGCATGTGATTCCTACAGATTCCATGAAACTGGCTACGATCACTGTCGTTTCCAAAACTGAAAAGATTGTTCTTGTTACTGGGCAGTCTCTTCATTGAACATCGACCTGAACAATCTGATGAAAATCTTTGCTGATAGGGTACAGTATTAATAGGGTAGTGCTAATGGGCCGTTTTGGGCTCCTGATCAATCTGAAGCACAAAAAATAATTTGACATTGTTCTCTTGATTTAACTCCCACCATCTCTTTCTTGCTATGTGAAATCTCTGGGCTTCTACATTGACTACACCGTATCATTTTCATTTTCATCTTTATTTCGACAAAGAAATGTCATAAAAGAAGACACGATAGAATCACAGCATACATTGTTACAATTTTTACATAAAATTACAGGAGTAGAACTTGGCATGAGACTAATTCATCATAAAAACATTATCTACAGTTAAAAAGAAAGTCAACTCAAGGTCCCTCTGGTCACTAATACCCTTTAAGCACCCTGAAGTTGTACACCGGTACATTAGATCTCATTTTACCACATATTTTCTTCTGATGTTCCACATGGAAGCTAAAAATTTCGTTACAGCAAAAACAATTACTGGAGATAAATCTGTTTTTAATATTCGATAGGAGTGAAAACACTGCCTAATCCCCAAGTTTTTGCAAATTGGAACAATCCATTTCTTCCTAGGTGTCTGATAGGAAGGACAGAAGAACACTACATGCAGATCATTTTCTAACTCCGCGGTGCAGGCTGGACAATTTTTGGGGGTATGGGGCGCCAACGGCTAGTGAGGGCTCTAATTGGTAGAGAGTCATGTCTCCATTGGAGATACAACTTCCTAAGATCAGTGGGGCTGATATCATCAAGGGCAGTCTCCAATTTATAATAGTCTTTCACTGCCAAGAATGTGCTCGACAGTGTCCCCATTTGGATATTCGATAAGCAAGCAGACAGATTGTGATCATAGTACAGACTAACTAGCTCTTTACGGGATATGCCACTACAAGCTTTTTCCTGGTTAATCCACAATAAAGGGCAACCTAACCTCTCAACTTCCTGCCTTATATATTTTAACCAGGGGAGTTTCCAGACTTCTGGGAGTCTTAACAGTTCTGAAAGCTCGTGCCTGTAACTGGCGAGTTCTGGCGTTACCCAGAGTCGCCTCCAAATAGTTAAGGGCTTGAGTCCCAGTTCCTCCTAAAGTGATCTCAGTCCCAGATCAAACCTAAGGGGAGCAGGGGTTGTACTAGCGGGTAAAGATACCAACTGCCTAAGAAACCTATTTTCCGTGACGGTAATTGCTGGGGGACAACTGTGGCCCCACAGTTCGCCTCCATAGATCACCGCTCCCCATGCCTGCATTTAATAAATTTCGAGAGGTGGGCCGATGGGTTTTGACGTGGATTTTTTTAGTAATTTAAGAATCCCCCCCGCTTTTTGAGAGAGCTTTAACAACTCAAAGCAGGTGGTAACCATAAAAGCCATGATTAACAAAAATTTGAAAAACTGTTGGCCAATCACCAACAGGTCCAGGCCTGACCAATCACACATAAGGACATTCAGCAGCAGCATTAGGCGTTCCACAATGCCAGGAATGTACATGGTGGTGAGGCGGCGAAGGCTACAGCGAGCAGCACGGAGGAGACGCATGAGGCAGGAAAGGATTTACCGGCAGCGGGTCACCTTGCTGGGCCAAACCAGAGAACAGATATATGCTAAATACAGGCTGAATGGGGAAATGATCATCTGGCTGATACATGAACTTGACCCCCTCATGCAGCACCCAACAAGGCGGAACAATTCGGTGCCTACACATGTGCAGGTATTGTGCAGCCTGCACCTCCTGGCCTCCGGCAGTTTCCAGGGCATAGTAGCGGCTGCTGGGGGGATATCCCAGCCCACCATGTCACGCTGCCTCCACACTTTCGTTGACGGCATGCTCACCCAGCTCCACCGCCACATCACATTTCCCACGAGCCAACAGGAATTGGACCTGACAAAACTTCAATTTTACAATGTAGCCCATTTTCCCCATGTCCTCGGCTGCATAGACTGTACCCACGTCGCCATCTGCCCACCAGCTGCCACGGAGTATATGTACCACAACAGGAAGTCCTACCACTCCCTCAACATACAGATGGTCTGCAATGCCAAGACCATCATCACTGACATTGTCGCCCAGTACCCAGGGAGTACCCATGACTCCTTTATCTTCAGGCACAGCGGACTCCACACACCACTGCTCAGGGGAGAGTTTGGGGAAGGACACCTACTTGGTAAGTACACTTTGTCGACAATGTCACATTGCAATGAAGGCACTGCGCTGCACAGGCAATCAACATCTGCTCCTCTCATTCAGGTGACAGTGGCTACGCCCTACGGGAATACCTCCTGACCCCTTACCTCAACCCTGCCACACCTCAGCAACGGCGCTACAATGTTGCGCACATCCGGACAAGGAACTGTATAGAAAGGACATTTGGCCTGCTCAAGAGCAGGTTCAGTATACTGCACAAGACAGGTGGGGCCATGTATTACAGTCCTGCTGCCTGCTGCCGCATTGTGGCTGTCTGTGCAATGCTTCATAACATTGCAACCAAGCGCCGGATACCTGTTGAGATCTCAGGCAGTGAATCAGAAGGGGACGACCGGCCACCAGCACATGCGCACCATGCACGCGGGGAGAACCCAGCAGACGTCGCAACCACATCACAGCGAACAATTTCTAGCCCACCCTCTACCCCCACCCCACATATCACAATTGCATGCAAAATGTAATGATCACACAAGGCTAATGTGTGCAGCAAAATAAATATATTTGTTTCATTCACAAGAAAAAGGTAATCTGTACAACTATTTACAACCAACAGTATTCCTTCATACTGCAGTGTGCAAGTCAATGGCAGGCTTATAGTCAGCCTGTGCCTGTGTTTTTCGGGCAGAGTCAAGTGCGCCTCCTGCGCGTTATGCCCAGCCGCCTCTGAGGCTCATCCTCCTCCGGGGCACCTGTACCAGGCGTTGCCCTGGTGCTGCGCCTAAGTGGCGGGACTAGTGTTGCAGATTGGCTGCTGACGCTTGAAGCCCCCTCACTGCCATCGTCACCCCCTACAGTGGCAGGTAGAGCTGGAGGGTGTAGTGCCGTCACCGCGGTGGTTAGGTGCTCCAGGACCCTGGTGATGTCCTCACAGCACTGAACTAGTTGGTGCTGCTGTGTGAGTGACCGGCATGACAACTGGGAGGTGGCATTTGCAGCCACATAATTTGACCGGCTGTAGGAGGCCAGCCGGCTCATGAGCTGGTGGTGGCGCCGGCTTGCTGCCCTGCGCTGCTTGCTCACCGCAGCAGTGTTTGCCTCCATGGCTGCAGTCATGCGGCCCATGGCTGCCGTCATGCGGTCCATGCGGTCTCCCACTCCCGCCACATTGCGCCCAATTTTGTGCAGCTGGAGCTGTATGGCACCTTGCTGCTGTGACTGGCGCTGATGGATCCTGAGCATGCGCCTCTCTACGCTCATACAGGCATGGCGCTGTCCATTGCCCCTCCTGCTGATTGGAGCTGTGGTGTGACGGTGAGAGCTCCCACGCCTGCTCTGCTGGCCTGTCACAGTGGCTGGCCACTGTGTTGCCGCTGTTGCAGGCCCAGATGACGTAGCACCAGCTGCAGGTGGTGTCACAGCAGGCGTTGCTGGTGCGGCAGGTACTGGAGGCACATTTGTGGGGTGCCTGGCTCTGGCTGCGGGTGGGATGGCAGAAGCAGAGGCCACAACGGTGGGGGGCCTGGCTTTGGATGCGGGTGGGATGGCAGAAGCAGAGGCCACAACGGTGGGGGGCCTGGCCTTGGCTGCGGGTGGGATGGCAGATGCAGGGGCCACAACGGTGGGGGGCCTGGCTGCTGGTGTTGTTGCAGCGGCAGGGGCTGGTGCCTGGGTTTCCGGTTGTGAATCCTCCTCCTGGGCCTCCTCATCTATCTGCAGCCTCTCGCTGTCACTGCTTTCTGCGCCACCTGTGAGGGTAAGTGGATACTCATTAGTTGCATGTGACTGCCAGACGTGCTGATGTTACATGCATGCTGGGTGACATTCCCTGGATGGCTGTGGATTTGCGTACTTTGGGACCTGTCTGGCTGCATTGTGGTACTACTACATTGTGGACATACTACATCTCCCACAATGCTTCAGGGCATACCCTGATGCGCAACAAAGGCATGACTAAGGGCCAATAAGTGAGCCTATTTGGTCAGGGACGGTCATAGGGGACAGGGTCGCAGTCGCATGCCACTTACCTTGGGTGGGGCGGGAGGAGTCCAGAGGGGTGACGCCAACGCACGCCTCCCTCTCAAGGGTGTTCTCGACCTGGTCCTCCAAGGGTGTGTTGGGTGGGACTGTCGGTCCGCCACCTCCAGTACCCGATGCCTCTCCAAGGCGCTCCGCCACCCTCTCCTTGGCACGACCTCGGAGGTCGTACCATCGCTTCTTAAGCTCCTCCAATGACCTATCGGCCACACCCACCGAGTTCACGCTGGAGGCTATTCCCAGCCAGATCCTCCGTTTGTCTTGCTCTGGGACCTTCCTGGAGTTGATCCCGAAGAGCCTGTCATGGTTGGCCACCACCCCTTCAATAAGGTTCTCGAGCTCCTGCTCTGAGAACTTCAGCTTTCTCTTTCGTCCTGCGCTGTTGCTGGGGCCAGGGACAGGTTCCTCAGACATGGCAGCAGTTAGGTCGCTATTACAGTCGTTTGTGAAGTCGCTATCGCTGGTTTAGCGTCTGCTTTCCGACTTGCTCCCTCGAAGGTTTGCCTCACTGTGGTGTTTGGGGGTGGGAACTGCCTGCTTCCTGGTTGTGATGTCATCACTGTGCTCGGAAAGCGACTTCCCGTTTTCCCGATCGCGCGAGAATGCGAGTCGCAATCCCGATCGCACGAGATTGCGAGTCGCAATCCCGACGCAGGTAGCCGGGAATAGCGATTTTTCTGCGTTTTTAGTTAGTCGCTAACGGATTTAGCGCCCGCGTGCGAGTCGCTATTTTTTCCCCGAAAAGTACATGAATGCCGTTTTGCGTTTCCTCAATAGCGAGTCGCTATAATTCGCTATTAGGGACACGCAAAACGGCCCGTACATGAATCAGGCTGTTTGTCCCCTAAAATGCTCCAAAGTTTCCTTCGTGGGACCAAATCAAAGGCCGCACGGAGGTCTACGAAAACAGTATATAGTGAACCACCCTCCACTTTGACCGTTTTCCAGAAGAGCATGGTTAATCTGAAAATCTGGTCGGTGGTGGATACATTCTTTCTGAAGCCCGCTTGGCATTCACTTAAAATTTCAAAGTCCTCTATCCAGTCCAAGAGGCGGTCCAAAATCAGCCTAGCGAAGAGTTTCTGAGATACATCAATTAGGCTGATTGGCCTGTAGTTGGCTGGGAGCAGAGACGACCCCT
Source organism: Lissotriton helveticus (assembly GCF_964261635.1). Lineage (NCBI taxonomy): Eukaryota > Metazoa > Chordata > Amphibia > Caudata > Salamandridae > Lissotriton > Lissotriton helveticus. Next base: position 1,831,974,618 of record NC_136057.1, read on the forward strand.
TCTTATAGATAGGGACCAACTCTGCTCCCAGCCAAGTACTTGGGACTGCCATTCCCCCCAGGACTGCATTAAAAATTGTTAAAAGATAGGGAGCCCAAATCTCGGGTTCATGTTTATAAAGGTCGCCCGGAACCTTATCCAACCGTGGGGCTTTGCCCACAGGGAGCTTAGCTATAGCAGCCCGGACCTCGCCTAAAATGAACCTAATCTCGGATGAGGCAGGGACAGGAACGATCAATACATCAGCTGGGGGGGAGTTCGTGCAGGAGATATCCCCCTTATACAGGGTAGTAAAATGTTCTTCCCATACCTCTGCAGCAATGTTCGGTGCTACTGCCAGCTCTGGTTCAGCCGAGCCAGTGCTCATAATCTGCCAGAACTTCCGTGCATCTTTTACCGCTAGAGCCGATGTTAACTTTGCCCAATTTTCATTTCCCCACTCAATCTTAGCATAGTGGATCATGTTCCGGTAAACTTGCCTCCTATTCTTTATAAGTTTCGTATTATTATTCTGTTTTAATGCGGCAAGGAGTTCACTTTTCGCCAATCTGCATGCCCTGTTGTACCAGGATGGCTTCCTTCCAGCCCTGTCTCCACAAGGACCTGGGGGATTTAGAATGTCTGACAGGCTGCTTAGTAATGCTTTATTAAGTTCTCCCAACCTTTCATAAAAATCATTCGTAGAATGCTGTTCGATAAGAGCAACTACGTCAGCCAGTGCTGGGATTACCTGGGCATACAATTTAGCTAGCCCATTAGGATTTTTGATCAACTTATCCCATCTAACCCTGCGTCTATTGCTTGACAGGGTGGCCCTGTTGGGTGTATCGGACTACAATGGTAAGCTGCTCTTATGAATGCCAGGCATGATAAAAATCCAAAATTAGAGGGTTGTGATCGCTCTCCCCCTGTATGTAACCCTGAAGTCTAATATTCTATTCCAAGCCCTACACTCAACAAAAATATAATCAAGGCGTGCCTCCCTCCCTGGCTTGTTAAAGGTGGACACGGGCGGGTTATCAGACTTTGTACGGCCATTACATGCCCTGATCAAATGGCTCAGCGTCAGAGAAGTGATTTGAACGGCCAAGGGAGTCCATGTCCTTGCCGAGGGGCCTGCCACTTGAGGAATTTTCCAAACGTCCTCCTCCTCCTGATTTATGCCATCCAACAAACCCTCAAGTGGTTCAAAGTGGGAGTTAAAGTCTCCTCCCACCACTAGGGTAACTCCCTCTGGAATATTAGTTAGGAAGGAGGATAGCTCTTCAATGGCTTCAGACTCAGAGGTGACACTCACAGGTCTAGAGTAGATGTTGACCAGTGCTAGTCCGAAGCCATTCTGCCACTCTAAGATCACACACTGAACATCCTCTGAGGCTGTGTCCATAATTCTAGCACTGCAGCCCAGGTGGGTTGCTACCCAGATTGTTAGACCCCCTGACGGTCGACCTTTTTCCGCCCACCTTGCAGGGACTGAAAATGAGGCAAATCCTAAGCGGAACTGCTCCACCCGCGCCCATGTTTCCTGGAATAAACAAATGTCATTCAGATCTATAAATGACCACCATTCGGGGCAGGCCAGTTTGTTACAAAGGCCCGCTACATTCCAGGAAAGGATTTTTAGTACAAACTGGCCGGGGGAGCTGGTGGGAGGTTGCATAGAGGATTCTACATTAATAGTGCTCACCCGGCCAGGGAGTAAATGATCACAAACAAGGTGGCCAGTATCAGAGATATCTGCCACTGTCTCCAGCTGAGCTGTATGGGGCACCCCCTTCTCTTCCCCCAGTGCGTGCCTCCCGCTGATGTCAATCTACCTGATCGAGGCAGCTGTACCTATTAGTGTGTGAATAATTGCCCAGGGTTGGTACATCATATCGAATAGGCATGTACCTTGTGCCATGAGAGCCTGGTCCCACCCTTGTCCAACCTTCATCAACCCCTGGATGCATGCAGAAGTTTCTTGGTGGGTAGAAAAAGGACAATGGCAACAGTTGGATAGTTGTGTTTCCCGGGCTGCCCAGCCAATTACAGATGGGAGAAATGATCTGTGAATCTCTAAAGTTTACCAGAATGCAGTCACCCTTGATTTTCTTTGTGGTGTTTCCCACCCAGGGGACCCTCCTAACCATCAACAGTTCACCTCTCATGTTGGGGGGAAGGGGCCTATGAATATTCAGCCAACTGATCACTTTGTTTCTTAAGGAATCAAAGGATTCTAGTGCAGAGTTGGTAAGCTCAGGCACACCAGTCAAAATTACCACATGGGAGGCCGCCTCTGGGGGTAAATTAACTATATTTTTCCAACTTAGGGTGCTAAGGTTCTGGGCAGATCGGTCACCAGTCTCAGTGGGGGTCTTTTCTCGCCTCGTTAAGTTCGTTGGTACTACCGGCTTAGATTTCTGTGCTAAGGGCACGGGGGGTAGATGCCTTGGAGCGGGTACAGGAATAATGTTTGGTAGATTAGCTGGAAGTACGCTTACTGGAATGGAGGGATTAGTTTTCTTTGTAGTTAACAGACTAGATGGATTAGGAGGAAGGGGGACCCCCGTATTTGTCGGAGTCACTCCTTTGGGTGCTACCCATAGTTTTCAGATGATCCTCGATCCCCCCGATCACTGTTTCTATTACTTGTAACCTAGTATCAATGCGGTCAAGTCTAGCCATCAGGGGATCTAAGAATTTCTTCAAGACATTAGTAACAAAATGGGTTGACTGTTCCCTCCCGCCACAAGACCCCTCACCAAAAATAAAAGAACCAGGCTGCACTGTCACCTGTGTTTGAAAGGGCTGGGTTGAACTCGCAATTACATTTACAGTTGTAGGGGGAGGGGATTCCACTATATGGGGCATATTCTCAGTATTACTAAGGGCATGATCTAATTTAGATCTTTTTGCACCCTGAGACTGTCTCCCTCTTTTACTTTTCGGAACAGCACCTTCCCACAAACCTCGTGAGTGAGATACATTTGGGTCCCTCCCCTCATCCAATATCAAAACTGTCTCAGATGTTGAAACAGGAACAACCTCAGGTATAGTCTGGAGGGAGTCTCGGTGTGAGGATGAAGAGGTCCTTAGCTGTTGCAAGACAGACTCAATTGTTTGGTCAATGCTGTCCAGAAGAGCTATATGAGAAGCATCCACCATTTCAGGGGATCTAGCATTCGCAATTAATCCCAAAGAGGATCGTCAGGTACTTTTGATCCCATCCGAGAGCCGTTTTTCTAGAACCGACAGTTCATTGTTCACCACGGAGTTAGCTCTAATAAGGAAACCATCCAGAGTACCTGCAACCATGGAGGTCGATGCAGTGGCTTTGCTCCTCGTCTCCCTTGATGACATTTTCCTTGTTCTTTATATGAATCCCAGCCAACCTGGGTCGGTGAAGTGCCAAATAAGATATCTCCTGGAGAACTAGCCACAGGCCAAGGGGGGTGGCCCGGTCCGGTCTCGCCCGTGCTCGAACGAGTCGCGTGTTCAGGCGTGGTTTTATAGGAAGAAGCGGTGAGCGGGAAGAGTCACCAGGTGCGGCCGATGGAGGCGCCGCAAAGACTGCTGGGACTCGCAGTCCCGCTCCGCTACCCTCCTCAAGCAATGAGGTCCACTACAGCATTCCAAGGGTCCAGGCAGGCAAACGAAAAGGCAGGTTCCCCAGGCTTAATACAGAGACTGCACCAATCTCCTCAAGTCTGTGACTGCGAGCGGCTCCCGCGGAGCGGGGGCCGCGAGTCGAGATAAGGACCTGGAAGGTGGGGGCGGGAAGAGTCACCAGGTGCGGCCGATGGAGGCGCCGCAAAGACTGCTGGGACTCACACTCCCGCTCCGCTACCCTCCTCAAGCAATGAGCTCAGCTACAGCATTCCAAGGGTCCAGGCAGGCAAATGAAAAGGCCGGTTCCCCAGGCTTAATACAGAGACTGCACCAATCTCCTCAAGTCCGTGACTGCGAGCGGCACCGTATCACTCTCACTTCATTTCAGTAAACTACAACAGACGTTCCTCCATTCGTTAAAGAAAATTAGACCATTCTGACCGACACATCTCTAAAAATTGCTGTCCATGCTCTGGATACTGCTCAATTAGATTTTTGCCTATCCAACCCAGAAGCAACCCCCTGTAAAAATGCTAAGGTTTATACGTAAAAACAAATGTCAGGACCAGTATTAACCTCATTAGCTGTGTCACTAGAATTCAAATATGTGACTGAAAAGTTGCACACATAGGAACATACCTGACCTACCTTATATTTGTTAGGGGCTCCTGTGGCTGGGGAGGGTGTCTTACCCCTTATGTGCTCCTCTTTAGCATCCATGCCTTAAGATAAATTGTTGGAATCATAATCAAATGCCTTTGGCAGGAGCTGGGCTTCACCGCTGTCTTTGTCAACACTAGGCTTCATCTTTTCTTAATGATGGATACGCACACCCAGGCACACTTTCACATGCACAAGAACACATGCCAGAAACACAAATACACAAGAAACACACTCTTTCTCTTGATTTCTCAACAATCTGAACATATTGAACCAGTCGGAACACTCTGGCACTGCTTCTGCACATGCTTGGTTCGTATTATCAGTCCAACTTATATAAAACCCAAATGCACCCTACTCTATAATTACAACAATCACAATATATTGATTTTAGACATGCAACTTATAGAATGTGGTCATTTCTTTTATAGTGTTCCTCAAAGCAGCACTCAAAACAGTGATTCCGTTATGGTTGCCATGTTGTACTAGCTACATATCTGCTCATGCCCACGGATCCATGGAACACAGCCTCCCACGCATTCTTCCACCCATAGACATGTTTGTACTTATTTCTGTACACGTATAACTTTCTGTGCCTGAATGTGCATTGCCTGTGTGTGTGTGTTTTTGTTAAAGTACTGTCTGTGCCTATTTTTGGGTTGCCTTTGTGAGAATCAAAGTAAGCGTGTGGCCCAACACCATATAGTGATGTCATGTTTATAGCATTTATAGAGCGCAAAATCATCCACGAAGGGATATCCCGGCACTAAAGAGCAATCCCCATTTGAGATTTCTGAATTTGCCTACAATGCATCAGTCTGACTAGCAGATCGAAGGGCCCGCACTGTCTTGTGAAAAACAACTTTACAATTTAAGGCCACTGCTCTGGTCTCACAAAATGTTCAGTGTTTATTTATTTATTGTATTTATTTATTTAGAAAGCTTTACATAGCTTGAACATGACCCTACCGGGTACCAGAGCGCTTTACAATTGTTCAGAGACAAAAAAAATCCATAATATCATAGGCGATAACTATATAGGATACGGTAGCAAAGCTGATAAGGGAGGTTACAACGCATGACAAAGTGGCTTGAAAATACTTCTCTTACGACTAGTAGCCAATGAAGAAATTTAAACAAACTGAAAACGAGCTCCTAGTTGTTGAGAATCAATCTCACCACGAGTTTTGAATCAATTTTAGATGAGTGAACAAATAGTCAGCCATTCTGACATACAATGGATTCCCATAGTCTAATCTACTCATAAAAAGTCCTGCAAAATAGTCTCATGCCATGCCACAGTAATCCAGTGTGTTATCTTGTGGAAGGTCCGTTAGAGACCAAAGCAACTCCCACAGAAAGCATTCCCCTTGTCCTCCATAGAAATAGTTATTGATCACAAAACCCAGATTCTTACCTACTCTTCTGGGCCTGGGGCAGGGCCAAGGAGCGTGGGCCACCAACAATGATTCCAGACACCGAGAACCTTTCCAAAGAGCAGGATCTCAGTTTTCTCTGCGTTGTGTTTCAAACAGTGAGACAAATCTAAATAGCCACCTCCTAAAGATACTTCACTAAGTTTCCTCTTGTCTCTGTATTCCTTTCATTGATGGAAATGATGAGCTGTGTATTGTCAGCATAGGAAACGATCTCAAACGCTCAGGCTCTAACAATACAAGAGGTGATGTATAAACATTTAACAAAGTAGGGCTCAGGGACGAATACTCAGGAACACCACAGTTCCCAACCTTTGGCTTGGACTTAAAAGACAGTGGCTGTACAGACTTAGACCTATTGCTCAAAAGAGAGCAAAACCATTGCAAGATGCTAGAATGAAAGCTGATTTCATGCAGCATGTGTAGCAATAGATGATGGGAAACAGTGACCAACGCAGCAGTCCCAGGCTCCAGTAAGGCAAATTTGTGAAACCTTTAGCTCATCCTTGGCATCTAGCAGTAAGCTTTAAATAAAGGAACTTGTGTAAACCATTTAGAAGTCCCAAACCACGAAATAAGAAAGTCCTGCATCATGAAAGAAATCTGACACCAATTTATAAACATAGATTATACTTTTATGAATTTTTAGACACCAAGATGAGCAACATTCACCGGAGGGATCCGGAGATAAGGGTTTTTAAAGGAAACCTACATCTCAGCTTTTTAGTCAAAATGCAAATAGCATTGGTAACTGTTGCTGGGAATGCAGGATGCTGAAGAATACTCTGGGTGCTGTGCGATCAAGGAGGGTGTCCTTGTAGTTATTTGTCGGTCCACGGGGTAACTTTGGAAATGGGGTTAGTGTCCCTCAAAGTCCTCTATGAGGCAGTATAAGGACAGCTGCGACTGGGCTACAGATCTCCTTACACAGTGTGTTCAGCAGTTTCCTTTGGGTAATGCCGGTTGTCTGTCTGTCGGTTGGGGACCAATCTGGACTCAGATGACAATCCTGGGTCCAGCAGACTTGCGTGCAACTTTTGCTCATCGAGGATTGCTCTCTTGAGTTGCTCGTCAGCTCTCAGCAGCAATTCGAAAAACGTGGCTATTGACTCCCTGGAATGTGCTAATTTAGCTTCAATGGCACTGGTGCTGGTTCCAGGGGATCAACTGACAGACCCTGGGAGTCACTTCCTTGGTCTGAGGCTTAGGAGTGACTCCCACGAGCCAGGAGACACAGGCACAGTCCTCTCTTTGCTATCCCAAGGTGCAGCAGGTGCAGTCCAGTAGTCGGATCAGCCTCTCTTGCCAGGTCCAGGGGTCAGAAGGGCAGTTCTTCTTTGGTCTGTTCACCACTTCCATTGTTATTTGAGATTCAGGGTGCCAGGGGTGACATATTTATACCCAGAAAGTGCCCTGAGGGATGATGTGGTCACTAGCCAATGGCCTACCAGAATACCTCCTGCCCTGTGATGACTCCGGCTATGTGTGGTGTCTAGCAATCCCATGGTGCACTATTCTGCCCACTCCCAAGATGTCTGAACCCTTCCTGGGATGATAGGTGCTTGGTAGCCCACCCCAGAGGTGTAGCTACTTGTGCAAAACCCACCCACTGGAAAACCGGTTTGACAACCGGTGTCCCCTCTCTGTTCCTGCCGCCAGTCTCTCTACCTGAACAAAGAGGCCGTCCTCTTCCCCTTTGAAGCTCACCTTTTGAGCGAACACCCTGTTTGGCTTAGTGCAGGGGAAAGGTGGCATCTGCCTCTGTGGCAGACCTCTGTTGTTACGGATCCTGGGAGTCATTCACACGACTCCCCCGGAGGGCAGAAGGCTGTCTGGTGACCAGCAACTGTGCAAGGCCACTGGACAAACTGGGCGACAGAGTGGCAACTTTCTAGAAGTTGTCGTTCCTTAAAAGTTACATTAAATTGAACTTGGGCATCAAGTCAGGTTTAATGCCACAATTAATTTGTTACCTTGAAATACCCATTTTAGTAGTCTTATTAAGAAGTTAGGAGGACTCAGACGGTAACCCTGTATGAGCCAATGGGGCTATTACCCTTTCCACAGCAGGTTTTGCTGTTATGGCATTTAAAATTATATGTCCTACTTATTAGCATACTGCTGCTTGCATTGATAGGCCTCACTCTTGAGGAGACATATATATTGTTAAGGGAAGTGGGGGCTCTGCCATTTGTTTAAATGGCTAAGTCGAACTAGCAGTTTTAAAACTGCTCTTCATGCTGCAGCAGCTGAACAGGGGCTATTTTTTACTTTCACACTCAGGGTAGAACAATCAGGGCTGCAGCCCAGGGTGGACACTCTAACTTACATACTCTGGGTAGCCTTGGCACCATATACTAGGGACTTATAATTAAGTCTGCTGTCCAAATGAGGGTAGCAAATTCAACATACATGTTGTGATGGGTTAGAACACTGGCAATGAGGACTGGTTAGCAGGCCTCACTGCACTCTCCGAGTCGAAAAACCAGCAGTTAGTATCCAAATAGGGCCAAAAGGAGGGGAGGGGTGTCCGAAAAGCCTGTTTCCTCACTCTTTGCCAAATAATCCAAGAGAGAGAGGGGCCGACAATTAGACAAATTGAAAGTGTCTGCATCTGCTTTCTTTAGTACTGGAAGAACTAGAGCATGCTTAAAGGTCTCTAGATAATCCTTCAGTGATTTATTCACAAGTACTCTTAAGATGAGGACTGACATTAAGGGTAAGGCGGGATCTAATGGAGAGCCCGACTTCACCTTTAACATAGTGTCTTCCACCATCCAGTTGGTTAATTCAGAGAACGAGCCCCTGTTGGATAAAGGAGGGTGAGGGCTAATGTCGTTATACAAATTTCACCCAATAAAAAGCTGGGTTGCAAAGCCTGAATAAATGGTCTTTATTTTGTCACTGAAAACAGGGCCAAATCTCACAAAATCAAACTGAGTGTCTGGCTGTCTAGTTCAGCACCACTGGGTGAGTCAACTCCTGAACAAAAATAAGCAATTCTTTAGGAGATCACCTGTTTTCCTTAATCCTTCTGACAAAATACTGTCTCTTATTTTTATTTTATTATTTTACAGAGCTTTATATAGGGCAAACTTTACCCGAATCGGGTATCAGAGCGCTTTACATAGCGCCAGTTGCATTACATGAGGAAACATTCATTTTAGCCTGTTGAAGTTACTTATGGTAGATTTGGAGTGCTTCCTTAAAAACGTCCCGGTCCACAGGAGTTTCAGTGGACTGCCAGTGGACTTCAAATGACTTACACTTCTTTGTTCCCATCCCTCAACTCTGCTGTGTACCACTCTGCCGATATAGCTCACCTAGAGGAATTTTTCTGCTTCAGAGGGGCACAGACATCAATGGCCTTGGCTATAGTACCCACAAATGCAGGTACTGCTTTAGCCACTGAGATACTCTCTGTGACCTCAGGAGGGGTGAAATTACAGCTAAAATTAGTGGGGTTAACTCTCCTCCTGTTCGCCGCATTACTAGAGCCGGCCTACAACTGGACTGGAGACCACCCAGCAATGAGATGTTGAATTTGATCATGGCATGGTCCGACCACGTGATAGGGTCTTCTGACTGTATTTTCAAGGTATTTAAATTACTAAATTGTAATTCAAGCGAGTTGTCTGCAATATGGGTTGGACATTTTATCTTTCAAGTGAGCAGTAAAATCTGCATCTCATTCTCCAAATTTGCACTCAAAAAATCGAGCTTCACCTCATAGTGAAGATTAAAGTCTCCAATGAGAAGAAAAAGGGCAAACTTTAGTATGGTTGGTGATAGCAACGCAGAAAGGTTCGCTGCCAGCAGGGCGCCTGTAAAGTAATGCTCCTCCTAATTTGGAAGCAGAATTAAATAATAGTAGCAAAATCATAATTTCGCAAAACTCCATCAAGAACTCATTCAGCCTAATACCCTCAAACGGATGTATGACGTTATAACGCATACTTTTACTCCGCAGACCATTACAACGCGACTTTTACTCCGCATACCGTTACAACGCATAGCGCCTTGGGGCGCTGGATAGTGGTAAGTATAATTTACTATTCTAACTCCAGTCCCCGTGGACCCTAGGGAAGGTGTTGGATAGTAAATTATACTTATTCCCTATCCTAGAGCGCCCCCCAGCGCAATGCGTTGTAATGGTATGCGGAGTAATGGTCGCGTTGTAATGGGTCTGCGGAGTAAAAGATCCGTTGTAACGGGTGTATACCCCCTCAAACACATACACATCCCTGTAAATGATGGCCACTCCACCACCTTTCCTTCCAATGCGGTTACGCTTTAACATACTGTAGCAGCCCGGTACCGCCATAGCTAGATCCAGGGGGGTGAAACTGTTAAGTAGTTTTACTGTGATGAATACTAAATCAGGCCTCAAACTAAAAGTAGTATCCCACAACTCCATACAATGTTTTAGAAGTGATCTAGAGTTAAAATAAAGACAGTTGATCGAGAGGTCCACACCCCTAAGCTCCATTAAAGGTTCAGAGTTCTCCTTCCCATAGGGGCACCCTCCAGCATGTCCCCTCACAAATGAGCTTTGTCTCTGGGACCCATTCAAGGGCTCCCTAGGCCCTTCGTGCTTTGTACAGAACCACCTGCAAATACACAAGAGAAAGGGCAGAGTATCGTCCCAGGAGCACGTTTGTAACAGTTCTTCTTGTTTTGAGCATTTGGGGTTATAGTGAGCAAGGACTCCCTCGAATACATAATAAAAGTATCTTAGCCGAATTTCTGCCGGGTCCTTGCGACAGGCGACATCCAAGTGCGTACGGGTGCAAATATGCTTATTTTGGCATGCTAGCAGTTTGGACTCATGGCACCCACATTTAAATCTATAATGGCTGTCCACCCACTAGACCTCTGACTCTCTTCCCCCTCTGAACCCTTCCCTAGAATGGTGAAGAAAACAAAACAAACCTAACAGGTACCACCGTGGTATAATGCGCCACTGGCCTTCATGCCTCGTAAAACTGCTTGCCTAAAATAAACAATTAAGCCGTATCGAAAAGTTAAAAAATATTTCAAAGCACCTAGGAGCTTACTACACATAAAAATACGGATGAATGCAAAATACTTAACATATAGAGCTGTGAAAAAGCACATAAAAATAAAGCAACATTCAGACCTTTTGGCTTTTACAATGCTTGGCTTATCTCCGAGATTAGAATAATGAGGTTTGTTTGTCAGGAGTTTGTCGTACAACAGCACACCTCTGCTTTGATTTGGCTCAATGGGAATCGGTCAGTTGAAGTTCTTGGGCTTGTTGCTGAAAGAAGACTGGGGATTCGACAGTTGTAAAAAGCCTCCCTCTTGTTTCTAGGTGAGGTACACAAAGAGATTGACACAGTGATTGGACGAGGTAGAAAGCCCACAATGGAGGATCAGATCAACTTACCCTTCACCAATGCTGTGATCCATGAGATCCAACGCTGTGGAGATATCATTCCACTGTCACTGCCGCACATGACGTGCCGTGACACAGAGATCCAAGGATTCTTTATCGCTAAGGTAAGCAAAGTCTACATTTCACTCTTATATCTGACCACCCTAATTCTTTATGACTATTCCCAGCCCCAGGTGATATTAATCACTGATCTATCCCAGACGAAAATGGATAAGTTACTTACCTGTAATCCTAGTTCTCTTCCAGGGGTATCCTCATCAAAGTCATAAGCACTGAATATTCCCGCCCACGTGCGGGGACCCCGGAAATATTATAAAAATATATATGTAGATTACATATATATAGCTCCACAAATATGTATGCACATATATCATTTTTCCTCACACCAATGCAGCCCCAAAAATGAGGCTAAACAATGTAAATAATCATACATATACTGAATTAGCAATGAAATAAAAAAAAAACATTAGGTCAAATAGCCCTCGAACTCTGTGTTTTAATGAGCAAAAGACTCATAAATCTTGTAAATTGCCAATAAATATACATTGTTAGCCACAGGCTGCATTGAACAGCAATAGCATAGAAAATGAAACAATTTTCAACAAAAACTGGCACCGTGCCTTTAAGGCAGCCATGACCCCTGGCTTCCCATCATGCCTCAGGGCTGACAGTTAGGTCAGTTGTTCTTTGCATAACCCTGAAGTCAGGGCTCAACCACAAGTCATAGAACAGACCACGCTCAATTACCTGTGGAGGCGAGTGGGTGTGCTTATGACTTTGATGAGGATACCCCTGGAAGAGAACTAGGATTACAGGTAAGTAACTTATCCTTCTCTTCCAGGGGATCCTCATCAATAGTCATAAGCACTGAATAGAATAGCAAGCCCAAACACCACCTGCAGGTAAATGAGAAATACATGACCCAACCAAAAAAACATTTATAACAGCCGAGTACTCAGCTGCTAAACAGATTCCGCAAGGAGGCCTGGCCTACCTGGGTATCTGCTCTAGTGTCAGAATCAAGACAGTAATGTCTGGTAAATGTATGGACGGACTTCCAGGTCGCCGCCTTACAGATCTCAGACATGGGCACATTCTGGAGAAAAGCTGCCGTCGCAGCTCTACCCCCGGTGGAATGCGCTCTGGGAGAAAACCCCAGAGTTTTCAGCGCCAACTGGTAAGCAAGCTTGATATACGAAACGATCCATCTCGAAATAGACGGTTTCGAGGCTGCATGACTTGTTCTGATCGATCCATAGTTAACAAACAGTTGATCAGAAAGACGTATAGCCTTGGACCTATCCAGATAGAATTTTAAAACCCTTTTCAGGTCCAAAGAGTGCAAAGCCCTCTCAGCTGGAGAAGAGGGATTGGGAAAGAAAGTGGGCAGAGAATTGGTCTGATTGACATGGAAGTCTGACACCACTTTAGGAAGAAAAGACGGATGTGTCCTTAGTACCACTCTATTCAAATGAAACACAGTATAGGGTTCCTGGAACAGAGAGCTTGGATCTCGCTCACCCTACGAGCTGACGTGATTGCTACCAAAAAAGCTGCCTTCCAGGAAAGGTGCTACAAGGTAGCTTTATGAATGGGTTCAAAGGGCGGACCCATTAACTTCGATAGCACCAGGTTCAGCTCCCAGGGAGGAGAAGGCCTGCGCACTGGAGGGTACACTTTTTTCAACCCTTGCAGGAAGTCCTTTACAGCTGGTAACTGGAAAAAAGAAGGTTATGACGGTGTCCGCCTATACGCTGTTATAGCGGCTAGATGCACCTTAATAGAATTAAACTTTAAACCCTCTTTTGCCAGATATAACAAATAAGGAAGAACAACTTCTTCCTGACCCTTAATAGGATGATGACCATTTTGCATGCAACACAGATAGAAGCGCTTCCATTAACAGGCATAAGAATGTCTTGTGGAAGGTCGTCTCGCTTTGTTCAGGATGGACATGCAGTCCTGTGGCAATTCTAGATGGCTGTATTGTATGACCTCAGGAGCCATGCTGTCAAGCTCAGTGATGGAAGGTTGGGGTGATGAATCCTCCCGCTCATTTTGGATAACAGGTCCGGCCTGCATTGCAGTCTCTTGTGAAGAGCCACTGATAGATGAAGCAGGTCCGTGTACCACCATTGTCTCGGCCAGTCGTGGGCAATGAGGATCATTGTTGTGCACGAGTGTGTCAGCTTGCTCACCACCTTCGGAATCAGTGGAAGTGGTGGAAAGGCGTACACAAATCCGCCTGACCAGTCTATCAAAAGGGCATTCCCTCTTGTTCCTGGACGGTAAAACCGTGAGGCGAAGTCTTGGCATTTGGTGTTTTCGTCGTCCGCGAACAGATCTAAGGAGGGACGACCCCAAAACTGGAAGGCTCCTTCGAGCACCTCGTCGTTTAGAACCCAGTCCTCTCTGTCTTCGAAATGCCGACTCAACGCGTCCGCCCTCACATTCTGTTCTCCTGGGAGGTGGATCGCCGTGACCGACAATTTGCGAGCCAGAAGCCAATGCCAGATGCGCTGGGCCTCCATTGACAGAGTCCGTGAGCGTGTTCCCTCCTGCTTGTTTAAATAGTACATTGTGGTGGTTTTGTCCGTTTGTACTAGTATTGATGTTTCCTGAAGCGAGGGGAGGAACGCTTTGAGAGCCAGGTGGACTGCTCTCAACTCCATGTTGATGTGATGCGTACTTTCTTTGGGGACCACAAACCTTGCACTTGGAGGTGACCTATGTGTGCCCACCAGCCTTGAAGAGAAGCATCGGTGATCAAGGTCTGAGCAGGAGGAGGTTGATGGAACAGAATTCCCACCTGCATGTTCTGTTTCTTTGTCCACCATGGAATGGAAGCACGAGCTGTTTCTGACAGAGTAATCCGATCTTCCCAGCGAGCTGACTGTTGGTCCCACTTTTCCTCCAGATCCTGCTGAAGAGGACGCATCTGAAGCCTGGCATTCGGGACTAGAAAGATGCATGAAGCCATCGAACCTAGCAGGGAGGCAATCTTTCGCACCAGCTGATACTTTTGGATTATAGAGCACTGTCTCTCCTCCGAAGGAAACACTTTTCCTACCTCGGAGTCTAGAAGAGCTCCTAGGAAGTGAATCTTCTGGGTGGTTTGTGAGACTGATTTGCTGAAGTTGACATGCAAACCCAACCGGTGACAGATCTGGATGCAGGTTTTGAATTGATTCCTTACAGCGTCTGGGGAAGGACCTTTCAGTAGCCAGTCGTCCAGATACGGGTACTCGAAGACTCCTCTTCGGCGTAGAGCAGCCGCTATTACTGCAACACACTTTGTGAATACCCGGGGAGCTGACTTCAACCCGAAAGGCAGGACCTTGAATGGGTAGTGAGAGGTCCCCACCTGGAACCGCAGGAATCTTCTGTGTTTGAGGTGCACTGGGATATGGAAGAAGGCATCTTGAAGGTCCATCGAACACATCCAATCTCCCTTCCTGAGATTCGGATATATTTGGTGAAGTGTCAACATGCGGAACTTTTCTTTTTTGATGTGCAGGTTGAGCGTTCTCAAGTCCAGAATGGGCCTGAATTATGCCTTTTGTCCCTTTTCTCTGACCAAGAAATATCGGGAGTACACTCCCTTCCCCCTCTGAGCCATTGGAACCCTCTCGATGGCTGATTTTGCTAGAAGTATCGCTACTTCTTTTTTCAAAAGAATGAGCTGATGACTTAAGGTTGGCCTTGGGGGGACGGGTGGAGGCAGGTGTTTGAAACGAAGACAGTACCCATTCCGAAGTGTAGTCAACACCCATCTGTCCTGAGTAATGCTTTCCCACTCTGACATATGATGCGCAATGCTTCCCCCCACTGGAGTGGTCAACGGCGCTGGGGGAAGGAAGAACTCATTGCTTCTGCGGGGACTTGTTGGAATTATTGCCCTGGTGTAGATTTCCACCTCCTCTGGAATTTCGCTTGCGTCTGAACTGGGACTTCTGTTGCCCTTGTTGGTCCTGACCCTTCTGCCATTGAGGGGTTTGAACCCTCTGCTTGGAAGGGCCCTTGTTGTAGGAGCGGTACTTCCTCCGAAATTCCTTCTTCTTTTCAAGCCCTACGGCCTTAAGAGTGTCCAACTCTGACTTCATGCGTTGCATTTCCTCATCCGTTCTTGCCTCAAACAATGATGTACCCGAAAAGAGCAAGTTCACGATCCTAGCCTGAGCCTCAGGTTTCAAGGCCGTCAGGCGCAACCAGGAAGACCTTTTTCGCCGTCACTCCATGCGCATAGCCATGCGCTGCAAGGGTAGCTCCATCTGCCGCGGCGCTTATGATCTGATTGGAGACCTGGCTGCCCTCCAAAAGAATCTCCTCAAAATCATTACGGTCCTCTTGAGGGAGCCTCTCAATGAACCTTTGAAGAGAATCCTACAGGGATCTGTCATACCTCCCCAGAAGGGCTTCGCATTAGAGACTTTGAGAAAGGAGGCTGAGGTGTTGCAGACTCTTCTCCCCCACAAATCTTGTGTTTTGCTTTCCATATCCGGAGGCACTGTGGTTGAGGAAGCTACAGCACTGGATTTCTTCGCCGCCACAATGATCACAGAGTCTGGTGGTGGGTCAGACCTGAGGAAGAGGGGATCCTCCTCTGGCGAGCGATACTTTTTAGGAATCCTTGCTGGGGCGGCCTTTATAGTCGCTGGAGTAAGGAAGACCTCATTCACTGGATCTATGATTCCAGTTACTAACGGCAGCAGTGGCTTGGGCGCCGTTCTGTGATGCAAGGTTTCAAAGATCACAGAAGTCTTGACTTGTGGAGTAGTCATGGGCACTCCCAGTTTCAAAGCGCCCCTGCCCACAATGTCTTGAAACGGGAAAATGTCGTCTATAGGGGATACTCTTAATGGAGGACTGTCCGCCAGAGTCAGAGAAAAATCCCTGTGAGAACGGGTCGTAGATGAAGAAGTAGTCTGAGATCTGCGAGCCCGTCTCCTAGACCTCGATCTCCACCTACTGGAGCGCACTCGGGAGCGCGGGCTCTCCCTGGGTCGGGAGACTTGTTGATCCCGATGAGCTTGCAACCTGGATGCTGTCTCTTTGTCTGGAGCCCAGTGATGCAGAGGCCTACACCATCTTGGAGATAGCCTGATGGAAGGAGACTTCTGGGTGCGCTCTCTCACTGGTGAACGTGCCGGAGGAGGTAAATCCGCTTGCCCACGCTGCGAACGAGCAGGAGAATGTCTGGACCACTCACTATCCGAGGAGTAGAGGATCACATCTGAATATCGTCGACGGTGAGACTGGGAGCCTGAAGAGGTTGATGACAAACTCACCGGAGACCCCCCTCTGCATCTGGAGGTAGACCTTGTGCGACTTCTGGAAGCACGTCCGTCTGATACTCTTTTCCTCTTGGCCGGAGGACTCCTATGCACTGAGGAATGTTCCACCTCGGCAGCTGAAGCGATCTTGGGGACCTCTGCTGTGGTGTTAAGGCATGAGCCTGATCCGAGGGCTGACTAGCTGTTTTCTGAGCAGTCTGCCCCGAAGGTGACCTCCCCTGAGACCTTGGAGGAGAGACTTGCCTCGAAGATATTTCTTTTGACGTCGACCCACGCTGCTGTGACAACGACGGGGACCCTCTCGACGCCGAACGCCGTTGACCAGGTGTCGACGGAGGCTGCTTCGACGTCAAACGTCGATGCTGTGACATCAACGGGGATCTCCTCAACGTCGACCATTGATGGTGTGACAGAGACAGAGGATGCCTCAATGTCGAGCGTCGCTGACCAGACGCCGACGGGGGGTGCCTCGACGTAGAACGCCGATGACTAGGCGTTGGCGGAGAGTGCCTCGACGTCGAACGCCGATGACTAGGCGTTGACGGAGGGTGCCTCGACGTCTAACGCCGATGACCTGGCATCGACGGAGGAAGCCGCGACGTCGAAGATTGGTGATGATGCTTCGATGCCGGCTGTCTCGATGTCGAGCTCCTATGCTCCAACGGAGACCTTTCTCTCTACGCTGCACGCCCCGTAGACTGCAGCGGAGGTACCTTACTTCTCGACGCTGAAGTCTTCATCGTCTTCGCCGTCGTCAACGGCCTCTTCGACGCCGATCCCGACCCCGAAGGAGAGCAAGTCGGGACTTCTCTCGACGTTGATCGCGTCCTGCGCTTCTTCTGCCTCTTAGGAGACCTACCTCTCTCAGATAGACCATAAATACGAATTCTCTCCCTATCCTTGAGAGTTCTTTTTGATAAATTCTTGCAGTGTTCACAAGAACTCGCAGAATGAGAATCAGGGAGGCAGAGAATACACACAGGATGTGTGTCAGTCTTGACCTTCTTTTTCCCACAGGAAGGGCAGTTGTCAAAAAGAGAGGGCATTTTTGACAAAAAAATTCCCTTTTTCAGATGCAAAAAAGGTAGCAATAACACTCTATGCCCAAAAGACGTCGAGTGAAAGTAAAAATTGTAGAAATTCTCTAGTATTTTTTGACAGAAAGTCAAAAAGAAAGGGAGCTGTTGAACTAGGGTCCTGACTGAAGGAGCCGGAAAGAACAACTGACCTAACTGTCACCCCTGAGGCATGATGGGAAGCCAGGGGTCATGGCTGCCTTAAAGGCACGGTGCCAGTTTTTTTTGAAAATGGTTTCATTTTCTATGCTATTGCTGTTCAATGCAGCCTGTGGCTAACAATGTATATTTATTGACAATTTACAAGATTCATGAGTCTTTTGCTCATTAAAACCCAGATTTCAAGGGCTATTTGACCTAATGTGTTTTTTCTTTTTGTTTCATTGGTAATTCAGTATATGTATGATTATTTACATTGTTTAGCCTCATTTTTGGGGCTGCATTGGTGTGAGAAAAAATGATATATGTGCATACATATTTGTGGAGCTATTTATATGTAATTTACATATATATTTTTTATAATATTTCCGGGGTCCCCGCACGTGGGCGGGAATATTCAGTGCTTATGACTATTGATGAGGATCCCCTGGAAGAGAAGATGACTGTTCCCAGCTAAGGTGATATTAAATAACTCCTACAAGGGCATTTGATGACTAGTCCAATTCCTGGAAGATATTAAGTTTCTCTTTGTCCCAGATGATATTATGACTGTGCTAAACTCTGGGTCAAATTGCAGACTCCTCCCTGACTTGTTGATATCAACGACAAATTCCAGCCTCAGGGAATGCCTAGGGGGCACTATCATATCTGTTTATCATGATCTGTACTTGTTGTTCTCATTATGCAAATGTGATGAATCAAGTTGTTTCCTTTGTTCTCTGTTCGTGGTGTTTTATCCCTATTACCCCTATTTGAAATGCTTGCCTCTGTTTATGCATGGAAAGCCATTTCATGCACACTTCCTGGCGAAAGTTTCAATGTATTTTTGCCTCACAGAGAGAGAGGAAAGTTGATACAGTCTCCCAACCTTGATGGAACTTCATTAGCTCTCCTCGGAGGCCAACACTATCTTCAAATCATCTTCATCATTTGCAAAGCCATCACTACAGTCGTCCCCAGCTTATCCTGCAGACAAGTGTTCACCATCTCTGGGGCTCTCAGCATACCCGCAGCCAGAGCACCATCTGACTCGAGACTAAAAAGTGTAAAAAAGAAAAAAAGCAAGTCAGAGAGCCTTTCCATGCACTCAGGGCCTGGAAAAACATCCCAGTTTCCATCAGGACCGTCTCTACTCTGCTTCAATGTAGGCAAGAGCAGAAGCCTCACCTCTTTAAAGTACACTACATCACAATGCATTAACAATCAGCAAACTAACTACCTCTGCCATAACTCGTTGACATTATGACTGTTTTTGATAGAGTACAGAGATCTTCTGCCTTTTGGCTGGTTTGGGTTCTAGAAATGGTACATATACATATAAAAGAGAGAGAGCTTTGGCCCTCTCTACCTGCCCCCTTTTAGTAGCTTGTAACACGAATACCTCTATCAAACCACTGTTCGGCTTCTACAAATGTTTGGGGTGTTTTAGGAGAGACATTAGGGGAAGAACAGCACAAGACTTTGTACTTATAGTTTATTGTTTTTTCCCAATGGACACATTGGCCAAAATATCCCGGCCTGGTAAATGTTTTTTGTATATAGCCATAATGGATTGAAGGCACCATGTATGAAACAAAACCATTTGATAACTTTGCAAACAGAAGGGGTCGGATATGAAAAATATTGAGACAGACAGTTCTGGATCTTTAAATCTGGAACCTCTATCCTAAACATGAACAGTCAGAAGATATGTATAGCTACGCACAACCTGCCGGTCTCAGCTTTAAATTCCATTATTATAGCTGGCTAAGTTATTAGTGAGGGGTTACTGTATCATATGCGATACACCGCTTGGCAATATTGTTATTTTTTAAAATTTATTTAGTGAGTTCTCCATGAAGAGTATACAATCATAAGTCAATATGCATGGTGAACATACAGCTAGTACATAGGAAAACATGTGGCATACATAGAGTACAGTACATAAGGGCCATCAAGCATGAACATACGTTAGCAGTGCAGGCAATTATACATTACTGGAGCATACATGATGCAAAGAGAAAACAGAACATCATATATTTTTCATTGCAAACTGTAGCAGCCTTGGAACGCCAGGGGGGTGCAAAGCTTTATAAGAAAAACAACTGTGGTCCAGCAGGGCCACCATGAGGGAGGGATATATTCATTGGGAAGTGGAATTAGACTCTAGGATGTGTCCGCATCGTTGCTGGGGTGCTGCTCCAATAAATACGTCTGCAGTCGGCCCCAGTTGGCGCACGGGCGGGAGGATCGTGGGAGTAGTTCAGCGTAAGTGTAAAGTTGATCTTGCCAAAGAATCATATCTGATAGCCAATCTCTAAATGTGGGCACCTGTCCCCTTCCCCATCTCCAGGCTATGCGCCGCTTGGTCATGGTGAGGCTAAAGGAGACAAATATTCAGTGCTGTACTGGTATTTGTTCAGTATATACTGGTAGGGCCACAAGAGGGGATCTCAAGATAGGCATAGAGATCATAGCATCCAGGGCTGTGAGGACATGACTCCAGTAAGTATGTCTGAGCATTCCCAAGCAAGGTGCAAGAAGTCAGCCTGCTCTATTTTACATCTGTCGCACGGGCTTGTATCCGTCAAACCAAATTCGTGGAGTTTGACCTGAGTGTAGTAGCTATGGTGTAGAAATCTATAGTGAATAATTCGGAGTCGGCTATTGGAGGAGATCTGGTCTGTCTGTTTCCGTCGGCCAGTTGGTGCGAGCCGCGCATGGAGGATACTCAAAGTCACTATAAAGTGGGTGGTAGAGTGTGGACACTAAGTGTGAAGCAGTGGGAGCACGTAGGACGTGGTGGAGAGAGGCCATCGTTGCAGGCTCTGAAGAGTAGGCAGTTTTACAAGCCCGGATGGGATGCCATGGCGAAGGCGAGCATATGAAAACGTTTCCATAGTGGATGGTGGGGGATCAGGGCACAATTGTTGGAGGGTGCGGAATTTGCCATTAGTATATAGGTCTCCCCAGTAGTTGATGTTTAGTGTACGCGCAATTCTTTTGAAAAGACATTCTTGCAGTAGTGATATATCCAGGTGATAAGTGAGCGGTAGGAGAGGGGAATATAAACAGGGCGCATGCATATGGTCTCGAATACGGGACCAAGCTGTGATCGTGCAATCTATGTAAAAGGGGCAGCACTCCTGGGGTGCAATGTTAGAGAGGAAGACACCATCAAGTGGGATAGGATCTGCAAGCCAGTGTTCAGTGGCGACATGGGGAGTGTAGCGGGGTGGATGGAACCAAAAACGTGCATAGTGTGCCTGTGCGCATATATAATATAGTTCGAAGTTGGGTATGTCAAATCCACCATGTGAATAAGGCCGCATTAATGTGTCCCACTGTATGCATGGTTGTTTACTACCCCCAAACTAATCTAATCAATTCCGAACATAGGGAGGCAAAAAAATGGCTTCCAGGATCATAAGGAATGTTAAGTAAAAGATACAGAAACTTGGGGAGGATCACCATTTTGATAAGGGATATGCGTACAGCTACAGTTAAGGGAAGGGCAATCCACTGAGCAATGCAGCTTGACATGTGCTCCATTGCACACCCATAATTGATCCGCATTAGCTCATCCCGGTCCGCCATTATGCGGATACCTAAGTATTTGACATCCGCATCACACCACCCGAGCGGAAAGTCTGTTTCGAAGGGAGTAGCAGAGCTGGTCAAAGGGAATATCTGTGATTTGGACCAGTTAATATGGATACCTGATTGGCTGCCGAATTTAATGAATTCCCGCAACAATGGATTAAGATTTTGGTATGGGTCTTTAACATATAGAGTAACATCATCCGCGTAGAGTAAGATAAGTATTGGGTGCAGGAGGCACCGGAGGCCCATGTGATTATAATACTGTCTGATCTTTGCCCCCCCCCATGGGTTCCATAATTAGGGCAAAAAAGGGGAGAGAGTGGACATCCCTGGCGTGTGCCTCGGGATAAAGAGATTGAGGAAGAGGTATGTCCGTTAATCAAAATCTTCGCCGTAGGCGAGTTGTACAGGAGCCGGATCCATGATATATAGCCTACAGGAAGCCTCATACACTGCAAAATGGTGAAGAGGTAGTCCCATTCCACTGAATCGAAGGCCTTGGAGGAATCGAGAAACACTGCCACCAATTTCAGCGTTGGATTGACGGCCTGTAGATTGGAGAATAATGTCCTGAGGTTATGGGAAGTGGCTCTCCCCGGAATAAACCCAGCCTGGTCTGGGAGAACCAGCTTTTCCACCAGCAGACTAAGACGGTTTGCCAATAATTTAGCAAGAATTTTCGTATCTGTATTTATAAGAGATAGTGGCCTATAAGACTGACAGCGGTCTGCAGGTTCGCCCGGTTTCAGCAGTGATGTAATTAGTGCCTCTCTCATTGATGTAGGTGAGATCTGTGCCTCTTGGGCTTCCATGAAAAATTCCTTCAGTATTGGGAGCAATTGATCAATATATGTTTTGTAAAAATCAATAGGGAGGCCATCGGAGCCTTTTGCGACACCATTTGCATTATAGCTGCACGCAGCTCATCGTCTTCAAATGGTGCTGCTAGGAATTCGCGCTGAGTGTCCCCCAGCCAACCAAGACTGATATCTGTTAAATAAGAGTGAAATCAGGGGGGAAGGTACGCTGCAAGTTGTATAATGCCATATAATATGTAACAAAAACATTTAGTATGTTAAGACTGTCTCTATGCCTTTCCTCGTCTTCGTCCGCAACATCCAGGACGTAGCTAGAAAACCGAGATTTCCTGATAGCGTTCACCAATTCTCGGCCAGGTCTCTCGTCCTCACTGCATCTGCGGGTGACGAAATATTTACCTCTAAACCTTACCTCCCGGGTAGCAGTGTCGGTATACTCTGTGAGCTTTTCACAGAGTGTGGCTCATTTGTCATTGGAATTAGCAGCCCACATGTCTGTTTCAAGTTGCTTTATTTCAAGTTCTAGGCGTCGTAGCCTAGTCCTGATATCATGGAGCACTACAAGAGTACACCCAAATCTTCGACAGAATACTTATTTCTAGTAAACAAAAACTGTTATTTCTTCCCCTAATTCCACCTGAAACACAGTGTCCAGCAGCGCCTCAGGGGTCTCCAGCAACGTGGGGTGACAATAGAGTTGGGGGGTAGCAATTCAAGGTACACTGGTGCATGATCTGAATGTGTGCAAGCCAAATGATTAGCAGTGTGGATCCAGGGTGTCACTCCCCGGGAACAAACCCAGTAATCCAGTCTAGACCAAGTAGAGTGTCCTGTCATAGAAAAAGTGCCCTCTGTCTGTTTGGGGTGCACATATCTCCACGCATCAACAAAGCCATGTTCCTCAATAGACCAGAGAGGGTCTCCTGAGCATTGGTGTAGTGGTGAGGAAGTGGATTGAAGTGGTCCATAGAGGGGCAGAGAGCGGTATTAAAGTCCCCACCCTATATGACGTGTTTGTGGAGCCTATTTTTAGTATGTGTCCCCAGAGGATGGTAAAATAGTTGGGGTCATCTGTGTTAGGCCCATAACTGCAAGCTAGGGTGACGGATTGTGTGGCCAATGTACCAGAGAGTATACAGCTGCAGCCAGAGGGGTCCCTATATGTGCCTCCCATTATGAAGGGCGTGTTCTTCTTGACCAATTAAGTGTGCCCTGTGCGTATGAGGAGTAGGAGGAGAACACACGTGTATAAGCCCATTTAGTGCCAAAGTAGTAAGGACGCCTAAGGACCATATGTGTTTCCTGGAGCATAGCTATTTGTATGTGGTGACTGTCTAGATATGCTAATATCTGTCATCTTTTGCAAGGGTCTCGGAGTCCCCTGATGTTCCATGTGATCAATTTAATGTGAGGGAGCTCAGTTTGCGTCGGCATGTCAGATGTACCAATGTTGCATAGTGGAGTTGATGATGTCGAGTAGTAGTGCGCCCATACACATAATGAAGGCCCCGTCTAGCTGTAGTTGTCCAATATGTACTAGAACAATAAAAATGGTTCCCATCCCATTCCCTCCCCCCAAAACATAACACTTCAACAAGTGATCCCCATAGCAATCTATTAGTCCCCATGCCACCCCACCCACAAGGACACCAGCATTTTGTTGCCCAGCCAAAGGGCCCAAAAAAGACAGCCAATCTACTCTAACTATCTTAGGCAAACAGAGCAAGAAAAGATCGTAACAGTGATAAACAGAAAAAAACAATAGTATCGGGGAGCTCCCATAGAGCGGGTGCCAGGGGGCAGTAATCCCTTCTCGTAGCCTAACTCTAACTGCATTGCAGTCCCTGGGTGTCAACCCATAGTGGGGAACGCGTGGCATAAGGGGGAAGTGTGCTTGGCGATGTGGCATGTACAACTACTCACAGTGCAACAGGCATTGCAAATAGGCAGTCAATGAAAGAAGCCCCCAGGGCACTTATCTGACCATGAGTCTGTATAGGAGTGCTGGTCCAGCTGAAGGATGTTGGTGAGAGGTCTACCCGCAGCAGAGCAGTGACGTGCATGCTGACAGCGACCTATTATATGATGAATATGAAACAGTGAGGAAAAGAGCAACTTATGACGGGTAGACATTCTGCTCGAGGTCAGCCACTGGACGGTGAAGGTGATCTGGAGGTGCGGTCTCGGCGCGGGGAGCGTTTGGATTAGTTTTCAGGAAATCGTCTACCTGATTCGTGCAGAAAACATGTTTGCCATTGTGCGTGATCTGGAGCCTCGCAGGGTATAAAAGAGCGTATTCTATCTGAGCCTTCTGAAGTTTCTGCTTAATGGTGAGGAATTTCTGACGTGCCTCTTGCACCGCCAATGTAAAGTCTGGATAGATAGTGAATGCATTTCCTTGCAGCGGTTTTAGTTTGCAGGCCTTCTGAAGTGCAACATTGGGGTCATGATAATTGAGAAGACGAGCAATGATGGGTCTTGGGGCTTCTCCCAGTGGGGGCCTAAGGAGCGATGTGCACGTTCAACCACCAAATGAGGCGAGAATGAATCTTCACCAAAGGAACTTTTTAGAAGACGTTCAATGTAATTCTCCATCCGCCCTGTATTCATGCTCTCAGGGATACCCAGTATGCCGATGTTGTTACGGTGGCTCCTGGCTTCAATATCTTTGTTTTTAGATGCAATAACTCTCAGCAGTTTGTCCATTTGCCCTACCTGAGTTTGCATCTGAGTAGTGGTGTCTTCGATGTCAGATATACGACGTTCCGCCTCTTTCAATTGTCCATCATGCTTATCCACTTTTTGTACCAAAAAGTCCAGGCGGTAATTCATGGTGTTCCTTCCCAGACAGATCCGATAAACTATGTTGTACGGCTAGAAGAAGCGTCTTGACATCATCCTCAGAAGATTGCGAGGGAGGTTGTGGTTGGTCCATATTTCCAGATGCAGTGTCAGCAGAGGTGGACCATGTCGCAGCTTTTTTTGTATCGAAGGACAAGCAGAGCTGCCGGCCATCAGGTTTCCCCATCGCACCCTGCACCCCGCCCAGTTAACTCAACATCGTGGGCGAACAAGTGTCAACCAGTTAAAGGCGAAGCGCAGGGTGGAAGGGTCTGAAGCTGCAAGGGTAGGCAACTGGTTGACATGCCGTCAAAGATGGAAGTACTGTCTAGAGGCCCGCAGTCAAGATCAGGAGTCCGCTAATTGTCTATAGCATATGGCCGTCTACCGAGTTGTCTCCTCCGGAGCATGTCGTAGCTAAGGGAACTCCTACAAAGGAGATGTCGTAGGCCCTGACGTGCTGCGAAAGATAATGGGCGAAGGGCTGTGTTATGGCAGCATGAAGAGGCAGCTGATTGACGTTTCTCCCTGAAGATATGAGCAGGCGCGTGGGCAGCAGCACTGTCAGTCTCCCTCCATGGGGACGGCCAGAGGCCGCATTGGGATAAAGGATGGCTGATGCACTGAGCTTTGCGGCAGGGTGGAAGCAATGCTGGTCGATCTCAAAGTCCCAGGGTGAAGCAGAGACAAATGAATAACATGCAGGTAAGTGTCGGAGTGGCCTCCTAGGTGTTGCGCTGTGCGGGATGTCTCGCAGGCAAAGAGCAAGGAGTCCAGGAGATAGGAGATCACTCTGTGTGCCTGTACTTACGCGCCCGCTGAAGCTGCAGGGGTCTGCAGAAATGGCACGTTCCTCTCCTGAGATCAGTGTTCCAGAGCTGCCGTGCACCACACCATCCGTTCACCGGAGGCGAGTACAGGCATCCGAAGGTGGAAGTAGCAGCGGCAAGTCAAGGGAAAGGCCAGCAAGGAAGGAGGTTGAGCGAGGCAATGAGGCCCCAGAGCAGGTCGCAGAGGCCCCGGATGAGCGGGAGAAATGGAAGAATTTGAAAGCGGGCAGGCAATCAGCAGATTAGCCCCTAGGGCATTGTTCAGTGTGATATGACCCACAGGCAGTGAGAGAGGATTATGGGAAGCGGGAGGGCACAATGTGCGCCGTTACTCATGTATCCGATCTAGAGATGGCACGTCGCACTCCGGGGATGAACGCTCCGGCGTCACCGCACTCCACACCGCCTCGTCACAGGAGATGAGCTCTGTCTCTTGTAGGTGGAATGAGCGGTCGCAGTACTGAGTGAGGAGCCAGCAGGGAAGGAACTTACGTGTGGCGTCAGGGTCGCAAATCAGGTCATTCTATGCTGGGGCCTATTGCCTCGTGGGACGCTGCGGGGCTTGAGTAGTCGCCGCAGCCGACCAGATCTCCAACTAAAGCGCTCGCCCCAACACGTGCAGCCCGCACCCTTCCACAGCTGGAGCGGGAGAGCTTTGGGAGCCGCCGCTTTTTCCCCCGAAGGTAGCAGATAGTTCAGTGGCCAAGTATACACCAGCAAATTCAACACCACTGCAGTAGAATTGAGGATTAATGGCGGATAATGTCACCAAGCTTCCCGAGCCTCACCGGTGTGCGGCAATCTTGGATGTGCGCCACCTAGCGCCCCATCGCTTGGCAATATTATTGCATCCACTACATGGATCTACCACTACATGGTAAGGTAAGTATATTTAATATTCACTATTCCATTTATACTAACTACCAAGGGAAACTACCATTGGATTTAAGAATAGAGACATATATATGTAAATTACAAATGGAAATGTGGATAACTTCTAAGTTACCGGTTCCGACTTTAGAAGAATAACTTAGTGAATATAATTCCTTCTAAAAGCATATATCATTAACCAGTAGATACAGGCAGGTGTCTCCTTCCTCCCATCCTTGTCTGCTGTCTCCTTTCCACAAAGCTTCTTCTCCCCAACCAGTCTGCTCTCTTACTCCCACAATATTGTTCTGCCTTTCCTCTTCTCCGAGTGCTTCCTTCCACGATATTTCTGTTCCTTCCCTTTGCCTGTCTCCTCGCTCCCTTTTTGTTTGCTTCATGCCTCTGCTACTGTCCTTCCTCCCAGTCTTCTTTTTTGTCTTCCACTCCTATGGTTCTCCCTTGCCCCCCAGTTTCCCTTTCTTCCTTCGATCAGCCCATTCTATGTTACCTTCCTCCCTTGCACATGAGCTCTCTCCTTTGCTTTTCCATCTCTCCTTTCTATTCCAATGCCTCATTCCTACTCTCCTCATTCCCGCCTATATCCCTTCCTTGGCCTTTATTGCCCTTCTCCCTGCCAAGGCTTTTCTTTTCCTTCTTTGTTCCATCTCTCCTTCTCCAGTCTCCCCTGCCCTTCCTTCATCTTCTCTTAGTATTGCTTCAGTGTTATAAAAACGCCTGGAACAGGTAGGTGAAGTTCACGTAACTCTTTATTACGGCCTCCACTCTGGAACCTCTCACACGTTGCTGTCAAGGCACAGCCCACGAACTCTGACAGTCAAGCTGCCTTGTCAACATTCCAAGGCAGCCTCTGGCTCAACTGTAGGAACATTCCAAACTGTAGCATGAGGAAGGGGGCAGAGAGAGAGAGAGAGGGAGAGACCAAAGAGGGTACATGGAAATACAATAGTGCAAATAGTGAAAGTGGGTAAATTATAACACATCTTCCCCCCATAAAACAATGAAATATAATTCTATTGCATATCAAAGTCTTTATGCCATTTGGGTGAAACGTTAGGTTTTCTGATACAGCTCCTAGGATGAGTGACAGTCTTCGGGTCCCCCAGATGTTAGGAAGTTTTCATGAGTGGTGTTCTCTGGGTTCGGGCATTTAGCCAACCAGTCCATGCTCCAGTTTTGCCCATTCTCAAGAACCACAGTGTTGTATTTGATCTATACTATTCTTCTGGGTTCATAGAACTTTGATTCATGATCACCTGCGAGAGTGGGTTTTTTCACAGCGACCAAATCGGCTACAGACCATTCTCTGTTTTTTGTTACGCTTATGATCATATCGGTCTTTGTAGTTGGCTGGATGAGAAGCTATTTTAGGTTTGGCCTTGTCAAAAGTGTGTGCAGTTACCTCTCCCTATCCAGGTGGGAAAGAATTTTGTACTGGGTTTTCTTCTCCTGAGCAATGAGAAAGGGGATATCCCAGTGACCAAGTTGGGGGTGGTGTAGTGTGCCCAGAGCATATCTTGACTAGAGCGTTCAACAGGTAGGCTGTTGATGCAAGCTAGCTGTATGTTCTCCTTTACCATTCTTTTGACTCTTTCGACTAAGCTGTTTGCACGAGGACAGTATAGAGCTGTTTTTAAACAGGTTACGGCTAAGCTGGTTAGGAAGTTGAACATGGCTGACGAGGTGAATTGGACACCGTTGTCCGTGACCAGGGTGGGCGGAATGCCTTCAGTGGCGAAAGTGTCTCACAAAAAATTGATTAGGGATTCGGTAGTTGTTTGGTGTACCATTTTAATGACTACCCAGTGAGAGTGAAAATCCGTCAGAACAAAGGCAAATCTTTTGGTGACACCTCTCTTATTGATCGGGCCGATAATGTCCAGTGCCAGTTTTTCCCATGGTTTGTCCGGAATGGAAACTGGGGAAAGAGGTGCCATTTATTTATTTATAGAGCTTTATATAGCGCGAACGTGACCCACGAGGGTATCGGAGCGCTTTACAGTAGAAGAATAACAATGGATGAGGTAGTCAACACAAACAGAATTGTCAATTTGTCATAATAGAAATATAAATGAAAAGTATATACATAGACAAAGTAGAGGACCAGCAATAGAATCTGCAGAAAGTTGTGCATTAGACAGTTACTGAACGTTAGGACATTGTGCTATCAGACAAACATACTTATTCCTAGATCGATTAAAGTAAAACATTTTTAAAAAGTAGGTATATAAAAGTAAATATGATCAAACAGATCTACATCCAACGAAACATTAATCTGCAAACAATTGTAGAGCAACAGGGTTGTGATGAAAAGTCTTACACTTAAATACAACCCATACTTAAACTTAGGACATGCAATTGTTCATTAGTAGAGGTGATTCCATGCACTAGTGATGATAGAGAGTTCCAAATCTTTGGAACAATCCCTGAGAAAGCTCTGCAGCATGTTCTCTTCTTCCAGAAGGATTGTGGTTTCAGAAGTAAAATGCTCGTACTTCGTAGTTGTCTTCAGCCTCTAGATTTTTCCAACTTTAGCGCCAAGTAACTGGGTGTCGTTGTGAATTGCTTTGTGTGTCATGCACGCCACTTTAAGGTGTATTCTTGCTTCAAAGGCAACCAGTTCAGTGCTTTCAAGGTTGGTGAGATGTGACTGTTTCTTTTGGTTCCTGATACCAGTCTAGCCGCAGCATTCAGAGCTGCTCTCAGCGGTGCAAGCCTGCATTTAGGGAGACCAGAGAGGGTGGTGCTTCCGTAGTCTAATCTTGGTAGTACTAGAGCCTGTACAGCAACTTTTAAATCAGCCTGAGGGAGGAAGGGTTTAAGTTTCCTTAATATACTCATCTTGTGATTAGCTCCCTTGGTAGCAGTAGAAATGTGCGACTGCATATTCAGATGTTTGTCAATGGTGATACCTAGGGATTTTGCTGAGTCTATGATGAGGGTGACACAGTCAAAGAAAGCTAGGTGTTTTAACCAGAGGTCTATCTTTGGAGTGTAGTTTGGAGGTGAGATGAGAATGAATTCTGTTTTTTTGGTTTCAGCATCAGGTGGTTGTTAGTGAGCCAGCTTTGCGTGTTCAGAAGCGTAGTGTTCAGAACAATGAAGTCATCTGGCGAAGTGATTTTAAGGTATAACTGGGTGTCATCCGCATATAAGTGATATAGAATGTTCGCAGATTTCAAAGCCAGAGGCTCTATTAACAGATTGAAGAGAATGGGTGAGAGGGCAGATCCCTAAGGCACACCAAGAGTGACCATGGATGGTTGCAAGAGTGAATTCTACATCTTGAATCTTTGAGATCTGCTATTCAGGAAGGAAGAGAACCAATGCAGCACAGTGCCCGAGAGGCCCATCCTTCTTTCCAATAGGGACAGGAGGTTGTCGTGCTTGACCGTATCGAAGGCAGAAGACAGATCAAGAAGTATCGAAAGGCAAGATTAATTTCGATCAAGCATGATTAGTATATCATCCATAATGTGCGTGAGTGCAGATTCTGTGCTGTGTCCACTTCGGAAGGCCGATTGGTGACTGGTTAAGAGGTTGAAGTTCTCAATGTGATTACATAGTTGTATTTGAACATATTTCTCTAATAATTTAGCCACGGTGGAGATATTTGGTATAGGGCGGTAGTTGTTAGGATCAGATGGAGAGGGGTCAGCCTTCTTTAGTATAGGATTGACCTGTCCAATTTTAAGACAGTCCGGAATGGCACCTTGAATCAGGGAGGTGTTTACAATTTTAGACCATAATGGTAGTATAAAGGTTTTTAAAAGCTTGAAGGGCAGGTGGCAAGGGATCCTAGAAATGATTGGAAGCGTTGATTGCTTGGAAAGTGTTGTAGATAGTTTGTTGAGGGATTGGCGAGAAGGTGTGCCAAGAAGCATTGTTTTTAGTGACTTCCCATGGGTTATTAAAATGAGCTTCGGATAAACCACCCAATTTGGGATCTAGTGCCATAGGTTGGGGGGGGGGGCAACTTTGATTGGATGTCTAGCTCAATAGTTCTAGTCTTTTCATGGAAGAAATTGGCAAGCACGTCACATGTAGGAGTGGCCAGGTCATTTAACTTACTATAATTAGTTATATTGCAAGATTGTTGCTTGACGATTTCAAAGAGTTTTTTTTGGTCGGTTGCTCGCTTGGTTCAACTGAGTTCGGAAAAAGTCTGCCTTTGCCTTAAGAATCTTCCTATTGTACGAATTCCTTAACTCCATCTGGGTGCGTTTAGTTTTGTCACTGTTGGTGCATATGGTGCAGTTCTTGACTTTGGTCTCAACCATAGAATCCATGTTGGGGAACCAATAGTGCTCTCTGAGTCTATTTTTTGTAAGGCTTCTCCCTAAGTGGACCTCATGAACCAAGTCTATTTGTCTTTCAAACCTTCTGGGGGGATGATATTGTTGTTTCTCCATATGCAACCATTATTCAAGTTGATTTCATGTCTTACTTCCCAGAATTTGTCTAGGTCAAAGCTGACACTTTTATGCGAAGCTGGCTACCATTGAATTGTATACTCTTCAAGACAGGAAAGTGTGGCATCTTGGGTCATGCACTCGAACCATTCATCTTGCTTTATTGTGGAGGTGTGGACCAGTAAAATGGGAAATTCTGATGTTTCAAAGTGTTCTGAAAGATCTAATGGTGCCCTCGAAAGGAAGTCAGCTGTGGTGTTGAGGTCGCCCGCTACATATTCAAGTTTAAAAATGAAACTCTCAATTCCTAATACCCATCTAGCTACCCTGGGTGTACTGTTGGCTGAGCCCTTAGAACTGAACATGTAAATTAGGGACTTGTGATCGGTGCGAACAGTAAACTTATGTCACCCAAAAGCAGGCCTGGGCTTCCCTCTCTATGACAGAATAGTTCCTTTCTGTGTTGTTAAGGGTGCGGGAAGCGAAAGCAACAATGCGTTCTCTCCCACTGATGACTTGCGAGAGGGTTGCTCCTAGGCCTTTATTGCTGGTGTCGGTGGTTTGAATGGTTTTCCTGGAAGGGTCGAAAGTGCACAATTGAGGGGCATTTAAAATGTTTCTTTTAATTTTGTCAAAGGCTGCCTGGTGCACCTCTAGCCATTCGAAAGGAGTATGGTTTTTGGTGAGCTCCCTGAGATCGTTTGAAATATCAGAAAAGTTCTTAACATATTTTGGCCATGTATTCTGCAAGACCCAGGAAGGATAATAGTTCTTGCTTGCAGGTGGGTGCAGTAGCTTTTTTGACTGTGTCAAGGCGGCTTAATTTAGGTTTAAATCCATCCCTGGATACGGTGTGCCCATGGTAATCAACAGTTCCCACCCCGATTTGGCATTTTTCCTCTTTAAGGGTAAGACCCGCCTCCTTGAATCTCTCGAGGACTGTCCTGAGAGAGGAGTCATTTTCATCAGATGTTGCTCCATAGATCAAGATATCGTCTTGGAAGCATATGGTTTTGGGGACCCCTTCAAGTAAGTGCTGAATTATTTTTTGAAACACTGCTGCAGCAGAAGCGAGTCCATACGGCATTCTGAGGAACATGTATGACCCTAGTGGAGTGGTAAAAGACGTTAATTCTCTGGAGTATAATTCTACCTTGTGGTAGGCACTTGAAAGGTCTAGTACACCGAAGCAGGTGGCCTCCCCCATGGTACTTAAATCCTCTGGGATACGTGGAAGTGGGTGTCTTTCAATGATGAAGTTATCATTAAGGTCTCTGAGGTCGATGCATAATCTAATGCCATTCCCGTGGGCTTTCTTGGCGAAGACCACAGTTGCGACCAGTGTGGTGCAGTGCACTGGTTGTATAACATCAAGGGACTCTAGTCTGGCCAGTTCAGTTTTTAGGGGTTCCCGCTTAAGGTGAGGTATGGGCCTCGTTTTGTGTGCAATAGGTTTGGCATTGGGTTTCAATTTTATTTTATGTTGGAAATTCTTAAGGAGTCTTAGATCAGAAGAGAAAACATCAGGAAATTCTTTGACAAAGGTTTTACCCTGGGTGGAAAAATCAATGGTGAGAACTTGCTCTGGGTTGTTAGGGTCCAATTGTATGCCTAACTCTTTTTGGTGTTGTCAACCCAGGAGATTGGACCCCTCCTCAACGATGTAGATTTTACCAAGGGTGACACATTCTTTGAATGAAATGCAGGTTTTGACCATGCCCTTCGAAGGGATAGATTCTCTGGTTTAGCTACTTGGAGAAATGTCAGGTTTAGTTAATTCACTTTCTTTACAGGGCTCATATTTTTAAAGTCAGTAATGTTCGCAAAGGTGAAGGGGGAACAAGAATCCGCACGCATGTTGATTTTCTTGCAATCCAACCCTACTTCGCATTGTGGGTAGTTTATTTGATTGACGGTGCTAGAGTTGCGAACTTGGAAGACAATCTTCTTCACTGAATTTTAAGCTCAGGAGTGATCGCCGCACTGACCTGTTTACTGTGACAAACTCTAGCTAGATGGCCTTTCTTATTGCATTTCTTGCAGATAGCTGATATGGCTTGGCAATTGGGATTGTTGGCAAGGTGTGGTTGCTAGTACTGCACCGGTAACATTTAAGTTTGTTAGCGTTGTTGTCACGAGTAGAGCTGGGGGGTTTAGCATTTTTAATTTTGCAAATATTGTTTCATTGATAGTGTCAGCATTCTCTGATTCAACAATTTCTGACACCTGGCTCTGTACTGATCGGGAGTGTTCGGGTAGCACAGGACTAGATCTAATTTTTCTTGGATTTTACTGTTATTGGTGCACCTCACCATCTAATCCCTAATAAGGGATCCGTTGAGGTCTCCGAATTGGCATAGCTCACTTAGGCCTCTCAGCAGAGCTACGTAGCTGGAGATGCTTTCATGTTTTCCTTGGACCCTACAAAAGAACTTGCGACGTTCCAGCACAATGTTGACTTTGTCTCCAAATTGAATTTCCAATTTTATTAAAGATGATTCGTAAGCATTTTCATCTTCTTCTAGGTCAGGTTCTGGTAGAGTATCAAAGACTTTCCTCCCATGGGTACCCAGATTATGAAGGAGAATGTATTGTCTTCTTAAAGTACTGAATTCCCCTCTCCCCCTCCCCCCATGGCAATCAAGTACGACTCAAAGATCTTGACCCATTCTTTCCAAGGAATGTTGGGTTCCCCACATTCATTTAGAAAAGGCGAGGACTGGGTCATGTTAGCAGCCGCCATTTTGGGAAACCAAACACCGAGAGGGAACCCCGGGGAGGTCAAAATATTACAGCTGGGGTAAACTGGAAAGTTCTAATTAAAGAAGCTGAAAGAGACGATGTACGATGCAATGTAAAATAATTTGTACATAAAGGGAGGTCTGCCTGTCACCGCAAATCGCAAATGGTTGTAGCAGATATGTAGGGGAGGGACCCAGGAGATGACGCGCAAAATATTATGAAATGTGCGTATCACTGGAGTAAGGTTAGCATAAGGTAGTAGCAAGAGTGTGTGAATCACTGTGGAAGAAGTGGCACACAGGTGAAAAGGCGGTCCGAAGTAAGAGATCAGGAGATAAAGTGAGAGTGTCACTGAAGAACTTGAGACCCGCAAAATGGTGTGCGCGTCACCGGTGAAGTAAATAACAGGATGGCAGCTGAGCAAAATAAAATAAGTAAAATGCCAAGTTGAGAGCTGTGCCAGTCAGCGAACTGGGAAAGAAACATGTAGGCTACACATCCAGCACTGAAAGAACAAGGAAGACGAAACCCCTTAGTGAAAGTTGTGCCTGTCAGCGTGAATGAGGATGGCAGGCAAATAATCAAGTGGAAGAATTGAATTACAATCCTTAGTGAAAGCTGTGCCTGTCAGCGTGGATGAGGATGGCAGGCAAAAATAGGTGGAAGAATTGAAATGCAATCCTCAGAAATATTTCCCACACGCTGTGAGGATAAGACACTGAGCACTATATTCCTTGAAACAGCAGCGAGGATGGCAGAGGAAGTTTCAAGGCACCTTACACCAGCGGGGGAAGTAAAGTAAATTAGCAGATACCAGCAATGTTTTTAAACTGACTGAATATATTCCCACGACGATCGAAAAGCAACAGCTGTGCTTGTCAGCGGTGATACCAATGACAGACAGTAGGTGGCAGTGGAAACTAATAAAAGCTCCCAAGGAACTGCAGATGCTGAGAGAAAGCTGTGTTCTTTTGGCAGTCTGTGACGCAGAGACACGAAACTGAGAAGATTACACACATTTGACGAGGGCTGCCCAGCGCTCCCTCCCACAGCTCAAGGGACTGTCAAAGGCGGCAGGGATGAAACGCGCTGGAAGGCTCCTATAAAGCAAATCCACTGAAGGAGGCTCACTGGCTCAGTATTCTTCACACATGGTTGCTGCCATACAAGCGCCGCTGTGAAACGAAGTCCAGCCGCAGTGCAGATTACGTTAAATGCGAGTCGGCATGAAAGAGACCAGGGTTGGAAATTGTAGACACACTGCCACAGATGGCTAGAAGACAGTTAACTGCGGTGTGTTTGTCCACAATAAGGTGCACAGCGGGAGGAGGAGGGTTAAAGACTGTCAAAGACTGGCTATCCCTGGGAGGAGAATTCCAGCCAGATTAGAGAAAAGCTGTACCCAGGTGTCACGCAGCGATAGTGCTAAAAATGTTTCAGAAGTGAGGCTAAAGCTGTGCCTGTCAGCGAGGAAGTCAGCTGGCAGGCGACACAAACCGTATCCCACGCTGAAGAAACGATGGAAAACAAAGTTCCAGGGCAGTAAATCGTGTGAAAAGCTGAGCGCTAGTAGCAATTCTCACTGCATTAAGGTTGGCGTGAGGAAACAAAGCGAAGGGTGAAAACACTGTGAAACCGTACCTCAACCTTGTGGGCCACAAGGTATATTATATACTTGACGTTAAGGATAAAGGCAGAAGGGAAGGAGCGCTGTCCTGCTCCCTTACGCAGACCAGTCGTCGCCAGTGTAATAAAGACGCCTGGAAACGGTAGGTGAAGTTCAAGTAACTCTTTATTACGGCCTCCACTCTGGAACCTCTCGCACGTTGCTGTCAAGGCACAGCCCACGAACTTTGCCAGTCAGGCTGCCTTGTCAACATTCTAAGGCAGCCTCTGGCTCAACGGTAGGAACATTCCAAACTGTAGAATGAGGAAGGGGCAGAGAGAGAGAGAGGAAGAGACCAAAGAGAGTACATGGAAATACAATAGTGCAAATAGTAAAAGTGGGTGAATTATAACATTTAGCTTTTTCTCCTTTGTTCACCTTCCCTCCCTCACCCCGCCTTTGTTTTCTCTTCGCTAATCTGCTGTCTACCTCCGAAGTTCTTAAACCCTTTGCACACTGCAATGGACCCTTCTTTTAAAAATCATCCATTTTTATTTCTTTTTTTTCTTCAGTGTGCAGAATTTTAATCTAGACACAACCTCACACATAAGTGTGCACAGACATATTAACAATCATCCTTATCAGGTGTGTTACACCAAGTTCCAAAATGCACAGTTTAAAAAAAAAACGCCCAGGATTTTTTGTAGTGTTACATGTTTCGTCTGTGACAGACAGTCAAGTAACAAGTGATGCGTCTTTGTGCAGACTTTTCATACCTGCAATACTGAGTGTACTGGTAGTTACAGAATGAACGCAGGCGAATGAATCCCATCTGATCCTGTGGAGTCTTGTCTTCTCTAGGGAGTCGGGATTTTCGCCAACCTGACCTCAGTGCTGAAGGATGAGACTGTTTGGGAGAGACCTCACCAGTTCTACCCTGAGCATTTCCTGGACGCCGACAATAACTTTGTGAAGCGAGATGCATTCATGCCTTTCTCTGCAGGTAAACAAAAGAATGCACCTTCTTCCTAATTTAACATAGTGATTAATCAGCTGTATTGGTTGTGGTAAAATTGGGGGCTGAAGGTTTTATTTTTACTGTTTCTGACAACATGCACGGGTAAATAATATCTACGAATGTGCCAGCTTTAGATACATTTTCTTTACAAAAAAAAGCACCTCAAATGTTGGGTGAACCTTGGCTAATTAATGTAAGTGAAACGGCAGTGGTTCACACTAAACACATTCAAAGTTTGATTATATATATATAAAACACAGCAAAATTACTGTACATAATGATTTGAAAAGAGACTATTATACAGGATCCAGTTGCAAGAAATGTGTTATTTCCAGCATAAACCACATAACCAAGCGGATATCTCACAGGAATAAGTGTGAAGTGATCCCCAAACCAAGTAGCAGTGAATAAACAATGCACAAAAATTCACTTGTATATTAGTATACAAACTGCACTTTAGTTAGTTCATTAAAACAGGCCCTTAATGACCTGTACACTAGTAAATCATGAAATGGCAATCAGTTTGCAATATATGTCGATGACGTTTCAACCCCTAATACAATTTACCGGTCTGCCCTGGACAAAGGTATACCTGGTGGACCTGCAGGTGCCCATGCAGAGCGTGATCCTGAATAATCACTTCAGTGTAAAAGGTACATTAAAATACTCACGGGTGTAGAAACCTATGAAAGAAATGGAAATTGCCCAAACTGCTCAGTTATAACCTCATTCATTGATGTGGGCCATGGGGACCAAAAATAAAGTGTAAACCAAAGTCTATACATCATTCCACTGTTTCTCACCCGTAGAGACTAATCCCCGTGAGTATTTGTAACTTATCTTTTCTCTGAGGTGATTATTCTGGATCATGGAGAACGAAGAAAATGTGTCCTCGTTGTAGCTTTCTAGAGCACTAACCTAATTTCTGGGAGAAAAAAGACTCCACTTATATTGTTAATTTATAAAAGAAATACTTTGAGTTTTAAAGTTTTGATTCCATCAACATGACTACAAGTGTGCCACAGTTTTGTCCTAAAATCTGAATATTAGCGCTTTAGTTATTCATTAGAACACTTTGGGGAGAGATTGAGGGAGTAGGGGCACAGACTCGAACAACAGAGGGCGGGGGTGGGAGCAGGGACAGAGACGGCAAACTGACCATGTCGGATAGGCGGGAGGGGCATTGGCAGCACAACAGACCACGTTGGGCAGGCGGGAAGAACAGTGTCGGAACAATAGACCACATAGGGCCGGTGGGAGGGCAGTGGCATCAAAAAGGTAGGGGGGCAAGGGCATGCACATGGACAACAAAGGGCAGAGGGAGGGGCAGCTCAAAGGACCACAGAGTGCAGGAGGGAGGAATCGGGGGATGCACATGGACCACGGAGGTGCAGGGGGAGGAAGACAAGGGCAGCAAGCTGTCCACGCAGGGCAGGCACTTCACAGATTACATAATTAAAGCTACTGCTCCTCAAATTATTCTATTAACCGCTAGTTAATTGTAGGCCTGGGCAGTAAATTCCGTTCCGCTCGCGGAATTTGGGTAATTTTGTGTTCTGCGTAGAACGCAAAAATGCCCAAAATTCTGCATTCTGCGATTTCGCGAAATGTTTTGCTTGTTCGCATTCTCAAAGAGGGTGTTTGCGAGATATTTCCCCCGAGCACGCAAACGATTGCGAACAGGAAAAAAGCATTGCGAACAAGCAAGTCCGCATGTTCGCGGAATTTCTGCGTGTTCGCAGAGATTTTTTACAGTTTCGCAGAGATTTGCGTAACGCAATTATGCAAATTCCGCCCACCCCTAGTTAATTGTAGGTAGTGTCATATCATATAGAGCGTAGATTGACTGTATATGTGCATGTTCACACTAGAAATAGTGTAGTCCTAGAAACAAGTGTGATTCATTATGTTAGAAGTAATATGATGCACAGTGCTGCTGCCAGGGAAGTTTTAAGTGCAAGCATCAGTTGATTTAAACAAGGTAGAATTTAATTGCAACTAGCCTGCCTTGCTGACTAACATTGCTAATAAGATGTGGGTTAAAATCAAAGACCTGTTACCAAAAATATGTGGGAAGAAGTTTTTTCTTAGAATACACTGTTCACCTGTGGATTTCTATGCACAATCTGCGCACTCTTCTTCTCAACAGATGCAACCTTTAGAAACTCTTGCAAATAACTGAATGAGAATCTAATATCTCTCTTCCTAGTCTTTTCATGGCATCCTGATCAGAGCTCTGGAAAAAACATCTTTAATTATTGGTCACTGAAATGAAATTTGAGCGTGTATTATTGCTGTAGACATGCGTTCACATGACTCTAACAAGATGAAGTCAGTTTAGTTTTTGTGTTTACTTCCTGTCAACTTTGTATCCTTGTCATCCACGCCATTACCCTGACCTGTGACATAACAAGTAGATAATCATTTAGTAACAAAAATACCAGCCATCTTCAATTAGAAAAGGTATTTTCTCATTTGATTCGATAGTCCCACAACCCTGATGTTGACTGACCAGATACAGACATCTCTGGTAACTGAAACAGGATGGCGGTGGAACAGTATATGTAGAAAAAGCAGCGGTAGATCCCTGTAAGATGACAACCCTGCTCATAACAATCCCTCTTGAGTAATTGAGGAATGGAGGACTATCCTCCTACACAAAAACATTCAGTATCGGGAAAAGAAGCATGACTGTCTAAGGTACCAGTATTAAATCCAATGGGGTACATTACTCATGCACTCGACTGTTGCACTGCGGTAGAGGAAATTTTTCCTTTGTAAACTCTTCATAATTCCGTCATTTTTATCAATATATCCATTTTAAACCAACATTTTTACTCGTGCATCTTCCTTAATTATGCCACTACGGAGACAGCATGTTTGCTTTCTGAATTCTTTATTCGTCATTTTCAAACACCAAACGTCACCAATCCAGGCTTTAATGTGCACTTTTTAATTAGGGCACTCGAATGTTTCATTATTTTTCACGTTTTGCTGGAGGTTTCAAAGGGGTGGAGTCAATTTG
Source organism: Lissotriton helveticus (assembly GCF_964261635.1). NCBI lineage: Eukaryota > Metazoa > Chordata > Amphibia > Caudata > Salamandridae > Lissotriton > Lissotriton helveticus. The sequence continues at coordinate 1,832,014,015 of NC_136057.1, forward strand.
GAGGGAGCACGTTTTTTCATTCACTGTGATGTGGGGCACTATGGGTAATGATGCCAGAACCCAGAGACTGAAACGACGAGAGGCCCTCTCCCGGCACCCCATAATCTAATTTATTTCTAGCCCTGGCCCTGCCTGTCCCAGTGTTCCACTCCCTGCTGTCAACTGTCTGCCGCTCGCCGCCAGTGTGCTGGTCTGTGATGGAATGCTACTCTGGAACCTGTATGCTATTGAGACGGTGCCAGTTCCTGATCATTCTTCAACTCTTAAATGAAGGAAAGAACATCTGAAGTCTTCAGCAGGAGGCCAACAAAGGACCCCTGTTTCCATGAAGGTTGAGGCTTCGTCTCAAGATCACTATTCTGCCGTACTCTGACCTGTCTGGTGACTCCACGCCATTTGTGCCATCTACAAGGGGGAAACGCGCTCCAGACCGAGCTACCGCCGCGCCAGGAGACATCAGCGGCAGCGGAGCGGACTCGGTACCCCAGGGGGCCCTGCTTCAGCGCACGCTGTGCGCGTCATCATCTAGCGCCAGGAGGCGCCTCAAAAGCCAGGCCCACCCGCAACGCGGGACGCGAGCGGGACGCCGGGCGAAGCCCGGGCCAAGGGCGGGCCCGTTTTAGCCCGTTCTAGACAGTGAGAGACTGGACTGGGCCACCCCTCTTTCCTCCACCTGCGAATCTACTTGTGGTAAGGCGACACAACTCTATATCTGAAGCGCAAGTGGCCTGTTGTTGTTATAATTATATTTAGGGTTGTGCTGCTTGCAATTGACTGACTACAATGTCGAAGCAAAAAACGCCTGTAACTCCGGCTAACAGCATGGATAATTATCTGGTGCAGGTGGTGGCAAAAATTAACAATGTTCGGAGGTCTTCATTGGGAATTATTGATTCGCCACCTTGTGCCCAAATGAATCAATCAGGGGTATTTCACTCACTTAGTGACGAAACCTTCCCCACCGATCCAATTGAGGACCTTAATGATTGTTCCATTATGAATGTATCCACGGCCTCTATCACACAGCAACATGACCCTTTTGTAGATCTAATTAATTTAGAAGAACAAAATGTTACTACAGCTATGGAGTTAGTACCTCAGAGCAATACCCCTCCGACTCCGGTCCCTGCACCAAGAGCAAAGAAAGGGACCGCTAAGGCTCCACCTAGAAGAGGGGGCTTACGCTCTTCAAAGAATAAACCTGTAACTCCCCTTAGAGGAGCAAAGAAAAGGGTGGAGGACAGGATAAGGGAAGACGAGTATGAAAGTACAGATGGGGAGGATACCCTCTTAAGTAAACTTATGGGCATACTTGAGTCTACATTATCTGGGTTAATGAAACCCCTTATATCAAAGGTAGACCAACTTGCAAACAAGGTTAACAAGCTAGAGACCCTCTTAAGGAAAACTAATGAGGGGGTGGGGGAAATATCAAATTTAATAACAACTAAATGTGAACTCATAGAGGCTGCAGGGAAATCTCTCGGGGGGATCATGAATGTAGATCCACCAGTTCCATCTGACCAAATCCAACAAGTTAGCTCTGGGCATGGTGAAACCCCCGATATGGCTTTAACTACAGATCCAGCACAAGCAGCACCCAACACCACCTCTGAGCTTTTTAACCTAGAAACTGGCCCAGTCGAATTAATTGTGGAAGCCTCCCCCTTGATTCTAGTACTTGCAAACACTCCATCGTTGAATATAGGACAGATCGAATCTCCAGATTCCTTAAGACATAAGGCCCTTCAGTGGCTTGGTAATAACATGCATATATCGCCCTGGGGCAAGGAAAAACTTTCTGATGATTTGCTCACAGCAAGAAGGGTCAAGTGGATAGGTACAAAGGTAAAGAAATTCCAAGGGGATTGTGTGGTTTTGAACTTCAAGAGCCCTGAAGTGTTGCCTGATGTTTTACGGAACATCTTCCCCCCACAACTTAGAACAGCAGAAATAGTACCCTTGACTCTGGATTTCTTCTATAGCAGAAGAGGTCTAGTAGCTAAATCTAGCATATTAAGAACTAAGTGGACTGTTGTGGGAAATAGAAGGGCCAGGGTCAATCCAGCAGGCGAGTGGGGGCTAAATTTGGATAACCATTACACAGTGTTGTCCGACTTAAATGCATGCGATTGACTCGCATGTGTATCTATTGCTCCTCCTGAAGCCCAGTTGGACCAACGATACGATAAGACTCTCTTCTTCTCAGATGAGCCTCTATTATATAAACCATCTATGGCCTCTAGTGTATTTTCCACTGTTGTTCCAGAGGAACCAAATAGAGTGCTGTTGGAACAAAATGCAGCACTTGAGGTAATCAAGAAGTCATCTTCAATGAATAGAGTCGTAGTCCCAGGGATAGTTCCCGTAGAAACAGTAAATACCCCTGATATTGTTCAGACGTGCTATCAAAAGGCCTTATACCCATTATCTATCATCTCTTGGAATATAGCGGGAATCGCAAATAAGTTAAATATCCCAGATTGGGTCGACTTTATCGACCAATACGATATTGTTATGTTGCAAGAAACTTGGTCGCTTGTACCAATTTTCCGGCAAGGGTATTTGAATTTTTATATTCCAGCTGTAAAAAATAGAGTGGGTCGTCCCTCTGGGGGCTTGTTAATTTGGGTACGCCAAACTTTGAAAAGTGTGGTCAAGCGAAGGTCTATACCCTCTAATGATATTCTAGCACTGGATATTAACTGGCAAAATGGCCAACAATTGGCCTTGTTCAATCTTTATTCCAGGGGAGTTGTTAGAGGTAAATTATCAGAGACCTTGACGATTCTTGAGCATCATATTGAAATGCTGCCAGTGCTACCTCATATAATAATAGGCGGGGATTTCAATACCACCTTCGAACCTATGGGCGAGGAGGATAGAACCTTGGCAGAAGATGAGGATATAAAGTGGAGAATTCCTCAACTAGATATCCCTGCAATTAAGAAATGGAGCACAGTAGCTATTCAATTGAAAAGCTTTTGTCTTTCTAGAGGGCTCAGAGCAGTAAATGGGCGGGTACCGTCGGACCCTAAGGGGAAAAATACTTTTGATAATGGTCGATCGGCCAGTAGAATAGATTATATACTACTGGATGTAAGAGCTTGGGATAGATTGATAGATATGGAAGTGAAGGACAAATTAGAAAGTGACCATAATCCTTTGTGCCTGACACTCCATCACTATCATGAAGTACCCGACCTCCCTAGAGGGGATCAGACGGTTACACAAGATCTTGTAAGCTCAAATAACCTCCGCCATTTGAAGTGGAGTATGCTCCTAGAGGACATTGTAAAAATAGAGACCCTAAAGGAAACAGTGGTGGAGGAAGTCTGTAAGATTAAGTCCCATTATGGGATGACTGACTTCGCAGATTACATGATGGCTGCTCATGAGAAAATGTTTTCTAAAATTCAAAGTTTTTTTGTTAAAACGGTAGCCTCAAGTAAAAAGAGAAAGCCCCAAGAGACTAGAGGGTGGTATGATAAGAGCTGTAGGGTTGCACGAGATAATCTTAGCACGGAACTAAGATTAGGAAATGCCGAAGCAGTAAGGCTTGCGAGAAACCACTACAGACAGGTCCAAAAAACAGCCAAGAAGCGTTGGGACGAGGATTGTTGGCAAGAACTTAAGGAGGCGTGTGCCTCAAAGGACTCCAAGCGTTTCTGGGCCTCAGTAAAATGGGCAAAGGGTGGCATAGCACCCCAGCCAACTAATTATGTCCCGAAAACCGATTGGGTAGAATATTTCCGACCACAGTATGCTCGTAACCCTATGTTTAATACTGATTGTCCTCCTCATCAAGTTTATTACAAATCACCAATTTTCACTGAGGGGGATGTGAGTGTAGTACTGGATTGCGTAGCAAGGGGCAAAGCACCAGGTATGGATGGAATTCCGGCAGATATTTTTCTATCTGATCGGAAATCCTGGTGTACCTACTTTGTAATGCTGGCTAATGCGGTGGCTATGGGAGGGAAAGTGCCTGCTTCATGGAAGGGAGCTGAAATTATTCCCATATATAAGAAAGGTGATCGTTCCCAGGCTAGAAACTATAGACCCATTAGTCTGATTGACACTGCACAAAAACTAATGGGCCGATTAGTCCAAAACAAACTGCAGCAATGGATTGACGAAAAAAATATTTTGTCACCCTATCAAGCAGGGTTTCGTCCCTCAACTAGTAGCGTTGATCAAGTTCTCCACTTCCTAACCATCTACTGGAGAAACGTTACTTTAAAGCAGGGGCCATTGTATGCAGTCTTTGTGGACCTAAAAGCAGCTTTCGACCTGGTCCCCAGAGAAATGCTCTGGAAGACCTTGTCGGAAGTGGGCCTAAGCCAGGAATTGCTTACACTCCTTGTTCGTCTTCACGAAAACAACTTTGCAAGAATAAGATGGGGCAAGCAAGGAGAAGTAACTGATCCCTTCCCAGTAGAACGTGGGGTAAGACAAGGGTGTGTCCTAGCTCCTACCCTTTTCTCTATTTATATAAATGGTATTGTTGAACATCTAGAAAAGGTTGCTAGTGATGCCCCTGTAATTGCTGGCTCTCGTGTACCAGTTCTCATGTTTGCGGATGATACACTCTTACTTTCCCGCACCCCTAGTGGGCTTCAAAAAGTGGTGGATGCCTTTGGTGTATTCTGTGATGGGAGGGGCCTTGAATTGAATACCACCAAAACAAAATTTATGTGCCTCAACCAACAGTTCACCTTTAAAGGTGTAATAAAATACAAAGGTACACCACTGGAGAGAGTGGATTCTTTTTCCTACTTAGGCATCACCCTCCAAGAAAACATGAGCTGGAAGCAACACATAACCATGACCTTATTAAAGTTTAGGCAGCTAGCAGGCGCTATCACACTCAAACACCGCACCTCATTGACAAAGCCAGTAAACAGTGTGCTGGAAATCTATTCTATGAAAGTACTGGGGGCTTGTTTATATGGCTCTGAACTATGGGGTTTCTCCAATTTGAGTGAATTGGGACGAGCTGAAAACAGGTTTTTACGAGGGATTGTGACGGTCCCTCAAAGTACACCGACAACCCCGTTAAAACTGGATCTGGGAAGAAAATCTATAGAGGACATAGCGAGGTTACGTCCTCTCCTATATTGGAGAAGGATTATGGTGACCCCAGAATTAAGTCATTATGCAACAGCATTGAAGGATGTCATCAAATTTGATTGTTTCCACAGTATTCCATGGTTAAGGGAGCTTCGGGAACTCCTAATAAAATTGAAATTGGACTATCTGTGGGAAGTTGAAGATGTAACCTGCTTTCCAACAAAGACTAAATTAAAAGAACTATACTGGGAAATGGTATATCTTACAATGTTTAGTGACAGTACAAGTTCCAATCTAACATCTCGCTTCTTAAATATAAAAATGTACCCTTTCTGCGAACCTTTCTGGGATATTATTGAAAAACCCCATGATAGAAAACTTTATTTCCAATTTCGCATAGGTGTACTTCCACTGAACGCGTTTAAAAAGCACTGGTCCCCGGCATGGGACGAATATTGTCACCATTGTAATGAACAAACTGAACACATTTCTCATTTTTTGTTTTGTTGTCCTCTGTATTCGTCTCCCAGACGTAAATGGTTAAAACCTGTGTGCTCAAACTTGGGAACCCGTAGCCAATCGGAAGCTCTCAGGATACTTGAAACTGATTGTTCTACATTTCTTGTGGTTGGTGTAGCAAAATTTCTAGCATGGTCCTGGTTAATTCGTACCCGATCGTTAATGGCAATTGCACCTTAATGAAATTATGTATTTTGCATTTTGCCACATGGATTATACTATTTTATTTTAGGAACCTTACATTTTTATGAATTGCTATAACTTGTTATTATCAGATCTATTTTTATCATGTATTCATTCGACATTTAATGTTTAATATGTATTTTTAGAACTATTTTTAAATGTAGTATTTATTGTATTAGGGTTAGGTGAATGCTTTTATGACAAATGTCGAATAAAGCTTTAAAAATGAAAAAATGAAATGTAATGATGTTTACCGGTATGGCACACAAAAAAGAGGGGGCGGAGTGGAGTATACTTTGATTGTTCACAGGTGGGATATTGTTCGCTTCAAAAACGGCATGAGCACGAGGGAAATTCATTCATAGTACTTGTCATGTGGAAGTGAAGAGAGGTTAAGCTGCGGGCAGTGGTGTAGAGAAGGTAAATAGCATGAAGGGGGCCTCGTAGCCTAGTGGGATTTGTGCAGCTGGGAGGGAGTCATCACTTAAGGTTATTGACAACTTGGGAGATGGTAGGGTTCGAGCACGCAGGGAGTAATATGGGTTAGTGTATACATAGGTTGTTTTTTGTTTAATGAAGGGTAAAGTTAGAGTAATCAGTTTTTGTGAACCACTAACGGTCAAGCAGCCAGTATAATAGCGTCTTTATCTGATTTGCAGTTAAACCCCTGACGAAGAATTTGTAGAATTCGAAATGCATTGGGAAGCACGTTGATTTCAGAAAACCACTTTTGAAAAATGTTTGCCCTCACATGCCTCCGTTAAAGCCTGGATTGGCGACGTTTGGTGTTTGAAAATGACGAATAAAGAATTCAGAAAGCAAACATGCTGTCTCCGTAGTGGCATAATTAAGGAAGATGCACGAGTAAAAATGTTGGTTTAAAATGGATAAATTGATAAAAATGACGGAATTATGAAGAGTTTACAAAGGAAAAATTTCCTCTACCGCAGTGCAACAGTCGAGTGCATGAGTAATGTACCCCATTGGATTTGTTTCAAATTGGACCGTGATGAGGTGTTTCACGGTATCTGTTTGCACGCATTTCATCAAATGAATTGAAAAATGAGAGTTATTTACAAAGGGAAGGAGTGCAGTGGCTCAATTCTGACTTTTTCTTCTAAGGTACCAGTATGCCATTTCCCTGAAGGCAGACTGTATAATCAGATATGAATGCAGAATACAGATTTTTGAGACCATATTACTGCCTGGCAAAATGATGAGAGAGATCTTGTTATGCAATGTGTAAAGAAATGCCTCTTTGTACCTGATTGATTCTCGAACATTTAATGCACCAAGGGCAACTAGTATAATTTTGTGAATTTATATACAAAAGTGCTAGAAAAAGACATGCCCTAGTGTAACCAGTCCCCAACTCCATCGAAGTCAGACTATAAGGGTCTGGGGGTAAAAATTGTTAATAGGGTTCTATAACAATCTGCTGTGTAATATATGTAAATACACACCAATATGTACAGTAATGTACAGTTTTGTAGTCTAAATGTTTGTTTGAATATGTGTTGTAAAAAGTGTATATGAACACTAGCCTCAGGTGTTTGACAAAAAAACCCTCGGACTATTATTCAAATTGATTCAAGTGAAGCAACTTGCAAAAGCGATTATAAATAAATATATCACAACACCCACAAAATTTAAAAAAAGTTGGGTGACATCCGCACTAAATAAAATAAGCGGCAAAAATAAAAAAGAGACTGGGTTCCTTTTATTTTTTCAATCTTTTTATATGATAAACATCCCCCACCCCCAAAATGTTTGGGCTGAAGCAGTTGGTTTTTTTTTACTCTGAAGTGCACTGAGCCCTGCTGACCAGGCCCCAGTGCATGTGCTCTGACCTTTTACATATATTTGCAATTGGCTAATACATGATTGGCACATTTAACTGACCTGTAAGTCACTAGTATATGGTACCAGGTTTACCCAGGGCTTGTAAGTTAAATGTCACTAGTGGACTACAGTACTTATTGTACCACAACTGCAGTGACAAAGTGAAGACATGACTCTAGGCCTGCCACTGCAGCCTAGTCGGGCACTGTTTAAGCTGCTAACTCGACATGGCAAAGTAACCCATTTGCCAAGTCCACATTTTCCATTTTAATTTTTATATGTCACCCCTAATGTAGGCCTTAGAAGTCCATAAGGCAGGGTGCAGAATATTATAAAGAAGAACATGTTTCTCTTATGTTGTCTTTATGTCCTGAAAGTGAAAAATCACTATTGTCATTTTCACTTCAACAAGGCTAGTAGTCCCATTGGCTAACATGGGGTTACACTGGCCCAATCGCTAAGTGCTAACTTCCATTTGGGACCACTAAATATAGTATTTCGAGGTATCAAATTAATTGTTATATTAAACTCAAAATATTGCTGAAATTGGTTTTAAAGTAAGTCTTAATATAAAGGTGCATTGATAAATTCACCACGTTCTTGCCCAAAGGTTCTAGTAGCCGTTTCTGATTAACTATAGCAGTTGTCACCTGAGACAACCTGCTGCCCTCCTGCCAAAAGGTGTGAATGGCTCCCAGGAAAGGGGAACAAAAGGCCTGTTGGTTGGAGGAGGTATGCCCCCCATCTGACAGGATGGCCAGAGGGATGTGGCAATAGATGGGCAAGCTTCAAAGGTCCAGGTGCCTGTCACAGGCAACTGCAAAACATACTTTAACCTGCCTTTTTCTTTGTCCAAGTAGAGAGGCTGGCATCTGTTCCAGAGGGGGAAAACCTGTTGCAGGATTGGTTTTCCAGGAGGACTTGCATATTATACTGGATGCTTTTCAGGGGTGCGCCCGTTGCTCTGACCAAGGAAAGGTTTAACATATTGGATTTGGGACGAGAAATGTACTGTGAGATTGATTAGTGTCAATCCCCCTGAAAGTAATGAGAAGAGCAAGAAGGTTTGCCTGTCGGAATTATACCCTCATTGGTTAGGGAGTCCTCCCCACCCACAATCTCAAAACTGATATAAAAGTGACACCCCTAGGTACCAGCCTCAGATGGCTACTGGACTTGGTAAGAACAGAAGAAGGACTGTAACTGCTGAACCTGTAGACTTCAGAAAGAAAGGCTGAACCAAGGAGGACTGCACCTGCTGAACCAAAGACAGGTCTTCAGAAAGAGTGACTGCCCCTGCTGTGCCAGCCATGGAGAGAGACCCCAAGGGCTAGACCTGCTCCCACTTGTGCCAAGGACCAGTGAGTGGACTCCAAAGGCTTGTTTGCTAACCTCCTTTTCAACACCAGAAATATAAAAGCTAAAGAAGCTCTGCATCTGCAAAGTGCCCAGCTGACTGGGTACAACTGGACTTTCCGTGGACCTCACTGGTGCAGCCTGTGATACTGAGTCCCAGGACCCAGGAGATGGCCCCAGGTCCTGGATCTCGGATGTTGCTAGAGTGTACACTTTCTCCTAAAAAGAACTGCAACTTGTGAGCCTAGAGCTCAACGATAACAGTTTTAAAAAAGAATCAGAGGCTACCACACTACCACTACTCAGCTCCCCTTGATCGTAAATGTATCCCTGTGCCGCTGACTTCAGATTGCACCTGCTAAAATGTTTTTGTGCTTTATGGATTGCCTCGAACACAGGTCAAGAACCAAGGCTCATACTGCACCATCGGACTTTGTGTGTCCACTGACGTCAAGCCCAACACCTAATCCAAGCTGCAGAGGACCTTGCTGATGAGCCTTTTCGACGAAGGAAAGAAGGGAAGCTCCTAAGTGCAAAGGTAAAAGTTTGACCGGGACCAGCCTCGCCCTTGCATCCGAACTGTGCATTTGAGACACAAAGAATACCGCTACTAGTGAAAAGCAGTGATTTATGACCCTTTTTGAATGAATTGCAGTGATTTATAAAAACTTTGCAAACAGTGGGGGACTTCACTACGCCAGAAGGGGTTTATAAGCATCATCAGGGGGGAAGAGAAGTAAGTGCCCCCATTGCACTATATAGCGCCTCTGTCATCACCGCTGCATGGGCCACCGTGCGAACAGTGGGAGACTCCAAACCCCAGACTTCACTACACCAGGAGGGGCATGTTTTGACCAGCTGCAGAGGGAACGAGGAGTAAGTACCCCCGTCGCACTATATAGCGCCTCTGTTATCACAGCTGCACAGGAGGCCGTGCTAACAGTGGGGACTTCAAACCCCAGACTTCACAACGCCAGGAGGGGTGTTTTTTGACCAGCTGCAGAGGGAAGGAGGAGGTAAGTGCCCCGTCCTACTATATAGCGCCTCTGTCATCACTGCTGCGCGGGATGTGCACGGGCAAAGCCCGGGCCAAGGGTGAGCCTGTTATTGCCGGAAGAGGCTGGGATGGGCCACCTCTGTTGGTCCTTCCTACTCGATGGTCACAGCAAACTTTGCCTGTCTTATACACTACAGTGACATTGGCGTGTTTATCCGGAGTTATCAGACCCTGAGGCAGTGGCGGTTAATCTATAGTGTTCTTTGTATGTATGTAGTGCCATGGAGCTCTGTCTATTTGTGAGTGAGCCACCTTGTGCAAACCAAGCTTGTCTCTAAAAGCACGTGCTCTGTATAACCATTTGTTTTGTAGTGCTTGATTATAGTTTTCATATTTGCGTTGAGGACATTGTGAATTTATTAGTGATCCACTATCAATAAGCTAGGGGGAACTTGATTGCCATCAAGGGCAACTAACGGGGCCTGTACAACAAGACAAATACTTGTTGAGAGCTCCATTTTTTACTTGGTTTTAGCGGATTTTTTACTATGGCAAAGCAACAGATGTACCACTTAGAGGGAAAATGTCTAAATTAACATAAAGTGCAGGGGATAATTGTACCTTGACAGAAATAGACTATTTTATTGTCGAGGTAGAGACCATGTTGGGAGACCAGAGCAAAACTAGCAATGACCAACACTCTAAAATCACAAGATTTTATAAGAGACACACCCCGAAGCTACAGACTTTTTAAGTCATACACCGGTCCCCATGGTATTGTCTGATGGGCAAATGGCAGGATCGTTCATGCCTGATTTTCAGGGGAATTCAGCCCCTTCTAGTACTCAAATACAAGCTGCGCCTTTGTTTGAGAAACCACCTTCTGCTATCCAAATACCAATTGAAGTAGTGGAAAGAATCCCTTCTGTCCCTTGTAACAACAGATTTTCTCCGCTGGCTTCATTGGAATATTTGGAGATAGAGGCCTTAGAAGATAACTTGGCCAGGTCATTCAGTGAGAGAACTCACTACTAGAATTGAGTTGCTGTCAGATGAGATCAGAGAATTGAAAGGCCTTGTGAAAACATTGATGCTGAGTTACCAAGCTCAAAGAGTAGGACCTAGTGATAATTCGGTTCACAGTAATATCGTGATTTCTGATCAACTAAAGAAAGACACTGATATGGTCCAGTTCTAGAAAGTACCAAATAGGGCCCTGAGGCACATGTCAAGGTGCGCACCCATGGGCCAAGTACCATACTGCTACAACAGTGTGCAAGGAGTGGGTCCAGGAGGTTCTGGATTTACCATGGCGAGTAGGCCACAGGCTAGTGTTAAAGAGGGATTAAGTTTCAATAATGAAGCAAATTGACCCTCTACTCTGACTTAAATTGACCGTACCATAGGACCTTTCTTGAGGGATCACTTCAACAATCACACTCTTGAGTTCTATACTAACCAATCCCAATTGTTATATAGAAGTATTCCATTGTTCAATTGTCTGAGCTAATTATCACAGCCCCCAAAGAAAATATTAACATATAGCCTACCTAACTAATGTCCCAAAATTGCATCAGGATACAAGGGAGGATGATAACTCTTTAATAAATAAAACTATACATTTGATAAGACATGATTGCCAAAGTCTGTCACTAGTAAGGGTAGAAATACTAAGTGCCGAGCGCATACAGAGTAACACTGGAGGTAAGGATAGTATTAGATTATGTCTTAGAGCAAAGGAAATGGTGGATGGCCCTATTTCGATGGACTTAAGATAAGCACCGCCAAACCATTCATCTTCAAAATATAAATTGACTATCTGTCCACCAGGTGTGGTAGGGGATAAAGGACCAATAATGAATCCCACCACAGTTTCAACAGAGCTCACATATTCAAATGTTCTTTCCAATGTACCATGTGTTGCCCCTTCTAAGGGTCTAGGCCCAAATTTCAATGAAGGTGAGGCAGCATCAAACCGGGACTCCTCCTACAAGGGCTGTACTCACAGCATGTAATTCTTCTGTTACGAACTGCCCTTTCCATTTGATGCCAGTATCTGATCTAAAGTTTACTAAGGGTACCAATAGGGTTGAAGCCTTACATAATGAAAATCCGTTTGATGATTCCATTGATGATGTTACGTGTACCATGCCTCTTGACGTAGAGGATAACTTAACCAATAGGATGGGAATTGCAGCCTTATGGAATGTTGCAAACCTAAGGCAACAACAAATAGTTTTAGAATGGCAGGATTATACTGATAAATTTCAACTCTGCCTTTTTCAGAAAACCTAGGGACTGCAGCCTCCCCATAAAATAGTGTATAAGACCATTTTTGTAAAAGTGGTACCCTACACATGTTGTATATCATCAGGGGGACTTGTTATATGGATAAAATTAACATTGAAAGTGTGGATTGAAATCTTGAATATTGACTCTCTTGATATTTTAGGGTTATGTGTACATATACTTAATGGTCATATATTGTACCTATCTAATGTATACATTAGACCGAGTGATAGAACAGGGGGTCTCTAGTTGGCAATGGATTGCACCTTTGTCCAAATAGGGACCCTTGCTTCTAGTGAGGGTAAGGGAGCTTTGTCCTATTGAGTGGGTGGCTTGGCCTACTACCTGTGTTAGTCTAAGGGCTGCTACTATACTAGCAAAGTCTCTGGTCATTGTACTATATTTGACATCAATGCGCAGGTTAGTCACTGAAGATGAAGACCCGAGAGGGCCCATTGTAAATTCTGGTCATCAATTCTCTAAGTGTGGTCAAGAACGTTTTGGCCTGCTTGGGTAGTTGATAAAATAGGAGACTTCAACTCCTAGTTGGGGTTATATCACAGCACTAGGTCAACATGGTCTTTATTAATTACTGCTACACCACCCCCAAGTTAAGTGTGGGGTCTTGTCACCAGACATGCTCAGAGTGCAGGTACTGTTGGGATGTAGCTGGAGCCCAGTTTGTGACAAAATATTTCACATTAAAATGTGCCAATCAATTCAGGAATCTCCCAGTTTTGAATTGGGAGTTAATGCAGAAGGAGCCGTGCATAGGAAAGATTGACGAAGTTGTGTTTTGAGGCCATCTGTGGGGTTCGGTGGTTTCGGTTTTAGGAAGAGGGGGAGTGAGCATTTCATTTCAGATAGCTCACATAGCCACTCCCAAAGAAACAGTTGTCTTTAGCCCACTCCTACCCAGGAAGTCGGATAGAAATCCATCGATCTAGCTGCTAGGGGAAGTCATATGTTCTTCCTCTTGTGAAGAGCAGACTCTAGGCACCTGCTGGAGCTCTGATTGATATCCGGGTAGTTCCACAGTTACTGTTTTCCAATGACCTAGTTTTGGGTCATGGCCAGTTTATGGTCCAGGGGGGTTAACACAATTTACAAGCAGAAGATGATTGGAACTAGGCGCATGCACATGAGTGCATATCCTCCAGCTTATGAGCAGGGTGACATGTTCAGCTTATTTAGAGTCCATCCCGGAATGGTAAGGAGTGGAAATTTGCTAAAAGAGAGAGAGCAAGCAGAGGTTCTGAATCACAGCCTAGACTGGTACTCCTTCGGTGTTTTGCTGTAGTATCTATCAGGGATATTGTTTTAGTAGATTAGAAAGAAGGTGGGCGTGCTTTCTGGTTCCATTATATTCTCATCACAAAATGTAGATTTTTACTTGGTTGTCCCCCTGAGTATAGAATTCACAATATCAATGGGACACAATAACCAGGACAGAATACTAAATATAAAATATTGAGAGGTGAGTAAGTTGTGTCCATCCCTAGAGTATGTGCTAGGAGGCTGGATGAAACCTCCACAACAAGGGCATGTGGGAGAAGGGTGGGCATACAAGCACCAGAGACCTTCTATTTAGACTGAACATGAGTTTTTTTTTCTTCTCACATATTGTGGTATTCGGTTTGTTTGGTAAAAATATATACCAGCACCCTAGCAGCTCCCAAAGACTTATTCAAGCTAGTTAAAACAAAAGTGTCTGTGCTCCCTGTCTGCAGTGACGGCTTCTGCATGTCCCAGTTACCGCTGGACATATTACACTGGATGACATCAGCGCCTGGACCCCCTCATATCCCAGGGATGGGGCAGCCACTGTATCCCGTGTAACATGGGTGAGTGGACGAGGATCATGCCAGCCCTGAATGTGGCCCACTCACACAACACACATTAAAAGGGAACCCCCCCCCGTGTGCCTTGGCTGGCTCGTATGCTGACCCACAAATGGGGGAGAGTATTCCCTATGGCAACGCCCCTTGATCTGTAGATACTATAAAGCCCTCGGTTGTTTCCTGATTAACAATATGCTTTCCTGTGCCTGGGCAACGAGGCCTGTTAACATTGGAAACAAACATTGTTTCCTTCAGATCAGTAGCAGCGCCGCCTGACCCTCACACATAGCGGTGCTGATGTCTAATCCTCCTAGCGCTTCAATCCTGGGCCTCCTCTAAACACCCTCCTCGCACCTCTGGGGTGCATGAGGCCTGGTGTAGGCCACTGTTGCAGTGTTCTTTCGCACACACCGATCTGCTGGGCTCTCACACAGCGGCTACATGTCACCACCCCCCTGAAGTCGAGCCCGACGCCCCTCCTCTCTTGCAGGTTTTGTTTGTAGAGAGGGTCCCGCACCCCACTTGAGGGGTCTCACTGCCCGCAGGTGCTCGTGACATCTGTTAGTGGGGTGTCGAGGGAGTAGCATATCCCCCAAACACTGTCCACGGCCATGGCAGGTGTAGAGTTGCGCTCTAGTTCTCGCGTGCTAATTCACGATGTAGCGCACGAGGACGCCATTTTGTGAGCGTCTGCGCATGCGCGCAGAAAAGGTAAAGTTATAGAGAACGCCGGGCGCTCTCCCGCGAGTATATAAATAAATAACCAGTTCCCCACAAGCATTTCATGTCTCATGGTTCATTGTTCCTGGCAAACACCCATCATTACAGTGGCGACGAGGGCTGGGATGCCAGTGAAAGTAAAACGAGTGGGGAAGAAACCATCAGGACCCAGCAACAGCACAGGAAGGCATAGCCCCAGGCAGAGGCCCACCACGAGGAGCTGCAAGTAGGCGGACAGTCACCGCAGCAACACAGAACAGCGGGGGAGCGTGGCAGAAGCGTGCAGGAAGGGGGAGAACGACACCCACACGTCAAGGTGCCAGAAGCAGTGGCACAAAGCAGCAGAAAGTACGGCGAGAGAATAGCGACAATCCACAGAGGCCCTGGCGGAACTAGCAAGACGCAGAGAAGGGGGAGCAGGAGATCCCCGACCGAACCAAGCGCAAGGTGAGAGCTCGAACGCGCCAGGCAGCCCGAGAGGTCCAGGGGCGGAACCAGAAAGACGTGCCACAATGAGCGCGCAGGCGTCTTCACTCACGACGCCGATCCCGTTTTTGCCAAAGCCTGGAGAGCCTCAAATGAAGTGGGAGGACTGGAGAGAGTACTTCAAGAACTATATTGAAGCCCTAGAAGATGAAAATGGGGAGACCTTCCCCAGTGCGAGTAAGAGAAGGATACTCCTGCACAACCTAGGCCCGGAAGGTATAAGGGTCTTTCAGAACCTGGTGCCCACACCCAGACCAAATGCAGACGACGATGTATTTAAGCACGCTATCGAAGATCTCGACAACCACTACCGTCCCGCGGTGTGCGTTTCTATCGACCGTTACAATTTCCAGCAGAGGAAACAAGAAGCCGGCGAATCCATAGATGACTACGTCGCAGCGTTGAGGAAGTTGGCGGTAACGTGCAAGTATGGGGCCCTGCACGACGAACTCATAAAAGATCAGATAGTCATGCACACCACCAACAAGACAGTACAAGACAAATTGTGGGTAAACAGAGAAGCTTCGCTTAAGGAAGTAATAGCCATGGTAAAAAAGGCAGAGTTGTCGAAACGGTGTGCCGACGCGGCTAAAAGAGAGGCTGTCCAGAAGACCATGGTGAACAAGGTGGATGACGCAGAGCCACCGGGAAGGAGTAAAGCCACAACGACGGAAGGAAAAGGGCCAAACAAGTAGATGGGGAAACCAGGACAACCATGGAAGCAGAACAAAGAAAGCAAGACCACGTGCTACAGGTGCGGAAGCCAGGCCCATGCAGCCCAGGACAAACGTTGTCCGGCGTTCAGAGCAAAATGCATGTTCTGCGGCATAGTAGGTCACTACGAAAAGGTATGTCGCCGAAAAATGAAGAGACCCATAGTAAAGTACGTGACGCAGGATCAACAGGAGGAAGAAGAAGAACTGGACGAGGAAGACAATGTACTATGTGTGGAAGGACAAGTGCTGGGCATTGACTGTAAGTGTTCCCGCAAACCACAATGCGACATGGTGATAGGAGGAGTGAAAATGAAGGTCGTAGTAGACTCGGGATCCCCGTACACCATCGTCCAAAGAGCAGTGTGGAATGAAGAATTAAGACCCAGCTTGGGCCCAAGATTAGAACCACCTGATATACGACCGGTGTCGTACACAGGCGAACCCATTCCTATGGTCGGATACAGAACCCTAACCTTCGAATTCAGAGGAAGGAGTGCGGAGTGCAAATTGTATGTTGCTGAGAAGGGCCCATCAGTCTTAGGATGGATGGACCAAGGTGACCTGGGGATAAAATTGGACCCAGGGGGGGACACGCAAGTGCTGATGACAGCCCCAGAGAGCTGGCCGGACCTGGAGAAGATGAAGAGCGACTTCCCGAAAGTGTTTGGCGGGAAGGTCGGCAAGCTGGAGAAGTTCACACATAAGATAGTACTCAAAGAGAAATCCAAGCCTGTATCCCACAATGTCAGGAACGTGCCCCTAGCCGTAAGGGAAGCAGTACAGCAGGAACTGTGCAGATTAGAAGAAAATGGAATCATCGAGCCAATAGACAGCTCGGAGTGGCTGGCACCCCTGCTGGTAGTGATGAAACCTAATGGCAAGGTCCATCTCTGTGTAGACCTTCGAGAACTGAACAAGTGCCTAATCATGGAAAAATTCCCATTGCCTCGCATAGAAGAAATGCTGGCCAAGACGAAGGGGGTAAAGTGGTTCTCCACCATTGACCTCACTTCCGCCTATCACCAGATAGATCTACATCCAACAAGCCGGAAACTGACATCCTTCATAACACCCTTCGGATGCTATCAATTCCGCAAAATGCCCTTTGGCCTTGCTTCGGCAGCCGCGGTGTTCCAGAAACTAATGCACCGCCTCTTCAAGGACATCGAGGGTATCCAGTACTTCCAGGACGATATACTGGTGATGGGGACAGACCGGAAGGATCATGATAAGAAGCTAGACAAGGTGCTTCGAGTGCTAGAGAACAATGGCCTGACAGCAGAATGGGAGAAGTGTCAACTCGGAATGACGTCGGTCACCTACTTGGGACATGAGATAGGAGGACACGGCATCATGCCTAAATGAGCAAATGTGAGAGCAATCTGCGACGCTATGGCCCCAACCAACAAAGAAGAGGTGAGATCCTTCCTAGTGATGGCCGAATATTATAGTAAGTTTGTACGACACTTTGCCACCAAGACGCACCACCTGAGGCAGCTGATAAGGGACAAAACGATGTTTAAGTGGACAGAAGAGACACAAAAGGAATTTGATGCCTTAAAGAATGACATTAGTCAAGCCGTACCACTACAGGAATACGATTCTCTTGGACAGTCGATATTAACAACGGATGCCAGTGAGAAAGGACTGGGAGCGGTCCTCATGCAGGAGAGGAAAGATGGAACGATGGAGAGCCTCAGTTTCGCCTCGAGATCCCTATCGCCCACAGAACAGAAATTTAGTGTGATCGAGAAGGAGATGCTGGCGGTGGTGTGGGCCATAGGGAAGTTCCGCCAATTCCTATGGGGCACGAGATTCCAACTCAAGACAGACCACAAGCCGTTGGTCAAAGTGCTCACCTCGAGTGGGCATGCGAGTGCCACGCCACGCATTGCCAAGATGACGTTGAAATTGCTAGAGTACAGGTATGATGTGGAATACATACCGGGGACCCGAAACAAAGTGGCAGACTACCTCAGTAGAGCTTCAGCTATGGAAGGAGCTCCCATCCCATCTGCAGAAAACGAGGAGATGGTAGCAGTGATGGAAGACCCAGAACGGGTGATAAGCAATCAGGAGTGGACCCAAGCGTATGAAGAAGACAAGGACATCTGCGAGGTCAAGGAGTGCATAATACATGGGTGGCCAGAGAAGAAACGATTGCGAGGAGAGCTCCGGAAATTCTATGAAGTCAGAGAAGCTGTCAGTGGGTGACAAGGTATATTCCTGTACAGGGGATACAAAGTAGTCCCCCCGACAATGCTGGTCCCTCACTTGTTGGCGTTACTGCATGAAGGACATCTAGGAATTGTAAAAACCAAGATGAGGGCGAAGCAGATGTACTGGTGGCCAGGAGTAAACACCCAAGTGGAGATACACGTGAGAGAGTGTGATCAATGCCAAAGAGCGTACAAAACCCGAAGCCCCTAAGGCCGGCCTTGGGAAAGTTCGCCCAACCGAGTAACCCCTGGGAAGAAGTGTCTGTAGACATTCTGGGACCCGTGCTGGACACCCTGGGGACGCCTAAATATCTGTGCGTCCTCATTGACAAATACTCGAAATGGCCGGAGGTGCACATACAGGAAGAGATGGACGCGGAGACAGTGCTTAAGTTCCTTACTTCCGTTTTCCTCAGGGAAGGTATTCCAAGATCTATTCTGAGCGACAATGGACCGCAATTCACCTCTGAGAAGTGGTATAAGTGCGCAGAGAGGAACGGGATCAAAATCAAGCATACCTCCATATACCATCCTTCGAGTAATTGACAGGTGGAGCGGTTCAATAGAGTCATAATGGGGTCCATGCAAGCTGCCATCACGATGGGTAAAGACTGGGAGAAGGAAGTACAAAGTATGATGTGGGCCTACCGCATCACCCCCACCAGCACAGGGTATAGCCCTTTCCAAATCTTAAGAGGAAGACACCCCTTCACCAAGGACAATGTAGCATGGAGGGAAAAGACAATCACTAGTAAGTGGTGTCCTGCAGTGGTTCAGCACAACCTAGAGAAGGCCCAGAGGATATATACAGAGCACTACAACCAGAGGAAAAATGTGAAGAAAACAGCCCTTGAGAGAGGGGAATGGGTGAGAGTCAAATTAGCGGTACTAAGAAGAAAAGGAGACAGCAAATACAGTCAACCACTACAAGTGAAAGAAGTGTACGATAGAGCAGCATTGCTCAGTGACGGGAATGTGTGGTCCCAAGACCGCATGTCCAAATGCAACAAGATACTACAATGGTCCCCGGGAGAGAACGGGAGGACACAACAAGACCAAAGACAAAGAGAGAAAGAGGGAAGTACCCCTGCAGAAGAAGAGGACCCAGGAGCAGAAGGAAACCGTGAGGAGTCTGGAGACCAGGGAATGCCTGAGATGGGGGAACAACATGGTGGGGAGAGTGTGAAAAGCAGTGATTTATGACCCTTTTTGAATGAATTGCAGTGATTTATAAAAACTTTGCTAACAGTGGGGGACTTCACTACGCCAGAAGGGGTTTATAAGCATCATCAGGGGGGAAGAGAAGTAAGTGCCCCCATTGCACTATATAGCGCCTCTGTCATCACCGCTGCATGGGCCACCGTGCGAACAGTGGGAGACTCCAAACCCCAGACTTCACTACACCAGGAGGGGCATGTTTTGACCAGCTGCAGAGGGAACGAGGAGTAAGTACCCCCGTCGCACTATATAGCGCCTCTGTTATCACAGCTGCACAGGAGGCCGTGCTAACAGTGGGGACTTCAAACCCCAGACTTCACAACGCCAGGAGGGGTGTTTTTTGACCAGCTGCAGAGGGAAGGAGGAGGTAAGTGCCCCGTCCTACTATATAGCGCCTCTGTCATCACTGCTGCGCGGGATGTGCACGGGCAAAGCCCGGGCCAAGGGTGAGCCTGTTATTGCCGGAAGAGGCTGGGATGGGCCACCTCTGTTGGTCCTTCCTACTCGATGGTCACAGCAAACTTTGCCTGTCTTATACACTACAGTGACATTGGCGTGTTTATCCGGAGTTATCAGACCCTGAGGCAGTGGCGGTTAATCTATAGTGTTCTTTGTATGTATGTAGTGCCATGGAGCTCTGTCTATTTGTGAGTGAGCCACCTTGTGCAAACCAAGCTTGTCTCTAAAAGCACGTGCTCTGTATAACCATTTGTTTTGTAGTGCTTGATTATAGTTTTCATATTTGTGTTGAGGACATTGTGAATTTATTAGTGATCCACTATTAATAAGCTAGGGGGAACTTGATTGCCATCAAGGGCAACTAACGGGGCCTGTACAACAAGACAAATACTTGTTGAGAGCTCCATTTTTTACTTGGTTTTAGCGGATTTTTTACTATGGCAAAGCAACAGATGTACCACTTAGAGGGAAAATGTCTAAATTAACATAAAGTGCAGGGGATAATTGTACCTTGACAGAAATAGACTATTTTATTGTCGAGGTAGAGACCATGTTGGGAGACCAGAGCAAAACTAGCAATGACCAACACTCTAAAATCACAAGATTTTATAAGAGACACACCCCGAAGCTGCAGACTTTTTAAGTCATACACCGGTCCCCATGGTATTGTCTGATGGGCAAATGGCAGGATCGTTCATGCCTGATTTTCAGGGGAATTCAGCCCCTTCTAGTACTCAAATACAAGCTGCGCCTTTGTTTGAGAAACCACCTTCTGCTATCCAAATACCAATTGAAGCAGTGGAAAGAATCCCTTCTGTCCCTTGTAACAACAGATTTTCTCCGCTGGCTTCATTGGAATATTTGGAGATAGAGGCCTTAGAAGATAACTTGGCCAGGTCATTCAGTGAGAGAACTCACTACTAGAATTGAGTTGCTGTCAGATGAGATCAGAGAATTGAAAGGCCTTGTGAAAACATTGATGCTGAGTTACCAAGCTCAAAGAGTAGGACCTAGTGATAATTCGGTTCACAGTAATATCGTGATTTCTGATCAACTAAAGAAAGACACTGATATGGTCCAGTTCTAGAAAGTACCAAATAGGGCCCTGAGGCACATGTCAAGGTGCGCACCCATGGGCCAAGTACCATACTGCTACAACAGTGTGCAAGGAGTGGGTCCAGGAGGTTCTGGATTTACCATGGCGAGTAGGCCACAGGCTAGTGTTAAAGAGGGATTAAGTTTCAATAATGAAGCAAATTGACCCTCTACTCTGACTTAAATTGACCGTACCATAGGACCTTTCTTGAGGGATCACTTCAACAATCACACTCTTGAGTTCTATACTAACCAATCCCAATTGTTATATAGAAGTATTCCATTGTTCAATTGTCTGAGCTAATTATCACAGCCCCCAAAGAAAATATTAACATATAGCCTACCTAACTAATGTCCCAAAATTGCATCAGGATACAAGGGAGGATGATAACTCTTTAATAAATAAAACTATACATTTGATAAGACATGATTGCCAAAGTCTGTCACTAGTAAGGGTAGAAATACTAAGTGCCGAGCGCATACAGAGTAACACTGGAGGTAAGGATAGTATTAGATTATGTCTTAGAGCAAAGGAAATGGTGGATGGCCCTATTTCGATGGACTTAAGATAAGCACCGCCAAACCATTCATCTTCAAAATATAAATTGACTATCTGTCCACCAGGTGTGGTAGGGGATAAAGGACCAATAATGAATCCCACCACAGTTTCAACAGAGCTCACATATTCAAATGTTCTTTCCAATGTACCATGTGTTGCCCCTTCTAAGGGTCTAGGCCCAAATTTCAATGAAGGTGAGGCAGCATCAAACCGGGACTCCTCCTACAAGGGCTGTACTCACAGCATGTAATTCTTCTGTTACGAACTGCCCTTTCCATTTGATGCCAGTATCTGATCTAAAGTTTACTAAGGGTACCAATAGGGTTGAAGCCTTACATAATGAAAATCCGTTTGATGATTCCATTGATGATGTTACGTGTACCATGCCTCTTGACGTAGAGGATAACTTAACCAATAGGATGGGAATTGCAGCCTTATGGAATGTTGCAAACCTAAGGCAACAACAAATAGTTTTAGAATGGCAGGATTATACTGATAAATTTCAACTCTGCCTTTTTCAGAAAACCTAGGGACTGCAGCCTCCCCATAAAATAGTGTATAAGACCATTTTTGTAAAAGTGGTACCCTACACATGTTGTATATCATCAGGGGGACTTGTTATATGGATAAAATTAACATTGAAAGTGTGGATTGAAATCTTGAATATTGACTCTCTTGATATTTTAGGGTTATGTGTACATATACTTAATGGTCATATATTGTACCTATCTAATGTATACATTAGACCGAGTGATAGAACAGGGGGTCTCTAGTTGGCAATGGATTGCACCTTTGTCCAAATAGGGACCCTTGCTTCTAGTGAGGGTAAGGGAGCTTTGTCCTATTGAGTGGGTGGCTTGGCCTACTACCTGTGTTAGTCTAAGGGCTGCTACTATACTAGCAAAGTCTCTGGTCATTGTACTATATTTGACATCAATGCGCAGGTTAGTCACTGAAGATGAAGACCCGAGAGGGCCCATTGTAAATTCTGGTCATCAATGCTCTAAGTGTGGTCAAGAACGTTTTGGCCTGCTTGGGTAGTTGATAAAATAGGAGACTTCAACTCCTAGTTGGGGTTATATCACAGCACTAGGTCAACATGGTCTTTATTAATTACTGCTACACCACCCCCAAGTTAAGTGTGGGGTCTTGTCACCAGACATGCTCAGAGTGCAGGTACTGTTGGGATGTAGCTGGAGCCCAGTTTGTGACAAAATATTTCACATTAAAATGTGCCAATCAATTCAGGAATCTCCCAGTTTTGAATTGGGAGTTAATGCAGAAGGAGCAGTGCATAGGAAAGATTGACGAAGTTGTGTTTTGAGGCCATCTGTGGGGTTCGGTGGTTTCGGTTTTAGGAAGAGGGGGAGTGAGCATTTCATTTCAGATAGCTCACATAGCCACTCCCAAAGAAACAGTTGTCTTTAGCCCACTCCTACCCAGGAAGTCGGATAGAAATCCATCGATCTAGCTGCTAGGGGAAGTCATATGTTCTTCCTCTTGTGAAGAGCAGACTCTAGGCACCTGCTGGAGCTCTGATTGATATCCGGGTAGTTCCACAGTTACTGTTTTCCAATGACCTAGTTTTGGGTCATGGCCAGTTTATGGTCCAGGGGGGTTAACACAATTTACAAGCAGAAGATGATTGGAACTAGGCGCATGCACATGAGTGCATATCCTCCAGCTTATGAGCAGGGTGACATGTTCAGCTTATTTAGAGTCCATCCCGGAATGGTAAGGAGTGGAAATTTGCTAAAAGAGAGAGAGCAAGCAGAGGTTCTGAATCACAGCCTAGACTGGTACTCCTTCGGTGTTTTGCTGTAGTATCTATCAGGGATATTGTTTTAGTAGATTAGAAAGAAGGTGGGCGTGCTTTCTGGTTCCATTATATTCTCATCACAAAATGTAGATTTTTACTTGGTTGTCCCCCTGAGTATAGAATTCACAATATCAATGGGACACAATAACCAGGACAGAATACTAAATATAAAATATTGAGAGGTGAGTAAGTTGTGTCCATCTCTAGAGTATGTGCTAGGAGGCTGGATGAAACCTCCACAACAAGGGCATGTGGGAGAAGGGTGGGCATACAAGCACCAGAGACCTTCTATTTAGACTGAACATGAGTTTTTTTTTCTTCTCACATATTGTGGTATTCGGTTTGTTTGGTAAAAATATATACCAGCACCCTAGCAGCTCCCAAAGACTTATTCAAGCTAGTTAAAACAAAAGTGTCTGTGCTCCCTGTCTGCAGTGACGGCTTCTGCATGTCCCAGTTACCGCTGGACATATTACACTGGATGACATCAGCGACTGGACCCCCTCATATCCCAGGGATGGGGCAGCCACTGTATCCCGTGTAACATGGGTGAGTGGACGAGGATCATGCCAGCCCTGAATGTGGCCCACTCACACAACACACATTAAAAGGGAACCCCCCCCGTGTGCCTTGGCTGGCTCGTATGCTGACCCACAAATGGGGGAGAGTATTCCCTATGGCAACGCCCCTTGATCTGTAGATACTATAAAGCCCTCGGTTGTTTCCTGATTAACAATATGCTTTCCTGTGCCTGGGCAACGAGGCCTGTTAACATTGGAAACAAACATTGTTTCCTTCAGATCAGTAGCAGCGCCGCCTGACCCTCACACATAGCGGTGCTGATGTCTAATCCTCCTAGCGCTTCAATCCTGGGCCTCCTCTAAACACCCTCCTCGCACCTCTGGGGTGCATGAGGCCTGGTGTAGGCCACTGTTGCAGTGTTCTTTCGCACACACCGATCTGCTGGGCTCTCACACAGCGGCTACATGTCACCACCCCCCTGAAGTCGAGCCCGACGCCCCTCCTCTCTTGCAGGTGTTGTTTGTAGAGAGGGTCCCGCACCCCACTTGAGGGGTCTCACTGCCCGCAGGTGCTCGTGACATCTGTTAGTGGGGTGTCGAGGGAGTAGCATATCCCCCAAACACTGTCCACGGCCATGGCAGGTGTAGAGTTGCGCTCTAGTTCTCGCATGCTAATTCACGATGTAGCGCACGAGGACGCCATTTTGTGAGCGTCTGCGCATGCGCGCAGAAAAGGTAAAGTTATAGAGAACGCCGGGCGCTCTCCCGCGAGTATATAAATAAATAACCAGTTCCCCACAAGCATTTCATGTCTCATGGTTCATTGTTCCTGGCAAACACCCATCATTACAGTGGCGACGAGGGCTGGGATGCCAGTGAAAGTAAAACGAGTGGGGAAGAAACCATCAGGACCCAGCAACAGCACAGGAAGGCATAGCCCCAGGCAGAGGCCCACCACGAGGAGCTGCAAGTAGGCGGACAGTCACCGCAGCAACACAGAACAGCGGGGGAGCGTGGCAGAAGCGTGCAGGAAGGGGGAGAACGACACCCACACGTCAAGGTGCCAGAAGCAGTGGCACAAAGCAGCAGAAAGTACGGCGATAGAATAGCGACAATCCACAGAGGCCCTGGCGGAACTAGCAAGACGCAGAGAAGGGGGAGCAGGAGATCCCCGACCGAACCAAGCGCAAGGTGAGAGCTCGAACGCGCCAGGCAGCCCGAGAGGTCCAGGGGCGGAACCAGAAAGACGTGCCACAATGAGCGCGCAGGCATCTTCACTCACGACGCCGATCCCGTTTTTGCCAAAGCCTGGAGAACCTCAAATGAAGTGGGAGGACTGGAGAGAGTACTTCAAGAACTATATTGAAGCCCTAGAAGATGAAAATGGGGAGACCTTCCCCAGTGCGAGTAAGAGAAGGATACTCCTGCACAACCTAGGCCCGGAAGGTATAAGGGTCTTTCAGAACCTGGTGCCCACACCCAGACCAAATGCAGACGACGATGTATTTAAGCACGCTATCGAAGATCTCGACAACCACTACCGTCCCGCGGTGTGCGTTTCTATCGACCGTTACAATTTCCAGCAGAGGAAACAAGAAGCCGGCGAATCCATAGATGACTACGTCGCAGCGTTGAGGAAGTTGGCGGTAACGTGCAAGTATGGGGCCCTGCACGACGAACTCATAAAAGATCAGATAGTCATGCACACCACCAACAAGACAGTACAAGACAAATTGTGGGTAAACAGAGAAGCTTCGCTTAAGGAAGTAATAGCCATGGTAAAAAAGGCAGAGTTGTCGAAACGGTGTGCCGACGCGGCTAAAAGAGAGGCTGTCCAGAAGACCATGGTGAACAAGGTGGATGACGCAGAGCCACCGGGAAGGAGTAAAGCCACAACGACGGAAGGAAAAGGGCCAAACAAGTAGATGGGGAAACCAGGACAACCATGGAAGCAGAACAAAGAAAGCAAGACCACGTGCTACAGGTGCGGAAGCCAGGCCCATGCAGCCCAGGACAAACGTTGTCCGGCGTTCAGAGCAAAATGCATGTTCTGCGGCATAGTAGGTCACTACGAAAAGGTATGTCGCCGAAAAATGAAGAGACCCATAGTAAAGTACGTGACGCAGGATCAACAGGAGGAAGAAGAAGAACTGGACGAGGAAGACAATGTACTATGTGTGGAAGGACAAGTGCTGGGCATTGACTGTAAGTGTTCCCGCAAACCACAATGCGACATGGTGATAGGAGGAGTGAAAATGAAGGTCGTAGTAGACTCGGGATCCCCGTACACCATCGTCCAAAGAGCAGTGTGGAATGAAGAATTAAGACCCAGCTTGGGCCCAAGATTAGAACCACCTGATATACGACCGGTGTCGTACACAGGCGAACCCATTCCTATGGTCGGATACAGAACCCTAACCTTCGAATTCAGAGGAAGGAGTGCGGAGTGCAAATTGTATGTTGCTGAGAAGGGCCCATCAGTCTTAGGATGGATGGACCAAGGTGACCTGGGGATAAAATTGGACCCAGGGGGGGACACGCAAGTGCTGATGACAGCCCCAGAGAGCTGGCCGGACCTGGAGAAGATGAAGAGCGACTTCCCGAAAGTGTTTGGCGGGAAGGTCGGCAAGCTGGAGAAGTTCACACATAAGATAGTACTCAAAGAGAAATCCAAGCCTGTATCCCACAATGTCAGGAACGTGCCCCTAGCCGTAAGGGAAGCAGTACAGCAGGAACTGTGCAGATTAGAAGAAAATGGAATCATCGAGCCAATAGACAGCTCGGAGTGGCTGGCACCCCTGCTGGTAGTGATGAAACCTAATGGCAAGGTCCATCTCTGTGTAGACCTTCGAGAACTGAACAAGTGCCTAATCATGGAAAAATTCCCATTGCCTCGCATAGAAGAAATGCTGGCCAAGACGAAGGGGGTAAAGTGGTTCTCCACCATTGACCTCACTTCCGCCTATCACCAGATAGATCTACATCCAACAAGCCGGAAACTGACATCCTTCATAACACCCTTCGGATGCTATCAATTCCGCAGAATGCCCTTTGGCCTTGCTTCGGCAGCCGCGGTGTTCCAGAAACTAATGCACCGCCTCTTCAAGGACATCGAGGGTATCCAGTACTTCCAGGACGATATACTGGTGATGGGGACAGACCGGAAGGATCATGATAAGAAGCTAGACAAGGTGCTTCGAGTGCTAGAGAACAATGGCCTGACAGCAGAATGGGAGAAGTGTCAACTCGGAATGACGTCGGTCACCTACTTGGGACATGAGATAGGAGGACACGGCATCATGCCTAAACGAGCAAATGTGAGAGCAATCTGCGACGCTATGGCCCCAACCAACAAAGAAGAGGTGAGATCCTTCCTAGTGATGGCCGAATATTATAGTAAGTTTGTACGACACTTTGCCACCAAGACGCACCACCTGAGGCAGCTGATAAGGGACAAAACGATGTTTAAGTGGACAGAAGAGACACAAAAGGAATTTGATGCCTTAAAGAATGACATTAGTCAAGCCGTACCACTACAGGAATACGATTCTCTTGGACAGTCGATATTAACAACGGATGCCAGTGAGAAAGGACTGGGAGCGGTCCTCATGCAGGAGAGGAAAGATGGAACGATGGAGAGCCTCAGTTTCGCCTCGAGATCCCTATCGCCCACAGAACAGAAATTTAGTGTGATCGAGAAGGAGATGCTGGCGGTGGTGTGGGCCATAGGGAAGTTCCGCCAATTCCTATGGGGCACGAGATTCCAACTCAAGACAGACCACAAGCCGTTGGTCAAAGTGCTCACCTCGAGTGGGCATGCGAGTGCCACGCCACGCATTGCCAAGATGACGTTGAAATTGCTAGAGTACAGGTATGATGTGGAATACATACCGGGGACCCGAAACAAAGTGGCAGACTACCTCAGTAGAGCTTCAGCTATGGAAGGAGCTCCCATCCCATCTGCAGAAAACGAGGAGATGGTAGCAGTGATGGAAGACCCAGAACGGGTGATAAGCAATCAGGAGTGGACCCAAGCGTATGAAGAAGACAAGGACATCTGCGAGGTCAAGGAGTGCATAATACATGGGTGGCCAGAGAAGAAACGATTGCGAGGAGAGCTCCGGAAATTCTATGAAGTCAGAGAAGCTGTCAGTGGGTGACAAGGTATATTCCTGTACAGGGGATACAAAGTAGTCCCCCCGACAATGCTGGTCCCTCACTTGTTGGCGTTACTGCATGAAGGACATCTAGGAATTGTAAAAACCAAGATGAGGGCGAAGCAGATGTACTGGTGGCCAGGAGTAAACACCCAAGTGGAGATACACGTGAGAGAGTGTGATCAATGCCAAAGAGCGTACAAAACCCGAAGCCCCTAAGGCCGGCCTTGGGAAAGTTCGCCCAACCGAGTAACCCCTGGGAAGAAGTGTCTGTAGACATTCTGGGACCCGTGCTGGACACCCTGGGGACGCCTAAATATCTGTGCGTCCTCATTGACAAATACTCGAAATGGCCGGAGGTGCACATACAGGAAGAGATGGACGCGGAGACAGTGCTTAAGTTCCTTACTTCCGTTTTCCTCAGGGAAGGTATTCCAAGATCTATTCTGAGCGACAATGGACCGCAATTCACCTCTGAGAAGTGGTATAAGTGCGCAGAGAGGAACGGGATCAAAATCAAGCATACCTCCATATACCATCCTTCGAGTAATTGACAGGTGGAGCGGTTCAATAGAGTCATAATGGGGTCCATGCAAGCTGCCATCACGATGGGTAAAGACTGGGAGAAGGAAGTACAAAGTATGATGTGGGCCTACCGCATCACCCCCACCAGCACAGGGTATAGCCCTTTCCAAATCTTAAGAGGAAGACACCCCTTCACCAAGGACAATGTAGCATGGAGGGAAAAGACAATCACTAGTAAGTGGTGTCCTGCAGTGGTTCAGCACAACCTAGAGAAGGCCCAGAGGATATATACAGAGCACTACAACCAGAGGAAAAATGTGAAGAAAACAGCCCTTGAGAGAGGGGAATGGGTGAGAGTCAAATTAGCGGTACTAAGAAGAAAAGGAGACAGCAAATACAGTCAACCACTACAAGTGAAAGAAGTGTACGATAGAGCAGCATTGCTCAGTGACGGGAATGTGTGGTCCCAAGACCGCATGTCCAAATGCAACAAGATACTACAATGGTCCCCGGGAGAGAACGGGAGGACACAACAAGACCAAAGACAAAGAGAGAAAGAGGGAAGTACCCCTGCAGAAGAAGAGGACCCAGGAGCAGAAGGAAACCGTGAGGAGTCTGGAGACCAGGGAATGCCTGAGATGGGGGAACAACATGGTGGGGAGAGTGTGACATCGAGGAGAGAAGAGCGGGGTACCCTGAGAGACACGGTGGTGAGCCCTGCAGAGAATGGCAATGGGGAAGCCCTCTCCACTCCGGTAAGACGCACACGGGCAGGCAGAGTGGTGGTAAGGCCCACCCGCTTCCGAGACTTTGAACTGGGGGGAAGTTAAGCATCCCGCAGTACATTCAATGACTATGTTTCTGTTGTTAATAAAAAGGGGGAGATATGTAGAGTTGCGCTCTAGTTCTCGCGTGCTACGTCATGACGTAGCGCGCGAGGACGCCATTTGGTAAGCGTCTGCGCATGCGTGCAGAAAAGGGAAAGTTATAGAGAACGCGGACGCTCGGCGCTCCTCCGCGAGTATATAAATAAATGACCAGTTCCCCACAAGCACCTCATGTCTCATGGTTCATTGTTCCTGGCAAATCACCCATCATTACAGCAGGTAGGTAAAGTAAGCTGCCTGAGAGACAAGTTAGGGGTGTTTGTGAGATACGTCACTTGAGGTGTCGAACAGCATCTCCCTGGAAAGCCGCAGATACCTGCTGGGTAGGGCCAAGTGCTTTAAATGGGCAGGTACTGAGCGGTACTGGGTACCAACACTGCGGTATTTCCATGTAAGCCACTGGGGTAGGTAAAAACCCAACGAGAGAAAGAAGGGCGCGAAAATGGAAGGAGGGAAAGACGCTCTGTAACTTGACAGTGAAAGGAAGAGAGCCGCCGGCTGGAAGGGGTGAATATGTTTAGAGTCAGACAAGGAGAGGAAGGGCAGAGTGAGATCTGCGCACCGAAAATATGGCAAAAACTGGAGTGATAGAAGCAGCGAACATACAGGGGCGGGGGAGGGGGCACTGGTAGTAATCGAGAGAAAGAAAATGGCGACGGGATGAGGCCTACGAGAGAGAGGAGGTTGCAGAAGTGAAGTCGATGGGGCTGAAAGTGAGCGCGAGAACTCAAGAAACAGATTGGTGAGAGAGGGGCATATATGAAGAAAAAAAGACACAGCGAAAATTAGAGGAGCGAGATTAGGACGAGAGAAGAGGGGCGGGTCTCTGAAGTCCACTGCTGCCAGTAGTTTGCCGATAGCTGTAGTTCTGTGGTATCCGCTATGCAGCCCACTGGTGCCTACTACAGCCCACTGAGGTCTGTAATCCTCCATTACCTAGGTCACTGGTGTATATCGCCCAACGACAGCAGCTTGTTTAAGTGAAATGCAACCTGCAAATAAGTCCAAGCGCTGCGTGCAGGGCACAGAGCTGGGTCTGGAGCCGAGCCCTTCCCTGCAGACAGTCTTTGTGCCCTCCTCGTGCCTCGTCGGCTGTAGCAGGGGGAGGGGCAATCACTTGTACATTACAGCAGAGCCCAGAGGGAACGTAATGGCGAGTGGTAGCTTCACAGACTCCAGCGTTTAGACCTGAGGGGGTGGTGTGTTTCCGTCCGTGTGAGTCAGGGAGGGGGGCAGTGGGGTCGTGATTGAGCAGAGTGTGATATGAGCTGTCCAGTAGCTACGACTGGGCTCATCAACCGATCGAAAGTCGAATTTAGGGGCTCACTGACAAAAATGCTAAATATTTCTGGTGAAATTCAATATTTTGCCCCGTACATGGTCAGCGTGTATACCCAGTAAAGCTTGTAATATTTGTCTGGGGAGTGGCAATGTCACTAAAAGCTGATTCCCGTTTACCACTTTGCAATCATGGCCACGGAGAGCGATAACTACAAACAAGCATTTACAATGCAACGGTCTCGCCTTTGCCAAAGTTAGAGCTATTGGCATTGTAAATGACAACATTTTATTTATGTGTTGGTTTTGAAAACAGATAAATAAATGGCATTGTCATTTACAATGTCAATAGCGTAATCTCTCGCAAATGCGAGACCTATTGCATTTGCACCCATACACACACCCACACACACACCCACACACACACACACACACACACAGAGACTCACACACACAGACTCACACACACACAGAGCCCCCCCACACACAGAGCCATACACACATACACAGCGCCCCGCACTCACACAGAGCCCCCCCCACACACACAGAGCCCCCCACACACACAGAGCCCCCCCACACACACAGAGCCCCCCCACACTCAGAGCCCCCCACACACACACAGAGCCCCCACACACACACAGAACTCCACACACACACAGAGCCCCCCACTCACGGCAAGAGCCGGGGGAGGAGGGTGGAGGGGAGGGAGAGAACCCAGGAGGAGAGCCGGCGCGAAGAGGGAGAGCAGGCAGAGGTGGAGGAAAGCAGCACCAGCGAAGGGAAAGAGCACAGCGAGAAGGAGGGGAGGCAGTTCATGTCTAGGGAGGGCAGACAAGTGACGGAGGAGAGGGAACAGACAGGCAGCAGGAGGGTGATTCGAGAGGCGACAGAGAGGGATGGGAAAGAACTGAGACGTGAGAGACGAGACGAAGACGAGCAGAGGCGACCAGACCAGTCGGAGAAAGAATAGAGAAAGATAGCTTATCTGTAAAATTGCCATTCATTTTAGAAGCGTTGTTAATTATTATGCAAAATTGTAAATGATGTCGATTTTTATGATAAACTGAGAATATATGCTTTTTATGTTTATAGTGTTTCATAAACCGATGATAAACTATTATTTTGATAAACCGTAGATCAGCGGGAGCAAGCAAGAGCCAAGAACTGCTGGGGTTGAGAGCCGGAAGTGTGTTCTAGGTCAAGGAATGGAGAGATAGCAGAGGGGTGGAGAACAAGAACAGATTGAGAGAGAGAGAGAGTGCAGGAGAAGAAAAAGTAGGCGAAAGAGGGAGCAGGGAAACTGCAAAAGCGGGGGTGGGGTCAGTGAGCAGAGGGGCAGAGGGACAGGTCAGACCGGAAAAGAGAGGGCAGACAGAGACAGAAGAGGGAGAGCAGAGGGCAGCAGCGAAGAGGGGAGGGGGAAGGGAAGGCTTGAGGGATGGGTACAGGGCAGATGGAGGGACATGAGAAAGCGAAGGGGAGATGGAAGGGGCGAGGGTACAGACAGAGCAGAATATATAGAGGGGGTGGAGGCGAGTTTAGGAGAAAAACGGAAATAGGACTGAAGAGAGGGAAAGAACAGAGGGGTGCAAGGGAGAAGAAACAGCAGCGACACCAGGAGAGAGGAATACATCCAGGGGAGCAGGGAGAGGATAACAGTGCGGAGAAGCGAGATCAGAGGGAAGGAAGACGGGGGAGAGGGCTGGGGACAAGTAGAGAACAGGGGAACTCCAGAAACCGGGGGTGAGGAGGGATGCGTGCACTCTGAGGAGAGAGGGCAGAGGGAGTACGTGGAGGTGAAAGGAGAAATCTGAAAGAGAATGAAAAAGCGGGCGCTGTGATGAGATATGAGGGGTGGAGGCGAGGGTGGAGGCGAGGGAGGGGGGGCAGAGAGGAGCGGATGAGGAGATAAAGTGCCGGTCTGAGTTAATGAATGAGATCTGGGGTGGTGGGGAACTGGAGGTACGCCTTGTGGAAAATACATAAAATGGACGGGGCTGCGGGGGGAACGGAGGTATGCCTTGCGGAAAAGACATAAAAGGGACGGGGCTGCGGGGAACGGAGGTACGCCTTTCGGAAAAGACATAAAAGGGACGGGGCTGCGGGGAACGGAGTCACGTCTTTCGCAAAAGACATAAAATGGATGGGGGAACGGAGGTACGCCTTTGCGGAAAAGAGGCATTTGCAGACAGAGTGAAACTAAACGAG
The DNA here is from genome assembly GCF_964261635.1 of Lissotriton helveticus. NCBI lineage: Eukaryota > Metazoa > Chordata > Amphibia > Caudata > Salamandridae > Lissotriton > Lissotriton helveticus. The sequence goes on from NC_136057.1 coordinate 1,832,046,982, forward strand.
CAAACAAGCACTTGCCCCCCCCCCCCCCTGAAAATGACGGTCGTTTCACCGAGCCATTTCTGAATGACCTCGGAGAAACATGGTGGTGTGGAGTGCTCCTCTGTTGCCTTCCGGAGATCGGAAGGCAAGAGAGGAGTGCTCCACACCACCATGTTTCTCCGAGGTCATTCAGAAATGGCTGGGAGAAATGCCCGTCATTTTCCGGATTGAGGGGCGAGTTTTTCTTTCTCTCCGCTTCCCATTGGCTGGAATGTAAAATTCCAGCCAATGGGAAGAAAAAGAGAAAGAAACGAAAAAACACACCCCTCAATCCCAAAAAGAAGGGGCTTGAACGGAGTGACGCCCCTCTCCTCCGAAGGCTGGCCTCCGTTTAGGAAGCCAGCCAATGGAGAAGAGGGGCGGGTTCAAGCCCCACTCTCTAAAACATCAGTTTTCTCTCAGCGAGACTGCGCAAGCGCAGCCTTCGCTAGGCGAAACCTAAAAAACTGCCACGAGACAGGCAGGAAGAGGCGCTACAGGGACGGCCGCCTCGGCCCAAGCAAGAGACCAGTGACGTGGTGCCAGTAGAAGCATTGATCTCTTGTCTTTATGGGGCCATGTGTTTCAATTTAGAAACACATGGCCCCATAAAGATATGAAAGTGCTTTGCGACAGACGCAAAGCAGGCCACCGAGTCCGCATCGGAGGCCAAAGAGCATCTACAGAAAATCCTCATTTCCAATGGCAGGCAACCGTTTAGCATAAACGGTGACACCAGCCAATGGAAATGAGGGGCGGGGCTTCAAGCCCTCTTGTGAAAGTCCTTGTTAACAATAAATCTTGCAAGGCGACGCGAGACCTAAAAAATGACTTTTAAATGGTAAAATAGCTTAGTTCAAAGTTGATGGTAAATGCAACACGTTTCTTACAGAGCACCTTTGGATGCGTAACGCAAAATAAGCAAAAGGTTCGCAGGGAGGGTGGTGCGTTGGTTCCTTGCTTTGTGGAAGGTGATGTGTCTGTTCCTCAGTGCTTGCGCAAAGTAGGCGATGTGTCTGTTCCTTACCGGAGAGGAGGTGATGCGTAGATCTCGTACTGCGTTCCGGGTACAATGCGACAAGATGGAGCCTCGATGCGACGATCCGGTGCGATGCGACAAGATGGCGTCTTTGATACGGTACGCCGACGTGAAGGTGATGCGTGCACACCTGACGGCTGTGTGGCGAACTTGGGAACTTCTGAGCCGCGACAGGCCCTGCGACATGCTTCTCCGGGGTTGCGACGGCGACCTCTGCAGCGGCGATATGCTTCTCCGGTGATGTGATGGCAACAGCTGTGGTGGCAATACGCTTCTTCTCGTTGCGTCATGCTTCCAGCTCCCAACAATAAGCAGGCTTCTGCAAACAGAATTCCCAGCAAGGAAATTCAGGGGGGAGCTGGTGGTGAAGTCTTGTATCCCTGAAACTTCAGCAGGAGGCAAGCACCCTTCAAGCCCTTGGAGATTCTTCTTCAAGATGATGAAAGTTCATTAAAAGTTCCTTCTCCTTTCCTTGGCAAATAAGCAACCACTGCAGGCCAACTCCAGTAAATAGCACAATGGCACAGGGGCAGTCAAATCCTTCAGCTTTTTTGGTTCCTCTCCTTGGCAAAGGTTCGTCTTGATTCCCAGAAGTGATCTAATGTCTTGGGTTCTGGGCCCCTATATTTATATCAGTAAATCCTTTGTCCTCTGAAGGCAGAGGGTGCCTGTGCCCAGCCAAAACCAGTTCTGTGCAGCTTCTTGGCAGGAGGTGGAGACAGCATTGTTGAAAGCAGACCTGGCCCAGGAAGCTCAAAGGAAATCTACTCCCCCTACTCTCTATTCTATTTTGGCTCAGGGGAGTGAAAGGAAATCTCCGCCCCCCTACTCTCTATTCAGCCAAGGTCCTATTCAGCACAGCCCTGACTCACCAGACTGCTGGAGCCCAAGCCCTCCTGTCACTCACAAACCAGACATGCAATACACAACCTAGCAGAGGCAGACTGGATGGTTAGGTAAGAAAATACCTAGTTTATAAAAGTGGTATTTTCAAACACAGAATGTAAAAATCACTTTCACTAAAAGATGTATTTTAACATTCTGAGTTCAGGCATACTAAATTAGTTTTTCTACCATGTTCCCTGGGTCAGATAGGATTATAAGATGCTATGATCAAGCTGCCCATTCTGGCTTATGGGGACAGGTATCCTTGCAATAGAGAAAAACAAAATTGGCTGTAATTCACTATCAGGACATGCCACACACACCAGGGCATGTCCTATCTTTTACTTACAATGCACCCTGCCCTTGGGCCTACCTTAGGGGTGTCTAACATGTAGAAAAGGGAAGGTTTAGGGACTGGTAAGTGGGTGCACGTACCAAGTCGACATGGCAGTACTAGACTACACACAGGCTCTGCAATGGCAGGCCAGAGACAGACTTTACAAGCTGCTTCTGTGGGTGGCACAATCAATGCTGCAAGCCCACTAGCAGCATTTGATCTACAGGCCCTGGGCACACATGGTGCACTGTACTAGGGTCTGACAAGTAAATCAACTAAGCCAATCATGCAGTCACTGATCCATCACAACAATTTACAATAGAGAGCATATGCACTTTAGCACTGATCAGCAGTGGTAAGTGCCCAGAGTCATAAAACCACCAACAACAGGTCAGAAAAAATACAGGTGGAAGGCAAAAAGTTCAGGGAGGACCCTAAAAAAAAAAGGGCCAAGTCTAACACCGACGCAAAAGAACACAGAGGCTACCACCCTTGCCATTTTGAAGAACTATTTGAATTCTGTAAACACAAAGGTCATTGTAATAATAGGGGGGTTTTAACAACACATATGAGCCCATCTTTAGAATGAATCTGGTCACCGAGAATGAGGATGAAATGTGGAATATACCATTGATTGAATCAAACCATACGGTCCAATGCTCAGTGGCTGCTATATAGACAGGACTTTTTACTGTTAATTATGGTTTACGGGCCATCAACAGCAGATCCAAATCCAATATCCCTAGCTTCCATACTTTGAAAAGAGGCTCTACTAGATCAAAAATTGACTACATTCTTTTAGGGGTCACATTGTGGGAAAGGTTGATTGATTTCAAGATTGATAGTTGAGAGCGAAGAGATCATTATCTTTTAAACGTATCATTGACTCGATTTTTGGCTGAGAATTTGGTCCCCCATGTGGGACAACTGAGCATCTCCCCAATTAAAGTGCTTTGGAAAATCCACAATAAACCTATATCCACAATAAACCTATAACAGTGAAAAACCTCTTCTCCCACATCAGCCAAAAACAATGGTGCTACACTTGCACCATCAGGGGGAGGCACCCGCCCCCTCCCCCAAAAAAGGGGCTTGACCCTGTTACCAAACAGTCAACACACTCCACCGGCCTCACAGCAGATGCACCATCCCTGGAGACAACGGGTGCAGGGACATCCACCCACAATCGAAGCACCGTGTTCTCACCCTCCCTGAGCTTGACCAAGGAAGACGAACCAGATGCACTAAAGGACCCTTCAATTTCATCTCCCCCTCCAATAAAACCAATACCGTCAGAAGGGGGAATTTTTTTTAAAAAACTGTCTAAAAGGCAATGCCTCGGAAAAAAGGGGCTCCTGGATCTTAGGGATAGGGAACACCAACAAGGTCGACCAGGAACAGGGGTCTGCAAAGCCTTTCCCCATCTTTAACTCGAACTTGAAACCAAAAAAAGAGAACACCAAGCATAAGGTAATCACTTTCTACACAAAGTACTCAAAAAAACCAACTATAGCCGTACAAGAGTCACTCAAGGCATCCACCCAGCAACGTAGGGCTGTAGAAGCTCCTCTACTCACCACTGGGTCAATCAACGCACACAGGGAAGACCTGGGAGAAACTCTCATACCTAGAGGCACAGATGAAGCAGAGGGTATTCCTCCTCCCCAGGTACTACTCAGATGGGACTGAGCTCAGAAGTCATCCCGCTTTGCTCTCTAACAAGCATACCACACAATTATTCTACGCCTACCACACAAAGGATCAATGAGGCCATTTAACCTAACACCAAACCCCAGGCACCAGGGGGTATCTTTACCACTAAAGTGGTCTTCGAAAAACAAACAACAGACATAAGCACTAACACAGAGCCATTGCGCGTTGTACCCCCTCCCGCCAGCAGCACTCAAAACACACCTTGGCCCAACCCTCTATCACTCAATAATAACCCCCTGGGGACACGTCAGTCGTACCCAAATGATAAGCTCTAACTAACCCTCTTCAGTCATCACCATGCCCATATGCCTGATGGCCAAAGACGGATCGGGGACACAAACACTCTCTGGAGAACTCTGACTCCAACCCCTCCAACCTCCTTGGGTTCCATAATTTCTTCCCCTAGGACCAGGCGAGTCTTCTAGTGCAAACACCCTGGAACAGCAAGAACTGGCTTTTATTCCGCATTACATCCATAAGGGCTCACACTATATACCCAACAAGAACAATCTCCTATGCCTATTTAAATGTATTCCAGTCCTTAGGAAGCTAACCTCCTCTGATTTAACATCCATACAGTATGGTCGAATGCCTGATAAAGGCACCTCGTGTTGCAGGGATTCTGCGCAAAAACACAACTATGCGCAGGATTATAGGACCCTGGTGTATGGGGACTGAGTCATCCCACCACCTTAGTGCCCAGGACCGACTAGCTACAGTGTCTGACTTGCTCTCCGACTCACTCACAGAGAATGTGCTCCGGAGGGGCTCAAACCTACCAACCGGAAAGCGTTTCATGCAGGATGTAAACTGAAATAGTGAGATGGGCAGTGAAGTAACACCATATATTAACCACACAGCTGAATCAGCCTCTGCTACGGAAAATGGTATCTGTTCTAACTCTTCAATATGCAACAATGTGTATGTTGCATCTTTCATGGACATTCATTTCTGTTTTTCAGTCAAATTAAATGGTGGTAAAAACAGTGCAGAAGCAGTCAAATGATAGCAAGGAACTTTTCAATTTTTGAGGGTTTGTAACGTCCAGGCAAACCGCATTACAGAACTTAATTGATTATGACCATGATACAAAGAGACGCATCATGTTGCACAATATCAATGACCGAAGATACCATGTTGTCCAATGTATATATACGGGAAGACAGTGCATTAATGCTATTATCTACCACTGCAAGAACTTTTTCTAAATTCGCTGGGTCAATTTGGCGCAGGCGTACTGCAGCTTTCATCTGCAACAGTTTCCAAAATTCATTGTATGCTTCATAAATAAATCGTTTTGACCTAGGGGATTTTGGAAAAAAAAAATAAAATCAGCCAAATTGATTTCACCTGACAAAAGGGACAGGTGTTGTTCCACAGATGACAGTGTAGAGTGTCCTAACCATTGTTGAAACAATGTACCCACTGAATGAATATGTGGCAACTGAATGGTAATGCGGGAAACGTGGATCAAGCCAACTTTATGTAAATCCGTTGTTTGTATTTAGAAAACGCAGTTGACATGCATTGGAGCCTGTTGGCCACAATAACCATCCCAAGGGGTCAATGTCAGAAGAATTTATGGTCCATTTTGGAACATGGCAACAAAGTCAGCAATCGTGCAATTGGTGTGTGTACGCCTTGTATCAATACTCAGTGAATGAGGGAATGGAGAGAACATTTAGATTTTTGGCTCTTGCTAAACCAAAACAAGTAGTCTGTTGTACCGTGTCATTTAAAAATAAAATTTGAGTTGGAATCATACATGCACGATGCAGAGCTTCAGTGCCTTGCACCTGCCAATGTTTAGTACCCCAAATGGATTTCAAATCAATTGTGTCCTTCCAGTGATCGTAACCCCTTTACAGCCAAATCAATCCTGAAGAAATTGGCGTAAATCAATTTAGTGTGTGCCAACATGAACTTAGATTGAGATGGCGATTTTAATTTAAAAAAATAGGACTGTGGATTGGAAATATTATAATCCGAATAATATGTAAATTTACTCAATTGAGTCTTCGAACTCGCATGTAAAGGAGTTGGACAATGTTCCCATGTGTAAAATTAAAAAATGGTCTCCGAGTCTTTGTCTTGTGTAAGAAATGATGGCCATAATGTTGATAACTGAATATATCTGCATAATTCACCGAATTCAAATACAAATCTTCAGCGTCAAAAGTAGCATAATATTTTAAATGAGAAAAAAATGAATGAACAGCTTGAGCATCCCAGTCGTCAGAGTGTATGTCCGGTAAAACCACATCTCCTAATGAAACGCGGAACACGTATGCAATGTTCAAAAGTTCACTCGGGCCATGGATATCATAAGCTACTTTATCCCAAACAATGCCATTAGCAACAGGGAATGCTAAAATGTTCACAAAGGATGGATAGCTTTTCAATATATGTGATGATGTATGTGGAGCTAGAACTCCATCAACCAAGTTCACAGCAGAGCGTTCAGGCAAATAATAACCATTGATGAGCAGAAAAAAACACAGTCACAAAGCTGATCCACATGAAGAGAAATATCAGCATAAGTACCCTCCAGATGAATGTCCAGAGTGGGACCAGGTTCATCCTTTTGAACCAGGAGATAAAAAGACTGGTGCGTTTAGGGGGTGTTGTCACAGAAGAGGACGAAGAAAAAGAGTCAGAAGTAAAACTGTTACGGTCCATGTAATAACCATTCGCCCCCAGTTGAAACAACGGAGGTTGTGCAGCATCAGATCATTCATGTATGGTGCTCTCAGGAATGTCAATGATGACCTCAACTGGAGGAGAAGCATACTCGATGTCTGCATTGCTGGAAGTAGGAGGTAAAATAGGCCATAAATCAATTGAAGTTTCCAATTCCCCCTCCTTTATGTGGAGTGTAGTCGAGGAGGCTGAAGCCACCAGATTCAGAGAAAGGTCTCGGCCTGGAATACTTGGAGGCATACTATTCAGTATCGGCCATATGGTGTATTTTGACATGCTCAATTGAAATGTTTCGATTCTCCTTACGACCAGGTAACGGAGGCAGGATCACAGTATGGGTGCCTTTTAAGCCAAGGACTCTGACTGGTGCACGTTAAGATGGACCAAATTCTTTTTTGTTCTCCACTTTTTCACGGACCAGATCTCCAACTTTAGGAAGCCATGCCGGTACAGGAATCAGCACTGCTGGAACTGCGGAAGATGGCAAATGTGCTTTTGCTTGTGAATCACAAACGTTTTGTAGATCCTGTAACACAGCACAATGGTTATCTACATCAAAGGTTCCAGCAGCCATCACAACGTCTAGACCATCAATATCTGGCACAAACATTTTAATGCCAAAGAGCATTTTGTATGGGGTCAGCCCACCCAGAGATCTTCTTCGGAGATAGAGATGAGTTAGCCAACCCCTGCCAGTACCTGTGACTCTCGCTGTCAAAGATTACTTTAAGTCACGGTTCATTTGCTCCACAACTGAATTTCCCTCAGGCCGGTATGGAGATGAATATTGCACCTGCACCCCCAGAGACTTTGTCGCATCCCGGTAAGCCTTAGAAGCAAACTAAGGCTCTTGGTCAGAATGAAAGGTACCACTGGCAAACGTCCCGACAAAGACACCCAAATCTTTAATGACAGTTCGAGCGTCAGCACTACGTTACGACCAAACCCAAAGGAATCTCGTGCACGAATCCAATAAAACCAAAATATGTTTGAAAGCAGTGTTTGAAGTAAAAGGACCGCTGTGATCAAGATAGATACAACCAAACAGCTGATTGGAAATGTAAAGCTGAGTATGTGGTGGGCGCGCTACAGTTGAAGGCCTAATCTGTTGACAAATGTCACAAGAGAGAACATATTTACGTGTCTGCTGATATAAACCATGCCACCAGAAATGTTGCTGTAAAAGGGACACTGTCGCTGTCACTCCGGCATGTGCTCCCACATGTTGATGGCCCAAAGTATGAATAACATGTGTCAGTGGCAGACGTTCCTTAAGAGCGGCCACTCTACCCCAAAGCGTTTTATGCTTAATAACGCTTCCTTTAGAAACACGAAAATCATTTTGTGTCCAAAAGAACATGTTATCATTGAAGGATTGTACACAGTAAAAAAAATTGCATACTGGAACCTCTGTGTCAGCAAATTGAAGAGCCAAAAGCAAAGCGTGTAGCTCGGCCAATTGAACCATGCAATCACCAAGAGATTGTGTGTGTACAGGAGGATTTAAAATCTCCATCAACAATCTGTCCTGCCACAATAGCGCAGGCCGCCGAATAAGCATGATTAGAACCTACTGCTGGTTGGGCAGAACAATCAGTGTAAATAATACATTTGTATTGCAAAAACTCCTGTGTCTGTAAAGAAGGCTCAAAGACAACATTGACATCATTCAACGTCAAAGAACTAACCCATTGTATCCAACGTGGATGCAAGGTTGTGAAGTTTGGAACACTAGCCTTTGTAACTGCCTCTAAAGCAGATACTGGTGAGACCATAAAAATGTGTTTACCCAGAGCCAGAGCACGTTCATTCAGAAATGCCATCTTGACAGCCATCAAAAGATTTTCTGTAGGAGAGAAACGCATCTCTGCAGAAGTGTTCAAATGCGATTTGTAAGCAACGGGGATGGTCTCACCGTCATTTAACGTCAAGTAAGTGAAACACAACGCGCCTGGTAAAATCCTTATTACCAAATGTGTCGCATTATCTCGTGTCAACAAGAAATTGGTCGCAAACAGATCAGACCGCAGAGACCGAAGAATCGCGGTGTGTTCCGGAAGCCAACAGGAAGCAGAGTAAGTAGGTTATATCAAAGAGTAAAGAGGTTTGATATGCTGGGCATAATCAGGAACATATGTCCTCCCAAAATAAAAAAAAACAACAAAGATTGCAATTTTTTAAATGCTGTCCAGTCACGGCTCTCAGGGGCCAAATTGTGACTGTAAAAACCATTAGATATAGCAAGAGTCGTTTTATATTTTTTACAAACAAGGTTATCAACCAACACAGAGCTGTGGGTGCTCTGTTTAGCAAACGTACAAACATGACTGTTTAAATGACGGTAATCCAAAACAATTCGATATGAACCGTCCGGTTTCAATATCGGAAAAAGAGGATTATTCATGGACGAGACACAAGGTTCAGTAACACCCTGGTACTCCAACTGGGTAAGAATATCACTAACGGAAGCTTTAGCTTCACGCTTAATTGGGTATTGTGGTTGGAGCTGTGACATAGTGCGCAAAGGAATTTCATGTTCAGGGGAATCCTTATCCCAACCCACCTGATTGCGATAAACAGCCGGAGCAAGGGCTAATGCCCACTCCAACGCATACTCACGTTTAGCCTCCCTCCGAGACATAACAGGAAAAACTTGGGAGAATAACATCTTCTCCTTTAGTAGAAACCAGAACAAATGGGGAGGCTAGTCAATCTCTGCTAACAAAATATCATAAGAAGAAGCAAGATGTGAGGGTGGCCCCGCCCCGTCCGTATCAGTGTACAACAACCCAAAGACAGAAACTGGATCCCTTACCATTACAAGATGGAGGAAGAAACCACTGGCGGGTCGGCATCGCTAACGCGCGATTCTTCCCTCCTCCCACAGCATTCTGCCGCTGACCCGCATACAGCCCGCTCCTGGGAAGGCGGAACCGACGAACTCCAGGACCAATCAGGAGGGTGCACAGACGAACGGCGGCTGCTAGAAAAGGAAGGGAGAATATCATTGGAGCGGCACGCAGAGGAGACATCGGAAGGAGATTGCCGATGGACCCTGAAGCTGCCAAGGAAGAACGCCGACGCCGAGACAGAGGAAACTGAAGAAGACGAAGCGAGTTGGAGCGAGGACTGGTGGAGCCCGGAGGACGCAAGAGCCGCCACAACTCCGGAGAGTTGTGGCTAATTGTGGTTTGTGGCGGTACAAGGGTTTAGGGAAGGGGAGGGACGCTACAACAGTTAGTGTGGGTTTTTTTTGCACGTTTTTTTTTGTTGATATTCTGCCTCAGCCCTACCCTGCCCATAGTTGCTGCACGCTGGGTAAACTGCCTCAAACATACCCTGACCATAGTTACTGCACGCTGCGCAAACTGCCCCAGTCCTACCCTGACCCCTCTCCCAATAGTTTGCTTGTATAAGATTTTCACCGATCTCAGCACCTAAATAAATAGCCCTACTAAATCCCAGAGTTTTTTCCTGCCGAAACATTCACAAACTATCTTTTGCATCCCTCTCGTGGGTTTTGGTGACCGTTTTTACTATAGTAAAGAGGATAGTCTCTGACGCCACTCTCTTTTGTTTGAGGTGCCTCGGGAACCGGGCGGAACACCAGAAACCCGTATTAGGTTTCTCCCTACGGAACGGACCACCTGAAACCCGTAATAGGTTTCGCAAGACCAGCGGGGAGACGACCAGAAGTCTTTGGCCGATCCTAGCACCTTGAAGGGAGGCGATTCCACCGCAGGACTATCTACTGACCCACCCTGTTATACCTACCCAGCAATGCTTTATCCTGACTATATACCTCAGCAACCTAGTTAAAAACCCAAATAAAAGTCTCAATATTGACCCCATACGGTCTCCTCGCTTCTGCTTCCGACCATCCCTCCGCCATTTGGTGTCAGAAGTGGGATCAGAAGCCATGGAGACCGTACTTAAGAAGATGGCAGAGGGGCAAGAACGTTTAGAGAAAATCATGGCTCAGTTTCTGGAAACTGCCGAAACAGATAGAGGAGCATTACATAAGACTATTACTGGACAAAGTCAATCCCAAGAAGCCGCCATTGGAAAGTTAGCAGAGACATTAGGACAACCTCGGGGATATACGGCCCCCTCCGTCAATAGTAGTACAAAAATATGTATCTGGTGAGGATCCTGATTTTTTTCCTTTCCAATTTTGAAAGAATGGCTTGCGCGGCTCAGTGGCCGGAAGATAGGTGGGGCCAGTATCTGGGACCGCTTCGGAGTGGAGACCTTCAGGCTGCCTACCAAGCCGCAAATCCCCTAGGCACAACCCCCTATCCTGAAATTAAACAGTGTGTCCTAGAAAGAATGGGTATTGACGAAGAAACATACCAAATGCGGCTCCGCCACATCAAGGAAGGGCCACAAGAGAATCCTCAAGCCCTTTGTTACTGCATAAAAGATGCCACAGATCGTTGGTTAAAACCAATGACCGCCTCTAAAGAAGCCATCCTAGAGAAGATATACTTAGAACAGTTTCTTACTTCTCTACATCCACCCATCCAGAGATGGGTACGGCAACACACTGACCTGAACCTAGAAAGAGCCGTTGAGGTAGCCTCTGCTTACTTTAGGGCCCAAGAGGTGCAAAAAGGAAAGGATGAGGGCACTTGGAAACCACCCAACCACCCTGCAGTCAGGCCCCCTTGGTCTTCCTTGTTCCCCAAGAAAACAGAAACTGTGACCCTGGTTCCTCATCCCCTTCTGACCACTCATAGACCCACAGCTCCCTTGGGACCTCAGTGTTTTCATTGTGGGGATTTTGGACATATAGCAAGGGTATGTCCCCAGAAAGAAGAACCAATGGAGGTTGGATATACAAAGGTCCTGTACTGCGGACCAGCCAATGAGTCGTGGTCCTTTTATAGACAAATTGCTGTAAACGGAGAACCACGAGAAGCCCTAGTAGACACCGGAAGTAAGCAGACACTCATCAGGCCCCAACTAGTCCCTGGGGAATCCACTCTTCCCACAGGAGTGGTGAACATTCAATGTATTCATGGAGATAAGTTGTATTCCATGACGGATTTAGACATACAACACCAGCCCACCCAAAATCCTATCAAAATGAGAGTAGGTCTTCTTCCCCATTTGCCTGAACCTATGATACTTGGAACAGACTATCCCCACTTCAACCAACTATTAACGGGGGAGAGAAACACTACAACAGAGTGGAGGGAAGAAGCTCCTTTTTTTCAGAGCCCCATACTGAATGGGAACCCGGCAAAAACAGGAAAAGTAGACAACAGCGAAGACAGGAAAAGCAAAAAGGGAAACCCGTTCTACTAACAAATCCTGCTCCCTCTCTGTGGGAACATGATAGGAGCTTTCGGGCAGCCCAAAGGTAGAACAGTTCCCTACAAGAAGCATGGAAGCAAGCCAACGAGCAGGAAGACCCCCTTCAAGTAGGTCCACAGTTTTTTATCAACAAAGGGTTACTATATAGAAAGGGAGACAAAACCCAACCCTCACAACTTTTGGTCCCTGTACCTTTCCACGAAAAAGTGTTATATCTGGCTCATAGCCATCTGTTAGGAGGCCACTTTGGAGGGGAAAAAACAGAAAATGCTATATTAGAAAGTTTTTACTGGCCAGGAGTATATCATCAAGTCAGGAAATATTGTAGGGAGTGTGCTGTATGCCAAAAATCGAGTCTGTCGCTTCCTCCCCGAGTGCCCCTAAGACCACTACCTGTAATAGATGTACCTTTCTCACGGGTGGGCATGGATATTATAGGCCCTTTGCTTTCCTCATGTAGTGGATGTCGCTATATTCTTGTACTAGTAGACTACGCCACGAGATTCCCTTAAGCCGTGGCTTTGAGACAACCTAACACCACCCAAGTTGCCTAAGCCATGATTAGTATCTTTGCTCGAGTAGGATTTCCAAAAGAAATATTGGCTGACCAGGGCACACCTTTCACTTCCCGACTCATGAAGGAGGTCTGTCAACAGTTGCATATTAAACAAATCCTCACGGCAGCCTACCATCCCCAAATGGATGGGTTGGTGGAACGGTATAAGGCCACCCTAAAGACTACCCTGAAGAAATTGTTGATTCTGGAAACATGCAAATGGGAGGACATGCTTCCTCTAGCCCTTTTTGCTATTAGGTGCCATCAGCAAAAAAGTTTAGGTTATTCTCCTTTTGAATTACTATATGAGAGGCCTACTCTCACCCTAATGGACATGGCCAGGGAGGAGTGGGAGGAAGAAACAGACACCACCAAAACCTTACTAAACTATGTATCTAGTTTAAAATCGCAATTAAATCAGGTACGAGAGATTGTACGTACTAATTTAGAACAGGCCCAAACATCTCAGAAAAGACAGTATGACAAAACTACTAAGGAACGGTCTCTCTAAGTAGGGGATCAGGTCTTATTACTGCGCCCTTCCTCTGAGCACAAATTACTCAGTCAATGGCAAGGACCTTTTATGGTGATAGAGAAAGTCACCCCAGTCACCTACAAATTAGAAATGGATTCCCAGAAGAAAACCACCCAAATCTTTCACATAAATTTGTTAAAAAAATGGGAAGGACCCACCCCTGTGATGATGGCCCAACAGTCTAAGCCCTTGACAGAACAAAGTATAAACTCAGATCTGTCGGAGGAACTAAAAACAGAACTAAGAGAGACCCTCGCCCCACTACAAGAAGTATTTTCCTTAGCCCCAGGTAGGACCACTCTGATAGAACACGAGATTCACACTCCCCCCAGACAAATAGTACGGTTAAAACCCTACCGTGTCCCTGAAGCCCGAAGAGTAGCCATTGAGGAAGAAATACAGCAAATGTTGCATATGGACATTATAGAACCATCTAAAAGCGAATGGTGCTCTCCTGTGGTATTCGTCCCGTAGCCAGATGGGTCTGTACGTTTCTGTATCGACTTCAGGGAGGTGAATAAAATATCACAGTTCGATGCTTATCCCCTCCCTAGAGTTGACGAGATGGTGGAGAAACTTGGCAAGGCCCAGTACATTAGTACTCTATATTTGTGTAAAGGGTACTGGCAAGTACCCTTGAGACCTCAAGACGGGAAAAACAGCGTTTTGTACACCTAAAGGATTGTATCATTTTAAGGTCCTACCCTTTGGGTTACATGGGGCCCCAGCAACGTTCCAACGCTTAATGAACACAATTGTACAACCCCATCAGCAGTATGCTGCTGCTTATTTAGATGACATCATAATTTACAGTAACTTGTGGGAAGAGCATTTATACCATATATCCCAGGCCATCCTGTCCCTACGCCACGCAGGTCTCACAATCAATCCAGCTAAAAGCCATTTAGCCTCTAAATCCGTGAAATACCTAGGGTTCCTTTTGGGAGGGGGCTGCATGAGACCAAAGGAAGAAAAAGTGTCAGCGATAGCCCAATTTCCTTTCCCCAAAAGTAAGAAGGACCTCCGAGCCTTTTTAGGCCTCCTTGGTTATTATATGAGGTTCATCCCTAATTTTTCGGATATTGCCAGTCCCTTAACCAATCTATTGAGGAAGACAAGTCAGGCTGAGAGGACCTTGAGTAATCCCTCACCCTTAGAATTGGGGGCGTTCCATAAATTGAAGGAAGCTATTACTTCCAAGCCAGTCCTTACCAATCTTAACTATGAGAAACCATTTCTATTACAAACAGATGCCTCGGATCATGGTATTAGAGCTGTGCTATCACAAAAAGCTGACAATGGAGAAGAACATCCCATCCTCTTTATCAGTAGAAAGCTTTTTCCCTGAGAACCCAAGTATGCAGTCATTGAAAAAGAGGCTTTCGCCATTAAGTGGGCTGTAGAAGCTCTCAGATATTATTTAGATGGGAGGGAATTCCTACTATATACAGATCATGCGCCCCTCGAATGGCTTTCTCGAAACAAAGGACAGAATCAAAGGATTTTGAGGTGGTTCCTGGCCTTACAACCATTTAGGTACACTGTACACCATAGGAAAGGAAAAGACCACGCAAATGCAGATTTTATGTCACGGTATCCCTGTGATCCATTTCTTGTAGACAAGAAAGTAAGGGAAGGGGGATGTGAGGGTGGCCCGCCCCCCTCCGTATCAGTGTACAACAACCCAAAGACGGAAACTGGATCCCTTACCATTACGAGGCGGAGGAAGAAACCACTGACGGGTCGGCATCGCTAACACGTGATTCTTCCCCCCTCCCACAGCATTCTGTCGCTGACCTGGATACAGCCCGCTCCTGGGAAGGCGAGACGGACGAACTCCAGGACCAATCAGGAGAGTGCACAGACGAACGGCGGCTGCTAGAAAAGGAAGGGAGAATATCATTGGAACGGCACACAGAGGAGACACCGGAAGGAGATTGCCGAAGGACCCTGAAGCTGCCGAGGAAGAACGCCGACGCCGAGACAGAGGAAACTGAAGAAGACAAAGAGAGTTGGAGCGAGGACTGGTGGAGCCCGGAGGACGCACGAGCCGCCACAACTCTGGAGAGTTGTGGCTAATTGTGGTACGTGGCAGGACAAGGGTTTAGGGAAGGGGAGGGACGCTACAACAGTTAGAGTGTGGGTTTTTGTTGCACGTTTTTTTTTTTTATATTCTGCCTCAGCCCTACCCTGCCCATAGTTGCTGCACGCTGGGTAAACTGCCTCAGACCTACCCTGACCATAGTTGCTGCACGCTGTGCAAACTGCCTCAGTCCTACCCTGACCCCTTCCCTGCCCATTGTTGCTGCACACTGGGTAAACTGCCTCAGACCTACCCTGACCATAGTTGCTGCACGCTGTGCAAACTGCCTCAGTCCTACCCTGACCCCTCTCCCAATAGTTTGCTTGTATAAGATTTTCACCGATCTCAGCACCTAAATAAATAGCCCTACTAAACCCCAGAGTTTTTTCCTGCCGAAACATTCACACAATATCTTTTGCATCCCTCACGTGGGTTTTGGTGACGGTTTTTACTATAGTAAATAGGATAGTCCCTGACGCCACTCTCTTTTGTTTGAGGTGCCTCGGGAACCGGGCGGAACACCAGAAACCCGTAATAGGTTTCTCCCTACGGAACGGACCACCTGAAACCCGTAATAGGTTTCGCAAGACCAGCGGGGAGACCAGAAGCCTTTGGCCGATCCTAGCACCTTGAAGGAAGGCGATTCCACCGCAGGACTATCTACTGACCCAGCCTGTTATACCTACCCAGCGATGCTTTATCCTGACTATATACCTCAGTAACCTAGTTAAACAAGCATTGAAATGCAATAGGTCTCGCATTAGGAAAGTTTGAGTTATTGGTCTTATAAATGACTTTTTTTTTATTTATGTGTTTTTTAAAATATCTAAATTAATAGCTTTGTCATTTACAATGCCAATAGTTATAACTTTCGCAAATGTGACACCTATAGCATTTGTAATGCAACATGTTTTGTATTTACGTGACTTAGATGTATTGATATTACAAATAACAATGGCTTTTAACTTTTTAAAATAATTATTACTTAAATAAAAGTGATTGTAATTTATAATGGCAATAGCTTAAACTTTTGTGAAGATTATGTTCAGTGTATTTTATTGTGACGAAAATCCAAGAACAGAAGTGAAATATTAACATCTTTTTGTGACATTTGTAATAAAGCTTGTAACATTGAGGGAACCAGTTGTTGTTGAATGGTTGAAAAGACTTATCAAGAACGCTCCATAGGGTGCCTCTATGTCACCTTGACAGCATGCTTCCTGTATGCAAATGCCATCTAACATATCAGCGCATTCTGGGAGATGTAGTCTTTCCTTGGTTGAAAGGAAACCATACGATTTAACGAACCTTGTAATGATGCCACCTACAAAGGAAAGGCCAGGGCTGCGACAACGTTGGCCCCTTGGCGTGTTGCTATCCGGGCACCCTAAACCTACCTGCACTGAGTCATGCGTGTAGAACTGGAGGCACGCGGTGCCCTTTGATGCATGGCATGCGGTAAAAAAAAAAGGCTGTGGTTTGGAATGCCAATAAAGTTTATTTCAGTGTGAATTAAGAGGCCGGGAACGAAGTGTGTGTAAAATGTTGTGATATTGAGACAAATGGCGAGAGGAACGCCAGATAAGGAGAGGGCCCAGGCTGGGGCAGGGGTTCTCGAGTCAGCGATAGCAGGACTATATTTAAAGGCTGTTTTTAGAAAGCTGGGAATGCGTCTCAGAGCTGATAACTCTAAGCCCAGCGCGCTACCAAAGGTGGCAGTGGTATGTCTGCAGGAGGCGGTGCGCCTTTTAATAGCTGGCAGAAGCACTTAGTAGGCGCTGTATCTATGGGGTCTTTAACAACAGCTATTCAGAGAGCTCACACCATGAGCTGAATGCGGCTAGGTGCTTGACTAACAATTGAATGATCTCACACTGACGGGGAAGTATTCATTCCACTGGGTACAGAAGGATGAAAGACTGACTCTCACTTCTGCAAAAACACGAGCTCCTCCAACTTGCAGTAAACACATGTATCATACGAGGGTTTTTAAACCGTGCAACAGAACGGGTACAAGACATTTGTTATAAAATAGTAAGCCAGATCCCGTCGGCCGGGCGCTGAAAGTGGACATAAGCACAGTCTAGAGAGCGGCCAGTGATCATGTCCCCTAGACGCGAAGACACACAGACTGATTTGAATATGGTTAAATAATGCAGTTTTTATATGGCAGAGCATTTGTCCCATTGTTATAATTTCTCTGTGCTGTTTTGTGTGTGCTTTTGTTTTTTTTAAAGCTCATGCGAACAGAGCACAACTATTAACAGACATAAGAGAGCCATTTGTGGTGGCCAATAAGTAGTCACCAGATGGCAAATACCTGGCACAACCGCCAAATCAGGCCAGATGTAAACGACGGTAAAAGGTGCTCTCAACCTGTGCCAACACACCTAGCCCTTCTGCAAGACCAACACAAGCAAATCAATAGGAAAAAAAGTATAAAATACAAAGCCGTATATTGCATGTACAAAGAAAGGCAAAATAAAGAGGAGAGTACAGCGACTGGAAACAAGCAAAAAAAAAAAAAAACGAGACACGGCCTACCGGCCGTGAAAGTGAAAGTACGGCCGGCCGGCGGTGAATAATTAGGGGAGGAGCAGCCAGGAG
This sequence comes from Lissotriton helveticus, assembly GCF_964261635.1. Classification (NCBI taxonomy): domain Eukaryota; kingdom Metazoa; phylum Chordata; class Amphibia; order Caudata; family Salamandridae; genus Lissotriton; species Lissotriton helveticus. The sequence continues at coordinate 1,832,064,774 of NC_136057.1, forward strand.
AGAGCAGGAGCGGAGGCGCCAAGCTGGGGAACAGATGGCTGGCGATTTGATGATGTGCACGCGCATTTTAGCTCAAAGCGCTTGCGCATTGACCTAAAAGCGCACAGGCACAGCATCAAATGCCAGTCTAGTTAAACTCTGTTTAAGCCCCTATAGTCTCGCTCCGCTCAATGCGCATGCGCATTGACAGGCGAGACCTAAAAACCAAATAAAAGTCTCAATATTGACCCCATACGTCCTCCTCGCTTCTGCTTCCGACCATCCCTCCGACACAAGGTTGTCCCAAAGGACCGCCTTGATTGTGCGTTTAATATCACTTTCAATTTGGAGACCTATCTCATAAAGTCTATCAGGGGGTGCAACTCAAGTGTCAGCTGTTTCCACGGTAATGAACGTGTAAGTTGCTTTTGCCTCCAGATAATGGTGTAGTGTTTCCTGCACTGTGGTAACTTCTGCCGATCTGTCGAGCAGTGGCACCGCCCATCTCCAATCGAGGAGTAGGGTTCTCACCAACTGACATACTTTGCTGTCAAAGTGGCAACTTTTTTCTTCTGAAACGGGGCCCGAAATTGAGGTTGTCCCTCTGGTTTGGCTTTTAAGTCAAACTGGCGCTGCGGGTCTTGTAATGCCTGCGCAGACCCTCCTTCTCTGCGATCCTGACGGCCTCCTCCACTGAACTGTTGATCTGATGATTCCTGAAAGGAACGAGGAGAATGAGGATCAGGAACCTGGAACCCTCTGGTGTTTTTATTTTCGAGCGGTCACCAAATCATAGCTATATTCAGAAGCGTCTGGCAGTGGCGAACCAGCACGAGAAGCAGGTTTCTGTTGTTGCTGCCACTGACTTTTATTCCAAACCTTCTTAGGGAAGACTGGACGACCCTCCTTTTCAGGAGGGGGCTCATTTTGTACCCGAGTAAAAGGTCTTATTCCCAAACTATTGCGATCTAATGATGTGTATACATCCGCAATAATGATCTGCAACTGTCGTTGCTTGTCAACGTCTGCAACCGCCAATAGGCACTGGCACACTTGCAAGCTAACTGCCTCACCTTTGACATTGGCCAGAATCACGTCGGAGACAATAGGGAACATGCCCACTAAACTCATCCCCAATTCAGGGCCGTACCAGCCCGTGTTCCTCCTGAACCTTCCTTAGAACGCTCGGTAGAACGCTTATCAAGGGGGTGCCAAAACACAGTATATACACTGCAGCAAACACCATCCCCCAAGTGGTGCAATCAGCTGAAGCGGGAACAATACCACTAGGTAAACTCACTGTAAAGATCCTTTGTTTTTCAACAGGTGTAGTATGCAGGAAAACAGCTTTGTGTTTGCTCAAATTTTTCTGCCAACTAATATGAAAAATTATCTTTATTTTGAGGACATTTGTCCGTCACTGAATTAATCATGATAGGATTAATGACAAGGCCACCACCATGTGCAGGCGGCTGTTGAGCGGCTCCTGCCGGATCCACTTGGATATTATGTGACATAAACTGTATGACACTTCTGTGTATATGAATCAAAGACGTATGTAATTGACGTAGCTCTGCAAGTGTAACATTAAGATAATTAGGATGTGGTGTAAAACCAGCCAACACGGGCCAAGTGGCCCCATAGACCGACAAGGGTCTTAAACGGACTACAGAAACAGGGTGAAGAAGGGTGCCATTAAACCATATGGTATGCTCCCAGTCTGTCAGCCGGACTTAGAGTAACCGATAAGGGCGATAATGTCGCGGAACCGCGGCTGGGGTATATTCATGAAAGAGATTATCATTCCCATCCAATGCAGAAAATTTCACCCAAGCATAAAAGACTTCGAAACGGTGAGCCGCATCTGCACCACGTACGGTCAGATAAGATATAACGGACGTGCGGTAAGGTGCCGCAATAGCAACAGGTTGTGCCATAGTAGCAACTGAACAAACAGACCAAGAGAATGGTAGCACAAAACGGGGTCTAACAAAGAAACGGAAACCTTTTTAAAATTCAAGCTTGAAAAACCTATAAATATACAAATATAGTAGGCCAATTGTGGACAAGCACGAGCGCTACTCACGAGTCTCGTGAATAAGTACCAGACCAAACGGTGGCTCCATGTTACAGGGATTCTTCACAAAAACAGAACTGTGCGCAGGATTATAGGACCTTGGTGTATGGGGACTGGGTGCCCATGAGCCCAGGACCAACTAACTATAGTGTCTCAATTGTCCTCCTACTCACTCACAGAGAAGCAAATAATTAGACACCCCAGAACACAAAACTCCTAGATCTCTCTGGAATCGCAGTAACAAGACACACCCCTTCACTCGCACTCTTGTACTCGTCCACAATAAGATCTGACAGAGTCATAAAATAGTTTAAAATATTTATTTTAACTAATGTGCCCTAACATGCATTATACGTGCCACAACAAGGTAGAAAATGCATAATACAAATAAAGTCAACATAGCAGCTAGTCCATAAATCATGAAGGGAGATGTCATCATAAAAAGACAGTGGAGCCTATCCTCCCTCCCCTTGCTGCAAGCAGTATTATTATATATTAGAAGATCTCTGGGCTTTGTCAGCAAACCACAGCCTATAGATGGTAGATCTACATCACATGTGCTGTTTCGCTCTACTTCCTGGAAAGGTCCCACTCCAAGTGTGTCTTACCTAATTTGTGTACCCCACTAAGAAGCAAAGTACATTCTCCAAACAACAGCTGTATCTGTATGTTTTGTCTAAGGGCAAAGGTCTGGCCAGAACAAAATAACAAGGGGGTATTGTTGTTCGACCTTGCACATAATGGTCAGTCAAAATCCCATTAACGTGCAGAGTGCAAACTCAGCGATGAGTTCTCATGTGAACGCAGTCATTGAAATATTGCAAAAAGAAAGATGTGTAGTAACGGGTGCAAAAGCAGGAGGCAAGCTGCAGCGTGCTCATGCTAAGTTAGTGAAAAATGACAGTATCCCCACCGGCCACGTCACACTCTGAGGCCACCATCACCACATGGTGAGGAGCGAGCCTAAGGGACTTCATCCTAGGAGAAGCGAGAGCCTTTGAGGGGTGGAGCGTAAAGCTCTCGAAGCCTCATCCGCAGAAATATCCACATGTGCTGCTACAAGAAGACACTGCAAGGCCTCATAAGAGTGTGCTGAGTGGGACATGTAGAGCCACACACAACAGGCTCCAAAGTACTTCAAAAGCTGAAAACATCATCAAAGTCTAATGCGCTAACAACCAACAACTGGTAAGATGCACAACAAGTACTGACAACAACTCTAATGGGTGGAGCCTGCTGGGCAATATCCATCGAAGGATTACAGAGAACTGCTCCTTGTTTGAACCCCCAAGGACACCCTCACGCCCGGAGCTCTCAGCCAAGGCCCAAACTCACAATCACTTCCAGGAATGTGGCGGGGCTCAGGTCAATATTCACATGCAAACCTGCGCTGACCTATTTGAACAGAAATGATATTCTCTGCCTGCAGGAGGTATGGACTCTTACTCCATCTGTTTTATACTTGCTATCACAAAACTCTCCAAACCAGCAAAATGCACTAATCTTTTTGGCCGCCCATCTGGGGGCCTTTCAATTTTTATCAAACACTCCTGCAAGATCAAGGCTGTACCCCTATATCGTAATTCCCAGCCTTGCAAGCTCATTTCTGGCATATCACGTACCAAGAAAAATAATCCCCTTCTTCTAATAATCTGCTGTCATAATGTAACCAAAATATCCAAACTGCCTGCTACCAAACTCTTTCACGACAGCCTGGAGGATCTCCTGTACGAGTTTGCTACACATGAAACCTTGTTAATGAGAGATTTTAACATCAGGGCACTGGGGAGACGAACAACTCTGTACATAAAATAGGGAAACAATGAACACTCTTCTGTCTAACCATAATCTACTTTCTGCTGAACAAATCTCACAGGCACAAGAACAGCACATTAAGTTCCCGCTACATTCAAAGCGATCTCAACCATAGACTACATTTTCCTGTCAGCCCCTCTAGCCAGCCACCTGGTCAAACTGGAGATACTTGACGGCCCTGAAAGCGACCACAATCCCGTGACTGTAACACTTGATCTATATGCCCTGGTGCTTTTAGATCTCTCAGCGGCTTTTGACACGGTCGATCATCAACTTCTGATCGACCGTGTCAGCAACGCCGGCATCCAGGGCATGGCTCTAAAGTGGATTACCTCCTTCCTCGAAGGGCGCTCCCAGGCAGTGCGCTTGGATAATTTTTCGGCGGAAAAAACCCCACTGACTTGTGGGGTTCCCCAGGGCTCTGCCCTTTCACACCTGTTTTTCAACCAACCTGTACATGCAACCTCTGATTGTATCCTTACACAACGGTCCTGCCACAACCTTCAACTATGCTGATGACCTTCAGTTGGTCTTCAACATTGACTCCTCCAATACATCCATTAGTAACTTTCAAACCACTATGACTCTCATTAGTGAATGGATGTATCACAGCCAGCTAAAACGCAACCCAGATAAAACCGAGCTGGTTTTAACCGGAGGCTCCATCAACCCTTGGAATTCCAGCTTCTGGCCTTCATCACTTGGCACCCCTCCTCACCCAGTAAACTCTGTAAAGAGCCTTGGAGTTATCATCTGTTGCGATCTGTCTCTAAAGCCCCAAATTAACGCAGTGGTCTCTTCCTGCTTCTTCCACCTCCGCAGAATCCGTAAAATCTGTAGATTCTTGACCAAAAAAGCCCTTGCTCTTGTTATTTTGGCCCTTGTTACTTCCCGCATTGACTATGCGAATGCTCTCTATGTTGGCATCCCAGCTTACCAACTCCATCGCCTGCAACTCGTGCAGAATCAGGCAGCTAGGCTCATCTTCCGCCAACCTAAGCACCAACACGTTAGTCCCCTGATGAGGAGCCTGCACTGGCTTCCGGTAGCCAAACGCTGTGTTTTAAAATTAGGCTGTACCATCTTCAAAGCCCTTGCTGGCCAAGCCCCTGCTTTCATCTCTTCCCGGTTTCAATGTTATACCCCGTCACGTGAACTCCGGTCCTCTTACCTTCACCTGCTCACCATTCCCACCTTCAGACGGAAAAAACATGGAGGTCTGAGGTTTTTATTTGTAGCCCCCCGTCTCTGGATGTCTCTCCCTAATGACCTGAGACTGGTAACATGTTACACCAAATTTAGAACTCTTCTGAAAACTCTTCTGTTCTCACAAGCCTACGAATAACATTCCCAACCCTCACTGTCACAGTTCTTCTCTCAGCGCCATGAAACCGCTTGGTGTAAGTGCGCTTAATAAATACTTTTAACATACCATAACATATATGATACAACAGCCGCCAGTGTCTCAGAAGTGGGTCTATCTTCACGGACTGAAGCACACAAACTAGTCAGGAGAATCAAATGGCGAGTGTCAGACACCCCAATGTGGGCAAGTGATTGAAGACGTAATCCTATAATCCAACAACTCCCCGGGGGTCTCTTACGGCAGATGGGATGACCTCATAACTAAGTTAAGGGTCCACCTGGTGGGATCTTCTGCCTCCAATCAACACCCCCAAGACCTTCGAGAAGGACCTGTTCCAAAAGCTGTATAACAGGGCATTTTCACTGCACGAAGAGCATTAAGGAGGGCAACACGTGCTCACAAACTGAATCCCACAGCAAACTCTGCAAAGAACACTGCTAATTTACGCAAAACATGCAAAAAAACAAATGTTGCAAGAGAAAAGCCTGGCACACTTCTGGTACTACATCAATAAACTTCGATCTTCCAACTGCTCCAGGAGGAACGTGGTCCCAGAAGAATCCTGGGTGTGACATATCAAAGCACTATACAACAGTCTGCCTCTAGGCAGTAGCGACACTCCGAGCTGGGGGACTGCAGAAATCACACCTGGGAAAACTCAAGCTCTGGCCACTCAGGCCCAGGTCTGCAAAAACATAAAAGCCATGAAAAACGACGGAGCTCCAGGCCTCAATAGGGTCCCAGTCAGCATATTCAAATGCGCCCAGGAGGACTGGGCTAAGGAGTTAAACCTTCTTTTTAACCAAGCCTACATTGCTGCACAGATCCCAGGCTCATGGAGGGCCTCCACCCTATGCCTAATCCTAAAAAACCGGGACCTGTCTTTTCCAGCTAACTACCGACTTATAGCCCTCCTGGACCTAAAAGCCAAAGCCTATGCCCAGTCTCTTCTCAAACTGCTAGGGGAATGGGTCACAGAAAATAGCATCTTGCCTTACTTCCAAACCAGGTTCTCTGCTGCTGCCGCTACAATCAATAACATCACAGCACTTGCCATCTTGAGTCACCGTGCAGCCCAAAAAAGCCAGCCCCCTCTTTACAGCTGTTTCATTGACTACAGTGCTGCATTTGAAAAGGTAGACCGCAACACCCTTTGGAGAAAACTAAACACGTGGGTGTTACCCCTGTAGTTGTTCCGGCCATTATCTCTCTGCACTCAAACACTTGGGTATGGGTGAGAATGGGCCTCAAGACTGTACCCTCTAAAATCACAACCATTGACGGCCTGAGGCAGGGGTGTGTCCTTGCTCCCCTTCTTTCCATCTTATACACAGCTGACCTGCGGACCTTCTTGGAGTGTAGTTGCATGCTACCACCACAACTCGGCTATTCAAAGCTACACATTTTACAATACGCTGATGATATCATCATAAAGGACCACACCAAATTCGGAATCCGAGCCCTGAGCAAGCTCCAGGAATACAATGAAGCCAACTCTCTTACGATCAACCAGGACAAGACCAAAGTCCTGATCTTTGGACACTGTAGAAAAAAGAAACTTCTAACATGGCGTTTGGGAGCTGTGATTATTAAAACAACCTCAAAGTACAACCACCCAGGGGTATGGTTCAACAAGATCTCCAGACTGAGGGCGCCCTGAAAAAGAAAGCCAGAGCCATCACACATTGCCTGACCTATCTCAATAAGAACTTAACCAGTGCCTCAGCAGTTCCGAGCCTGAAGGTCAAGAAAGCCACTCTTCTCCCGGCACTACACTACGGGCAACAGGCCTTCCCAGAGGCCAGTGCCACAAGCCTCGACTACGATAAATGCACGGCCTATAAGTGAGTATTTTAACTCCCCAGATACATACGAAGGGCCAGACTGCGGTTAAAACTGGGCCTTCAAAGACAATCACACACCTGCAAGGCTGGCACCCTGAAATTTTATATAAGGGTCCTAAAAGCACCAAAAACACTCTTAAATCACGCCTACAAGACATTTGAGAGCCCTGGCACCGACCGCTCCAAAAAACTATAACCTCTTTACAAATCGAAGGCACTGCGATTAACTCAAACGTTATCATTCACACAGCCTGGAAAAAGGTCATTAACAGGCAGCTGAAACTAACCTCACATTTGCTAGATACCTGCTCCTTAAAGTCCTCAACTATCTTATCCCCCCGGAATGATTCTTACCTATGGGGGAAGTCACAACCATACCTCTCAGAAGGTATAAACAGACAGGTCCGCAGAGACATCATACTTATGTACGTGCTAGGCCTACCAGTGGCCAACTTCAACGAATGGGCCCCATCGGGGAAGGAGGGGGCTGCAGATTGTGCAATTACAAGAAAGAATCGTGGCTCCACCTTCTGTGCTTTTGTCCCACATTCAACGACCCCAGGAGGTCTCTCCTTAAACCAATTTATCTAAAGAAGGATATCCACTCATGCCTGGAGGCATCATCACTGTTCTTCTCCCATACAGACACATGAACCCTATTGAGATGCTGTAATATGTCAAGAAGCTCGAAGACCGCCACCGACCCCCTCACCGCACCTCCCCACCCTGCCACCTTTGCTCAAAAACTGATAACGGACTATTTCATGGTGTGATCCTGTGCATTTGTATCCCTGTGCACCCCTTGGGGGTATCAAAATCCGCATTTTGCACGTTATCTGATTTACTCATTGTCCAAAGAAGATGGGGCAAGTCGCTATATAACCTTATCTTTGCCATGGTTAACATTGGTGCCCTCGTTATCCTTTTAATAACTGTTTTATTCTAAAATTGTTATGGTTTTAACTAACTAAACAATAAAGTTTTACTTACTTACATAGCTTTTGTAGATCTGCGGTCGGTTTTTGACCTTGTGCCTAGGGAGAAGCTATGGGACTCTCTTAGGAAGCAAGGCGTACCCCGGATCTTTTAGATCAACTGATAGGTCTTCATATTGGCAACTCTGCTCAAGTACGTGGGGGGCCACAGGAGGAATTACCTGATTGTATAGGGGTGTGAGACAGGGCCGTCTACTTGCGGCTACACTATTCACATTGTACATGAATGATGTTATAGCTGCCCTCCCTGAATGTATTAGCGATTCCCCTAAGTGAGATGGGACCCCTGTGCCAGCCTTGCTATTTGCAGACGATACTCTGCTGATCTCTCAAACTTCGGTGGGTTTAATGCATACTGTGAAGATTAAGGCTTAGAAATCAACCCCCAAAAAATAAATATATGATGATTAGACCTCACAAGTCTTATAAGGGGGGCCTATGCTTACAGCAGAAGAGCCTTGATTGAGTTGCTAACTTTGAATACCTAGAGTAAATGCTTGATGGTAGGCTTTCCTGGTCCTCACACATACAGAAGCGCAGAGTTGTGCTTCAACATTTTGCAGCAGTTATACTTAAAAAACAGCAGGCTACAACATCTAAAGCCATTTTCCCAGCCATTGATGTGTTTAAGTACAAAGCACAGGCACCAGCCCTGTACGTATCTGAGCTTTGGGATACAGACAATGTGGGCAAACTGATGATTAGTGAAAATAATTTTATAAGGTCTCTTTTACATCTCCCTAAAAGAACACTGCTTCTCCCATTATTTCAGGACGTAGCCCTCAGAAACACTGAGCATCTTGCAGCACTTATACCTCTACTCTATTGGGTGAGGGTTTGGACTGTTACTGAGTTTGCCCCCTATGGAGAGGGATTAAGGGAACCTCTTAGGATTGATACCATTCACGTCTTTACATGGTTCGATTTGTTGAGGCTTGGCTGACCAAGTTAGGTCGAAGTTCTTTTTGGATCAACCCTGATGGCCTCATTTATGAGGAATTGGCATAGTGCAGCGCCGCAAGGAATCTTGCTGAGCTGCCCTACGTCAAAACAAAAGGGCAGGAATGCGCCTCATCTATGTGATATGGTGCCTTCCTGTCCATTTTGCCGGCGCGTGACGGGCTGCCATGCACCAACACAGGCACCCTTGCACCATGGTGCAAGGGTGCCTGCATTGCGGGCTGATTGAGAATCAATCAATTCAGGCGATTTCCTCTTTCTGCATTCCGCAGCACACATAGAAAAAGTTAAATACGATGCAAAATTAAAACACTTCTCCTCGTTGAGCCTCCCTAACGCATTAGATTCTGAAGCATTCCCAGGTTTAGGATATCTCGTAAATCTGGGAGTGTGTCAGATTCCATGAGTGTTGCGTAAGAACACCCTCAGCAAAACCCATGGAACACCCTTTTCACGCAGTGTTCTGCGTGAAAAGGGAACATATTTACAAGGCCATGAAGAGCCACGTAAAATGGCTTTACGTGGCCTTGTAAATATGCCAGGGCATATTGAACGACCAGAATGTCAAAAAAGTGACGTTCCAGTGCTGCAAGGGGCCTCATAAATGAGGCCCTGAGTCCTTACCTATGTCTTCAAAAAAACAACTGAAACAAGTCTATTGGGATTATACTTTGAGTACTCTACATCAAAACTCAAGATTGGGGAGATTATCCACAACTTTTTTGGAGGTTAAACCAAGTTTACATTTTGAATTGTTTATGGATGTACTGTGCCCACAGTTAACTACATTTTTTTATTTAAAATTCCGTAATGGCATCCTTGACATTGGGGCACATAGAATGAAGTGGGAAAAGAAGAATGGTGAACTTGGAGATTGTATTGTACTCTGTGCAACCTCAAAGCTAAAGAAAATGTGGAAAATGTATTGTTTTGTTGCACCGCTTACAAGAGGCCTAGAAAGAACTGGATTTGCCCCTTGTGTCTCTGCTTAGGCATAAGACACCACAAAATAGCCCATAGGGTTTTGTTGAGCGACATGTCTACTTTGGTAGTGACCAGCCTAAGCAGGTTTCTGTTTACAGTAGGACTTCTGTGAAGGAAGTGTGGCTTGAATCTATGATAATTTGTTTTACCGAAAGTGGTTCCCCCTCAACATTCTTTATTGAATGATCCGTTGTCTAAGGGTGGGTCTACCTTGTATTGGGGTAACCACTTTTGTTAAAGCTAGGCTCTTCTAGTTGTTAAGAAACTGAATCTGTTTATTAATTAAAGGGTTTTAGGTACAAACCTGATCTCAGGCATTTTAATTCTATGATATCGTTTTACTCTATGTGGTTTTAGGGTTATTAATGCTATCATATGATGCCATTATTTCTGTAGGATAACCAATGTACAACTGAGATGGCTACTGGGAAGAATTTGTTATTATTTTTAAGTTTACACTTTTTTAAGAGAAGTTTTAGCATATATGTATATTGATTTAAGGTAGTTGCTGTTATGGTTTGATAGCTCTGAATGTCAAAGATTTGTTTGTGAGGTATCAGGAACCGACTCTAAAATACTTACTGCAGAATTTTGCACATGTATTTAAGTGAATGATTTGAAAAAATGTTTTTATGATGTGGTTTGTGAGACCTTTAAAAGGATACTGTAAATTATGTAAGATGAATGACTTCCATGTATTTTTATTGCAGTAAATATGTATGTTGGATGTATTGAATTATGTGTGCTGTTTTTAAGGAATTGTATTCCGAAATAAACTGTCTATGAAAAGTTTTCAAAAATCATAACTAGGTGTCTATTTAAAGATAGATATTTTTTAAAATTTGAATAGGATATTTATTGTGTCGTATTGTGTTTTTTCTCAAACTGTTTTTATTAGTTTCGTGAGCATGGCCATAATACAGATCAGTGTCAAATATAGTGGTTACACACATCAATAAACAAAACATTTTCTGTTCAAACAATGCTGTCTGGCGGCTTATTACCAAAGAGCTACGATGGAGCCCAATAAAACCCACCCCCCCTCCAACATCCCTGGAACAGGGAACTAAAGTAAGAAACTGTGAATATGCTCACCGGCATCAGTCCCTGTGAAAAAGAACTCCAAACGTTCTCCAGGCTAGGATGGCTCCCCCACCTGGATCATAGCCTAGGCAACACACAACAAGGATCACTTTTCTGGATCAGTTCAGCAAGTCTCGCCCTTCAGGCCCCACCTGTAGAGACAGTAGCAAAGTTCTAAAGGGAAATGGTCACTGTCTCTTCCTTTGCTGGAGCTTAGTCCTCTGTGCTGCTGTTGTCAGTGTCCACCCGTCGTGGCACGAGGCTAGTCCGAGGAAGGTTCTCTCTGCACTCCATTTTCCCCCAGTGGGAAGGAGACATCAAGACCCAGTAGTATTGCCGCTCTGTCGAAGTCGGAGAAGTGATGTGATTTGATTTTAAATTGAAAGGCTATGTGAAACTGATATGTCCATCTATATTTCACATGTTCCTTGCGAAAATGGTCTGCGACTGGTTTGACTTGCATTCATCTCGCCATGGTGGCGGGGGCCACATCCTGAAACAAAGAGCAGGAAGCCGTGGACCAATTTCACCTGACCGCCCATAAGGTTGGGTGGGAGAAGCTTCCGCATGGGGGATAGTTCAAGTTTGGAATAAATGAAGCGCCCTGCTGCGTGTGAGGCAGGAGAATAAGGGAAGGCCCACTAACAGGTATCTCACCAGAGGCCCCCAAATGTAATCAAGCCTTTGCTAGAGTCCGTGATTTTCTGTCAGGCATTCCGAGGTGAGACTCTGCCAGAGGCAAGCATGCCACTGAGATATAGAGGGGGCATCAGCATCTTCCAAGCAGCTGCCGGGGTCACCTAAGCCGCTCCTAAACAAAGCCACACAATGGATCTATCCCCAAATGTTTGATGCTTGAGGGAAGGATCCTGTAGACCCAGCAGGGTAAAGTCAGGTGTTTGAGGGAAGGCCCTGTTTCGCAGAGCAGGAACATCAGCCGAAAAGATCAGGAGAGAGTACAAGAATGAGACACTCTCTCTGGTATCCCTCTGAGTATGCACACATTTCTCTATTGGGAGCAGATCTCTTGTGGCTGCCATTTGGATCTCAAATAATGTTACCCTGTGTTTATTTTGGGGGTGGTGGTACAGCTCTCTAGTAGGTAAATTGAAATCACAGCAACAATTTTCGAATGTAAGTATGTTCCAGCCGTGAAACAAGTTGGAGTTGGTGAGACATCTCCCTCCCGCCACGCGTCAATGTGGCCCGGATTAAGTGCAGGTGGGAATGCTTGGTTGAAGTGAATAGGGGTGTATGGGGATGCAAAGGTTATCACACCATAGCGGCGAGTAGCCGCATCCCATGCTTTTAGGGTGGTCCTAGTTGGTGTGCTTAGATAGGCATTTGGTGAGTGATGAGATTTAGATTTCCTGCGAACATCCCAAATCATTCTGTCAGTTATAGCCTTTTCCATGTAGAGCCAATGTTTGTCTGACGCCCGCACGAACCACTCCATGATTACTCAGAGTTGTGCCGCTTTATAATAATGGGGGAAGCTAGGGAGTGGTAAACCCCTTGCCCTTTTGGGAAGAGTCAGGAGTTTATGAGGAAGGTGTGCTCTGTTATTCTGCCATATGAGGGTGGGGAGCATGGAGTGCAGGGAAGTGAAGAACTGCCTGCCAAATTCAATTGTAAGCCCCTGAAAAAGGAATAGAAGTTGTGACAGAACCATAATTTTTATAGCATTTAAACGCCCTAGCCAAGCAATGTAAACTGGGGCCCATTTCTGAAGGTCTTGTTGTAGTGGACAAAGAAGTGGGGGATAGTTAGCTTTGTACAGGTCCTCCACCTGAGGTGTGAGTTTGATAACCAGGTATGTGATCTCCTTTCTCAACAGATGGAAGGGGATATGGGACGCCAATCCTTCCATCTCCTCAGATTTAACCGTCAGATTAAGTATGAAAGACTTGGTGATATTGACCTTAAATCCTGCCACTGCTTCACAATCCCAGAGTTCTGTCTGCGGGGCCAACAATGATGTTTGGATGGAGGTTCAGGCCAAAAGGACGTTGTCCGCAAACAATGATATTTTGTGATTGACTGACCCAAAAGGAATGCCCTGGATGAGAGGGGAAGCCTGTATTCTGGCTGCCAAGGGTTCGATGCTCAGGGCAAATAAGAAGGGGGACAAAGGATACCTCTGACGCATGCCCCGTTCCAGCAAAAAATAGTGAAAGTCTCCTATTAATGAAGACTCTCGAGTGAGGGCAGTCATAAATAGCTTGAATTTGTGTAATAAATGTATCCCCAAAACCAAATTGCTGCAAAGTGTGAAAAAAGAAGGACCAGTCTACCCATTCAAATACATTCTCTGCATCTAATGCCAACAGCACTGCTGGGGTCCTTTTCCTGCTGGCTTGTTCTATTAAATGGATCACACACGAAAGATTCTCATGCATCTGGCACCCTTAAATAATAGTTGAGTTGGATCAGAGCAGGCATGACGTACTCCAACCTATTAGCTAGTATTTTAGTGTACAGCTTTGTAACAGTGCAATCGGTCGGTATGACTGACATGTACTAGGATCTATACCTAGCTTTGGGATTACTGTAATAAGGCTTCCCCCATGGAAGTAGTTACAGCTCGTGTCTCAGTAAAGGAATTACAAAGAGTGATCAGGTGAGGAGTCAGGTCAGAACTAAATGTTTTATAAAATTGGGACCTAAGCCCAGCCGTTCCTGGATATTTGTGCAATTTCAGGGAGTAGATCACTTCCAGTACATCATCTGCTCGAATGGGCCCTTCTAGGACTTCCTGTTGGGAAGGTGAAATTTTTGGGATGGTGGTATAGGCCAGATAGTCTAGTTGCATGTGGGAGTTCACTGGGTCTTTAGTGTCTAAGGTCTTATAAAAAGTTCGAAAGGTCTCTGCCTCCCCCTTTTCAGTAGAGGCCAAGTTCTCATTAGATACCTTAATTGGTCCTATATAGTCTTTTTCCTGTTTCTCCCTTAACTGCCGGGCCAAGTGAGTTCCCACCTTATTCCCCTTCTCATACATGGTCTGTCTGAGGTCCAAAAGGGTAAGTTCTGCTCTGTTGGCATATATGGTCACAATCTTACCCCTCAACATGGTCACAAGGGTGGAGAATGCTGTATGAGCTCTTTCAGCTTGGAGGAGTTCTTCCTCCAGTGCCAAACGCTCTTTAGTCTTCTACCGCATTAGAGTAGACATAAGTTAGATGCATTTTCCCCTTAACGCAGCTCTAAAAGATTCTCATGTCATTGCGTAATTAGTGTGGTGAGGCTGTTCGTCCGGAAGTACTCCATGATGGTGGTCCTGAGCTCATCCCAAAACAGGCTGTCCGAGGTCTGGGGGTTCAGAAAAACCATTGACGGAAAGAAGATTGTGGGCCTGGCCAGTCCAAGTTAATCTCTATCATGGCATGGTCAGAGATCATTATGGGGTGGATATTAGCAGGCCTAATGGTGTGCTGTAATGTTTGACTCATAAAGACATGATCAAGCTGAGAGTAAGTTATATGTGAATGTGAAAAAATAAGTGTAGTCTTTGTCAGTGGGATGGAACGAACGCCAGGCGTCCAATAGCCCAAGTTGTGTTATTGCCTTCTTCGTGGGTATGGAAAAGATGCCTGTGAGTGATCTCTGAGGAAAGGTACTATCTAGTTTAGGGTCCCAAATGAGATTAAAGTCCCCCAGCACTATGATCTCGCCTTCCACAAAACCCCCTAACTGATTGAAAAAGGAGAGGAGAAAATCTATCTGAATCGAGTTTGGGGCATAGATCATAGGAAGGAGACTGGATCGCGTTTGCCGGCCTCCTGGAGGATTTTCTCCTTGAAAATCTTAAAGGAATGTAGCTTGGCTAAAATGACTCTGGCACAAGTTCTAGCTCCCGTCTTCTGGGAGCCTATTCTGTGGACTCTCTCCAGTCACACCTTGGGGTGGTTGTCGACCAAGAGGCTAGAAGACATACCCACCACAAAAGGCCTGTAAACCGGAGCCCTTCGCCCCCTCCTCCTGCCCCCTGATGCGGATGAAATTGCACCTAGAGCGATTTTCCAAGTCTTTGCACTTGAGGAGGGCTGACTGCAGTTGGAAGTAAATATGCGCTGTGTCCGCTTCTAATGGCGCTCCTCGCCAATCCAGAGCCCTGGCCCCCACCGAGTTCACGTCAGCCAGAAGAGAGATCAGCCAAGCTTTGATGTCCTTCCTCAGAGTACCCAAGGATGAAGGATGAAGGATGAGGCTGAAGTCTGATTGAAGTTCTTCCCTGCACTCTTTTTTAAATTCTCTTAGCGATGCCAGGAGGTCATCTTTAGACAAGGCCATCACTCCGCCAGTTGTCTTTTGACTAGACCCTGCCGCCTAGGTAAAGTAACTGGTGATGCTATTAGACTGAACCTCATTAGGTGGCATAGAGGTTGTTGACCTCGATGGATCCCAAAGTGTCCAATCTGTTTCACAGACGATCCAAGGGGGCCACAGCTCCCCGCGGGTACACCGCAAGAAAATAGTGTTGCAGGGAATCTGCTCAGACACAGAACTGTGCACAGAGACTTAGGACCTCAGTGAATTAGGGTGTGCCAAAAACTCACCTTAGTACCCAAAATCCCCAACCAGACTAGCAATCAGTGTCACATTAGCTCTTAGTCCTATAGCAAAGAAACCAATGATTAGACAACCCAGAACATGCGACTTAGGTTACCTCAGGTAAGGTGGGAAACATGAACACTCTTTCCTTATACTCTCATACCAGTCCAGAACAGGGAGTAAAGGGAGACACGTGCAAGTTTAAAATATTTATTTTAACCCCGCAGCATTTTAGCTAATACAAGCAGACATATGATAAGAAATAAGATTGTCAGCATAGTTACTATTTCATAAAATACAAAGGGAGAAAGCATGTTATAATGCTAAATGGAAACAGGTTAAATATATACCGGCTTTTCTTTGCTCCAAACAGAGGCTTTACTTTTGTATTTTAATCGCGCGGTAGCGCGTAGGCTTGGGCTCTTGTCAAGGTTATTTTTCTTTTAAAAGGACACCTTTCCTCTTCATACAAGTATCGCGCAGGAGCGCATGAACTCTCAGTGTGGACCAGGACATTGGGTGTTTCCCTATATACACAACTTTGCTTTCAAGAGACCATTTTTCAAGGCACCACCAGTGTTATACCGGCTTTCACATTGATGGGAGTGGGCCTGCTCCCTATTAGCTGTGCTTGGGACTTCTCTGATGGTTCTTCTTGGTCCCTTAATTTTTGGGAGATATTAACTCTTTGTTGTGTATTTTGAAACCTACATTTTCATTGCGGGCAGAAACTTTCCAGGACCTACGATTTCAGCATCCGAGCTCCCTCAAGAACGCTGGCCTTCGCTGGTCCCCCCCCGCTGCCGCACCGGAAGATCTAGCGGCCGCTGTGCGGGGGGACTACAGCCCCCAGAGGACTTTGCTTCTTGAGCCCGCCCACCCCCACACATTTCCGCGCCCAGGAGGCGCATAAATCAACGACGCTCCCTCCGTATCGTGGGAGGGCGCCAGGCGAAGCCCGGGCCAAGGGCGGGCCCGTCTACGCCCGTCCAAGCCCGGAGAAGGCTGGGCTGGGCAACCCCCTCTTGGTTTTACCGGCCATGACTTCCAGGACTATTAATATAGTAAGGGGGTTATAAATTAAGACATAGCGGTTATTGGGCTCAATTCTCAAATTAGGGCCTCTTGTCTTGCGAAATACACGCCAGAACTATTACAAAATGTCTACCAAATTGGGCAAGGGGAAGAAATTGCATGAGGGGAACGGGGCGAGAGGGACCTTGGACACTTATCTTACAAAGGCTGTTTGCAATCTGGAACACGAAATCTCCACTGCAGAGAGGCGTCTGTCTTTGGAATACCAGCAATATAACAAGCGTTCTTCATTAGGCCCAATATTATCGCCCACTCCCCCCATCGTAAACAGCACCCAGACCATAGGGGATACTTCTATGCTAGACAATAGTATCCCTTACTTACTACAGGATAGATCGCAATCACCACCCCAAATGTCAACCATGAGGTTGGAGCATACTATTGTTGACCTAGACCCTTAAACAGATTTTTCACCAGAAAAATCTCCTCTGTTAAAATTGCCCAACCCCACTCCTGTGAGTAAAAAGAGTAAAGCCCAACAAACAGCGTCAGGGAAAGGAGTCTCACAGAAGAGGAAGAGGAGGGGTCTTTCTCATCGGGGTAGGAGAACTAAGGCACCCAGAATATCTATAAGATCGTCCCTTGATAAAAACATTCCAGATAAAGTTACTCCTGAATGTCAGAAAGACCTACCTCCCCCTTAACCAATCTTCCAGGGCAATAAAAACTGCTCCCAAAAACTAATTGGGAACTCGGGCCAACAACAACAACTATGCACGATCCAGAATATAGAACATCTTATGAGATCATTACTTCTCCCTCTTCTTGAAAGAATAAAAAGGCTGAATGATCAGGTTAACACTCTAGTGAAAGAAACTACGTCAAACACTAGACTGTTAAAAGGATTGACAGCCCATAGGCAGAACACCGTAAGCGGAGGGGAGGAATCTATTACAACTTCCACTAAGGGGGATATTCCATCTTGCCCTAAAACCCCTAAAAAGACGAAGCTGGCTGACTCTACTGCCTCTGGGATTAAGGACAATGGTGACATATTATCCCGACCAAAAAACTCCAGTAAGATGGCTGATAAAGCAGCTGTAACATCAAAGGAGATGAGGGGTAGAGGTCAAAATGGTAAACCATCCCAACCTCAACAAATACCATTTAGAGATTCCGAATCGGATAAGTCTTACCCCCCTGACAGGGATTTAAAAAGGATAGGAAGCCATATTGACTTGCCCCCTGAGGCTGCCCCATATGTTATAATCCCTACCGGGGTCCCAGAACTTAAAGAGGGGAATAGGGAAGGTTATACTGAGCTAAAAAATAAAGTAATTTATTGGCTCAGATATAATAGACCACTCCCCGGTAACATAGATGGGGTTATAGTGCATGTGCGAAGACTTGCGTGGGTGGGCCCAAGACCTAAAGACATTAATGGGGATATAATTGTAATCAATTTCAGAGACTGTAGTGCGGTAACACACATTATAGACTGGTACCAAGAGCACGGGGGTAGTGGTATAGCAGCCCGGGCCTTGACCTATTTTTATCCTCAGCCGTTGTTCCATCAACGTGGTCTTGCTACCTTTCCCTCCAAACCCAAATATTCTACCTACACTCCCCATCCTACCCATAACAATCATCAAAGATCAAATTATCTTGTGAATGGGCATGTAGACAGGCCCTTCACCCATAGGGGACCCAGGATACGACAAGGCCTGTATACTCCTCATTGGTCAATCCCTCTGTCCAATCGATATAGTGTTTTTTCTGGTTTGGACGAACTAGACTGACTCCCGATATCAACTGAGGTGGTGAATCCAACAGTACCCATTGATCGGTATTGTATGCCCCCAAATCAGACATTGAGGAATGTGTCTTGGGAGAGGGAAGATGTCCTAAAAAAGACAAATGTCGTCCCCGTGAGAGAAGCCTTTACAAGTAGTCAAGAAACTAGGCTGCCAACATCATCTGACATACCGATGATTACTGACACTGTTAAGGTACCCCGGTCTGAAGTGACCCCTTTGGTGACCATAGGAGCCAGAGCAGATTCGCCCCTAGAGAGCAAAGGCATAAAACAGATGGATAATATATTCACCCTCCTTTCCTGGAATATTGCTGGACTCTCAAGTAAAGTGACACAAAAACAGTGGCTAGACCTTGTTACTGAACACAGTATTTTTTGGCTTCAGGAAACATGGTCTATCGAAGAAAGACATATATTAGGTTTCCAAACCTTCCAAACCTTCCATACCCCAGCGGTGGCCAGTGTTCAGGGATGTAATAGGGGGGGTTTATGTTCATATGTGTCCACAACTGGGGGCGCAGAAGTATTTAAGTTTTTGTCCACAGATTTTTATCAGATACTTCTGCTTAGGTGGGGACATTTAAAAAATGTGATCATAGTGAATTTTTATAACAATATACCCCCTATGATGACAGAGGCAGTGATTAGTAAACTCTTTTCGAGCTTAATTACTCAAAGCGAACAGATAGTAGGAGATAAGGTCATGATATGGGTGGGAGATTTTAATTGCACGATATGTCCCCATTGCTCGGCAGGCATGTGCGGCCTAGCAGAGCATGGGGAAGACTGCCCCACCCATTTTAACCATACGAAACCTTGCAAGGCTCTTAACAACATTCTTCTTCATTTTAATTTGTTTTTTATAAATGAGTCATGTACCCCGAGCATACCATTCCTGCCGACCTACAATGGAAGGGGGAGCAGCTCCACAATTGACTTTACATTAATTACTGCTGCCCATGCGGTGCTGGTCGTATCATGGGCAACCGGTCCCTCCCCGATCAGTGACCACTATCCTCTATCCTTCATTTTAAAAAGTAAAACACATACCTCTAGTATAGGGACTGGCACTCTATATCCAACACAGATCAGTCTGGCGTCAAAAACCGGTTACACCATTAAATGGAATAAGGTGGAGCCGCTGTGTTTCCTGGAAAAATTAGTTAAGGTCTGCCTGGAGGACATCTCTATCTGTCTGGCATTAGATGAGGAACCAGACAAGGTAATGGCCTCTTTCTCACACATACAAGAAACTATAAAGATACTATTGACTAGAGAATTTCGGGCTATGCCTAGTAATGACCAAGGGTGGTTTGATAGTAAGTGTACCAAGTCACTTTCAATCCTTAAAAAAGCATTACAGGCTAAACCGAGAAACCCTGGATTAATTAGGCAAGCCAGAAAAGAGACAACATAGCCTTTTGGAAAGTTATTAATGCCCCTTACTTCCAAAATAAAGAGGGTGATATGATAGACATTGCTATAACCGGGGATACTTGGGTGACTCATTTCTCACAATTGTACGACAAAGTTACCCCACAGGAAGAAGAGCAGTCCGATAACATCCGGACTGCCAGTTCTCCGGCTAGAAACCACCCTTGTCCTTTTCCATTACCTATAACCTTTAGTTATCACGAGGTCACTAAAGCGATAAAGATTAGTTCATCAGGAAAGGCCGCGGGTCCAGATGGGGTCCCGATCGACACCTATAAGGTGGAGACGGACCTCTGGGCACCCTTGATAACCAATGTTTTAAATAAAGCCAATCAAATTGGGTTTATACCCTCCTGGACGGATGCCATCCTGGTGCCAATCTTTAAAAAAGGTGATCGGCACGACCCCGCATGCTACCGTCCAATTTCTCTGTTAGGCGGTTTGATGAAGGTGGCAGGACGCATCATCCTGAATAGGATCCAAACATGGGGGGAGGAAAACCATATTATATCAAACGTGCAATATGGTTTCAGATCAGGTAAAGGGACTGTTGAGCAATGTCTAAACCTAGCCTTGCTGAATGCAAAATACACTCAGGCAAAGAATGGGAATGGGAAGCTTTTTATTATTTTTATTGATTTAACCTCGGCCTTCGATTGTGTTGATCATGAGTCAATAGAGACTTAATTAATGACTGTTTATCTCTGGATGGGGCCTCTAACATAACATGGACCACCTATGTCAGAGGTATGTTTAATGAGATAGGACATCCAGAATTTTTTGAGAGGCCTGCCAGCTTGGAGATGGTATCGAGAGGTTCCTTGAAAAAGATGGCCTTGGACTACTTAGTTGGTGTCAGGTGGAATCTTGAAAAAAGGAAAACGACTACTCTTAGATATCAGCAAATCACTGCTCACGAGGGGCTTCAAAAGTATCTTGTTGTTGTAGCAAGCCCGTATGCCCGCATGCTGCTTACCCACTTCAGGCTAGGTACCTTTTTTCGTTTAATTACATTTCCTTTAACTAATAACTGGTCAATGGACAATCTCGTTTGCCCCTGCGATGATTGTTCGTATCAATCAAACATACATTGTCTTTTGTTTTGTAAATTTTATCATGTACCACGAAGGGCCTTTTTATTACCTATTCTTAAAAACTGGGGGATACGGACCTTCTTGCAGCTTTTACAAAGCTGCAAAAACTAGAAGAAGACTATGTTATCCTTGCAGTAACCAGTTTTTTAAAATTAGTGATCAAATCTCGGAACACAATCTGAGCCTTCTTAACTAATATACATTGTTTTTATCCAATATTGCATTTTAGAATTATTGTTGTTTTGAAATATTTTAACTCAAAGTGACCTAAATTTTTAAATGAAAATTAACTATCTGTATACTGGCTTTTTTTCGATTGTATAGGCTGAAACTTGTTTTTCTATAATATGTGCTTTTATGATTTTACATGAAATCGAATAAAGCTTGCTTTGACTTTGACTACCTATATTTCACCCTCCCTTGCTAGTAGGTTATTTTATAACTACAGAAGGTCTCTTAGGCTTGGATAAGCGACCCCATACCTCAAGGATTAGCAGTAGTGAATCACATCGGGTTCTGCACAAGCTCAACGAATGTTCTCCAAGTGTGTTCAATCATGCATACACAGTGCATTATTAAAGACGCCAGTATCTGAGGTGGCCGCAGCTGCATATGTGTTATGTCTATATTGTGCGCTGATCAGTTCAAACAACAACCACAGTGTTGAAATAACCTTGAAGGCCTCGGCACTCACTGTACAGACTAAGCTTACAAAGCATGTCTAGCGATGTATAAAAACAAGTTATTCTCATGTGAAGCAAAACACTCTGCCAAAACTCTAAACAATTATTAAAGTGTGTGTCATGTGCAAAAGACAGCAGAAAGGTAAAATGGCGTTTAAACTTCTAATAAGCTCATGCTAACTTAACATTGTGTGAATGCAAGGCTCAGCCCAACTACACCCTCCCTTGATCAGAGCACGGATAAGAAGGTGTGGAATTTTAGTTCGTGTATTGAACATCATCTACGCCATCTTGCAGACTCACGTTTGAACATACACGACAGCCATTTTAGGTACCATAGTCTCCCTGTTCACGATCACCCGTCAGCACACTTCCCTGACCCTGCAAGCATCCCCCATGCACCCTGACCGCCCCCGCTCTCACATGCACAAGTCATGAACCCTTCTCCTTCTGCATGACGCTTTCATGAATGAATCACACCCCGCGCCTGACCAGCACCTCCTCTCCTTCCATGAATACCCCTCTTTGGATAAACCCTTCCTCCACGCTCGATTGTCCACACCGATCCTTCCTTTCATGAATATCTCTCCTTTGATGACCCCTTCCTCTGAGCCCGATTGCCTGTACAAACCGCTGGTCATCCCTTAGCCTGAGGATACAGTTTATTGCCCACTACTGTATGCACTCGCCTCTCTTGAAAGGAGCCACTATTGATCATGACCTCCCCACCCCCTGAGATTCGATCAGGCGCACACATTCCAAAGGAATCGGCAGAACACTCAGCTGCGTGATAGCCCCCTCCCATTGTATGAGGGGTAAGGGCCTCTACTGTTGTCATGTGTTGGAATGGGCCGGAACTGGGGGGGTGCCGGGGATGTCATCCTCATACTTCACAATGTCTTTGTTGTAATAAAGAACGTTCACATGTCTTAAACCAGTGTATAAAAGACCAGGCCCCAGAGAGGCTGGGAGAGCACCTCGAGACGATACCTTGTTGTCCGATCTGACGTGTTCTAACCCGTCGGAATAAAACTTGTTTCCTGTCTTCCTGTCTCCAGCGCCTGCCTCTTTATTGGATAACTTCGTATGGTATTAGAGGCGTTTTATGCCGGGCAAATTTAACTTAGGAAGCATCAACTGAATCGCCTGACCATTTTAAATTGATCTTTATCAATTGGCGTCCCAAACGCGGGGCCCATCAGCGACACGTGGATCCAGTGGGAGAGGTCCCGACGACAGAGTGAACGACTGCAACGATCGGGAGAGCTCCTGTCCGATAGACCCTCGTCTGACTGCAACGATCGGGCGCTGGAAGCGGAAGACGAGAAACTGTCCACGCGGTCCGGGTAAGGTCGTGACACACGACAAATTGCGAAATTGATTGTTTGATTGTTTGAAAATACTAGTATTACTCATTTTATTGTCTCTGAGAGATTCTCTATTTGCAAACAAGCACA
The DNA here is from genome assembly GCF_964261635.1 of Lissotriton helveticus. NCBI lineage: Eukaryota > Metazoa > Chordata > Amphibia > Caudata > Salamandridae > Lissotriton > Lissotriton helveticus. Next base: position 1,832,087,947 of record NC_136057.1, read on the forward strand.
GAGTCGCCATACTCTGTTTAGTCTTTGCAGATAGTGAAGGGTAGGTAACGCGGACTTTTGTCCCCCATTGTAATCTGCCGTGCCTATTTTTCTCCCCATTGATTGATTGTTTGAATCGAGCATTGAGTTGTTCGAAGTTGGTTCTCTTAAGGATCTTCTCTGCTTACAAACGGGGAAGAATAGGAATATTCTCTCTCCCTTTGTAGAAAGTGAAGGGTAGGTAACGCAGGCTTTTGCCCCCATTGTAACCCGTCGTGCCTATTTCTTTCCTCATTGATTGATTGTTTATCCAAACATTGACTGTTTGGAATTGGTTCCTTCTGGAGGTATTCTCTGTTTGCAAACAGCGTAGAATAGAATATTCTGTCCAGTCTTTGCAAGTAGTGAAAAGGTAGGTAGTGCAGGCTTTTGCCCCCCATTGTAATCCGTCATGCCTATCTTCTCCCCATTGGTTAGTAGTTGGGTCAACCCGGACCGCTTATTAGAGATGAACCATCCAGCTCCATTGGAAGGCACCCCTAATAAGGACATGTTTACTAAGCAAGGACTAGTCGCTATAGCTTATAGTAAGTTATGGCATAAATATACAAAAAAGAATCCCGAAAGTCAGTGGCCACTGATAGGTTCTTTTGATGAAAATAAAATAAAAACGTTAGAAGCAGCTGTAAAAATAAATAAGGCAACGCCCACTATGCTCGATAGTATTGGCATGTGGCGCAAAGAAGCAGAACAGCGAAGGAAAAGAGAAGAAGCAAAAATAGTGAAAGAGTTACGAAAAGCAGCCCATCTGGCCGCGAAAGAAATAGATGAAGAAATAAGAAGAAGAGAGGAAGTTAAACAAACACAAGAATCAGGACTGGCAGGCCAATGCCCTGTCAGGACCCCCCCTACGCTCTACCCGGAGATGCCCTCCAAACAGCGGGCAAATGACGAGTTACTGCTCGGTCCTCCAATTATCTACATGCCCCCTCCTTATGCTCCTTGCCAGCCTCTAGCACAACACTCACCAGTTCAGAGTGCAGTTGAGGGTAACCCTAGCGCTAGTGCCCCGACTCTTAAGGCCTTCACAACGGCCGCATTAGTAACAACACCAGATGAACTCGAGACTGGCAAACAGCTAACAGCCAGACCAAATAGGTTGAGCAAAGATGAGCGGGATGGAATCGACAAGATAGCAAAAACATTGGTAGAACGGAAGGAGAGCGAAGAATATACGATGAATATGCACAACTCACATGCCGGTAGTCACAGGCGGCATTTCATTCTGCGGTTCAGCTACCACACCCTGAACGCATATGAGGATAGGTACCAGAATAAGGGTCCTGCAAAACTGACGACTCTATATAGAAGGGTCGATGTTGGAGATGGGACTGAGAGCGATGTGACGGACCTCTTCATGCAAACGCTTGAGGTCTTCCGCCACCTCGCAGAACAGAAACCAGAGGTCAAGATCACAGTCCCTGAGACGATTGAGCCTTCATTAGAAGCAGCCAACACTATGATGCCTATCAGAGAAGCCGCCCCCTACTGGGTTCCCCCAAGAGGTCAGGGAACAAACGATGATATCAACCACGCAGATGCAAAGGGGAGGGTTGTGTATAATTGGGTTTACCAACCATGGGATCGGCAAGACATTTTAACTTTTAGGCAAACCCTGCCCGATTTAAGGAAGAACCCTACAGCATTTTATACCGAACTAGGCACAGCCTTGGGCTCAACTATAATGACTCTATCGGACATTGATTTGTTTTTCGGGTTGTGTCTGCCGGCCGATGTGTGGAAGCAAATCCGGTAAGCCGACCACACAGATCTGTTCGGACACACCTGGAAACAACTCAATGAACTAGATGAGCAGCGAGAGCCCGGAAAGAAACCTGTAAAAGACATACTAGAACTCCCGGACAAAATAGTGCAGAAGCTAAAGACATTGATCCCAGAGAAGAAGGTAGACTGGTCGGTAGTCACGGCTTGCCGCCAGAAACCCCAGGAAGACGTATCAGAATATTTCTCCCGATTTGAAACGGTGTTCTCCGACTACAGTGGCCAAGACATGACCACCGCAACCGGACAACACCTATTCGTGCAAAACTACGTAAAAGGGCTATCGCAAGAGGTCTCCCAAAAGTTACAGACGAGTGAGAGTAGTTGGGGAACCTCCAAACCTGCAGCTATCCTTCAGATGGCTCAGTATTACGAACACCAAAAGAACGAGAACGAGAGGGCGACTGAGAGAAAGAAAAAGGACTTAAAGGAACGAGTGATGATTGCTCAATTACATGGAGTGACTACAGGAAGGGAACGGTATAGGGGAAACTACCAGTCGAATGCCCCTAGGAATCTGCCCACTAGAGACCGCAACCCCACACCCGGTGCTCCACGAACTGACCTCGATGAGAACCAGTGTGCATTTTGCAAAGAATTTGGACATTGGAAGTCCCAATGCCTGGCCCTTCGGGAAATGATTAAAAATAAAGAGACAAGGGATATGACAAATAGCCCCAAAACTGGAGGGCAGGGGCGAGGGCAGGCCCACGACACCATCAATGACCGACCTGGCAGACCAAACACATTTGACCGCCCCCGACAGAATCAGTGCCAACAGTCCGACTACAACAATGCTCCCGACTCTGCATAGGACTGCCAGGGGCAAGGGAGGGATCCAGTCGAGCTTTGTGTTGACCAGCAAGGTCCTTACGTCACTGCTAAGGTCCTGGGTACAAAGTCTCCATTTTTGGTAGACACTGGAGCGACACGTAGTGTATTATCAAAGCGACTGATTCCAAGGGCACCCTTGTCTGGCTCACACATTACATCGATAGGTTTCGATGGAACGCCCTCCACCAACCCCCTGTCTGTACCTATCTCCTTTGACCTAGGAGACAACCCCACTGACACAGCATTTTTGCTCTCCTCCAACTCCCCTGACGCCATTATGGGTATTGATTTACTGAAACATTTCCGAGCTACTATTAGGTGTTCCCCGGATGGAATCCGAGTCATCCTGTACGACAACCCGAGCATGCCCAGACCCTACCCTGCAAGACATATGTACACCATAACAGATGCTGACTTATCCTCGCTCGATACCCTACCCCTGTACCTACGGGCCAGAAACGACTCGGATGTAGGACGAATGATGATCGATCCCGTACACATAACTGTTCGACCAGATGCAATACTCCCGAAACTCCCACAGTACCGGATATCGCCCGAAGGCGAGAAGGCATTGGTAGCGATCATTCAGTCCTTGGTAGATGCAGGAGTGGTAGAGGAAGTGGTTAGTAATGTCTGCAATAGCCCTATCCTACCCATTGTTAAGAAGCAAGGTGAGGGAGATGAGAAAGCATACCGCTTCATCATCGATCTGCGAGAAGTCAACAAAGTGGTGGTACCACAGTACCCCGTAGTCTCGGACATCGCCACCATTCTGACTCTCATCCCGTCCACCGCCACCACCTTCACCGTTATTGATCTTAAAAATGCATTTTTCTCTATCCCCATCCATCCAGACAGCCGCTATCTCTTCGGCTTCACTTTAAAAAACCGTTCATACCGATTTTGTAGAGCTCCCCAGGGCTACACTGAAAGTCCCAGCATTTACAGCCAGGCCCTCAAAAGACAGCTGGACGCCGTCCAGCTACCAGATGGAGTGGTGTTGATCCAATATGTCGATGATATCCTTTTGGCGGCCGACACCACTCCACTTGCAATCACAGCCACTATCCAACTCTTGCACTTTCTTGCGGAGAATGGCCACAAAGTCTCCAAAAAGAAACTGCAGTTCTGCCAGCCCCAAGTAACATACCTAGGCCATCTCCTGTCCAAAGAAGGGAGGAAACTTACGCCCGACCGAATCCAGACCATCCTAGACACCCCCATTCCAAAAACACAGAAGCAAGTCCGTTCATTAGTGGGTCTTACCTCTTTCTGCCGACAATGGTTACCGAATTTCAGTCTCATCATAAAACCCCTACTTTCCCTGTTGGCCAAAGATGTCCCTTTCCCACTCCCTTGGACTCCCGAATGCCAAACATCCTTTAAGGAGTTGCGGGATGCCCTTTGCTCGGCACCCGTTCTAGGAACACCAGATTACTCCAAGCCCTTCTCCCTCTTCACTCACGAAAGGGAGGGATGCGCATTGTCTGTTCTAACTCAGCCCATCGGCACCAAACAACGCCCTTGTGCCTATTTTTCTGCCACTCTTGATCCAGTCGCCAGAGCTCTACCTGCCTGCCTTCGAGCAGTAGCCGCTGCTGCTGTCTCTATCCGCCAGAGTGAGGGAATTGTACTTTCGAACTCTCTCACGGTATTAGTACCCCATGCAGTTGACACCCTTTTGAACCAGACCAAGACTCAACACCTGACTAGTGCACGACTGACAGGGTACGAATTGACTCTACTTGCACCCCACATCACCCTGAAGAGATGCACAACATTGAATCCTGCTACACTGTTGCCCTTGCCTGAAAATGACCCCGATGTGCCCCCTATACACGACTGTGTGACCCTCACGGACGAACAGACCAGGAGTAGAATTGACCTCCGAGACGTTGCTTTTACAGACCCTGATGGAGAACTATGGGTAGATGGCTCTTGTATCAAACTCCCAAACGGCACCACTTCTGCTGCCTATGCGGTGACGACAGCTCGAACAGTAGTTGAAACAGCTCGCATCACACAACGATCCGCACAGGCAGCAGAGCTAATTGCCCTCACACGAGCATGTATCCTAGCGGCGGGAACCACGGCAAACATTTACACGGACAGCCAGTATGCCTTCGGGGTGGTTCATCATTTTGGGCTCTTGTGGAGGGAAAGGGGATTCCTGACGTCCCACGGCACGCCCATCCTTCATGGAGATCTAGTCTCCGCCCTAATTGAAGCAGTTCTCCTCCCAAACGATTAGCAGTAATCAAATGCCAGGCACACAAGAAGGTGACGGACTTAGTTGGACAGGGAAACGCACTGGCCGACATCACTGCCCGAACCACAGCTGAGAATAGGGCAACGACAAGCATGTATGTGACTAGGTCACAAGCAGAAAAATGGACTGACGCTAGGGAAACGATTAAGGACATCCAGTCGGCCAGCACACCTCACGAACTGACTGAGTGGGCACGGGTGGGTCTAAGGGACGATGAAGGCTGCTGTCGGACAAAAGACACGAACAAATGGTTGCTGCCTGATGCATACTTGATCCCCATACTGACAATGGCACACTCCCCTGCACACATAGGCTCTGCCCCCATGATTGAACTCATTTCCAAAGTCTGGCACAACAACAAGATCCCCGACTCAGCCAAATGCCTAGTGCAGCAGTGCCTTATCTGCTTACAACACAACCCCGGGAAAGGAACTGTGGTACCCCGGGGAGGGTTTGGGATCCCCGACCACCCCTTTGAGGTCCTCCAGATGGATTACATCCAGCTAGAGAGGTGCCAAGGCTTGAAGTACGTATTAGTCATTGTATGTGCCTTCAGCAAATGGGTGGAAGCCTATCCGACCCGAGATAACACTGCCATGACTACTGCCAAAGTACTACTGAAAGAGTTTTTCCCTCGCTACGGCCTTTGTCGAATTTTATGGAGCGACAATGGCCCCCACTTCATAGCTGAAGTTATCCAACTGATCCTGAAGGGGTTGGGGGTAAAACAGAGATTCCATGCAGTCTTCCACCCCCAATCCGCTGGCCTGGTTGAGCGACACAACGCTACACTGAAACTGAAACTGTCAAAGATAGTGGCCACCACAGGACTTAAGTGGCCAGATGCCCTCCCACTGGCATTACTATCGATGCGCTCCACTCCCACTAAGCACCACCAGACCCCCTACGAGGTTGTATTTGGGCGACCAATGAACCTCTGGACTGCCCCCAAACCGACCTCCATTCACGACGTCCCAGACGTCCTGCTGTCAGATTATTTATACAAGTTAACTAAAACATTGTCTGTCATTCATCAACAGGTGCAGCAGGCCATCCCCGATGCTTCCAGGGGTCCCGGTCACGATATCCAACCGGGAGAGTATGTCCTAGTCCGGAATTTTCAACGGGCAAAGAGTCTGGAACCCCGGTGGACGGGCCCCTGGCAAGTACTGATCACCACTCGGACGGCTCTTCGAGTGGAGGGGAAGAAGCACTGGCTGCACGCACACCACTGCAAGAAGGTTTCCTCGACCCTGGCCACGACAGACAACGTCAGCACCCAAGAGGAGCTCCTGAACAAAGACCGACCATCACTGAACTGCTATCCTGATACTGAGGCACTTGAACTTGCAAAACACTCTGATCCCACTGTGCCATCCCGAGAAGGGTATTTCCTGCGTCGAAAGGAGGGAGCTTCGGCTAAGTAGGCCACTGACTAAGTTAAAAATCTCAGAACGGTGACCCAAAGCAACCAAGGGTTACCCGGAGAGAAACTAAACAAAATCTGTGGTTCTGCCCACTACCGAGCACCTTGAAGATGAAGATGATGGAAGCGCCAGATAAGAAGATGATGGAAGCGCCAGATAAGAAGACGTCGGAAGCAACAGGAAATACCCACTACAGGAACCCAAAGACTGATAATTTGCACAAATCAAAGACAATCGCTTTCTTCATTGTCTTCCTCTTTTGCCTCCTCCTCATGACTTCCTTCTGGATCTTGGAGGACAGCACACCCGCTCACCAGACATTGCTGGCCACTGTACAGCCAACCACCATGAAAGAGCACCACCTGATCACCCTTTCACCTCAGCTCCGAGAAAGGCGTAAGGAGTTCTGGAACAATTCCTTCGTGCAACTGCTGCACCAGCACAACCTTGCTACAAATGCCACGAACTGCTGGATCTGCGGGTTGCTCCCGCATGCCACTGAACACTCTATACCTTTCATCCCTTCTCCTTTCTCAGTTCACGGCTCCTGCCTCGCCTGGTTGATCCTCTTGCAGGAGAGCAACAAGGACAACGCCGCTTCTGGTCAGACAGTGTCACACTTCTACTATGGGTTCTGGCTGAACAAAACAGGAAGAACGTCTGCCCCCATTTGTCCTGCGGTCTCAGGTTCCGCCTTCCTTATGAACATTCCTGCCAAAGAAAGAGTCGAGATGCAAGTACTCCACAATCCAGCCAGACCCACCTTCTCCCACCTGCGGAAGCAAACAGCTGCCACCCTGACCGTGGCTCTGTCTGTCATCAATGTCACAGGACTTGTGTGTCTTGAAGATCAGGGAACGCAGCTGGTGGGTCACAGTTCCTGCCGCATCACCAGAACATTGGTCTCAGTTGATCCTCCTTCCTTTGTTGCTTCTCCGAATATGTACTTTGTTTGTGGCACCAAAGCTTACACCTGGCTCCCGAAAGGTTGGAGGGGTACGTGCTACATCGCCTTCATTCTTCCTCCCACGTATGTAGCCTCAGCCCACCACCACCGGCAAAAGCGCACCGGAGATGTTGAACAAGCCGACTCCACCGGAGCGCAGTTCCTAGATGCAGCAAAGGGACTTGTTCCTCTGTGGGGACCAATGGCAAACAGCCGCGCTATCCGACACCTAACTCAGGCAATAGAAACAACCATTAACATCACGGCTGGCATCCTCGCTAACAACACGGCTGAGCTTCAGGCAGTCCGCCTGGTGGCTCTCCAAAACCGCCTTGTTCTAGATGTGATTCTGGCCGACCGTGGAGGAGCATGCCGCATCATCGGCTCCAGCTGTTGCACCTACGTGCCAGATAACTCACCTTCAGTCTACAAAGCAATCGAACACCTCCACAGACTGTCCTCGGAGGTTCACCAGGAGCAGGAAGGATGGTCGCTTGGAGGCTGGTTCTGGGACACTTTAAAGGACTGGGGATGGAGATTGTTTACGTTTATATTGATACCAATCATGATGCTATGTGGGTGTTGCTTGGGTATTCAATGTTTGCCACCTCTGTGTTCACTCGTTTCCAACTGTATGTGCCCTAAGACTTTGGACTTTAAAACTGAGCACATGAGTCCCCTATACGAGATAGAGGTGCGAGGTCTCATGGGGATCGATCCGAACTGACAAGCTGGCGAGACATGTTAAAAGGGAGGACTGTGGAATTTTAGTTCGTGTATTGAACGTCATCTACGCCATCTTGCAGACTCACGTATGAACATACACGACAGCCATTTTAGGTACCATGGTCTCCCTGTTCACGATCACCCGTCAGCACACTTCCCTGACCCTGCAAGCATCCCCCATGCACCCTGACCGCCCCCGCTCTCACATGCACAAGTCATGAACCCTTCTCCTTCTGCATGACGCTTTCATGAATGAATCACACCCCGCGCCTGACCAGCACCTCCTCTCCTTCCATGAATACCCCTCTTTGGATAAACCCTTCCTCCACGCTCGATTGTCCACACCGATCCTTCCTTTCATGAATATCTCTCCTTTGATGACCCCTTCCTCTGAGCCCGATTGCCTGTACAAACCGCTGGTCATCCCTTAGCCTGAGGATACAGTTTATTGCCCACTACTGTATGCACTCGCCTCTCTTGAAAGGAGCCACTATTGATCATGACCTCCCCACCCCCTGAGATTCGATCAGGCGCACACATTCCAAAGGAATCGGCAGAACACTCAGCTGCGTGATAGCCCCCTCCCATTGTATGAGGGGTAAGGGCCTCTACTGTTGTCATGTGTTGGAATGGGCCGGAACTGGGGGGGGTGCCGGGGATGTCATCCTCATACTTCACAATGTCTTTGTTGTAATAAAGAACGTTCACATGTCTTAAACCAGTGTATAAAAGACCAGGCCCCAGAGAGGCTGGGAGAGCACCTCGAGACGATACCTTGTTGTCCGATCTGACGTGTTCTAACCCGTCGGAATAAAACTTGTTTCCTGTCTTTCTGTCTCCAGCGCCTGCCTCTTTATTGGATAACTTCGTATGGTATTAGAGGCGTTTTATGCCGGGCAAATTTAACTTAGGAAGCATCAACTGAATCGCCTGACCATTTTAAATTGATCTTTATCAATGGGTGCAAATTTGGAAAGCAGAGTTCAAGTTCGAGAGTTAGAATCAAGTTCAAATTGCCACAATCAAAAAATAGGAGCAAACTCCGAATTTTGAAAATACTCCAAATTAGTAATCAATTTAGGGCACCGTAAAGCCAACGGGCCTCAAAAAAATAAAGATGGAAATATAGAGAAAAAGAAAAGAAATCTGATGTTCAACATGTGACGTCGGTCGGGGTCGTGAAAGAGAGAGAGAAGAGAAAATGCATCTCACTCCAACAGTGTATATTCACAGTACGTTGCAACAGCCTCCAACAGGATGTCATTGTTCTCATCCGAAAACATTTCAGCCATCCAATTCATTAATGGGAATGAACATACATGTTCCTCAATAACCAGAGCCTCTAGTACCATCAGAGGACAACTCGGGTTCAATTCCATGTAACTGCGTGCCAAGAAGTCATGCGCCGCTGCAAAAACATTCCAACGTCCCAAGACTCCATTCAGATTGTCTTGTAACACAGGACGTGCATCCATTTTTAAATAAACAAATTAGGAGAAGCACTCCGGCGACCAGAGCGAGCATCAAGGGAAATCCACCAAACAGGCTGGAAAAGATCGAATGAAAAAATGCCGGAAACACACCAAATATAGTGGTCAATTAGGATGGCGGACGGACTTTCTCCGTCCGCCATCCTGTCGGAGTACGGGACCGTCCGCCACAGGAGCGGATGTCCCGTGCCTCGAATTAGGATGCACCCACCACAGTGGCGGGTGCATCCCTTTTTTTTCATTGCGGCGGGCGGTGCTGAAAGCACTGCCTGCCGCAATGCAAAAAATGCATGTTGTGCGTTTCAAAGCTCAACATGACAGGTGCCTGCCATGTTGTATTTTGAAACGCAGGGGGGTACCATAGGTACCCCCCATGTGCACCCCCATCCCCCTTCACCCTGGGGGCCCACAACGGGCCCCCGCAGCAAGGACCGTATGCCTTTTTGTGGCGGCATTGCCACCACGGAAAGGCATTCCCCTCAGCCCATCCTAATATGGCTGGCGGTGTCTGATAGACTCAGCCACCATATTAGACGTTTTCGGCCGCGGTCGCCTTGCGACCGTGGTGGAAAATCGGCGGACGGTCTTCCCGTCCGCCACGGTCCCCCCCATTATAATATGGCGGGGGGAAATAGGTGGCGGATGGGCAAGGATGGCGGACGGATCGCCACCGCCTGCATGGCGGTGGCGATCCGTCCGCCATCATAATTGACCCCATAGTTTGGAAACAAGTCACAAGGCCACTACTAACAATTTTTAAAAAAGTGGGTCAGCCCCGTGGTTGAGGAAGCATTAAAGATAGTGTGAATTAACTCTCCGAAATGCAAGGGCAAATCTGTATTTAATGAAGCATGCACCTCTGTGCGGGTGTTTGCCACGTGAAGGACAAATGTTTCACGAGCAGATGTAAGGACGAATTCTTTCTAGGACAAAAGAGCTCTTATTCGACTCACCTTGTTGAACTCTGCTTTCAAGGTCGGAATCGATGGTCAGATGGAAACATTACGTTTTTACAACAATCTACACATTGGGAGACCGTAACGATGTAAGGAATTCCAGCTAACATCCCACAACAATCTTCATTATTTAAAAGTAAATAACTACCGTTTGCTAGTAATGTGAATGTGGGTGTGATAGCAGGCGTTGGTGTACCCTTTAAAACACAGGCTAAATTAGGCACATTCTGGTTGCACGAGCCATGCAATTGGATATTCCTACACACTAACAAGTGATCTGGTGTTGTTGTGCAATCCTCACCATTTAAATAAACCTCTTTTCCCTCCCTCAGGCACAAGCTTCATGGAGATAAGCGGTGCCCAGAGGTTTATACCTGCCAATTGCTTAATACTTCATGCAAGCTTCGAATTTGAACAGAGGGAAAGGCAATGTTATTAGCCCATGTAGGAGCCACACTGAAGAATTTGTCTTGGCCACAGAAAATGGCAAAGGTTCTAACTTTTCAATATGTAACATAGAAAAAGTTGTATCTTTCATAGACATAAATTGCTGTTTGTAAGTCAAATTAAAAGGGGCAAATAAGGAGGATGTATTCATGTAGTCCCAAGGCACCTTCTCAGCCTTTAACGTTTGTAAAGTCCATGCAAATTGCATAATGGAACGCAATTGATTTTGACCATGGTACAAAACAGAGACATCTTCTTGCACAATATCAACAACAGATGAAACAATATTATCTAAAGTGTAAATGCGGGAAGAAAGTGTGTTAATGCAGTTGTCTACAACTGCCAGCACCTTTTCTAAATTTGCTTGATCTATAGCTCTCAAGCGAGAAGCAGCCTCAATCTGGGACAGTTTCCAAACTTCGTTGTAAATAGCATATATCCAACTTTTAGAACCCCAAACAGATTTAAGATCAATAGTATCTTGCCACAGTTCATAGCCCCCAATAAATTGGTCAAGAAAGGATTTGGAATATAATAATTTAGTATGGGTAACTCTAACTTTGGAAGAGGACTTTTCGGTCAACTTAAAATAAAATGCATTGGGATTTGACTGATTAAAATCAGTAAAGTAGGTGAATCTCTTTAAGAGAGAACTGGAGCTGCCTTCAACAGGAGCGGGGCAATGTTCCCATTGCGTATAATTAACCATATTCCTCCTGGTGTTTGCCTTATGCAGGTAGTGATTGCCATGGTGCTGGTAACAGAACAAATCACCATAATTTGCCGAATCTAAATATAAATCTTCAGCATCAAAAGCAGAATAATGTTTCAAATCTGAAAACAAAGCCTCTACGACTTGAACATCCCAATCATCAGAATGTATATTGTGTTTTATCACATCCCCCATAGAAACTCTTAGGACATTCGGTACATTTATAACCTATGTGGGACCATGGATTTGAAATTTAACAGCATCCCATACAACCCCATCTAAAACGGGCCAAGCAGTAATGTTTACAAAAGTCAGGTCCCTCTTCATTCTGTGTGATGAGGAATGGGGTGCCAATGTTCCATTATTTAGTCGAATAGATGTTCTCTCTTCAACGTAGTGTCCGTTTACAAGACGGAAAAAATACACCACAAATCCAATTGACATAAATAAAAAAAATAAAAAAAATACTAACCAGACGTAAATTCCAAGGAGGAATTAAAAAATGTTTTTTAAACCATGTTGCAAAAACAGAGATTTTTGAAGGGGACTTCGACGTGGTAGAGTTAGTGTCAAATGAAAATCTGGACTCAGTTGCCAAGCAGGTTTGTAAATCCGGCATCGATAAGTCTGTGGGGTAAGTATACTCAGTATCATCAAGATGATCATCAGGTGGGGTATTCAATAAAGGACTTGAAACAGCAGGCATCTCGATGGCAGCGTCAGGCCTGTTGTTAGGCGCCGGAGATAAAACAGAATTTCTCAATATCGATGGACAAGAGACCGCAGGTGTCACATTAAGAAGAATCGGCCACTCTGTGTAATTTGACATTGTCAATGGAGATGTACCTTTTTTCTTCTCTACCTGGAAGAGGAGGTAAAATGACTGTTCTTGTGCACTGCATGCCAAGTACAGGAACCGGAGCTCGATATGAGGGACCAAATTCTTTCTTGTTCTTGATCTTCTCTCGAACCAGTTCTCCAACTCGCAGTAGCCATCCAACTGCCGGAATCTGCAACGCAGCATCAGATGTGGAGGGCAAGTGTTCCTTTGCAAGACTGTCTCTCGTCTCTTGTAGATTCTGTAAAACATCACAATGTTCATCTACATCAAAGGGGGCAGCTGCCGCCGCCTGGTCTAGACCCTCAAGGTCCGGCCGGAACATTTTGATACCAAAGAGCATCTCGTATGGGGTCCGCCCACCCAGAGACGTTCTAGGGAGATTATTTAGTGCACGCTGTACGCTATTGAGACGGGCTAGCCATTTCCGGCCTGTACCTATAACTCGGGCTGTCAATGACTGCTTTAGGTCTCAGTTCATTCGTTCCACAACACTATTACCCTCAGGTCTGTATGGAGACGAAAATTTGACTTGGACCCCCAATGAACTCATGGCATCCTTGTACACCTTAGAGGCAAACGCTGGACCCTGGTCCGAATAGAAGGTGCCACACGCAAAAATTCCCACAAAGACACGCAAATCTCTTATGACAGTACGTGAATCAGCACTTCGGTGTGGCCACACACATACAAAGCTCGTGCAAGAATCAACTGCAACTAAGATGTACTTATATGCAGTATCAGAGGAAAAAGGACCGCAGTGATCTAAATAAACACAACCAAGTGGTCTATTAGAAATGTACAACTGTGTGTGGGGTGGTCGCGCAGCAGTTAAAGGTTTAATCTGCTGACAAATGTCACATTGAAGGACATAATCACACGTCTGTTTGTACATTCCCCGCCACCAGAAACGTTGTTGTAACTGAGATACAGTAACCGAAATGCCTGCATTCGCGGACGCAACACCCTCGTGGGCAGCTGTAATCAGTGTTGACCTGCGGTCTGTGTTGGTAATCAATCTGTCACCAATGTCCGGTATTTTCACATAAGGAACTTTATCAGGACTTAAATGATAAGAATACTTTGAGGGAAAGGCAGTAGGATATTTACTTCCCTTCTCAGTAGCGACAATTGCTGCCAAAATGTCAGCATCAATCTTACTTTTGGAACGTGTAACTGCTGCAACCAAATATGTCGAAACTGCTGTCTTCGCGGCCTCATTGGCCAAACTATTGCCAACAACGTGAACTCCCACACGTTGATGACCAAGAGTATGAATTACATACACGAGTGCAGTGGCTCTTTAAGTTCAGCCACTCGAGGGGGGCGTGGCTAGCCAAGCAGCGAAATGGCCGCTTCTTGAGCGAGCTCCGCCGATTGAGGCATATATCCTATATTAATCCTACATACAGGGCGGCTAGGAGGGCACAACTACTAACCATCGAGAAGCGGAGTCCCTGTGGAGCCAGGTGCTCGAAATCCGCGGCCCAATCTGAAACCTGTGATGAGTTTGAACCGGCGGAGGTACGGACCGGAAGAGGCGGCGCCGGAGGCCGAGTGCAGATCGGACTTCCCCAAGCGAGCCTGACAACTGAGCCCGGTGCTTGATGAGCCCTTCATTGTGGGGTCTGATGGGGGCGGAGTGAGCTACGGGGCGAGTGCCTGTGGTGAGTTCCTGTTACCTGACTCCTGAAGGTGCGGTGCCGGCTGCTGGGTGTGCGGAGGCACGGCTTCATAACACATCGCGCCATTCAATTCTGGGAGTCGCCATCTTGTTGTGGACTGGACCGCAATAGTGACGCTGCTGCTGCGGGCCCTCCCTGTCGCTGACGGACGCCACAGGCCAAACCTAAAACCTGCTGAAGTATGCTCCCCTGCTGATTGGATCCCTACTTGTGGTGCCACATCCTCTGACTAGATCCATGAGTCACGAGAGTAGATATCTGCACCACATGCGTGAGACTTGCCCCCCTCTGAACCCGGCCCACCGCCTGCATCGTTGCTGAGTGGATTCCGTGGTGCATACTGGCTGGCCTTGCCGCTCACCGGAAAGCTGGCTTGCGCCGCATGGGAGGAACCCTGCCGTGAAGCCGCCGTTGAAGTTGAGGAGATGTGATGCCGGGGACCAGTTGACACTGCCATAATACTGTCATCCACACATGCGGATACCTGAGACTGACCACGCCGCCTCTACTGGCGTCTACTTGGGGGTGTGTCGCTACTAAATGGACGCGGCTGCATTAAGCTCCACTGCATGCCAGAGGAGGTTCGCCTGTGCATGGGAGTCCCGAGTGACTGAGCCCTGGGTGCCGGTGTCGTGAAGGTAGAGGGAGAACTGCGGGGGAGGTGTTGTTACTGCCCCCTGGGAAACGACTTATGCTATGTGAGGCCCGGACTGAAGATAAAAGACTTGTGAACATACAACTTTGAGCACACCTCTATCCGCTAAAATTGTAAGGCGGGCCCGCTGATGCTGTTCGTTACTGCTGCTCCCTCGTGATTGCCTGCCCTAGCTGGAAGGGGCGACCCTGGTGTGGAAACACTGCGCTCTGCCACACGACACACGCATCCTCGCCCTTCTAGAAGTCGATATGGGCAAAAACGATAATCGCCAACCAAAAATCACCTTTGACAATAAAAGACTGGCGAGGCAGGTCTCCACGGAGCAGGATGCACTGGGGGCGGCGGGTGGCGATAATCCTGATGCTGGACAGGTGGAAGACATCAGATCGCTGATGCTGGATGTGCGTTCCAGTCTTAGGAACATAGACGCCAAACTGGACGCTCTAACATCTCAATTAGACTCTGTAAAGTCCCAAGTCTCCACCCATGAAACACGCCTGGACTGTTTAGAAAATCGCCACACTGAAGAGCGAGAATTCCAACAGGCAACTAAGGAGCAGATTTCGCACATGGACAAACTCCTGGCAGTCATACGGGAAAAGACATATGATTTGGAGGCGCGCTCCAGGAGAAGCAATGTCCGAATTACGGGCATTCCAGAGACGACAGCCATAGCAAAGATGGAGGTATATGTTTCGGACCTCCTCCATGAACTCTTTGACCCCCACCTATCCCCTGTATTCACGGTGGAAAGGGCACACAGGGTGCTTGGCCCCAAACCACCGGTGGGTGGCACACCCAGACCCATACTGGCTAAACTCCTAAACTACCAGGACAGAGATTTGATCCTAAAATTGAGAGAAGGGGCGAATCACGCACAAAGGTAACAACATCTCCTTTTACCCTGACTTTACCCCGATGGTGCAGGCTGCACGCCGAGAATTCCTCCCTACGAAACGCCTTTTGCTACAGGCGGAGATTCCATACTCACTGCTATATCCTGCGAAACTTAAGGTCTCCCACGATGGAAGTGCGCATTTCTTTACTGACGCTAAATCCGCACTCAAATGTGACGAGCACGTCTGCGGCCCTAAGGCAAAAGCGGCAAACACTGGGGGAGGTGGAAATGAAGGTCTCCTGAGTGATAATGACTAGCAAATATTTATACAGGTCGTATGGTCAGACTGACAATTAGCAGTGTAATCTATACAAGTGGATCATGGTTCATACTTTACTGTTAATACTCTGGTTCTTCGGGGAGTCTCTCTTGCTCTGCCGTTAGATTAAACATGTTCTCATATATGCCATTCATATTATAAGTAATGGTATAATGTTAACTTTTAAATGTTGAGGCCCTACGGGCATGCTCTCCCTTTCCTTTCCTCAGTCACCCTGTGCGAACAGGGGTGTATGTTTGAGCTTCCACGCCTTCGAGGGGTGTTTCCCAATGTTTTGTTCTTACGTCTGGTTCCACGCTTTGCGTGACTATAGGGGGGATTTGACACAACCTGATTGGGGGGTTGGAGTGGGTGGGGGGTGGGGGGGGATGTTTGTAGGTTTGTTTGTATGTTGGTCATTAACAGAAACTGTCCCGCAGGATCCAGGCTGTATACTTGAGGACGATAACCGTGGGGGTAAACACCTGACACCAACAGGACAGTGGTGGGTGTGACTAAAAATTCGCTTAAAATCCTAACTTGGAATATCCGAGGTTTAAATGATGGTAGAAAAGCAAGGCTTATGCATGCGTATCTGCAGAGACATGCAGTAGACATTTGTTTCTTACAGGAAACACATCTCGACACACAGCCTTCAGCAAAATTACGGCACAGCAGGTGGGGTAATATTTATTCTGCTATTTATTCAAACTATGCCCGTGGAGTAGCCTTGTTGGTGAGGTGTGGTTTGGACTGGAGAGAGTGCAAAACATATATTGACCCAGAAGGGAGATTCATTGTATTGTGTGGTCTTTTGTGTGGTAGGTCAGTAGTGATGGCGGCGGTATATGGTCCAAACGCGGACACGCCAGGATTCTTAGGGAAGTCTGGGCCAGAATCACTGAGATGGGTTGTGACACCATAATTTGGGGGGGGTGACTTTAATGTCATCCTCATGACACCCTGGATCGCAGAGATGCATCAAGGCCGCTACATCCTCATGCATGTCAGGTTCTACATGATATTATGACAGAGGGTAACCTACTTGATATTTGGAGGTTACGACACCCGGGTGGGTGTTCGCGAGGGGACATGTATCTCCAGTCAGCATACTGCCTGGTCCAGATTGGATTTCTTGCTGGTATCCCCCGATGTAGCTAGCTGGACTGCGAAGGTTTGTGGACTGGCCCGCTCATTATCTGTTCATGCACCATGCCTCCTAGAGTTAGTGATCCCAGATACATGTACTCGTGCTTTTAGCTGGCGGCTCCCACCACACGCCTTACTAGACGAGGCTTTCAAGGAGGAAATCAGAAAGGACATTTTAGATTATTTCTCAGTAAACTCAGGTTCAGTGTCCATGGAGTCGACACTGTGGGACGCATTCAAGGCAGTCATTAGGGGGCAATGTATAGCGAGACAGGCGGGAGTACTGAAGGCCATCAGGGGCACCTTAAGCACCATAGAAGGGAAGATAAAAGAGCTAGAGAACCTATTCTGTATTGACCCACGCCCTGAGACAGCGACAGAATTGAAGGGGAAATTGCTTGAATATGCAGAGGAGGCCCAACGGGAACTTAAATTCCTAGGTAAACACGCCGAGGCCAGAAGGTATGGAGAGGGGGACAGGCCGAGTCGCACCCTAGCAAACCTGATTAAAAATACCGGAAACACTGAATTCATACACACAATTAATGATCCGGATGGCCAGGCAGTTGTGGGGCAGCCCGAGATTTTGCGAGAATTCAGGGCCTTCTACTCCACCTTATATACTACCACACACTCTACTATACCGGAGAACCTCCAGGACTTCCTAGACTCAATCGCATTAGTCTGGTTTAATGACGCACATCGCAAAAATATGGACCACCCAGTAACGATTGCTGATATTGCAAAAGTGATTAGTGGTTTGCCATTGAACAAGGCGCCTGGCCCAGATGGC
Source organism: Lissotriton helveticus (assembly GCF_964261635.1). NCBI lineage: Eukaryota > Metazoa > Chordata > Amphibia > Caudata > Salamandridae > Lissotriton > Lissotriton helveticus. The sequence continues at coordinate 1,832,105,855 of NC_136057.1, forward strand.
CTTACAACTGCATTTTATAAAATATATGCGGAGGAACTGGCACCACAGTTGCACGCCTATATGCTGAATCGCTAGAACTGGGTGTTCTCCCGGCCTCAATGATAGAGGCATTGATCATAACATTGTGAAAGCCAGACAAAGACGAACTATCATTGGACTCCTATAGGCCGCTTTCCCTGATAAATGTCGATGTAAAAATATTTGCTTAACTTATAGCAGACCGCCTGCAACCACTGCTCCCGATGGTGGCCCCATCCGGATCAGTCTGGGTTCATACCTGGCCGCTCCTCCTACCATAATCTCAGAACCATCTTCTCGGTGCTGCACTATCTTCACCCTACAGTGCACGCTGCGGCTGTCTTCCTCGACGCCACTAAGGCGTTTGACTCCCTAGATTGGCCTTACTTATTCCGTATATTGGAACGTATGGGATTCAGCCGGATGTTTATTGCCCAAATTAGACTGCTTTACACTAGACCGACTGCAAGAGTTAGGGTAAATGGTATGATCTCGGACCCATTTGATATTTCCCGGGGCACAAGGCAAGGTTGCTCATTATCTCCATTTCTCTTTGCCATTGCTATGGAACCACTAGCAGCTAGAATTAGACAACACCATACGGCCCGAGGAATCGGATTCAGCACACGCAGCCTATTGATTTCTCTCTATGCCGATGATGTAACCCTGTATGTCCGCGACCCCTCCACCAATCTAGACCCCTTACTTAGAGAGTTTGTACGATTTGGAGGAATATCGGGTGTGTCAATTAACTGGGCCAAATCGGTGGTCTTCCCATTGACAGACAGCACGCCCAAGGTTCAGTCAGAGTTCCCACTTCGCTGGGCAGCAGATGAAGTCAAGTATCTTGGTATCTGGCTCAGCCGTAATCTTCAAGATATCTAGGGCCCGATGTAGGTCAGTCGGTAACGGCCGAAAATCGGTATTTTCGGCCGTTACCGACCGGTATTTGAGCTTTGGTATGTAGGGACACATATTTTACAGAATCGGCAAATTTACCGATCGGTAAATTTACCGATTCTGTAAAATACCGAATCGGTATTTCTACCGATTAGGTAAATTTGGTATGTAGTCCCACAAGCCTTACCGATTCGGTATTTTAGCATCAAATTCAATTTGATGTTAAAATACCGATTCAGGTGTGCATGCACATGTGTGCATGCACACCTGTGCCATATGACAGGCAGACCTGCCCTTAGGGCAGGTATGCCTGCCACATGGCCCCCGAACCTTTTTTGGGGGTGCTAGAGGGTGTCAAAGTGACACCCCCTGCACCCTTGTCAAAATCTGTATTTACCGATTCGGTAAATACCGACCGGTAATGCCCCATTCATTCCTATGGGCTTCAAAGCCCATAGGAATGAATGGAGCATTACCGGTCGGTATTTACCGAATCGGTAAATACAGATATTTACCGATTCGGTAAATGGAACATCTGGATGTTCCTACATACCCCCCCTTCTTATTTACCGATTCTTAATTACCGAATCGGTAAAATTCGGTAATTAAAAATCGGTAAATAAGTCCTACCTACATCGGGCCCCTGGTCTTTAAACTTTGGACATGCCGTAAATTGGCTCGAGAGTAAGGTAGCAATCTGGTCGAAACTGCCCCTCTCGATTGCTGGGAAGGTGGCCCTACCAAAATGGTGGTCTTGCCTAAATTCCTTAATTTATTTGCGAATATTCCGATCCCGCTCACGAAACATTTTTTAAATTGCCTGAGATCCCAATTGCTAGCACTGGTGTGGGCGGGAGGTCAAGTCCGGATTTCCTGGGCTTTGATGACCTTGCCGTTGAGACAGGGTGGTCTGGGTGCTCCAGACATGCACTTATATGCACTATGTGCGCAAGCTCAATTCCTACATTTCTGGGCCTACCCCACGCCTTACCAGCCGCATGTGGCGGTGGAGCTGGACTCGGTGGCACCACTATCTTTGGCGGTAGCCTTATATCGCAGAGCCACTAGACCTTCAGTTGATATTGATACTGCTAATACCCTATGCTGGGCATGGAGAGAGTTACAGAAGCGAGCTCGCCTCCCGATACTCTACGCACCTGCGATTCCTCTAAAACACAACCCGATGCTGCCCTGTCTCGAGGAAAGTGGTGGTGAAATGTCAATGGGTGGTACTCGCTTGCGCATATTCGCTGATATATATCCTGAAGGGACGTTCAGAGCACAACCCGCAGAGACAGCGGAGTTGAAAGTCCCCTTTCGAGAGATTTTTTCGTATCATAAATTAAAGGCGACAAGCCGCTCTTTTTGGGAGGGTATTCCAGACGAGCCACCCACACTACGAGCCCTTCAGAACATATTAGCATGAGCCTCCCCTAGGAAATTTGGGACTGGACTCTACACTGCTATGCAGGACCAGGCCCCGATTGTGGAACCACCATCCATGCGACTTTGGAACTCAGAATTAGATATACCACTGACCGAAGAGCAATGGTCTTTTTGTTGTAAACAACTATTGGAACTCTCCCCAACTATAAATTGCGTCTTATTCATTTAAAAATGTTAAATCGATACTACCGCACGCCCATTAGCCTACACCGCATGCACCTACGGGAGGATGCTAGATGCTGGAGATGTGGCTTTGATAATGCCACCTTTCTACACATGGCCTGGAGCTGTCCTCATCTCCTTGGATACTGGCGGAAAATATTCACTTCTGTTAATCAAATTATTGGGAGATCTGATGACCCGACCCCGCACTTAGGCCTCCTGGGATTGGTGAAAGACACTATGCCTAAAAGATGTAAACTCCATGCCCTTTTATTATTATATGCCAAACGGCAAATTGCTGTCAGATGGGGTCGGAAAAAGCTGCCTAAGTTCGCGGATTGGCTGTCGGATGTTGCATATGGCCACACATAACTTGGCACATATTGGGAGTTGATGCCCCCAGCATCTAGGCCCCGAGACATCTGGGAGCCATTCATGCAATGGTCACAGGCAAGAGAGTCATCTCCCATGACTATGCAATCTGAGACTCGATTGGAGGATTAAGAGAACCCACCTAATTAAATACCACTCGATTGTATTGTTTTCACATATTTATTTTTTAAATTGTATGTGGCATATACTGTACTACCCTGTGCATCAATTGCGGATGCAGGTTGACGCACCGTTCGAAATGCCCTGCCCTGCTATCTACCTCGTATGATTTCCTCCTATGTATACCACACTATCCATGTCATCACTCCATTGATTCCCTTGCCATGACTTCCCCTGCGGTATGCGGACACCTTAGTCCGGGAAAGATCTACTCTATATGTTTCTGTACAGATGTAAATTGTTGACCGACAGCTGTTTTGTTCTTGTATGACTTTTTGTTGAAGTACGTGACTGTTTTATTCCTACTATATTTCAGTGATATATTTTACTTATTGTCTATATTTGTGCACCATGACATATGGTTATTGTATTATCATTTGAACAGTCTTTTATGGTACTCTGTATATCGTTTTTTCTTTGAAAACCTCAATAAAAAAGATTACAAAAAAAAAAGTCAGCCACTCGAACCCGAACCCAGATCATTTTATGTTTTATTGTGCTACCTTTGGAATCACAAACGTCATTCTGAGTCCAAAAGAACAGGTTTTCATTGCAAGACTGGACAGAGTAGTAAGAATCACTCCCAATAAGAGTAGTCACACTAGGATCAATGTACTCAAATGCAAGCATCAGAGCGCGGAGCTCTGCCAATTGGGCGGTACAGTCCCCTAATGTCTGCGTATGTACGTCATCGAACTTGAATTCACCATTCACCATGGTACCAACCACAATGGCGCAAGCTGAGACGTATGCGTGCTTGGACCCATGTGCAACTTGCGCTGAACCATCAGTGTAAATGATACAATGGAAATCCTCCAAAGGGCGCATAGTCAACGGGGCAGGATGAACAAACTCATACTGCAAAAACTCCTGCGACTGTAAGGAGGCATCAAAGATGAACGTGACATCGTGAGACGTCAATGATGATGCCCATTGTATCCACCGTGGGTGCAAAGCTTTAGAATTAGGTACACTGGCCTTTGTCACTGCCTCCAGGATAAGGGGTAACAACCAACATGCGTTTTCCCTGCGACAGTGCGTGTTCCTTTAGAATCGCCATTTGCACTGCTGTCAAAACTTTTTCCACGGTGGATAACCGCATTTCAGCCGAAGTGTACAAGTGTGACTTGTAAGCGATAGGTACTGTGTCACTTTCGTTAAAAGTAAGGTATGTCAAACCCACCGCCCCAGGGATGATTCTTATCACCAGGTTGGTGTGGTTATCACAAGTCAGTAAGAATTTAGATTCTAGAAGGTCAGCCTGCAAAGATTGCAAAATGGTCAAATATTCAGGCAGCCAGCACGATTTCGTAAAAGTTGGTTGTATCAAAGCATATAATGTCTTGATACGCTGGGCATATTTGGGAATGTATGTACGCCCGAAATTCAAAAATCCCAGCAAGGATTGCAATTTTTTCAGTGTTGTAGTAGCGCGCAGTTGTACGCATTTCTCCAAGAAGTGAGGAGCCAATCCTCGACCTTCATTGTGGAGCTCATAGCCCAGGAACAACACTGTGTACTCTGCAATGTGCCACTTTGCAAAGTTAAATTTGTAACCGAAGTCCGCAAAATTACAAATTATACGGTCAACGCAGCACAGATGCGCCCATATCTCGTCGTCTGTGAGATAAATGTCATCCACATACGAACACGCATCTGGGTCGCTTCTCTCTAAAAGAGAGACTATACGGGCAGCAAACACACCTGGACTATTCTTATAGCCCATTGCTAAACGTTAAAAAAAATTCTGTGTGCCACCACTGGTGAAAGCGGTCCATTGACTACTTAAATTCGAAAGGTTGTGGGCAAAAAAAACATTGGATATGTCAAGTGTGGTTTTAAACATTTTACGCACAAGACCTTCACTAGGGCAGAGCTGTGGGTATTCTGTATTGCACAGGTACGGCAATGCGAGTTTAAATGCCGGTAATCCAATACCAAACGGTACGAACCATCAGGCTTGGTCACAGTGAAAAGAGGGTTATTCATCGGAGGCACACAAGTTTCAATTACTCCTTGATATTCCAATTGTTCAAGGATTTCTGCGACCGAAGCTTTCACTTCACGCCACATGGGATATTGAGGTTGAGGCTGTGGCATATCCCATGTGGCATAGACTGTAAGGGAATCTCATGTTGGGGGGAGAATTTATCCCAACCACAGTGAGTACGGTACAAAGCAGGCGCAAGGACCTTAGCCCACTCTTCTGCAAAATTCAACGCATGCTCCTTAGACACTGTGTGCGCGAAACTAGGGAGGATTACCTCCTCCGCTCTCGGAGCTGCGAGAACAAAAGGTGGGGCCAGTCAGCCTCCGCTAACAAAATGTCATAGGTAGTTGTAAGATTTTCCCAAAATACCCCTTTTATGGTACGTTGTATGTCACCTTCAATTAAAAGGTCAATTTCAAAAAAGCCTATCAGGGGGAGCTACTCTAGTACCAGCTGTCTCAAAACAATGAATTGGTCAGTCGCTGTCACCTTCAGTAGTGGACGCAGGGCCTCGCGGACAATGATAATCTCCGCCACGCTGTCCAATAACGTCGGCACCCATGTCAGGGCTTGACACCTAAACTATTACGGCCTATGGTCTTATAAGCCGTCGTAATAATTCTTGGTAACGGATGGGGTTTATTGGCATCAGGGACATCGTGCAAGGCATTAGCCACTTGAAAGTTCACCACATCTCCCTTTATATTAGAAAGGACGAGATCGGAAACTACGTCAAATTTGACAATGAGTCTCATTCCCAATTCAACCGCAGCCTCAGGTCCGTGTTCATCTTGAACACGCTTAATGACCGTTGGAAGGACAGCCATTGACGGAGTGCCGAAGCACCTCGTGTACACTGCCGCAAAGATTCTACCCCATGACTCGCAGTCACCGGCTTCCGGTACCAAGTCCTTGGGCAAACTAATCGTAAGAATCCTGTGTTTTTCTACAGGACTCGAATTAGGAAAAACTGCCTCCAGCTGGTCATATTTCTGGTCAAGCCAAAAAGGCATATCATCCTCAACTTGGGGACGCTTGCCCATAACCGCATTGACCATCACAGGACTAAGTTCATTCCGCTCGGTGCAGCTGGAAGCGCCGCAACACCAGGGGCCCCGCCCTGGAAATTGCGAGTGATATATTGAACTAGGGCCTTGATATCCCCGATTGCGGAGGTATATAGGGGCCTTAATTCAGCAACAGGGACTGCCCCCGCACGAGAATGCGGGGTAACTCCAGCCAAAACAGGCCAAGAAGTGCCTGGAATGGACAAAGGACCTAATCTAATCGCCGTTAAAAAGTGGGGAAGGGCGCCATTAAACCAAACACGGTGCTGCCATGCAGAAATAGGAATTTCCTGTGTCCTATAAGGAACATACTCCAAGAACAAGTTTTAAACACCTGAGTAGCCGCATCCACAGTGGGAAATGTCACCCAAGAGTAGAAAATCTCAAACGGGTAAGCTATCTCAGCACTTACCACAAAAATAACTGCCATGCCCTCCAGGGGTACTTGAAAAGCCTGCAAATGATTGCAGACCGTAATGCAACTATGATGTGGTATGTCAATGTCACCCATATTGACACAGCAAAGTAGAATACAATGTAAAACAATGTAGCACAACGGGGTAGTAATTCAAAAGGACACCGTTTTGAAAGATTCAAGCTTGAAAAGACCTATGTAACTATAGGTAGGTTTATCCGTCACCACTGTTAACCACAAACAATAGTAAAGGGGTTAAGGACTGATATAAGCACTACTCAAGCATCATGTAATAAGACCACCATTGTTGGGTGCCCTGTTGCAGGGATTCTGCTCAGACACAGAACTGTGCACAGAGACTCAGGACGTCAGTGAATTAGGGTGTACCAAAAACTCACCTTAGTACCCAAAATCCCCTACCAGACTAGCAATCAGTGTCACATTAGCTCTTAGTCCTATAGCAAAGACCAATGATTAGACAACCCAGAACATGCGACTTAAGTTACCTCAGGTAAGGTGGGAAACATGAACACTCTTTCGTTATACTCTCATACCAGTCCAGAACAGGGAGTAAAGGGAGACACGTGCAAGTTTAAAATATTTATTTTAACGCCGTGATCTCAAGTGCAGCATTTTAGCTAATACAAGCAGACATATGATAAGAAATAAGATTGTCAGCATAGTTACTATTCCATAAAATACAAAGGGAGAAAGCAAGTTATAATGCTAAATGGAAACAGGTTAAATATATACCTATATTTCACCCTCCCTTGCTAGTAGGTTATTTTATAACTACAGAAGGTCTCTTAGGCTTGCATAGGCGACCCCATACCTCAAGGATTAGCAGTAGTGAATCACATCCGGTTCTGCACAAGCTCTCACCATACGTATGTTCTCCAAGTCTGTTCAATCATGCCTACACAGTGCATTATTAAAGACGCCAGTATCTGAGATGGCTGCAGCTGCATATGTGTTATGTCTAGAACGTGCGCTGATCATTTCGAACAACAACCACAGTGTTGAAATAACCTTGAAGGCCTCGGCACTCACTGTACAGATTAAGCTTACAAAGCATGTCTAGCAATGTAGAAAAACAAGTTATTCTCATGTGAAGCAAAACACTCTGCCAAAACTCTAAACAATTATTAAAGTGTGTGTCGTGTGCAAAAGACAGCAGAAAGGTAAAATGGCGTTTAAACTTCTAATAAGCTCATGCTAACTTAACACTGTGTGAATGCAAGGCTCAACCCCACTACAATATGAGCCCTTTTTCACTGACGACCAGGCAAGTGGGCACAGGTACCTCAGGCCCTACAGACACCACCAGCTATAAAAGATCATCCCACCTGGTGCATGAATCATCCTCGCCCGCTCCCACCTGGCGCATGGATCCCAAAGGTGCCAGAGAACAGGGGATCATGTCAGTGAGTAAGGCAGGAGGCTGTTGGATCAAGAGGTGCCAGAATTGTAACCAGTAGTGGGAAGCAAAAGCAGAGATCCTGTGGGAGGTTCCTAATGCCAAAGCAAGTTGACAGGGGTCTCACTGAGGGAAGGCCCACCAGCCAGAGTCACTCAGGGCCTACAGAGCAGCGGCGCCATTCACCATGGGCCTGCTGGCCCAGCAGAAGAATGCTTCATGAGTAAGGAGCCGATTGTCGTGCTCTCCAGCGGCCCAGGCCGGGCCCACACCCCTCACTCACCGAGTCTCTGCGCACACAGCACGTGGTCGCCCCAGGTGGTTTACGGTATGGAGATGCAGAAAAAGTTTGCTTCTTACAGCACCGTCGGGCAAAGTAGCTGCCCCAACTGTTGTCCACTGTCACACAGAGCCTCTACGAGCTCCTTGTGGTTGGCGCCATATTGGAGTCAGGTAGTCGCGGTTGGTTCCAGTTCTGCCCCTGCGGCCCAAACCCAGCCGACACAAACCGCTCACCAAGTACTCCCCAGGCCGTTAAGAAATCAGCATCAGTCTTGCTCGTCATCTCGTATCTGCTCTGTCCGATGTTCCCAGGTCGGAGCTGACGTCACCATGTCTGCACATTGTCTCAGGCCTCAGCAATGATGCTCCCTCACAGTGGGTCATCAGCACCAAGTCGGGCCAGTCAGGGCCCTCCCTGGCACTCCGATCACCGGATCCATGCAGGCATCATATGTTGGCATTCAGTGGTGAAGTTGCTTAGTGTTGTGGGGAGCATCTGTGGACTACGTCCACATGACCATGACAGTTGGCCACGCTCTATGTTGTATTTTTTACTTATTAACTGATTAGTATTGGTAAATGCTTTACACTTGTTTTCTTTGAGTTAAGTCTGAAAGCACTGGGCCACAGATACCCAAGGTTTACATTATAGTAACCAGACATGATACAGAATAGTGACATGATTACTTGATGAGGTCTCACAACCTCTCCAACTAATAATCCAATTTCTCACATAATGCTTTTACTGAAGAAAAGTGCTTATCATTGGTCTGTCAAAACTTGTCATTTAATAGGATTATTTTCTGCTTGATAACAGGAAACTGAATGATCAGAAAATATACTGTTACTTCAAAGAGCATATCCACTTTTTGTATTTCAGCTCCTCTGTTTCTAAATTCATGGTATGTCTCCATTCAAGGTTATCCATTTGATCACAGAATACATTATTGCCTTTGATGAATAAGGCTCATTAAATTGAATGCTCTACCTTAAGTTTTGTTTTCAGGCTTGGAAAATGGAAGACTGGATGATTCCGCCTAGCACCTCAATACTGAGTTTCACTGTGTTCGCCATAGAAGTGATTTATTATCAAGGACATTTTTCAGACTTCCAAAACTGAATGGATTTCCAAATATGCTATCCACACTATCTTATGATATTATCTCCCAAAAACGTAATTGAAGCACTTGCACTTTCTTGCCCTCTTGTTTTTACACTGGCCTGATATTTTGCCTTTCTCTATTTCCCACGTTTACCTCCAGGTCGCCGTGTCTGTTTGGGGGAGAACCTAGCCAGGATGGAGCTGTTTCTCTTCTTCACTACTCTCTTCCAGTGTTTCACCTTCACCATTCCAAGGAACCAGGCCAGGCCAGGAGAAGACCCTGTTTACTCTTTCACCCACTCCCCTCAATTCTACCAGATCTGTGCTGAGCTGAGATGAAGTTCTGATCCTCAGATCACCCCCTCTCTGAATGATCCCAAACTTAAGCTCTTCACGTGGACCCTTCCTCCTGAGGCTACCTCAGTCGCCAAAGCAGTTCTACACTGAGTACCTGTGTAATTTTGTAAACTAAAGTGTTTGGCTAACATCTAATATTGTCACACTTCAGCGTTGTATATTTCATAAAACAATTCTCTTACATCAAAGGTCTTCAATATTTGTTTTTCAGAATAAAATGTTTACAAGTCAGGTCCTCCACCACCACTTTACGATAAGCAAGGGTGGCGGGGGACGGTGGAGTCGGCATGCCTTAATTGAAGGTGTTTATTTAAGGTGCAGGAAGGAAGGGGGTGACTTATGAAATCATTTTAAGGGTACCTTTTATTTAGTCCAAAATGTACACTGGGCGTGAAAGTTCTAATTGTTAATGCATCAAATTAAACCAGGATTGTGCCTAGAAAGACTGCAGCCAATAATTGGGGTACAATAGGCTCCTCATAACCATAGGCCCTGGTACAGCTGCACTGCTGCACTATTGTTTTATTATTGCCCTGTGAAGCAGGCTACCTACTCTGTCTCTTTTGCCCAGTGCTCTGTTCCATTGCTCCAATGCCTAAAGCTGTATGTCACTTCCCCTTTAGGAATGAAATACTCCCCATATCTTAACTCCACTATCTTTGCAGCAAGGGTGCCCTGGGCCCTAATGATAGCAATGGAAATAGACTGCCTTACTTCCTTTTGGTTAGTTAGGGTGCAGTGGCCCCTCACACTTTTGGCCCCACTGCCACTGCACCTCCTGCACTAATAATAGCTAAGGCCCGGCAGGCTGTTTCCTCTGACTCTTTTTGATCTTTGTTAAAGCCAGAGATGAGGCCACACATCTCACTGCCTTTCCCTTGGCCATCCCTTCAAGGCCTGAAGGAACACTGGCACAGCAAGAGCACCTGGGCCCTAATAATTCCAAAGACACGAGCCTCCACTACTGTCGTAAGTAGTAAAAGATAGCCATAATGGCGGAGTGGTTTGCCATCACATCCTAGGCCCGTTCCATTGCACATGCTGCACTAATGATAGCCTAGGTCCTGTGAAGTAGTTTCTGCCACTGTCACCCGGAACCTATAGGCCCCTCCGACCCATGGCCATCACTCTTCGTCCAGAATATGCAATATCATCACCTTTGTTGCCAAAAAAGGGCCACCCTCTCTCCTGGGCCTTCTGACAGGTGCAGCAATTATAACATAAGAGTAGTGGGCTCCTCACATCCCTAGGCACTCATGTTACTGCACCTACTTAATCAATGAAAGCCATAGTCCCATGAAGGCTGTTTTCTCTGCAATATATTAAACAAGCATTTGCAATGCAATAGGTCTCGCATTAGGAAAGTTTGAGCTATTGGTATTGTAAATGACACATTTTTTATTTATGTTTTGTTTTTGAAAATAGCAAAATTAATAGCTTTGTCATTTACAATGCCAATAGTTATAACTTTCGCAAATGTGACACCTATAGCATTTGTAATGCAATATGTGTTGTATTTACGTGACTTACATGTATTGATATTACAAATAACAATGGCTTTTAATTTTTTTTCAATAATTAATACTTAAATAAAACTTATTGTAATTTATAATGAGAATAGCTTAGTTTTGTAAATAAATTTTGTGAAGATTATGTTCAGTGTATTTTATTGTGACCAAAATCCAAGAACAGAAGTGAAATATTAACATCTTTTTGTTACATTTGTAATAAAGCTTGAGACATTGAGAGAACATATTTGAACCAGGTGTTGTTGAATGGTTGCACAGATTGATGATGTGGTGGCGCTGAGTGATGTTGTGATGGCTAACGAGTGATGCTGTGGCGTTCAGTGATGCTGTGGTAGCGCATAGTGATGTTGTGGTGCCCCTGAGTGATGCTGTGGTGGTGCGGAGTGATGCTGTATGCTATGCTATGTTTTGTTTTGCTATCCTATGTTTTGTTTTGTTATGCTATGCTATGTTTTGCTATTCTATGCTTTGTTATGCTATGTTTTGTTATGCTATGCTATGTTTTGTTTTGCTATCCTATGCTTTGTTTTGTTATGCTATGCTATGTTTAGTTTTGCTATCCTATGTTTTGCTTTGTTATGCTATGCTATGTTTTGTTGTGTTTTGTTATGCTATGATATGTTTTGTTGTGTTTTGCTATGCTGTGCTTTGTTATGCTATGCTTTGTTATGCTATTCTATGTTTTGTTATGCTATGTTTTGTTGTGTTTTATTATGCTATGCTTTGCTATGGTATGTTTTGTTATGCTATGCTTTGTTATGCTGTTTTGTTATGCTAAGCTTTGTTTTGCTATGCTATGTTGTGTTTTGTTATGCTATGCTATGTTTTGTTGTGTTTTGTTATGCTATGCTATGCTTTGTTCTACTATGCTGTTTTGTTTTGCTATGCTTTGTTATGTTATGCTTTGTTTTGTTATGCTATGTTTTGTTATGCTATGCTATGTTTTGTTGTGTTTTGTTATGCTATGCTATGCTATGTTGTGTTTTGCTTTGCTTTGTTTTGTTATGCTATGCTATGTTTTGTTATGCTATGCTGGTGAGTGTGTGTGAGGGTGAGTAAGGGTGAGGGGGTGTGAGGGTGAGGGGGTGAGAGGGTGTGGGGGTGAGAGGGTGTGTGAGGGTGAGAGGGTGGGTGAGGGTGTGTGAGGATGAGGTTGTGTGAGGATGAGGGGGTGTGAGGGTGATGGGGTGTGAGAGTGAGGGGGTGTGAGGGTGAGGAGGTGTGAGGGTGAGGGGGTGTGAGGGTGAGGAGGTGTGAGGGTGAGGGTGAGGGTCCAAAGTAAATGGTGGCATGGTAGACATCATAAGACAGAGAGAAGAGACTGCGTGGTGACTGCGTTGGTCAGTTTCAGAATCAGGAGGGGCAGAGTCAGCACAGTCTGCGAGGGATCAACGTGTCTAGAGGCAAAGCGTAGCAGATGTAGCATTGCAGCTAGCAAGTCGAGTGTTTTCAAGATGAGTGTCCCTGAAGAGATGGCAACACAGCAACAGCATTTGAGGAGCAAGGCTACTGTATACAAGCACGGTAGGCTTTCACTTTCGTCCAGAAAAAAAAACGAGAATGGTGCAGAGAACGCCAAACAAAACACGGCTTCCCCGCGAAATGGATGCAAAAAAAACCAAGCTCGGCATTGCTGTGGCGGGAGGGCAGTGGAGCGGGAGCGCATTCCTTTGAAGTCTGATGCCAAGGCTCAGACAAATGGTGGTGTGCGATGTGCACGCGGGGGCGGGCGGGGGAGCGGCAGCCTTTGAAGTCTGATGCCGAGGCACAGACAAATGGTGGTGTGTCTCGTGGCTGGCTCTGTGCATGCGCATAGCTCACATGAACAGTACGCGATCCGCAGTTTGGTAGACTTTTTGAACCTCTTACTATAAATCTCGCCGATTTATCCCTGCGGGATGTAATAGGCGAGACCTAAAAAGCAAGGACCCCACATCTTGCTTCCTCTACTGTACCATCGCTTAGAAGCCAGAATATGTATGTACCGCTTTGTAAAAGAAAAAAAAGAAAAGAAAAACCGGGCATGTCAACAAGGCCTGATGCCGTCTTCGTCCTTTTATGGAAAAAACGTCCTGTTCAATCTCGCCCCTTCCCTCTCTCTTGGGCCTTTTCTCCGATACTGAAGGGCACCCTAGGGGGACAGACAATGAAAACATGTGAAAGTGTATTCTCTCGGCTTCCTCCACTTCAAGTTACTTTAAAGGGCGACACCTATAATTAACTGAAGACACTCTGGAAAAACTATAAATAAACAAGGTCATTGTAATGATGCATGTTTATTAGTCCCTTGTTTATGTCTTGTTGCAGTTATTGATGGCTCGTGTATGTCGGCTTTCTCGCACTGTGATTCCATGCGGGGAGATATCCAGCGGAATAATGTCACACTTTCTTTTGCACTACCTGGGTATGCAGCCCCAGGTTCCCTTTTAGGGAGGCCCACAGCTGGAAGACCCCTGTTTTAAATGATGCATTTATTCAATGTGTAGTTATGTTTCACCCAATGGAGCAATGAGTTTAGTGATGTCAGCAAGCAAGAATCTAAGAAAAAGTAAGCAGAAGGTTAGAAAATGCTTACTGGTAAGTTTATGGCCCTCTTCCTCCTATCACAATAACATACGGTGAGGGGTCAGTACCCTAAGAGCATTTGGGCAGCATTAGGCCGCAATAGACTCACTCCTGACCTGCATATAAACATAACTTTAGCTTACGTTCTGAAAATGTTGGTCAACGCGGTGCCATAGGTGACTGAACATTGTTTGCTTCATCACTAAGAAAATATGATGAGGGTAGAGAGGTAGGGGAAAGCGAGAGAGAACTATTGAAAGAGATTTATTGGTTCTAAGACCCCATATAAAACTATGTCAACATAAATATTTATTTTTTCTAATACTACGATTAAAAAACACAAATTAGGACATAATTGGCCTCATTACGATAGCGGATGGACTTGCATCCGCCCAACAACGTATTGGTCTGTAACCGACCGACCATAGGTCGGCAGTTCCGACCGACCATAGGATTTAGCTGCAACGGCCCGATGGGCAGTCTGAAACATGCATTTCCCAATGACAGCTTGAGCAACGGGCACAAAAGGCCCGCAGCAGAAGCTGCCATTGAGAAATGGTTGTTTTTAAACATCCCTGCACCGTGTGGCAAGCACCATGCGTTGCCGGCCAAACGATGCAGGGATGTTTAGGTGCCCCCTAGATTACATAGTGGAGGGACAGGGGTGTGACGGGGGCGCTGCTAGGAGCCCCAAAGTAACTTTCTGATAACCTTTCCATGTTAGAAAGGCCATCGGAAACCAACATCGTAATCCCGATGGCAGCGCCCAGGCTAGCTTCGCTGTCATTCAAGGGATTACAGTTCTGCTCCTCTTTTGACAGGCTCTGTGAGCTCCTTTGGAGAAGAGTGGAATCCCCCCACGGGTTTCCCTCCGACTGCCATCATCATAATACGGCAGGCGGAGGGAAACCCTGGATGTTGGGCGGAAAGCCTCCGACAGACTGTTGGATTTCCTTCCGCCTGACAACCAAATCAGGACCATGGTTGTTAAATGAAAGCCATTATTCTTTTTTCCTGTCCGCTAACCATGAATCTTTTACACATATAATTTGCCCTTGAAGACAGAATAATTCGAACCAATAACCTTAAGAGTTAGAGTCTAAGGACTTGACCACAAGTGACTCTATTGAGGTAGATCAGATGTAAACATAATTGTAACATTTGCTAAAAAAATGTAGGTCAATGAGTTTCCATAGGTGATTACACACTGACTACAACATCATTTAAAGACCAGAAGGAGTATGGAAAATAAATCGGTAGAGAGAGAAAAGTTTTTTTTGTTTTCTTTAAAATCTACAAGAGTATGTTCTTATCAGTGATGTTTTTTTGATGCCTTATATTTTCAAATTAGAATACACAGGATGTGACATGATGTTACAAAATGAAAAGGAAAAACTTTTCTTTTAATTTGAAACAGAGTTTGAACTGGCAATTTAACAGACCTATGATGATGGACACTGGCAGACTTGAACCTTCAACTTTCAAAGTGAGAGTCCAAGACCTTAACCATTAGTCCACAATTGACTTTCTCTTGAGCTTGATGAAAACATAATTTTACTATACATTCTGAAAATGTACGTCAATGAGTTTCTATAGGTGACTGTACACCGATTGCTTTCAAATACAATGAAGGTAATAAAGGTAGACAGGTAGGGGAAAGGGACAGAGAGAAATTGTTTTGAACTAAGAGCTCTAAAAAAGAAGGTTATTATCAATAACAGTTCTTTTTTGCTTAATACTACGATAAAAAATTAGAAATTGGGAACAATCCTTTTAGCCTAATTCTATGAATAAAGAACACAAATTGGGACATGTTGTAAAATGAAAACTATTAATCTTGTTTTCCAAGCAGATAAAAAATATATCTTTTGGAAACAGAATGATGTTTAAGCATACCTATGAGCTTTGTCACATGTAAATTGAAACCAATAACATACAAAGTAAGAGTTCAAAGCCTAAACCAATAATCTACAAGTTACTGTATCCAGCAAGATGAAAACATAATTTTGACATTTGCTAAAAAACAACAACAGGTCAGTCAGTTTCCATTGGTGATTATACATTGACAGCAACATCATTTAAAGAACAGGAAGGAGGGTGGGAGGGAGAGAAAACGTTTTTTCTTAAAGACCTACAAGAGTATGTTCCTAGCAATAATACTTTTATGTATGTAATTCTCATATTCTACCATTTAAAAAAAAATTTTTTTAACATGGTTACAAAGTGAAAATGAAAAACCTTGACTTATTTTGAAATAATTAGACTTTGAACAGATCTTTGTTGGACCCATGGCCATGGAGACTGGTAAACTTGAACCTTTAACTTTCCAAGTGAGAGACCAACACCGTAACCATTAGGCCACAATTGACTCTCTATTGATCTGGATAAAAACATTGTAGGCATTTTTTGTGAGCATGTAGGTCAGTGAGATCCCATAGGAGATTGTACACTGATTGCTTCATCATGTAGAAAATACGATGACGGTAGAGAGGTAGGGCAGCGAGAGAGAGAGAGATTGTTTTGTTCAAGGCCCCTAAACCGTATGGGGCATATTTATGTAATTAGTGGCGCAGGGCAGCGCAGCAAGTTACCTTGCTGCACTCCGTCACCCAGAAAGGGCAGGAATGCGCCGTATTGATCAAATATGGCACATTCCTTTCCCTTGCGCTAGCACCGTTTTAGCAGCCAGGGTGCAAGGGTGTCTCCTTTGTATGCAGCATTGGTTTTGTGTAGGATGGGGCACCTTCCTGCATAAAAACAGTCCCTCAAGTCCCTGGAAGAAGGATGCTCAATATTGAATATCCCCTCCTCGACGCCCGAAATGGATGCCCCAAGATCACCCCTCCAACGCAAGGGCCCGGAATGGACACAAGTGTGGGAGGGGCGCAAAGGGGGCATCCCCAAACAGAAGTAAATCCTTGCACAACAATAGTCAGCCCATGATCACGTGCACAGAGTTAGTGGTACATCCATGCCAAGTCCGAAGTCCTCGCTGACCTCTGCTTCAGACCACGAAATTGCTCCTAATTGAACCGCACATCGGACGCTCAAGATATTTGAGTTGATTTGCGGGGTCCTCCCAGGGCCCACAGCACATTTAGGAATGTTATGGTGTGAACACAGGCGTTGCAGGCCCGGATGGGCGACGTCCTGGACTGGTCCTAATAGAGCCTTATTCGCCCTTCAGAGGCAAGCCTTTCTTCATATTGAACTGCAGATGTCATTCAGGGATCACATGGAAAGAGTTACTGTTTTGTTATTACATGTTCCATCAATATTGATGTTCTTTGTTTTGTGTTTTTTTCTAGGTTTGTGTTGGAGAAATTGGGATGGAACATCAGTCTGCCTCTGGCCACAACCCTGCTGGTCATCAGGGCCATCCGTGGCACTAGCCTAACTCTCGGGGACCTAGCAATGCCCTCGAATAAACTCCACCTCCTAACCTACAATATCCGGTGCTTGAACATCCCTTCCAAGGGTTTCTATCACAGGCAAACTCTCCTTCCTCTAAGCAAATATAAGGTTACTGTAGGAAACCCAACCTACTGCAATTAGACCATTCCTGCCTGAAATATGGGGATTTCCCGGGTCAATACTTTGTCTCTGGTCGCAAGAAAACAGCTGAGAGGTCCTCCTGATCCACCGCCATTGTCCAATGATAGTGGAAGGGACACCGAGGACTGGTGGGTGGCTATTAGAGGCATGCCCCTTGGGGCCAACCACTTGCGATAGCATCAGTATATAGTCCCAATCAGCGACTTGATTATATACTCTTGAATACACTCCTTCTCCTGAGTCTGACGGATGCAACTCAGCACCCTATTACACTCTCTGATTATGGCCCAGTTTCTTGCGAGTTGACGGATATGGGCCCTATGAAGCCTAGAGCGACTTGCACCTGGAGGCTATGGGAAGACCCCTTGAGGGACTCAGTGACGATAGTGAACATTACCACGGGTATCAAAGATTATCTCCTGCATAACGATACTGGGGAAATCAGTGTGTCCACCCTCTGCGACACCCTGAAGGCAGCCCTCAGAGGTCTGTTTATAGTGGAGGCTTCATGCCTTTGTAAAATCCGCGAGGCATTGTGCCGTAAAAAGGGCCTGGAACTCGAGATGCTCGCGACAGAACATAAGACAACTCACTCTTGCGGGCTCTCCGAGCTAGGACTTTCATTTAAGAAGTGCAGCATCAGTAGGGCACCATGCACACTGGCAACAGGAACAAGGCAGCATGCTATCATAACTACTATACCCAGCTATACACAAACCAGAGAACTGACTCAGGAGCAATTGAAATATCTTGCAGAGGCTCAGTTGTCTAAAATAAGTCCCTTGGAGAGGACAACCCTAAACTGGCCTCTTGAGAAAGAGGAAATCTTAAAAGCTATATCTAAGTTGCGACCCTCCAGGGCTCCAGGCCCTCATGGCCTTACAGCAGCCTTGTAAAAATGCTTCGGTCCCACCTTGTTGTTGCTCCTCCTCAGGGTACATACCGAGTTTGTCGAGTACGGTAGGATCACACCCTCCATGAATGACTCCATTATTTCTCCGATTCTTAAACCCAATAAAAATCCCACAGACTACGGGTCTTATTGACCCATCTCCCTTCTTACTACTGATGCCAAAATACTCATTAAGGCTGCTTCCTTGAGACTACAACTCCTGCTGGAGAATCTCGTACACCTGGACCAATAGGGTTTCATTCTCTCACGCCAAGCAAGCAATAATACCAGGCCCTCCACCTCCTTGACATTGGCGCCATGGGTACTAAACGTGGTCATGGTCACATTGGATGCTGAGACAGCATTCAACACGTTGACTTTGCCTTCATGACGGATGTATTGAGGGCGTTGGGAATGAGTCCTACATTCATGTGCTGTCTCCTACTGGGTTTTCTGGCCCCCCATGCTAGAATTCACATCAATGGTCTTTTCTCCAACTGGGTGCACATAAAAGGACTGCCAACAAGAGCGCTTCGCCGTCAGTATTATTAGAACCCCTGACGGTCTCAAGTGAAGCAATTGAATTACTCATTCAACACACTTCTATCTGAATTATGATGAAGAGTCGACCTTAAGTGATCCACTCACCATGACAACTTGGACTAACGGTAATCTCCGGTTGCCGTGAATAACACACCTGCAGCTCAATTTGGCTAACTGTGAAAGGGACCTACTCTACCTGGACACCACCGGAAGTACCCTGAAATAACTTAGGAAGATTCCTGCATCTCTGGCAGTATTATGTGTTACTCGTCCCCAGAGTTCCCGTCCTGAAGTGACTCTATCACGAGAGGGTCGAAACGTCAACTATATAAAGAGAGAGCCTAAGAAAACTAAATATTGCTTATAAAAACTGATTGTACTATATCTCTTAAGAGCTCCTCTTTTGAATACCAATAACCACTGCCTTGTTTTTTACTAGCACTACATATATCGCACTGTCTGGTTATGGTCACCTCACTGGGTTTCACAAAATCATGTTGCAGTGTGAAAATGTATATAGTGTAAATACACAACTGAATATTCCTTTTATGCCCCCTTTATTCGTTGACTATTGTTATGCAAAATAAATTACACTCACTTCGGCTGGTGAGTATAGTTATAATACTTGTTCTTTGGGCCTCTATAAAAATCTATAGAATATTTATAGACCTAATTGAATTAAGGTTCCATTCTATATGCATTCTGTCTCTGCTTGATTCACACAAGGTATACTATTTGCAAAAAACTGTACTAATTATAAATTAGTTCCTTGTGAACATTGTTTTTGCTTATTAACAACATTCAGTTTGCAAGGACATATGGGTCACTCTTTTCTCTTTGTGAAAATTGCACATAAAAGGAGGCACATGTCATGGTAGCCCCCTCTCCTTTTGGCCCTCACATTGGAACCATTGGCATAACATATTGAAAGTAATCTCCAGATTAAAGGAATCTGGTTTCGCCACCAGGACCTTAAAATGTCTGTATTCCCCGACAATGTCCTCCTGTCCGTGACTGATCCTGTAGCCTCTATCCCCTGAGTGCTGCAAGAACTTCAGCATTATCAAGACGTTTCGGTGTTCAAGATTAACATTTCCAAACCTGAGATTCTGAATATATCGAACACTTGGTCAGTAGTACAGTAGGCACAGACACTCGCCTCTCTGCAAAGAGCTACAACTCATATTGAGTACTTGGACCTTGCATTGGCTTCTACTCTGGTTAAAACTAGAGCTTTAAACCTTTAGCGTGTTAAACAGAGTATCCGCTGCAAAATCAATAGTTGGGAGCATAGATCCCTCTCTCTTCTTGGAAAGATTGCTGCATACAAACGGATGATCCTGCCCAAAGTACTTTATCTCTTCCAGACACTGACCCTTCAAATTCCGAAGGAACACATAGCTGCTCTTCAATTGTTATGTGAGGACTTTCGCATTCTTTTCCAGAATATGATAGGTCCCAGGGGGCGCTAGGTGGCACACTAGCGAATGGTAGCCTTCCTGTGAGGCTCCCGCCGCCCAGCGACATATATCCTTTAAAATATCCTCATACTGCCACTTTTCGGGGACTTTGGTTCTACCCCTGTGTAGCTTTACCCTTCCGACGTGTGCTGCCGGACTTTCGGCGGAATCGACAGAGAAATGAAGCTGTGAGGCGCGGGTGAAGGTGCGCCGGGAGCGACCTGCGGAGGTGACCCTTCCTGGAGGTCGGCTGCAACAACTACGCGAGCCCGCGGCTCTCCACGAGGCTGCGGGCCGCATTCAGAAGTGGGCTCTGTCCCGCGACCCTGGACGCCTGTGGGCTGCTGCTGTGACCAACGCTATGGGAGTGGTGGCTCCCTCGTTCCTCTGCGCCCGAGTAGACGGAGAATCTACCTCGTGCGAGGAATAGAGGTGAGCCAGGAGGGGGCTCCAATGTTTGGCCCACCTCAGTGATAAGCGGACGCTGTTCGTATCCCCTGGGCGCCCTGCGCTCTGTCTGATCTGCTGACTCCCCACCGCCTGCACATCAAGGGATCACTTACCGGCCCGGCCCCACTGTGATACGAGGGTCATTTGGCGAGTTCTGGGAGAGCCTTGCTGGAGGGGAAACAAGAGGCCTGTGACACTGGTGTGGAACACAGCGATCACTGACCTGAACTGCGGGATCACCGTGAGACTAGACCTGACCTTTTTACGCCTGCTCACGTTTGGGAGTGCCCCGGTTGAAAACGGCGCACCGGTAGAATGGTGTAGACGGCGAGACGCACCGGGAGTGCTGTGGGCAACTTTGCACTGCGGCAGGGGGTGCCGCCACAGCACCTGGCCCCCTCGGATATTAGCGGAGTGGTCAAGCAGCGCCTAGATCCGAGGGTGTTGCACCACGCTGGGAACAGCGTAAACGGAAAACCTCCGGGGAGACCTGGCGCTCTGAGGTGAGGGCTGCATGATGGAGGCTTGGCTTCAGACCACTGTTGATCCCCATTAGCATTGGCGTTGGTGCCCCTGCCACCCAATGGTCCTAGTTGAGAGCCCTGACGTGCGGACTGCCAGCGCAGCCCACCTGCGCACCCACAGTCATAACCACCATGGGCAGGCCCGATGCGAAACAACCAAAAATTAACGTTGACGCTGCTAAGAGGTCATCCCGGGCGATACAGGACCAGCAGAACCAAGCGGGAGCCAGTGGGTCAATTGGCGAATCATCAGAGCCAGCTGCAGACCTGCAAGATATCCTCCGGGAGGGTCACCAGGGGTTTGCCACGATTGCTGACAAAGTAGAAAGGATGTCCTCACGTATGGACGCCATGGTCCATAAACTGGATGTTCACGAGGAACGCTTAAAAGAAGCGGAGCAACGCATCTCGGACTCGAATGACACCACGGCTCGACATACTTCGTAGCTCTCCAGGATGGACAACCTTCTGCGAATAATTGCGGCTAAAAATGAGGATTTGGAAGCGAGAAGCAGACGCAATAAAATTTGCATTTTAGGCATTTCAGAATCAACCAACTCTGGTAGAATGGGGGAGTATATAGAGAAAATACTGCTGGCGACAGTTGGAACGGAGGCCTTCTCTCATCAATTCATAGTTGAAAGGGCGCACCGGTCGTTGGGGCCTCGGCCCAAACCAAGCGCTGCCCCAAGACCCATCATTGCGAGGCTCCTGAACTATAGGGACAGGGACGTAGCTTTGAGATCAGCGCGAAGCAAGAAATCGCCTATCATTCGATGGCAACTCCTTTACCATATACCCGGACTTAACGCCTATGGTTCAGGAAGAACGGCAAAAGTTTCTGGATGTCAAGGCAAAACTGCGCAAACTCCAAATCGACTATGCTCCTCTCTATCCGGCACGCTTGAGGGTAACGCACCAAGGCAGACAGAAATTCTTCACGAAGCCACAACAAGTGGATGATTTCCTCAAACAGATAAAAAAATCGAACAGACCTAATGAGGAGGAGGGGGGCCCTCCGGACTCCCCGCTTGCAGCAGCTGGTGAAGAGGAAGAATGAACATTCTGGCAATATGGACATTATCTATCTGGTGACTTTCATCATGAGTATTGATGTATATGATTGGGGGGAAATGACCTTTCATGGACAGTAACTGAACATGTTTCCCCCCCAAAGTGCCTTATACCAGATCGCTGGGCACCCCCTATCCCACACCTATAGGGGCTACTGCCGTAATGGTGTTGGTTCTGGGTGTGAGGGGTTGATGTGCCGCTACCTAGACATGGCCCCCAGCGGGAAATACCCTCCGGCTCTTTGCCATTTTCTCAAGTACGGGGCGATATCATGTCCCTGGTTGGGGAACTGTTCAGGGGGGGCGGGGTGGGAGTATAATACTGGCAGGTTGGGGTTGCTCCAGTGGGAGGGGGGAGGGAGGTGCGAGGATGTTTGGGGATTGACTGTTTTGACCTTGGTGGGCATGTGCAGCCATGTGGTAGGAAAATGTACATTACTAGAGAGAGTTGTAGTGACACTAACTGCACAGCGATTCATAATAAACAGTAAATGCACTGTGATGGTAAGGCGGGAAGCGCCGAGGTCAGTTTGTTCCTTTCTTTTTTCTGTGGCGACTGAATGGCTCAAGACAATAGGACACAGCTGAATATTATCACTTGGAATGTTAGGAGTTAGGGGATCCTCGGAAGAAGCGCCAGGTGCTCGCATATCTCGACAGACACAACACACACATAGCAATGTTGCAAGAAACCCATTTTCTACCCCAGCAGTCTAATATATTTGCTTCCAGATGGGCTGAGCACAGAATATTCTCCTCTTACTCCAGCTATGCTAGGGGCACTGCCATTCTGATTAAGAAACAGGTACCCTTCTCTTTGGTGGGCTCACTGAGCGATGAAGTGGGCAGATACTGCATAGTATGGGGGCGTTTAGGCATGGAATCAGTTACATTGATGTGTTGCTATGGTCCCAATGTGGATGACCCGGACTTCTACTTCACCTTATGGGAAGCGGTGAAAGCTATTGGGTCGAATCACATTGTCTGGGGTGGAGATTTCAACGTCACTTATGCTCCGTCTACTGACAGATCGCATCCCGCTCTGCATCATCACACTAAGGCGGGCGCATTGCTCAGAGAGATCATGACAGAACACCACCTTCTTGACGCATGGCGGCACATGCACCCCTCGACACGAGAAGGCACACATTTCACAGCTCACTCAGCCACTTGGGCAAGGCTGGATTATTGGTTTGTTTCTCGAGGACTTGGGCCTGCCATTTGCTCAGCACAACATTTAGCCCGCACATACTCTGATCATGCACCTGTCAGGTTAGCACTCTCCTCGGCGAATTTCAGCCCGCCGGGCAGTGCGTGGCGATTAAACCCCAAAATGTTGATGGACACAGTCTTCCAGGAAGAACTGCGCGAAGAAATACTAGGTTTCTTTGAATGCAATAAGGGCTCGGTACAGGACGTAGAGACAATTTGGGAGGCCTTTAAGGTCACACTGTGGGGGTATTGCATCTCCAAAGGGGCGGGAGTGCTCCGAGATATTATGAACACGCTAGGCCAGATAGAGCGAGACCTGAAAAGTTTGGAAGAAACACTACAGCATACTCCAGATCATGAAACGCAGGAGAAGTTCAGGACCAAGCTCACAGAATACACAGATGAGGGGCAGAGGGAGATGCATTTCAGGGGCAAGCACTGGCAGGCTCGCAGATACGGAGAGGGGGAGCGACAGGGCAAAATGCTAGCGGATATAGTCCGTATACCACGTTACTCCAATTATGTCGTGGAACTGGAAAGGGCTGATGGGACGCGCTGCTGCGATAGGGCCAGTATACTAACAGAGTTTACCAGTCATTATGAAGGGTTATATTATATACCACATCAGGTACCCCGAGTATGCTGCTGGATGAATACTTAGGAGATGTGGCTTTTGGATGGCTCAGTGATGTGCATCGTAAATTTTTGTGCGCACCGTTTGAACTGGACGAAGTGCGTGAGGCCATAATGGAATTACAATCCGGTAGAGCCACAGGGATGGATGGCATCCCTGTTGAATTTTATAAAACTTACATTGACATAATGGCTCCTATCCTTCGTGAAGTCTAGGAAGAGTCCTTGGAAGCGGGTTCTCTCCCCCCGTCAATGAGGGAGGCCCTCATCATATCCCTGCTAAAACCAGACAAACCAGACCACCTCTGCGGGTCTTACCGGCCTCTGTCTTTGCTCGACTGTGATGCCAAAATTCTGGCGAAGTTGGTAGCTAAACGACTGACTTTGCTGTTGGAACACCTTATTCTCCCGGATCAGTCCGGGTTTGTCCCTGGAAGAGCCACTTCCCATAACTTGCGGACCCTTTTCACTATCATGAATAACGTAGCCTCTGAACTGCCCCTAGCGGCGATTTTCTTAGATGCGACAAAGCCTTCGACTCTGTTGAATGGCATTACATCTTCGCAATTATGAGTCGAATGGGGTTTCCGCCGCGCTTCCTATCATGGATCCACCTTTTGTATTATCAACCGGGAGCCAAAGTACTAATCAATGGCCAGAATTCACCGAGATTCTCAATCACTACAGGGACACGCCAGGGATGCCCTCTGTCCCCACTTCTGTTTGCCCTAGCCACGGAACCCCTTGTGGCGCGTCTGCGTCAATATCACAATGCCATGGCCTTACAATGTAACATGCGGCAAATCCTTGTCTCAATGTATGCGGATGACATCACCCTATACATGAAAGATCCGCAGAATAATTTGAATACGCTCTTGCGGGAGTTTATTGTTTTTGGACACCTATCTGGAGTTCAAATCAATTGGGGGAAATCCTGCATTTTCCCCCTGACTGACTCAGTGGAGCGATTTCCGCTGGACTTCCCCTTGGAGTGGTGCACAGACGAACTCTGATATTTGGGGATCGGTATTACCAGAAATAAGGAGGAGCTCATGAGGCTCAACTACGGGGTGGCACTCACCCGAATAACGGACAAAGTTAATAGATGGATTAGACTCCCGTTGTCTATGGCAGGCAGGGCGTCACTGATCGAAATGGTGATCTTACCCCAGCTTTTATACCTCTTCTTGAAAATCCCCTTTTTTCCAGGACACCATTTCTTCAAGGCCCTTAGATCTGAGATGATTCGGTTAGTGTGGGGAGGCAAACAAGCTAGGCTGAAATGGGCTGTGCTAATTAGACCATACTCGACGGGTGGCTTCGACATCCCTGATTTTGAACAATATTATATTTGTGCTCAAGCGCACTATTTATATTTTTGAATACACCAGCCCAAATATATGCCGCAGCTGGCAGCGGAATATTGGCTTGTTCATCCAATACCGATAGAAGGCGCTATATACATGGCATTAAATGCCAGGAAACGCACTCAGACGACCGTGAATGCCACGATCACTGCGTGGCAGCGTATTGCGTGTCAATTCGAGGCCCCTATACCATACTCGCCGCTCCTACCTCTGGTGTATCATTCAGACATGCCCCTCTTGCAAGAAGCCCTCTTTCATAAATTGCAAGACCGCACGCCCATTAATAGATGGGGGGACCTGTACGAGAATGGGACATTCCGCACTTCTGACAGCGTGTTTCAAGATGCGCATTGCACGCCGCTAGATGCCTTCTTATACATCCGCCTTAAACAAGGGGTTAGATCCCTGCATGTAGACTTTCCGGATGAGCCTTCGCTGCTTGCACCTTTGCAGACACTGCTACAGCAACCATGGCCGAGACGGCTGTTATTCCTGCTCTATCGCAACATACGCACTCAGCAGAAAACCGAGGCTACGCCATCCCGCTCCAAATGGGAGGCAGAACTCCCCCATAACGGAGGAGCAATGGGAATACTGCTGCTCGCAAACTGAAAGGATTTCGGCCAGCAGCAGGTTGAGGATTATACACTATAAATATCTCCACAGATTGTACTACACTCCGGACAGTCTACACAAGTACCATCTACGCGATAACGATAGATGTCATGCCCCACAAGCTGATTTTTTATATCTGTCCTGGAATTGCCCGGCAGTACACGAATACTGGGAACAGGTTTTTACAGCATTGCAACACATGACCGATATAAACATAGAAGCCACGCCATTAGTTGCCTTACTGAGTCACGTCAAACATATTCCACTGACATATCGCCGTTATACGCGCTGGCATTGTTAATGGCAAAAAGACGGGTAGCCTGCAGATGGAGCAGGGGGAGAGCACCAAAGTTTAAAGATTGGCTAAAGGACCTGATACACTGCCAGGAACAATCTGCCCTATATGCTGAACTATTACCTATCTCATCCAGACCCAGGGACATATGGTCGCCGCTAGTAACTTACTTGCAGTTGACAACTCAGGGCGAAGAAAATTAGCACGACAACAGGTACACTGCCATGCATCCTTTATTGTATGTCATCACCTGGGGATTTAAGTACAGTGCATACGGATTGCGAGTTACGAGCCCCCAGCAGTTATGTAGCTAATAGTGGAGATAAGGGACCCGATGGTGAGTCTACCTACCTGTATGAGCGGCAAATATATGAGCGGGGAGGCTGAAAGTGTGAGGCTGTTGAAGTGGGAGGTGCAGCTGCGTGATGAACGAGAGTGGAAAGTGATGTGATTATACTACCCCCGAGAACTCGATTATCTTCCTTTTTTTTTATTGAATGTTGTGATCTGATGATCCTCAAAAAAATATGTCTGGATCCTTCCTAATACAACGCGGCCGGCCTGAAGAGGTTGTAGGCGAATAGCTGTGTTAACGTGTCTTTATTACGTACCTTATGATTTATATAATTGTTTGAAATATTATGATGCTGCCGGCCAGAGACTGGTTGTAGGCACACGGCTATGTATTTGTAACCTACCAATAAAGGTCTTTGAAACTTAAAATAAATAAATAAATATGATAGGTCCCATTCCACATGTACTGAAGTACTCTGGGGGTTACAAGCTCCGAAACACACACCAACTGTCCTGGCTGGTATTCCACCATTGCGGATGTCTGGTCATACCAGTGCTTGACAAGCTCCCGCTGGCCTCCAAGTTTCTGTTTGCTTTCTCCATGTTCTGAAACGAAGGTCTAGCACGTAGTCCACGATATCTTGTTCGAGTTTTTTAGAGGTCTCTCCCAAACCTTCACTCACCAAACTCAAGGGACCTCCCACAAAGTGTCCAAAAAGTAGCTCAAAGGTACTGAAACCTCCCTGTATGCAAACATCAAGCATGGCATGACAACATCCCATCTCCTGAGTTTCTCAGGAAAATCCATCATCATGCTTTTCATGCTCTTGTTGAACCTTTCTACAAGACCATTTCCTTGGGGATGGTATGGGGTAGTGAATGTACAAGTCACACCACACTCATGCCACATTCCTTGTAGTTAGGCTGACAAAGTTGGTACCCCTATCTGATATAACCTCCTTAGAGAACCCAACCCGAGTGAAGATTTTGAGGAGGCTTGAGCGACTGTAGGAGCAGTGACTGTCCTCAGTGGAAAGGCTTTTGGATACCTGGTGGCATGGTCCACGACCACCAGGATAAACCTGTTATCAGAAACTGTTTGTGGGCCTTTAGGGCCATCAATGTTAATTCTCACCCTCTCAAAGAGTCCCCACCTCAGGTAGCCTCCTGTCTTGCCACTGTCTTGACAGGTGACACAGGAGTAACAGATCTCTTTCACCTTTTCAGAAAGGCAAATAGAAATGGTTAATCAGCCCCTCCCTTGATTTGGCCTGCCCCAGATGTCTGGCTAAGGGAATCTCATGAGCCTAGTTAAGGGGGAACTCTATGTATAATTGGGGGGTCTCCGCTCCCCTGGTTGCCCCTGGTTTGGGGTGCCTTGCCTCACTATATAGGATACTCTCCACCCAGTATACTTTAGGGCACAGCTTTCCAAACTTTTCATGTTGTTGACACGCCTTTTTGTGAAAAGAATTTCAGGGACACGGTAACGCGAGGAAGCGCTGAGAGCGAGCCCGAACCACCTATGGTGGGTTCAGGCCCCACACCCCACACACACATACCCCAAACACACCACCCCACAAACACACCACCCCACACAACCCCCCCCACACACGCAACCCCACACACACCCCACACAACCCCCCCACACACACCCACACACATCCCACACACACCCCTACACCCCCCACACCCCACCCACACACACCCCACACAACACACCCCACACCCCCCACACGCACACCCCACACACACCCCACACACACAACCCCCCCACACACACAACCCCCCACACACAACCCCCCCACACACAGCCCCCCCACACACAACCCCCCTGACACACAACCCCCCCCCACACACACACACAAAAATGCAAGTGTCCGTCTGTAACACAACTGGTGCTCATGATACCTTTGGCTTTAGTTTGGATGTTTTCTACCATATCTTAGCTTGTAAAAACAAAACTAATGAAATGCATGCTTCCAAGTGGAAATACTGGCCCCGGGAGAGAAAGAAAGGGTGGATATGCAAGAGGATGAAACATAAAAGGAGGAAGGCATGTGAAAGACAAGTAGGGGGAAGGGAGAAGCATTGGCACTTTGCAGACTGCGCCTGACATGTGTAGGATCTTAAGCAGGAGTCAGGCACCAGGCACATCTATGAAACACTACTTCAGAATGACGGCAATGCAATAAACACCCCGTGTGTCCCTGGACTCTTTGCTGTGACAGCAGGAGGCAGCTCCATCTGACCGAAGTGTCGGTCTGGGGCAAGCTAATCCCCGCCCCGCCCCTCCCCCCTTAGCTACAGAGCTCCCTAAAAAGTCCGCATCGGGCAGCCTCAGGAAGCCTCCCTCCGAAGTGGCATATACATAATAATAAACAAGAAGTGCTAGTCTCACTCCTGGCCCTGGTCTCCGGGGAGCTGGGCGGGAGCCTGCAGAGTTCGCGTCACTTTCGAACGAGTGTTGTTGTTCTTTTTCTGCAAAAGAGCAGCCCTCGGAATCGCTCGCTCTTCTAAAGGTGCTCGAGGCAGCTAGCTCCTCAAGCGGTGGTGGCAGCGCTCCCCGCCGGAGCTTCAAATGGAACGACAAGTGGCAAAGTCCGGCAGGAGACTGGGGAGCCAGCGTCAAAAGACACGCATTGAAGACAAAGGGCGCGGACAAGCGGGATGCGCACCCCCACTGACGGCTCGTCTTGAGGGTCTGCCATACATTGCAGTATTACACCTCCACTTGGAACCTGCGCACACCTCACTTTTTCCTCCTGTGTTGCGCCGTTTGCTGCCTCTTGCATTTGGTTTGCTCACAATTGTCCCTTATGTAACTTAAGGTTTGCTTTTGTACCGTGTTCACTTGTAATCTTCTCTTCCTCATGTATCATTCCTGTTCCTATTGTGAAGCGCTCCGACGCCTTCGGGTAAAGTCGGCGCGAAGAAAAAAGAATCCCTGCACTGGACCAAAATTAGAGAGCAGGCGGGCGCTATCTCCAGCTTTTCAGCCCCCACCCCCATTGGCATCAGAGGGCTTCAGCCCCCACTCATCCCCCCCCCCTGTCGTGTGTGGCAGCCCGGGACCGCTCACAGCCGCACCCGAGCACTTCACAGGTCGTTAAAGACCTTGTACATGTTAATGGGGCCTTGTTGTCTCACCCCTTCTAAGAGCCCTTGCAGCTCGACAGACAGACAGATGAGATGCCGGCAGACGGCATCTCATTTCATCGCGCAACACATCTACGGCTGGGGCGCGACACAGTAATGTGTCGCGCCACACAGTTTGGAAACCTGTGCTTTAGGGGTACCACTGACATTACCTTGTTCTTGATAGCTAGCTGTCTCTGGCCTGTCTTAGTCCTTCAAGATTGGGAGACGTATTTTGTGCCTGGCTCAAATTCTCTATGGAGGGACCTTTTGCCTCTTGGAGTTCAGCCAATTCACGCAAGCTTTGTAATGAAGCAGTCACCTCTTCATGCACCAGGACTTTACCCTCTGCATTAGGGTCGTTCTGGGCCTTAGGACCTTTGGCTCACTAGCCTTCCTGACCTTTCTCTTGATACTCATAAGGGGCCTACACCACTTTACCAGGCTCCAGGTCCCCTGGACTTTTCCTCAGGCCCTTTTGTGCTCTTCTGGAGACACACATCCAGCATTGCTGAATAAGTCATTCTGTCCTTTTCAGCCCAGACAGACATCTTAAGGTCATTTCTCAGCAGAGACTCCACTGGGATGGCAGGGGACACTGTTACTTTTTTTTGGGTCAGTAAAGCCTCCCCACTCACAGTCTACCAAAGCTAATGGAGGTGACATTGTAATATTGTCAGAGTTAACAATCTCGTGCACCTCATCAGGTAGTATTTGGTCTGGGGAAGCCAGCTTGATCATCATCATGGTCATGCTGGCACCGGTATCTGTCAGAGCATGTACTTTAACCCCATTGATTCTTTGGTACTGACTTATTTTTCCATGCTGAGAGACCAGTGGGCCAAGGACTCATCTTCCTCCCTACCCTGGGAAACTAAGGTAGCCTTTGGGTACCCTTTGCAATTACCAGAGAAAACTTCCACCCAATTCCAGTGCCTTTGGCATGGTCACCAGTGGGTGACTTCTTGGTGAGCACCACATCTTGGGGCATATTCTCAAGGAGCTATTGTCGAGTTATTGGAACTTTATCGCAGCCAAAGTTGGAATAAATTTACCGCCCCATTCCCAAGCTGGTGCTAACAGCCAGTACCACCAGTTTTCCGGCTATAGCATCCTCAAAAAGCCTCGCCACAGGGTCGGATGACCCAGGCAACTATCGTTAATGAGATGCAGGGTAGGCGTTTCCGAGCAAAAAGCCACAACAACACCACTCCACAACATTCTCAACGACCAGCTAGTTTGGCAAAAAGAAGACAAAACATGCAATAAGGCGCGTTAGCAGCAGGAAACACCTGCTCTGACCTAGTGTAAAGTCGGATGACAACCGGCAGCAGCCAAGGGAGCCCAGCCCAGAGCTAAACCTGAAGAACAACAGATGCCCCCGAGCAGCTGAACATGCAGCCCGGAGCCCCAATAGGGTAACAACACCCACCACCACCCCCCAAGGACCCCCCTTTGGACAAAGATAATGCACATCAACTCCACGAAACCATTAACCAAACAAATCACCTGAAGTTGCACAATCACAAAACCTAATATACTGGTGTGGCCAGAAAAATGAAAATCATACATTCAAACCATAAAATCCAAAAAACAACTTTATTATAGAGTAAACAGAAAACAACAATCTTGAAGAGGCATGGCTTGTCTTCTCCGGGCATTATGTAAGTCACAGCCTGCAAGACAGAAATATAGATAAGAAGGTGGGCCATGCGCCCATCAAAGTACAGAGAGAAAGAGAGAGAGGGGTGGAGAGAAAGAGACATAGAGAGAGGGTGAAAGAGAGGGAGGTAAAGAGAGAGTAAGAGAGAGGGAGAGAGAAAGAGAGGGAGAGAGAAAGAGAGAGGGAGAGAAAAATAGAGAAAGGGAGAGAGAGACAGGGAGGGGTGGAGGGGAGAGAGAGAGAGATAGAGGGAGAGAGAGAGTGAGAGAAAGTGAGAGAAATAGAGAGCAAGGGAGAGAGAAAGTGAGAGAGAGGGAGAGAGAGTTACGACCCTGCAGACCCAGGCCTCACTGCTCACCTGCAGCCACCGGTGTGTCTCCAACCATGTGCCGGTAAACACTGCAGTCCCCCAAGTCCCTCATCTGAAACAGTTGCCAGAGACATGAATGAGTCCATACAGTAGCACACGTCATCAGCGCTTGACCGCCCCTGACCGCATTGACAGCCCGTGGATGGCCAGCCAGGGTCCTTCAGGGAATGACAAATACATCAGATGAGGATGAGTTCAGTCCGCAGTCTGATAACTGTGTCATTGGTGGCCAAACAGAATATGGCTTGACCGCCCCTGACCACACAGGCCGCTGCACCCCAGCCCCTCCCGCTGCCCAGCGGTGATTGCCTGCCCCAGCGCAACCAGGCCTCCCTGCTCACCTTCCGCCACCGGCATGTCTCCAAGAGG
The DNA here is from genome assembly GCF_964261635.1 of Lissotriton helveticus. Classification (NCBI taxonomy): domain Eukaryota; kingdom Metazoa; phylum Chordata; class Amphibia; order Caudata; family Salamandridae; genus Lissotriton; species Lissotriton helveticus. Next base: position 1,832,138,110 of record NC_136057.1, read on the forward strand.
GCTCACCACGTGCCGCTGGGAGCACCAAGCCCGGGCCCGCAACCATGGCATCCCATACATCATGCAGCCCCGCACCGCGGGCCACCAGGTCTCATATTTGATTCTAGGTCATGATTTCACTACGGCAGAGAACATATCAGTGCACCTGGCCTCTTCGCAGGCTGCACACCCGCTCAGCACTAGAGTTGCCACTAACTCTGTGAACTGCGAGGCGACGCCACGTGGCAGTAGGCCCGCAGTGCCCGGTGGATCAGGGCTTCACTGCGGTCGTGCAGAGCTCATACCAATGCCACCTTTGCGGACCACCTAGACGGGGCATCATTGTAGGCTGCACACCCTCTCAGCACTTACGGTGCCCCTACCTGAGTGCACCGAAAGACACCGTCCTGTGGCGGTGTGCCTGTACCTGCCGCAGTGTATCCAGTGCCACCAAGTCTGTGCACCGCAAGCCACGGACCCTTTATGATTGGGTCTCGTGTTGCGGACCCCATGATGTCACTTCCGGCACCGGGCAATGTGCTGTCCCTGGGCCCTAGTCCCTCAGGCAGAAATGATAACCACACGGAGACACCTAGTTACAGAGTGGAAATGGTGTCCAGTACGTGCGCCAGGCCCTTTTTATTGGCAGGGTCACATGTCCTGTGATGCCTGTGCTGGATGAGTGTGGTGTGGGTGTAAACCAGCCGTGAGGAAGTGGCTGTGGCATGCTGACAATTAGACCTGTGAGCAGAAGATCCCTACAGGGAAGACCTGGGACATGTAGTGTTGTCGTACCCCCCTGTGAGCGTAAGCGGAGTGGGCTGGCCTGGCATATGCCAGTCCAGCGTAAGGGTGTGAACAATGACCCCAGGGCTCATTGCGTGGTTCCGTTCTGGGCTGGACAAGGAAGAAACTACTGCGTGTGTCTCCATTCTAGTGTCAGCGCCACCCGGCACGCATTCAGCAATGTGTCACCCTGTGATCCAAGTGAGCGAGAGAAAGTGAGTGAAATAGAGAGTGAGGGAGAGAGAAAGTGAGCGAGAGGGAGAGAGAGTTACGACCCTGCTGAACCAGGCCTCACTGCTCACCTGCAATGACCGGTGTGTCTCCAACCACGTGCCGGTAAACACTGCAGTCCCCCAAGTCCCTCATCTGAAACAGTTGCTAGATACATGAATGAGTCCATACAGTAGCACACGTCATCAGCGCTTGACCGCCCCTGACCGCATTGACAGCCCGTGGAGGGCCAGCCAGGGTCCTTCAGGGAATGACAAATACATCAGATGAGGATGAGTTCAGTCCGCAGTCTGATAACTGTGTCATTGGTGGCCAAACAGAATATGGCAGTCCATGTCAAGGTCGTAGGTGAGTGTCGCAGAGTGCATCGGGGGACAGTGGAAGGTGATGATGCAGAGGGCATAACCAAGTAGAAACAGGCCATATGGCGGAGATGAATGCTACCGCTTCCTTCTGACCACAAGGGCAGATTCATCCGCATCTTCGTCCTCTGCTGTTTCAGGTGCCTCACATGTGGGTGGTGGTGTTCTGTCTCCAGCACTGTGTGGAAGTGACACCTCAGGGACCGGAGGTGGAATGTCTGCCGCACTGTGTGGCACTGACACATCAGGGGCCGGGGATGTGGTTGTAGTGGTAGCAGCAGCATGCACCAGCGCCTGGCCTTGTGGCAGCAATTGAGTGAACCAGCTACCTCTCGCTCGTGTGCAGCCGTGGCAGCCTATCTTTCCGCTGTTCTCCATGAGCCTCCGCATGAGTCCCAACTTCCGGGCGAGCTCGCCTTTGAGCCACTCTGACTAGACAGTAGTTCTTATCTCAGAGTCAAGACTCTGGTGATGTCAGCCATGGTTTGTTGCAGAGCATTGAGCGGACTGTGGGTGTCCGTTAGGGACTGTGAGTGGTCCCTGATGGGACTTAGACACCCACGTATGGCATCTAGATGGTCTGCCATGCGGTCAAAACCCACCTGGACCTGTTCAGCCAGCTTCTCCTGGCACCCCAACACACGCCGTTGGAAGGCCATGTGTTCATCGTGGGCATCCTGGGAGGCAGCCGTGGTGGTAGGTGCTGCCTTGGTGGGAGTTGTGGGTCTGGGGCATGGTATGTCCACAGATGTGCTATGCTTACTTGTGCATGTGTGCCATTGTGCCCAGCTCCCTCTCCCCCCAGTCCCTGGTTGTTACTCACCCTGGTGCTGTTGTTGTCATGTTGAGCAGTGTCTGGACCCCCAACTCCTGCCACCGTCTCCCACTGATGGACTGTGGATACCATTTCCTCCATCTCGTCCAGCTCCTCCTGTGGCGCTCGGCTCCCACCTCCAGTCTGCATTACTGCCTTGCGGTTGTTTGCGAATTTCTGTTTGGTTTTGCGCTTGACATCATTCCAGCGCCTCTTGACCTCTTTCATTGTCCTTTTCAGAAGTTTGACTGCATTCACCTTGTCCACAATGGTCTGCCCTATTCTATTTTTAGTTGCCAGTGACACAGTGGAGGTGACGAACAGTAGTTGATGGTGTTCTATCACCTCTGTTACAGGATCCTGTTTTCCTGCGGAATAAACCTTTCCTTCCTGCTCTTCTTCTCCTTGCCCTTCCCTGACCCCGAGGTCCCAGGCTGGTCCTCCGGGGGTCTTGTGGGGTTCTGGTTGTCCTCTGCACTTGCTCCGGCAGCCTCCATTGTGCTTCGCTGTTGTTTAGCTTTTGTATGTGTTTTTCCGACTTTTGTAGTGCAGTTTCCAGCATGTCGCATTGGGATTGCAGGCCTGTGGCTGGTCTTCGTACATTTTTGTATCGCGATTTGCGTCATCACCGCTTTTTTCGCATAGGTGTTTTTCATTTTTGATGCATCTCGTTGACTTTAACGCGTTCATTTGTCACGTTATTGTGGGTCTATCACATGTTACCGCCATGTTGGGAATACCACGTTGACACTGTGTTATTTTCCCATGATAGACTGCGATGTGAAGAGTTGCGTTAAGCTACTGTAACGGCGTGGGTCCATCACAGGTTCAGGGGTGTGACCAGAGTTCATTTCATCCGATGTCCACTATCTCATCTCCTTCTTTATACTTCCCGCAGAACGTTGATATTGACTTTGAAGAACAAGAGAAGGAAACAGTACAATGGCCCTTTAACTCAGACTGGAACAATGAGTGGGAGGAGTCACAGCCAGACGTAGAGACGTTATATACGGAGAACGACGAATCAAAAGGGCTTGTTCACCCGGAGGGAGAGAGTTGTCGAGCGGAGCGTGGAGAACGGAGGAAGCAAAGCGGAGGAGAGTTTGGGAGGATTCGAGGAAGAGGAGACGAGAGCCGGAGAAGTGAAAGCGGAGAAGGAGAAGCCAGGAGGCCACCGATATTACGAGTCGCCCAGCCATACACCCGCGGGAGGTGTATGGCTCACACAGGTACGAAACAAAATCAAGGGCTGGGTCAGTCGTAAGAGTGTTTCTACTGCGTAACCTGGGTATTCACAGATCCCCGGTTTTGTGTTCCCTACCCTGAGCCCTCACTTCGGCACTGTATATAGACGTGTTACACGGGTTGCTGTTCCCTCACTCCTTTCCCCCTAGAGTGGTAAAATAAAGAGGACATTTGACTTACACCGTATTATCTCCTTCTGTTTGTACCGAGCGGCAAGACAGAATCGGACGAGACTACACCCCGACGGAACCCGGAGAGAACCCGTCATCCGGAATCTACAGAGCGCTGCCCACGAAGAGCCGAGAGAAGCCGTTCACCGCGTCGGACTGTACATTTCAAGAAGAAAAGTTCTGATTTGTTGTATAGCAAAATAAAGCCCAAGAAAACCAAAACACATGTGTTACCTTTTCGTCCTGCGCCCGTCACAGCTACTTTTGCGGTTGTTTTCACAAGTTCTTGAGAATATCCCCCCTTATTTCTTATGCCCTGGCTGCTTATAGTCATAGCACACCCCAGCATTTGAAGGGTCATAATTCTTACCCAGATACCCACTTCCTTTTGGAATGGGAGGTGGCTCTGGGCTTGGACCACCCCGCCCCCCCCTCCTCGAATTTTTTGGGGACTTTTCAGGAGACACTTTCTCTTCATCCTTGCCCCATTTTTTCTCTTGACGAGAGGTTTGTCCTTGTTTCTTACAATCACCGCCATTGGACTTTTTGAGCACCTTAGGGCGTACCCACTCATCAGCCATCTTGCCCAACTCTCTGGGACCAGATAGCTTTGAATCCACCTGATGCTGATATAACTTCTCTGAGGAACAGTTAAACCATATGTTCTCTTTCACCATTCGATTATAGAGCCTTTCATGTGTATTTACTCTGTTACCCTTTGTCCAGCCCTCCGGTGACTTCTGAAAGTCCACCTATGTCTGTGTTCACCCTTGTGAATGTTCCTAACTTTTTGCCTGCATTCTTCAGGAGTGAGAGGAGATTGTTCAATGAGTGCCTCATCCATGTGTAGATAAGATTCAGTGTCCTCAACCTCCAGTGTCGGGAGCCTATACTGCCCTACTGTTGGGACCAGTTCTCTTAACAAGGATGCCCTGTGTTGGACACCCACCCCTTTCATCCTCAGAGCCCCGGATTAGTATACTAGCCATCTGTCAACGTCATCCCCCTCAACATATCAAGGAACAGTGCTTTTGAGCAACCGTGGAACATAAGCACACCTTGAAATTACCTCTGGATCATTGCAGTCACCATCTTATTTGTGCATGATGCCCAATTTGGCCCTTCTCTGGCAGGGCCAAGTTTCAGTCCTCTATGGCCAGTTTCCTCTCCTCAAGATCTAGGAGACTTATCTGGGCCTCAATGCTTTCTTGCCCCCTTTCTGAGGGGAAGCTCCTCTCACAGCCAGATGTGAAGGGCATTCTTGGACTGATAGAAGGGGTCATGCTGTCATTGCCCCCCTCATCCTCTCATTTAACAACATATTTGTCATCCTCTTCATCCTAATTGTCAGGGGTGATTTCACTTTCCAATAGTGCTTGTGCTTCCTGGCTTATTCTCAAGCCCTCAGAGTCTTCTCCAGGTCATTCCTGTCCTTGTACAGCGTCCTTAGGTCATTGATCCTCCTTATACCAATCTTTTCTCAGACTTCCAGAACATTTCTAAATATGTTTTTTAACTTCAAATCCACATCAGACCAAGTAGTGGCATGCACCCTGAAAAACAAAGGAGGGTTGGTGAACTAGGAGATCTTTACCTCCAACATAAATTTGCGACACTCCCCCTTCCCACTGGACCGCTACTTATATTTTAGCATACAACATTCTGCTCAGATGTACTTGTCTGGCTTTTGTGACCCACCCAGATTTTATGCTCTAAAGAGACCACCAGGTGGGTGTTTTGCTTATACAAAACATGTTCGGCAACATGCACAGACCTACCGGATCGCTTCTGGGCCAAGTTGAGTAGAGACTCTTTGGAACTGAAGTTACCATATCACAGGTTACATATTGCTGTATGCAAATCAAACTAGTTTGAATGGATCATAGACATACACTCATACATTTTAAATTCTTTCATTGACTATACTATACACCTGCACGAAGAGCAAAAATAGACCTCTTCTGCTCACACCGATGCCTGTGATGTTCCCATGAACAAACTGACTTCATCGACCTGGCGTGGAAAGGACCTGGTATACTGGCCTTCTGAGAGGAGGTGGTGAACACGACTACAGACATGATCGATTTCCAATTAGATCTCACGCCTTTGATTGCCATTTTAGGCTTTGTAAAGCAAATAGCAAAAGGAGTGCGTAGATTCACTGCAATACGGAGATGTGATGGGAAGTGTGAATTTACTGTGTAAGGAGCACTGTATTGGTGATTTAGTGCAGTGTAATACCCATAGTGAAGTTTTTGTAGATCGACATCCCCGACCTCTAGACCTAAAGACATATGGGGACCCCTGAAATCCTATCTGGCTCAGACTAGGGACTCGGATACAGACTCCAGGGGCAGGCAGAAGAAGATATCAGGGACCCACATTCACCCTTGGCAGAATCTTAACAGGGTAAATCCTTCATCCATGAATATGTTACATGAATACCCCCCCCCCCCTCTCTAGACAGCAACAACATTATCCGCTACTGAGATGTGTGGACCCCAATATTCTTCAACCACTTTCCCACTGTCCAGTTAGCCCTGGAGAAATCAACCTCTATACACGACCGGGCTGTAAAACCCAAATATATATATACACTCATGTCAATGTAAAGCGCCACTGAGTATTAAACAGTGACCTGCTTATGCTGTGCTTTACCTAGACACTTGTTTGATAAAACTTAACAAACAACAAAAGTTGTTATACTTCAAAAACACTCTGCCTTGGATAATCAGAACTTGGAAAACCTTTTAAAACTTCCTCTTAGGTGTCGACTTGGCAGGTTTTTCAGTTGTTAATTAATTGTCTAGTACAGATAAACACGTTTGAATCACATCGCTAAGCACCAATGTGAAAAAATGTGGTGTATTATATGGTGTGGTTGTGTGAACTCACTGTGGAATACACTTGTGTTACCGATTTGGGTCGTCAGGCTTGTTTGTCAAACCGTAATTCAACCCTGCATAGCTGCAGCAGTCAGGCTTTAAAAAAAAGTAACCGGGGGAGGCATGCGCATGCCTCATCCAGGTGGTCAAACTGTGCCTTTAACTATAGATCCCCAGCGGCTAAAAAACATAAAGCGGTGGCGTTGCTCTTTCACAATTCTTCCAAAGTTCAGCCTGAAGACATAAAATCAGATAAGGTGGGGAGGGTTGTGAGGATTTTTATGGTTAAGGGGTTTCTCATGGGAAGGCTGTGTACGTTTGCTTAGGCATATGCACCTAACACAGGCCAACATGCGTTCTTGTCTTCCTTGCTCAATATGTTGGGAGGATTTGCTGAGGGGCCGACAATACTAATGGGGGACTTCAACCTCAAGTGGCATGCCGATTTGGATAGCACCCACCCTCACAGAGCGCCCACAGGCAGTTTCCCCAAATCAATAAAACACTCCATACACGCTATGAGCCTATTAGATGCATGGCGGCAAGTACACCCTTATGCTAACGATTACTCCTTCTTTTCCCATGTCCATCAAACATATTTGAGTTTAGACTATATCTTTATAAGCCAAGGGTTGTTGGGGGTCCCTTCAGGATGCAAAAATACGGCAGATCACTATCTTTGATCACAGCTTACAGGCGATTAGTTTAAACTGGGATAAGGGAACTTCCAAGATGCCAAGATGGTATTTTCCACTTTCCCTGACGAGAGACAAGCTAATGCGAGAGGAATTCGGAATTATTTCGCTTAAACCATCCTCAGGATACTTTTCACCTGACTAATTGGGACACCTTTAAGGTGGTTCTAAGGGGGAAATGTATGAAGTTTAACTCAGCCTTAAATAAACAGAGAGCTAAGGAGAGAAAGGCTCTGGGGGCGGAATTAGAGGCCGCTGAGAAGGAGCAAAAGCAAAACCCTTCACCCCCATTGCAGCGCAAATTGAGTGCCTTAAGGGGGAAGGTAAAAGCCATCTATGCCAACAGAGCCGAGTTCACCCTTTTAAGAATGCACCATGTCTCTTATGCACAGGGTAATAAGATAGGCTTCCATCTCGCACGCCAATTACGGGAAAAAAGGGAAAAGGAGTGTATAGGGGGAATACTGGACTCAGGGGGAACCCTAAAGAATGCCAACGCAGACAAGGCAAATCATTTTGGGGACTTCTATAAAGAATTGTACACTATGGAATATCTAGATGAAGCGGCACAGCACCGCTACTTACAATCGCTTAAGCTTCCACAGGTCACTCAGGCTTGTAATGAACATCTTAATGCCCCCCTTACAGAGGAGTAGGTGGGTAAGGCGATTGCGGCACTTAAACCTAATAAATCCCCGTGGCCAGATGGTCTAATGGCCAATTTTTATAAAACGTTTGTACCAGACATCACCTCCCAGCTTACAAAGTATTCAATGCAATGGCGGAGGGTGCGGCTGCCTACGCACTTACCAGCTCCAGAGTGCAGGTAAATGGGATCGGTTTGGCTCTCTTCTCTCTTGAACGGGGACAAGCCAGGGCTGCCAGCTCTCACCTCTACTTTTTGCTTTGAGCATAGAACCTCTGGAGCTCCAAATTTGCCAGCAAGAGATATCCGTGGTATTGCCTTTGGAGGCACGGAGTACATAATATCGCTCTTCGCTAAGGACGTGTTACTGTCTCTTACTTTCCCTGGCCAATCTCTACAAGCATTGCTAAGTGATTTGCGGGAATTTAAGGTGGTATTGAGTTTTAAAATAACCCTGTCGAAGTCTTTTATTCTAAACCTCACACTCTCGGAGACCGAAGCTACCAGGCTTGGGAAACTTTCCTCGCTGCAATGGACCAAGCACTTGCTGAATTACCTGGACGTACATCTGACTCCGAGACCGGAAGGATTTTTTAAAGCTAGCTATCCCCCACTCCTCCTACAAATCCAACAAGATCTCAAACGGCGGAGGTCCTTCTTTATTTCATGGTTGGGGCGTATCCATGCTAGAACAAACATTGGCATAGCCAATAGGTCTTGCCTTTGGGACTTTATACGTTCTCAGCTAGAGCTAATGGCTTTGCCAATGTTTTTAAGCTATGTTGTAGAAAATTGTGGCTGCTGTGCAGTATGTTGAAAAGCTATAATAAAATGTGTAATTAGCATTTTTGTTACTTTATGTATAACCAAGAAGGCATTATGTACCACTAAACAACCCTATTAAAAAAACAATTAGCATAAAACATGTCTTCTATTATTTTTGACCTTGAAATACTGCATCCTCTTCCTGTCTGTTCTAATAAATGTTATAGGAAGGTAGAGATAGAAGAAAGGCACAGCGAGGGAGAGATAGTGGGGACCGAGATTGGCAGTTTCCAGTGAGACCAAGGCAAATAAGAAGAGAGACAGATGACATTAAGCTATTTAGAAAAGAAAAACAGGCAGCAAAGGTGGAAGGTGCACGGAGAGTGAGGCGCTAACTAAATATACAGAAAGGGGTGACATGAAGGAAGATGCACAGTCACATAGGCAGGGAGGGAGTCATGCACACCTAGAGTGAGAGAAAGCCTGGCTGGCAGGGCAGGGAAGGATAGACAGAGAGGTGGGCCACAACAGTCACAGAAAGAGCAGGGACAGATTATAGGAGAGGCGTCTGGGGTGGGGGTCAGATTAAGTGAGGGAGTGAGTCAGCAGACAAGAGGAGAAAGGGAAAGGCATGCAACAAAAAAGGAAGTAAAAAATGAATTATCCCAAGTATAAATTAAACGAAAAACCATGAAATCAAGGCTAACCTTCAGAGTTCCTGTTCTGGCACAGACGCAGACAATTTTTCGGTGGATGTGCACGTGCACAAGAAAAAAATGTTGTCATTCATAGCGAAGATAACCAATGGCTAAAGAGAGCAGTCCCATTGTCTCTTCTGCAGGCTGTTAATGGAAGCAAAACGTGAATAGAACGTAAAGAAAAGATAATGGAAAGAGAAAGTTGACCAAAACCCCAACTCTGCACATTTGTACATGCATTTTTATTATGTTTTTGGGAAAAGATGAGGCCAGTGATACAGCTCCAGCTGTCTATCTGACAGAACTAAAAAGAATATCTTTTTTAACCTATTGCACACTATTCCGCCTCAATCGACTGAATGAGCTGCTTGGTGTCTAAAAACAATCTTAACTCTGCCCCGTTGAGGAATCTCGTCTGAACATGTGTTGTCTACTCTTTCACCAAGACATTTATATGTTAATTGATTTTAAAGTGTTCTTTTCAACTTTCTACGTAATGCATCGATTGTAGCCTAACGTCGATGCCTTGCAGACGGTATACACCCATTACAACGCATTTTTTACAACGCACTACCATTACAACGGAACTTTTACAACGCAAATACTATTACAACGCATTTATTTACAACGCATGTTTTTACAACGCAGGTACTTTTACAACGCATACCATTACAACGTAAGTATTGGTAAGTATATAATTATATTTAAAATGTTATATGTTAGGTTTTTTTTAAAGGGGTATTTTTAGGGTTCAGGGTCAGTTTTGGGTTTTTGGGTAAAGGGGTATTTTTAGGGTTCAGGGTCAGTTTTGGGTTTTTGGGTAAAGGGGTATTTTTAGGGTTCAGGGTCAGTTTTGGGTTTTTGGGTAAAGGGGTATTTTTAGGGTTCAGGGTCAGTTTTGGGTTTTTGGGTAAAAGGGTATTTTTAGGGTTCAGGGTCAGTTTTGGGTTTTTGGGTAAAGGGGTATTTTTAGGGTTCAGGGTCAGTTTTGGGTTTTTGGGTAAAGGGGTATTTTTAGGGTTCAGGGTCAGTTTTGGGTTTTTGGGTAAAGGGGTATTTTTAGGGTTCAGGGTCAGTTTTGGGTTTTTGGGTAAAGGGGTATTTTTAGGGTTCAGGATCAGTTTTGGGTTTTTGGGTAAAGGGGTATTTTTAGGGTTTAGGGTCAGTTTTCAGTTTTTGGGTAAAGGGGTATTTTTTGGGTTCAGGGTCAGTTTTGGGTTTTTGGGTAAAGGGGTATTTTTAGGGTTCAGGGTCAGTTTTCAGTTTTTGGGTAAAGGGGTATTTTTAGGGTTCAGGGTCAGTTTTGGGTTTTTGGGTAAAGGGGTATTTTTAGGGTTCAGGGTCAGTTTTCAGTTTTTGGGTAAAGGGGTATTTTTAGGGTTTAGGGTCAGTTTTCAGTTTTTGGGTAAAGGGGTATTTTTTGGGTTCAGGGTCAGTTTTGGGTTTTTGGGGTACAGGGGTACAGGGTAAAAATAAAATAAAATTAAATTTAAATTAAATTAATTAAATGAAATTAAATTAAATTAAATTAAATACAATTACATTAAATTATATTAATTTTAAATAATATACAATTAAAAAAATTATATATACTTACCAATACTTACGTTGTAATGGTATGCGTTGTAAAGGTACCTGCGTTGTAAAAAAATGCGTTGTAAATACATGCGTTGTAATAGTATTTGCGTTGTAAAAGTCCCGTTGTAACGGTATGCGTTGTAAAAGTATGCGTTTTAACGTCATACATCCCTTGCAGACTGACATAGCATGAGGAATGAATTTGCCTTTACAATTTAACTAACAGCCAACAGCGTGTTCTCTAATGGGCTGGTGCGTAAGCACTGCCCCTGCCAGCAATTGTCTAAAAGAGAGAGGGAGGAACGTCATGAATCTGTCTCTGCAATCTTTTGTCTCGACTCTCCCTTCTCTATGACTCCGCACTCGAGTGCAATTAGGAAGAAAGGCGTTTTATCTGGATAAGGGTACGTCGGGGTCTCCGCCATGCCAAAGTTGCACGTTCTTACTTGGATGTCATCCATCGGATTGGTATTATTTAAGTAGACCAAATGTCTGTTTAAACACAATGCAATTTTGTCTGTTTCGATCAGGAGATTGGTTCTAATCAAAACAAACAGTTAAAAAGGGAATAAAAAAAACCAGCTGTTTTTATTTTATTAAGCACTCGTGCTTGTGGTAGCGTGCCCCTAGTGGGAGCGAGCAGCAGCAGCCTGAGAGACATATGTTTTCAAATAGCATGCGCACCGCTGCTCGCTCCCGCAAGGTGGATGCCAGCACGAGCGCTGAAAAAGAGCAGACCGATGGCTAAAGGCCCTCCTAGGGCAGCGCATGCGCGTGGCCTAGGCGAGACCTAAACATTACTGTTCTTCCTAAATTGTTACACCTATTCCAAGCCCTGCCAATAGATTTAGTAAGGGGCTTCTTGGCTAAATTACGCACTCTCACTATTCGTTTTATATGGCAAAATGGCAGAGCCCGGCTTCCCTTCCATACTCTGCTGCGTCCAAGAAGCAAGGGAGAAGTTGCTCTCCCAGACTTTGAGCTATATTTTAAAGCCGCTCAGTTAAGAATTCCGACAGAATGGTCTAAAAGAGAATCGGGAAAACATTGGTTACACATGAACCGGGCAATAGCCGGTAGGACGATCCGGGATGGGATTTGGAAGCCCAAGAAAGACAGACTGCCGAGCACATATCTTAGCACTCCCAAGTGCACTACACTCAAAGTCTGGGATGAGGTTTCTAGGGGTCGGGAGTGGTGCTCTTTCCCTTCGCCATAAACACAGATACATTTCAACCCAGAATTCCCTCCAGCGCTCCACAAGGGCCCATTTGACACATGGAAGGAAGGGGGATGCCTGATGCTGTCTGATCTATTCCATAACTATGATATCCTTAAGTTTGAGAGCTGCCAAAGGGATTTCAATGTGCTACCAAGTGAACACTTCCGCTACCTTCCACTTAAACATTGGACACTGCAACCACAGGTTCAGGAGGATGCCACATGAGAAAAGACACTTGTTCAGAGGGTGGTCTCCATGAGGGAAGTAATTTTCTTTCTCTACAATCTTCTTCTCACTACTACACATGCACCGAGACCCCGTTATATGCATTCCTGGGAACAGAGGCTAGGGAGAGAGATCTCAGAGGTGGAGTGGAAGCAGCTATGGAGGGGCATGGCCAAAGATAACCATTCATTAGATTTAAGGTAGGCACATTTTAAGATCCTTTTTGATTGGTACCTATATCCGTCCAAACTCAAAAAGATTTTCCCAGGGACATCGGACCTATGCTGGAGGGGGTGCGGCCAATTAGGGGACTTTGTCATATTTGGTGGGATTGCCCTACGGTTCGTCCCTTCTGGGATGAAATCCTATCGCACATGAAGGAGATGCTGGGTATCCTATTCCAACAACCATGGAGGGGGCCCTGCTGGGCTTGAGAGGATCAGAGCTAGAGCACCAGACCAAAGCGGATAGAGCAATTATGGGGGAATGCTGAGGAGCAGCCAAGCTAGCGATTGCAGCTGCCTGAAAAAAGAAAGCAGTGACGGCAATTTCACAGTGGCATTCCCGCCTCCGGAGGATCCTAACCATGGAAAGGATGGCAGATGTGTTTAGGGACAACTATAAAAAAAATGTAATATACATGGGGCCTGCTGGTCGCCTACCTGACAAAGGGCGTTCCCTGGGCTGTCTGCCCACCTACACTACGTGATATTCACCTGTTTCAGTTTTAGTTGGGATAGAAGGGGTCACCTGGCTGGCCCAGCTAATCCCCGGTAAACGCAAAAGCCGACATACATTTGACCTAGAGATCAACACGTGCAGAAGCTAACAATTGCCCTCTATTTATTTTTCAGTTGGGGGAGGGCAGGGAAGGGTGGGTGGGGGGTTATATTGTTTGGGAATGTTTAATAGATTTCTCTTGAAAACAGGATGAGCAGGCCTATATAACGAGCATTAAAAATGCAATAGGTCTCGCCTTTTATTAAGTTAAAGCCATTTGCTTTGCTATACAATACCATTAGCAAAGCAAATGGCTTTAACAAAGGCGAGACCTGTTGCATTTTCAATGCTTGTTTATCTCTTCCTTTCATCTTAATGCCACCTTTTCTCTCTCTCTTTGTTGCACCCTCTCGCCTTTCCTTCTGTTCTTTCGTTTCCTTGTCTCATTTCTTCATTTCCTCACTCTCCCTTTGCCTCTTTCCCCCTCCCTCCTTTTCTTTTTCTCTTGCTCTTTCACTCGCGCACATATACAGGTTGATATGTACGATGTCGGGACACGCATGCACTTCCCCAGGCACACTATGCTCTGTATTTCTGCCCAATTACTGACATGTTGTGCAGAACTCCATCACGTGTTGGATGCTTTGTTTTGTCGTATTCCAAACCCAAAGGGACCTGGCCCATTTCCAAGCTCGTGACAGTGTTTTACTCGAGAACAGCAATGTAACTGAACCACGGAGCATGGCTATAACTCCCTGTTTACGTCCTGTGTAAAGATGTCAGTATAGTTTCTACATGCCTAGGAGCACATTCTCAGAAAAATAAAGGACGTATAGAGAGGGCGGGTTGTGCAATCCATTCCGCGTTCCCACAGACACTTGCCAGAGTCCTGCCTGCCTGTTTCGAAATACAAACAGGCGATGTGCTGAATTCAATGATTGAAACCAAATAAGGACCCCCAATTGCCCTCGTCCCCTACAATACTCCACAGCATTTTCTGTGGTGGTAGGGGAGATATGCATCCAAGTACCTGGAATGGAAGCAGAATGCAGCCCCCTCGCATGCGACAGTTCAGGAAGAGATTCTAAAATGTGCCTGGAGTCTGGCCCCACCTAATGAGAGAGGCCTAGGGTTGAATTCCCGGGGCTTTAAGTACGCCGTGTCCTGCCTGTCCTCAGCACCAGCAGTTCTAACGAGCATTGGTATAGAATAGCCATTAGGTCTCGCATTTGGGACCTTATAAGTGTTTGGCCATGTAACAGTTGATGTTGTTGCACCAAGGATATTCTGCTGCATAACCAAATACTTATAAGGTCCAAAAAGCGAGACCTATTGGCTATGCCAATGCTTGTTTGTTTTTTGTTTCTGTTTCGTTTAAGTTGCCAGATCTACAATAGCTAGACATGCTTTTTTGTTAACAGTTCTTTGCATCAAATGACCTACTTGTTTTCTTTGCTCTGAATGTTGTTTTTATTCTGGTTGTAGGAAGCAGTTATTCCCGGGGCATGCGCCAAACTTTGCAAATGAGAAAAGGCCTGGTGCAGGCACAATTTACAAGTGTGTAGTTAGTGAGCCCCAGGCAGCATGACTCACTCACACAGGAGTTCATGCACTGCACCTGCATACTCAGCATGGTTTAAGGAAACTCGACCCACTCCCTCCCAGGCATCAAACACATATTTACCAACAAACTCTGAGAAGAGCCTGCCTGCTGCACTGCAGCACTGATGGCTGGTGGTGTGTGCCTGGTGGAAGCGTGCACTGATGGCTGGTGGTGTGTGTGCCTGGTGGAAGCGTGCACTGACAGCTGGTGGTGTGTGTGCCTGGTGGAAACGTGCACTGATGGCTGGTGTTGTGTGTGCCTGGTGGAAGCTTGCATTGACGGCTAGTGGTGTGTGTGCCTGGTAGAAGCGTGCACTGACGGCTGGTGGTGTGTGTGTGCCTGGTGAAAGCGTGCACTGACGGCTGCTGGTATGTGCCTGGTGGATGCATGCACCAACGGCTGGTAGTCTGTGACGGCTGGTAGTGTGTGTGCCTTGTGAAAGTGTGCACTGATGGCTGGTGGTGTGTGTGCCTGGTGGAAGCGTGCACTGACGGCTGGTGGTGTTTGTGCCTGGTGGAAGCATGCACTGACGACTGGTGGTGTGTATGCCTGGTGGAAGCGTGCACTGACGGCTGGTGGTGTGTGTGCCTGGTGGAAGCATGCACTGATGGCTGGTGGTGTGTGCCCGGTGAAAGCATGCACCAACGGCTGGTAGTGTGTGTGTGCCTGGTGAAAGTGTGCACTGACAGCTGGTTGTGTGTGCCTGGTGGAAGCATGCACTGACGGCTGGTAGTGTGTGCCTGGTGAAAGTGTGCAATGACAGCTGGTGGTGTGTGTGCCTGGTGAAAGTGTGCACTGATGGCTGGTGGTGTGTGTGCCTGGTGGAAGCGTGCACTGGTGGCTGGTGGTGTGTGTGCCTGGTGGAAACGTGCACTGATGGCTGGTGGTGTGTGTGCCTGGTGGAAGCGTGCACTGACTGCTGGTGGTGTGTGTGCCTGGTGGAAGCATGCACTGACGGCTGGTGGTGTGTGTGCCTGGTGGAAGCGTGCACTGACGGCTGGTGGTGTGCCTGGTGGAAGCGGCACAGACGGCTGGTGGTGTGTGTGCCCGGTGAAAGCGTACACTGATGGCTGGTGGTGTGTGTGCCCAGTGGAAGCGTGCACTGATGGCTGGTGGTGTGTGTGCCTGTTGGAAGCGTGCACTAACAGCTGGTGGTGTGTGTGCCTGGTGAAAGCATGCACTGACGGCTGGTGGTGTGCCTGGTGGAAGCGGCACTGACGGCTGGTGGTGTGTGTGCCCAGTGAAAGCGTGCACTGACGGCTGGTGGTGTGCCTGGTGGAAGCGGCACTGACGGCTGGTGGTGTGTGTGCCCGGTGAAAGCGTGCCCTGATGTCTGGTGGTGTGTGTGCCTGGTGAAAGCATGCACTGACAGCTGGTGGTGTGCCTGGTGGAAGCGGAACTGACGGTTGGTGGTGTGTGTGCCCGGTGAAAGCGTGCACTGATCACTTGTGGTGTGTTTGCCTGGTGGAAGCATGCACTGACGGCTGGTGGTGTGCCTGGTGGAAGTGGCACTGACGGCTGGTGGTGTGTGTGCCCGGTGAAAGCGTGCACTGATGTCTGGTGGTGTGTGTGCCCGGTGGAAGCATGCACTGATTGCTGGTGGTGTGTGTGCCTGGTGAAAGCGTGCACTAACGGCTGGTGGTGTGTGTGCCTGGTGAAAGCGTGCATTGACGGTTGGTGGTGCGCGTGCCCGGTGAAAGTGAACACCGACGGCTGGTGGTGTGTGTGTGCCTGGTGAAAGTGTTCACCGACGGCTGGTAGTGTGTGACAGCTGGTAGTGTGTGTGTCTGGTGGAAGCGCGAACTGACGGCTGGTGGTGTGTGTGCCCGGTGAAAGCGTGCACTGATCACTTGTGGTGTGTTTGCCTGGTGGAAGCATGCACTGACGGCTGGTGGTGTGCCTGGTGGAAGTGGCACTGACGGCTGGTGGTGTGTGTGCCCGGTGAAAGCGTGCACTGATGTCTGGTGGTGTGTGTGCCCGGTGGAAGCATGCACTGATTGCTGGTGGTGTGTGTGCCTGGTGAAAGCGTGCACTAACGGCTGGTGGTGTGTGTGCCTGGTGAAAGCGTGCATTGACGGTTGGTGGTGCGCGTGCCCGGTGAAAGTGAACACCGACGGCTGGTGGTGTGTGTGTGCCTGGTGAAAGTGTTCACCGACGGCTGGTAGTGTGTGACAGCTGGTAGTGTGTGTGTCTGGTGGAAGCGCGAACTGACGGCTGGTGGTGTGTGTGCCTGGTGGAAGCGTGCACTGACGACTGGGGGTGCGTGTGCCTGGTGGAAGCGTGCACTGACGGCTGGTGGTGTGTGTGCCTGATGAAAGCGTGCACTGACGGCTGGTGGTGTGTGTACCTGGTGGAAGCGTGCACTGATGGCTGGTGGTGTGTGTACCTGGTGGAAGCGTGCACTGACGGCTGGTGGAGTGTGTGCCTGGTGGAAGCGTGCACTGACGGCTGGTGGTGTGTGTGCCTGATGAAAGCGTGCACTGACGGCTGGTGGTGTGTGTACCTGGTGGAAGCGTGCACTGATGGCTGGTGGTGTGTGTGCCTGGTGGAAGCGTGCACTGACGGCTGGTGGTGTGTGTGCCTGGTGGAAGCGTGCAATGACGGTTGGTGTTGTCTGCCTGGTAGAAGCGTGCACTGACGGCTAGTGGTGTGTGTACCTGGTCGAAGCGTGCACTGACGGCTGGTGGTGTGTGTGCCTGGTAGAAGCGTGCACTGACAGCTGGTGGTGTGTGTGCCTGGTGAAAGCGTGCACTGAAGGTTGGTGGTGTGTGTGCCCGGTGGAAGTGTGCACTGGCGGATGGTGGGGTGTGTGCCCGGTGGAAGCGTGCACTGACGGCTGGTGGTGTGTGTGCCCGGTGGAAGGGTGCACTGACGGCTGGTCGTGTGTGTGACTGGTGGAAGCGTGCACTGGCTGATGGTGGCGTGTGTGCCCGGTGGAAGCGTGCACTGACGGCTGGTGGTGTGTGTGCACTGACGGCTGGTCGTGTGTGTGACAGGTGGAAGCGTGCACTGACGGCTGGTTGTGTGTGTGTCTGGTGAAATCGTGCACCGACGGCTGGTGGTGTGTGTGCCCAGTGAAAGCACGCACTGACGGCAGGTGGTGTGTGTGTGCCTGCACATGCACGCAAAAACCTCGAACATATCTACCATTTCTTCTAGCGAACGCGTTTTGACAAAAAACATGTGACGTGCCAATCTTCAGTGACATAGAGGAGCGCTAAAGTGCTATGTGGGCATTACGACCCCAATAGAGCCTGAAGTGGGGGGGTTATAGGTCGCTGCTGCGCCCCATAAATCGTTGTGGAGTTCAGATGTAGAAGTGACAATGAAGAGGCGTACCTTCAGTACAGACTGTCTGGCAACTTCGTCTGACTAAGTGTTGCTGCCCATGGTAATAGGAGAGCCGTGTTTACTATTCATTTTTTCACTGCACGCTCAGGGTGTAGCGCAGAGGCCAGGGCAGCTGACTTCGGAGCACAGGGTTCACGGCTCGATCTCCGGCTCTGGTGGCAGCTCAGCAGGACTCTGGGCAATAGCTCACTTAATTTCCACAATGGCCCTCAGCGCCTTCAAACACGTAAGGGCGAGTAGTCCACACTTTACGAATATTTATTTATTTAGGGTATTTTTTGCTTTTATTTTAACTAGTGCCATGGTTCTAGGGTGCACGTGAAAAGAGAATGCCACGGCTTTCCACAAGTTGTCTAACACACAGCCAAATAAAGAGGCGTTGTTTAGGAAGTGCACATATTTGATATGTATATATCATCTGCGCAGGAAGAGCTATCAAGGCACTTAGGTCAAGTGATATCAAAGCACAGCACTCCATCCCTGTAAATTGTATCAGCACCACTGGCAGCCTTCCCCAAGCAATTCCAAGGTGTTCTACTGTGACTCGTGGTAATAACCCTCTGCCCTGACCCCACCCACACACAATATTATTTACCAGCCAGCCTTGCCTGGATAATAACTGATACGTGGGTATATAAAAGTTCTGCCTTGCAGAGTGCTGCTCGGTGTTTTTTGCTTTTTAGAGAGGAGTTCATCTTTTCCAGGTCCTCCTCAGCAATTTTCCGCTTTCCAGAGATGCACCTATAAAAAGTGCAGCTGGTGCAGCGGCACGGGGCCCAAGGGTCCCGCTACACATCAATTATAGCTGCTCTTAATACCAAACTATGGGATAGGAGGGTGTTCATTGCTTGCATATACGCAGCTTGTCTCTTTGTTAGCTACTGGTGCCTCTTTGTTAGCTACTGGTGCTTTGCTTGTGCCTGACGGCAGCAGGAGGTAGGGTTTGTGGTTGGGGCCGGGACGAGCTCACTGAGGGGAGGGGGTGCCCGCTCATCAGCTGCTACCTGACCAGGCTGCTTGCTTATTCTGTGCCTGCAGGCAATGCAGGCTGCATTGAGAGTGGTGCTATCTCCAGGACGCCGTCTGTAACCATGATTCTTCTTTATGATTGACGCGGTTGCCCCCCCTTGCGTATTCGCATTGGGCTAACGTTTTGGGTTAAATGCACAATTTGGGGCATATTATCAAGTAAGGGCGTTACATTATCGCCGCTTTTATCGGCAGGAAACTGCCGATAAAGCGGCGATAATGGCCTTGATAATATGCTCTATGAATTCCAATCGAAGCCCATGTTAGATGTGAAGACATCCAAGAGATATAAGTCCATCCCCATCCGGGACAGATGAACCCCGTCACTGTGAAAGAAGGCTACAGCATCATAACGGATGTCACTATGCACAACCCGACCAAACCCCAAATCTCTACAAAACCTAGACACTTCCAGATTGACCTTCCTGCGAGACTTGTCAACAGCTTTAGGTTTAATCGCATTCCGCCAACACCTCCTAGGAATCAATTCCGTCCAAAGGACGTGACAACCAGCCCATTGCTGATGCAACAAAGAAAGATCCTTCTTCATAGTTCTAAGAAGAACAACACCTTTAACCGAACACAAATCATTCTCCCCAAGATGTAAAACCAAAACATCCGGACAAACCCCACCCACTAACCAAGAGTTAAGAGCTGGGATAAGATCCTTCCATAACATACCCCCCCTACCCTTCCAAACCACATTAAATAAACGGTCATTGAAGCCAAGCGTAGCGCCAAAATAACTCAAACGAGCTTGAAGTTGAGCTCTTTTAACGAAGGAGTGTCCCACAATCCAAATAGTCAGGAAGGCGGAACGAGGACCAGCCACAGAACCTGCAAGAAAAAGAAGTATCAGAGAGGCAAAACAGAAGAAGACGCAGGCGCATCCCTAACTTTACGTCTTACATAGCGCTGAAAACAGTTTGAAGTCCAGCGCCCTAAACGCATTATGTTCTCCCTCAACCAACCCCTGTTAAAAGCCTCTGTCGCAGCTCCAATTCTAAAAGAATGCGTGCCATAAAGAGACTCATCAAAGCCAAGCTGACGCAGCGCTTTCCGCAACACCATGCGCAATTGATAAGAAGTAACCACAGAGCCATCCAAGTGTTGAAAAACATTGTGTTCCAAAACCCCACCCGAAAACTCCCACCAGTGCCGCGCCCAGCGCAACGGGCAAGTCTCCAATGAGGAAACAGCTTCCAACCAAATACCCTTGCCTTTTTGCCTCTGATCCGTCTTTGAATGAGAAAGCCAGATATGAACTCCTCTACTCGACAAACGAACATCCCCCCACAAAACTCCTTTGTTAGACCTGTTACCCAACAACTCGGACACCCTAAAAGCTCCAAAAAACATCCACACCATCAATGTGGCAAAAAGGCAAGCTTCCGACCTATCCCTGCAAACCACCGGCAAAATCGACACTATACTTGCCAACTTCTGCCACGACAAAGGAGACCTCACCGCCTGAACACCTCCCCGCTCCCGAGCCCACCCTTCCAACATTCTCCTACCCAACTCCCCCGCAGACGGCGAGTAACCCCAGAACAACTTACCCATAAATGAAACGCCCGCTAACTTCCCAGCAATAGTAACTCTGGACAAACCCTTATCCATTAAACACAAAATAAACTGAACCACATCCTCTGACCTCTGCCACTGTTGTTCTCTCTTACTAGCTCCAGAAGACAAAAACTCTTTCCACGCCAACTCATAAGCTGTTCTAGTAGAAGGCGCCAATGAACCTACCACCAGCTGAAAGACCCTGTGTTGCCTACCGTCCATAGATGCTCCGGCATGGGAGTCGGCGTCTCGTCTGCCTCCAAAGCTAGCCCACGGAATCTATCCCACTGTGAACGAGACAAAGCATCCGCAATGTCATTGTCCACACCAGGAATGTGCAGGGCCCTAAAGCAAATGTCAAATTTAAGGCATCTCAACACAGAGACCCTGAGCAATTTGAGAACTTGCACATCCTTCACAGATTGTCGATTGATTACCTGCACCACAGCCAGATTATCAATCCTGAAAAGAACCTTCTTGTGAGCCAAATCCCGGCCCCACAACGTAACTGCTACAACAACTGGAAACAGTTCCAAAAAGGCAATGTTCCGGCCACCATTCTTCCAAGTCTCAGGCCACTGTTGTGCACACCATTTCCCTTGCCAGTACAAGCCAAAACCCTCGCTACCAGCTGCATCCGAAAAAATCTGCACATCCCAGATCCAATCAACCTCCCTGTATAGCGGAACACCATTGAAGGAATGCAAAAAGGTGACCCACATACGCAAATCCTCCTTGACTCCCGCAGACAGACGAACCCGGTGATGTGGTAAGTAACGACCAGACAGAGCCCTGCCCAGACGCCTACAGAAAGTCCTGCCCGCCCTAACCACCCTACATGCAAAATTAAGGTGACCCAGCAAGACCTGAACCTCCCGCACCATGACCTTTTCTTTAGGTAACATCTTCTCCACCAACTCCAACATGTTCATTTTCTTGTCAAGGGGCAAACGAGCTTGCATGGACTAAGAGTCAATTTCTATTCCCAAAAAAGACATGGTCGCGCAAGGACCCATGGTCTTCTCCGGAGCCAATGGCACACCCAAATGAATCATGAGTTTTTGAAACGTAACCAAAGCATTCTGGCAGTCCAAAGAATCAGCAGCACCCACAAAGAAGAAATTGTCCAGATAGTGTGTGACCAACGTGTGACCAGATTTGTGTGTGAAGAACCATTGCAAAAACGTACTGAACGTTTCAAACAACGCACATGAAATGGAGCAGCCCATTGGCAATGCTTTATCCACGTACCACTTCCCAAGGAAATGGATACCCAGAAGATTCCAATCTTCAGGATGGACTGGAAGCAATCTGAATGCGGATTTAATATCGCATTTTGCCATTAACGCATAAGGGCCCGCAGCTACTACCAATGACATGGCCACATCAACAGACGAATAGGAAACAGAAGCCGCTTCATCATCAATAAAGTCGTTCACTGACCCACCCTCTGGCCATGACAAATGTTGGATGAGCCGAAACTGCCCCGGTTCTTTTTTGGGGACCACTCCAATGGGTGAAATTATCAAATTCTCCACAGGCCAATCATCAAAAGGACCTGCCATTCTGCCCTCACACACTTCCTTATTTAACTTCTCCTGTACTACAGCCTTATGTTCACCTGCCGATTTAAGATTCTTAGACCAACGCCTCAAACGAGGCCCACATAACCTAGATGAAAACCGTCTTGAAAACCGGACACCAAAAACTCCTGCAACTCAGCCGACCCATAACCATGTAAAGCTTCCGCCAAATGAAGAACATTAACCGGTGTATGAGCCTTTGGGCCCAAAACCTGACGAAGATTTCCCTCCCCTGGGAGCTGGAGGTGGCTGTGGCGTTGCGTGATGTCCCGAACCCTGCTGTGACCACTGTTGCCCACCTGGAGGCCTAGGCCCCCAGCATCTTGACAAAGGGTGGCCTTTCTTCCCACATTGGGAACATTCATGTCGGAACTTACAAAACTCTCTATTGCATGTCCCTCGATTGAAATCCCAGCAGGTCCCAAGACTAGACTGTGATGATGTAACGGCTCCCACCCCTCCCCGGGTGGGTCGCGCCTGAAAGGGGCGATAAAGTAAAGGTAAACCACTAGCCGTAAATATTGTTTTACCACTAGCCGAAGCACCCATAGTGTGTTGCCAAAGGTCTGTGTCTAATTCCCCCCATTTTGCCTCAGTATCCCAAGCCATGCGCGCCCTAAACTCCTCATCATATTGCGCCCATGCATAATCATTCCTAGTGATTTGTGCTTTTCTAATTACATCCATGTATTTAAACAGTGAAACGCAGCGCTCAGGGAACTTCTCACAATATACACTGGCATATATCAAAAAGGCCGCCGTCCAATTTTCAATGGTCAATGGTACTTTAGGGCGCTTAGCTAATTCGTACTCCTCTTCTTTGGAACCCTCCTTAGCACGTACTTCCCTATGTAATAACTTTAAAAGCTCCACATACTCACCATTCCATATTTTCTCCTTAGTGCTCAACATTAAATGAGCCCCCAAAGGTTTAGTGACGCCCATGTAGGGCAAGTTTTTAATTTTCAACTCCTTACTATGTAAGACCTTCCCCGATTCCACACCTACAGCAGGAATCCCACTGTCAACTGTGGCACCCAAAACCTTATCAACCCCTTCAGTACCCACACCCTGACCCTTCATATAGCGACCCTTGTATAGCTTACCCTCCAACTCCCCAGAAACTGAATCCTCCCCAATCCCAACCGATACCATTTTGGGCTGTGCCCGGGGCTCCACATTCTCACCTGGACGTAACAGAGGTGGCTGATTCGACTCCGCTCTCCATGTCGCCTGAGAAACGTCCTCTGCCCTCCGAGGAGCCCTCACTGAGGGGCCGAGCTCTCGTGGTCTGGACAACGCCGCTCGAGCATGCACCACCGGTGCCTGTGAAGAACTAAGAGAGACATGAAAATGCCCCCCCTCAGACACTGTGTCACGTACTTCACCCTCCTCAGGGCTATCCTCATCATAATCCAGAATTAACGAGTCATCCAACTGGGGAGGGGCAGGCAACACCACATCCTTGCGGACCCGTTCCAGGGTATGTGAACGATCACGGGCCTTTCCAACCCTTAACTGTGAGCGAGGCGGGGAAGCCGACTGAACTCGCCGGTACACTCCACCACTAGTACCACTCACAAAACCTTTCACTGCTGGTAAAAATTGAAGACCCTGCGGTACAAGAGAAGTCGCGCCGGACCTGCCCTTGGAAACTGCGCTGTAAACCCTCGATGGAGCCAGCGAGGTCGCGCCTGACCTACTTACGCTGACTGTGTTGACTTCCCTCGATGAGGCCAGCGAGGTTGCGCCTGACCCACTTACGCTGACCGTGTTGACTTCCCGCGATGGGGCCACCGAGGTCGCACTGAACCTGCTTTTGCTGGCCACGATGGGATCCCTCGTTGGTACGGGACGTGCGGCGCAAGGCTCCACCCTCACTTCACCTTGGCGCAAATGGGCTGCCTTCCGCCCTACCAAGTCTGCTGCTCCAGACTGCTCCCTATCCTGAAAAGAAAAAGGCCGGACTGATGTGCCGGGTCCCTTACTACATAAATAACCAGAAGCTGAAGACACCTCCACTGCCTCCCTACCAAAACTCTGACCACCCGCTTGAAAATCAACCAAACCAACAGGAGCCTTCTCCTTAAGAACTGCGCTCCACCGAAGAGGAGGGGGGGAAGGGCCACAAACCTCCTCATCACTACTGTAGTCCAACATCGTTTGAACCAGAGCCGACGCCGGACCCTGCACCTGAGAACCCATACCCCCGTCCGCTTGATGCACCACTGCCAAAGCACCTGACACCCTATTACGCCCACCAACTTGCAAACCTGGAAAATGCACCCCACCAGACCTCGAAACCCCTTCTCCTTGACCCTCGCCCTTTTGAAATTGTGTGGCCTCACTCAGCCCTTCAGCCCAAGAGGGAAAAATATCCAGACCCCCCCAAGACTGAACCCCAACCCCCGGGTGAGCCCCGCCCAAATGCCCCACCACAGGAGAAGACCCCACCATTCCCCTATCCACTGCTCCCGAAAAAGAATAAACCTGAGAAAAACCCAAAGCCTCATCCCCAGTACCTGAATGCAAAAGGGAAGACCCTTCATGACCCCCCACCTGTGCCCACTCGCCCTCTCCCACAGAACCACTGCAGACAGAAACCACTTCACCCCTCACAGATACCGGCGGGGAAAACAATAATGGGCTAAAAGGAACCACAGCAGAACCATGTTCCACAACCCCCCCTGCCCGAAAAGCCATCTCTTGCTCCACTGAAAAGGAAACTCTATGAATAGGAGAATGAGTAAAAAGCGACTCACCCCCTATCTCCCTAAACGCCTCTAAAACAGCTTGTGTATTACGCTCCTGACAAGAAACCAACACCTCAGGCGCAGGCTCCACATGCCCGCTTTGCACCGTGATGCCATCTAACACCTCGCGCTCAGACAAAGCCTCCGCCCCTCCCCCGCCCGTGACGTCACTAACCGTCACCGCGGAGGCCGAGGCAGAGCGCCGCTTTCCCCCACGCTGCGAGAGAGCCCTCCGACCACGCTGCAATGGAGCCGAGGCGGCTCGCGCACGTAAAGCTGCCACCGGTATCCCCACCGGCGCAGCGTGCATATCCCTAACACCCGCCAGCCCGCCCGCAGCACATACTCCCAAACCCACATGCTCCGAGAGCCTTAAAACACTTCCCCGCTGCGCCTAGTGCGAGAGCGGCCTCGATCACTCACCGCCTCCTGACGACGGCGCTTCGGCGAGCAACATGCCGCCACTACAGCCGCCACTCCCGCCGACGCCAGCCGTTGAGGGCGCGGAGGCCCGACCTGACCCCGCTCTCCGATTACCAAATCCAGGCGGCCCGCCTCGCTGAGGAGACGAATCGCCTCCAAGACGCGATAATCCTCACCGTCCATTACTCCAACCAACTAAAGAATGCCTCACACTATGAAAAAACTTACTGAAAAAGCTAACTGACAGACACACCCGGCCACCAGGTCACCTAAGCCTAAAATGGTGGCGGGGGGGAGGAGCCCAACCCACTTATAGGTTGGGCTCCAAAAGAAACCAAAAGGAAGCCCAAAAAACGCCCAAACTGCAGCCTGCTTCAAAATGGCCCCCACCCACCCCTCCCAAACAGCCCGGGGGGGGGACCTCCCAGGGGTCGGCTGCCCCCCCCCAAGCCCCCCTGCTAAACAGTTTCATATATTCAGATATATATTAGCATTTTGTCACTGGCACCTTAATACCCAATGTCGCACATCGAATTGGTGGGTCGCCAGGGTATGCAACCAAGGAGAGGAATTGGTTTGCTCAAGATCATACTATTTTGCGAAGAGAGTAACGCCAATTAAACCAATAACTCCCTAAAGCGCCACGTAATACCTGAACAAATGCCGTCCTGGCATGGAGCAGGCTTGAATGTTGTCTGTGCTCCCTAGAAAGGGCATAGACCGGGGAGGGCGTGGGGTAGGAGTAGAAATTATGAGGAGAAAGATGATTGGAGTAGTGTAAATAAGGAAAGGGTAGCAAATGCTGGCCGAGGGACGCATGCTTCCCCCAAAGATGCTAAAAGCGCACACTGGAGCTCATCCTGACGCTTCTGGTTTGATAACACGTTGCGCAGGCGCTCTCCGGGGCTGGGCATCGAGGAAGCGGGGGCTGAGCGCGAGACGCAGAACCCTTTCTGCGGCATTTCCCAACAAGCAAAACAACAAAAAAATGGTTGCGCGCCGGCTTCCTTCAACTCTGGGTCCGTCGCACGTGCATTGTTTAAAGTGAAAGCACGCTGGAGCCATAGTCACATCAGGGCAACAGGAACCCCCGCCCCAACATATCCAACATCCCGCAAATAACACACAGACACCAGTGTTAAGATTGGGAAAAGTTGCTGCAGGTTTATTATTACATACATCACAAGAGAAAGTGACAGAGTGCACACCTTATGCATTTCAAATTTCACCAGTTAGTTATTTATTTTCCTCTGTTTGCGTGCAAGCCCAGAACCGTGGACTGCCCAGCCACGTATATATGAATCACCTGAAGAGATGGGGCGAGATCTCACCCCACACTGGACGCACAGCATTCCTTAGTGCATAACAAAGATGCCACCATTAATCCAATTTCATCCGTATTTTATTTTTCATTTTTATCCACTTCTTGTCATATATTTTTCCTTTTAATCCAGTCTCATGAAAGACTCTTGTGTTCACATTACATCCTTAATGCTGTAGACATGCCTTCCAGGCCTTATGCTAGAGCACGGAGTTTCACACAAGTTTTCCTCAATCGATAATTTTCATCAACCAATGCATTTCGGGCCCTTCATGGCCCTTCGTCAGGGGTTATCTACAAATTTAAAACATTACTGTTAAGCTATATTCTTACATGGCTCATGTTTGTTAACTTAGTGTAAACAAAACTAAAATAATGCGTAATAATTGCTTAGGTTCACCCCACAATCAACGTTATGCCCGCTGAATTAATCATAATACGTTTTCACTAGGTAAATGCCCACTCACTCAAAAACTCTTATCTTCGTAAACTTTTATCCCGCACCGATTTGCAATTAACCACTACCCATTTCGATATCCCTTCATCAAAAACCTTGTTTCACCAAACTCATACCTTGAATGTTCCAGTAACTGCTCTCGCTCATGTTCGAAAGCTCGTGTTTGACAACTAATCTCGATGCCTCACTCTCTCACTTTATTTTAAACACTTATCACATGTCCCCACCTGTTAGTGTTCCTCTAATTAACACCCACTCATTCATCAAACTGCAAGATCCATGGTGCATTGCAACTGCTACGTTACTATCTGATATTCTTCAACTCGTATTCTACAGATTCATGTAGGCATTTACATCATTAATTCCCCGCCCACCCGCAGATGTCATTTAAACGTTGATGTTACCGCATATATTTCATCAATAATAATACTAATGTTCTTTTTTGACTTAATTAGTTCTGTACAAATCATTAGCATAACATCTAGTCCACAGTAAGTCCAGCCTGAAAATCCATCAGTAATTTTAAATGAGCAATTTGTGAATTTCATTTTCAAGGAAAGATGTTTATGATGTCCAACATAAAACGATGTTATTTTAGTCCTCTGTAAATCTTTTCTGGGTGCAAATCGTCAGGCGGGCAGTGAAGTAATACATCACAAGAGAAAGTGACAGAGTGCACACCTTATGCATTTCAAATTTCACCAGTTAGTTATTTCTTTTCCTCTGTTTGCGTGCAAGCCCAGAACCGTGGACTGCCCAGCCACGTATATATGAATCACCTGAAGAGGTGGGGCGAGATCTCACCCCACACTGGACGCACAGCATTCCTTAGTGCATAACAAAGATGCCACCATTAATCCAATTTCATCCGTATTAAACTCCGTGCTCTAGCATAAGGCCTGGAAGGCATGTCTACAGCATTAAGGATGTAATGTGAACACAAGAGTCTTTCATGAGACTGGATTAAAAGGAAAAATAGATGACAAGAAGTGGATAAAAATGAAAAATAAAATACGGATGAAATTGAATTAATGGTGGCATCTTTGTTATGCACTAAGGAATGCTGTGCGTCCAGTGTGGAGTGAGATCTCGCCCCACCTCTTCAGGTGATTCATATATACGTGGCTGGGCAGTCCACGGTTCTGGGCTTGCACGCTGTTGGGGTTCGGGAATGGTATGCACGATAGGTATGGAGTCTGACACCTGGAGTAAGCTTTTTAAAGAAGGTTTTATTTTAAGGTATGCTTTGCGTCTTCGGTTTGACACTCTCAGCCGGGCAAACTCATCCGGCTCCGTCTTGACGCCTCGGGGAAATATGGGATGTTCCAGGGTGTTTCTCCCTCGCCGGGCGCCGTAGTCAGCCAGGCCTCTGGTTCTCGGGGTTGGATGTCGTTATCGTGAGATCCCTCTCGGGTTAGGCACATCCCATGGAAAAGAAATAGAAAGGTAGGAACCGTTACTACTCGTTCCGTTTACTACTCAAGGTATATGGGGCCGGGAAGTGAGGGAAACCAGGTGCTCAAGTGTCGGCAACACACATCCGTTCTGGTGCTCTTGGTGCTCGTGAGGAAGGGGGTTGCTCAGCGGAAGCTCACACACTATGTACACCGGCTCATTCACTCGTTTGCTTGACTGCGTGTCACCCAGCCCGCCACTCTGCCCCGTACCTTGGAAAGCCACGTTCCTCCCTCGGGACCGTGGCTGGGCGAATCGCAGGGTCGTTGGCCTCCTGGCTTGTAGTCCTCTGCTGGGCTCGTCAGGGTCGTCTCTCTTACTCCGCTTGGCTCCGCTCTCCAGTCTCGCGATTGTACCTCCTCTTCCCCTCCGGAACTGCTGTTCAACGTCTTCCGGGTTGGGCTGCCTTTTGACATCGTCATCGACCAGGGGGGCGGGGTTTCCTCTACACCGCCGGGATCCTTAAAGGGCCCATACGTTTCGTTGCCTCTCAGCTCCCACCGGGACCCGCAGTCGGAAGAAGCCCACTCCTCTGGCCATGCATCCGCAGTCTGTGAGTCGGGAATAGAGACAGGTAAAAGGGGGGGAACAGCCGACCACCAGTCCAAATCCATCTCAGGGTGACCCGCCCCGTGACACACCTCCCCCCCTGGTATCTCCCGATCGGGGAGAACAAAGGCCCGTGACATGTAGTCCGCATTACAGTTAGAGGTGCCCTTTCTATGCTGTAGCGTAAAGGAATATGGTTGGAGGGACAGGAACCACCGCAGTACTCTGGCGTTCAGTGTCCGGTTCCGGTACATCCAAGTCAGGGGGGCGTGATCGATCTGTAGAATAAAAGGTTTGCCCTCTAAATAGTATTGTAGTTTGTCTACAGCCCACTTAATGGCCAGGCATTCGTGTTCCACCGTTGAATACCTACTCTCCCTGGGGAACAGTTTACGACTCGTAAACAGAATGGGATGTTCAACCCCGTCGTTGCCCACCTGTGACAGCACTGCCCCTATTCCCACTGCCGAGGCATCGGTAGCCAGGATGAATGTTTTAGTGAAGTCGGGCGATTCCAGCACGGGAGAAGTGGTGATGATGTTCTTCAACCCCTCGAAGGCATCCCTGGCATCCGATGAGGGGTTTTGTAGTTCCCTAGGTCTCGTGTCCTGCCCAAGGAGGTTCGTGAGGGGAGCGGCCACTTCAACGAACCGAGGTATGAACCTCCGGTAATAGCCAATCAGTCCAAGAAAGGCCCGGAGCTCTCTTTTTGTGCTCGGGAATGGGGTATCCTGAATGGCTTTGATCTTCTCACTTTGGGGTGAAATGGTGCCCTTCCCCAGGACGTAGCCCAGATACCGAACGCTATTGAAGGCTACTCTCGATTTCCTCGAATTGACATGCAGCCCTGCCTGTTGTAGTGCCGTCAACACGGTGTGTAGATGTTGTAAATGGTCTTCCCAGGTTTTGCTGTATATGACGATGTCGTCAAGATAGGCCGCGCTAAAGGACGGGAAGGGCTTTAGGATATGATTCATCAGTCGTTGGAAGGTGGCAGGCACCCCATGTAGGCCAAACGGTAGAACTGTAAACTCATAGAGTCCTTCATCAGTGACAAAGGCCGTTTTCTTTCTATCCTCTTCGCGCAAGGGCACCTGCCAATATCCCTTTGTTAAGTCCAACGTACTGATGAACACGGCGTCTCCTAGTCTTTCCACTAGTTCATCCACTCGGGGTATCGGATAGGCGTCAAACGACGATATGGAGTTCAGAGCCATGAAGTCCATACAGAATCTTTTCGTGCCATCCGGCTTTGGTACCATCACGATAGGAGAGGACCAGCTGCTCTGGGAAGGTCGGATGACTCCCAGACGTAGCATCTCTGCTACTTCTTTCCGGACGGCTTCTCGACGGGACGCTGGAATCCGGTACGGCCGCTGTTTGATGGTTTTTCCCGGAACGTCAGAGAATATCGGGGCCAGTGGCTGTAGGACGGCCCTTAGGTCCTTTCTCTTGTCACCGGACAGGTCTGGATTCACGACCAGGTCTTCCAGGGTTGTGTCTTTCCGGGGGACGGAGGGGAGGACCAGGTTGTTGTTACGTGGATTCGGGCCTATCCATTTTTTTAACAAGTTTATGTGATAGCTCTGGTCCTTGGTGGGAGACAGCCTGAGTTTGTAGGTGGTGTTTCCTATGGTCTCGAGAACCTCGTAAGGCCCGACCCACTCGTTCTTGTGCGTGACCGAAGGTAAAAGAAGGAGATCCCAGTCCCCGACCTGAAGATGTCGTAACCTCTTCCCCTTGTCATAATATGCCTTCTGTTTGTCGCGTTGGATTTCTAAGTTTGTGTGGGCTAATCCTCTGAGTTTTCCGAGTTTTGAACGTAACTGAGTGGTATACTCCAGTAGGGAGGTCTGTTCCTGGGCTTCTTGGGTCTCCCAGCTGTCTTTTGTTATCTCCAACAGCAACCTAGGGACTCGCCCGTACAGAAGCTCGAAAGAGGAATAGCCCAGGCTACTCTGTTTCTGGGCCCTGAGCACGTATAATGCCAGGGGAAGCAACCGGTCCCAGGCCTGGCCTTCCGTCGACAGAATCTTCTTCAACGTGGCCTTCAGGCCGTCGGTCTGGGGGTGATAAACCGAAGTTCTCAGCTGGTGTATGTTCAGAGACTTGCATACTTCTTTCATCAGACGTGATGTGAATGGTGTCCCTTGGTCCGTAAGAACCTCTTTGGGGAACCCTACCCGTGCGAACAGTTCCAGAATTTTGTCGGCCACGTTGGCTGTGGTGGGGGCCCTCAGGGGAAACGCCTCGATAAACCGCGTTGCATAGTCAACACTGACCAGCGCGTAACGGTGTCCTTTCGAGGTTGTGGGTAATGGTCCGATTAAATCCATCCCTATCCTTTCAAAGGGAACCCCAATGATGGGCATCTGTTGTAGAGGGGCAGCAGGGGGTCTGTGAGTGTTTTTACGTTGGCATACTTCGCATTTCTTACAATATTCTTGCACGTCTCGGTAGATACCAGGCTAAAAGAAGTATCGAATGATACTCTCCGTCGTCTTCTCTTTCCCCGTATGTCCTGCTGTTAGGTGTGTGTGTGCGAAAAACAACAACTGTTCCCGGAACGATAGTGGCACCAATAGCTGTGGTGGGCTCCCCTGTTTCTCCTGTCTGTACAGGAGTTCCTTCTGTATCACGAACCGGGGGTAAGTGTGGTTGGAGGTGGTTTGTCCAACATGAGCAGCCTCCCAGGCGTTGTAGAGCGTTCTGTCTTCGGCCTGTGCATGTCTGAAACTGCGATCAAGTACCCAGGGATCGGGAGTCAGATAAGAGGCTCGGGTTTCTTCCTTCCCAGTGGTTGGGTCCAGCACGTTTTCTCGGAACAAGGCAAGGAATCTAGGGTTGTCTACCCCCAATATCATGTCTTCCGGTAGGGAGTCCACCACCCCTACTCGGACTACACACTCTGGTTTGTCTGGAGGATGTAACGAAATGTCGGCTACCGGGTATGGTTTTATGTCTCCATGAACGCACCTGATGTGAACCAGGGTGTCAGGGATGTATTGACATGGGAGTATGAGACGCTTCCTAACCACTGACTGCCTGCACCCCGAATCTAGGAGGGCCTTAACCAGGACATCATTGATCAGCATACTCACGTAAAACGAAGTTCCCAGTTCGGCGGAATACAGTACAGTCCTGGGAAGATAACCGACTTCCATCGGTTCCTCGTTGGGGTGTTTCCTGGGACACAGGCGAGCTATGTGCCCCCATTCTCCGCACTCGAAGCATTGCGGTCCCCGTGGGGTGTGTGGTGTGGGTGGTTCAGACCGGAAAGGGCGAGGTTTCGGGGGCTCAAGCATTGGCCGCAGTTTCCTCTCATGTTTGGGCGGTGGCTGAGGTTTGGGTATCTTCTCTGGTTCCCACCCTGACCCTCTGGGTTGGGCTCGTGCGTATGTGGCCGCCATTTCTATGGCCTGGTCCACCGACAGTCCAGAGTGTTGCCTTAACCATCTCTGCGAGCCATACGGGAGAGCCTCCATAAATTGCTCCAAATATATTTTGGCTAGTATGTCTTCTTTGGTACAGGTCTCAGGCTTTAGCCACTTGTCGGCCATCATCTTTAGACGGAAGAACAGTGTCTTTGGATTTTCTCCCTGAATGGCTTTCTCTTTTCTAAACCGTACACGATACGCCTCAGGGTCTAGACCCAGATGGTCTAGGATTATATTTTTAATCAAGTGGTATGGCGCTGTTCCTGCTGGGTTTGCCACCTGATACGCAAACTGCGCTTCTCCGGTCAGCAAGGGGGCCAGAAAGAACGGCCATTTGTCTTCGGGCCACCCTAATGCTCTGGCAGCGCGTTCGAAGTTCATGAGGAACGCGTCAGGATCCTCTCCCTGAACATACTTCTGGAGGGCGATCCCCGAGGGGTTGGGCAGGTGTACCCTGTTTTCTCTCGTGACGTTGAGCATAGGGTCCGTGGTTTTGGACTGGATGCTCTCGAAATGGGCAGTGATCGTGTTGGTGAACAGCTCTCTGTCCGCTTGAGCAGTGGTGATCTGGTGCTCTACGGCCCATTCCAGCTTCTCTTGTCCCTTCACCAGGTCTTGTATAAGGGTGTCCATCTCGGCTTTGCAGATAGACTGAGATGGTGATCCCACTTCGGACACCAGTTGTTGGGGTTCGGGAATGGTATGCACGTTAGGTATGGAGTCTGACACCTGGAGTAAGCTTTTTAAAGAAGGTTTTCTTTTAAGATATGCTTTGCGTCTTCGGTTTGACACTCTCAGCCGGGCAAACTCATCCGGCTCCGTCTTGACACCTCGGGGAAATATGGGATGTTCCAGGGTGTTTCTCCCTCGCCGGGCGCCGTAGTCAGCCAGGCCTCTGGTTCTCGGGGTTGGATGTCGTTATCGTGAGATCCCTCTCGGGTTAGGCACATCCCATGGAAAAGAAATAGAAAGGTAGGAACCGTTACTACTCGTTCCGTTTACTACTCACGGTATATGGGGCCGGGAAGTGAGGGAAACCAGGTGCTCAAGTGTCGGCAACACACATCCGTTCAGGTGCTCTTGGTGCTCGTGAGGAAGGGGGTTGCTCAGCGGAAGCTCACACACTATGTACACCGGCTCATTCACTCGTTTGCTTGACTGCGTGTCACCCAGCCCGCCACTCTGCCCCGTACCTTGGAAAGCCACGTTCCTCCCTCGGGACCGTGGCTGGGCGAATCGCAGGGTCGTTGGCCTCCTGGCTTGTAGTCCTCTGCTGGGCTCGTCAGGGTCGTCTCTCCTACTCCGCTTGGCTCCGCTCTCCAGTCTCGCGATTGTACCTCCTCTTCCCCTCCGGAACTGCTGTTCAACGTCTTCCGGGTTGGGCTGCCTTTTGACATCGTCATCGACCAGGGGGGCGGGGTTTCCTCTACACCGCCGGGATCCTTAAAGGGCCCATACGTTTCGTTGCCTCTCAGCTCCCACCGGGACCCACAGTCGGAAGAAGCCCACTCCTCTGGCCATGCATCCGCAGTCTGTGAGTCGGGAATAGAGACAGGTAAAAGGGGGGGAACAGCCGACCACCAGTCCAAATCCATCTCAGGGTGACCCGCCCCGTGACACATGCAAACAGAGGAAAAGAAATAACTAACTGGTGAAATTTGAAATGCATAAGGTGTGCACTCTGTCACTTTCTCTTGTGATGTATTACTTCACTGCCCGCCTGACGATTTGCACCCAGAAAAGATTTACAGAGGACTAAAATAATATTGTTTTATGTTGGACATCATAAACATCTTTCCTTGAAAATGAAATTCACAAATTGCTCATTTAAAATTACTGATGGATTTTCAGGCTGGACTTACTGTGGACTAGATGTTATGCTAATGATTTGTACAGAACTAATTAAGTCAAAAAAGAACATTAGTATTATTATTGATGAAATATATGCGGTAACATCAACGTTTAAATGACATCTGCGGGTGGGCGGGGAATTAATGATGTAAATGCCTACATGAATCTGTAGAATATGAGTTGAAGAATATCAGATAGTAACGTAGCAGTTGCAATGCACCATGGATCTTGCAGTTTGATGAATGAGTGGGTGTTAATTGGAGGAACACTAACAGGTGGGGACATGTGATAAGTGTTTAAAATAAAGTGAGAGAGTGAGGCATCGAGATTAGTTGTCGAACACGAGCTTTCGAACATGAGCGAGAGCAGTTACTGGAACATTCAAGGTATGAGTTTGGTGAAACAAGGTTTTTGATGAAGGGATATCGAAATGGGTAGTGGTTAATTGCAAATCGGTGCGGGATAAAAGTTTACGAAGATAAGAGTTTTTGAGTGAGTGGGCATTTACCTAGTGAAAACGTATTATGATTAATTCAGCGGGCATAACGTTGATTGTGGGGTGAACCTAAGCAATTATTACGCATTATTTTAGTTTTGTTTACACTAAGTTAACAAACATGAGCCATGTAAGAATATAGCTTAACAGTAATGTTTTAAATTTGTAGATAACCCCTGACGAAGGGCCATGAAGGGCCCGAAATGCATTGGTTGATGAAAACTATTGATTGAGGAAAACTTGTGTGAAACTCCGTGCTCTAGCATAAGGCCTGAAAGGCATGTCTACAGCATTAAGGATGTAATGTGAACACAAGAGTCTTTCATGAGACTGGATTAAAAGGAAAAATATATGACAAGAAGTGGATAAAAATGAAAAATAAAATACGGATGAAATTGGATTAATGGTGGCATCTTTGTTATGCACTAAGGAATGCTGTGCGTCCAGTGTGGGGTGAGATCTCGCCCCACCTCTTCAGGTTATTATTACATACAACATTATGTAATCACGGTGGGATATCTTACGGGCGAACCAAGGGCAGGCCGCATTCTCGCCACCTGCCCACCTGATGAGCCAATCGCAATTAGAACACAATGTCCTGAGAGGTAGAAATTAACTAGACAATTATAAATAGCATGCACATAGCATTACTAGGGTGGACAAGAAGGAGAATACACATTTTTTAGTACAAAAGATAGTTACTCATCTTTATATAGCTACAGTAGTTGCAAGGTCGGATATATACAGTTAAGCACAGCACTGCATAATTTGTAATAATGACAACCACATAAGACTTGGTGCAAAAAACGTGTACAAGGTGAAGGTGGCGACGCAAGTGAAGGGTGAACAGCGTTGACGGCGCACTGTGCATAAAGTGCAAGCTATTTAGAGTGGGTGGCTGAACGGCGCATGTGACATAGTGATATCACAGTGGGCGTGATTGATTCAGTTAGACATTAAGGCCACAAGAAAGAGGTGCGCCTATAGATCTGGCTGATAGGTCGACGGCGTTTCGATCCGGATTATTTAGGATCATCATCAGGACTCGTTGTCTGAATGAAAGAGTGCTGTGGAAGAAGGGAGGAAATATTAGGAGGGGGGGTCAAGTGAACGAGCAAAGCGTGAGGAAAAAGTTTTTTTTTGGGGGTACCTTGGAGGATCCCGATTGGGTGGAATCCGTGTGACCAGCAATGGGTGGGTTTTTTCTTCTTTTTGTATCTTTAAGGCGATGCGCCAAGCCACGACGTGAATCGGGTCTGGGCTGCGGGCAGGAACTGAGGAGAGAGAAGGGGCATAGCTAAGTGGACGGAGGGCGAGTGTGAAATATATGTCGTATGGCATAGGAGATTAAACCCATGGTAGGTTGAAAGTATCGGCACCTACCTTAGTCAGTAGTCTTGGTGCTCTCATAGGCCGTGAGCTGCGGCATGATCATGACGCTCTCCTCCTCTGCATAGGACTGCGCAGTCGCGGTACCGGTCCACTTCCGGGACACGTCTCCATAGCAACCCCCACCATTCCTCCGCCCCAATTCACCCACTATCCAATCTTCGTTGCCCCACGTCAGCACTACATGTCTGACGGCATCTCCCCGCCCTACACCTTTGCCCCTGACTCCGCCCAAACGCGGAAGTTTAACAACGGCCCTGCACCGACCCGAGTCATAACTACGCCGTGACTCGTCCATGCCGCAGCTCACAGATTAACTCAGGCAAGCGGCCATTCTAATCATATCCCTTACCCGACTCCTCCTTTCCAGTTGGGTTACTAACAGTCACCCTCCCCTTCCTTTCCAGTGTACTCTGGAACACGGCCGACTTCGACGGCCTATGAGAGCACCAAGACTACTGACTAAGGTAGGTGCCCGACACTTTCAACCTACCATGGGTTTAATCTCCTATGCCATACGACATATATTTCACACTTGCACTCCGTCCACTTAGCTATGCCCCTTCTCTCTCCTCAGTTCCTGCCCGCAGCCCAGACCCGATTCACGTCGTGGCTTGGCGCATCGCCTTAAAGATAGAAAAAGAAGAAAAAACCCACCCATTGCTGGTCACACGGATTCCACCCAATGGGGATCCTCCAAGGTACCCCAAAAACCCCCCTTTTTCCTCACGCTTTGCACGTGCACTTGACCCCCCTCCTAATATTTCCTCCCTTCTTCCACAGCACTCTTTCATTCAGACAACTAGTCCTGATGATGATGCTAAATAATCCGGATCGAAACGCCGTCGACCTATCAGCCTGATCTATAGGCGCACCTCTTTCTTGTGACCTTAATGTCTAACTGAATCAATCGCGCCCACTGTGATATCACTATGTCACATGCGCCGTTCAGCCACCCACTGTAAATAGCTTGCACTTTATGCACAGTGCGTCGTCAACGCTGTTCACCCTTCACTTGCGTCGCCACCTTCACCTTGTACACGTTTTTTGCACCAAGTCTTATGTGGTTGTCATTATTACAAATTATGCAGTGCTTTGCTTAACTGTATATATTCAACCTTGCAACTACTGTAGCTATATAAAGATGAGTAACTATCTTTTGTACTAAAAAATGTGTATTCTCCTTCTTGTCCATCCTAGTAATGCTATGTGCATGCTATTTATAATTGTCTAGTTAATTTCTACCTCTCAGGACATTGTGTTCTAATTGCATCTTACCTACCCAGTCCTGACCTGGTTCATGGGTTATACTCCTGTTATTCCTACAAAAATGATGAGCCAATCAGCACAGAGGCGAACCACCCAACTGCTGCACCATTATGGTAATCACACTACTCACACCCCTTGCGGGGCGTATCTAGGCAAACCCCCGATTTCACAGGCCCACAACCGCCCGAAGGACTACTGGGGCGCCGACACGGGTTCCTGGACCTCCCATGAGGTTCTAGGTTAGGCTCTGGCACCCCTATGTGCCCGCTGAAGTACAGTGTTGCACCTCTATGCTTCCAGATCGCCCTGTAACTCCGTCATAGCCCGGCCGGCGGCCACCGTCGCCGTCCGGGCCCCCCACCACTTCGCTTCTTAGAGAACCTGCAACCCTTGCTCTGCAGAGCTTCTCGTCAGTCCCGTAGGAACAAGACCAAAACGACAGGTGAGTGGTGGACCCTTTCCACCTCAAAGTGACCTTAGATCCTGACATGAACATTACATGCCTGATGAAACCCAGGCCCCTCTGCCACTAATCTGCAGATACCCCCGGGTCCTTATTCCTTTACAACATTAGTGTAACCATCCCCGGTTCGTGAGGTCATACTACCAGGTAAATGACAAGTGATGAGGAGGGGCCCCTACTGCTGAAGGCGCTTCGTATCAAACAATAGGCGTTCCAGCACATGCCACTGAAACTAAACCACCCTTTCACACAAAGCGTCAGCAGGCTACACCCAGCTAAGTTACAACTACTGCTGTAACGCCGTCCTCCGCATAACATCGAGAAAGTGTGCTTACGTTGAAAGCTTATGCTGCTATACTCAAAAGTTGCAAAAAACACAGTTGATGGACAGAATGTAGAATAATGTCATACATTCACCCCAGTACAAGGATCTGGGCCTAAATCCATCGGTTTTTTTGCACTCCACACCACCCTGGGTTAGACACTGGCTATATGCAAATCAGCTCTGACCCTGTGCCTCATGGGAACAGTCCAGTCCGAACTACCAAGCCATGTCTTTCCCAGACCGGAACCAAGCATCCAAGGACCGGTTTCTGGCTATCAGCCTTCATTCAGCCTGGATAGCTTGACTCCAGTGGTGTGGAGAGCCTGGGACTCACGTCTGAGCATACCCAGCCCACTCGGGGTGAAAATTGCAAAAAACACAGTTGATGGACAGAATGTAGAACAATGTCATACATTCACCCCAGTACAAGGATCTGGGCCTAAATCCATCGTTTTTTTGCACTCCACACCACCCTGGGTTAGACACTGGCTATATGCAAATCAGCTCTGACCCTGTGCCTCATGGGAATAGTCCAGTCCGAACTACCAAGCCATGTCTTTCCCAGACCGGAATCAATCATCCAAGGACCGGTTTCTGGCTATCAGCCTTCATTCAGCCTGGATAGCTTGACTCCAGTGGTGTGGAGAGCCTGGGACTCACGTCTGAGCATACCCAGCCCACTCGGGGTGAAAATTGCAAAAAACACAGTTGATGGACAGAATGTAGAACAATGTCATACATTAACCCCAGTACAAGGATCTGGGCCTAAATCCATCGTTTTTTTGCACTCCACACCACCCTGGGTTAGACACTGGCTATACGCAAATCAGCTCTGACCCTGTGCCTCATGGGAACAGTCCAGTCCGAACTACCAAGCCATGTCTTTCCCAGACCGGAATCAAGCATCGAAGGACCGGTTTCTGGCTATCAGCCTTCATTCAGCCTGGATAGCTTGACTCCAGTGGTGTGGAGAGCCTGGGACTCACGTCTGAGCATACCCAGCCCACTCGGGGTGAAAATTGCAAAAAACACAGTTGATGGACAGAATGTAGAACAATGTCATACATTCACCCCAGTACAAGGATCTGGGCCTAAATCCATCGTTTTTTTGCACTCCACACCACCCTGGGTTAGACACTCGCTATATGCAAATCAGCTCTGACCCTGTGCCTCATGGGAACAGTCCAGTCCGAACTACCAAGCCATGTCTTTCCCAGACCGGAATCAAGCATCCAAGGACCGGTTTCTGGCTATCAGCCTTCATTCAGCCTGGATAGCTTGACTCCAGTGGTGTGGAGAGCCTGGGACTCACGTCTGAGCATACCCAGCCCACTCGGGGTGAAAATTGCAAAAAACACAGTTGATGGACAGAATGTAGAACAATGTCATACATTCACCCCAGTACAAGGATCTGGGCCTAAATCCATCGTTTTTTTGCAATCCACACCACCCTGGGTTAGACACTGGCTATATGCAAATCAGCTCTGACCCTGTGCCTCATGGGAACAGTCCAGTCCGAACTACCAAGCCATGTCTTTCCCAGACCGGAATCAAGCATCCAAGGACCGGTTTCTGGCTATCAGCCTTCATTCAGCCTGGATAGCTTGACTCCAGTGGTGTGGAGAGCCTGGGACTCACGTCTGAGCATACCCAGCCCACTCGGGGTGAAAATTGCAAAAAACACAGTTGATGGACAGAATGTAGAACAATGTCATACATTCACCCCAGTACAAGGATCTGGGCCTAAATCCATCGTTTTTTTGCACTCCACACCACCCTGGGTTAGACACTGGCTATATGCAAATCAGCTCTGACCCTGTGCCTCATGGGAACAGTCCAGTCCGAACTACCAAGCCATGTCTTTCCCAGACCGGAATCAAGCATCCAAGGACCGGTTTCTGGCTATCAGCCTTCATTCAGCCTGGATAGCTTGACTCCAGTGGTGTGGAGAGCCTGGGACTCACGTCTGAGCATACCCAGCCCACTCGGGGTGAAAATTGCAAAAAACACAGTTGATGGACAGAATGTAGAACAATGTCATACATTCACCCCAGTACAAGGATCTGGGCCTAAATCCATCGTTTTTTTGCACTCCACACCACCCTGGGTTAGACACTGGCTATATGCAAATCAGCTCTGACCCTGTGCCTCATGGGAACAGTCCAGTCCGAACTACCAAGCCATGTCTTTCCCAGACCGGAATCAAGCATCCAAGGACCGGTTTCTGGCTATCAGCCTTCATTCAGCCTGGATAGCTTGACTCCAGTGGTGTGGAGAGCCTGGGACTCACGTCTGAGCATACCCAGCCCACTCGGGGTGAAAATTGCAAAAAACACAGTTGATGGACAGAATGTAGAACAATGTCATACATTCACCCCAGTACAAGGATCTGGGCCTAAATCCATCGTTTTTATGCACTCCACACCACCCTGGGTTAGACACTGGCTATATGCAAATCAGCTCTGACCCTGCGCCTCATGGGAACAGTCCAGTCCGAACTACCAAGCCATGTCTTTCCCAGACCGGAATCAAGCATCCAAGGACCGGTTTCTGGCTATCAGCCTTCATTCAGCCTGGATAGCTTGACTCCAGTGGTGTGGAGAGCCTGGGACTCACGTCTGAGCATACCCAGCCCACTCGGGGTGAAAATTGCAAAAAACACAGTTGATGGACAGAATGTAGAACAATGTCATACATTCACCCCAGTACAAGGATCTGGGCCTAAATCCATCGTTTTTTTGCACTCCACACCACCCTGGGTTAGACACTGGCTATATGCAAATCAGCTCTGACCCTGTGCCTCATGGGAACAGTCCAGTCCGAACTACCAAGCCATGTCTTTCCCAGACTGGAATCAAGCATCCAAGGACCGGTTTCTGGCTATCAGCCTTCATTCAGCCTGGATAGCTTGACTCCAGTGGTGTGGAGAGCCTGGGACTCACGTCTGAGCATACCCAGCCCACTCGGGGTGAAAATTGCAAAAAACACAGTTGATGGACAGAATGTAGAACAATGTCATACATTCACCCCAGTACAAGGATCTGGGCCTAAATCCATCGTTTTTTTGCACTCCACACCACCCTGGGTTAGACACTGGCTATATGCAAATCAGCTCTGACCCTGTGCCTCATGGGAACAGTCCAGTCCGAACTACCAAGCCATGTCTTTCCCAGACCAGAATCAAGCATCCAAGGACCGGTTTCTGGCTATCAGCCTTCATTCAGCCTGGATAGCTTGACTCCAGTGGTGTGGAGAGCCTGGGACTCACGTGTGAGCATACCCAGCCCACTCGGGGTGAAAATTGCAAAAAACACAGTTGATGGACAGAATGTAGAACAATGTCATACATTCACCCCAGTACAAGGATCTGGGCCTAAATCCATCGTTTTTTTGCACTCCACACCACCCTGGGTTAGACACTGGCTATATGCAAATCAGCTCTGACCCTGTGCCTCATGGGAACAGTCCAGTCCGAACTACCAAGCCATGTCTTTCCCAGACCGGAATCAAGCATCCAAGGACCGGTTTCTGGCTATCAGCCTTCATTCAGCCTGGATAGCTTGACTCCAGTGGTGTGGAGAGCCTGGGACTCACGTCTGAGCATACCCAGCCCACTCGGGGTGAAAATTGCAAAAAACACAGTTGATGGACAGAATGTAGAACAATGTCATACATTCACCCCAGTACAAGGATCTGGGCCTAAATCCATCGTTTTTTTGCACTCCACACCACCCTGGGTTAGACACTGGCTATATGCAAATCAGCTCTGACCCTGTGCCTCATGGGAACAGTCCAGTCCGAACTACCAAGCCATGTCTTTCCCAGACCGGAATCAAGCATCCAAGGACCGGTTTCTGGCTATCAGCCTTCATTCAGCCTGGATAGCTTGACTCCAGTGGTGTGGAGAGCCTGGGACTCACGTCTGAGCATACCCAGCCCACTCGGGGTGAAAATTGCAAAAAACACAGTTGATGGACAGAATGTAGAACAAT
The DNA here is from genome assembly GCF_964261635.1 of Lissotriton helveticus. Lineage (NCBI taxonomy): Eukaryota > Metazoa > Chordata > Amphibia > Caudata > Salamandridae > Lissotriton > Lissotriton helveticus. Next base: position 1,832,180,443 of record NC_136057.1, read on the forward strand.
GTCATACATTCACCCCAGTACAAGGATCTGGGCCTAAATCCATCGTTTTTTTGCACTCCACACCACCCTGGGTTAGACACTGGCTATATGCAAATCAGCTCTGACCCTGTGCCTCATGGGAACAGTCCAGTCCGAACTACCAAGCCATGTCTTTCCCAGACCGGAATCAAGCATCCAAGGACCGGTTTCTGGCTATCAGCCTTCATTCAGCCTGGATAGCTTGACTCCAGTGGTGTGGAGAGCCTGGGACTCACGTCTGAGCATACCCAGCCCACTCGGGGTGAAAATTGCAAAAAACACAGTTGATGGACAGAATGTAGAACAATGTCATACATTCACCCCAGTACAAGGATCTGGGCCTAAATCCATCGTTTTTATGCACTCCACACCACCCTGGGTTAGACACTGGCTATATGCAAATCAGCTCTGACCCTGTGCCTCATGGGAACAGTCCAGTCCGAACTACCAAGCCATGTCTTTCCCAGACCGGAATCAAGCATCCAAGGACCGGTTTCTGGCTATCAGCCTTCATTCAGCCTGGATAGCTTGACTCCAGTGGTGTGGAGAGCCTGGGACTCACGTCTGAGCATACCCAGCCCACTCGGGGTGAAAATTGCAAAAAACACAGTTGATGGACAGAATGTAGAACAATGTCATACATTCACCCCAGTACAAGGATCTGGGCCTAAATCCATCGTTTTTTTGCACTCCACACCACCCTGGGTTAGACACTGGCTATATGCAAATCAGCTCTGACCCTGTGCCTCATGGGAACAGTCCAGTCCGAACTACCAAGCCATGTCTTTCCCAGACCGGAATCAAGCATCCAAGGACCGGTTTCTGGCTATCAGCCTTCATTCAGCCTGGATAGCTTGACTCCAGTGGTGTGGAGAGCCTGGGACTCACGTCTGAGCATACCCAGCCCACTCGGGGTGAAAATTGCAAAAAACACAGTTGATGGACAGAATGTAGAACAATGTCATACATTCACCCCAGTACAAGGATCTGGGCCTAAATCCATCGTTTTTTTGCACTCCACACCACCCTGGGTTAGACACTGGCTATATGCAAATCAGCTCTGACCCTGTGCCTCATGGGAACAGTCCAGTCCGAACTACCAAGCCATGTCTTTCCCAGACCAGAATCAAGCATCCAAGGACCGGTTTCTGGCTATCAGCCTTCATTCAGCCTGGATAGCTTGACTCCAGTGGTGTGGAGAGCCTGGGACTCACGTCTGAGCATACCCAGCCCACTCGGGGTGAAAATTGCAAAAAACACAGTTGATGGACAGAATGTAGAACAATGTCATACATTCACCCCAGTACAAGGATCTGGGCCTAAATCCTTCGTTTTTTTGCACTCCACACCACCCTGGGTTAGACACTGGCTATATGCAAATCAGCTCTGACCCTGTGCCTCATGGGAACAGTCCAGTCCGAACTACCAAGCCATGTCTTTCCCAGACCGGAATCAAGCATCCAATGACCGGTTTCTGGCTATCAGCCTTCATTCAGCCTGGATAGCTTGACTCCAGTGGTGTGGAGAGCCTGGGACTCACGTCTGAGCATACCCAGCCCACTCGGGGTGAAAATTGCAAAAAACACAGTTGATGGACAGAATGTAGAACAATGTCATACATTCACCCCAGTACAAGGATCTGGGCCTAAATCCATCGTTTTTTTGCACTCCACACCACCCTGGGTTAGACACTGGCTATATGCAAATCAGCTCTGACCCTGTGCCTCATGGGAACAGTCCACTCCGAACTACCAAGCCATGTCTTTTCCAGACCGGAATCAAGCATCCAAGGACCGGTTTCTGGCTATCAGCCTTCATTCAGCCTGGATAGCTTGACTCCAGTGGTGTGGAGAGCCTGGGACTCACTTCTGAGCATACCCAGCCCACTCGGGGTGAAAATTGCAAAAAACACAGTTGATGGACAGAATGTAGAACAATGTCATACATTCACCCCAGTACAAGGATCTGGGCCTAAATCCATCGTTTTTTTGCACTCCACACCACCCTGGGTTAGACACTGGCTATATGCAAATCAGCTCTGACCCTGTGCCTCATGGGAACAGTCCAGTCCGAACTACCAAGCCATGTCTTTCCCAGACCGGAATCAAGCATCCAAGGACCGGTTTCTGGCTATCAGCCTTCATTCAGCCTGGATAGCTTGACTCCAGTGGTGTGGAGAGCCTGGGACTCACGTCTGAGCATACCCAGCCCACTCGGGGTGAAAATTGCAAAAAACACAGTTGATGGACAGAATGTAGAACAATGTCATACATTCACCCCAGTACAAGGATCTGGGCCTAAATCCATCGTTTTTTTGCACTCCACACCACCCTGGGTTAGACACTGGCTATATGCAAATCAGCTCTGACCCTGTGCCTCATGGGAACAGTCCAGTCCGAACTACCAAGCCATGTCTTTCCCAGACCGGAATCAAGCATCCAAGGACCGGTTTCTGGCTATCAGCCTTCATTCAGCCTGGATAGCTTGACTCCAGTGGTGTGGAGAGCCTGGGACTCACGTCTGAGCATACCCAGCCCACTCGGGGTGAAAATTGCAAAAAACACAGTTGATGGACAGAATGTAGAACAATGTCATACATTCACCCCAGTACAAGGATCTGGGCCTAAATCCATCATTTTTATGCACTCCACACCACCCTGGGTTAGACACTGGCTATATGCAAATCAGCTCTGACCCTGTGCCTCATGGGAACAGTCCAGTCCGAACTACCAAGCCATGTCTTTCCCAGACCGGAATCAAGCATCCAAGGACCGGTTTCTGGCTATCAGCCTTCATTCAGCCTGGATAGCTTGACTCCAGTGGTGTGGAGAGCCTGGGACTCACGTCTGAGCATACCCAGCCCACTCGGGGTGAAAATTGCAAAAAATACAGTTGATGGACAGAATGTAGAACAATGTCATACATTCACCCCAGTACAAGGATCTGGGCCTAAATCCATCGTTTTTTTGCACTCCACACCACCCTGGGTTAGACACTGGCTATATGCAAATCAGCTCTGACCCTGTGCCTCATGGGAACAGTCCAGTCCGAACTACCAAGCCATGTCTTTCCCAGACCGGAATCAAGCATCCAAGGACCGGTTTCTGGCTATCAGCCTTCATTCAGCCTGGATAGCTTGACTCCAGTCGTGTGGAGAGCCTGGGACTCACGTCTGAGCATACCCAGCCCACTCGGGGTGAAAATTGCAAAAAACACAGTTGATGGACAGAATGTAGAACAATGTCATACATTCACCCCAGTACAAGGATCTGGGCCTAAATCCATCGTTTTTTTGCACTCCACACCACCCTGGGTTAGACACTGGCTATATGCAAATCAGCTCTGACCCTGTGCCTCATGGGAACAGTCCAGTCCGAACTACCAAGCCATGTCTTTCCCAGACCGGAATCAAGCATCCAAGGACCGGTTTCTGGCTATCAGCCTTCATTCAGCCTGGATAGCTTGACTCCAGTGGTGTGGAGAGCCTGGGACTCACGTCTGAGCATACCCAGCCCACTCGGGGTGAAAATTGCAAAAAACACAGTTGATGGACAGAATGTAGAACAATGTCATACATTCACCCCAGTACAAGGATCTGGGCCTAAATCCATCGTTTTTTTGCACTCCACACCACCCTGGGTTAGACACTGGCTATATGCAAATCAGCTCTGACCCTGTGCCTCATGGGAACAGTCCAGTCCGAACTACCAAGCCATGTCTTTCCCAGACCAGAATCAAGCATCCAAGGACCGGTTTCTGGCTATCAGCCTTCATTCAGCCTGGATAGCTTGACTCCAGTGGTGTGGAGAGCCTGGGACTCACGTCTGAGCATACCCAGCCCACTCGGGGTGAAAATTGCAAAAAACACAGTTGATGGACAGAATGTAGAACAATGTCATACATTCACCCCAGTACAAGGATCTGGGCCTAAATCCTTCGTTTTTTTGCACTCCACACCACCCTGGGTTAGACACTGGCTATATGCAAATCAGCTCTGACCCTGTGCCTCATGGGAACAGTCCAGTCCGAACTACCAAGCCATGTCTTTCCCAGACCGGAATCAGGCATCCAATGACCGGTTTCTGGCTATCAGCCTTCATTCAGCCTGGATAGCTTGACTCCAGTGGTGTGGAGAGCCTGGGACTCACGTCTGAGCATACCCAGCCCACTCGGGGTGAAAATTGCAAAAAACACAGTTGATGGACAGAATGTAGAACAATGTCATACATTCACCCCAGTACAAGGATCTGGGCCTAAATCCATCGTTTTTTTGCACTCCACACCACCCTGGGTTAGACACTGGCTATATGCAAATCAGCTCTGACCCTGTGCCTCATGGGAACAGTCCACTCCGAACTACCAAGCCATGTCTTTTCCAGACCGGAATCAAGCATCCAAGGACCGGTTTCTGGCTATCAGCCTTCATTCAGCCTGGATAGCTTGACTCCAGTGGTGTGGAGAGCCTGGGACTCACTTCTGAGCATACCCAGCCCACTCGGGGTGAAAATTGCAAAAAACACAGTTGATGGACAGAATGTAGAACAATGTCATACATTCACCCCAGTACAAGGATCTGGGCCTAAATCCATCGTTTTTTTGCACTCCACACCACCCTGGGTTAGACACTGGCTATATGCAAATCAGCTCTGACCCTGTGCCTCATGGGAACAGTCCAGTCCGAACTACCAAGCCATGTCTTTCCCAGACCGGAATCAAGCATCCAAGGACCGGTTTCTGGCTATCAGCCTTCATTCAGCCTGGATAGCTTGACTCCAGTGGTGTGGAGAGCCTGGGACTCACGTCTGAGCATACCCAGCCCACTCGGGGTGAAAATTGCAAAAAACACAGTTGATGGACAGAATGTAGAACAATGTCATACATTCACCCCAGTACAAGGATCTGGGCCTAAATCCATCGTTTTTTTGCACTCCACACCACCCTGGGTTAGACACTGGCTATATGCAAATCAGCTCTGACCCTGTGCCTCATGGGAACAGTCCAGTCCGAACTACCAAGCCATGTCTTTCCCAGACCGGAATCAAGCATCCAAGGACCGGTTTCTGGCTATCAGCCTTCATTCAGCCTGGATAGCTTGACTCCAGTGGTGTGGAGAGCCTGGGACTCACGTCTGAGCATACCCAGCCCACTCGGGGTGAAAATTGCAAAAAACACAGTTGATGGACAGAATGTAGAACAATGTCATACATTCACCCCAGTACAAGGATCTGGGCCTAAATCCATCATTTTTATGCACTCCACACCACCCTGGGTTAGACACTGGCTATATGCAAATCAGCTCTGACCCTGTGCCTCATGGGAACAGTCCAGTCCGAACTACCAAGCCATGTCTTTCCCAGACCGGAATCAAGCATCCAAGGACCGGTTTCTGGCTATCAGCCTTCATTCAGCCTGGATAGCTTGACTCCAGTGGTGTGGAGAGCCTGGGACTCACGTCTGAGCATACCCAGCCCACTCGGGGTGAAAATTGCAAAAAATACAGTTGTTGGACAGAATGTAGAACAATGTCATACATTCACCCCAGTACAAGGATCTGGGCCTAAATCCATCGTTTTTTTGCACTCCACACCACCCTGGGTTAGACACTGGCTATATGCAAATCAGCTCTGACCCTGTGCCTCATGGGAACAGTCCAGTCCGAACTACCAAGCCATGTCTTTCCCAGACCGGAATCAAGCATCCAAGGACCGGTTTCTGGCTATCAGCCTTCATTCAGCCTGGATAGCTTGACTCCAGTCGTGTGGAGAGCCTGGGACTCACGTCTGAGCATACCCAGCCCACTCGGGGTGAAAATTGCAAAAAACACAGTTGATGGACAGAATGTAGAACAATGTCATACATTCACCCCAGTACAAGGATCTGGGCCTAAATCCATCGTTTTTTTGCACTCCACACCACCCTGGGTTAGACACTGGCTATATGCAAATCAGCTCTGACCCTGTGCCTCATGGGAACAGTCCAGTCCGAACTACCAAGCCATGTCTTTTTCAGACCGGAATCAAGCATCCAAGGACCGGTTTCTGGCTATCAGCCTTCATTCAGCCTGGATAGCTTGACTCCAGTGGTGTGGAGAGCCTGGGACTCACGTCTGAGCATACCCAGCCCACTCGGGGTGAAAATTGCAAAAAACACAGTTGATGGACAGAATGTAGAACAATGTCATACATTCACCCCAGTACAAGGATCTGGGCCTAAATCCATCGTTTTTTTGCACTCCACACCACCCTGGGTTAGACACTGGCTATATGCAAATCAGCTCTGACCCTGTGCCTCATGGGAACAGTCCAGTCCGTACTACCAAGCCATGTCTTTCCCAGACCAGAATCAAGCATCCAAAGACCGGTTTCTGGCTATCAGCCTTCATTCAGCCTGGATAGCTTGACTCCAGTGGTGTGGAGAGCCTGGGACTCACGTCTGAGCATACCCAGCCCACTTGGGGTGAAAATTGCAAAAAACACAGTTGATGGACAGAATGTAGAACAATGTCATACATTCACCCCAGTACAAGGATCTGGGCCTAAATCCATCGTATTTTTTGCACTCCACACCACCCTGGGTTAGACACTGGCTATATGCAAATCAGCTCTGACCCTGTGCCTCATGGGAACAGTCCAGTCCGAACTACCAAGCCATGTCTTTCCCAGACCGGAATCAAGCATCCAAGGACCGGTTTCTGGCTATCAGCCTTCATTCAGCCTGGATAGCTTGACTCCAGTGGTGTGGAGAGCCTGGGACTCACGTCTGAGCATACCCAGCCCACTCGGGGTGAAAATTGCAAAAAACACAGTTGATGGACAGAATGTAGAACAATGTCATACATTCACCCCAGTACAAGGATCTGGGCCTAAATCCATCGTTTTTTTGCACTCCACACCACCCTGGGTTAGACACTGGCTATATGCAAATCAGCTCTGACCCTGTGCCTCATGGGAACAGTCCAGTCCGAACTACCAAGCCATGTCTTTCTCAGACCGGAATCAAGAATCCAAGGACCGGTTTCTGGCTATCAGCCTTCTTTCAGCCTGGATAGCTTGACTCCAGTGGTGTGGAGAGCCTGGGACTCACGTCTGAGCATACCCAGCCCACTCGGGGTGAAAATTGCAAAAAACACAGTTGATGGACAGAATGTAGAACAATGTCATACATTCACCCCAGTACAAGGATCTGGGCCTAAATCCATCGTTTTCTTGCACTCCACACCACCCTGGGTTAGACACTGGCTATATGCAAATTAGCTCTGACACTGTGCCTCATGGGAACAGTCCAGTCCGAACTACCAAGCCATGTCTTTCCCAGACCGGAATCAAGCATCCAAGGACCGGTTTCTGGCTATCAGCCTTCATTCAGCCTGGATAGCTTGACTCCAGTGGTGTGGAGAGCCTGGGACTCACGTCTGAGCATACCCAGCCCACTCGGGGTGAAAATTGCAAAAAACACAGTTGATGGACAGAATGTAGAACAATGTCATACATTCACCCCAGTACAAGGATCTGGGCCTAAATCCATCGTTTTTTTGCACTCCACACCACCCTGGGTTAGACACTGGCTATATGCAAATCAGCTCTGACCCTGTGCCTCATGGGAACAGTCCAGTCCGAACTACCAAGCCATGTCTTTCCCAGACCGGAATCAAGCATCCAAGGACCGGTTTCTGGCTATCAGCCTTCATTCAGCCTGGATAGCTTGACTCCAGTGGTGTGGAGAGCCTGGGACTCACGTCTGAGCATACCCAGCCCACTCGGGGTGAAAATTGCAAAAAACACAGTTGATGGACAGAATGTAGAACAATGTCATACATTCACCCCAGTACAAGGATCTGGGCCTAAATCCATCGTTTTTTTGCACTCCACACCACCCTGGGTTAGACACTGGCTATATGCAAATCAGCTCTGACCCTGTGCCTCATGGGAACAGTCCAGTCCGAACTACCAAGCCATGTCTTTCTCAGACCGGAATCAAGAATCCAAGGACCGGTTTCTGGCTATCAGCCTTCTTTCAGCCTGGATAGCTTGACTCCAGTGGTGTGGAGAGCCTGGGACTCACGTCTGAGCATACCCAGCCCACTCGGGGTGAAAATTGCAAAAAACACAGTTGATGGACAGAATGTAGAACAATGTCATACATTCACCCCAGTACAAGGATCTGGGCCTAAATCCATCGTTTTCTTGCACTCCACACCACCCTGGGTTAGACACTGGCTATATGCAAATTAGCTCTGACACTGTGCCTCATGGGAACAGTCCAGTCCGAACTACCAAGCCATGTCTTTCCCAGACCGGAATCAAGCATCCAAGGACCGGTTTCTGGCTATCAGCCTTCATTCAGCCTGGATAGCTTGACTCCAGTGGTGTGGAGAGCCTGGGACTCACGTCTGAGCATACCCAGCCCACTCGGGGTGAAAATTGCAAAAAACACAGTTGATGGACAGAATGTAGAACAATGTCATACATTCACCCCAGTACAAGGATCTGGGCCTAAATCCATCGTTTTTTTGCACTCCACACCACCCTGGGTTAGACACTGGCTATATGCAAATCAGCTCTGACCCTGTGCCTCATGGGAACAGTTCAGTCCGAACTACCAAGCCATGTCTTTCCCAGACCGGAATCAAGCATCCAAGGACCGGTTTCTGGCTATCAGCCTTCATTCAGCCTGGATAGCTTGACTCCAGTGGTGTGGAGAGCCTGGGACTCACGTCTGAGCATACCCAGCCCACTCGGGGTGAAAATTGCAAAAAACACAGTTGATGGACAGAATGTAGAACAATGTCATACATTCACCCCAGTACAAGGATCTGGGCCTAAATCCATCGTTTTTTTGCACTCCACACCACCCTGGGTTAGACACTGGCTATATGCAAATCAGCTCTGACCATGTGCCTCATGGGAACAGTCCAGTCCGAACTACCAAGCCATGTCTTTCCCAGACCGGAATCAAGCATCCAAGGACCGGTTTCTGGCTATCAGCCTTCATTCAGCCTGGATAGCTTGACTCCAGTGGTGTGGAGAGCCTGGGACTCACGTCTGAGCATACCCAGCCCACTCGGGGTGAAAATTGCAAAAAACACAGTTGATGGACAGAATGTAGAACAATGTCATACATTCACCCCAGTACAAGGATCTGGGCCTAAATCCATCGTTTTTTTTGCACTCCACACCACCCTGGGTTAGACACTGGCTATATGCAAATCAGCTCTGACCCTGTGCCTCATGGGAACAGTCCAGTCCGAACTACCAAGTCATGTCTTTCCCAGACCGGAATCAAGCATCCAAGGACCGGTTTCTGGCTATCAGCCTTCATCAGCCTGGATAGCTTGACTCCAGTGGTGTGGAGAGCCTGGGACTCACGTCTGAGCATACCCAGCCCACTCGGGGTGAAAATTGCAAAAAACACAGTTGATGGACAGAATGTAGAACAATGTCATACATTACCGCAGTACAAGGATCTGGGCCTAAATCCATCGTTTTCTTGCACTCCACACCACCCTGGGTTAGACACTGGCTATATGCAAATTAGCTCTGACACTGTGCCTCATGGGAACAGTCCAGTCCGAACTACCAAGCCATGTCTTTCCCAGACCGGAATCAAGCATCCAAGGACCGGTTTCTGGCTATCAGCCTTCATTCAGCCTGGATAGCTTGACTCCAGTGGTGTGGAGAGCCTGGGACTCACGTCTGAGCATACCCAGCCCACTCGGGGTGAAAATTGCAAAAAACACAGTTGATGGACAGAATGTAGAACAATGTCATACATTCACCCCAGTACAAGGATCTGGGCCTAAATCCATCGTTTTTTTGCACTCCACACCACCCTGGGTTAGACACTGGCTATATGCAAATCAGCTCTGACCCTGTGCCTCATGGGAACAGTCCAGTCCGAACTACCAAGCCATGTCTTTCCCAGACCGGAATCAAGCATCCAAGGACCGGTTTCTGGCTATCAGCCTTCATTCAGCCTGGATAGCTTGACTCCAGTGGTGTGGAGAGCCTGGGACTCACGTCTGAGCATACCCAGCCCACTCGGGGTGAAAATTGCAAAAAACACAGTTGATGGACAGAATGTAGAACAATGTCATACATTCACCCCAGTACAAGGATCTGGGCCTAAATCCATCGTTTTTTTGCACTCCACACCACCCTGGGTTAGACACTGGCTATATGCAAATCAGCTCTGACCATGTGCCTCATGGGAACAGTCCAGTCCGAACTACCAAGCCATGTCTTTCCCAGATCGGAATCAAGCATCCAAGGACCGGTTTCTGGCTATCAGCCTTCATTCAGCCTGGATAGCTTGACTCCAGTGGTGTGGAGAGCCTGGGACTCACGTCTGAGCATACCCAGCCCACTTGGGGTGAAAATTGCAAAAAACACAGTTGATGGACAGAATGTAGAACAATGTCATACATTCACCCCAGTACAAGGATCTGGGCCTAAATCCATCGTATTTTTTGCACTCCACACCACCCTGGGTTAGACACTGGCTATATGCAAATCAGCTCTGACCCTGTGCCTCATGGGAACAGTCCAGTCCGAACTACCAAGCCATGTCTTTCCCAGACCGGAATCAAGCATCCAAGGACCGGTTTCTGGCTATCAGCCTTCATTCAGCCTGGATAGCTTGACTCCAGTGGTGTGGAGAGCCTGGGACTCACGTCTGAGCATACCCAGCCCACTCGGGGTGAAAATTGCAAAAAACACAGTTGATGGACAGAATGTAGAACAATGTCATACATTCACCCCAGTACAAGGATCTGGGCCTAAATCCATCGTTTTTTTGCACTCCACACCACCCTGGGTTAGACACTGGCTATATGCAAATCAGCTCTGACCCTGTGCCTCATGGGAACAGTCCAGTCCGAACTACCAAGCCATGTCTTTCTCAGACCGGAATCAAGAATCCAAGGACCGGTTTCTGGCTATCAGCCTTCTTTCAGCCTGGATAGCTTGACTCCAGTGGTGTGGAGAGCCTGGGACTCACGTCTGAGCATACCCAGCCCACTCGGGGTGAAAATTGCAAAAAACACAGTTGATGGACAGAATGTAGAACAATGTCATACATTCACCCCAGTACAAGGATCTGGGCCTAAATCCATCGTTTTCTTGCACTCCACACCACCCTGGGTTAGACACTGGCTATATGCAAATTAGCTCTGACACTGTGCCTCATGGGAACAGTCCAGTCCGAACTACCAAGCCATGTCTTTCCCAGACCGGAATCAAGCATCCAAGGACCGGTTTCTGGCTATCAGCCTTCATTCAGCCTGGATAGCTTGACTCCAGTGGTGTGGAGAGCCTGGGACTCACGTCTGAGCATACCCAGCCCACTCGGGGTGAAAATTGCAAAAAACACAGTTGATGGACAGAATGTAGAACAATGTCATACATTCACCCCAGTACAAGGATCTGGGCCTAAATCCATCGTTTTTTTGCACTCCACACCACCCTGGGTTAGACACTGGCTATATGCAAATCAGCTCTGACCCTGTGCCTCATGGGAACAGTCCAGTCCGAACTACTAAGCCATGTCTTTCCCAGACCGGAATCAAGCATCCAAGGACCGGTTTCTGGCTATCAGCCTTCATTCAGCCTGGAGAGCTTGACTCCAGTGGTGTGGAGAGCCTGGGACTCACGTCTGAGCATACCCAGCCCACTCGGGGTGAAAATTGCAAAAAACACAGTTGATGGACAGAATGTAGAACAATGTCATACATTCACCCCAGTACAAGGATCTGGGCCTAAATCCATCGTTTTTTTGCACTCCACACCACCCTGGGTTAGACACTGGCTATATGCAAATCAGCTCTGACCCTGTGCCTCATGGGAACAGTCCAGTCCGAACTACCAAGCCATGTCTTTCTCAGACCGGAATCAAGAATCCAAGGACCGGTTTCTGGCTATCAGCCTTCTTTCAGCCTGGATAGCTTGACTCCAGTGGTGTGGAGAGCCTGGGACTCACGTCTGAGCATACCCAGCCCACTCGGGGTGAAAATTGCAAAAAACACAGTTGATGGACAGAATGTAGAACAATGTCATACATTCACCCCAGTACAAGGATCTGGGCCTAAATCCATCGTTTTCTTGCACTCCACACCACCCTGGGTTAGACACTGGCTATATGCAAATTAGCTCTGACACTGTGCCTCATGGGAACAGTCCAGTCCGAACTACAAAGCCATGTCTTTCCCAGACCGGAATCAAGCATCCAAGGACCGGTTTCTGGCTATCAGCCTTCATTCAGCCTGGATAGGTTGACTCCAGTGGTGTGGAGAGCCTGGGACTCACGTCTGAGCATACCCAGCCCACTCGGGGTGAAAATTGCAAAAAACACAGTTGATGGACAGAATGTAGAAAAATGTCATACATTCACCCCAGTACAAGGATCTGGGCCTAAATCCATCGTTTTTTTGCACTCCACACCACCCTGGGTTAGACACTGGCTATATGCAAATCAGCTCTGACCCTGTGCCTCATGGGAACAGTTCAGTCCGAACTACCAAGCCATGTCTTTCCCAGACCGGAATCAAGCATCCAAGGACCGGTTTCTGGCTATCAGCCTTCATTCAGCCTGGATAGCTTGACTCCAGTGGTGTGGAGAGCCTGGGACTCACGTCTGAGCATACCCAGCCCACTCGGGGTGAAAATTGCAAAAAACACAGTTGATGGACAGAATGTAGAACAATGTCATACATTCACCCCAGTACAAGGATCTGGGCCTAAATCCATCGTTTTTTTGCACTCCACACCACCCTGGGTTAGACACTGGCTATATGCAAATCAGCTCTGACCATGTGCCTCATGGGAACAGTCCAGTCCGAACTACCAAGCCATGTCTTTCCCAGACCGGAATCAAGCATCCAAGGACCGGTTTCTGGCTATCAGCCTTCATTCAGCCTGGATAGCTTGACTCCAGTGGTGTGGAGAGCCTGGGACTCACGTCTGAGCATACCCAGCCCACTCGGGGTGAAAATTGCAAAAAACACAGTTGATGGACAGAATGTAGAACAATGTCATACATTCACCCCAGTACAAGGATCTGGGCCTAAATCCATCGTTTTTTTTGCACTCCACACCACCCTGGGTTAGACACTGGCTATATGCAAATCAGCTCTGACCCTGTGCCTCATGGGAACAGTCCAGTCCGAACTACCAAGTCATGTCTTTCCCAGACCGGAATCAAGCATCCAAGGACCGGTTTCTGGCTATCAGCCTTCATCAGCCTGGATAGCTTGACTCCAGTGGTGTGGAGAGCCTGGGACTCACGTCTGAGCATACCCAGCCCACTCGGGGTGAAAATTGCAAAAAACACAGTTGATGGACAGAATGTAGAACAATGTCATACATTCACCGCAGTACAAGGATCTGGGCCTAAATCCATCGTTTTCTTGCACTCCACACCACCCTGGGTTAGACACTGGCTATATGCAAATTAGCTCTGACACTGTGCCTCATGGGAACAGTCCAGTCCGAACTACCAAGCCATGTCTTTCCCAGACCGGAATCAAGCATCCAAGGACCGGTTTCTGGCTATCAGCCTTCATTCAGCCTGGATAGCTTGACTCCAGTGGTGTGGAGAGCCTGGGACTCACGTCTGAGCATACCCAGCCCACTCGGGGTGAAAATTGCAAAAAACACAGTTGATGGACAGAATGTAGAACAATGTCATACATTCACCCCAGTACAAGGATCTGGGCCTAAATCCATCGTTTTTTTGCACTCCACACCACCCTGGGTTAGACACTGGCTATATGCAAATCAGCTCTGACCCTGTGCCTCATGGGAACAGTCCAGTCCGAACTACCAAGCCATGTCTTTCCCAGACCGGAATCAAGCATCCAAGGACCGGTTTCTGGCTATCAGCCTTCATTCAGCCTGGATAGCTTGACTCCAGTGGTGTGGAGAGCCTGGGACTCACGTCTGAGCATACCCAGCCCACTCGGGGTGAAAATTGCAAAAAACACAGTTGATGGACAGAATGTAGAACAATGTCATACATTCACCCCAGTACAAGGATCTGGGCCTAAATCCATCGTTTTTTTGCACTCCACACCACCCTGGGTTAGACACTGGCTATATGCAAATCAGCTCTGACCATGTGCCTCATGGGAACAGTCCAGTCCGAACTACCAAGCCATGTCTTTCCCAGACCGGAATCAAGCATCCAAGGACCGGTTTCTGGCTATCAGCCTTCATTCAGCCTGGATAGCTTGACTCCAGTGGTGTGGAGAGCCTGGGACTCACGTCTGAGCATACCCAGCCCACTCGGGGTGAAAATTGCAAAAAACACAGTTGATGGACAGAATGTAGAACAATGTCATACATTCACCCCAGTACAAGGATCTGGGCTTAAATCCATCGTTTTTTTTGCACTCCACACCACCCTGGGTTAGACACTGGCTATATGCAAATCAGCTCTGACCCTGTGCCTCATGGGAACAGTCCAGTCCGAACTACCAAGTCATGTCTTTCCCAGACCGGAATCAAGCATCCAAGGACCGGTTTCTGGCTATCAGCCTTCATCAGCCTGGATAGCTTGACTCCAGTGGTGTGGAGAGCCTGAGACTCACGTCTGAGCATACCCAGCCCACTCGGGGTGAAAATTGCAAAAAAACACAGTTGATGGACAGAATGTAGAACAATGTCATACATTCACCCCAGTACAAGGATCTGGGCCTAAATCCATCGTTTTTTTGCACTCCACACCACCCTGGGTTAGACACTGGCTATATGCAAATCAGCTCTGACCCTGTGCCTCATGGGAACTGTCCAGTCCGAACTACCAAGCCATGTCTTTCTCAGACCGGAATCAAGAATCCAAGGACCGGTTTCTGGCTATCAGCCTTCATTCAGCCTGGATAGCTTGACTCCAGTGGTGTGGAGAGCCTGGGACTCACGTCTGAGCATACCCAGCCCACTCGGGGTGAAAATTGCAAAAAACACAGTTGATGGACAGAATGTAGAACAATGTCATACATTCACCCCAGTACAAGGATCTGGGCCTAAATCCATCGTTTTTTTGCACTCCACACCACCCTGGGTTAGACACTGGCTATATGCAAATCAGCTCTGACACTGTGCCTCATGGGAACAGTCCAGTCCGAACTACCAAGCCATGTCTTTCCCAGACCGGAATCAAGCATCCAAGGACCGGTTTCTGGCTATCAGCCTTCATTCAGCCTGGATAGCTTGACTCCAGTGGTGTGGAGAGCCTGGGACTCACGTCTGAGCATACCCAGCCCACTCGGGGTGAAAATTGCAAAAAACTCAGTTGATGGACAGAATGTAGAACAATGTCATACATTCACCCCAGTACAAGGATCTGGGCCTAAATCCATCGTTTTTTTGCACTCCACACCACCCTGGGTTAGACACTGGCTATATGCAAATCAGCTCTGACCCTGTGCCTCATGGGAACAGTCCAGTTCGAACTACCAAGCCATGTCTTTCCCAGACCGGAATCAAGCATCCAAGGACCGGTTTCTGGCTATCAGCCTTCATTCAGCCTGGATAGCTTGACTCCAGTGGTGTGGAGAGCCTGGGACTCACGTCTGAGCATACCCAGCCCACTCGGGGTGAAAATTGCAAAAAACACAGTTGATGGACAGAATGTAGAACAATGTCATACATTCACCCCAGTACAAGGATCTAGGCCTAAATCCATCGTTTTTTTGCACTCCACACCACCCTGGGTTAGACACTGGCTATATGCAAATCAGCTCTGACCCTGTGCCTCATGGGAACAGTCCAGTCCGAACTACCAAGCCATGTCTTTCCCAGACCGGAATCAAGCATCCAAGGACCGGTTTCTGGCTATCAGCCTTCATTCAGCCTGGATAGCTTGACTCCAGTGGTGTGGAGAGCCTGGGACTCACGTCTGAGCATACCCAGCCCACTCGGGGTGAAAATGGCAAAAACCACAGTTGATGGACAGAATGTAGAACAATGTCATACATTCACCCCAGTACAAGGATCTGGGCCTAAATCCATCGGTTTTTTTGCACTCCACACCACCCTGGGTTAGACACTGGCTATATGCAAATCAGCTCTGACCCTGTGCCTCATGGGAACAGTCCAGTCCGAACTACCAAGTCATGTCTTTACCAGACCGGAATCAAGCATCCAAGGACCGGTTTCTGGCTATCAGCCTTCATTCAACCTGGATAGCTTGACTCCAGTGGTGTGGAGAGCCTGGGACTCACGTCTGAGCATACCCAGCCCACTCGGGGTGAAAATTGCAAAAAACACAGTTGATGGACAGAATGTAGAACAATGTCATACATTCACCCCAGTACAAGGATCTGGGCCTAAATCCATCGTTTTTTTGCACTCCACACCATCCTGGGTTAGACACTGGCTATATGCAAATCAGCTCTGACCCTGTGCCTCATGGGAACAGTCCAGTCCGAACTACCAAGCCATGTCTTTCCCAGACCGGAATCAAGCATCCAAGGACCGGTTTCTGGCTATCAGCCTTCATTCAGCCTGGATAGCTTGACTCCAGTGGTGTGGAGAGCCTGGGACTCACGTCTGAGCATACCCAGCCCACTTGGGGTGAAAATTTCAAAAAACACAGTTGATGGACAGAATGTAGAACAATGTCATACATTCACCCCAGTACAAGGATCTGGGCCTAAATCCATCGTATTTTTTGCACTCCACACCACCCTGGGTTAGACACTGGCTATATGCAAATCAGCTCTGACCCTGTGCCTCATGGGAACAGTCCAGTCCGAACTACCAAGCCATGTCTTTCCCAGACCGGAATCAAGCATCCAAGGACCGGTTTCTGGCTATCAGCCTTCATTCAGCCTGGATAGCTTGACTCCAGTGGTGTGGAGAGCCTGGGACTCACGTCTGAGCATACCCAGCCCACTCGGGGTGAAAATTGCAAAAAACACAGTTGATGGACAGAATGTAGAACAATGTCATACATTCACCCCAGTACAAGGATCTGGGCCTAAATCCATCGTTTTTTTGCACTCCACACCACCCTGGGTTAGACACTGGCTATATGCAAATCAGCTCTGACCCTGTGCCTCATGGGAACAGTCCAGTCCGAACTACCAAGCCATGTCTTTCTCAGACCGGAATCAAGAATCCAAGGACCGGTTTCTGGCTATCAGCCTTCATTCAGCCTGGATAGCTTGACTCCAGTGGTGTAGAGAGCCTGGGACTCACGTCTGAGCATACCCAGCCCACTCGGGGTGAAAATTGCAAAAAACACAGTTGATGGACAGAATGTAGAACAATGTCATACATTCACCCCAGTACAAGGATCTGGGCCTAAATCCATCGTTTTTTTGCACTCCACACCACCCTGGGTTAGACACAGGCTATATGCAAATCAGCTCTGACACTGTGCCTCATAGGAACAGTCCAGTCCGAACTACCAAGCCATGTCTTTCCCAGACCGGAATCAAGCATCCAAGGACCGGTTTCAGGCTATCAGCCTTCATTTAGCCTGGATAGCTTGATTCCAGTGGTGTGGAGAGCCTGGGACTCACGTCTGAGCATACCCAGCCCACTCGGGGTGAAAATTGCAAAAAACACAGTTGATGGACAGAATGTAGAACAATGTCATACATTCACCCCAGTACAAGGATCTGGGCCTAAATCCATCGTTTTTTTGCACTCCACACCACCCTGGGTTAGACACTGGCTATATGCAAATCAGCTCTGACCCTGTGCCTCATGGGAACAGTCCAGTCCGAACTACCAAGCCATGTCTTTCCCAGACCGGAATCAAGCATCCAAGGACCGGTTTCTGGCTATCAGCCTTCATTCAGCCTGGATAGCTTGACTCCAGTGGTGTGGAGAGCCTGGGACTCACGTCTGAGCATACCCAGCCCACTCGGGGTGAAAATTGCAAAAAACACAGTTGATGGACAGAATGTAGAACAATGTCATACATTCACCCCAGTACAAGGATCTGGGCCTAAATCCATCGTTTTTTTGCACTCCACACCACCCTGGGTTAGACACTGGCTATATGCAAATCAGCTCTGACTCTGTGCCTCATGGGAACAGTCCAGTCCGAACTACCAAGCCATCTCTTTCCCAGACCGGAATCAAGCATCCAAGGACCGGTTTCTGGCTATCAGCCTTCATTCAGCCTGGATAGCTTGACTCCAGTGGTGTGGAGAGCCTGGGACTCACGTCTGAGCATACCCAGCCCACTCGGGGTGAAAATTGCAAAAAACACAGTTGATGGACAGAATGTAGAACAATGTCATACATTCACCCCAGTACAAGGATCTGGGCCTAAATCCATCATTTTTTTGCACTCCACACCACCCTGGGTTAGACACTGGCTATATGCAAATCAGCTCTGACCCTGTGCCTCATGGGAACAGTCCAGTCCGAACTACCAAGCCATGTCTTTCCCAGACCGGAATCAAGCATCCAAGGACCGGTTTCTGGCTATCAGCCTTCATTCAGCCCGGATAGCTTGACTCCAGTGGTGTGGAGAGCCTGGGACTCACGTCTGAGCATACCCAGCCCACTCGGGGTGAAAATTGCAAAAAACACAGTTGATGGACAGAATGTAGAACAATGTCATACATTCACCCCAGTACAAGGATCTGGGCCTAAATCCATCGGTTTTTTTCACTCCACACCACCCTGGGTTAGACACTGGCTATATGCAAATCAGCTCTGACCCTGTGCCTCATGGGAACAGTCCAGTCCGAACTACCAAGCCATGTCTTTCCCAGACCAGAATCAAGCATCCAAGGACCGGTTTCTGGCTATCAGCCTTCATTCAGCCTGGATAGCTTGACTCCAGTGGTGTGGAGAGCCTGGGACTCACGTCTGAGCATACCCAGCCCACTCGGGGTGAAAATTGCAAAAAACACAGTTGATGGACAGAATGTAGAACAATGTCATACATTCACCCCAGTACAAGGATCTGGGCCTAAATCCATCGTTTTTTTGCACTCTACACCACCCTGGGTTAGACACTGGCTATATGCAAATCAGCTCTGACCCTGTGCCTCATGGGAACAGTCCAGTCCGAACTACCAAGCCATGTCTTTCCCAGACCGGAATCAAGCATCCAAGGACCGGTTTCTGGCTATCAGCCTTCATTCAGCCTGGATAGCTTGACTCCAGTGGTGTGGAGAGCCTGGGACTCACGTCTGAGCATACCCAGCCCACTCGGGGTGAAAATTGCAAAAAACACAGTTGATGGACAGAATGTAGAACAATGTCATACATTCACCCCAGTACAAGGATCTGGGCCTAAATCCATCGTTTTTTTGCACTCCACACCACCCTGGGTTAGACACTGGCTATATGCAAATCAGCTCTGACCCTGTGCCTCATGGGAACAGTCCAGTCCGAACTACCAAGCCATGTCTTTCCCAGACCGGAATCAAGCATCCAAGGACCGGTTTCTGGCTATCAGCCTTCATTCAGCCTGGATAGCTTGACTCCAGTGGTGTGGAGAGCCTGGGACTCACGTCTGAGCATACCCAGCCCACTCGGGGTGAAAATTGCAAAAAACACAGTTGATGGACAGAATGTAGAACAATGTCATACATTCACCCCAGTACAAGGATCTGGGCCTAAATCCATCGTTTTTTTGCACTCCACACCACCCTGGGTTAGACACTGGCTATATGCAAATCAGCTCTGACCCTGTGCCTCATGGGAACAGTCCAGTCCGAACTACCAAGCCATATCTTTCCCAGACCGGAATCAAGCATCCAAGGACCGGTTTCTGGCTATCAGCCTTCATTCAGCCTGGATAGCTTGACTCCAGTGGTGTGGAGAGCCTGGGACTCACGTCTGAGCATACCCAGCCCACTCGGGGTGAAAATTGCAAAAAACACAGTTGATGGACAGAATGTAGAACAATGTCATACATTCACCCCAGTACAAGGATCTGGGCCTAAATCCATCGTTTTTTTGCACTCCACACCACCCTGGGTTAGACACTGGCTATATGCAAATCAGCTCTGACCCTGTGCCTCATGGGAACAGTCCAGTCCGAACTACCAAGCCATGTCTTTCCCAGACCGGAATCAAGCATCCAAGGACCGGTTTCTGGCTATCAGCCTTCATTCAGCCTGGATAGCTTGACTCCAGTGGTGTGGAGAGCCTGGGACTCACGTCTGAGCATACCCAGCCCACTCGGGGTGAAAATTGCAAAAAACACAGTTGATGGACAGAATGTAGAACAATGTCATACATTCACCCCAGTACAAGGATCTGGGCCTAAATCCATCGTTTTTTTGCACTCCACACCACCCTGGGTTAGACACTGGCTATATGCAAATCAGCTCTGACCCTGTGCCTCATGGGAACAGTCCATTCCGAACTACCAAGCCATGTCTTTCCCAGACCGGAATCAAGCATCCAAGGACCGGTTTCTGGCTATCAGCCTTCATTCAGCCTGGATAGCTTGACTCCAGTGGTGTGGAGAGCCTGGGACTCACGTCTGAGCATACCCAGCCCACTCGGGGTGAAAATTGCAAAAAACACAGTTGATGGACAGAATGTAGAACAATGTCATACATTCACCCCAGTACAAGGATCTGGGCCTAAATCCATCATTTTTTTGCACTCCACACCACCCTGGGTTAGACACTGGCTATATGCAAATCAGCTCTGACCCTGTGCCTCATGGGAACAGTCCAGTCCGAACTACCAAGCCATGTCTTTCCCAGACCGGAATCAAGCATCCAAGGACCGGTTTCTGGCTATCAGCCTTCATTCAGCCTGGATAGCTTGACTCCAGTGGTGTTGAGAGCCTGGGACTCACGTCTGAGCATACCCAGCCCACTTGGGGTGAAAATTGCAAAAAACACAGTTGATGGACAGAATGTAGAACAATGTCATACATTCACCCCAGTACAAGGATCTGGGCCTAAATCCATCGTTTTTTTGCACTCCACACCACCCTGGGTTAGACACTGGCTATATGCAAATCAGCTCTGACCCTGTGCCTCATGGGAACAGTCCAGTCCGAACTACCAAGCCATGTCTTTCCCAGACCGGAATCAAGCATCCAAGGACCGGTTTCTGGCTATCAGCCTTCATTCAGCCTGGATAGCTTGACTCCAGTGGTGTGGAGAGCCTGGGACTCACGTCTGAGCATACCCAACTCACTTGGGGTGAAAATTGCAAAAAACACAGTTGATGGACAGAATGTAGAACAATGTCATACATTCACCCCAGTACAAGGATCTGGGCCTAAATCCATCGTATTTTTTGCACTCCACACCACCCTGGGTTAGACAAAGGCTATATGCAAATCAGCTCTGACCCTGTGCCTCATGGGAACAGTCCAGTCCGAACTACCAAGCCATGTCTTTCCCAGACCGGAATCAAGCATCCAAGGACCGGTTTCTGGCTATCAGCCTTCATTCAGCCTGGATAGCTTGACTCCAGTGGTGTGGAGAGCCTGGGACTCACGTCTGAGCATACCCAGCCCACTCGGGGTGAAAATTGCAAAAAACACAGTTGATGGACAGAATGTAGAACAATGTCATACATTCACCCCAGTACAAGGATCTGGACCTAAATCCATCGTTTTTTTGCACTCCACACCACCCTGGGTTAGACACTGGCTATATGCAAATCAGCTCTGACCCTGTGCCTCATGGGAACAGTCCAGTCCGAACTACCAAGCCATGTCTTTCCCAGACCGGAATCAAGCATCCAAGGACCGGTTTCTGGCTATCAGCCTTCATTCAGCCTGGATAGCTTGACTCCAGTGGTGTGGAGAGCCTGGGACTCACGTCTGAGCATACCCAGCCCACTCGGGGTGAAAATTGCAAAAAACACAGTTGATGGACAGAATGTAGAACAATGTCATACATTCACCCCAGTACAAGGATCTGGGCCTAAATCCATCGTTTTTTTGCACTCCACACCACCCTGGGTTAGACACTGGCTATATGCAAATCAGCTCTGACCCTGTGCCTCATGGGAACAGTCCAGTCCGAACTACCAAGCCATGTCTTTCCCAGACCGGAATCAAGCATCCAAGGACAGGTTTCTGGCTATCAGCCTTCATTCAGCCTGGATAGCTTGACTCCAGTGGTGTGGAGAGCCTGGGACTCACGTCTGAGCATACCCAGCCCACTGGGGTGAAAATTGCAAAAAACACAGTTGATGGACAGAATGTAGAACAATGTCATACATTCACCCCAGTACAAGGATCTGGTCCTAAATCCATCGTTTTTTTGCACTCCACACCACCCTGGGTTAGACACTGGCTATATGCAAATCAGCTCTGACCCTGTGCCTCATGGGAACAGTCCATTCCGAACTACCAAGCCATGTCTTTCCCAGACCGGAATCAAGCATCCAAGGACCAGTTTCTGGCTATCAGCCTTCATTCAGCCTGGATAGCTTGACTCCAGTGGTGTGGAGAGCCTGGGACTCACGTCTGAGCATACCCAGCCCACTCGGGGTGAAAATTGCAAAAAACACAGTTGATGGACAGAATGTAGAACAATGTCATACATTCACCCCAGTACAAGGATCTGGGCCTAAATCCATCGTTTTTTTGCACTCCACACCACCCTGGGTTAGACACTGGCTATATGCAAATCAGCTCTGACCCTGTGCCTCATGGGAACAGTCCAGTCCGAACTACCAAGCCATGTCTTTCCCAGACCGGAATCAAGCATCCAAGGACCGGTTTCTGGCTATCAGCCTTCATTCAGCCTGGATAGCTTGACTCCAGTGGTGTGTTGAGAGCCTGGGACTCACGTCTGAGCATACCCAGCCCACTTGGGGTGAAAATTGCAAAAAACACAGTTGATGGACAGAATGTAGAACAATGTCATACATTCACCCCAGTACAAGGATCTGGGCCTAAATCCATCGTTTTTTTGCACTCCACACCACCCTGGGGTAGACACTGGCTATATGCAAATCAGCTCTGACCCTGTGCCTCATGGGAACAGTCCAGTCCGAACTACCAAGCCATGTCTTTCCCAGACCGGAATCAAGCATCCAAGGACCGGTTTCTGGCTATCAGCCTTCATTCAGCCTGGATAGCTTGACTCCAGTGGTGTGGAGAGCCTGGGACTCACGTCTGAGCATACCCAACTCACTTGGGGTGAAAATTTCAAAAAACACAGTTGATGGACAGAATGTAGAACAATGTCATACATTCACCCCAGTACAAGGATCTGGGCCTAAATCCATCGTATTTTTTGCACTCCACACCACCCTGGGTTAGACACTGGCTATATGCAAATCAGCTCTGACCCTGTGCCTCATGGGAACAGTCCAGTCCGAACTACCAAGCCATGTCTTTCCCAGACCGGAATCAAGCATCCAAGGACCGGTTTCTGGCTATCAGCCTTCATTCAGCCTGGATAGCTTGACTCCAGTGGTGTGGAGAGCCTGGGACTCACGTCTGAGCATACCCAGCCCACTCGGGGTGAAAATTGCAAAAAACACAGTTGATGGACAGAATGTAGAACAATGTCATACATTCACCCCAGTACAAGTATCTGGACCTAAATCCATCGTTTTTTTGCACTCCACACCACCCTGGGTTAGACACTGGCTATATGCAAATCAGCTCTGACCCTGTGCCTCATGGGAACAGTCCAGTCCGAACTACCAAGCCATGTCTTTCTCAGACCGGAATCAAGAATCCAAGGACCGGTTTCTGGCTATCAGCCTTCATTCAGCCTGGATAGCTTGACTCCAGTGGTGTGGAGAGCCTGGGACTCACGTCTGAGCATACCCAGCCCACTCGGGGTGAAAATTGCAAAAAACACAGTTGATGGACAGAATGTAGAACAATGTCATACATTCACCCCAGTACAAGGATCTGGGCCTAAATCCATCGTTTTTTTGCACTCCACACCACCCTGGGTTAGACACTGGCTATATGCAAATCAGCTCTGACACTGTGCCTCATAGGAACAGTCCAGTCCGAACTACCAAGCCATGTCTTTCCCAGACCGGAATCAAGCATCCAAGGACCGGTTTCTGGCTATCAGCCTTCATTCAGCCTGGATAGCTTGATTCCAGTGGTGTGGAGAGCCTGGGACTCACGTCTGAGCATACCCAGCCCACTCGGGGTGAAAATTGCAAAAAACACAGTTGATGGACAGAATGTAGAACAATGTCATACATTCACCCCAGTACAAGGATCTGGGCCTAAATCCATCGTTTTTTTGCACTCCACACCACCCTGGGTTAGACACTGGCTATATGCAAATCAGCTCTGACCCTGTGCCTCATGGGAACAGTCCAGTCCGAACTACCAAGCCATGTCTTTCCCAGACCGGAATCAAGCATCCAAGGACCGGTTTCTGGCTATCAGCCTTCATTCAGCCTGGATAGCTTGACTCCAGTGGTGTGGAGAGCCTGGGACTCACGTCTGAGCATACCCAGCCCACTCGGGGTGAAAATTGCAAAAAACACAGTTGATGGACAGAATGTAGAACAATGTCATACATTCACCCCAGTACAAGGATCTGGGCCTAAATCCATCGTTTTTTTGCACTCCACACCACCCTGGGTTAGACACTGGCTATATGCAAATCAGTTCTGACCCTGTGCCTCATGGGAACAGTCCAGTCCGAACTACCAAGCCATGTCTTTCTCAGACCGGAATCCAGAATCCAAGGACCGGTTTCTGGCTATCAGCCTTCATTCAGCCTGGATAGCTTGACTCCAGTGGTGTGGAGAGCCTGGGACTCACGTCTGAGCATACCCAGCCCACTCGGGGTGAAAATTGCAAAAAACACAGTTGATGGACAGAATGTAGAACAATGTCATACATTCACCCCAGTACAAGGATCTGGGCCTAAATCCATCGTTTTTTTGCACTCCACACCACCCTGGGTTAGACACTGGCTATATGCAAATCAGCTCTGACACTGTGCCTCATAGGAACAGTCCAGTCCGAACTACCAAGCCATGTCTTTCCCAGACCGGAATCAAGCATCCAAGGACCGGTTTCTGGCTATCAGCCTTCATTCAGCCTGGATAGCTTGATTCCAGTGGTGTGGAGAGCCTGGGACTCACGTCTGAGCATACCCAGCCCACTCGGGGTGAAAATTGCAAAAAACACAGTTGATGGACAGAATGTAGAACAATGTCATACATTCACCCCAGTACAAGGATCTGGGCCTAAATCCATCGTTTTTTTGCACTCCACACCACCCTGGGTTAGACACTGGCTATATGCAAATCAGCTCTGACCCTGTGCCTCATGGGAACAGTCCAGTCCGAACTACCAAGCCATGTCTTTCCCAGACCGGAATCAAGCATCCAAGGACCGGTTTCTGGCTATCAGCCTTCATTCAGCCTGGATAGCTTGACTCCAGTGGTGTGGAGAGCCTGGGACTCACGTCTGAGCATACCCAGCCCACTCGGGGTGAAAATTGCAAAAAACACAGTTGATGGACAGAATGTAGAACAATGTCATACATTCACCCCAGTACAAGGATCTGGGCCTAAATCCATCGTTTTTTTGCACTCCACACCACCCTGGGTTAGACACTGGCTATATGCAAATCAGCTCTGACCCTGTGCCTCATGGGAACAGTCCAGTCCGAACTACCAAGCCATGTCTTTCCCAGACCGGACTCAAGCATCCAAGGACCGGTTTCTGGCTATCAGCCTTCATTCAGCCTGGATAGCTTGACTCCAGTGGTGTGGAGAGCCTGGGACTCACGTCTGAGCATACCCAGCCCACTCGGGGTGAAAATTGCAAAAAACACAGTTGATGGACAGAATGTAGAACAATGTCATACATTCACCCCAGTACAAGGATCTGGGCCTAAATCCATCGTTTTTTTGCACTCCACACCACCCTGGGTTAGACACTGGCTATATGCAAATCAGCTCTGACCCTGTGCCTCATGGGAACAGTCCAGTCCGAACTACCAAGCCATGTCTTTCCCAGACCAGAATCAAGCATCCAAGGACCGGTTTCTGGCTATCAGCCTTCATTCAGCCTGGATAGCTTGACTCCAGTGGTGTGGAGAGCCTGGGACTCACGTCTGAGCATACCCAGCCCACTCGGGGTGAAAATTGCAAAAAACACAGTTGATGGACAGAATGTAGAACAATGTCATACATTCACCCCAGTACAAGGATCTGGGCCTAAATCCATCGTTTTTTTGCACTCCACACCACCCTGGGTTAGACACTGGCTATATGCAAATCAGCTCTGACCCTGTGCCTCATGGGAACAGTCCAGTCCGAACTACCAAGCCATGTCTTTCCCAGACCGGAATCAAGCATCCAAGGACCGGTTTCTGGCTATCAGCCTTCATTCAGCCTGGATAGCTTGACTCCAGTGGTGTGGAGAGCCTGGGACTCACGTCTGATCATACCCAGCCCACTCGGGGTGAAAATTGCAAAAAACACAGTTGATGGACAGAATGTAGAACAATGTCATACATTCACCCCAGTACAAGGATCTGGGCCTAAATCCATCGTTTTTTTGCACTCCACACCACCCTGGGTTAGACACTGGCTATATGCAAATCAGCTCTGACCCTGTGCCTCATGGGAACAGTCCAGTCCGAACTACCAAGCCATGTCTTTCTCAGACCGGAATCAAGAATCCAAGGACCGGTTTCTGGCTATCAGCCTTCATTCAGCCTGGATAGCTTGACTCCAGTGGTGTGGAGAGCCTGGGACTCACGTCTGAGCATACCCAGCCCACTCGGGGTGAAAATTGCAAAAAACACAGTTGATGGACAGAATGTAGAACAATGTCATACATTCACCCCAGTACAAGGATCTGGGCCTAAATCCATCGTTTTTTTGCACTCCACACCACCCTGGGTTAGACACTGGCTATATGCAAATCAGCTCTGACACTGTGCCTCATAGGAACAGTCCAGTCCGAACTACCAAGCCATGTCTTTCCCAGACCGGAATCAAGCATCCAAGGACCGGTTTCTGGCTATCAGCCTTCATTCAGCCTGGATAGCTTGATTCCAGTGGTGTGGAGAGCCTGGGACTCACGTCTGAGCATACCCAGCCCACTCGGGGTGAAAATTGCAAAAAACACAGTTGATGGACAGAATGTAGAACAATGTCATACATTCACCCCAGTACAAGGATCTGGGCCTAAATCCATCGTTTTTTTGCACTCCACACCACCCTGGGTTAGACACTGGCTATATGCAAATCAGCTCTGACCCTGTGCCTCATGGGAACAGTCCAGTCCGAACTACCAAGCCATGTCTTTCCCAGACCGGAATCAAGCATCCAAGGACCGGTTTCTGGCTATCAGCCTTCATTCAGCCTGGATAGCTTGACTCCAGTGGTGTGGAGAGCCTGGGACTCACGTCTGAGCATACCCAGCCCACTCGGGGTGAAAATTGCAAAAAACACAGTTGATGGACAGAATGTAGAACAATGTCATACATTCACCCCAGTACAAGGATCTGGGCCTAAATCCATCGTTTTTTTGCACTCCACACCACCCTGGGTTAGACACTGGCTATATGCAAATCAGCTCTGACCCTGTGCCTCATGGGAACAGTCCAGTCCGAACTACCAAGCCATGTCTTTCCCAGACCGGAATCAAGCATCCAAGGACCGGTTTCTGGCTATCAGCCTTCATTCAGCCTGGATAGCTTGACTCCAGTGGTGTGGAGAGCCTGGGACTCACGTCTGAGCATACCCAGCCCACTCGGGGTGAAAATTGCAAAAAACACAGTTGATGGACAGAATGTAGAACAATGTCATACATTCACCCCAGTACAAGGATCTGGGCCTAAATCCATCGTTTTTTTGCACTCCACACCACCCTCGGTTAGACACTGGCTATATGCAAATCAGCTCTGACCCTGTGCCTCATGGGAACAGTCCAGTCCGAACTACCAAGCCATGTCTTTCCCAGACCGGAATCAAGCATCCAAGGACCGGTTTCTGGCTATCAGCCTTCATTCAGCCTGGATAGCTTGACTCCAGTGGTGTGGAGAGCCTGGGACTCACGTCTGAGCATACCCAGCCCACTCGGGGTGAAAATTGCAAAAAACAGAGTTGATGGACAGAATGTAGAACAATGTCATACATTCACCCCAGTACAAGGATCTGGGCCTAAATCCATCGTTTTTTTGCACTCCACACCACCCTGGGTTAGACACTGGCTATATGCAAATCAGCTCTGACCCTGTGCCTCATGGGAACAGTCCAGTCCGAACTACCAAGCCATGTCTTTCCCAGACCAGAATCAAGCATCCAAAGACCGGTTTCTGGCTATCAGCCTTCATTCAGCCTGGATAGCTTGACTCCAGTGGTGTGGAGAACCTGGGACTCACGTCTGAGCATACCCAGCCCACTTGGGGTGAAAATTGCAAAAAACACAGTTGATGGACAGAATGTAGAACAATGTCATACATTCAACCCAGTACAAGGATCTGGGCCTAAATCCATCGTATTTTTTGCACTCCACACCACCCTGGGTTAGACACTGGCTATATGCAAATCAGCTCTGACCCTGTGCCTCATGGGAACAGTCCAGTCCGAACTACCAAGCCATGTCTTTCCCAGACCGGAATCAAGCATCCAAGGACCGGTTTCTGGCTATCAGCCTTCATTCAGCCTGGATAGCTTGACTCCAGTGGTGTGGAGAGCCTGGGACTCACGTCTGAGCATACCCAGCCCACTCGGGGTGAAAATTGCAAAAAACACAGTTGATGGACAGAATGTAGAACAATGTCATACATTCACCCCAGTACAAGGATCTGGGCCTAAATCCATCATTTTTTTGCACTCCACACCACCCTGGGTTAGACACTGGCTATATGCAAATCAGCTCTGACCCTGTGCCTCATGGGAACAGTCCAGTCCGAACTACCAAGCCATGTCTTTCTCAGACCGGAATCAAGAATCCAAGGACCGGTTTCTGGCTATCAGCCTTCTTTCAGCCTGGATAGCTTGACTCCAGTGGTGTGGAGAGCCTGGGACTCACGTCTGAGCATACCCAGCCCACTCGGGGTGAAAATTGCAAAAAACACAGTTGATGGACAGAATGTAGAACAATGTCATACATTCACCCCAGTACAAGGATCTGGGCCTTAATCCATCGTTTTCTTGCACTCCACACCACCCTGGGTTAGACACTGGCTATATGCAAATTAGCTCTGACACTGTGCCTCATGGGAACAGTCCAGTCCGAACTACCAAGCCATGTCTTTCCCAGACCGGAATCAAGCATCCAAGGACCGGTTTCTGGCTATCAGCCTTCATTCAGCCTGGATAGCTTGACTCCAGTGGTGTGGAGAGCCTGGGACTCACGTCTGAGCATACCCAGCCCACTCGGGGTGAAAATTGCAAAAAACACAGTTGATGGACAGAATGTAGAACAATGTCATACATTCACCCCAGTACAAGGATCTGGGCCTAAATCCATCGTTTTTTTGCACTCCACACCACCCTGGGTTAGACACTGGCTATATGCAAATCAGCTCTGACCCTGTGCCTCATGGGAACAGTCCAGTCCGAACTACCAAGCCATGTCTTTCCCAGACCGGAATCAAGCATCCAAGGACCGGTTTCTGGCTATCAGCCTTCATTCAGCCTGGATAGCTTGACTCCAGTGGTGTGGAGAGCCTGGGACTCACGTCTGAGCATACCCAGCCCACTCGGGGTGAAAATTGCAAAAAACACAGTTGATGGACAGAATGTAGAACAATGTCATACATTCACCCCAGTACAAGGATCTGGGCCTAAATCCATCGTTTTTTTGCACTCCACACCACCCTGGGTTAGACACTGGCTATATGCAAATCAGCTCTGACCCTGTGCCTCATGGGAACAGTCCAGTCCGAACTACCAAGCCATGTCTTTCCCACCCCGGAATCAAGCATCCAAGGACCGGTTTCTGGCTATCAGCCTTCATTCAGCCTGGATAGCTGGACTCCAGTGGTGTGGAGAGCCTGGGACTCACGTCTGAGCATACCCAGCCCACTCGGGGTGAAAATTGCAAAAAACACAGTTGATGGACAGAATGTAGAACAATGTCATACATTCACCCCAGTACAAGGATCTGGGCCTAAATCCATCGTTTGTTTTGCACTCCACACCACCCTGGGTTAGACACTGGCTATATGCAAATCAGCTCTGACCCTGTGCCTCATGGGAACAGTCCAGTCCGAACTACCAAGTCATGTCTTTCCCAGACCGGAATCAAGCATCCAAGGACCGGTTTCTGGCTATCAGCCTTCATTCAACCTGGATAGCTTGACTCCAGTGGTGTGGAGAGCCTGGCACTCACGTCTGAGCATCAACATTCTGTCCATCAACTGTGTTTTTTGCAATTTTCACCCCGAGTGGTCTGGGTATGCTCAGACGTGAGTCCCAGGCTCTCCACACCACTGAAGTCAAGCTATCCAGGCTGATGTAGGCTGATAGCCAGAAACCGGTCCTTGGATGCTTGATTCCGGTCTGGGAAAGACATGGCTTGGTAGTTCGGACTGGACTGTTCCCATGAGGCACAGGGTCAGAGCTGATTTGCATATAGCCAGTGTCTAACCCAGGGTGGTGTGGAGTGCAAAAAAACGATGGATTGAGGCCCAGATCCTTGTACTGGGGTGAATGTATGACATTGTTCTACATTCTGTCCATCAACTGTGTTTTTTGAAATTTTCACCCCGAGTGGGCTGGGTATGCTGAGACGTGAGTCCCAGGCTCTCCACACCACTGGAGTCAAGCTATCCAGGCTGATGAAGGCTGATAGCCAGAAACCGGTCCTTGGATGCTTGATTCCGGTCTGGGAAAGACATGGCTTGGTAGTTCGGACTGGACTGTTCCCATGAGGCACAGGGTCAGAGCAGATTTGCATATAGCCAGTGTCTAACCCAGGGTGGTGTGGAGTGCAAAAAAACGATGGATTGAGGCCCAGATCCTTGTACTGGGGTGAATGTATGACATTGTTCTACATTCTGTCCATCAACTGTGTTTTTTGCAATTTTCACCCCGAGTGGGCTGGGTATGCTCAGACGTGAGTCTCAGGCTCTCCACACCACTGGAGTCAAGCTATCCAGGCTGATGAAGGCTGATAGCCAGAAACCGGTCCTTGGATGCTTGATTCCGGTCTGGGAAAGACATGGCTTGGTAGTTCAGACTGGACTGTTCCCATGAGGCACAGGGTCAGACCTGATTTGCATATAGCCAGTGTCTAACCCAGGGTGGTGTGGAGTGCAAAAAAACGATGGATTGAGGCCCAGATCCTTGTACTGGGGTGAATGTATGACATTGTTCTACATTCTGTCCATTAACTGTGTTTTTTGCAATTTTCACCCTGAGTGGGCTGGGTATGCTCAGACGTGAGTCCCAGGCTCTCCACACCACTTGAGTCAAGCTATCCAGGCTGATGAAGGCTGATAGCCAGAAACCGGTCCTTGGATGCTTGATCCCGGTCTGGGAAAGACATGGCGTGGTAGTTCGGACTGGACTGTTCCCATGAGGCACAGGGTCAGAGCTGATTTGCATATAGCCAGTGTCTAACCCATGGCGGTGTGGAGTGCAAAAAAACGATGGATTGAGGCCCAGATCCTTGTACTGGGGTGAATGTATGACATTGTTCTACATTCTGTCCATCAACTGTGTTTTTTGCAATTTTCACCCCGAGTGGGCTGGGTATGCTCAGACGTGAGTCCCAGGCTCTCCACACCACTGGAGTCAAGCTATCCAGGCTGATGAAGGCTGATAGCCAGAAACCGGTCCTTGGATGCTTGATTCCGGTCTGGGAAAGACATGGCTTGGTAGTTCGGACTGGACTGTTCCCATGAGGCACAGGGTCAGAGCTGATTTGCATATAGCCAGTGTCTAACCCAGGGTGGTGTGGAGTGCAAAAAACGATGGATTGAGGCCCAGATCCTTGTACTGGGGTGAATGTATGACATTGTTCTACATTCTGTCCATCAACTGTGTTTTTTGCAATTTTCACCCCGAGTGGGCTGGGTATGCTCAGACGTGAGTCCCAGGCTCTCCACACCACTGGAGTCAAGCTATCCAGGCTGATGAAGGCTGATAGCCAGAAACCGGTCCTTGGATGCTTGATTCCGGTCTGGGAAAGACATGGCTTGGTAGTTCGGACTGGACTGTTCCCATGAGGCACAGGGTCAGAGCTGATTTGCATATAGCCAGTGTCTAACCCAGGGTGGTGTGGAGTGCAAAAAAATGATGGATTGAGGCCCAGATCCTTGTACTGGGGTGAATGTATGACATTGTTCTACATTCTGTCCATCAACTGTGTTTTTTGCAATTTTCACCCCGAGTGGGCTGGGTATGCTCAGACGTGAGTCCCAGGCTCTCCACACCACTGGAGTCAAGCTATCCAGGCTGATGAAGGCTGATAGCCAGAAACCGGTCCTTGGATGCTTGATTCCGGTCTGGGAAAGACATGGCTTGGTAGTTCGGACTGGACTGTTCCCATGAGGCACAGGGTCAGAGCTGATTTGCATATAGCCAGTGTCTAACCCAGGGTGGTGTGGAGTGCAAAAAACGATGGATTGAGGCCCAGATCCTTGTACTGGGGTGAATGTATGACATTGTTCTACATTCTGTCCATCAACTGTGTTTTTTGCAATTTTCACCCCGAGTGGGCTGGGTATGCTCAGACGTTAGTCCCAGGCTCTCCACACCACTGGAGTCAAGCTATCCAGGCTGATGAAGGCTGATAGCCAGAAACCGGTCCTTGGATGCTTGATTCCGGTCTGGGAAAGACATGGCTTGGTTGTTCGGACTGGACTGTTCCCATGAGGCACAGGGTCAGAGGTGATTTGCATATAGCCAGTGTCTAACCCAGGGTGGTGTGGAGTGCAAAAAAACGATGGATTGAGGCCCAGATCCTTGTACTGGGATGAATGTATGACATTGTTCTACATTCTGTCCATCAACTGTGTTTTTTGCAATTTTCACCCCGAGTGGGCTGGGTATGCTCAGACATGAGTCCCAGGCTCTCCACACCACTGGAGTCAAGCTATCCAGGCTGATGAAGGCTGATAGCCAGAAACCGGTCCTTGGATGCTTGATTCCGGTCTGGGAAAGACATGGCTTGGTAGTTCGGACTGGACTATTCCCATGAGGCACAGGGTCAGAGCTGATTTGCATATAGCCAGTGTCTAACCCAGGGTGGTGTGGAGTGCAAATAAACGATGGATTGAGGCCCAGATCCTTGTACTGGGGTGAATGTATGACATTGTTCTACATTCTGTCCATCAACTGTGTTTTTTTGCAATTTTCACCCCGAGTGGGCTGGGTATGCTCAGACGTGAGTCCCAGGCTCTCCACACCACTGGAGTCAAGCTATCCAGGCTGATGAAGGCTGATAGCCAGAAACCGGTCCTTGGATGCTTGATTCCGGTCTGGGAAAGACATGGCTTGGTAGTTCGGACTGGACTGTTCCCATGAGGCACAGGGTCAGAGCTGATTTGCATATAGCCAGTGTCTAACCCAGGGTGGTGTGGAGTGCAAAAAAACGATGGATTGCGGCCCAGATCCTTGTACTGGGGTGAATGTATGACATTGTTCTACATTCTGTCCATCAACTGTGTTTTTTGCAATTTTCACCCCGAGTGGGCTGGGTATGCTCAGACGTGAATCCCAGGCTCTCCACACCACTGGAGTCAAGCTATCCAGGCTGATGAAGGCTGATAGCCAGAAACCGGTCCTTGGATGCTTGATTCCGGTCTGGGAAAGACATGGCTTGGTAGTTCGGACTGGACTGTTCCCATGAGGCACAGGGTCAGAGCTGATTTGCATATAGCCAGTGTCTAACCCACGGTGGTGTGGAGTGAAAAAAAACGATGGATTGAGGCCCAGATCCTTGTACTGGGGTGAATGTATGACATTGTTCTACATTCTGTCCATCAACTGTGTTTTTTGCAATTTTCACCCCGAGTGGGCTGGGTATGCTCAGACGTGAGTCCCAGGCTCTCCACACCACTGGAGTCAAGCTATCCAGGCTGATGAAGGCTGATAGCCAGAAACCGGTCCTTGGATGCTTGATTCCGGTCTGGGAAAGACATGGCTTGGTAGTTCGGACTGGACTGTTCCCATGAGGCACAGGGTCAGAGCTGATTTGCATATAGCCAGTGTCTAACCCAGGGTGGTGTGGAGTGCAAAAAACGATGGATTGAGGCCCAGATCCTTGTACTGGGGTGAATGTATGACATTGTTCTACATTCTGTCCATCAACTGTGTTTTTTGCAATTTTCACCCCGAGTGGGCTGGGTATGCTCAGACGTGAGTCCCAGGCTCTCCACACCACTGGAGTCAAGCTATCCAGGCTGATGAAGGCTGATAGCCAGAAACCGGTCCTTGGATGCTTGATTCCGGTCTGGGAAAGACATGGCTTGGTTGTTCGGACTGGACTGTTCCCATGAGGCACAGGGTCAGAGGTGATTTGCATATAGCCAGTGTCTAACCCAGGGTGGTGTGGAGTGCAAAGAAACGATGGATTGAGGCCCAGATCCTTGTACTGGGGTGAATGTATGACATTGTTCTACATTCTGTCCATCAACTGTGTTTTTTGCAATTTTCACCCCGAGTGGGCTGGGTATGCTCAGACATGAGTCCCAGGCTCTCCACACCACTGGAGTCAAGCTATCCAGGCTGATGAAGGCTGATAGCCAGAAACCGGTCCTTGGATGCTTGATTCCGGTCTGGGAAAGACATGGCTTGGTAGTTCGGACTGGACTGTTCCCATGAGGCACAGGGTCAGAGCTGATTTGCATATAGCCAGTGTCTAACCCAGGGTGGTGTGGAGTGCAAATAAACGATGGATTGAGGCCCAGATCCTTGTACTGGGGTGAATGTATGACATTGTTCTACATTCTGTCCATCAACTGTGTTTGTTTGCAATTTTCACCCCGAGTGGGCTGGGTATGCTAAGACGTGAGTCCCAGGCTCTCCACACCACTGGAGTCAAGCTATCCAGGCTGATGAAGGCTGATAGCCAGAAACTGGTCCTTGGATGCTTGATTCCGGTCTGGGAAAGACATGGCTTGGTAGTTCGGACTGGACTGTTTCCATGAGGCACAGGGTCAGAGCTGATTTGCATATAGCCAGTGTCTAACCCAGGGTGGTGTTGAGTACAAAAAAACGATGGATTGCGGCCCAGATCCTTGTACTGGGGTGAATGTATGACATTGTTCTACATTCTGTCCATCAACTGTGTTTTTTGCAATTTTCACCCCGAGTGGGCTGGGTATGCTCAGATGTGAGTCCCAGGCTCTCCACACCACTGGAGTCAAGCTATCCAGGCTGATGAAGGCTGATAGCCAGAAACCGGTCCTTGGATGCTTGATTCCGGTCTGGGAAAGACATGGCTTGGTAGTTCGGACTGGACTGTTCCCATGAGGCACAGAGTCAGAGCTGATTTGCATATAGCCAGTGTCTAACCCAGGGTGGTGTGGAGTGCGAAAAAACGATGGATTGAGGCCCTTATCCTTGTACTGTGGTGAATGTATGACATTGTTCTACATTCTGTCCATCAACTGTGTTTTTTGCAATTTTCACCCCGAGTGGGCTGGGTATGCTCAGACGTGAGTCCCAGGCTCTCCACACCACTGGAGTCAAGCTATCCAGGCTGATGAAGGCTGATAGCCAGAAACCGGTCCTTGGATGCTTGATTCCGTCTGGGAAAGACATGGCTTGGTAGTTCGGACTGGACTGTTCCCATGAGGCACAGGGTCAGAGCTGATTTGCATATAGCCAGTGTCTAACCCAGGGTGGTGTGGAATGCAAAAAAACGATGGATTGAGGCCCAGATCCTTGTACTGGGGTGAATGTATGACATTGTTCTACATTCTGTCCATCAACTGTGTTTTTTGCAATTTTCACCCCGAGTGGGCTGGGTATGCTCAGACGTGAGTCCCAGGCTCTCCACACCACTGGAGTCAAGCTATCCAGGCTGAATGAAGGCTGATAGCCAGAAACCGGTCCTTGGATGCTTGGTTCCGGTCTGGGAAAGACATGGCTTGGTAGTTCGGACTGGACTGTTCCCATGAGGCACAGGGTCAGAGCTGATTTGCATATAGCCAGTGTCTAACCCAGGGTGGTGTGGAGTGCAAAAAAACGATGGATTTAGGCCCAGATCCTTGTACTGGGGTGAATGTATGACATTGTTCTACATTCTGTCCATCAACTGTGTTTTTTTGCAATTTTCACCCCGAGTGGGCTGGGTATGCTGAGACGTGAGTCCCAGGCTCTCCACACCACTGGAGTCAAGCTATCCAGGCTGATGAAGGCTGATAGCCAGAAACCGGTCCTTGGATGCTTGATTCCGGTCTGGGAAAGACATGGCTTGGTAGTTCGGACTGGACTGTTCCCATGAGGCACAGGGTCAGAGCTGATTTGCATATAGCCAGTGTCTAACCCGGGGTGGTGTGGAGTGCAAAAAAACGATGGATTGCGGCCCAGATCCTTGTACTGGGGTGAATGGTTGACATTGTTCTACATTCTGTCCATCAACTGTGTTTTTTGCAATTTTCACCCCGAGTGGGCTGGGTATGCTCAGATGTGAGTCCCAGGCTCTCCACACCACTGGAGTCAAGCTATCCAGGCTGATGAAGGCTGATAGCCAGAAACCGGTCCTTGGATGCTTGATTCCGGTCTGGGAAAGACATGGCTTGGTAGTTCGGACTGGACTGTTCCCATGAGGCACAGAGTCAGAGCTGATTTGCATATAGCCAGTGTCTAACCCAGGGTGGTGTGGAGTGCAAAAAAACGATGGATTGAGGCCCTTATCCTTGTACTGGGGTGAATGTATGACATTGTTCTACATTCTGTCCATCAACTGTGTTTTTTGCAAATTTCACCCCGAGTGGGCTGGGTATGCTCAGACGTGAGTCCCAGGCTCTCCACACCACTGGAGTCAAGCTATCCAGGCTGATGAAGGCTGATAGCCAGAAACCGGTCCTTGGATGCTTGATTCCGTCTGGGCAAGACATGGCTTGGTAGTTCGGACTGGACTGTTCCCATGAGGCACAGGGTCAGAGCTGATTTGCATATAGCCAGTGTCTAACCCAGGGTGGTGTGGAATGCAAAAAAACGATGGATTGAGGCCCAGATCCTTGTACTGGGGTGAATGTATGACATTGTTCTACATTCTGTCCATCAACTGTGTTTTTTGCAATTTTCACCCCGAGTGGGCTGGGTATGCTCAGACATGAGTCCCAGGCTCTCCACACCACTGGAGTCAAGCTATCCAGGCTGATGAAGGCTGATAGCCAGAAACCGGTCCTTGGATGCTTGATTCCGGTCTGGGAAAGACATGGCTTGGTAGTTCGGACTGGACTGTTCCCATGAGGCACAGGGTCAGAGCTGATTTGCATATAGCCAGTGTCTAACCCAGGGTGGTGTGGAGTGCAAAAAAACGATGGATTGAGGCCCAGATCCTTGTACTGGGGTGAATGTATGACATTGTTCTACATTCTGTCCATCAACTGTGTTTTTTTGCAATTTTCACCCCGAGTGGGCTGGGTATGCTCAGACGTGAGTCCCAGGCTCTCCACACCACTGGAGTCAAGCTATCCAGGCTGATGAAGGCTGATAGCCAGAAACCGGTCCTTGGATGCTTGATTCCGGTCTGGGAAAGACATGGCTTGGTAGTTCGGACTGGACTGTTCCCATGAGGCACAGAGTCAGAGCTGATTTGCATATAGCCAGTGTCTAACCCAGGGTGGTGTGGAGTGCAAAAAAACGATGGATTGAGGCCCTTATCCTTGTACTGGGGTGAATGTATGACATTGTTCTACATTCTGTCCATCAACTGTGTTTTTTGCAATTTTCACCCCGAGTGGGCTGGGTATGCTCAGACGTGAGTCCCAGGCTCTCCACACCACTGGAGTCAAGCTATCCAGGCTGATGAAGGCTGATAGCTAGAAACCGGTCCTTGGATGCTTGATTCCGTCTGGGAAAGACATGGCTTGGTAGTTCGGACTGGACTGTTCCCATGAGGCATAGGGTCAGAGCTGATTTGCATATAGCCAGTGTCTAACCGAGGGTGGTGTGGAATGCAAAAAAACGATGGATTGAGGCCCAGATCCTTGTACTGGGGTGAATGTATGACATTGTTCTACATTCTGTCCATCAACTGTGTTTTTTGCAATTTTCACCCCGAGTGGGCTGGGTATGCTCAGACATGAGTCCCAGGCTCTCCACACCACTGGAGTCAAGCTATCCAGGCTGATGAAGGCTGATAGCCAGAAACCGGTCCTTGGATGCTTGATTCCGGTCTGGGAAAGACATGGCTTGGTAGTTCGGACTGGACTGTTCCCATGAGGCACAGGGTCAGAGCTGATTTGCATATAGCCAGTGTCTAACCCAGGGTGGTGTGGAGTTCAAAAAAACGATGGATTGAGGCCCAGATCCTTGTACTGGGGTGAATGTATGACATTGTTCTACATTCTGTCCATCAACTGTGTTTTTTTGCAATTTTCACCCCGAGTGGGCTGGGTATGCTCAGACGTGAGTCCCAGGCTCTCCACACCACTGGAGTCAAGCTATCCAGGCTGATGAAGGCTGATAGCCAGAAACCGGTCCTTGGATGCTTGATTCCGGTCTGGGAAAGACATGGCTTGGTAGTTCGGACTGGACTGTTCCCATGAGGCACAGGGTCAGAGCTGATTTGCATATAGCCAGTGTCTAACCCAGGGTGGTGTGGAGTGCAAAAAAACGATGGATTGCGGCCCAGATCCTTGTACTGGGGTGAATGTATGACATTGTTCTACATTCTGTCCATCAACTGTGTTTTTTGCAATTTTCACCCCGAGTGGGCTGGGTATGCTCAGATGTGAGTCCCAGGCTCTCCACACCACTGGAGTCAAGCTATCCAGGCTGATGAAGGCTGATAGCCAGAAACCGGTCCTTGGATGCTTGATTCCGGTCTGGGAAAGACATGGCTTGGTAGTTCGGACTGGACTGTTCCCATGAGGCACAGGGTCAGAGCTGATTTGCATATAGCCAGTGTCTAACCCAGGGTGGTGTGGAGTGCAAAAAAAGATGGATTGAGGCCCAGATCCTTGTACTGGGGTGAATGTATGACATTGTTCTACATTCTGTCCATCAACTGTGTTTTTTGCAATTTTCACCCCGAGTGGGCTGGGTATGCTCAGATGTGAGTCCCAGGCTCTCCACACCACTGGAGTCAAGCTATCCAGGCTGATGAAGGCTGATAGCCAGAAACCGGTCCTTGGATGCTTGATTCCGGTCTGGGAAAGACATGGCTTGGTAGTTCGGACTGGACTGTTCCCATGAGGCACAGGGTGAGAGCTGATTTGCATATAGCCAGTGTCTAACCCAGGGTGGTGTGGAGTGCAAAAAAACGATGGATTGAGGCCCAGATCCTTGTACTGGGGTGAATGTATGACATTGTTCTACATTCTGTCCATCAACTGTGTTTTTTGCAATTTTCACCCCGAGTGGGCTGGGTATGCTCAGACGTGAGTCCCAGGCTCTCCACACCACTGGAGTCAAGCTATCCAGGCTGGTGAAGGCTGATAGCCAGAAACCGGTCCTTGGATGCTTGATTCCGGTCTGGGAAAGACATGGCTTGGTAGTTCGGACTGGACTGTTCCCATGAGGCACAGAGTCAGAGCTGATTTGCATATAGCCAGTGTCTAACCCAGGGTGGTGTGGAGTGCAAAAAAACGATGGATTGAGGCCCTTATCCTTGTACTGGGGTGAATGTATGACATTGTTCTACATTCTGTCCATCAACTGTGTTTTTTGCAATTTTCACCCCGAGTGGGCTGGGTATGCTCAGACATGAGTCCCAGGCTCTCCACACCACTGGAGTCAAGCTATCCAGGCTGATGAAGGCTGATAGCCAGAAACCGGTCTTTGGATGCTTGATTCCGTCTGGGAAAGACATGGCTTGGTAGTTTGGACTGGACTGTTCCCATGAGGCACAGGGTCAGAGCTGATTTGCATATAGCCAGTGTCTAACCCAGGGTGGTGTGGAGTGCAAAAAAACGATGGATTGAGGCCCAGATCCTTGTACTGGGGTGAATGTATGACATTGTTCTACATTCTGTCCATCAACTGTGTTTTTTGCTATACTCAAAAGAGCACAGGGGCATTGAAGGGATCAATACATATTATACTATATAACTAGGGCGATGTCCCTTCATATGCTAATACAGGATTGAAAAGGTATTAACAGCAGGCATCACCTGCCCTCTTGGGTTTTAGTCTGGAAGCAGCTTAGGCCATGCTACCTCTAAGATAGCTTGTCTGTAAGGTTGACTTACGACCACCACCAAGGGATTGCTGGGACTGAAACCAAGTGCCCCCTTAAGATCCTGACCTGCATCATGACACGCCTGCTGAAACCAATGCCCCTCCGACACTAATCAGCATATACCCCCGGGTACAAATCCCACTACAGCAATAGTGTAGACTAGCCCAGGTTCGTGAGGTCATACCCCTAGGTAAAAGACCAGGTGATGAGGGGGCCTCCCCTGCTGATATCGCTCCCTAATCTATACAATAGGAGAACCAGCGCATGCCACTGAGACCCACCACACACCTTCACACAAAGCATCAGCAGACTACACCCAGTAAAGTACAACTTCTGCCGAAGCGCAGTTGCAGCAGCAACTGTAAACTGTGCTTTGTTTACGCTTGTGCAACTATACTCAAGAAAAGTACAGAGGGATATTTCAGTGCGCAATGCATAAATTTAGTATATAACTTGCGTGGTGGACTCACATTAGATATACAGGATTGAAAAGGTAAAACAGCTGGCAGCACATGCCCCCTAGTTTAGCCTAGAAGCTGCTTAGTCCATGCTACCTCAAGGATAGCTTGTCTATAAGGTTGACTTACGACCCCCGCCATAAGGGATTTATTAAACTGAACCAAGGTGCCCCCATAATTGGCGACATCAAACCTCAGGCCAGCTTCTCACCTTGGGAGGGGCACAAAGGAATCTAAAGGTTACTCAGGTTCATTCACAAGGCTGTTCCAACGCAAGCCAGGGGAGCCTAACCACACTAACCGTGATCGAGAAGCCGTGTGTACAATTCCTGATAGGAGCCCATCGTGCAAAGCCACCACCCATAATAGTGAAAACAAGCAAAGGGGTGTTAGGATACCAGATAGATCATTCTGAGTTTTCTTAACAGCTGTTAAATCACTTCTTGAGCAAATTTATATTGAGAGTCTTCTAGGGACCCACTTCTTTAGGTATTATTGGCAGTCCAGGCTCAGGCTGTGGTTGCAACAGTTGCTCCCCTTGTACGTGAAATGAGTGTAACACTGCAGGCTGTAGACCCTACACTCTACTGAGAGGCAGCAGGTGCTCCCAAACTGATGGCTCAGCAGATGGGCTGCCAGCCAGATTCCAGAGCCTTGGATAAACAGACAGACCACAGCAGTATTATGGAAGAGCGAATTGACTATTGTCATGTGACCTTTTCTTCTCATAGGTTAAGTTAACATCAGTGCAGGTCCCGGGATTGTTCATATAACAAGACTAACTACACCTCTTGGTTAAGGCCCCAGGAGATTGATATGCGCATGGGGTTATTATGATCCTATTAGCTTAGGGCTAGACCTAGAATTTGCTAATTATCCTAATTTTGGCACATCATAGACGGACTTCCATACAGTCAAACCTTGCCATGACAGTACAGTCAGATAATACCCAAAAGTGAGGGCCCCTCCCAATTGAGCGCCACAGGAGTAAGCCCAGCAGCAAATCTGTAATATGTATGATATTAAGGTGCCAATATAAATTTCCACACAGCCATTAAAGAGTCACATAACGCGGCTCTGGGCTCCCCATAGCACACTTAGACGTGTAATTCTAGGGAGTGCCTGCTCTACTGTATTAGAACAGACCCAAAAGACGCCAAATACATGAAAAGTGACTGAAAATTAACACCTTTGGCACACTGATTGCACACTGTTGTGGTCTACGTACATTCTGTTCTGACAGTCGCAGCACTATCTTGTTTTGAGATAATGTTGGATGGAGTCCAGTAAACGTTCCAAATGGCCTTACAAATGCGCAAGAGCAGGTGTCCATTCACATACATGTAAATGTAAATGTAAATGTACAGGAATTTATATAGCGCAAATCACCAAGCGGTTTCTAAGCGCTTGCTTAGGGAACCCGTCCTGGTATTCCCCTGTGAGATAACCCCGGCAGGGTATCCGCAAGGTGAAAGCCAGGCATCCCGCCGCGAGGGGCCGTTGTGGAGATTAAGCAAGCTATTGCCCAGAGTCGCAGAGTGTGAACCCGTGAATCAAGTAGGCACCGGAGCGAGAATTGTCGAGTCCATGGACATTTTAGGACTCAAGACCCCGCCGAGCCGGGAATTAAACCCTGGTCCCGGGCTGACCTCTGCTTCCAGGTCTGCCTCCTCTAACCAGTGAGCCACACTTCTCCACATGTACACTGAGCGCACAACTACGCGCCTCTCCTGGACCGAGCAGTCATTCAAGTCTGCTGTGCACACATGACCCATTGCTCGGCACCTCTCCTGCGGGTGACCAGCCCTCATTCACATGTACGCTGCGCATACCTCACACAGTGTCTGTTCCATGCAACTCCTCTGCATGGCCACTCATTTACATGCCCCTCATTTACATGCCCTCCGACCACAGCATGCAGGGTTTGGTGCGTCGCACATCCCCTACAAACATGCACTCAGTCACATGTATACATATATCCTGCAGTGGACGGCTTGCTCTAGTAAAGGCCCCCTAAAGATGGGCACTCAATCCCATATATATTTTAGCCACAACATACCGAATATGTACGCTGGTGGCCTGAAGTACTACACATCTCCTGTTCACCAGCAATCAGTTGTGTGTACATATTGTCCACACTATGCAGTAGCATTTTCTTGGCTGGTGTATCGCATATGTCCTAGAACTGGATACTCGGTCACCTGTACATACTGATCACCTCATGCATAGTAGGCTTACTGTTTGTCTGGAATAACCCAAATCTCTAACATGGGCACACAGTTACATGTACACATTAGTCACCTCATACAGTTCTAGCTTGCTGCTTGCCTGATGTATCACACCTCTTGCACAGGGGCACACAGTCACACGTACACATTAGCGGCCTTATGCAGAGTACACTAGCTGATGGCCTGGTGTACCGCGCACCTCAAATGCAGGTACTCAAACCCGTAAACATACTGAGTATATCATCTTAACTTATATGCAGGCACCCAGGATATGTACCTACTGAGTATATCATGCAGTGTCGGCTTGCTGCTAGCCTGGTTGCCTCACACGCACTGAAGCACTTCCAATTCAGGTGTACACAATCCCCAATGGCAGAACATAGCTTGTGTAAATTGAAACGCTTCCGCTCACCTCCATTCCTAAGCAACTGTAGACGTTTCTGTCTAATATCGAATTATTAGCCCAGAGGCAATGTAGTGCAACTGATTCTCTGTAATGCGCTCTGACACCTATGGGCAAAGTCCGCGCTATATAAAACACTTTTGAATAGACGAAGCTACCGCTCCTGCCCCGCAGCATGATGGAAGCATTAACCATGGCTTGTATTAATTGAAAATGGTTCTTCTATGCGGCGCTCTGACACCTAGAGCAATGTTCGCGCCAGAGCTTGGTACGATGGTGTAACATGCGCACGCCACTCTTCTCTTGAAAGACAGCTTTGTAATCTGTACCCTTGTAAATTTCTCCTCCTGTGTCATTACTGTTCCTATTGTGAAGCGCTCTGCCGCCTACATGAACACACTGCAGGGGCAGAAGGCGAACTGGAGTTGCTACAAGTCCTACCACACTGTATCAATCGCATCCTACAGCACTGTAATAATCGCATACTGCATTAC
Source organism: Lissotriton helveticus (assembly GCF_964261635.1). Lineage (NCBI taxonomy): Eukaryota > Metazoa > Chordata > Amphibia > Caudata > Salamandridae > Lissotriton > Lissotriton helveticus. The sequence goes on from NC_136057.1 coordinate 1,832,224,256, forward strand.
TGTATACTTAAACGCATCTTGCCTGCTGGGTGGCATATCCCTATACACCCGTCGACGCAGCAGGGCAGAAAGATCCCGGGAATGTTTCCCGGTCACAGGCAGAGAAAAGAGGCAGACAATTAAGGAAGACAGAAATTAAATAGTAAGCCTACAAGGGCCTCCATGGCTAACGGCAGCCAATCAGCAGGGAGGTGGAAACAACCCGATGACCTCGCTCCTGTCTCGAATCTTTTATTGCGCACGTTGTAGTATTAAATACTGACCCGCACTAGACTGAACCGGGGCCGCCCTATTGGAAATAACCAAAGCTACCGGGAATCAGTAGGGCAAATAGGCATGCTAACAAACTACGATCTGGCATCCAAATGGCAACGTTTTCCCGCTGCAAGCGGGAGGATAATGAACGATATGCCACCCGCCAGAAAATGAATGAACGCATAAACCTATTACTTGACCGCTAAAAGAGCGCCTAGTCCATACACGTTTCTGGCGCGGGGCCCTGTCTGTCTGCAGCCAGGAGACTGAACTTACGTTGCTCGGGGGCTTCTGCCGGATCTAATGCAGTAACATAAAACGATGTGGCCTGGCAGAGAGCCGGGGTCTGATGTACTGAGAACACCGCAATCCTATCGCACCTGAGCTAAAGGCGCCGCAGGGAAAGTGCGACCGAATTCTACCTTGCGGCTGGAAAACTGCGTGGGAATACCCGGGGCACGGGGAGTTGGACCTGTTCAATTATGGTGAACATGTTAACGACATCCAGCGCGTCGCCTCCCTGGGGCTCGAACCCAGGTCCCACGTGAGCAATGTCACCGCCCGTCGCCATAACGTATTTGCTCAGACCGTCCGGTAGCGCATGGCGACTCTAGCGCTCTAACCCCCGGCCCAGCAAACTTCGCTACTCAAGGCAGGGGCCCGGCCCGCGTCGTCTCTGCGCCCGCCGGCCCTGCACGTGAATGCGGCATGCCCAGGCCCCACATGACTGGGTGGGCACTGCCCAATCACCTTACCTCCGCGAGCCTAAGCAGCCCTAGACCCCCATCTTGTCCTCGGCGGCCCAAGCCTCTGCGAAGGGGAGTAGAGCCACGGCCTGGGGACAGATAGAACTCCCAGCGCAAGAAAACAACGCAGGTGAGCGCCCCGGACCCGGCGGTATGCACTAGTGGCTGAGGCATGCCTGCACCCGCAATCCGGTGTTCAGACATGTACCCTCCGAGGCAGGAAAAAGTACGCGCTCAAAGCGACGTAGGGCTTATCGACCGCAAGTGACTCCCTTCCCTCCTGCCTCTCTGTACTACCTGAAGTGGAGCCTGGCCAAGTACTGAGGCCCTCCGGAATATGCCCCCCCCGGTAAGCATTCTAAGGCCAGCAATGCTGTGCAGAGCCTACCCGAAGGTGCTTCCAAGGGGAGGGGGGGTGCACAGGCGACTCCCCCACCATGACGTGTGTGCAATGGTTTACATCGAGGACCCCTGGGGGGGCGGCCGAAAGGGAAGGGGGGGCGGGGGGTGAAGATAACCCGGGCCCCGGACGCGGGGTACAAGGACTTGGCACAGTTCTGTCTGAAGAAGGAATACATGAATCGTGTCCGTAGACGCTCCGAGTTAGCAGAACCATAAATAGACCCGCCTCGAACTGCGGTACTGGTATGAGGCGGTCACTAGACTTAGTATAAACATTGTACCATACAAGACATAAAAGCTCCTCATGTGCAGACACAAACTCGTGCCCCCACTGGTGTTTTAGTAGATGTAACGAATAATCACAGGGGGTAACTAACACCAGAGCAGGGTACACAGAAACTCTTAAAAAGCTTCACCCCACGACGCGACTTAGCCAAACACAGCCCCGGATACATACCTCACAAACAATAACTGATGTAGGCAGGAGGGGTGGCGGACCACCGGGGCGAGCGCGCAAGGAGGCAGGCCGAAAGGTCTGCAAGATAAGGAGATGCATAATTAACATAGAAGCACACAACATCGCACAAAATGTCTCACGCTGGTGCTGAGCTTCTGCGAAGACCAGGAAAATGGATGACCAACACACACGCCAAAATTGCTGCCGTGGCTTGGCAGATCGGGCTGGACTGTTCCCATGAGGCACAGGGTCAGACTGATTTGCATATAGCCATGTCTGAAATGGGGTGGCTGAGTGGGCTAAAGAATGGTGATGGATTAAACCCAGATCAGTTGACTGGGGGGTGAGTGTTTGATTTGCTCAAGTGCTCCGTCCATCATCCCCTTTTGTATCGCTTTGTTCGCCCTAAGTGTGGCAGGGTATGCTCAGACGTGAGTCCCTTGCTCACTTGGCCACTGGATTCAAGATAGCCTGGCTGATGAGGATTATGAATCCGAAACCGGTCCCAGGATGCTTGTTTCCGGTCCATGAAAGACATGGCTTGGCAGTTCGGGCTGGACTGTTCCCATGAGGCACAGGGTCAGACTGATTTGCATATAGCTATGTCTGAAATGGGGTGGCTGAGTGGGCTAAAGAATGGTGATGGATTAAACCCATATCAGTTGACTGGGGGTGAGTGTTTGATTTGCTCAAGTGCTCCGTCCATCATCCCCTTTTGTATCGCTTTGTTTGCCCTAAGTGTGGCAGGGTATGCTCAGACGTGAGTCCCTTGCTCACTTGGCCACTGGATTCAAGATAGCCTGGCTGATGAGGATTATGAATCCGAAACCGGTCCCAGGATGCTTGTTTCCGGTCCATGGAAGACATGGCTTGGCAGTTCGGGCTGGACTGTTCCCATGAGGCACAGGGTCAGACTGATTTGCATATAGCCATGTCTGAAATGGGGTGGCTGAGTGGGCTAAAGAATTGTGATGGATTAAACCCAGATCAGTTGACTGGGGGTGAGTGTTTGATTTGCTCAAGTGCTCCGTCCATCATCCCCTTTTGTATCTCTTTGTTCGCCCTAAGTGTGGCAGGGTATGCTCAGACGTGAGTCCCTTGCTCACTTGGCCACTGGATTCAAGATAGCCTGGCTGATGAGGATTATGAATCCGAAACCGGTCCCAGGATGCTTGTTTCCGGTCCATGGAAGACATGGCTTGGCAGTTCGGGCTGGACTGTTCCCATGAGGCACAGGGTCAGACTGATTTGCATATAGCCATGTCTGAAATGGGGTGGCTGAGTGGGCTAAAGAATGGTGATGGATTAAACCCAGATGAGTTGACTGGGGGTGAGTGTTTGATTTGCTCAAGTGTTCCGTCCATCATCCCCTTTTGTATCGCTTTGTTCGCCCTAAGTGTGGCAGGGTATGCTCAGACGTGAGCCCCTTGCTCACTTGGCCACTGGATTCAAGATAGCCTGGCTGATGAGGATTATGAATCCGAAACCGGTCCCAGGATGCTTGTTTCCGGTCCATGGAAGACATGGCTTGGCAGTTCGGGCTGGACTGTTCCCATGAGGCACAGGGTCAGACTGATTTGCATATAGCCATGTCTGAAATGGGGTGGCTGAGTGGGCTAAAGAATGGTGATGGATTAAATCCAGATCAGTTGACTGGGGGTGAGTGTTTGATTTGCTCAAGTGCTCCGTCCATCATCCCCTTTTGTATCGCTTTGTTCGCCCTAAGTGTGGCAGGGTATGCTCAGACGTGAGTCCCTTGCTCACTTGGCCACTGGATTCAAGATAGCCTGGCTGATGAGGATTATGAATCCGAAACCGGTCCTAGGATGCTTGTTTCCGGTCCATGGAAGACATGGCTTGGCAGTTCGGGCTGGACTGTTCCCATGAGGCACAGGGTCAGACTGATCTGCATATAGCCATGTCTGAAATGGGGTGGCTGAGTGGGCTAAAGACTGGTGATGGATTAAACCCAGATCAGTTGACTGGGGGTGAGTGTTTGATTTGCTCAAGTGCTCCGTCCATCATCCCCTTTTGTATCGCTTTGTTCGCCCTAAGTGTGGCAGGGTATGCTCAGACGTGAGTCCCTTGCTCACTTGGCCACTGGATTCAAGATAGCCTGGCTGATGAGGATTATGAATCCGAAACCGGTCCCAGGATGCTTGTTTCCGGTCCATGAAAGACATGGCTTGGCAGTTCGGGCTGGACTGTTCCCATGAGGCACAGTGTCAGACTGATTTGCATATAGCTATGTCTGAAATGGGGTGGCTGAGTGGGCTAAAGAATGGTGATGGATTAAACCCAGATCAGTTGACTGGGGGTGAGTGTTTGATTTGCTCAAGTGCTCCGTCCATCATCCCCTTTTGTATCGCTTTGTTCGCCCTAAGTGTGGCAGGGTATGCTCAGATGTGAGCCCCTTGCTCACTTGGCCACTGGATTCAAGATAGCCTGGCTGATGAGGATTATGAATCCGAAACCGGTCCCAGGATGCTTGTATCCGGTCCATGGAAGACATGGCTTGGCAGTTCGGGCTGGACTGTTCCCATGAGGCACAGGGTCAGACTGATTTGCATATAGCCATGTCTGAAATGGGGTGGCTGAGTGGGCTAAAGAATGGTGATGGATTAAACCCAGATCAGTTGACTGGGGGTGAGTGTTTGATTTGCTCAAGTGCTCCGTCCATCATCCCCTTTTGTATCGCTTTGTTCGCCCTAAGTGTGGCAGGGTATGCTCAGACGTGAGTCCCTTGCTCACTTGGCCACTGGATTCAAGATAGCCTGGCTGATGAGGATTATGAATCCGAAACCGGTCCCAGGATGCTTGTTTCCGGTCCATGGAAGACATGGCTTGGCAGTTCGGGCTGGACTGTTCCCATGAGGCACAGGGTCAGACTGATTTACATATAGCCATGTCTGAAATGGGGTGGCTGAGTGGGCTAAAGAATGGTGATGGATTAAACCCAGATGAGGTGACTGGGCGTGAGTGTTTGATTTGCTCAAGTGCTCCGTCCATCATCCCCTTTTGTATCGCTTTGTTCGCCCTAAGTGTGGCAGGGTATGCTCAGACGTGAGCCCCTGCTCACTTGGCCACTGGATTCAAGATAGCCTGGCTGATGAGGATTATGAATCCGAAACCGGTCCCAGGATGCTTGTTTCCGGTCCATGGAAGACATGGCTTGGCAGTTCGGGCTGGACTGTTCCCATGAGGCACAGGGTCAGACTGATTTGCATATAGCCATGTCTGAAATGGAGTGGCTGAGTGGGCTAAAGAATGGTGATGGATTAAACCCAGATCAGTTGACTGGGGGTGAGTGTTTGATTTGCTCAAGTGCTCCGTCCATCATCCCCTTTTGTATCGCTTTGTTCGTCCTAAGTGTGGCAGGGTATGCTCAGACGTGAGTCCCTTGCTCACTTGGCCATTGGATTCAAGATAGCCTGGCTGATGAGGATTATGAATCCGAAACCGGTCCCAGGATGCTTGTTTCCGGTCCATGGAAGACATGGCTTGGCAGTTCGGCCTGGACTGTTACTATGAGGCACAGGGTCAGACTGATTTGCATATAGCCATGTCTGAAATGGGGTGGCTGAGTGGGCTAAAGAATGGTGATGGATTAAACCCAGATCAGTTGACTGGGGGTGAGTGTTTGATTTGCTCAAGTGCTCCGTCCATCATCCCCTTTTGTATCGCTTTGTTCGCCCTAAGTGTGGCGGGGGATGCTCAGACGTGAGTCCCTTGCTCACTTGGCCACTGGATTCAAGATAGCCTGGCTGATGAGGATTATGAATCCGAAACCGGTCCATGGAAGACATGGCTTGGCAGTTCGGGCTGGACTGTTCCCATGAGGCACAGGGTCAGACTGATTTGCATATAGCCATGTCTGAAATGGGGTGGCTTAGTGGGCTAAAGAATGGTGATGGATTAAACCCAGATCAGTTGACTGGGGGTGAGTGTTTGATTTGCTCAAGTGCTCCGTCCATCATCCCCTTTTGTATCGCTTTGTTCGCCCTAAGTGTGGCAGGGTATGCTCAGACGTGAGTCCCTTGCTCACTTGGCCACTGGATTCAAGATAGCCTGGCTGATGAGGATTATGAATCCGAAACCGGTCCCAGGATGCTTGTTTCCGGTCCATGGAAGACATGGCTTGGCAGTTCGGGCTGGACTGTTCCCATGAGGCACAGGGTCAGACTGATTTGCATATAGCCATGTCTGAAATGGAGTGGCTGAGTGGGCTAAAGAATGGTGATGGATTAAACCCAGATCAGTTGACTGGGGGTGAGTGTTTGATTTGCTCAAGTGCTCCGTCCATCATCCCCTTTTGTATCGCTTTGTTCGTCCTAAGTGTGTCAGGGTATTCTCAGACGTGAGTCCCTTGCTCACTTGGCCACTGGATTCAAGATAGCCTGGCTGATGAGGATTATGAACCCGAAACCGGTCCCAGGATGCTTGTTTCCGGTCCATGGAAGACATGGCTTGGCAGTTCGGGCTGGACTGTTCCCATGAGGCACAGGGTCAGACTGATTTGCATATAGCCATGTCTGAAATGGGGTGGCTGAGTGGGCTAAAGAATGGTGATGGATTAAACCCAGATCAGTTGACTGGGGGTGAGTGTTTGATTTGCTCAAGTGCTCCGTCCATCATCCCCTTTTGTATCGCTTTGTTCGCCCTAAGTGTGGCAGGGTATGCTCAGACGTGAGTCCCTTGCTCACTTGGCCACTGGATTCAAGATAGCCTGGCTGATGAGGATTATGAATCCGAAACCGGTCCCAGGATGCTTGTTTCCGGTCCATGGAAGACATGGCTTGGCAGTTCGGGCTGGACTGTTCCAATGAGGCACAGGGTCAGACTGATTTGCATATAGCCATGTCTGAAATTGGGTGGCTGAGTGGGCTAAAGAATGGTGATGGATTAAACCCAGATCAGTTGACTGGGGGTGAGTGTTTGATTTGCTCGAGTGCTCCGTCCATCATCCCCTTTTGTATCGCTTTGTTCGCCCTAAGTGAGGCAGGGTATGCTCAAACGTGAGTCCCTTGCTCACTTGGCCACTGGATTAAAGATAGCCTGGCTGATGAGGATTATGAATCCGAAACCGGTCCCAGGATGCTTGTTTCCGGTCCATGGAAGACATGGCTTGGCAGTTCGGGCTGGACTGTTCCCATGAGGCACAGGGTCAGACTGATTTGCATATAGCCATGTCTGAACTGGGGTGGCTGAGTGGGCTAAAGAATGGTGATGGATTAAACCCAGATCAGTTGACTGGGGGTGAGTGTTTGATTTGCTCAAGTGCTCAGTCCATCCTCGCCTTTTGTATCGCTTTGTTCACCCTAAGTGTGGCAGGGTATGCTCAGACGTGAGTCCCTTGCTCACTTGGCCACTGGATTCAAGATAGCCTGGCTGATGAGGATTATGAATCCGAAACCGGTCCCAGGATGCTTGTTTCCGGTCCATGGAAGACATGGCTTGGCAGTTCGGGCTGGACTGTTCCCATGAGGCACAGGGTCAGACTGATTTGCATATAGCCATGTCTGAAATGGGGTGGCTGAGTGGGCTAAAGAATGGTGATGGATTAAACCCAGATCAGTTGACTGGGGTTGAGTGTTTGATTTGCTCAAGTGCTCCGTCCATCATCCCCTTTTGTATCGCTTTGTTCGCCCTAAGTGTGGCAGGGTATGCTCAGACGTGAGTCCCTTGCTCACTTGGCCACTGGATTCAAGATAGCCTGGCTGATGAGGATTATGAATCCGAAACCGGTCCCAGGATGCTTGTTTCCGGTCCATGGAAGACATGGCTTGGCAGTTCGGGCTGGACTGTTCCCATGAGGCACAGGGTCAGACTGATTTGCATATAGCCATGTCTGAAATGGAGTGGCTGAGTGGGCTAAAGAATGGTGATGGATTAAACCCAGATCAGTTGACTGGGGGTGAGTGTTTGATTTGCTCAAGTGCTCCGTCCATCATCCCCTTTTGTATCGCTTTGTTCGTCCTAAGTGTGGCAGGGTATGCTCAGACGTGAGTCCCTTGCTCACTTGGCCACTGGATTCAAGATAGCCTGGCTGATGAGGATTATGAATCCAAACCGGTCCCAGGATGCTTGTTTCCGGTCCATGGAAGACATGGCTTGGCAGTTCGGGCTGGACTGTTCCCATGAGGCACAGGGTCAGACTGATTTGCATATAGCCATGTCTGAAATGGGGTGGCTGAGTGGGCTAAAGAATGGTGATGGATTAAACCCAGATCAGTTGACTGGGGGTGAGTGTTTGATTTGCTCAAGTGCTCCGTCCATCATCCCCTTTTGTATCGCTTTGTTCGCCCTAAGTGTGGCGGGGTATGCTCAGACGTGAGTCCCTTGCTCACTTGGTCACTGGATTCAAGATAGCCTGGCTGATGAGGATTATGAATCCGAAACCGGTCCATGGAAGACATGGCTTGGCAGTTCGGGCTGGACTGTTCCCATGAGGCACAGGGTCAGACTGATTTGCATATAGCCATGTCTGAAATGGGGTGGCTGAGTGGGCTAAAGAATGGTGATGGATTAAACCCAGATCAGTTGACTGGGGGTGAGTGTTTGATTTGCTCAAGTGCTCCGTCCATCATCCCCTTTTGTATCACTTTATTCGCCCTAAGTGTGGCAGGGTATGCTCAGACGTGAGTCCCTTGCTCACTTGGCCACTGGATTCAAGATAGCCTGGCTGATGAGGATTATGAACCCGAAACCGGTCCCAGGATGCTTGTTTCCGGTCCATGGAAGACATGGCTTGGCAGTTCGGGCTGGACTGTTCCCATGAGGCACAGGGTCAGACTGATTTGCATATAGCCATGTCTGAAATGGGGTGGCTGAGTGGGCTAAAGAATGGTGATGGATTAAACCCAGATCAGTTGACTGGGGGTGAGTGTTTGATTTGCTCAAGTGCTCCGTCCATCATCCCCTTTTGTATCGCTTTGTTCGCCCTAAGTGTGGCAGGGTATGCTCAGACGTGAGTCCCTTGCTCACTTGGCCACTGGATTCAAGATAGCCTGGCTGATGAGGATTATGAATCCCAAACCGGTCCCAGGATGCTTGTTTCCGGTCCATGGAAGACATGGCTTGGCAGTTCGGGCTGGACTGTTCCCATGAGGCACAGGGTCAGACTGATTTGCATATAGCCATGTCTGAAATGGAGTGGCTGAGTGGGCTAAAGAATGGTGATGGATTAAACCCAGATCAGTTGACTGGGGGTGAGTGTTTGATTTGCTCAAGTGCTCCGTCCATCATCCCCTTTTGTATCGCCTTGTTCGTCCTAAGTGTGGCAGGGTATGCTCAGACGTGAGTCCCTTGCTCACTTGGCCACTGGATTCAAGATAGCCTGGCTGATGAGGATTATGAATCCGAAACCGGTCCCAGGATGCTTGTTTCCGGTCCATGGAAGACATGGCTTGGCAGTTCGGGCTGGACTGTTCCCATGAGGCACACGGTCAGACTGATTTGCATATAGCCATGTCTGAAATGGGGTGGCTGAGTGGGCTAAAGAATGGTGATGGATTAAACCCAGATCAGTTGACTGGGGGTGAGTGTTTGATTTGCTCAAGTGCTCCGTGCATCCTCCCCTTTTGTATCGCTTTGTTCACCCTAAGTGTGGCAGGGTATGCTCAGACGTGAGTCCCTTGCTCACTTGGCCACTGGATTCAAGATAGCCTGGCTGATGAGGATTATGAATCCGAAACCGGTCCCAGGATGCTTGTTTCCGGTCCATGGAAGACATGGCTTGGCAGTTCGGGCTGGACTGTTCCCATGAGGCACAGGGTCAGACTGATTTGCATATAGCCATGCCTGAAATGGGGTGGCTGAGTGGGCTAAAGAATGGTGATGGATTAAACCCAGATCGGTTGAGTGTTTGATTTGCTCAAGTGCTCCGTCCATCATCCCCTTTTGTATCGCTTTGTTCGCCCTAAGTGTGGCAGGGTATGCTCAGACGTGAGTCCCTTGCTCACTTGGCCACTGGATTCAAGATAGCCTGGCTGATGAGGATTATGAATCCGAAACCGGTCCCAGGATGCTTGTTTCCGGTCCATGGAAGACATGGCTTGGCAGTTCGGGCTGGACTGTTCCCATGAGGCACAGGGTCAGACTGATTTGCATATAGCCATGTCTGAAATGGGGTGGCTGAGTGGGCTAAAGAATGGTGATGGATTAAACCCAGATCAGTTGACTGGGGGTGAGTGTTTGATTTGCTCAAGTGCTCCGTCCATCATCCCCTTTTGTATCGCTTTGTTCGCCCTAAGTGTGGAGGGGTATGCTCAGACGTGAGTCCCTTGCTCACTTGGCCACTGGATTCAAGATAGCCTGGCTGATGAGGATTATGAATCCGAAACCGGTCCATGGTAGACATGGCTTGGCAGTTCGGGCTGGACTGTTCCCATGAGGCACAGGGTCAGACTGATTTGCATATAGCCATGTCTGAAATGGGGTGGCTGAGTGGGCTAAAGAATGGTGATGGATTAAACCCAGATCAGTTGACTGGGGGTGAGTGTTTGATTTGCTCAAGTGCTCCGTCCATCATCCCCTTTTGTATCGCTTTATTCGCCCTAAGTGTGGCAGGGTATGCTCAGACGTGAGTCCCTTGCTCACTTGGCCACTGGATTCAAGATAGCCTGGCTGATGAGGATTATGAACCCGAAACCGGTCCCAGGATGCTTGTTTCCAGTCCATGGAAGACATGGCTTGGCAGTTCGGGCTGGACTGTTCCCATGAGGCACAGGGTCAGACTGATTTGCATATAGCCATGTCTGAAATGGGGTGGCTGAGTGGGCTAAAGAATGGTGATGGATTAAACCCAGATCAGTTGACTGGGGGTGAGTGTTTGATTTGCTCAAGTGCTCCGTCCATCATCCCCTTTTGTATCGCTTTGTTCGCCCTAAGTGTGGCAGGGTATGCTCAGACGTGAGTCCCTTGCTCACTTGGCCACTGGATTCAAGATAGCCTGGCTGATGAGGATTATGAATCCGAAACCGGTCCCAGGATGCTTGTTTCCGGTCCATGGAAGACATGGCTTGGCAGTTCGAGCTGGAATGTTCCAATGAGGCACAGGGTCAGGCTGATTTGCATATAGCCATGTCTGAAATTGGGTGGCTGAGTGGGCTAAAGAATGGTGATGGATTAAACCCAGATCAGTTGACTGGGGGTGAGTGTTTGATTTGCTCGAGTGCTCCGTCCATCATCCCCTTTTGTATCGCTTTGTTCGCCCTAAGTGAGGCAGGGTATGCTCAAACGTGAGTCCCTTGCTCACTTGGCCACTGGATTCAAGATAGCCTGGCTGATGAGGATTATGAAACCGAAACCGGTCCCAGGATGCTTGTTTCCGGTCCATGGAAGACATGGCTTGGCAGTTCGGGCTGGACTGTTCCCATGAGGCACAGGGTCAGACTGATTTGCATATAGCCATGTCTGAAATGGGGTGGCTGAGTGGGCTAAAGAATGGTGATGGATTAAACCCAGATCAGTTGACTGGGGGTGAGTGTTTGATTTGCTCAAGTGCTCCGTCCATCCTCCCCTTTTGTATCGCTTTGTTCACCCTAAGTGTGGCAGGGTAAGCTCAGACGTGAGTCCCTTGCTCACTTGGCCACTGGATTCAAGATAGCCTGGCTGATGAGGATTATGAATCCGAAACCGGTCCCAGGATGCTTGTTTCCGGTCCATGGAAGACATGGCTTGGCAGTTCGGGCTGGACTGTTCCCATGAGGCACAGGGTCAGACTGATTTGCATATAGCCATGTCTGAAATGGGGTGGCTGAGTGGGCTAAAGAATGGTGATGGATTAAACCCAGATCAGTTGACTGGGGGTGAGTGTTTGATTTGCTCAAGTGCTCCGTCCATCCTCCCCTTTTGTATCGCTTTGTTCACCCTAAGTGTGGCAGGGTATGCTCAGACGTGAGTCCCTTGCTCACTTGGCCACTGGATTCAAGATAGCCTGGCTGATGAGGATTATGAATCCGAAACCGGTCCCAGGATGCTTGTTTCCGGTCCATGGAAGACATGGCTTGGCAGTTCGGGCTGGACTGTTCCCATGAGGCACAGGGTCAGACTGATTTGCATATAGCCATGTCTGAAATGGGGTGGCTGAGTGGGCTAAAGAATGGTGATGGATTAAACCCAGATCAGTTGACTGGGGGTGAGTGTTTGATTTGCTCAAGTGCTCCGTCCAGCATCCCCTTTTGTATCGCTTTGTTCGCCCTAAGTGTGGCAGGGTATGCTCAGACGTGAGTCCCTTGCTCACTCGGCCACTGGATTCAAGATAGCCTGGCTGATGAGGATTATGAATCCGAAACCGGTCCCAGGATGCTTGTTTCCGGTCCATGGAAGACATGGCTTGGCAGTTCGGGCTGGACTGTTCCCATGAGGCACAGGGTCAGACTGATTTGCATATAGCCATGTCTGAAATGGGGTGGCTGAGTGGGCTAAAGAATGGTGATGGATTAAACCCAGATCAGTTGACTGGGGGTGAGTGTTTGATTTGCTCAAGTGCTCCGTCCATCATCCCCTTTTGTATCGCTTTGTTCGCCCTAAGTGTGGCAGGGTATGCTCAGACGTGAGTCCCTTGCTCACTTGGCCACTGGATTCAAGATAGCCTGGCTGATGAGGATTATGAATCCGAAACCGGTCCCAGGATGCTTGTTTCCGGTCCATGGAAGACATGGCTTGGCAGTTCGGGCTGGACTGTTCCCATGAGGCACAGGGTCAGACTGATTTGCATATAGCCATGTCTGAAATGGGGTGGCTGAGTGGGCTAAAGAATGGTGATGGATTAAACCCAGATCAGTTGACTGGGGGTGAGTGTTTGATTTGCTCAAGTGCTCCGTCCATCATCCCCTTTTGTATCGCTTTGTTCGCCCTAAGTGTGGCAGGGTATGCTCAGACGTGAGTCCCTTGCTCACTTGGCCACTGGATTCAAGATAGCCTGGCTGATGAGGATTATGAATCCGAAACCGGTCCCAGGATGCTTGTTTCCGGTCCATGGAAGACATGGCTTGGCAGTTCGGGCTGGACTGTTCCCATGAGGCACAGGGTCAGACTGATTTGCATATAGCCATGTCTGAAATGGGGTGGCTGAGTGGGCTAAAGATTGGTGATGGATTAAACCCAGATCAGTTGACTGGGGGTGAGTGTTTGATTTGCTCAAGTGCTCCGTCCATCATCCCCTTTTGTATCGCTCTGTTTGCCCTAAGTGTGGCAGGGTATGCTCAGACGTGAGTCCCTTGCTCACTTGGCCACTGGATTCAAGATAGCCTGGCTGATGAGGATTATGAATCCGAAACCGGTCCCAGGATGCTTGTTTCCGGTCCATGGAAGACATGGCTAGGCAGTTCGGGCTGGACTGTTCCCATGAGGCACAGGGTCAGACTGATTTGCATATAGCCATGTCTGAAATGGGGTGGCTGAGTGGGCTAAAGAATGGTGATGGATTAAACCCAGATCAGTTGACTGGGGGTGAGTGTTTGATTTGCTCAAGTGCTCCGTCCATCATCCCCTTTTGTATCACTTTGTTCGCCCTAAGTGTGGCAGGGTATGCTCAGACGTGAGTCCCTTGCTCTCTTGGCCACTGGATTCAAGATAGCCTGGCTGATGAGGATTATGAATCCGAAACCGGTCCCAGGATGCTTGTTTCCGGTCCATGGAAGACATGGCTTGGCAGTTCGGGCTGGACTGTTCCCATGAGGCACAGGGTCAGACTGATTTGCATACAGCCATGTCTGAAATGGGGTGGCTGAGTGGGTTAAAGAATGGTGATGGATTAAACTCAGATCAGTTGACTGGGGGTGAGTGTTTGATTTGCTCAAGTGCTCCGTCCATCATCCCCTTTTGTATCGCTTTGTTCGCATTAAGTGTGGCAGGGTATGCTCAGACGTGAGTCCCTTGCTCACTTGGCCACTGGATTCAAGATAGCCTGGCTGATGAGGATTATGAATCCGAAACCGGTCCCAGGATGCTTGTTTCCGGTCCATGGAAGACATGGCTTGGCAGTTCGGGCTGGACTGTTCCCATGAGGCACAGGGTCGGACTGATTTGCATATAGCCATGTCTGAAATGGGGTGGCTGAGTGGGCTAAAGAATGGTGATGGATTAAGCCCAGATCAGTTGACTGGGGGTGAGTGTTTGATTTGCTCAAGTGCTCCGTCCGTCATCCCCTTTTGTATCGCTTTGTTCGCCCTAAGTGTGGCAGGGTATGCTCAGACGTGAGTCCCTTGCTCACTTGGCCACTGGATTCAAGATAGCCTGGCTGATGAGGATTATGAATCCGAAACCGGTCCCAGGATGCTTGTTTCCGGTCCATGGAAGACATGGTTTGGCAGTTCGTGCTGGACTGTTCCCATGAGGCACAGGGTCAGACTGATTTGCATATAGCCATGTCTGAAATGGGGTGGCTGAGTGTGCTAAAGAATGGTGATGGATTAAACCCAGATCAGTTGACTGGGGGTGAGTGTTTGATTTGCTCAAGTGCTCCGTCCATCATCCCCTTTTGTATCGCTTTGTTCGCCCTAAGTGTGGCAGGGTATGCTCAGACGTGAGTCCCTTGCTCACTTGGCCACTGGATTCAGATAGCCTGGCTGATGAGGATTATGAATCAGAAACCGGTCCCAGGATGCTTGTTTCCGGTCCATGGAAGACATGGCTTGGCAGTTCGGGCTGGACTGTTCCCATGAGGCACAGGGTCAGACTGATTTGCATATAGCCATGTCTGAAATGGGGTGGCTGAGTGGGCTAAAGAATGGTGATGGATTAAACCCAGATCAGTTGACTGGGGGTGAGTGTTTGATTTGCTCAAGTGCTCCGTCCATCATCCCCTTTTGTATCGCTTTGTTCGCCCTAAGTGTGGCAGGGTATGCTCAGACGTGAGTCCCTTGCTCACTTGGCCACTGGATTCAAGATAGCCTGGCTGATGAGGATTATGAATCCGAAACCGGTCCCAGGATGCTTGTTTCCGGTCCATGGAAGACATGGCTTGGCAGTTCGGGCTGGACTGTTCCCATGAGGCACAGGGTCAGACTGATTTGCATATAGCCATGTCTGAAATGGGGTGGCTGAGTGGGCTAAAGAATGGTGATGGATTAAACCCAGATCAGCTGACTGGGGGTGAGTGTTTGATTTGCTCAAGTGCTCCGTCCATCCTCCCCTTTTGTATCGCTTTGTTCACCCTAAGTGTGGCAGGGTATGCTCAGACGTGAGTCCCTTGCTCACTTGGCCACTGGATTCAAGATAGCCTGGCTGATGAGGATTATGAATCCGAAACCGGTCCCAGGATGCTTGTTTCCGGTCCATGGAAGACATGGCTTGGCAGTTCGGGCTGGACTGTTCCCATGAGGCACAGGGTCAGACTGATTTGCATATAGCCATGTCTGAAATGGGGTGGCTGAGTGGGCTAAAGAATGGTGATGGATTAAACCCAGATCAGTTGACTGGGGGTGAGTGTTTGATTTGCTTAAGTGCTCCGTCCATCATCCCCTTTTGTATCGCTTTGTTCGCCCTAAGTGTGGCAGGGTATGCTCAGACGTGAGTCCCTTGCTCACTTGGGCACTGGATTCAAGATAGCCTGGCTGATGAGGCTTATGAATCCGAAACCGGTCCCAGGATGCTTGTTTCCGGTCCATGGAAGACATGGCTTGGCAGTTCGGGCTGGACTGTTCCCATGAGGCACAGGGTCGGACTGATTTGCATATAGCCATGTCTGAAAGGGGGTGGCTGAGTGGGCTAAAGAATGATGATGGATTAAACCCAGATCAGTTGACTGGGGGTGAGTGTTTGATTTGCTCAAGTGCTCCGTCCATCATCCCCTTTTGTATCGCTTTGTTCGCCCTAAGTGTGGCAGGGTATGCTCAGACGTGAGTCCCTTGCTCACTTGGCCATTGGATTCAAGATAGCCTGGCTGATGAGGATTATAAATCCGAAACCGGTCCCAGGATGCTTGTTTCCAGTCCATGGAAGACATGGCTTGGCAGTTCGGGCTGGACTGTTCCCATGAGGCACAGGGTCAGACTGATTTGCATATAGCCATGTCTGAAATGGGGTGGCTGAGTGGGCTAAAGAATGGTGATGGATTAAACCCAGATCAGTTGACTGGGGGTGAGTGTTTTATTTGCTCAAGTGCTCCGTCCATCATCCCCTTTTGTATCGCTTTGTTCGCCCTAAGTGTGGCAGGGTCTGCTCAGACGTGAGTCCCTTGCTCACTTGGCCACTGGATTCAAGATAGCCTGGCTGATGAGGATTATGAATCCGAAACCGGTCCCAGGATGCTTGTTTCCGGTCCATGGAAGACATGGCTTGGCAGTTCGGGCTGGACTGTTCCCATGAGGCACAGGGTCAGACTGATTTGCATATAGCCATGTCTGAAATGGGGTGGCTGAGTGGGCTAAAGAATGGTGATGGATTAAACCCAGATCAGTTGACTGGGGGTGAGTGTTTGATTTGCTCGAGTGCTCCTTCCATCCTCCCCTTTTGTATCGCTTTGTTCACCCTAAGTGTGGCAGGGTATGCTCAGACGTGAGTCCCTTGCTCACTTGGCCACTGGATTCAAGATAGCCTGGCTGATGAGGATTATGAATCCGAAACCGGTCCCAGAATGCTTGTTTCCGGTCCATTGAAGACATGGCTTGGCAGTTCGGGCTAGACTGTTCCCATGAGGCACAGGGTCAGACTGATTTGCATATAGCCATGTCTGAAATGGGGTGGCTGAGTGGGCTAAAGAATGGTGATGGATTAAACCCAGATCAGTTGACTGGGGGTGAGTGTTTGATTTGCTCAAGTGCTCCGTCCATCATCCCCTTTTGTATCGCTTTGTTCGCCCTAAGTGTGGCAGGGTATGCTCAGATGTGAGTTCCTTGCTCACTTGGCCACTGGATTCAAGATAGCCTGGCTGATGAGGATTATGAATCTGAAACCGGTCCCAGGATGCTTGTTTCCGGTCCATGGAAGACATGGCTTGGCAGTTCGGGCTGGACTGTTCCCATGAGGCACAGGGTCAGACTGATTTGCATATAGCCATGTCTGAAAGGGGGTGGCTGAGTGGGCTAAAGAATGGTGATGGATTAAACCCAGATCAGTTGACTGGGGGTGAGTGTTTTGATTTGCTCAAGTGCTCCGTCCATCATCCCCTTTTGTATCGCTTTGTTCGCCCTAAGTGTGGCAGGGTATGCTCAGACGTGAGTCCCTTGCTCACTTGGCCACTGGATTCAAGATAGCCTGGCTGATGAGGATTATGAACCCTAAACCGGTCCCAGGATGCTTGTTTCCGGTCCATGAAAGACATGGCTTGGCAGTTCGGGCTGGACTGTTCCCATGAGGCACAGGGTCAGACTGATTTGCATATAGCCATGTCTGAAATGGGGTGGCTGAGTGGGCTAAAGAATGTTGATGGATTAAACCCAGATCAGTTGACTGGGGGTGAGTGTTTGATTTGCTCAAGTGCTCCGTCCATCATCCCCTTTTGTATCGCTTTGTTCGTCCTAAGTGTGGCAGGGTATGCTCGGACGTGAGTCCCTTGCTCACTTGGCCACTGGATTCAAGATAGCCTGGCTGATGAGGATTATGAATCCGAAACCGGTCCCAGGATGCTTGTTTCCGGTCCATGGAAGACATGGCTTGGCAGTTCGGGCTGGACTGTTCCCATGAGGCACAGGGTCAGACTGATTTGCATATAGCCATGTCTGAAATGGGGTGGCTGAGTGGGCTAAAGAATGGTGATGGATTAAACCCAGATGAGTTGACTGGGGGTGAGTGTTTGATTTGCTCAAGTGCTACGTCCATCATGCCCTTTTGTATCGCTTTGTTCGCCCTAAGTGTGGCAGGATATGCTCAGACGTGAGTCCCTTGCTCACTTGGCCCCTGGATTCAAGATAGCCTGGCTGATGAGGATTATGAATCCGAAATCGGTCCCAGGATGCTTGTTTCCGGTCTATGGAAGACATGGCTTGGCAGTTCGGGCTGGACTGTTCCCATGAGGCACAGGGTCAGACTGATTTGCATAAGGGCATGTCTGAAATGGGGTGGCTGAGTGGGCTAAAGAATGGTGATGGATTAAACCCAGATCAGTTGACTGGGGGTGAGTGTTTGATTTGCTCAAAAGCTCCCTCCAGCATCCCCTTTTGTATCGCTTAGTTTGCCCTAAGTGTGGCAGGGTATGCTCAGACGTGAGTCCCTTGCTCACTTGGCCACTGGATTCAAGATAGCCTGGCTGATGAGGATTATGAATCCGAAACCGGTCCCAGGATGCTTGTTTCCGGTCCATGGAAGACATGGCTTGGCAGTTCGGGCTGGACTGTTCACATGAGGCACAGGGTCAGACTGATTTGCATATAGCCATGTCTGAAATGGGGTCTCTGAGAGGGCTAAAGAATGGTGATGGATTAAACCCAGATCAGTTGACTGGGGGTGAGTGTTTGATTTGCTCAAGTGCTCCGTCCAGCATCCCCTTTTGTATCGCTTTGTTCGCCCTAAGTGTGGCAGGGTATGCTCAGACGTGAGTCCCTTGCTCACTTGGCCACTGGATTCAAGATAGCCTGGCTGATGAGGATTATGAATCCGAAATCGGTCCCAGGATGCTTGTTTCCAGTCCATGGAAGACATGGCTTGGCAGTTCGGGCTGGACTGTTCCCATGAGGCACAGGGTCAGACTGATTTGCATATAGCCATGTCTGAAATGGGGTGGCTGAGTGGGCTAAAGAATGGTGATGGATTAAACCCAGATCAGTTGACTGGGGGTGAGTGTTTGATTTGCTCAAGTGCTCCGTCCATCATCCCCTTTTGTATCGCTTTGTTCGCCCTAAGTGTGGCAGGGTATGCTCAGACGTGAGTCCCTTGCTCACTTGGCCACTGGATTCAAGATAGCCTGGCTGATGAGGATTATGAATCCGAAACCGGTCCCAGGATGCTTGTTTCCGGTCCATGGAAGACATGGCTTGGCAGTTCGGGCTGGACTGTTCACATGAGGCACAGGGTCAGACTGATTTGCATATAGCCATGTCTGAAATGGGGTGGCTGAGAGGGCTAAAGAATGGTGATGGATTAAACCCAGATCAGTTGACTGGGGGTGAGTGTTTGATTTGCTCTAGTGCTCCGTCCAGCATCCCCTTTTGTATCGCTTTGTTCGCCCTAAGTGTGGGAGGGTATGCTCAGACGTGAGTCCCTTGCTCACTTGGCCACTGGATTCAAAATAGCCTGGCTGATGAGGATTATGAATCCGAAACCGGTCCCAGGATGCTTGTTTCCGGTCCATGGAAGACATGGCTTGGCAGTTCGGGCTGGACTGTTCCCATGAGGCACAGGGTCAGACTGATTTGCATATAGCCATGTCTGAAATAGGGTGGCTGAGTGGGCTAAAGAATGGTGATGGATTAAACCCAGATCAGTTGACTGGGGGTGAGTGTTTGATTTGCTCAAGTGCTCCGTCCATCATCCCCTTTTGTATCGCTTTGTTCGCCCTAAGTGTGGCAGGGTATGCTCAGACATGAGTCCCTTGCTCACTTGGCCACTGGATTCAAGATAGCCTGGCTGATGAGGATTATGAATCCGAAACCGGTCCCAGGATGCTTGTTTCCGGTCCATGGAAGACATGGCTTGGCAGTTCGGGCTGGACTGTTCCCATGAGGCACAGGGTCAGACTGATTTGCATATAGCCATGTCTGAAATGGGGTGGCTGAGTGGGCTAAAGAATGGTGATGGATTAAACCCAGATCAGTTGACTGGGGGTGAGTGTTTTATTTGCTCAAGTGCTCCGGCCATCATCCCCTTTTGTATCGCTTTGTTCGCCCTAAGTGTGGCAGGGTATGCTCAGACGTGAGTCCCTTGCTCACTTGGCCACTGGATTCAAGATAGCCTGGCTGATGAGGATTATGAATCCGAAACCGGTCCCAGGATGCTTGTTTCCGGTCCATGGAAGACATGGCTTGGCAGTTCGGGCTGGACTGTTCCCATGAGGCACAGGGTCAGACTGATTTGCATATAGCCATGTCTGAAATGGGGTGGCTGAGTGGGCTAAAGAATGGTGATGGATTAAACCCAGATCAGTTGACTGGGGGTGAGTGTTTGATTTGCTCAAGTGCTCCGTCCATCATCCCCTTTTGTATCACTTTGTTCGCCCTAAGTGTGGCAGGGTATGCTCAGACGTGAGTCCCTTGCTCACTTGGCCACTGGATTCAAGATAGCCTGGCTGATGAGGATTATGAATCCGAAACCGGTCCCAGGATGCTTGTTTCCGGTCCATGGAAGACATGGCTTGACAGTTCGGGCTGGACTGTTCCAATGAGGCAGAGGGTCAGACTGATTTGCATACAGCCATGTCTGAAATGGGGTGGCTGAGTGGGCTAAAGAATGGTGATGGATTAAACACAGATCAGTTGACTGGGGGTGAGTGTTTGATTTGCTCAAGTGCTCCGTCCATCATCCCCTTTTGTATCGCTTTGTTCGCCCTAAGTGTGGCAGGGTATGCTCAGACGTGAGTCCCTTGCTCACTTGGCCACTGGATTCAAGATAGCCTGGCTGATGAGGATTATGAATCCGAAACCGGCCCCAGGATGCTTGTTTCCGGTCCATGGAAGACATGGCTTGGCAGTTCGGTCTGGACTGTTCCCATGAGGCACAGGGTCAGACTGATTTGCATATAGCCATGTCTGAAATGGGGTGGCTGAGTGGGCTAAAGAATGGTGATGGATTAAACCCAGATCAGTTGACTGGGGGTGAGTGTTTGATTTGCTCAAGTGCTCCGTCCATCATCCCCTTTTGTATCGCTTTGTTCGCCCTAAGTGTGGCAGGGTATGCTCAGACGTGAGTCCCTTGCTCACTTGGCCACTGGATTCAAGATAGCCTGGCTGATGAGGATTATGAATCCGAAACCGGTCCCAGGATGCTTGTTTCCGGTCCATGGAAGACATGGCTTGGCAGTTCGGGCTGGACTGTTCACATGAGGCACAGGGTCAGACTGATTTGCATATAGCCATGTCTGAAATGGGGTGGCTGAGAGGGCTAAAGAATGGTGATGGATTAAACCCAGATCAGTTGACTGGGGGTGAGTGTTTGATTTGCTCAAGTGCTCCGTCCAGCATCCCCTTTTGTATCGCTTTGTTCGCCCTAAGTGTGGCAGGGTATGCTCAGACGTGAGTCCCTTGCTCACTTGGCCACTGGATTCAAGATAGCCTGGCTGATGAGGATTATGAATCCGAAACCGGTCCCAGGATGCTATTTTCCGGTCCATGGAAGACATGGCTTGGCAGTTCGGGCTGGACTGTTCCCATGAGGCACAGGGTCAGACTGATTTGCATATAGCCATGTCTGAAATAGGGTGGCTGAGTGGGCTAAAGAATGGTGATGGATTAAACCCAGATCAGTTGACTGGGGGTGAGTGTTTGATTTGCTCAAGTGCTCCGTCCATCATCCCCTTTTGTATCGCTTTGTTCGCCCTAAGTGTGGCAGGGTATGCTCAGACATGAGTCCCTTGCTCACTTGGCCACTGGATTCAAGATAGCCTGGCTGATGAGGATTATGAATCCGAAACCGGTCCCAGGATGCTTGTTTCCGGTCCATGGAAGACATGGCTTGGCAGTTCGGGCTGGACTGTTCCCATGAGGCACAGGGTCAGACTGATTTGCATATAGCCATGTCTGAAATGGGGTGGCTGAGTGGGCTAAAGAATGGTGATGGATTAAACCCAGATCAGTTGACTGGGGGTGAGTGTTTTATTTGCTCAAGTGCTCCGTCCATCATCCCCTTTTGTATCGCTTTGTTCGCCCTAAGTGTGGCAGGGTATGCTCAGACGTGAGTCCCTTGCTCACTTGGCCACTGGATTCAAGATAGCCTGGCTGATGAGGATTATGAATCCGAAACCGGTCCCAGGATGCTT
The DNA here is from genome assembly GCF_964261635.1 of Lissotriton helveticus. Lineage (NCBI taxonomy): Eukaryota > Metazoa > Chordata > Amphibia > Caudata > Salamandridae > Lissotriton > Lissotriton helveticus. Next base: position 1,832,245,968 of record NC_136057.1, read on the forward strand.
GTTTCCGGTCCATGGAAGACATGGCTTGGCAGTTAGGGCTGGACTGTTCCCATGAGGCACAGGGTCAGACTGATTTGCATATAGCCATGTCTGAAATGGGGTGGCTGAGTGGGCTAAAGAATGGTGATGGATTAAACCCAGATCAGTTGACTGGGGGAGAGTGTTTGATTTGCTCGAGTGCTCCGTCCATCCTCCCCTTTTGTATCGCTTTGTTCACCCTAAGTGTGGCAGGGTATGCTCAGACGTGAGTCCCTTGCTCACTTGGCCACTTGATTCAAGATAGCCTGGCTGATGAGGATTATGAATCCGAAACCGGTCCCAGGATGCTTGTTTCCGGTCCATGGAAGACATGGCTTGGCAGTTCGGGCTGGACTGTTCCCATGAGGCACAGGGTCAGACTGATTTGCATACAGCCATGTCTGAAATGGGGTGGCTGAGTGGGTTAAAGAATGGTGATGGAATAAACCCAGATCAGTTGACTGGGGGTGAGTGTTTGATTTGCTCAAGTGCTCCGTCCATCATCCCCTTTTGTATCGCTTTGTTCGCCCTAAGTGTGGCAGGGTATGCTCAGACGTGAGTCCCTTGCTCACTTGGCCACTGGATTCAAGATAGCCTGGCTGATGAGGATTATGAATCCGAAACCGGTACCAGGATGCTTGTTTCCGGTCCATGGAAGACATGGCTTGGCAGTTCGGGCTGGACTGTTCCCATGAGGCACAGGGTCAGACTGATTTGCATATAGCCATGTCTGAAATGGGGTGGCTGAGTGGGCTAAAGAATGGTGATGGATTAAACCCAGATCAGTTGACTGGGGGTGAGTGTTTGATTTGCTCAAGTGCTCCGTCCATCATCCCCTTTTGTATCACTTTGTTCGACCTAAGTGTGGCAGGGTATGCTCAGACGTGAGTCCCTTGCTCACTTGGCCACTGGATTCAAGATAGCCTGGCTGATGAGGATTATGAATCCGAAACCGGTCCCAGGATGCTTGTTTCCGGTCCATGGAAGACATGGCTTGACAGTTCGGGCTGGACTGTTCCAATGAGGCAGAGGGTCAGACTGATTTGCATACAGCCATGTCTGAAATGGGGTGGCTGAGTGGGCTAAAGAATGGTGATGGATTAAACACAGATCAGTTGACTGGGGGTGAGTGTTTGATTTGCTCAAGTGCTCCGTCCATCATCCCCTTTTGTATCGCTTTGTTCGCCCTAAGTGTGGCAGGGTATGCTCAGACGTGAGTCCCTTGCTCACTTGGCCACTGGATTCAAGATAGCCTGGCTGATGAGGATTATGAATCCGAAACCGGTCCCAGGATGCTTGTTTCCGGTCCATGGAAGACATGGCTTGGCAGTTCGGTCTGGACTGTTCCCATGAGGCACAGGGTCAGACTGATTTGCATATAGCCATGTCTGAAATGGGGTGGCTGAGTGGGCTAAAGAATGGTGATGGATTAAACCCAGATCAGTTGACTGGGGGTGAGTGTTTGATTTGCTCAAGTGCTCCGTCCATCATCCCCTTTTGTATCGCTTTGTTCGCCCTAAGTGTGGCAGGGTATGCTCAGACGTGAGTCCCTTGCTCACTTGGCCACTGGATTCAAGATAGCCTGGCTGATGAGGATTATGAATCCGAAACCGGTCCCAGGATGCTTGTTTCCGGTCCATGGAAGACATGGCTTGGCAGTTCGGGCTGGACTGTTCACATGAGGCACAAGGTCAGACTGATTTGCATATAGCCATGTCTGAAATGGGGAGGCTGAGAGGGCTAAAGAATGGTGATGGATTAAACCCAGATCAGTTGACTGGGGGTGAGTGTTTGATTTGCTCAAGTGCTCCGTCCAGCATCCCCTTTTGTATCGCTTTGTTCGCCCTAAGTGTGGCAGGGTATGCTCAGACGTGAGTCCCTTGCTCACTTGGCCACTGGATTCAAGATAGCCTGGCTGATGAGGATTATGAATCCGAAACCGGTCCCAGGATGCTTGTTTCCGGTCCATGGAAGACATGGCTTGGCAGTTCGGGCTGGACTGTTCCTATGAGGCACAGGGTCAGACTGATTTGCATATAGCCATGTCTGAAATAGGGTGGCTGAGTGGGCTAAAGAATGGTGATGGATTAAACCCAGATCAGTTGACTGGGGGTGAGTGTTTGATTTGCTCAAGTGCTCCGTCCATCATCCCCTTTTGTATCGCTTTGTTCGCCCTAAGTGTGGCAGGGTATGCTCAGACATGAGTCCCTTGCTCACTTGGCCACTGGATTCAAGATAGCCTGGCTGATGAGGATTATGAATCCGAAACCGGTCCCAGGATGCTTGTTTCCGGTCCATGGAAGACATGGCTTGGCAGTTCGGGCTGGACTGTTCCCATGAGGCACAGGGTCAGACTGATTTGCATATAGCCATGTCTGAAATGGGGTGGCTGAGTGGGCTAAAGAATGGTGATGGATTAAACCCAGATCAGTTGACTGGGGGTGAGTGTTTTATTTGCTCAAGTGCTCCGTCCATCATCCCCTTTTGTATCGCTTTGTTCGCCCTAAGTGTGGCAGGGTATGCTCAGACGTGAGACCCTTGCTCACTTGGCCACTGGATTCAAGATAGCCTGGCTGATGAGGATTATGAATCCGAAACCGGTCCCAGGATGCTTGTTTCCGGTCCATGGAAGACATGGCTTGGCAGTTCGGGCTGGACTGTTCCCATGAGGCACAGGGTCAGACTGATTTGCATATAGCCATGTCTGAAATGGGGTGGCTGAGTGGGCTAAAGAATGGTGATGGATTAAACCCAGATCAGTTGACTGGGGGAGAGTGTTTGATTTGCTCGAGTGCTCCGTCCATCCTCCCCTTTTGTATCGCTTTGTTCACCCTAAGTGTGGCAGGGTATGCTCAGACGTGAGTCCCTTGCTCACTTGGCCACTGGATTCAAGATAGCCTGGCTGATGAGGATTATGAATCCGAAACCGGTCCCAGGATGCTTGTTTCCGGTCCATGGAAGACATGGCTTGGCAGTTCGGGCTGGACTGTTCCCATGAGGCACAGGGTCAGACTGATTTGCATACAGCCATGTCTGAAATGGGGTGGCTGAGTGGGTTAAAGAATGGTGATGGAATAAACCCAGATCAGTTGACTGGGGGTGAGTGTTTGATTTGCTCAAGTGCTCCGTCCATCATCCCCTTTTGTATCGCTTTGTTCGCCCTAAGTGTGGCAGGGTATGCTCAGACGTGAGTCCCTTGCTCACTTGGCCACTGGATTCAAGATAGCCTGGCTGATGAGGATTATGAATCCGAAACCGGTACCAGGATGCTTGTTTCCGGTCCATGGAAGACATGGCTTGGCAGTTCGGGCTGGACTGTTCCCATGAGGCACAGGGTCAGACTGATTTGCATATAGCCATGTCTGAAATGGGGTGGCTGAGTGGGCTAAAGAATGGTGATGGATTAAACCCAGATCAGTTGACTGGGGGTGAGTGTTTGATTTGCTCAAGTGCTCCGTCCATCATCCCCTTTTGTATCACTTTGTTCGCCCTAAGTGTGGCAGGGTATGCTCAGACGTGAGTCCCTTGCTCACTTGGCCACTGGATTCAAGATAGCCTGGCTGATGAGGATTATGAATCCGAAACCGGTCCCAGGATGCTTGTTTCCGGTCCATGGAAGACATGGCTTGACAGTTCGGGCTGGACTGTTCCAATGAGGCAGAGGGTCAGACTGATTTGCATACAGCCATGTCTGAAATGGGGTGGCTGAGTGGGCTAAAGAATGGTGATGGATTAAACACAGATCAGTTGACTGGGGGTGAGTGTTTGATTTGCTCAAGTGCTCCGTCCATCATCCCCTTTTGTATCGCTTTGTTCGCCCTAAGTGTGGCAGGGTATGCTCAGACGTGAGTCCCTTGCTCACTTGGCCACTGGATTCAAGATAGCCTGGCTGATGAGGATTATGAATCCGAAACCGGTCCCAGGATGCTTGTTTCCGGTCCATGGAAGACATGGCTTGGCAGTTCGGTCTGGACTGTTCCCATGAGGCACAGGGTCAGACTGATTTGCATATAGCCATGTCTGAAATGGGGTGGCTGAGTGGGCTAAAGAATGGTGATGGATTAAACCCAGATCAGTTGACTGGGGGTGAGTGTTTGATTTGCTCAAGTGCTCCGTCCATCATCCCCTTTTGTATCGCTTTGTTCGCCCTAAGTGTGGCAGGGTATGCTCAGACGTGAGTCCCTTGCTCACTTGGCCACTGGATTCAAGATAGCCTGGCTGATGAGGATTATGAATCCAAAACCGGTCCCAGGATGCTTGTTTCCGGTCCATGGAAGACATGGCTTGGCAGTTCGGGCTGGACTGTTCCCATGAGGCACAGGGTCAGACTGATTTGCATATAGCCATGTCTGAAATGGGGTGGCTGAGTGGGCTAAAGAATGGTGATGGATTAAACCTAGATCAGTTGACTGGGGGTGAGTGTTTGATTTGCTCAAGTGCTCCGTCCATCATCCCCTTTTGTATCGTTTTGTTCGCCCTAAGTGTGGCAGGGTATGCTCAGACGTGAGTCCCTTGCTCACTTGGCCACTGGATTCAAGATAGCCTGGCTGATGAGGATTATGAATCCGAAACCGGTCCCAGGATGCTTGTTTCCGGTCCATGGAAGACATGGCTTGGCAGTTCGGGCTGGACTGTTCCCATGAGGCACAGGGTCAGACTGATTTGCATATAGCCATGTCTGAAATGGGGTGGCTGAGTGGGCTAAAGAATGGTGATGGATTAAACCCAGATGATTTGACTGGGGGTGAGTGTTTGATTTGCTCAAGTGCTACGTCCATCATGCCCTTTTGTATCGCTTTGTTCGCCCTAAGTGTGGCAGGGTATGCTCAGACGTGAGTCCCTTGCTCACTTGGCCCCTGGATTCAAGATAGCCTGGCTGATGAGGATTATGAATCCGAAATCGGTCCCAGGATGCTTGTTTCCGGTCTATGGAAGACATGGCTTGGCAGTTCGGGCTGGACTGTTCCCATGAGGCACAGGGTCAGACTGATTTGCATAAGGGCATGTCTGAAATGGGGTGGCTGAGTGGGCTAAAGAATGGTGATGGATTAAACCCAGATCAGTTGACTGGGGGTGAGTGTTTGATTTGCTCAAGTGCTCCATCCATCATCCCCTTTTGTATCGCTTTGTTCGCCCAAGTGTGGCAGGGTATGCTCAGACGTGAGTCCCTTGCTCACTTGGCCACTGGATTCAAGATAGCCTGGCTGATGAGGATTATGAATCCGAAACCGGTCCCTGGATGCTTGCTTCCGGTCCATGGAAGACATGGCTTGGCAGTTCGGGCTGGACTGTTCCCATGAGGCACAGGGTCAGACTGATTTGCATATAGCCATGTCTGAAATGGGGTGGCTGAGTGGGCTAAAGAATGGTGATGGATTAAAACCAAATCAGTTGACTGGGGGTGAGTGTTTGATTTGCTCAAGTGCTCCGTCCAGCATCCCCTTTTGTATCGCTTTGTTCGCCCTAAGTGTGGCAGGGTATGCTCAGACGTGAGTCCCTTGCTCACTTGGCCACTGGATTCAAGATAGCCTGGCTGATGAGGATTATGAATCCGAAACCGGTCCCAGGATGCTTGTTTCCGGTCCATGGAAGACATGGCTTGGCAGTTCGGGCTGGACTGTTCCCATGAGGCACAGGGTCAGACTGATTTGCATATAGCCATGTCTGAAATGGGGTGGCTGAGTGGGCTAAAGAATGGTGATGGATTAAACCCAGATCAGTTGACTGGGGGTGAGTGTTTGATTTGCTCAAGTGCTCCGTCCAGCATCCCCTTTTGTATCGCTTTGTTCACCCTAAGTGTGGCAGGGTATGCTCAGACGTGAGTCCCTTGCTCACTTGGCCACTGGATTCAAGATAGCCTGGCTGATGAGGATTATGAATCCGAAACCGGTCCCAGGATGCTTGTTTCCGGTCCATGGAAGACATGGCTTGGCAGTTCGGGCTGGACTGTTCCCATGAGGCACAGGGTCAGACTGATTTGCATATAGCCATGTCTGAAATGGGGTGGCTGAGTGGGCTAAAGAATGGTGATGGATTAAACCCAGATCAGTTGACTGGGGGTGAGTGTTTGATTTGCTCAAGTGCTCCGTCCAACATCCCCTTTTGTATCGCTTTGTTCGCCCTAAGTGTGGCAGGGTATGCTCAGACGTGAGTCCCTTGCTCACTTGGCCACTGGATTCAAGATAGCCTGGCTGATGAGGATTATGAATCCGAAACCGGTCCCAGGATGCTTGTTTCCGGTCCATGGAAGACATGGCTTGGCAGTTCGGGCTGGACTGTTCCCATGAGGCACAGGGTCAGACTGATTTGCATATAGCCATGTCTGAAATGGGGTGGCTGAGTGGGCTAAAGAATGGTGATGGATTAAACCCAGATCAGTTGACTGGGGGTGAGTGTTTGATTTGCTCAAGTGCTCCGTCCATCCTCCCCTTTTGTATCGCTTTGTTCACCCTAAGTGTGGCAGGGTATGCTCAGACGTGAGTCCCTTGCTCACTTGGCCACTGGATTCAAGATAACCTGGCTGATGAGGATTATGAATCCGAAACCGGTCCCAGGATGCTTGTTTCCGGTACATGGAAGACATGGCTTGGCAGTTCGGGCTGGACTGTTCCCATGAGGCACAGGGTCAGACTGATTTGCATATAGCCATGTCTGAAATGGGGTGGCTGAGTGGGCTAAAGAATGGTGATGGATTAAACCCAGATCAGTTGACTGGGGGTGAGTGTTTGATTTGCTCAAGTGCTCCGTCCATCATCCCCTTTTGTATCGCTTTGTTCGCCCTAAGTGTGGCAGGGTATGCTCAGACGTGAGTCCCTTGCTCACTTGGCCACTGGATTCAAGATAGCCTGGCTGATGAGGATTATGAATCCGAAACCGGTCCCAGGATGCTTGTTTCCGGTCCATGGAAGACATGGCTTGGCAGTTCGGGCTGGACTGTTCCCATGAGGCACAGGGTCAGACTGATTTCCATATAGCCATGTCTGAAATGGGGTGGCTGAGTGGGCTAAAGAATGGTGATGGATTAAACCCAGATCAGTTGACTGGGGGTGAGTGTTTGATTTGCTCAAGTGCTCCGTCCATCATCCCCTTTTGTATCGCTTTGTTCGCCCTAAGTGTGGCAGGGTATGCTCAGACGTGAGTCCCTTGCTCACTTGGCCACTGGATTCAAGATAGCCTGGCTGATGAGGATTATGAATCCGAAACCGGTCCCAGGATGCTTGTTTCCGGTCCATGGAAGACATGGCTTGGCAGTTCGGGCTGGACTGTTCCCATGAGGCACAGGGTCAGACTGATTTGCATATAGCCATGTCTGAAATGGGGTGGCTGAGTGGGCTAAAGAATGGTGATGGATTAAACCCAGATCAGTTGACTGGGGGTGAGTGTTTGATTTGCTCGAGTGCTCCGTCCATCCTCCCCTTTTGTATCGCTTTGTTCACCCTAAGTGTGGCAGGGTATGCTCAGACGTGAGTCCCTTGCTCACTTGGCCACTGGATTCAAGATAGCCTGGCTGATGAGGATTATGAATCCGAAACCGGTCCCAGAATGCTTGTTTCCGGTCCATGGAAGACATGGCTTGGCAGTTCGGGCTGGACTGTTCCCATGAGGCACAGGGTCAGACTGATTTGCATATAGCCATGTCTGAAATGGGGTGGCTGAGTGGGCTAAAGAATGGTGATGGATAAAACCCAGATCAGTTGACTGGGGGTGAGTGTTTGATTTGCTCAAGTGCTCCGTCCATCATCCCCTTTTGTATCGCTTTGTTCGCCCTAAGTGTGGCAGGGTATGCTCAGACATGAGTCCCTTGCTCACTTGGCCACTGGATTCAAGATAGCCTGGCTGATGAGGATTATGAATCCGAAACCGGTCCCAGGATGCTTGTTTCCGGTCCATGGAAGACATGGCTTGGCAGTTCGGGCTGGACTGTTCCCATGAGGCACAGGGTCAGACTGATTTGCATATAGCCATGTCTGAAATGGGGTGGCTGAGTGGGCTAAAGAATGGTGATGGATTAAACCCAGATCAGTTGACTGGGGGTGAGTGTTTTATTTGCTCAAGTGCTCGGTCCATCATCCCCTTTTGTATCGCTTTGTTCGCCCTAAGTGTGGCAGGGTATGCTCAGACGTGAGTCCCTTGCTCACTTGGCCACTGGATTCAAGATAGCCTGGCTGATGAGGATTATGAATCCGAAACCGGTCCCAGGATGCTTGTTTCCGGTCCATGGAAGACATGGCTTGGCAGTTCGGGCTGGACTGTTCCCATGAGGCACAGGGTCAGACTGATTTGCATATAGCCATGTCTGAAATGGGGTGGCTGAGTGGGCTAAAGAATGGTGATGGATTAAACCCAGATCAGTTGACTGGGGGAGAGTGTTTGATTTGCTCGAGTGCTCCGTCCATCCTCCCCTTTTGTATCGCTTTGTTCACCCTAAGTGTGGCAGGGTATGCTCAGACGTGAGTCCCTTGCTCACTTGGCCACTGGATTCAAGATAGCCTGGCTGATGAGGATTATGAATCCGAAACCGGTCCCAGGATGCTTGTTTCCGGTCCATGGAAGACATGGCTTGGCAGTTCGGGCTGGACTGTTCCCATGAGGCACAGGGTCAGACTGATTTGCATACAGCCATGTCTGAAATGGGGTGGCTGAGTGGGTTAAAGAATGGTGATGGAATAAACCCAGATCAGTTGACTGGGGGTGAGTGTTTGATTTGCTCAAGTGCTCCGTCCATCATCCCCTTTTGTATCGCTTTGTTCGCCCTAAGTGTGGCAGGGTATGCTCAGACGTGAGTCCCTTGCTCACTTGGCCACTGGATTCAAGATAGCCTGGCTGATGAGGATTATGAATCCGAAACCGGTACCAGGATGCTTGTTTCCGGTCCATGGAAGACATGGCTTGGCAGTTCGGGCTGGACTGTTCCCATGAGGCACAGGGTCAGACTGATTTGCATATAGCCATGTCTGAAATGGGGTGGCTGAGTGGGCTAAAGAATGGTGATGGATTAAACCCAGATCAGTTGACTGGGGGTGAGTGTTTGATTTGCTCAAGTGCTCCGTCCATCATCCCCTTTTGTATCACTTTGTTCGCCCTAAGTGTGGCAGGGTATGCTCAGACGTGAGTCCCTTGCTCACTTGGCCACTGGATTCAAGATAGCCTGGCTGATGAGGATTATGAATCCGAAACCGGTCCCAGGATGCTTGTTTCCGGTCCATGGAAGACATGGCTTGACAGTTCGGGCTGGACTGTTCCAATGAGGCAGAGGGTCAGACTGATTTGCATACAGCCATGTCTGAAATGGGGTGGCTGAGTGGGCTAAAGAATGGTGATGGATTAAACACAGATCAGTTGACTGGGGGTGAGTGTTTGATTTGCTCAAGTGCTCCGTCCATCATCCCCTTTTGTATCGCTTTGTTCGCCCTAAGTGTGGCAGGGTATGCTCAGACGTGAGTCCCTTGCTCACTTGGCCACTGGATTCAAGATAGCCTGGCTGATGAGGATTATGAATCCGAAACCGGTCCCAGGATGCTTGTTTCCGGTCCATGGAAGACATGGCTTGGCAGTTCGGTCTGGACTGTTCCCATGAGGCACAGGGTCAGACTGATTTGCATATAGCCATGTCTGAAATGGGGTGGCTGAGTGGGCTAAAGAATGGTGATGGATTAAACCCAGATCAGTTGACTGGGGGTGAGTGTTTGATTTGCTCAAGTGCTCCGTCCATCATCCCCTTTTGTATCGCTTTGTTCGCCCTAAGTGTGGCAGGGTATGCTCAGACGTGAGTCCCTTGCTCACTTGGCCACTGGATTCAAGATAGCCTGGCTGATGAGGATTATGAATCCAAAACCGGTCCCAGGATGCTTGTTTCCGGTCCATGGAAGACATGGCTTGGCAGTTCGGGCTGGACTGTTCCCATGAGGCACAGGGTCAGACTGATTTGCATATAGCCATGTCTGAAATGGGGTGGCTGAGTGGGCTAAAGAATGGTGATGGATTAAACCTAGATCAGTTGACTGGGGGTGAGTGTTTGATTTGCTCAAGTGCTCCGTCCATCATCCCCTTTTGTATCGTTTTGTTCGCCCTAAGTGTGGCAGGGTATGCTCAGACGTGAGTCCCTTGCTCACTTGGCCACTGGATTCAAGATAGCCTGGCTGATGAGGATTATGAATCCGAAACCGGTCCCAGGATGCTTGTTTCCGGTCCATGGAAGACATGGCTTGGCAGTTCGGGCTGGACTGTTCCCATGAGGCACAGGGTCAGACTGATTTGCATATAGCCATGTCTGAAATGGGGTGGCTGAGTGGGCTAAAGAATGGTGATGGATTAAACCCAGATGAGTTGACTGGGGGTGAGTGTTTGATTTGCTCAAGTGCTACGTCCATCATGCCCTTTTGTATCGCTTTGTTCGCCCTAAGTGTGGCAGGGTATGCTCAGACGTGAGTCCCTTGCTCACTTGGCCCCTGGATTCAAGATAGCCTGGCTGATGAGGATTATGAATCCGAAATCGGTCCCAGGATGCTTGTTTCCGGTCTATGGAAGACATGGCTTGGCAGTTCGGGCTGGACTGTTCCCATGAGGCACAGGGTCAGACTGATTTGCATAAGGGCATGTCTGAAATGGGGTGGCTGAGTGGGCTAAAGAATGGTGATGGATTAAACCCAGATCAGTTGACTGGGGGTGAGTGTTTGATTTGCTCAAGTGCTCCATCCATCATCCCCTTTTGTATCGCTTTGTTCGCCCAAGTGTGGCAGGGTATGCTCAGACGTGAGTCCCTTGCTCACTTGGCCACTGGATTCAAGATAGCCTGGCTGATGAGGATTATGAATCCGAAACCGGTCCCCGGATGCTTGCTTCCGGTCCATGGAAGACATGGCTTGGCAGTTCGGGCTGGACTGTTCCCATGAGGCACAGGGTCAGACTGATTTGCATATAGCCATGTCTGAAATGGGGTGGCTGAGTGGGCTAAAGAATGGTGATGGATTAAACCCAGATCAGTTGACTGGGGGTGAGTGTTTGATTTGCTCAAGTGCTCCGTCCAGCATCCCCTTTTGTATCGCTTTGTTCACCCTAAGTGTGGCAGGGTATGCTCAGACGTGAGTCCCTTGCTCACTTGGCCACTGGATTCAAGATAGCCTGGCTGATGAGGATTATGAATCCGAAACCGGTCCCAGGATGCTTGTTTCCGGTCCATGGAAGACATGGCTTGGCAGTTCGGGCTGGACTGTTCCCATGAGGCACAGGGTCAGACTGATTTGCATATAGCCATGTCTGAAATGGGGTGGCTGAGTGGGCTAAAGAATGGTGATGGATTAAACCCAGATCAGTTGACTGGGGGTGAGTGTTTGATTTGCTCAAGTGCTCCGTCCATCATCCCCTTTTGTATCGCTTTGTTCGCCCTAAGTGTGGCAGGGTATGCTCAGACGTGAGTCCCTTGCTCACTTGGCCACTGGATTCAAGATAGCCTGGCTGATGAGGATTATGAATCCGAAACCGGTCCCAGGATGCTTGTTTCCGGTCCATGGAAGACATGGCTTGGCAGTTCGGGCTGGACTGTTCCCATGAGGCACAGGGTCAGACTGATTTGCATATAGCCATGTCTGAAATGGGGTGGCTGAGTGGGCTAAAGAATGGTGATGGATTAAACCCAGATCAGTTGACTGGGGGTGAGTGTTTGATTTGCTCAAGTGCTCCGTCCATCCTCCCCTTTTGTATCGCTTTGTTCACCCTAAGTGTGGCAGGGTATGCTCAGACGTGAGTCCCTTGCTCACTTGGCCACTGGATTCAAGATAGCCTGGCTGATGAGGATTATGAATCCGAAACCGGTCCCAGGATGCTTGTTTCCGGTACATGGAAGACATGGCTTGGCAGTTCGGGCTGGACTGTTCCCATGAGGCACAGGGTCAGACTGATTTGCATATAGCCATGTCTGAAATGGGGTGGCTGAGTGGGCTAAAGAATGGTGATGGATTAAACCCAGATCAGTTGACTGGGGGTGAGTGTTTGATTTGCTCAAGTGCTCCGTCCATCATCCCCTTTTGTATCGCTTTGTTCGCCCTAAGTGTGGCAGGGTATGCTCAGACGTGAGTCCCTTGCTCACTTGGGCACTGGATTCAAGATAGCCTGGCTGATGAGGCTTATGAATCCGAAACCGGTCCCAGGATGCTTGTTTCCGGTCCATGGAAGACATGGCTTGGCAGTTCGGGCTGGACTGTTCCCATGAGGCACAGGGTCAGACTGATTTGCATATAGCCATGTCTGAAATGGGGTGGCTGAGTGGGCTAAAGAATGGTGATGGATTAAACCCAGATCAGTTGACTGGGGGTGAGTGTTTGATTTGCTCAAGTGCTCCGTCCATCATCCCCTTTTGTATCGCTTTGTTCGCCCTAAGTGTGGCAGGGTATGCTCAGACGTGAGTCCCTTGCTCACTTGGCCACTGGATTCAAGATAGCCTGGCAGATGAGGATTATGAATCCGAAACCGGTCCCCGGATGCTTGTTTCCGGTCCATGGAAGACATGGCTTGGCAGTTTGGGCTGGACTGTTCCCATGAGGCACAGGGTCAGACTGATTTGCATATAGCCATGTCTGAAAGGGGGTGGCTGAGTGGGCTAAAGAATGGTGATGGATTAAACCCAGATCAGTTGACTGGGGGTGAGTGTTTGATTTGCTCAAGTGCTCCGTCCATCATCCCCTTTTGTATCGCTTTGTTCGCCCTAAGTGTGGCAGGGTATGCTCAGACGTGAGTCCCTTGCTCACTTGGCCACTGGATTCAAGATAGCCTGGCTGATGAGGATTATGAATCCAAAACCGGTCCCAGGATGCTTGTTTCCGGTCCATGGAAGACATGGCTTGGCAGTTCGGGCTGGACTGTTCCCATGAGGCACAGGGTCAGACTGATTTCCATATAGCCATGTCTGAAATGGGGTGGCTGAGTGGGCTAAAGAATGGTGATGGATTAAACCCAGATCAGTTGACTGGGGGTGAGTGTTTGATTTGCTCAAGTGCTCCGTCCATCATCCCCTTTTGTATCGCTTTGTTCGCCCTAAGTGTGGCAGGGTATGCTCAGACGTGAGTCCCTTGCTCACTTGGCCACTGGATTCAAGATAGCCTGGCTGATGAGGATTATGAATCCGAAACCGGTCCCAGGATGCTTGTTTCCGGTCCATGGAAGACATGGCTTGGCAGTTCGGGCTGGACTGTTCCCATGAGGCACAGGGTCAGACTGATTTGCATATAGCCATGTCTGAAATGGGGTGGCTGAGTGGGCTAAAGAATGGTGATGGATTAAACCCAGATCAGTTGACTGGGGGTGAGTGTTTGATTTGCTCGAGTGCTCCGTCCATCCTCCCCTTTTGTATCGCTTTGTTCACCCTAAGTGTGGCAGGGTATGCTCAGACGTGAGTCCCTTGCTCACTTGGCCACTGGATTCAAGATAGCCTGGCTGATGAGGATTATGAATCCGAAACCGGTCCCAGAATGCTTGTTTCCGGTCCATGGAAGACATGGCTTGGCAGTTCGGGCTGGACTGTTCCCATGAGGCACAGGGTCAGACTGATTTGCATATAGCCATGTCTGAAATGGGGTGGCTGAGTGGGCTAAAGAATGGTGATGGATAAAACCCAGATCAGTTGACTGGGGGTGAGAGTTTGATTTGCTCAAGTGCTCCGTCCATCATCCCCTTTTGTATCGCTTTGTTCGCCCTAAGTGTGGCAGGGTATGCTCAGACGTGAGTCCCTTGCTCACTTGGGCACTGGATTCAAGATAGCCTGGCTGATGAGACTTATGAATCCGAAACCGGTCCCAGGATGCTTGTTTCCGGTCCATGGAAGACATGGCTTGGCAGTTCGGGCTGGACTGTTCCCATGAGGCACAGGGTCAGACTGATTTGCATATAGCCATGTCTGAAATGGGGTGGCTGAGTGGGCTAAAGAATGGTGATGGATTAAACCCAGATCAGTTGACTGGGGGTGAGTGTTTGATTTGCTCAAGTGCTCCGTCCATCATCTCCTTTTGTATCGCTTTGTTCGCCCTAAGTGTGGCAGGGTATGCTCAGACGTGAGTCCCTTGCTCACTTGGGCACTGGATTCAAGATAGCCTGGCTGATGAGGCTTATGAATCCGAAACCGGTCCCAGGATGCTTGTTTCCGGTCCATGGAAGACATGGCTTGGCAGTTCGGGCTGGACTGTTCCCATGAGGCACAGGGTCAGACTGATTTGCATATAGCCATGTCTGAAATGGGGTGGCTGAGTGGGCTAAAGAATGGTGATGGATTAAACCCAGATCAGTTGACTGGGGGTGAGTGTTTGATTTGCTCAAGTGCTCCATCCATCATCCCCTTTTGTATCGCTTTGTTCGCCCTAAGTGTGGCAGGGTATGCTCAGACGTGAGTCCATTGCTCACTTGGCCACTGGATTCAAGATAGCCTGGCTGATGAGGATTATGAATCCGAAACCGGTCCCCGGATGCTTGTTTCCGGTCCATGGAAGACATGGCTTGGCAGTTCGGGCTGGACTGTTCCCATGAGGCACAGGGTCAGACTGATTTGCATATAGCCATGTCTGAAAGGGGGTGGCTGAGTGGGCTAAAGAATGGTGATGGATTAAACCCAGATCAGTTGACTGGGGGTGAGTGTTTGATTTGCTCAAGTGCTCCGTCCATCATCCCCTTTTGTATCGCTTTGTTCGCCCTAAGTGTGGCAGGGTATGCTCAGACGTGAGTCCCTTGCTCACTTGGCCACTGGATTCAAGATAGCCTGGCTGATGAGGATTATGAATCCGAAACCGGTCCCAGGATGCTTGTTTCCGGTCCATGGAAGACATGGCTTGGTAGTTCGGGCTGGACTGTTCCCATGAGGCACAGGGGCAGACTGATTTGCATATAGCCATGTCTGAAATTGGGTGGCTGAGTGGGCTAAAGAATGGTGATGGATTAAACCCAGATCAGTTGACTGGGGGTGAGTGTTTGATTTGCTCAAGTGCTCCGTCCATCATTCCCTTTTGTATCGCTTTGTTCGCCCTAAGTGTGGCAGGGTATGCTCAGACGTGAGTCCCTTGCTCACTTGGCCACTGGATTCAAGATAGCCTGGCTGATGAGGATTATGAATCCGAAACCGGTCCCAGGATGCTTGTTTCCGGTCCATGGAAGACATGGCTTGGCAGTTCGGGCTGGACTGTTCCCATGAGGCACAGGGTCAGACTGATTTGCATATAGCCATGTCTGAAATGGGGTGGCTGAGTGGGCTAAAGAATGGAGATGGATTAAACCCAGATCAGTTGACTGGGGGTGAGTGTTTGATTTGCTCGAGTGCTCCGTCCATCCTCCCCTTTTGTATCGCTTTGTTCACCCTAAGTGTGGCAGGGTATGCTCAGACGTGAGTCCCTTGCTCACTTGGCCACTGGATTCAAGATAGCCTGGCTGATGAGGATTATGAATCCGAAACCGGTCCCAGAATGCTTGTTTCCGGTCCATTGAAGACATGGCTTGGCAGTTCGGGCTGGACTGTTCCCATGAGGCACAGGGTCAGACTGATTTGCATATAGCCATGTCTGAAATGGGGTGGCTGAGTGGGCTAAAGAATGGTGATGGATTAAACCCAGATCAGTTGACTGGGGGTGAGTGTTTGATTTGCTCAAGTGCTCCGTCCATCATCCCCTTTTGTATCGCTTTGTTCGCCCTAAGTGTGGCAGGGTATGCTCAGATGTGAGTTCCTTGCTCACTTGGCCACTGGATTCAAGATAGCCTGGCTGATGAGGATTATGAATCTGAAACCGGTCCCAGGATGCTTGTTTCCGGTCCATGGAAGACATGGCTTGGCAGTTCGGGCTGGACTGTTCCCATGAGGCACAGGGTCGGACTGATTTGCATATAGCCATGTCTGAAATGGGGTGGCTGAGTGGGCTAAAGAATGTTGATGGACTAAACCCAGATCAGTTGACTGGGGGTGAGTGTTTGATTTGCTCAAGTGCTCCGTCCATCATCCCCTTTTGTATCGCTTTGTTCGTCCTAAGTGTGGCAGGGTATGCTCGGACGTGAGTCCCTTGCTCACTTGGCCACTGGATTCAAGATAGCCTGGCTGATGAGGATTATGAATCCGAAACCGGTCCCAGGATGCTTGTTTCCGGTCCATGGAAGACATGGCTTGGCAGTTCGGGCTGGACTGTTCCCATGAGGCACAGGGTCAGACTGATTTGCATATAGCCATGTCTGAAATGGGGTGGCTGAGTGGGCTAAAGAATGGTGATGGATTAAACCCAGATGAGTTGACTGGGGGTGAGTGTTTGATTTGCTCAAGTGCTACGTCCATCATGCCCTTTTGTATCGCTTTGTTCGCCCTAAGTGTGGCAGGGTATGCTCAGACGTGAGTTCCTTGCTCACTTGGCCCCTGGATTCAAGATAGCCTGGCTGATGAGGATTATGAATCCGAAATCGGTCCCAGGATGCTTGTTTCCGGTCTATGGAAGACATGGCTTGGCAGTTCGGGCTGGACTGTTCCCATGAGGCACAGGGTCAGACTGATTTGCATAAGGGCATGTCTGAAATGGGGTGGCTGAGTGGGCTAAAGAATGGTGATGGATTAAACCCAGATCAGTTGACTGGGGGTGAGTGTTTGATTTGCTCAAGTGCTCCATCCATCATCCCCTTTTGTATCGCTTTGTTCGCCCAAGTGTGGCAGGGTATGCTCAGACGTGAGTCCCTTGCTCACTTGGCCACTGGATTCAAGATAGCCTGGCTGATGAGGATTATGAATCCGAAACCGGTCCCAGGATGCTTGTTTCCGGTCCATTGAAGACATGGCTTGGCAGTTCGGGCTGGACTGTTCCCATGAGGCACAGGGTCAGACTGATTTGCATATAGCCATGTCTGAAATGGGGTGGCTGAGTGGGCTAAAGAATGGTGATGGATTAAAACCAAATCAGTTGACTGGGGGTGAGTGTTTGATTTGCTCAAGTGCTCCGTCCAGCATCCCCTTTTGTATCGCTTTGTTCGCCCTAAGTGTGGCAGGGTATGCTCAGACGTGAGTCCCTTGCTCACTTGGCCACTAGATTCAAGATAGCCTGGCTGATGAGGATTATGAATCCGAAACAGGTCCCAGGATGCTTGTTTCCGGTCCATGGAAGACATGGCTTGGCAGTTCGGGCTGGACTGTTCCCATGAGGCACTGGGTCAGACTGATTTGCATATAGCCATGTCTGAAATGGGGTGGCTGAGTGGGCTAAAGAATGGTGATGGAATAAACCCAGATCAGTTGACTGGGGGTGAGTGTTTGATTTGCTCAAGTGCTCCGTCCAGCATCCCCTTTTGTATCGCTTTGTTCGCCCTAAGTGTGGCAGGGTATGCTCAGACGTGAGTCCCTTGCTCACTTGGCCACTGGATTCAAGATAGCCTGGCTGATGAGGATTATGAATCCGAAACCGGTCCCAGGATGCTTGTTTCCGGTCCATGGAAGACATGGCTTGGCAGTTCGGGCTGGACTGTTCCCATGAGGCACAGGGTCGGACTGATTTGCATATAGCCATGTCTGAAATGGGGTGGCTGAGTGGGCTAAAGAATGGTGATGGATTAAGCCCAGATCAGTTGACTGGGGGTGAGTGTTTGATTTGCTCAAGTGATCCGTCCATCATCCCCTTTTGTATCGCTTTGTTCACCCTAAGTGTGGCAGGGTATGCTCAGACGTGAGTCCCTTGCTCACTTGGCCACTGGATTCAAGATAGCCTGGCTGATGAGGATTATGAATCCGAAACCGGTCCCAGGATGCTTGTTTCCGGTCCATGGAAGACATGGCTTGGCAGTTCGGGCTGGACTGTTCCCATGAGGCACAGGGTCAGACTGATTTGCATATAGCCATGTCTGAAATGGGGTGGCTGAGTGGGCTAAAGAATGGTGATGGATTAAACCCAGATCAGTTGACTGGGGGTGAGTGTTTGATTTGCTCAAGTGCTCCGTCCATCCTCCCCTTTTGTATCGCTTTGTTCACCCTAAGTGTGGCAGGGTATGCTCAGACTTGAGTCCCTTGCTCACTTGGCCACTGGATTCAAGATAGCCTGGCTGATGAGGATTATGAATCCGAAACCGGTCCCAGGATGCTTGTTTCCGGTACATGGAAGACATGGCTTGGCAGTTCGGGCTGGACTGTTCCCATGAGGCACAGGGTCAGACTGATTTGCATATAGCCATGTCTGAAATGGGGTGGCTGAGTGGGCTAAAGAATGGTGATGGATTAAACCCAGATCAGTTGACTGGGGGTGAGTGTTTGATTTGCTCAAGTGCTCCGTCCATCATCCCCTTTTGTATCGCTTTGTTCGCCCTAAGTGTGGCAGGGTATGCTCAGACGTGAGTCCCTTGCTCACTTGGGCACTGGATTCAAGATAGCCTGGCTGATGAGGATTATGAATCCGAAACCGGTCCCAGGATGCTTGTTTCCGGTCCATGGAAGACATGGCTTGACAGTTCGGGCTGGACTGTTCCAATGAGGCAGAGGGTCAGACTGATTTGCATACAGCCATGTCTGAAATGGGGTGGCTGAGTGGGCTAAAGAATGGTGATGGATTAAACACAGATCAGTTGACTGGGGGTGAGTGTTTGATTTGCTCAAGTGCTCCGTCCATCATCCCCTTTTGTATCGCTTTGTTCGCCCTAAGTGTGGCAGGGTATGCTCAGACGTGAGTCCCTTGCTCACTTGGCCACTGGATTCAAGATAGCCTGGCTGATGAGGATTATGAATCCGAAACCGGTCCCAGGATGCTTGTTTCCGGTCCATGGAAGACATGGCTTGGCAGTTCGGTCTGGACTGTTCCCATGAGGCACAGGGTCAGACTGATTTGCATATAGCCATGTCTGAAATGGGGTGGCTGAGTGGGCTAAAGAATGGTGATGGATTAAACCCAGATCAGTTGACTGGGGGTGAGTGTTTGATTTGCTCAAGTGCTCCGTCCATCATCCCCTTTTGTATCGCTTTGTTCGCCCTAAGTGTGGCAGGGTATGCTCAGACGTGAGTCCCTTGCTCACTTGGCCACTGGATTCAAGATAGCCTGGCTGATGAGGATTATGAATCCGAAACCGGTCCCAGGATGCTTGTTTCCGGTCCATGGAAGACATGGCTTGGCAGTTCGGGCTGGACTGTTCACATGAGGCACAAGGTCAGACTGATTTGCATATAGCCATGTCTGAAATGGGGAGGCTGAGAGGGCTAAAGAATGGTGATGGATTAAACCCAGATCAGTTGACTGGGGGTGAGTGTTTGATTTGCTCAAGTGCTCCGTCCAGCATCCCCTTTTGTATCGCTTTGTTCGCCCTAAGTGTGGCAGGGTATGCTCAGACGTGAGTCCCTTGCTCACTTGGCCACTGGATTCAAGATAGCCTGGCTGATGAGGATTATGAATCCGAAACCGGTCCCAGGATGCTTGTTTCCGGTCCATGGAAGACATGGCTTGGCAGTTCGGGCTGGACTGTTCCTATGAGGCACAGGGTCAGACTGATTTGCATATAGCCATGTCTGAAATAGGGTGGCTGAGTGGGCTAAAGAATGGTGATGGATTAAACCCAGATCAGTTGACTGGGGGTGAGTGTTTGATTTGCTCAAGTGCTCCGTCCATCATCCCCTTTTGTATCGCTTTGTTCGCCCTAAGTGTGGCAGGGTATGCTCAGACATGAGTCCCTTGCTCACTTGGCCACTGGATTCAAGATAGCCTGGCTGATGAGGATTATGAATCCGAAACCGGTCCCAGGATGCTTGTTTCCGGTCCATGGAAGACATGGCTTGGCAGTTCGGGCTGGACTGTTCCCATGAGGCACAGGGTCAGACTGATTTGCATATAGCCATGTCTGAAATGGGGTGGCTGAGTGGGCTAAAGAATGGTGATGGATTAAACCCAGATCAGTTGACTGGGGGTGAGTGTTTTATTTGCTCAAGTGCTCCGTCCATCATCCCCTTTTGTATCGCTTTGTTCGCCCTAAGTGTGGCAGGGTATGCTCAGACGTGAGACCCTTGCTCACTTGGCCACTGGATTCAAGATAGCCTGGCTGATGAGGATTATGAATCCGAAACCGGTCCCAGGATGCTTGTTTCCGGTCCATGGAAGACATGGCTTGGCAGTTCGGGCTGGACTGTTCCCATGAGGCACAGGGTCAGACTGATTTGCATATAGCCATGTCTGAAATGGGGTGGCTGAGTGGGCTAAAGAATGGTGATGGATTAAACCCAGATCAGTTGACTGGGGGAGAGTGTTTGATTTGCTCGAGTGCTCCGTCCATCCTCCCCTTTTGTATCGCTTTGTTCACCCTAAGTGTGGCAGGGTATGCTCAGACGTGAGTCCCTTGCTCACTTGGCCACTGGATTCAAGATAGCCTGGCTGATGAGGATTATGAATCCGAAACCGGTCCCAGGATGCTTGTTTCCGGTCCATGGAAGACATGGCTTGGCAGTTCGGGCTGGACTGTTCCCATGAGGCACAGGGTCAGACTGATTTGCATACAGCCATGTCTGAAATGGGGTGGCTGAGTGGGTTAAAGAATGGTGATGGAATAAACCCAGATCAGTTGACTGGGGGTGAGTGTTTGATTTGCTCAAGTGCTCCGTCCATCATCCCCTTTTGTATCGCTTTGTTCGCCCTAAGTGTGGCAGGGTATGCTCAGACGTGAGTCCCTTGCTCACTTGGCCACTGGATTCAAGATAGCCTGGCTGATGAGGATTATGAATCCGAAACCGGTACCAGGATGCTTGTTTCCGGTCCATGGAAGACATGGCTTGGCAGTTCGGGCTGGACTGTTCCCATGAGGCACAGGGTCAGACTGATTTGCATATAGCCATGTCTGAAATGGGGTGGCTGAGTGGGCTAAAGAATGGTGATGGATTAAACCCAGATCAGTTGACTGGGGGTGAGTGTTTGATTTGCTCAAGTGCTCCGTCCATCATCCCCTTTTGTATCACTTTGTTCACCCTAAGTGTGGCAGGGTATGCTCAGACGTGAGTCCCTTGCTCACTTGGCCACTGGATTCAAGATAGCCTGGCTGATGAGGATTATGAATCCGAAACCGGTCCCAGGATGCTTGTTTCCGGTCCATGGAAGACATGGCTTGACAGTTCGGGCTGGACTGTTCCAATGAGGCAGAGGGTCAGACTGATTTGCATACAGCCATGTCTGAAATGGGGTGGCTGAGTGGGCTAAAGAATGGTGATGGATTAAACACAGATCAGTTGACTGGGGGTGAGTGTTTGATTTGCTCAAGTGCTCCGTCCATCATCCCCTTTTGTATCGCTTTGTTCGCCCTAAGTGTGGCAGGGTATGCTCAGACGTGAGTCCCTTGCTCACTTGGCCACTGGATTCAAGATAGCCTGGCTGATGAGGATTATGAATCCGAAACCGGTCCCAGGATGCTTGTTTCCGGTCCATGGAAGACATGGCTTGGCAGTTCGGTCTGGACTGTTCCCATGAGGCACAGGGTCAGACTGATTTGCATATAGCCATGTCTGAAATGGGGTGGCTGAGTGGGCTAAAGAATGGTGATGGATTAAACCCAGATCAGTTGACTGGGGGTGAGTGTTTGATTTGCTCAAGTGCTCCGTCCATCATCCCCTTTTGTATCGCTTTGTTCGCCCTAAGTGTGGCAGGGTATGCTCAGACGTGAGTCCCTTGCTCACTTGGCCACTGGATTCAAGATAGCCTGGCTGATGAGGATTATGAATCCAAAACCGGTCCCAGGATGCTTGTTTCCGGTCCATGGAAGACATGGCTTGGCAGTTCGGGCTGGACTGTTCCCATGAGGCACAGGGTCAGACTGATTTGCATATAGCCATGTCTGAAATGGGGTGGCTGAGTGGGCTAAAGTATGGTGATGGATTAAACCTAGATCAGTTGACTGGGGGTGAGTGTTTGATTTGCTCAAGTGCTCCGTCCATCATCCCCTTTTGTATCGTTTTGTTCGCCCTAAGTGTGGCAGGGTATGCTCAGACGTGAGTCCCTTGCTCACTTGGCCACTGGATTCAAGATAGCCTGGCTGATGAGGATTATGAATCCGAAACCGGTCCCAGGATGCTTGTTTCCGGTCCATGGAAGACATGGCTTGGCAGTTCGGGCTGGACTGTTCCCATGAGGCACAGGGTCAGACTGATTTGCATATAGCCATGTCTGAAATGGGGTGGCTGAGTGGGCTAAAGAATGGTGATGGATTAAACCCAGATGATTTGACTGGGGGTGAGTGTTTGATTTGCTCAAGTGCTACGTCCATCATGCCCTTTTGTATCGCTTTGTTCGCCCTAAGTGTGGCAGGGTATGCTCAGACGTGAGTCCCTTGCTCACTTGGCCCCTGGATTCAAGATAGCCTGGCTGATGAGGATTATGAATCCGAAATCGGTCCCAGGATGCTTGTTTCCGGTCTATGGAAGACATGGCTTGGCAGTTCGGGCTGGACTGTTCCCATGAGGCACAGGGTCAGACTGATTTGCATAAGGGCATGTCTGAAATGGGGTGGCTGAGTGGGCTAAAGAATGGTGATGGATTAAACCCAGATCAGTTGACTGGGGGTGAGTGTTTGATTTGCTCAAGTGCTCCATCCATCATCCCCTTTTGTATCGCTTTGTTCGCCCAAGTGTGGCAGGGTATGCTCAGACGTGAGTCCCTTGCTCACTTGGCCACTGGATTCAAGATAGCCTGGCTGATGAGGATTATGAATCCGAAACCGGTCCCTGGATGCTTGCTTCCGGTCCATGGAAGACATGGCTTGGCAGTTCGGGCTGGACTGTTCCCATGAGGCACAGGGTCAGACTGATTTGCATATAGCCATGTCTGAAATGGGGTGGCTGAGTGGGCTAAAGAATGGTGATGGATTAAAACCAAATCAGTTGACTGGGGGTGAGTGTTTGATTTGCTCAAGTGCTCCGTCCAGCATCCCCTTTTGTATCGCTTTGTTCGCCCTAAGTGTGGCAGGGTATGCTCAGACGTGAGTCCCTTGCTCACTTGGCCACTGGATTCAAGATAGCCTGGCTGATGAGGATTATGAATCCGAAACCGGTCCCAGGATGCTTGTTTCCGGTCCATGGAAGACATGGCTTGGCAGTTCGGGCTGGACTGTTCCCATGAGGCACAGGGTCAGACTGATTTGCATATAGCCATGTCTGAAATGGGGTGGCTGAGTGGGCTAAAGAATGGTGATGGATTAAACCCAGATCAGTTGACTGGGGGTGAGTGTTTGATTTGCTCAAGTGCTCCGTCCAGCATCCCCTTTTGTATCGCTTTGTTCACCCTAAGTGTGGCAGGGTATGCTCAGACGTGAGTCCCTTGCTCACTTGGCCACTGGATTCAAGATAGCCTGGCTGATGAGGATTATGAATCCGAAACCGGTCCCAGGATGCTTGTTTCCGGTCCATGGAAGACATGGCTTGGCAGTTCGGGCTGGACTGTTCCCATGAGGCACAGGGTCAGACTGATTTGCATATAGCCATGTCTGAAATGGGGTGGCTGAGTGGGCTAAAGAATGGTGATGGATTAAACCCAGATCAGTTGACTGGGGGTGAGTGTTTGATTTGCTCAAGTGCTCCGTCCAACATCCCCTTTTGTATCGCTTTGTTCGCCCTAAGTGTGGCAGGGTATGCTCAGACGTGAGTCCCTTGCTCACTTGGCCACTGGATTCAAGATAGCCTGGCTGATGAGGATTATGAATCCGAAACCGGTCCCAGGATGCTTGTTTCCGGTCCATGGAAGACATGGCTTGGCCGTTCGGGCTGGACTGTTCCCATGAGGCACAGGGTCAGACTGATTTGCATATAGCCATGTCTGAAATGGGGTGGCTGAGTGGGCTAAAGAATGGTGATGGATTAAACCCAGATCAGTTGACTGGGGGTGAGTGTTTGATTTGCTCAAGTGCTCCGTCCATCCTCCCCTTTTGTATCGCTTTGTTCACCCTAAGTGTGGCAGGGTATGCTCAGACGTGAGTCCCTTGCTCACTTGGCCACTGGATTCAAGATAACCTGGCTGATGAGGATTATGAATCCGAAACCGGTCCCAGGATGCTTGTTTCCGGTACATGGAAGACATGGCTTGGCAGTTCGGGCTGGACTGTTCCCATGAGGCACAGGGTCAGACTGATTTGCATATAGCCATGTCTGAAATGGGGTGGCTGAGTGGGCTAAAGAATGGTGATGGATTAAACCCAGATCAGTTGACTGGGGGTGAGTGTTTGATTTGCTCAAGTGCTCCGTCCATCATCCCCTTTTGTATCGCTTTGTTCGCCCTAAGTGTGGCAGGGTATGCTCAGACGTGAGTCCCTTGCTCACTTGGCCACTGGATTCAAGATAGCCTGGCTGATGAGGATTATGAATCCGAAACCGGTCCCAGGATGCTTGTTTCCGGTCCATGGAAGACATGGCTTGGCAGTTCGGGCTGGACTGTTCCCATGAGGCACAGGGTCAGACTGATTTCCATATAGTCATGTCTGAAATGGGGTGGCTGAGTGGGCTAAAGAATGGTGATGGATTAAACCCAGATCAGTTGACTGGGGGTGAGTGTTTGATTTGCTCAAGTGCTCCGTCCATCATCCCCTTTTGTATCGCTTTGTTCGCCCTAAGTGTGGCAGGGTATGCTCAGACGTGAGTCCCTTGCTCACTTGGCCACTGGATTCAAGATAGCCTGGCTGATGAGGATTATGAATCCGAAACCGGTCCCAGGATGCTTGTTTCCGGTCCATGGAAGACATGGCTTGGCAGTTCGGGCTGGACTGTTCCCATGAGGCACAGGGTCAGACTGATTTGCATATAGCCATGTCTGAAATGGGGTGGCTGAGTGGGCTAAAGAATGGTGATGGATTAAACCCAGATCAGTTGACTGGGGGTGAGTGTTTGATTTGCTCGAGTGCTCCGTCCATCCTCCCCTTTTGTATCGCTTTGTTCACCCTAAGTGTGGCAGGGTATGCTCAGACGTGAGTCCCTTGCTCACTTGGCCACTGGATTCAAGATAGCCTGGCTGATGAGGATTATGAATCCGAAACCGGTCCCAGAATGCTTGTTTCCGGTCCATGGAAGACATGGCTTGGCAGTTCGGGCTGGACTGTTCCCATGAGGCACAGGGTCAGACTGATTTGCATATAGCCATGTCTGAAATGGGGTGGCTGAGTGGGCTAAAGAATGGTGATGGATAAAACCCAGATCAGTTGACTGGGGGTGAGTGTTTGATTTGCTCAAGTGCTCCGTCCATCATCCCCTTTTGTATCGCTTTGTTCGCCCTAAGTGTGGCAGGGTATGCCCAGACGTGAGTCCCTTGCTCACTTGGGCACTGGATTCAAGATAGCCTGGCTGATGAGGATTATGAATCCGAAACCGGTCCCAGGATGCTTGTTTCCGGTCCATGGAAGACATGGCTTGGCAGTTCGGGCTGGACTGTTCCCATGAGGCACAGGGTCAGACTGATTTGCATATAGCCATGTCTGAAATAGGGTGGCTGAGTGGGCTAAAGAATGGTGATGGATTAAACCCAGATCAGTTGACTGGGGGTGAGTGTTTGATTTGCTCAAGTGCTCCGTCCATCATCCCCTTTTGTATCGCTTTGTTCGCCCTAAGTGTGGCAGGGTATGCTCAGACATGAGTCCCTTGCTCACTTGGCCACTGGATTCAAGATAGCCTGGCTGATGAGGATTATGAATCCGAAACCGGTCCCAGGATGCTTGTTTCCGGTCCATGGAAGACATGGCTTGGCAGTTCGGGCTGGACTGTTCCCATGAGGCACAGGGTCAGACTGATTTGCATATAGCCATGTCTGAAATGGGGTGGCTGAGTGGGCTAAAGAATGGTGATGGATTAAACCCAGATCAGTTGACTGGGGGTGAGTGTTTTATTTGCTCAAGTGCTCGGTCCATCATCCCCTTTTGTATCGCTTTGTTCGCCCTAAGTGTGGCAGGGTATGCTCAGACGTGAGTCCCTTGCTCACTTGGCCACTGGATTCAAGATAGCCTGGCTGATGAGGATTATGAATCCGAAACCGGTCCCAGGATGCTTGTTTCCGGTCCATGGAAGACATGGCTTGGCAGTTCGGGCTGGACTGTTCCCATGAGGCACAGGGTCAGACTGATTTGCATATAGCCATGTCTGAAATGGGGTGGCTGAGTGGGCTAAAGAATGGTGATGGATTAAACCCAGATCAGTTGACTGGGGGAGAGTGTTTGATTTGCTCGAGTGCTCCGTCCATCCTCCCCTTTTGTATCGCTTTGTTCACCCTAAGTGTGGCAGGGTATGCTCAGACGTGAGTCCCTTGCTCACTTGGCCACTGGATTCAAGATAGCCTGGCTGATGAGGATTATGAATCCGAAACCGGTCCCAGGATGCTTGTTTCCGGTCCATGGAAGACATGGCTTGGCAGTTCGGGCTGGACTGTTCCCATGAGGCACAGGGTCAGACTGATTTGCATACAGCCATGTCTGAAATGGGGTGGCTGAGTGGGTTAAAGAATGGTGATGGAATAAACCCAGATCAGTTGACTGGGGGTGAGTGTTTGATTTGCTCAAGTGCTCCGTCCATCATCCCCTTTTGTATCGCTTTGTTCGCCCTAAGTGTGGCAGGGTATGCTCAGACGTGAGTCCCTTGCTCACTTGGCCACTGGATTCAAGATAGCCTGGCTGATGAGGATTATGAATCCGAAACCGGTACCAGGATGCTTGTTTCCGGTCCATGGAAGACATGGCTTGGCAGTTCGGGCTGGACTGTTCCCATGAGGCACAGGGTCAGACTGATTTGCATATAGCCATGTCTGAAATGGGGTGGCTGAGTGGGCTAAAGAATGGTGATGGATTAAACCCAGATCAGTTGACTGGGGGTGAGTGTTTGATTTGCTCAAGTGCTCCGTCCATCATCCCCTTTTGTATCACTTTGTTCGCCCTAAGTGTGGCAGGGTATGCTCAGACGTGAGTCCCTTGCTCACTTGGCCACTGGATTCAAGATAGCCTGGCTGATGAGGATTATGAATCCGAAACCGGTCCCAGGATGCTTGTTTCCGGTCCATGGAAGACATGGCTTGACAGTTCGGGCTGGACTGTTCCAATGAGGCAGAGGGTCAGACTGATTTGCATACAGCCATGTCTGAAATGGGGTGGCTGAGTGGGCTAAAGAATGGTGATGGATTAAACACAGATCAGTTGACTGGGGGTGAGTGTTTGATTTGCTCAAGTGCTCCGTCCATCATCCCCTTTTGTATCGCTTTGTTCGCCCTAAGTGTGGCAGGGTATGCTCAGACGTGAGTCCCTTGCTCACTTGGCCACTGGATTCAAGATAGCCTGGCTGATGAGGATTATGAATCCGAAACCGGTCCCAGGATGCTTGTTTCCGGTCCATGGAAGACATGGCTTGGCAGTTCGGTCTGGACTGTTCCCATGAGGCACAGGGTCAGACTGATTTGCATATAGCCATGTCTGAAATGGGGTGGCTGAGTGGGCTAAAGAATGGTGATGGATTAAACCCAGATCAGTTGACTGGGGGTGAGTGTTTGATTTGCTCAAGTGCTCCGTCCATCATCCCCTTTTGTATCGCTTTGTTCGCCCTAAGTGTGGCAGGGTATGCTCAGACGTGAGTCCCTTGCTCACTTGGCCACTGGATTCAAGATAGCCTGGCTGATGAGGATTATGAATCCAAAACCGGTCCCAGGATGCTTGTTTCCGGTCCATGGAAGACATGGCTTGGCAGTTCGGGCTGGACTGTTCCCATGAGGCACAGGGTCAGACTGATTTGCATATAGCCATGTCTGAAATGGGGTGGCTGAGTGGGCTAAAGAATGGTGATGGATTAAACCTAGATCAGTTGACTGGGGGTGAGTGTTTGATTTGCTCAAGTGCTCCGTCCATCATCCCCTTTTGTATCGTTTTGTTCGCCCTAAGTGTGGCAGGGTATGCTCAGACGTGAGTCCCTTGCTCACTTGGCCACTGGATTCAAGATAGCCTGGCTGATGAGGATTATGAATCCGAAACCGGTCCCAGGATGCTTGTTTCCGGTCCATGGAAGACATGGCTTGGCAGTTCGGGCTGGACTGTTCCCATGAGGCACAGGGTCAGACTGATTTGCATATAGCCATGTCTGAAATGGGGTGGCTGAGTGGGCTAAAGAATGGTGATGGATTAAACCCAGATGAGTTGACTGGGGGTGAGTGTTTGATTTTGCTCAAGTGCTACGTCCATCATGCCCTTTTGTATCGCTTTGTTCGCCCTAAGTGTGGCAGGGTATGCTCAGACGTGAGTCCCTTGCTCACTTGGCCCCTGGATTCAAGATAGCCTGGCTGATGAGGATTATGAATCCGAAATCGGTCCCAGGATGCTTGTTTCCGGTCTATGGAAGACATGGCTTGGCAGTTCGGGCTGGACTGTTCCCATGAGGCACAGGGTCAGACTGATTTGCATAAGGGCATGTCTGAAATGGGGTGGCTGAGTGGGCTAAAGAATGGTGATGGATTAAACCCAGATCAGTTGACTGGGGGTGAGTGTTTGATTTGCTCAAGTGCTCCATCCATCATCCCCTTTTGTATCGCTTTGTTCGCCCAAGTGTGGCAGGGTATGCTCAGACGTGAGTCCCTTGCTCACTTGGCCACTGGATTCAAGATAGCCTGGCTGATGAGGATTATGAATCCGAAACCGGTCCCCGGATGCTTGCTTCCGGTCCATGGAAGACATGGCTTGGCAGTTCGGGCTGGACTGTTCCCATGAGGCACAGGGTCAGACTGATTTGCATATAGCCATGTCTGAAATGGGGTGGCTGAGTGGGCTAAAGAATGGTGATGGATTAAAACCAAATCAGTTGACTGGGGGTGAGTGTTTGATTTGCTCAAGTGCTCCGTCCAGCATCCCCTTTTGTATCGCTTTGTTCGCCCTAAGTGTGGCAGGGTATGCTCAGACGTGAGTCCCTTGCTCACTTGGCCACTGGATTCAAGATAGCCTGGCTGATGAGGATTATGAATCCGAAACCGGTCCCAGGATGCTTGTTTCCGGTCCATGGAAGACATGGCTTGGCAGTTCGGGCTGGACTGTTCCCATGAGGCACAGGGTCAGACTGATTTGCATATAGCCATGTCTGAAATGGGGTGGCTGAGTGGGCTAAAGAATGGTGATGGATTAAACCCAGATCAGTTGACTGGGGGTGAGTGTTTGATTTGCTCAAGTGCTCCGTCCAGCATCCCCTTTTGTATCGCTTTGTTCACCCTAAGTGTGGCAGGGTATGCTCAGACGTGAGTCCCTTGCTCACTTGGCCACTGGATTCAAGATAGCCTGGCTGATGAGGATTATGAATCCGAAACCGGTCCCAGGATGCTTGTTTCCGGTCCATGGAAGACATGGCTTGGCAGTTCGGGCTGGACTGTTCCCATGAGGCACAGGGTCAGACTGATTTGCATATAGCCATGTCTGAAATGGGGTGGCTGAGTGGGCTAAAGAATGGTGATGGATTAAACCCAGATCAGTTGACTGGGGGTGAGTGTTTGATTTGCTCAAGTGCTCCGTCCATCATCCCCTTTTGTATCGCTTTGTTCGCCCTAAGTGTGGCAGGGTATGCTCAGACGTGAGTCCCTTGCTCACTTGGCCACTGGATTCAAGATAGCCTGGCTGATGAGGATTATGAATCCGAAACCGGTCCCAGGATGCTTGTTTCCGGTCCATGGAAGACATGGCTTGGCAGTTCGGGCTGGACTGTTCCCATGAGGCACAGGGTCAGACTGATTTGCATATAGCCATGTCTGAAATGGGGTGGCTGAGTGGGCTAAAGAATGGTGATGGATTAAACCCAGATCAGTTGACTGGGGGTGAGTGTTTGATTTGCTCAAGTGCTCCGTCCATCCTCCCCTTTTGTATCGCTTTGTTCACCCTAAGTGTGGCAGGGTATGCTCAGACGTGAGTCCCTTGCTCACTTGGCCACTGGATTCAAGATAGCCTGGCTGATGAGGATTATGAATCCGAAACCGGTCCCAGGATGCTTGTTTCCGGTACATGGAAGACATGGCTTGGCAGTTCGGGCTGGACTGTTCCCATGAGGCACAGGGTCAGACTGATTTGCATATAGCCATGTCTGAAATGGGGTGGCTGAGTGGGCTAAAGAATGGTGATGGATTAAACCCAGATCAGTTGACTGGGGGTGAGTGTTTGATTTGCTCAAGTGCTCCGTCCATCATCCCCTTTTGTATCGCTTTGTTCGCCCTAAGTGTGGCAGGGTATGCTCAGACGTGAGTCCCTTGCTCACTTGGGCACTCGATTCAAGATAGCCTGGCTGATGAGGCTTATGAATCCGAAACCGGTCCCAGGATGCTTGTTTCCGGTCCATGGAAGACATGGCTTGGCAGTTCGGGCTGGACTGTTCCCATGAGGCACAGGGTCAGACTGATTTGCATATAGCCATGTCTGAAATGGGGTGGCTGAGTGGGCTAAAGAATGGTGATGGATTAAACCCAGATCAGTTGACTGGGGGTGAGTGTTTGATTTGCTCAAGTGCTCCGTCCATCATCCCCTTTTGTATCGCTTTGTTCGCCCTAAGTGTGGCAGGGTATGCTCAGACGTGAGTCCCTTGCTCACTTGGCCACTGGATTCAAGATAGCCTGGCAGATGAGGATTATGAATCCGAAACCGGTCCCCGGATGCTTGTTTCCGGTCCATGGAAGACATGGCTTGGCAGTTTGGGCTGGACTGTTCCCATGAGGCACAGGGTCAGACTGATTTGCATATAGCCATGTCTGAAAGGGGGTGGCTGAGTGGGCTAAAGAATGGTGATGGATTAAACCCAGATCAGTTGACTGGGGGTGAGTGTTTGATTTGCTCAAGTGCTCCGTCCATCATCCCCTTTTGTATCGCTTTGTTCGCCCTAAGTGTGGCAGGGTATGCTCAGACGTGAGTCCCTTGCTCACTTGGCCACTGGATTCAAGATAGCCTGGCTGATGAGGATTATGAATCCAAAACCGGTCCCAGGATGCTTGTTTCCGGTCCATGGAAGACATGGCTTGGCAGTTCGGGCTGGACTGTTCCCATGAGGCACAGGGTCAGACTGATTTCCATATAGCCATGTCTGAAATGGGGTGGCTGAGTGGGCTAAAGAATGGTGATGGATTAAACCCAGATCAGTTGACTGGGGGTGAGTGTTTGATTTGCTCAAGTGCTCCGTCCATCATCCCCTTTTGTATCGCTTTGTTCGCCCTAAGTGTGGCAGGGTATGCTCAGACGTGAGTCCCTTGCTCACTTGGCCACTGGATTCAAGATAGCCTGGCTGATGAGGATTATGAATCCGAAACCGGTCCCAGGATGCTTGTTTCCGGTCCATGGAAGACATGGCTTGGCAGTTCGGGCTGGACTGTTCCCATGAGGCACAGGGTCAGACTGATTTGCATATAGCCATGTCTGAAATGGGGTGGCTGAGTGGGCTAAAGAATGGTGATGGATTAAACCCAGATCAGTTGACTGGGGGTGAGTGTTTGATTTGCTCGAGTGCTCCGTCCATCCTCCCCTTTTATATCGCTTTGTTCACCCTAAGTGTGGCAGGGTATGCTCAGACGTGAGTCCCTTGCTCACTTGGCCACTGGATTCAAGATAGCCTGGCTGATGAGGATTATGAATCCGAAACCGGTCCCAGAATGCTTGTTTCCGGTCCATGGAAGACATGGCTTGGCAGTTCGGGCTGGACTGTTCCCATGAGGCACAGGGTCAGACTGATTTGCATATAGCCATGTCTGAAATGGGGTGGCTGAGTGGGCTAAAGAATGGTGATGGATTAAACCCAGATCAGTTGACTGGGGGTGAGTGTTTGATTTGCTCAAGTGCTCCGTCCATCATCCCCTTTTGTATCGCTTTGTTCGCCCTAAGTGTGGCAGGGTATGCTCAGACGTGAGTCCCTTGCTCACTTGGCCACTGGATTCAAGATAGCCTGGCTGATGAGGATTATGAATCTGAAACCGGTCCCCGGATGCTTGTTTCCGGTCCATGGAAGACATGGCTTGGCAGTTTGGGCTGGACTGTTCCCATGAGGCACAGGGTCAGACTGATTTGCATATAGCCATGTCTGAAAGGGGGTGGCTGAGTGGGCTAAAGAATGGTGATGGATTAAACCCAGATCAGTTGACTGGGGGTGAGTGTTTGATTTGCTCAAGTGCTCCGTCCATCATCCCCTTTTGTATCACTTTGTTCGCCCTAAGTGTGGCAGGGTCTGCTCAGACGTGAGTCCCTTGCTCACTTGGCCACTGGATTCAAGATAGCCTGGCTGATGAGGATTATGAATCCGAAACCGGTCCCAGGATGCTTGTTTCCGGTCCATGGAAGACATGGCTTGGCAGTTCGGGCTGGACTGTTCCCATGAGGCACAGGGTCAGACTGATTTGCATATAGCCATGTCTGAAATGGGGTGGCTGAGTGGGCTAAAGAATGGTGATGGATTAAACCCAGATCAGTTGACTGGGGGTGAGTGTTTGATTTGCTCAAGTGCTCCGTCCATCATCCCCTTTTGTATCGCTTTGTTCGCCCTAAGTGTGGCAGGGTATGCTCAGACGTGAGTCCCTTGCTCACTTGGCCACTGGATTCAAGATAGCCTGGCTGATGAGGATTATGAATCCGAAACCGGTCCCAGGATGCTTGTTTCCGGTCCATGGAAGACATGGCTTGGCAGTTCGGGCTGGACTGTTCCCATGAGGCACAGGGTCAGACTGATTTGCATATAGCCATGTCTGAAATGGGGTGGCGGAGTGGGCTAAAGAATGGTGATGGATTAAACCCAGATCAGTTGACTGGGGGTGAGTGTTTGATTTGCTCGAGTGCTCCGTCCATCCTCCCCTTTTGTATCGCTTTGTTCACCCTAAGTGTGGCAGGGTATGCTCAGACGTGAGTCCCTTGCTCACTTGGCCACTGGATTCAAGATAGCCTGGCTGATGAGGATTATGAATCCGAAACCGGTCCCAGAATGCTTGTTTCCGGTCCATTGAAGACATGGCTTGGCAGTTCGGGCTGGACTGTTCCCATGAGGCACAGGGTCAGACTGATTTGCATATAGCCATGTCTGAAATGGGGTGGCTGAGTGGGCTAAAGAATGGTGATGGATTAAACCCAGATCAGTTGACTGGGGGTGAGTGTTTGATTTGCTCAAGTGCTCCGTCCATCATCTCCTTTTGTATCGCTTTGTTCGCCCTAAGTGTGGCAGGGTATGCTCAGACGTGAGTCCCTTGCTCACTTGGGCACTGGATTCAAGATAGCCTGGCTGATGAGGCTTATGAATCCGAAACCGGTCCCAGGATGCTTGTTTCCGGTCCATGGAAGACATGGCTTGGCAGTTCGGGCTGGACTGTTCCCATGAGGCACAGGGTCAGACTGATTTGCATATAGCCATGTCTGAAATGGGGTGGCTGAGTGGGCTAAAGAATGGTGATGGATTAAACCCAGATCAGTTGACTGGGGGTGAGTGTTTGATTTGCTCAAGTGCTCCGTCCATCATTCCCTTTTGTATCGCTTTGTTCGCCCTAAGTGTGGCAGGGTATGCTCAGACGTGAGTCCCTTGCTCACTTGGCCACTGGATTCAAGATAGCCTGGCTGATGAGGATTATGAATCCGAAACCGGTCCCAGGATGCTTGTTTCCGGTCCATGGAAGACATGGCTTGGCAGTTCGGGCTGGACTGTTCCCATGAGGCACAGGGTCAGACTGATTTGCATATAGCCATGTCTGAAATGGGGTGGCTGAGTGGGCTAAAGAATGGAGATGGATTAAACCCAGATCAGTTGACTGGGGGTGAGTGTTTGATTTGCTCGAGTGCTCCGTCCATCCTCCCCTTTTGTATCGCTTTGTTCACCCTAAGTGTGGCAGGGTATGCTCAGACGTGAGTCCCTTGCTCACTTGGCCACTGGATTCAAGATAGCCTGGCTGATGAGGATTATGAATCCGAAACCGGTCCCAGAATGCTTGTTTCCGGTCCATTGAAGACATGGCTTGGCAGTTCGGGCTGGACTGTTCCCATGAGGCACAGGGTCAGACTGATTTGCATATAGCCATGTCTGAAATGGGGTGGCTGAGTGGGCTAAAGAATGGTGATGGATTAAACCCAGATCAGTTGACTGGGGGTGAGTGTTTGATTTGCTCAAGTGCTCCGTCCATCATCCCCTTTTGTATCGCTTTGTTCGCCCTAAGTGTGGCAGGGTATGCTCAGATGTGAGTTCCTTGCTCACTTGGCCACTGGATTCAAGATAGCCTGGCTGATGAGGATTATGAATCTGAAACCGGTCCCAGGATGCTTGTTTCCGGTCCATGGAAGACATGGCTTGGCAGTTCGGGCTGGACTGTTCCCATGAGGCACAGGGTCGGACTGATTTGCATATAGCCATGTCTGAAATGGGGTGGCTGAGTGGGCTAAAGAATGTTGATGGACTAAACCCAGATCAGTTGACTGGGGGTGAGTGTTTGATTTGCTCAAGTGCTCCGTCCATCATCCCCTTTTGTATCGCTTTGTTCGTCCTAAGTGTGGCAGGGTATGCTCGGACGTGAGTCCCTTGCTCACTTGGCCACTGGATTCAAGATAGCCTGGCTGATGAGGATTATGAATCCGAAACCGGTCCCAGGATGCTTGTTTCCGGTCCATGGAAGACATGGCTTAGCAGTTCGGGCTGGACTGTTCCCATGAGGCACAGGGTCAGACTGATTTGCATATAGCCATGTCTGAAATGGGGTGGCTGAGTGGGCTAAAGAATGGTGATGGATTAAACCCAGATGAGTTGACTGGGGGTGAGTGTTTGATTTGCTCAAGTGCTACGTCCATCATGCCCTTTTGTATCGCTTTGTTCGCCCTAAGTGTGGCAGGGTATGCTCAGACGTGAGTCCCTTGCTCACTTGGCCCCTGGATTCAAGATAGCCTGGCTGATGAGGATTATGAATCCGAAATCGGTCCCAGGATGCTTGTTTCCGGTCTATGGAAGACATGGCTTGGCAGTTCGGGCTGGACTGTTCCCATGAGGCACAGGGTCAGACTGATTTGCATAAGGGCATGTCTGAAATGGGGTGGCTGAGTGGGCTAAAGAATGGTGATGGATTAAACCCAGATCAGTTGACTGGGGGTGAGTGTTTGATTTGCTCAAGTGCTCCATCCATCATCCCCTTTTGTATCGCTTTGTTCGCCCAAGTGTGGCAGGGTATGCTCAGACGTGAGTCCCTTGCTCACTTGGCCACTGGATTCAAGATAGCCTGGCTGATGAGGATTATGAATCCGAAACCGGTCCCAGGATGCTTGTTTCCGGTCCATTGAAGACATGGCTTGGCAGTTCGGGCTGGACTGTTCCCATGAGGCACAGGGTCAGACTGATTTGCATATAGCCATGTCTGAAATGGGGTGGCTGAGTGGGCTAAAGAATGGTGATGGATTAAAACCAAATCAGTTGACTGGGGGTGAGTGTTTGATTTGCTCAAGTGCTCCGTCCATCCTCCCCTTTTGTATCGCTTTGTTCGCCCTAAGTGTGGCAGGGTATGCTCAGACGTGAGTCCCTTGCTCACTTGGCCACTGGATTCAAGATAGCCTGGCAGATGAGGATTATGAATCCGAAACCGGTCCCCGGATGCTTGTTTCCGGTCCATGGAAGACATGGCTTGGCGGTTTGGGCTGGACTGTTCCCATGAGGCACAGGGTCAGACTGATTTGCATATAGCCATGTCTGAAAGGGGGTGGCTGAGTGGGCTAAAGAATGGTGATGGATTAAACCCAGATCAGTTGACTGGGGGTGAGTGTTTGATTTGCTCAAGTGCTCCGTCCATCATCCCCTTTTGTATCGCTTTGTTCGCCCTAAGTGTGGCAGGGTATGCTCAGACGTGAGTCCCTTGCTCACTTGGCCACTGGATTCAAGATAGCCTGGCTGATGAGGATTATGAATCCAAAACCGGTCCCAGGATGCTTGTTTCCGGTCCATGGAAGACATGGCTTGGCAGTTCGGGCTGGACTGTTCCCATGAGGCACAGGGTCAGACTGATTTCCATATAGCCATGTCTGAAATGGGGTGGCTGAGTGGGCTAAAGAATGGTGATGGATTAAACCCAGATCAGTTGACTGGGGGTGAGTGTTTGATTTGCTCAAGTGCTCCGTCCATCATCCCATTTTGTATCGCTTTGTTCGCCCTAAGTGTGGCAGGGTATGCTCAGACGTGAGTCCCTTGCTCACTTGGCCACTGGATTCAAGATAGCCTGGCTGATGAGGATTATGAATCCGAAACCGGTCCCAGGATGCTTGTTTCCGGTCCATGGAAGACATGGCTTGGCAGTTCGGGCTGGACTGTTCCCATGAGGCACAGGGTCAGACTGATTTGCATATAGCCATGTCTGAAATGGGGTGGCTGAGTGGGCTAAAGAATGGTGATGGATTAAACCCAGATCAGTTGACTGGGGGTGAGTGTTTGATTTGCTCGAGTGCTCCGTCCATCCTCCCCTTTTGTATCGCTTTGTTCACCCTAAGTGTGGCAGGGTATGCTCAGACGTGAGTCCCTTGCTCACTTGGCCACTGGATTCAAGATAGCCTGGCTGATGAGGATTATGAATCCGAAACCGGTCCCAGAATGCTTGTTTCCGGTCCATGGAAGACATGGCTTGGCAGTTCGGGCTGGACTGTTCCCATGAGGCACAGGGTCAGACTGATTTGCATATAGCCATGTCTGAAATGGGGTGGCTGAGTGGGCTAAAGAATGGTGATGGATAAAACCCAGATCAGTTGACTGGGGGTGAGTGTTTGATTTGCTCAAGTGCTCCGTCCATCATCCCCTTTTGTATCGCTTTGTTCGCCCTAAGTGTGGCAGGGTATGCTCAGACGTGAGTCCCTTGCTCACTTGGGCACTGGATTCAAGATAGCCTGGCTGATGAGGCTTATGAATCCGAAACCGGTCCCAGGATGCTTGTTTCCGGTCCATGGAAGACATGGCTTGGCAGTTCGGGCTAGACTGTTCCCATGAGGCACAGGGTCAGACTGATTTGCATATAGCCATGTCTGAAATGGGGTGGCTGAGTGGGCTAAAGAATGGTGATGGATTAAACCCAGATCAGTTGACTGGGGGTGAGTGTTTGATTTGCTCAAGTGCTCCGTCCATCATCCCCTTTTGTATCGCTTTGTTCGCCCTAAGTGTGGCAGGGTATGCTCAGACGTGAGTCCCTTGCTCACTTGGCCACTGGATTCAAGATAGCCTGGCTGATGAGGATTATGAATCTGAAACCGGTCCCCGGATGCTTGTTTCCGGTCCATGGAAGACATGGCTTGGCAGTTTGGGCTGGACTGTTCCCATGAGGCACAGGGTCAGACTGATTTGCATATAGCCATGTCTGAAAGGGGGTGGCTGAGTGGGCTAAAGAATGGTGATGGATTAAACCCAGATCAGTTGACTGGGGGTGAGTGTTTGATTTGCTCAAGTGCTCCGTCCATCATCCCCTTTTGTATCACTTTGTTCGCCCTAAGTGTGGCAGGGTCTGCTCAGACGTGAGTCCCTTGCTCACTTGGCCACTGGATTCAAGATAGCCTGGCTGATGAGGATTATGAATCCGAAACCGGTCCCAGGATGCTTGTTTCCGGTCCATGGAAGACATGGCTTGGCAGTTCGGGCTGGACTGTTCCCATGAGGCACAGGGTCAGACTGATTTGCATATAGCCATGTCTGAAATGGGGTGGCTGAGTGGGCTAAAGAATGGTGATGGATTAAACCCAGATCAGTTGACTGGGGGTGAGTGTTTGATTTGCTCAAGTGCTCCGTCCATCATCCCCTTTTGTATCGCTTTGTTCGCCCTAAGTGTGGCAGGGTATGCTCAGACGTGAGTCCCTTGCTCACTTGGCCACTGGATTCAAGATAGCCTGGCTGATGAGGATTATGAATCCGAAACCGGTCCCAGGATGCTTGTTTCCGGTCCATGGAAGACATGGCTTGGCAGTTCGGGCTGGACTGTTCCCATGAGGCACAGGGTCAGACTGATTTGCATATAGCCATGTCTGAAATGGGGTGGCGGAGTGGGCTAAAGAATGGTGATGGATTAAACCCAGATCAGTTGACTGGGGGTGAGTGTTTGATTTGCTCGAGTGCTCCGTCCATCCTCCCCTTTTGTATCGCTTTGTTCACCCTAAGTGTGGCAGGGTATGCTCAGACGTGAGTCCCTTGCTCACTTGGCCACTGGATTCAAGATAGCCTGGCTGATGAGGATTATGAATCCGAAACCGGTCCCAGAATGCTTGTTTCCGGTCCATTGAAGACATGGCTTGGCAGTTCGGGCTGGACTGTTCCCATGAGGCACAGGGTCAGACTGATTTGCATATAGCCATGTCTGAAATGGGGTGGCTGAGTGGGCTAAAGAATGGTGATGGATTAAACCCAGATCAGTTGACTGGGGGTGAGTGTTTGATTTGCTCAAGTGCTCCGTCCATCATCTCCTTTTGTATCGCTTTGTTCGCCCTAAGTGTGGCAGGGTATGCTCAGACGTGAGTCCCTTGCTCACTTGGGCACTGGATTCAAGATAGCCTGGCTGATGAGGCTTATGAATCCGAAACCGGTCCCAGGATGCTTGTTTCCGGTCCATGGAAGACATGGCTTGGCAGTTCGGGCTGGACTGTTCCCATGAGGCACAGGGTCAGACTGATTTGCATATAGCCATGTCTGAAATGGGGTGGCTGAGTGGGCTAAAGAATGGTGATGGATTAAACCCAGATCAGTTGACTGGGGGTGAGTGTTTGATTTGCTCAAGTGCTCCATCCATCATCCCCTTTTGTATCGCTTTGTTCGCCCTAAGTGTGGCAGGGTATGCTCAGACGTGAGTCCCTTGCTCACTTGGCCACTGGATTCAAGATAGCCTGGCTGATGAGGATTATGAATCCGAAACCGGTCCCCGGATGCTTGTTTCCGGTCCATGGAAGACATGGCTTGGCAGTTCGGGCTGGACTGTTCCCATGAGGCACAGGGTCAGACTGATTTGCATATAGCCATGTCTGAAAGGGGGTGGGTGAGTGGGCTAAAGAATGGTGATGGATTAAACCCAGATCAGTTGACTGGGGGTGAGTGTTTGATTTGCTCAAGTGCTCCGTCCATCATCCCCTTTTGTATCGCTTTGTTCGCCCTAAGTGTGGCAGGGTATGCTCAGACGTGAGTCCCTTGCTCACTTGGCCACTGGATTCAAGATAGCCTGGCTGATGAGGATTATGAATCCGAAACCGGTCCCAGGATGCTTGTTTCCGGTCCATGGAAGACATGGCTTGGTAGTTCGGGCTGGACTGTTCCCATGAGGCACAGGGGCAGACTGATTTGCATATAGCCATGTCTGAAATTGGGTGGCTGAGTGGGCTAAAGAATGGTGATGGATTAAACCCAGATCAGTTGACTGGGGGTGAGTGTTTGATTTGCTCAAGTGCTCCGTCCATCATCCCCTTTTGTATCGCTTTGTTCGCCCTAAGTGTGGCAGGGTATGCTCAGACGTGAGTCCCTTGCTCACTTGGCCACTGGATTCAAGATAGCCTAGCTGATGAGGATTATGAATCCGAAACCGGTCCCAGGATGCTTGTTTCCGGTCCATGGAAGACATGGCTTGGCAGTTCGGGCTGGACTGTTCCCATGAGGCACAGGGTCAGACTGATTTGCATATAGCCATGTCTGAAATGGGGTGGCTGAGTGGGCTAAAGAATGGAGATGGATTAAACCCAGATCAGTTGACTGGGGGTGAGTGTTTGATTTGCTCGAGTGCTCCGTCCATCCTCCCCTTTTGTATCGCTTTGTTCACCCTAAGTGTGGCAGGGTATGCTCAGACGTGAGTCCCTTGCTCACTTGGCCACTGGATTCAAGATAGCCTGGCTGATGAGGATTATGAATCCGAAACCGGTCCCAGAATGCTTGTTTCCGGTCCATTGAAGACATGGCTTGGCAGTTCGGGCTGGACTGTTCCCATGAGGCACAGGGTCAGACTGATTTGCATATAGCCATGTCTGAAATGGGGTGGCTGAGTGGGCTAAAGAATGGTGATGGATTAAACCCAGATCAGTTGACTGGGGGTGAGTGTTTGATTTGCTCAAGTGCTCCGTCCATCATCCCCTTTTGTATCGCTTTGTTTGCCCTAAGTGTGGCAGGGTATGCTCAGATGTGAGTTCCTTGCTCACTTGGCCACTGGATTCAAGATAGCCTGGCTGATGAGGATTATGAATCTGAAACCGGTCCCAGGATGCTTGTTTCCGGTCCATGGAAGACATGGCTTGGCAGTTCGGGCTGGACTGTTCCCATGAGGCACAGGGTCAGACTGATTTGCATATAGCCATGTCTGAAATGGGGTGGCTGAGTGGGCTAAAGAATGGTGATGGATTAAACCCAGATGAGTTGACTGGGGGTGAGTGTTTGATTTGCTCAAGTGCTACGTCCATCATGCCCTTTTGTATCGCTTTGTTCGCCCTAAGTGTGGCAGGGTATGCTCAGACGTGAGTCCCTTGCTCACTTGGCCCCTGGATTCAAGATAGCCTGGCTGATGAGGATTATGAATCCGAAATCGGTCCCAGGATGCTTGTTTCCGGTCTATGGAAGACATGGCTTGGCAGTTCGGGCTGGACTGTTCCCATGAGGCACAGGGTCAGACTGATTTGCATAAGGGCATGTCTGAAATGGGGTGGCTGAGTGGGCTAAAGAATGGTGATGGATTAAACCCAGATCAGTTGACTGGGGGTGAGTGTTTGATTTGCTCAAGTGCTCCATCCATCATCCCCTTTTGTATCGCTTTGTTCGCCCAAGTGTGGCAGGGTATGCTCAGACGTGAGTCCCTTGCTCACTTGGCCACTGGATTCAAGATAGCCTGGCTGATGAGGATTATGAATCCGAAACCGGTCCCAGGATGCTTGTTTCCGGTCCATTGAAGACATGGCTTGGCAGTTCGGGCTGGACTGTTCCCATGAGGCACAGGGTCAGACTGATTTGCATATAGCCATGTCTGAAATGGGGTGGCTGAGTGGGCTAAAGAATGGTGATGGATTAAAACCAAATCAGTTGACTGGGGGTGAGTGTTTGATTTGCTCAAGTGCTCCGTCCAGCATCCCCTTTTGTATCGCTTTGTTCGCCCTAAGTGTGGCAGGGTATGCTCAGACGTGAGTCCCTTGCTCACTTGGCCACTGGATTCAAGATAGCCTGGCTGATGAGGATTATGAATCCGAAACCGGTCCCAGGATGCTTGTTTCCGGTCCATGGAAGACATGGCTTGGCAGTTCGGGCTGGACTGTTCCCATGAGGCACTGGGTCAGACTGATTTGCATATAGCCATGTCTGAAATGGGGTGGCTGAGTGGGCTAAAGAATGGTGATGGATTAAACCCAGATCAGTTGACTGGGGGTGAGTGT
Source organism: Lissotriton helveticus (assembly GCF_964261635.1). NCBI lineage: Eukaryota > Metazoa > Chordata > Amphibia > Caudata > Salamandridae > Lissotriton > Lissotriton helveticus. The sequence goes on from NC_136057.1 coordinate 1,832,287,251, forward strand.
TTGATTTGCTCAAGTGCTCCGTCCAGCATCCCCTTTTGTATCGCTTTGTTCGCCCTAAGTGTGGCAGGGTATGCTCAGACGTGAGTCCCTTGCTCACTTGGCCACTGGATTCAAGATAGCCTGGCTGATGAGGATTATGAATCCGAAACCGGTCCCAGGATGCTTGTTTCCGGTCCATGGAAGACATGGCTTGGCAGTTCGGGCTGGACTGTTCCCATGAGGCACAGGGTCGGACTGATTTGCATATAGCCATGTCTGAAATGGGGTGGCTGAGTGGGCTAAAGAATGGTGATGGATTAAGCCCAGATCAGTTGACTGGGGGTGAGTGTTTGATTTGCTCAAGTGATCCGTCCATCATCCCCTTTTGTATCGCTTTGTTCACCCTAAGTGTGGCAGGGTATGCTCAGACGTGAGTCCCTTGCTCACTTGGCCACTGGATTCAAGATAGCCTGGCTGATGAGGATTATGAATCCGAAACCGGTCCCAGGATGCTTGTTTCCGGTCCATGGAAGACATGGCTTGGCAGTTCGGGCTGGACTGTTCCCATGAGGCACAGGGTCAGACTGATTTGCATATAGCCATGTCTGAAATGGGGTGGCTGAGTGGGCTAAAGAATGGTGATGGATTAAACCCAGATCAGTTGACTGGGGGTGAGTGTTTGATTTGCTCAAGTGCTCCGTCCATCATCCCCTTTTGTATCGCTTTGTTCGCCCTAAGTGTGGCAGGGTATGCTCAGACGTGAGTCCCTTGCTCACTTGGCCACTGGATTCAAGATAGCCTGGCTGATGAGGATTATGAATCCGAAACCGGTCCCAGGATGCTTGTTTCCGGTCCATGGAAGACATGGCTTGGCAGTTCGGGCTGGACTGTTCCCATGAGGCACAGGGTCAGACTGATTTGCATACAGCCATGTCTGAAATGGGGTGGCTGAGTGGGTTAAAGAATTGTGGAAAAGTAAATTTTGCCATGTTCTGTGTCCCTACGCCTCATCCATCATATGTTATGTGTGCATGACCAATATGCATATGTTATTCCCCATGTCCGATTAATGACGCAATTCCAGTTGTGTCCACCTCTAGTATGTTAGTTTCCAGTCCTCGTGAATACTACGAATATCAGGCCTATGTAAAGTAATGTTGCCACGTTTCTCAGTGTGCACGTTATTCCATTATAAAGTCCCCGTTTCTAGGCCTCAAAAGGGCCCGGACATCAGATTCAGCTCCTGTCTCCTGAAAGCTTCGCTGAGGAGCGATACAGCCCCCACCTGTATCCTCGACCCTTCACTTACTTCCTGCCTCGCAGTGCCCGGTGCAGCTTGGCTCTGCCTCTGAGTCTGCCAAGAGTATGTTATAGTTCCAGCTATCAGTTCAGTCCTCCTTCTTTGCATTCCTAAGCTACTGAACTGCATCAATAGTTTCCGTCATTGTCTAGCCTTCTCGTCTCCATGTTAGAGAAATACTGTATTTAATGGTCATTTAATATTTTTCATCACGCATTACATGAAGAATAATGCATGGTCCAGTCTTAGAATCAAGTTAGCCTTTCCCTTCATGACTTCTAGTTTATATCAACATGTTCCCTAAACATTAGATACCAGATAGGGTTTAGGTACATGTCGCTCCGACCCTCCAGACTCTAGTCTCTGCTCCTAGCACAGAGTTCGTAGCCCCCAGCTTCTCCTAGTGATACGTCATTGCCAGTTTACGCGCACCATTAGGTTAGAGGTTCCGGCTCCTTAGGTAGCCCCCTCCAAAGTTTCCGCCCATTCATGACATATTCTGTTACGTTTGCATCACATGTCTATGTATACTCCCAGTTACACCTACTTTTACTGTTATCTCTCGCGACTGCTACGCGTCACGCCTTCTGCTCCACCCACTGTTACGCCTACTGCAATGTAATGCTATGTGTTTGCGCTATGTATATAAGTCCATGTATTGTTATTAAAAGTTAGCGCGCTCATCCCAGACCCAGCCCCGGCAGCTGCCGGGCCACTCTAGTCTTGCCATTCTGTTCCTATGCAGGTTGTCCTGATCCTGTCCTTATGCTGTAATAAACCTGCAGAAACTCCTACTACCTCGAATCTTGACTCTTATTTTATTGAGCTATCTGTTACTCATTCATTCATTCAAAAATAGATCCGGTATTATTTATTTATATACCACATAATGGCGCCCGAATAGGGACTTGCCCTTTCCCCACGCGTCGGTGAAGCCACGCCGACCCCCTGACCCTCTGCAGTCGTGACGGAACTCTTCTGCGCAGTGGCAGATATTTCTGCTCAAGTATCCCTCAGGCCCACGGAGGAGACGGAGGAGGCGGTCCAGCATCCAAACGAGACGGTGGAGGAACGCGGCGAGTCCCGACCAGAGCCCAAGCCGAGAGTCCAAGGTCCGAGGTATCCGGAGGCCCACCCGTAACTGAAGTCCGAAGTCCGAAGTTCGTCGTCGTAGCAGTCCAGTCCCGTCCGAGGCCTTCCGTTCCGTGCTGCCCGGTGAGTACCATTGCTGGGGTAGTATCTAGACAGGACCAATCTAAATTGACTCCTGGTCCGTGGGTTGGTGGTGCCCAGACTCACAAACGAAGTGTTCACCTAGGTGGATACGGGTCTTGATGCGTCCCTTTATGGGACCGGTATGTTCCGTACTGTTACAGCAGTGCATCCAGTAACTCTAGTCTGTTCCGTTCTCGAGAAAATCTGTTCTGTTTCTGTTCTCAGTATTTTCAGGTAGTATTCTGTCCGAACTGTTATGTTATGATGTTGTTCAATGTATTTCCAATATCGTGGTATGCCTGAATTGTTTTCCCAATTGTTATTGTTCTTTGTGTATTGTATTGTGTTCCGATTCAAGTTTACAATGCCGCTCTTTTCCAAGTTACGACAGTTAAAAACTAGAAAGGGTTTATTAGAAGAAGCAGTTCCTGTTCCGCCTAGGGACAGTCCAGGTCACTTTATGTATCAGAAACATGGCATAAGCGCCATATTGTATCTAGATTTATGGGTAGAGTATACCAAACAGTTAGAAGAAAAGTATAGATGGCCCGTATCGGGTACATGGGATGCCGAATGTATCATGCGAGTAGAAGAAGCATTATGGAAAAAGAAAGCCAGACAGTCACAGAAAGATGCCATCGAGTTATGGCGTAAAGAAGCGCATAGAAGAACCGAAAAGGAAGTCAGAAAGTCGGAGTTAAGTAGAGAATCCCAGGAACGAGCCCAAGAAAGAGAATTAATCGAGATAGGTGAACAAGTCAAAGCCGAACAGTCAGACAGACAGAGGCATGCCCTTATTAAGGGTATGTATCCTCTTCTTGCCGAAGGTTTGCCAAAAGCGACCCCAGAGGCATCCAGTAATTTCCCGCCACCATTAGTTCCGACCAAGCTACGTCACAAACAGACCACAGCTGATATTTTTATTTCGTCCTATTTGGACGACACAGTCCCCGAATATGCAAATCCTGTTCGCGCTCCGCCAGTCCCTGTAAATCAGGCACTTCCTGCTCCTCCAGGCACCGGGGTGCCCTTAACAGCTCCCCCGGGTCAGCCTCCCATACAAGTCCAGCCCACGTTACAATTACCGACCTTGCCAGCACAAAAGGCATCAGTCGACGATTCCGGTCTAGGGGCCGCAGGAGGAGCTACTCCTCAAACCCCGCCGCCACACAAGCGTTTATCAGCACTCGAATTGCATGCTCAAGCATCACAGCGTACTCCTAAAAGTAATAAGTCTGTCACAGAAATCAGACAAACCCTTAACGAATGTGTCTATGATCCAGTTCCAGGCGAATATAATATGGTTTTATATTCCTTACGCGTAAGGAGGGTGACCGAGTATCTAGTCACCTTACCGAATATGAAAGAAGATCTAGACAGAATATATCGTTTCATCCGTACAGGGGATGATCCAGAAAGTATTGGTGAGATTATGTCTCAAAGGAAAGCCGAGATTCAGCTCATGATATTAAAGTTCCTGATCAATTGTCTAATAAGAGAACAAGATTATCCGTCTAAAGATCCCGCCGAAATGAGAATCCTGACAAGGTGGAGTGATAATATAGCCGAGGGTAAGCACAAGACCGTCGGTGCTATGGAGAGTATGTACAAGAAAATTCGTAAAGAAATAATAAGGTTACACGACCAGCGTAAAGCAGCACAAGTAAGCGAGAAAGAAAGTATCTCTGATCCCGAAGAAGAGGAAGACGAGAATCCCGCCAGAATAGCGTATGTAGGAAAATCTAGATTTCCAGATCGCCATTTACGCCTAGAACACAAGTCTATTTTTCATCATCCAGCACCAGAACAAGGTTCTCTAGAACAAGTATTTCAAGCTACCGATCACATTCTGAAATCACGAATCGGTTATAGTGAATTAAGTACCATGCATGAACAAGAACTAGCCCGATCAGCAGTCCGATGGATTACTGATTCTACCACTTTTCCAGACGAAATAGTGGCACAAATGTTTCTGAAATTGCCCCCAGCCGAGCAACGACTGGTGGGTATGTATATGATCCAACACCTCATTATTCTGTATGAGGGTCAACATTCTGATCCAGGTCCGTTGCATGATATCCTGAACGAGTTACTCCAGTATAGATGGAGAGGTCTAGGTACCGATTTAATTAGTGTCATTCTAGAACAGCGCCACAAATATAGAACGTTTTTGAACCCGCATTTTGTTCATGTCTCACCCCCAGAAAGTAAATCATTCTACATAGACAGACAGAATCCGTTACGAGAAGTCCACCCAGTCCAAGGGGCGGGTGGCGTAATGCAACGAGTGTTTGTATACACTCCGATTTCAAAGATGGAACTTCTTGAAATGAAGAAATTAATTCCCTGTCATGACAAAGATCCAGCAGGGTTCCATAGAGAATTAAAAGACATGCTCCGTATGGGAGAATACACTTACCCAGATATCATTAAAATGTTAAAGGTCCTGTTACCCGCAGGGGTATATGAAAAGTTAAAGGAAAAGGAATGGGAGGTGGGAGAGAAAAAGATCGATTGGGCAGCTCTAGAAGCTGAAGACAAGGCACGAGTACCAGGTACCGGTCTTGGAGATAAATGTAAAGAATTACCAGAATTACTGATTCAAGTTTTACCCAGATTATTGACAACTAGGAAGGAAGACTGGGATGCAATCTCAGCCTGTAAACAGAAACAAGATGAAGATATTAGTGATTTTTATTCTAGATTTGAAAAATGTTTCAGTATCAACAGTGGTCTCAAGACAAGTAGTGAGTCATACCCTCACCTTTTCGTTACCAAATTAGTCGAGAATTCAAGTCCACAAATTAAAAATCGAGTTTTGAAAGTCGAAAGCACCTGGCAAGCAAATACTCCGTCCCAGATGCTCCAGATGCTCCAGTACCACCAGAATAGAATCAGGGAAGAGCAAGAACACGAAAGAAAACGTATGAAAGACACGAAAATGAAAGTACTAGTTGCACAATCTGTTCCTCAAGACAGTCAGAAGAGGGGTCCGAATCAAGCCAGTCATCCTGCAGCACCCGCTAAAGGGAACTGCAATTATTGTAAACAACCAGGTCATTTTATAAACGAGTGTGCAGTTCTGAAACATAATATAGCTACTGGTAAGACTAAAGAAAGACCACGTCCGCCTAGACAAGAACAAGTTTCACAGATTCCTCAGTCACAGAATGCACAACAGACAGTTACAGTACCGCAGCCTATTGCTGCAACACAGCATGTCACATCACAGATGTACCAGTATGCACAGTCCGAGTATCCAGAGTATCAGCCATATTCATGAAACAGCCTAGAGAGGGAGGTAGGCTTGCCTCTCATCGAGATACCTGTAGATCAAGAAGGTCCCTATGTTCACAGTCAAGTATTAGGGAAAGACAGAAAGTTTTTGATCGACACAGGGGCAAGTAGGACCACAATTAGTCACGCCGAAGTTCCAGGGGCTCCGCTCTCAGGCTCAAGAAATGTTTCCCTTGGATTTTCAGGAAAGCCAATAGTTAATGAGATTTCCAAGCCAGTTACTCTAGAAGTAGGTCCATTGTCCCGTACTACTGATCTGTTACTTACTAAGTCATGTCCAGAAAACCTATTAGGCATTAAGACACTGAAAGAGTTAGGTGCAGTTATTTGCTGTTCCCCAGAGGGAATACGTCTGTTCCTACGTGACTTCAAGGGTCACTATGTATTACGAGATTTTGATTCGAGATTGTCTAAAGTTCCGCAGCATTTATGGGCGCAAGGTCCAACTGATGTAGGTTACATGCAAATCACACCCCATCGTGTGACTCTCAAACCAGGTGTAGTGTTACCCCGAATCAGACAGTACAGATTGCCACCTGAGGCTGTAGCAGCCTTATCCAAAATTATTGACGAGCTCATGGCTCAAGGAGTAGTTGTAGAAACTGACTCCAACGTATGTAATTCTCCGATCATTCCAGTCATGAAACGTACTGATCCAAATGCACCCCCAGTATATCGATTAGTGATTGATTTACGAGAGCTTAATAAATGTATTATTCCTCAGTACCCAGTTGTTCCAGACATTTCTTCCCTGTTAACAGCCATTGATTCCGAAGCCATGTTCTTCACTGTCATAGACCTTAAGAATGCATTTTTTAGTGTTCCAATTCATCCAGACAGCCAGTTTCTTTTCGGATTCTGTTTAAATGGAAGGAGCTATATGTTTACACGCGCTCCTCAAGGTTTCACAGAAAGCCCTAGTATTTACAGTCAAGCACTCAAGAGACAACTAGACAACATTCACATGCCAACTGACACTGCCCTGCTCCAGTATGTCGACGATCTACTGATCACAGCCCGTTCTGAACGTGACTGCGAGCGAGCGTCACTGACAGTTTTGTATTTCCTTGCCGAGATGGGGCACAAGGTGTCACCTTCGAAGCTTCAATTCTGTGTCCAGCAAGTGGTATACTTAGGACACTTACTGTCCAAGAGGGGTAGGCAGTTGACACCTGACCGTATCCAGTTAATAGCGAGTCTTCCCCAGCCCAGAACCCAGAAGGAGGTACGTGCCTTTATCGGCCTTACTTCTTATTGTAGGCAATGGATTCCTCAGTATGCATTTCTAGCCAAGCCACTGATACAGTTAACGACACAGGAGGCAGCCGTATCGACTGTCCTCCCTTGGACATCTGACCATACACTTAGTTTCAACGAGTTAAAGAAAGCCCTATGTCAAGCTCCAGTTCTAGCTACACCGAACTACAGTAAGCCTTTTACACTTTTCGTTACTGAACGCGAAGGTACAGCATTATCTGTTCTCACACAAGATCAAGCAGGACAATACAAGCCCTGTGCTTATTTTTCGAGCACATTAGATCCAGTCGCCCAGGCGTTGCCTGCGTGCCTCAAGTCAGTTGCAGCCACAGCACTAGCTATCAGACAAAGTGATTCCATAGTTTTAGGACACTCCTTGACAGTACAAGTTCCACACTCCGTAGAAGTTCTTTTAAACCGAACACAAACACAGCACTTGACAATTGCACGTTTAACAGGTTATGAATTGACACTGTTCCAGCCACACATAGAAATTAGACGCTGCAACGTTCTGAATCCTGCTACACTGTTACCATCAGTCAGTTTGAACCCTGACCCACATGACTGTGTGGAAGTAGTTAACATTACGACAAAGCCAAGACAAGACCTGACAGATATCCCGTTACCAGATCCCGACCTGACACTTTATGTGGATGGTTCATGTATGAGAACTAGTACAGGAGAACTAGTCGCCGCGTATGCAGTGACTACTGACACCGAAGTTATTGAAACACACCGTATTGATACCCTGTCCGCTCAAGCAGCAGAGCTAGTCGCTCTGACACAAGCCTGTATACACGCCAAGAACCTGAAAGTTAATGTTTACACAGATTCACGTTACGCATTCGGAGTTGTACACGACTTCGGAGTGCTCTGGCAGGAGAGAGGTTTCATGACTTCTCATGGAACCAAGATTCAGCATGGTCTCCTTATTCAAGCCCTGTTAGATGCCATACATTTACCGACATCCATTGCTATCATGAAATGCAAAGCACATACGAAAGTCACTGACATTATTTCCCAAGGTAACGATCTAGCAGACCGCACAGCCAAACTTACAGCACAGACTCCAGACATCCCAGTTAATCAGACACATACTCCAGATCCGACTACATGCATGACAGTTAAGGACCCTACACAAGATGTCATAGATATCCAGTTACATGCTACTCCCGATGAAATCAAGAAATGGTCTGAACAAGGAGGGGTCCAGACAGATCAAGGATGGTTAACGAAGGGTAGAGCCACATGGTTTCTCCCCGATTCTATGGTTCAAGTCATTATCAATACCGCACATAGTCCAGCACATTTAGGAGAAAAAGCTATGTTAGACAGTATCCAGAACATTTGGTTCAACAAGCATTTACGAGCTGCAGCCAAACAGAAAGTCCGTACCTGTATGATATGTTGTCAGTTTAATCCAGGTAAAAGTGTCCCGGTGGAACAAGGTGGTTTCCAGCCTCCTGACCACCCTTTTGAGGTCCTCCAGATGGATTATATTCAGATGGAGCGATGTCGAGGTTTCAAGTATGTCCTTGTAGTTGTATGCGCTTTGTCCAGGTGGACAGAAGCATATCCAGTCCCAGATTACACAGCCGCGACCACTGCCAAGCAGTTGGTTCGTGAATTTTTCCCTAGATATGGACTCCCTAGAGTCGTATATTCTGATAACGGTCAGCCATTCTCCTCAGAGTTAATGAAGCACGTTTCCCTGTTGTTAGGGTACCAGTGGAAGTTCCATTGTGTACGCCATCCTGAAGCAGCCGGTCTAGTCGAGAGACATAATCAGACCCTGAAAATCCGCATAGCCAAAGTATGTAAAGACAAGGGTGTGGACTGGCTAGTAGCTCTGCCAGTCGCTTTGTTTTATATGCGCATGGTCGCACATTCCAGATCAGGTCTGTCCCCGTATGAGGTCGTGTTCGGCCGCCCCCCTAACATGTGGGGTACTCCTAGACCCCGAAGTATTACCGATGTTTCATGTAATATGCTGACAGATTACCTAGCTTCCTTGATGTCTGCCCTCAACTCATGTCGTTCACAGGTTGCCGCCGCATTTCCAGACAATACCGAGGTGGCACCGCACGAGATCGTTCCAGGCTCCTTGGTGATGATCAGAAATTTTGACAGATCAAGTCCGCTGGAACCACGTTGGAAGGAGCCACGTCAGGTCCTCTTGACCACCCGTACCGCCGTCAAGCTGGAAGGCAGAAAGGGATGGATCCACCTTTCTCATGTTAAACTTTTTAAAGGATTGAAACCGGTTTCTAAAAACATTTCCAAGGATTCCCAAGATCTTAAAGACTGCCAAAACATTGTTTTAAAGGACTGTCCCGCACAAGACATTATTACAACCCCTCCCTTGTTAGAGAAAACTCCGCAACAGGAGTATAAGTTAAAGCTCAGGTCTAGTAAAATAAGTCAGTCAGTTTGATTGTATAAGTCCTCCCCTAGGTGAAACGGTTAGACTGTTTCTGACATGTATAAAATAGACCCCCATAGTGAGAGAGTCAGTAATAACTCAATTCAATGTATCGTTTTTCTGAGTTTCATATTATTCATCAGCATTTTGATTTCCTGCACCAGCTATGCGTTCTATCTGTATTTTCCAGTTCCTCATGTAAATATGTCTGCTAATGCTACAGTAGAGCACACGTTTAGTGATCTGCCTCCTCACGAATATTCATACCGCCTCGCTATGCGCAACAACACATTTATCCGTATGTTACATTATTCACACCAGACCAGCAATGCCACTAATTGTTGGGTGTGTGGTCGACTCCCCCCTTTCCAGACACCGAAGGGAGTTCTGCCACTCTTTCCTTATCCATTCTCACACAATGGTTCGTGTGGAGCATGGTCCACGTTAACGTCATCCTCAACAGATATGTCTTTTCTTAACAGTACATGTTTCTCAGACAAGCAAGGTTTCCCCCACAGAACAGGTTTAGATCTAGAAAATGAAGTATATAATTTAGGTAATTATTCGTCGAATTTTATGGTCCTGAATGTTCAGTCTGATACTACTCCAGACTTACCTGCTATTTCAGTATTACCTGTCAAAGGCGAATTATGTGTCCGTAGTTATGGTTCCATACATGTAGGTCATAGTGACTGTACTGCTGTTATCCAGTATAGTGACAGTGGGAAATCTGTTTTCAAAGCTTCACGTCATTCTTATTTTATTTGTGGTCAAACCGCATATGTCCGTCTGCCCCTCGATTGGGAGGGAACCTGTTACATTGCTTTCCTACTGCCACCTGTTTTCCTAGCCCCATCTGATTATCACAGAAACACACATCTAGTACACATTAGACATAGAAGGGAGTCCCCAATTGTCGATTATACTGAAACTACTCTAGAACAGTATACAGATTTCAATAAAGGTTTCTTCTTCTTTGTAGGACCTGTCCAGAATAGTAAACTGATCCGTAGGTTAACAAGAACCCTTGAAGCTGTAGTAAATGAGACTGCCTCTGCTCTAGGTAACTTAACCGAAGAACAATCTGCTATGAGATTTGTCGTTTTGCAAAATCGTCTCGTCCTTGACGTCATACTGGCCGATAGGGGCGGGGCCTGTAGAGTCATCGGATCTAGTTGCTGCATTTTCATTCCAAATAACGCGCCGTCTGTTTATTCAGCTATAACCAGACTCCATAAAATTGCCCATCTGTTACACCAAGATCCAGGCACCTGGACATGGTCCGGTTGGTTCTGGAATATAATTTCCGCCTGGGGATGGAAAGTCCTGTCCTTTTTAGGTATTGCAGTAGCGATCATATTTAGCTGCTGCCTCTGTATACAATGTGGCCCTGCGATTTGCAGCATGTGTGCTACCTCTTGTATTCCTAGTCCCAAGCCCCGTTCTAAATCCCGTTCCAAGATAATTCGAGACGAACAAATGGTACTGTATGAAATGATAGACGGTATCATGAAAATTGATGTTTCCTGATGGAAACGTAGTGACAAGGAGGGAATGTGGAAAAGTAAATTTTGCCATGTTCTGTGTCCCTACGCCTCATCCATCATATGTTATGTGTGCATGACCAATATGCATATGTTATTCCCCATGTCCGATTAATGACGCAATTCCAGTTGTGTCCACCTCTAGTATGTTAGTTTCCAGTCCTCGTGAATACTACGAATATCAGGCCTATGTAAAGTAATGTTGCCACGTTTCTCAGTGTGCACGTTATTCCATTATAAAGTCCCCGTTTCTAGGCCTCAAAAGGGCCCGGACATCAGATTCAGCTCCTGTCTCCTGAAAGCCTCGCTGAGGAGCGATACAGCCCCCACCTGTATCCTCGACCCTTCACTTACTTCCTGCCTCGCAGTGCCCGGTGCAGCATGGCTCTGCCTCTGAGTCTGCCAAGAGTATGTTATAGTTCCAGCTATCAGTTCAGTCCTCCTTCTTTGCATTCCTAAGCTACTGAACTGCATCAATAGTTTCCGTCATTGTCTAGCCTTCTCGTCTCCATGTTAGAGAAATACTGTATTTAATGGTCATTTAATATTTTTCATCACGCATTACATGAAGAATAATGCATGGTCCAGTCTTAGAATCAAGTTAGCCTTTCCCTTCATGACTTCTAGTTTATATCAACATGTTCCCTAAACATTAGATACCAGATAGGGTTTAGGTACATGTCGCTCCGACCCTCCAGACTCTAGTCTCTGCTCCTAGCACAGAGTTCGTAGCCCCCAGCTTCTCCTAGTGATACGTCATTGCCAGTTTACGCGCACCATTAGGTTAGAGGTTCCGGCTCCTTAGGTAGCCCCCTCCAAAGTTTCCGCCCATTCATGACATATTCTGTTACGTTTGCATCACATGTCTATGTATACTCCCAGTTACACCTACTTTTACTGTTATCTCTCGCGACTGCTACGCGTCACGCCTTCTGCTCCACCCACTGTTACGCCTACTGCAATGTAATGCTATGTGTTTGCGCTATGTATATAAGTCCATGTATTGTTATTAAAAGTTAGCGCGCTCATCCCAGACCCAGCCCCGGCAGCTGCCGGGCCACTCTAGTCTTGCCATTCTGTTCCTATGCAGGTTGTCCTGATCCTGTCCTTATGCTGTAATAAACCTGCAGAAACTCCTACTACCTCGAATCTTGACTCTTATTTTATTGAGCTATCTGTTACTCATTCATTCATTCAAAAATAGATCCGGTATTATTTATTTATATACCACAGAATGGTGATGGAATAAACCCAGATCAGTTGAATGGGGGTGAGTGTTTGATTTGCTCAAGTGCTCCGTCCATCATCCCCTTTTGTATCGCTTTGTTCGCCCTAAGTGTGGCAGGGTATACTCAGACGTGAGTCCCTTACTCACTTGGCCACTGGATTCAAGATAGCCTGGCTGATGAGGATTATGAATCTGAAACCGGTCCCAGGATGCTTGTTTCCGGTCCATGGAAGACATGGCTTGGCAGTTCGGGCTGGACTGTTCCCATGAGGCACAGGGTCAGACTGATTTGCATATAGCCATGTCTGAAATGGGGTGGCTGAGTGGGCTAAAGAATGGTGATGGATTAAACCCAGATCAGTTGACTGGGGGTGAGTGTTTGATTTGCTCAAGTGCTCCGTCCATCATCCCCTTTTGTATTGCTTTGTTCGCCCTAAGTGTGGCAGGGTATGCTCAGACGTGAGTCCCTTGCTCACTTGGCCACTGGATTCAAGATAGCCTGGCTGATGAGGATTATGAATCCGAAACCGGTCCCAGGATGCTTGTTTCCGGTTCATGGAAGACATGGCTTGGCAGTTCGGGCTGGACTGTTCCAATGAGGCAGAGAGTCAGACTGATTTGCATACAGCCATGTCTGAAATGGGGTGGCTGAGTGGGCTAAAGAATGGTGATGGATTAAACACAGATCAGTTGACTGGGGGTGAGTGTTTGATTTGCTCAAGTGCTCCGTCCATCATCCCCTTTTGTATCGCTTTGTTCGCCCTAAGTGTGGCAGGGTATGCTCAGACGTGAGTCCCTTGCTCACTTGGCCACTTGATTCAAGATAGCCTGGCTGATGAGGATTATGAATCCGAAACCGGTCCCAGGATGCTTGTTTCCGGTCCATGGAAGACATGGCTTGGCAGTTCCGGCTGGACTGTTCCCATGAGGCACAGGGTCAGACTGATTTGCATATAGCCATGTCTGAAATGGGGTGGCTGAGTGGGCTAAAGAATGGTGATTGATTAAACCCAGATCAGTTGACTGGGGGTGAGTGTTTGATTTGCTCAAGTGCTCCGTCCATCATCCCTTTTTGTATCACTTTGTTCGCCCAAAGCGTGGCAGGGTATGTTCAGACGTGAGTCCCTTGCTCACTTGGCCACTGGATTCAAGATAGCCTGGCTGATGAGGATTATGAATCCGAAACCGGTCCCAGGATGCTTGTTTCCGGTCCATGGAAGACATGGCTTGGCAGTTCGGTCTGGACTGTTCCAATGAGGCACAGGGTCAGACTGATTTGCATATAGCCATGTCTGAAATGAGGTGGCTGAGTGGGCTAAAGAATGGTGATGGATTAAACCCAGATCAGTTGACTGGGGGTGAGTGTTTGATTTGCTCAAGTGCTCCGTCCATCATCCCCTTTTGTATCGCTTTGTTCGCCCTAAGTGTGGCAGGGTATGCTCAGACGTGAGTCCCTTGCTCACTTGGCCACTGGATTCAAGATAGCCTGGCTGATGAGGATTATGAATCCGAAACCGGTCCCAGGATGCTTGTTTCCGGTCCATGGAAGACATGGCTTGGCAGTTCAGGCTGGACTGTTCCCATGAGGCACAGGGTCAGACTGATTTGCATATAGCCATGTCTGAAATGGGGTGGCTGAGTGGGCTAAAGAATGGTGATGGATTAAACCCAGATCAGTTGACTGGGGGTGAGTGTTTGATTTGCTCAAGTGCTCCGTCCATCATCCCCTTTTGTATCGCTTGTTCGCCCTAAGTGTGGCAGGGTATGCTCAGACGTGAGTCCCTTGCTCACTTGGCCACTGGATTCAAGATAGCCTGGCTGATGAGGATTATGAATCCGAAACCGGTCCCAAGATGCTTGTTTCCGGTCCATGGAAGACATGGCTTGGCAGTTCGGGCTGGACTGTTCCCATGAGGCACAGGGTCAGACTGATTTGCATATAGCCATGTCTGAAATGGGGTGGCTGAGTGGGCTAAAGAGTGGTGATGGATTAAACCCAGATCAGTTGACTGGGGGTGAATGTTTGATTTGCTCAAGTGCTCCGTCCATCATCCCCTTTTGTATCACTCTGTTCACCCTAAGTGTGGCAGGGTATGCTCAGACGTGAGTCCCTTGCTCACTTGGCCACTGGATTCAAGATAGCCTGGCTGATGAGGATTATGAATCCGAAACCGGTCCCAGGATGCTTGTTTCCGGTCCATGGAAGACATGGCTTGGCAGTTCGGGCTGGACTGTTCCCATGAGGCACAGGGTCAGACTGATTTGCATATAGCCATGTCTGAAATGGGGTGGCTGAGTGGGCTAAAGAATGGTGATGGATTAAACCCAGATCAGTTGACTGGGGGTGAGTGTTTGATTTGCTCAAGTGCTCCGTCCATCATCCCCTTTTGTATCGCTTTGTTCACCCTAAGTGTGGCAGGGTATGCTCAGACGTGAGTCCCTTGCTCACTTGGCCACTGGATTCAAGATAGCCTGGCTGATGAGGATTATGAATCCGAAACCGGTCCCAGGATGCTTGTTTCCGGTCCATGGAAGACATGGCTTGGCAGTTCGGGCTGGACTGTTCCCATGAGGCACAGGGTCAGACTGATTTGCATATAGCCATGTCTGAAATGGGGTGGCTGAGTGGGCTAAAGAATGGTGATGGATTAAACCCAGATCAGTTGACTGGGGGTGAGTGTTTGATTTGCTCAAGTGCTCCGTCCATCATCCCCTTTTGTATCGCTTTGTTCGCCCTAAGTGTGGCAGGGTATGCTCAGACGTGCGTCCCTTGCTCACTTGGCCACTGGATTCAAGATAGCCTGGCTGATGAGGATTATGAATCCTAAACCGGTCCCAGGATGCTTGTTTACGGTCCATGGAAGACATGGCTTGGCAGTTCGGGCTGGACTGTTCCCATGAGGCACAGGGTCAGACTGATTTGCATACAGCCATGTCTGAAATGGGGTGGCTGAGTGGGTTAAAGAATGGTGATGGAATAAACCCAGATCAGTTGAATGGGGTGAGTGTTTGATTTGCTCAAGTGCTCCGTCCATCATCCCCTTTTGTATCGCTTTGTTCGCCCTAAGTGTGGCAGGGTATGCTCAGACGTGAGTCCCTTACTCACTTGGCCACTGGATTCAAGATAGCCTGGCTGATGAGGATTATGAATCTGAAACCGGTCCCAGGATGCTTGTTTCCGGTCCATGGAAGACATGGCTTGGCAGTTCGGGCTGGACTGTTCCCATGAGGCACAGGGTCAGACTGATTTGCATATAGCCATGTCTGAAATGGGGTGGCTGAGTGGGCTAAAGAATGGTGATGGATTATACCCAGATCAGTTGACTGGGGGTGAGTGTTTGATTTGCTCAAGTGCTCCGTCCATCATCCCCTTTTGTATCGCTTTGTTCGCCCTAAGTGTGGCAGGGTATGCTCAGATGTGAGTTCCTTGCTCACTTGGCCACTGGATTCAAGATAGCCTGGCTGATGAGGATTATGAATCTGAAACCGGTCCCAGGATGCTTGTTTCCGGTCCATGGAAGACATGGCTTGGCAGTTCGGGCTGGACTGTTCCCATGAGGCACAGGGTCAGACTGATTTGCATATAGCCATGTCTGAAATGGGGTGGCTGAGTGGGCTAAAGAATGTTGATAGACTAAACCCAGATCAGTTGACTGGGGGTGAGTGTTTGATTTGCTCAAGTGCTCCGTCCATCATCCCCTTTTGTATCGCTTTGTTCGTCCTAAGTGTGGCAGGGTATGCTCGGACGTGAGTCCCTTGCTCACTTGGCCACTGGATTCAAGATAGCCTGGCTGATGAGGATTATGAATCCGAAACCGGTCCCAGGATGCTTGTTTCCGGTCCATGGAAGACATGGCTTGGCAGTTCGGGCTGGACTGTTCCCATGAGGCACAGGGTCAGACTGATTTGCATATAGCCATGTCTGAAATGGGGTGGCTGAGTGGGCTAAAGAATGGTGATGGATTAAACCCAGATGAGTTGACTGGGGGTGAGTGTTTGATTTGCTCAAGTGCTACGTCCATCATGCCCTTTTGTATCGCTTTGTTCGCCCTAAGTGTGGCAGGGTATGCTCAGACGTGAGTCCCTTGCTCACTTGGCCCCTGGATTCAAGATAGCCTGGCTGATGAGGATTATGAATCCGAAATCGGTCCCAGGATGCTTGTTTCCGGTCTATGGAAGACATGGCTTGGCAGTTCGGGCTGGACTGTTCCCATGAGGCACAGGGTGAGACTGATTTGCATAAGGGCATGTCTGAAATGGGGTGGCTGAGTGGGCTAAAGAATGGTGATGGATTAAACCCAGATCAGTTGACTGGGGGTGAGTGTTTGATTTGCTCAAGTGCTCCATCCATCATCCCCTTTTGTATCGCTTTGTTCGCCCAAGTGTGGCAGGGTATGCTCAGACGTGAGTCCCTTGCTCACTTGGCCACTGGATTCAAGATAGCCTGGCTGATGAGGATTATGAATCCGAAACCGGTCCCAGGATGCTTGTTTCCGGTCCATTGAAGACATGGCTTGGCAGTTCGGGCTGGACTGTTCCCATGAGGCACAGGGTCAGACTGATTTGCATATAGCCATGTCTGAAATGGGGTGGCTGAGTGGGCTAAAGAATGGTGATGGATTAAAACCAAATCAGTTGACTGGGGGTGAGTGTTTGATTTGCTCAAGTGCTCCGTCCAGCATCCCCTTTTGTATCGCTTTGTTCGCCCTAAGTGTGGCAGGGTATGCTCAGACGTGAGTCCCTTGCTCACTTGGCCACTGGATTCAAGATAGCCTGGCTGATGAGGATTATGAATCCGAAACCGGTCCCAGGATGCTTGTTTCCGGTCCATGGAAGACATGGCTTGGCAGTTCGGGCTGGACTGTTCCCATGAGGCACAGGGTCAGACTGATTTGCATATAGCCATGTCTGAAATGGGGTGGCTGAGTGGGCTAAAGAATGGTGATGGATTAAACCCAGATCAGTTGACTGGGGGTGAGTGTTTGATTTGCTCAAGTGCTCCGTCCATCATCCCCTTTTGTATTGCTTTGTTCGCCCTAAGTGTGGCAGGGTATGCTCAGACGTGAGTCCCTTGCTCACTTGGCCACTGGATTCAAGATAGCCTGGCTGATGAGGATTATGAATCCGAAACCGGTCCCAGGATGCTTGTTTCCGGTCCATGGAAGACATGGCTTGGCAGTTCGGGCTGGACTGTTCCAATGAGGCAGAGGGTCAGACTGATTTGCATACAGCCATGTCTGAAATGGGGTGGCTGAGTGGGCTAAAGAACGGTGATGGATTAAACACAGATCAGTTGACTGGGGGTGAGTGTTTGATTTGCTCAAGTGCTCCGTCCATCATCCCCTTTTGTATCGCTTTGTTCGCCCTAAGTGTGGCAGGGTATGCTCAGACGTGAGTCCCTTGCTCACTTGGCCACTTGATTCAAGATAGCCTGGCTGATGAGGATTATGAATCCGAAACCGGTCCCAGGATGCTTGTTTCCGGTCCATGGAAGACATGGCTTGGCAGTTCCGGCTGGACTGTTCCCATGAGGCACAGGGTCAGACTGATTTGCATATAGCCATGTCTGAAATGGGGTGGCTGAGTGGGCTAAAGAATGGTGATTGATTAAACCCAGATCAGTTGACTGGGGGTGAGTGTTTGATTTGCTCAAGTGCTCCGTCCATCATCCCTTTTTGTATCACTTTGTTCGCCCAAAGCGTGGCAGGGTATGTTCAGACGTGAGTCCCTTGCTCACTTGGCCACTGGATTCAAGATAGCCTGGCTGATGAGGATTATGAATCCGAAACCGGTCCCAGGATGCTTGTTTCCGGTCCATGGAAGACATGGCTTGGCAGTTCGGTCTGGACTGTTCCAATGAGGCACAGGGTCAGACTGATTTGCATATAGCCATGTCTGAAATGAGGTGGCTGAGTGGGCTAAAGAATGGTGATGGATTAAACCCAGATCAGTTGACTGGGGGTGAGTGTTTGATTTGCTCAAGTGCTCCGTCCATCATCCCCTTTTGTATCGCTTTGTTCGCCCTAAGTGTGGCAGGGTATGCTCAGACGTGAGTCCCTTGCTCACTTGGCCACTGGATTCAAGATAGCCTGGCTGATGAGGATTATGAATCCGAAACCGGTCCCAGGATGCTTGTTTCCGGTCCATGGAAGACATGGCTTGGCAGTTCGGGCTGGACTGTTCCCATGAGGCACAGGGTCAGACTGATTTGCATATAGCCATGTCTGAAATAGGGTGGCTGAGTGGGCTAAAGAATGGTGATGGATTAAACCCAGATCAGTTGACTGGGGGTGAGTGTTTGATTTGCTCAAGTGCTCCGTCCATCATCCCCTTTTGTATCGCTTTGTTCGCCCTAAGTGTGGCAGGGTATGCTCAGACATGAGTCCCTTGCTCACTTGGCCACTGGATTCAAGATAGCCTGGCTGATGAGGATTATGAATCCGAAACCGGTCCCAAGATGCTTGTTTCCGGTCCATGGAAGACATGGCTTGGCAGTTCGGGCTGGACTGTTCCCATGAGGCACAGGGTCAGACTGATTTGCATATAGCCATGTCTGAAATGGGGTGGCTGAGTGGGCTAAAGAATGGTGATGGATTAAACCCAGATCAGTTGACTGGGGGTGAGTGTTTTATTTGCTCAAGTGCTCCGTCCATCATCCCCTTTTGTATCGCTTTGTTCGCCCTAAGTGTGGCAGGGTATGCTCAGACGTGAGTCCCTTGCTCACTTGGCCACTGGATTCAAGATAGCCTGGCTGATGAGGATTATGAATCCGAAACCGGTCCCAGGATGCTTGTTTCCGGTCCATGGAAGACATGGCTTGGCAGTTCGGGCTGGACTGTTCCCATGAGGCACAGGGTCAGACTGATTTGCATATAGCCATGTCTGAAATGGGGTGGCTGAGTGGGCTAAAGAATGGTGATGGATTAAACCCAGATCAGTTGACTGGGGGTGAGTGTTTGATTTGCTCAAGTGCTCCGTCCATCATCCCCTTTTGTATCGCTTTGTTCGCCCTAAGTGTGGCAGGGTATGCTCAGACGTGAGTCCCTTGCTCACTTGGCCACTGGATTCAAGATAGCCTGGCTGATGAGGATTATGAATCCGAAACCGGTCCCAGGATGCTTGTTTCCGGTCCATGGAAGACATGGCTTGGCAGTTCGGGCTGGACTGTTCCAATGAGGCAGAGGGTCAGACTGATTTGCATACAGCCATGTCTGAAATGGGGTGGCTGAGTGGGCTAAAGAATGGTGATGGATTAAACACAGATCAGTTGACTGGGGGTGAGTGTTTGATTTGCTCAAGTGCTCCGTCCATCATCCCCTTTTGTATCGCTTTGTTCGCCCTAAGTGTGGCAGGGTATGCTCAGACGTGAGTCCCTTGCTCACTTGGCCACTTGATTCAAGATAGCCTGGCTGATGAGGATTATGAATCCGAAACCGGTCCCAGGATGCTTGTTTCCGGTCCATGGAAGACATGGCTTGGCAGTTCCGGCTGGACTGTTCCCATGAGGCACAGGGTCAGACTGATTTGCATATAGCCATGTCTGAAATGGGGTGGCTGAGTGGGCTAAAGAATGGTGATTGATTAAACCCAGATCAGTTGACTGGGGGTAAGTGTTTGATTTGCTCAAGTGCTCCGTCCATCATCCCTTTTTGTATCACTTTGTTCGCCCAAAGCGTGGCAGGGTATGTTCAGACGTGAGTCCCTTGCTCACTTGGCCACTGGATTCAAGATAGCCTGGCTGATGAGGATTATGAATCCGAAACCGGTCCCAGGATGCTTGTTTCCGGTCCATGGAAGACATGGCTTGGCAGTTCGGTCTGGACTGTTCCAATGAGGCACAGGGTCAGACTGATTTGCATATAGCCATGTCTGAAATGAGGTGGCTGAGTGGGCTAAAGAATGGTGATGGATTAAACCCAGATCAGTTGACTGGGGGTGAGTGTTTGATTTGCTCAAGTGCTCCGTCCATCATCCCCTTTTGTATCGCTTTGTTCGCCCAAAGTGTGGCAGGGTATGCTCAGACGTGAGTCCCTTGCTCACTTGGCCACTGGATTCAAGATAGCCTGGCTGATGAGGATTATGAATCCGAAACCGGTCCCAGGATGCTTGTTTCCGGTCCATGGAAGACATGGCTTGGCAGTTCGGGCTGGACTGTTCCCATGAGGCACAGGGTCAGACTGATTTGCATATAGCCATGTCTGAAATAGGGTGGCTGAGTGGGCTAAAGAATGGTGATGGATTAAACCCAGATCAGTTGACTGGGGGTGAGTGTTTGATTTGCTCAAGTGCTCCGTCCATCATCCCCTTTTGTATCGCTTTGTTCGCCCTAAGTGTGGCAGGGTATGCTCAGACATGAGTCCCTTGCTCACTTGGCCACTGGATTCAAGATAGCCTGGCTGATGAGGATTATGAATCCGAAACCGGTCCCAGGATGCTTGTTTCCGGTCCATGGAAGACATGGCTTGGCAGTTCGGGCTGGACTGTTCCCATGAGGCACAGGGTCAGACTGATTTGCATATAGCCATGTCTGAAATGGGGTGGCTGAGTGGGCTAAAGAATGGTGATGGATTAAACCCAGATCAGTTGACTGGGGGTGAGTGTTTTATTTGCTCAAGTGCTCCGTCCATCATCCCCTTTTGTATCGCTTTGTTCGCCCTAAGTGTGGCAGGGTATGCTCAGACGTGAGTCCCTTGCTCACTTGGCCACTGGATTCAAGATAGCCTGGCTGATGAGGATTATGAATCCGAAACCGGTCCCAGGATGCTTGTTTCCGGTCCATGGAAGACATGGCTTGGCAGTTCGGGCTGGACTGTTCCCATGAGGCACAGGGTCAGACTGATTTGCATATAGCCATGTCTGAAATGGGGTGGCTGAGTGGGCTAAAGAATGGTGATGGATTAAACCCAGATCAGTTGACTGGGGGTGAGTGTTTGATTTGCTCAAGTGCTCCGTCCATCATCCCCTTTTGTATCGCTTTGTTCGCCCTAAGTGTGGCAGGGTATGCTCAGACGTGAGTCCCTTGCTCACTTGGCCACTGGATTCAAGATAGCCTGGCTGATGAGGATTATGAATCCGAAACCGGTCCCAGGATGCTTGTTTCCGGTCCATGGAAGACATGGCTTGGCAGTTCGGGCTGGACTGTTCCAATGAGGCAGAGGGTCAGACTGATTTGCATACAGCCATGTCTGAAATGGGGTGGCTGAGTGGGCTAAAGAATGGTGATGGATTAAACACAGATCAGTTGACTGGGGGTGAGTGTTTGATTTGCTCAAGTGCTCCGTCCATCATCCCCTTTTGTATCGCTTTGTTCGCCCTAAGTGTGGCAGGGTATGCTCAGACGTGAGTCCCTTGCTCACTTGGCCACTTGATTCAAGATAGCCTGGCTGATGAGGATTATGAATCCGAAACCGGTCCCAGGATGCTTGTTTCCGGTCCATGGAAGACATGGCTTGGCAGTTCCGGCTGGACTGTTCCCATGAGGCACAGGGTCAGACTGATTTGCATATAGCCATGTCTGAAATGGGGTGGCTGAGTGGGCTAAAGAATGGTGATTGATTAAACCCAGATCAGTTGACTGGGGGTGAGTGTTTGATTTGCTCAAGTGCTCCGTCCATCATCCCCTTTTGTATCGCTTTGTTCGCCCTAAGTGTGGCAGGGTATGCTCAGACGTGAGTCCCTTGCTCACTTGGCCACTGGATTCAAGATAGCCTGGCTGATGAGGATTATGAATCCGAAACCGGTCCCAGGATGCTTGTTTCCGGTCCATGGAAGACATGGCTTGGCAGTTCGGGCTGGACTGTTCCCATGAGGCACAGGGTCAGACTGATTTGCATATAGCCATGTCTGAAATAGGGTGGCTGAGTGGGCTAAAGAATGGTGATGGATTAAACCCAGATCAGTTGACTGGGGGTGAGTGTTTGATTTGCTCAAGTGCTCCGTCCATCATCCCCTTTTGTATCGCTTTGTTCGCCCTAAGTGTGGCAGGGTATGCTCAGACATGAGTCCCTTGCTCACTTGGCCACTGGATTCAAGATAGCCTGGCTGATGAGGATTATGAATCCGAAACCGGTCCCAGGATGCTTGTTTCCGGTCCATGGAAGACATGGCTTGGCAGTTCGGGCTGGACTGTTCCCATGAGGCACAGGGTCAGACTGATTTGCATATAGCCATGTCTGAAATGGGGTGGCTGAGTGGGCTAAAGAATGGTGATGGATTAAACCCAGATCAGTTGACTGGGGGTGAGTGTTTTATTTGCTCAAGTGCTCCGTCCATCATCCCCTTTTGTATCGCTTTGTTCGCCCTAAGTGTGGCAGGGTATGCTCAGACGTGAGTCCCTTGCTCACTTGGCCACTGGATTCAAGATAGCCTGGCTGATGAGGATTATGAATCCGAAACCGGTCCCAGGATGCTTGTTTCCGGTCCATGGAAGACATGGCTTGGCAGTTCGGGCTGGACTGTTCCCATGAGGCACAGGGTCAGACTGATTTGCATATAGCCATGTCTGAAATGGGGTGGCTGAGTGGGCTAAAGAATGGTGATGGATTAAACCCAGATCAGTTGACTGGGGGAGAGTGTTTGATTTGCTCGAGTGCTCCGTCCATCCTCCCCTTTTGTATCGCTTTGTTCACCCTAAGTGTGGCAGGGTATGCTCAGACGTGAGTCCCTTGCTCACTTGGCCACTGGATTCAAGATAGCCTGGCTGATGAGGATTATGAATCCGAAACCGGTCCCAGGATGCTTGTTTCCGGTCCATGGAAGACATGGCTTGGCAGTTCGGGCTGGACTGTTCCCATGAGGCACAGGGTCAGACTGATTTGCATACAGCCATGTCTGAAATGGGGTGGCTGAGTGGGTTAAAGAATGGTGATGGAATAAACCCAGATCAGTTGACTGGGGGTGAGTGTTTGATTTGCTCAAGTGCTCCGTCCATCATCCCCTTTTGTATCGCTTTGTTCGCCCTAAGTGTGGCAGGGTATGCTCAGACGAGAGTCCCTTGCTCACTTGGCCACTGGATTCAAGATAGCCTGGCTGATGAGGATTATGAATCCGAAACCGGTACCAGGATGCTTGTTTCCGGTCCATGGAAGACATGGCTTGGCAGTTCGGGCTGGACTGTTCCCATGAGGCACAGGGTCAGACTGATTTGCATATAGCCATGTCTGAAATGGGGTGGCTGAGTGGGCTAAAGAATGGTGATGGATTAAACCCAGATCAGTTGACTGGGGGTGAGTGTTTGATTTGCTCAAGTGCTCCGTCCATCATCCCCTTTTGTATCACTTTGTTCGCCCTAAGTGTGGCAGGGTATGCTCAGACGTGAGTCCCTTGCTCACTTGGCCACTGGATTCAAGATAGCCTGGCTGATGAGGATTATGAATCCGAAACCGGTCCCAGGATGCTTGTTTCCGGTCCATGGAAGACATGGCTTGACAGTTCGGGCTGGACTGTTCCAATGAGGCAGAGGGTCAGACTGATTTGCATACAGCCATGTCTGAAATGGGGTGGCTGAGTGGGCTAAAGAATGGTGATGGATTAAACACAGATCAGTTGACTGGGGGTGAGTGTTTGATTTGCTCAAGTGCTCCGTCCATCATCCCCTTTTGTATCGCTTTGTTCGCCCTAAGTGTGGCAGGGTATGCTCAGACGTGAGTCCCTTGCTCACTTGGCCACTGGATTCAAGATAGCCTGGCTGATGAGGATTATGAATCCGAAACCGGTCCCAGGATGCTTGTTTCCGGTCCATGGAAGACATGGCTTGGCAGTTCGGTCTGGACTGTTCCCATGAGGCACAGGGTCAGACTGATTTGCATATAGCCATGTCTGAAATGGGGTGGCTGAGTGGGCTAAAGAATGGTGATGGATTAAACCCAGATCAGTTGACTGGGGGTGAGTGTTTGATTTGCTCAAGTGCTCCGTCCATCATCCCCTTTTGTATTGCTTTGTTCGCCCTAAGTGTGGCAGGGTATGCTCAGACGTGAGTCCCTTGCTCACTTGGCCACTGGATTCAAGATAGCCTGGCTGATGAGGATTATGAATCCAAAACCGGTCCCAGGATGCTTGTTTCCGGTCCATGGAAAACATGGCTTGGCAGTTCGGGCTGGACTGTTCCCATGAGGCACAGGGTCAGACTGATTTGCATATAGCCATGTCTGAAATGGGGTGGCTGAGTGGGCTAAAGAATGGTGATGGATTAAACCTAGATCAGTTGACTGGGGGTGAGTGTTTGATTTGCTCAAGTGCTCCGTCCATCATCCCCTTTTGTATCGTTTTGTTCGCCCTAAGTGTGGCAGGGTATGCTCAGACGTGAGTCCCTTGCTCACTTGGCCACTGGATTCAAGATAGCCTGGCTGATGAGGATTATGAATCCGAAACCGGTCCCAGGATGCTTGTTTCCGGTCCATGGAAGACATGGCTTGGCAGTTCGGGCTGGACTGTTCCCATGAGGCACAGGGTCAGACTGATTTGCATATAGCCATGTCTGAAATGGGGTGGCTGAGTGGGCTAAAGAATGGTGATGGATTAAACCCAGATGATTTGACTGGGGGTGAGTGTTTGATTTGCTCAAGTGCTACGTCCATCATGCCCTTTTGTATCGCTTTGTTCGCCCTAAGTGTGGCAGGGTATGCTCAGACGTGAGTCCCTTGCTCACTTGGCCCCTGGATTCAAGATAGCCTGGCTGATGAGGATTATGAATCCGAAATTGGTCCCAGGATGCTTGTTTCCGGTCTATGGAAGACATGGCTTGGCAGTTCGGGCTGGACTGTTCCCATGAGGCACAGGGTCAGACTGATTTGCATAAGGGCATGTCTGAAATGGGGTGGCTGAGTGGGCTAAAGAATGGTGATGGATTAAACCCAGATCAGTTGACTGGGGGTGAGTGTTTGATTTGCTCAAGTGCTCCATCCATCATCCCCTTTTGTATCGCTTTGTTCGCCCAAGTGTGGCAGGGTATGCTCAGACGTGAGTCCCTTGCTCACTTGGCCACTGGATTCAAGATAGCCTGGCTGATGAGGATTATGAATCCGAAACCGGTCCCCGGATGCTTGCTTCCGGTCCATGGAAGACATGGCTTGGCAGTTCGGGCTGGACTGTTCCCATGAGGCACAGGGTCAGACTGATTTGCATATAGCCATGTCTGAAATGGGGTGGCTGAGTGGGCTAAAGAATGGTGATGGATTAAAACCAAATCAGTTGACTGGGGGTGAGTGTTTGATTTGCTCAAGTGCTCCGTCCAGCATCCCCTTTTGTATCGCTTTGTTCGCCCTAAGTGTGGCAGGGTATGCTCAGACGTGAGTCCCTTGCTCACTTGGCCACTGGATTCAAGATAGCCTGGCTGATGAGGATTATGAATCCGAAACCGGTCCCAGGATGCTTGTTTCCGGTCCATGGAAGACATGGCTTGGCAGTTCGGGCTGGACTGTTCCCATGAGGCACAGGGTCAGACTGATTTGCATATAGCCATGTCTGAAATGGGGTGGCTGAGTGGGCTAAAGAATGGTGATGGATTAAACCCAGATCAGTTGACTGGGGGTGAGTGTTTGATTTGCTCAAGTGCTCCGTCCAGCATCCCCTTTTGTATCGCTTTGTTCACCCTAAGTGTGGCAGGGTATGCTCAGACGTGAGTCCCTTGCTCACTTGGCCACTGGATTCAAGATAGCCTGGCTGATGAGGATTATGAATCCGAAACCGGTCCCAGGATGCTTGTTTCCGGTCCATGGAAGACATGGCTTGGCAGTTCGGGCTGGACTGTTCCCATGAGGCACAGGGTCAGACTGATTTGCATATAGCCATGTCTGAAATGGGGTGGCTGAGTGGGCTAAAGAATGGTGATGGATTAAACCCAGATCAGTTGACTGGGGGTGAGTGTTTGATTTGCTCAAGTGCTCCGTCCATCATCCCCTTTTGTATCGCTTTGTTCGCCATAAGTGTGGCAGGGTATGCTCAGACGTGAGTCCCTTGCTCACTTGGCCACTGGATTCAAGATAGCCTGGCTGATGAGGATTATGAATCCGAAACTGGTCCCAGGATGCTTGTTTCCGGTCCATGGAAGACATGGCTTGGCAGTTCGGGCTGGACTGTTCCCATGAGGCACAGGGTCAGACTGATTTGCATATAGCCATGTCTGAAATGGGATGGCTGAGTGGGCTAAAGAATGGTGATGGATTAAACCCAGATCAGTTGACTGGGGGTGAGTGTTTGATTTGCTCAAGTGCTCCGTCCATCCTCCCCTTTTGTATCGCTTTGTTCACCCTAAGTGTGGCAGGGTATGCTCAGACGTGAGTCCCTTGCTCACTTGGCCACTGGATTCAAGATAGCCTGGCTGATGAGGATTATGAATCCGAAACCGGTCCCAGGATGCTTGTTTCCGGTACATGGAAGACATGGCTTGGCAGTTCGGGCTGGACTGTTCCCATGAGGCACAGGGTCAGACTGATTTGCATATAGCCATGTCTGAAATGGGGTGGCTGAGTGGGCTAAAGAATGGTGATGGATTAAACCCAGATCAGTTGACTGGGGGTGAGTGTTTGATTTGCTCAAGTGCTCCGTCCATCATCCCCTTTTGTATCGCTTTGTTCGCCCTAAGTGTGGCAGGGTATGCTCAGACGTGAGTCCCTTGCTCACTTGGCCACTGGATTCAAGATAGCCTGGCTGATGAGGATTATGAATCCGAAACCGGTCCCAGGATGCTTGTTTCCGGTCCATGGAAGACATGGCTTGGCAGTTCGGGCTGGACTGTTCCCATGAGGCACAGGGTCAGACTGATTTCCATATAGCCATGTCTGAAATGGGGTGGCTGAGTGGGCTAAAGAATGGTGATGGATTAAACCCAGATCAGTTGACTGGGGGTGAGTGTTTGATTTGCTCAAGTGCTCCGTCCATCATCCCCTTTTGTATCGCTTTGTTTGCCCTAAGTGTGGCAGGGTATGCTCAGACGTGAGTCCCTTGCTCACTTGGCCACTGGATTCAAGATAGCCTGGCTGATGAGGATTATGAATCCGAAACCGGTCCCAGGATGCTTGTTTCCGGTCCATGGAAGACATGGCTTGGCAGTTCGGGCTGGACTGTTCCCATGAGGCACAGGGTCAGACTGATTTGCATATAGCCATGTCTGAAATGGGGTGGCTGAGTGGGCTAAAGAATGGTGATGGATTAAACCCAGATCAGTTGACTGGGGGTGAGTGTTTGATTTGCTCGAGTGCTCCGTCCATCCTCCCCTTTTGTATCGCTTTGTTCACCCTAAGTGTGGCAGGGTATGCTCAGACGTGAGTCCCTTGCTCACTTGGCCACTGGATTCAAGATAGCCTGGCTGATGAGGATTATGAATCCGAAACCGGTCCCAGAATGCTTGTTTCCGGTCCATGGAAGACATGGCTTGGCAGTTCGGGCTGGACTGTTCCCATGAGGCACAGGGTCAGACTGATTTGCATATAGCCATGTCTGAAATGGGGTGGCTGAGTGGGCTAAAGAATGGTGATGGATAAAACCCAGATCAGTTGACTGGGGGTGAGTGTTTGATTTGCTCAAGTGCTCCGTCCATCATCCCCTTTTGTATCGCTTTGTTCGCCCTAAGTGTGGCAGGGTATGCTCAGACGTGAGTCCCTTGCTCACTTGGGCACTGGATTCAAGATAGCCTGGCTGATGAGGATTATGAATCCGAAACCGGTCCCAGGATGCTTGTTTCCGGTCCATGGAAGACATGGCTTGGCAGTTCGGGCTGGACTGTTCCCATGAGGCACAGGGTCAGACTGATTTGCATATAGCCATGTCTGAAATAGGGTGGCTGAGTGGGCTAAAGAATGGTGATGGATTAAACCCAGATCAGTTGACTGGGGGTGAGTGTTTGATTTGCTCAAGTGCTCCGTCCATCATCCCCTTTTGTATCGCTTTGTTCGCCCTAAGTGTGGCAGGGTATGCTCAGACATGAGTCCCTTGCTCACTTGGCCACTGGATTCAAGATAGCCTGGCTGATGAGGATTATGAATCCGAAACCGGTCCCAGGATGCTTGTTTCCGGTCCATGGAAGACATGGCTTGGCAGTTCGGGCTGGACTGTTCCCATGAGGCACAGGGTCAGACTGATTTGCATATAGCCATGTCTGAAATGGGGTGGCTGAGTGGGCTAAAGAATGGTGATGGATTAAACCCAGATCAGTTGACTGGGGGTGAGTGTTTTATTTGCTCAAGTGCTCCGTCCATCATCCCCTTTTGTATCGCTTTGTTCACCCTAAGTGTGGCAGGGTATGCTCAGACGTGAGTCCCTTGCTCACTTGGCCACTGGATTCAAGATAGCCTGGCTGATGAGGATTATGAATCCGAAACCGGTCCCAGGATGCTTGTTTCCGGTCCATGGAAGACATGGCTTGGCAGTTCGGGCTGGACTGTTCCCATGAGGCACAGGGTCAGACTGATTTGCATATAGCCATGTCTGAAATGGGGTGGCTGAGTGGGCTAAAGAATGGTGATGGATTAAACCCAGATCAGTTGACTGGGGGAGAGTGTTTGATTTGCTCGAGTGCTCCGTCCATCCTCCCCTTTTGTATCGCTTTGTTCACCCTAAGTGTGGCAGGGTATGCTCAGACGTGAGTCCCTTGCTCACTTGGCCACTGGATTCAAGATAGCCTGGCTGATGAGGATTATGAATCCGAAACCGGTCCCAGGATGCTTGTTTCCGGTCCATGGAAGACATGGCTTGGCAGTTCGGGCTGGACTGTTCCCATGAGGCACAGGGTCAGACTGATTTGCATACAGCCATGTCTGAAATGGGGTGGCTGAGTGGGTTAAAGAATGGTGATGGAATAAACCCAGATCAGTTGACTGGGGGTGAGTGTTTGATTTGCTCAAGTGCTCCGTCCATCATCCCCTTTTGTATCGCTTTGTTCACCCTAAGTGTGGCAGGGTATGCTCAGACGTGAGTCCCTTGCTCACTTGGCCACTGGATTCAAGATAGCCTGGCTGATGAGGATTATGAATCCGAAACCGGTACCAGGATGCTTGTTTCCGGTCCATGGAAGACATGGCTTGGCAGTTCGGGCTGGACTGTTCCCATGAGGCACAGGGTCAGACTGATTTGCATATAGCCATGTCTGAAATGGGGTGGCTGAGTGGGCTAAAGAATGGTGATGGATTAAACCCAGATCAGTTGACTGGGGGTGAGTGTTTGATTTGCTCAAGTGCTCCGTCCATCATCCCCTTTTGTATCACTTTGTTCGCCCTAAGTGTGGCAGGGTATGCTCAGACGTGAGTCCCTTGCTCACTTGGCCACTGGATTCAAGATAGCCTGGCTGATGAGGATTATGAATCCGAAACCGGTCCCAGGATGCTTGTTTCCGGTCCATGGAAGACATGGCTTGACAGTTCGGGCTGGACTGTTCCAATGAGGCAGAGGGTCAGACTGATTTGCATACAGCCATGTCTGAAATGGGGTGGCTGAGTGGGCTAAAGAATGGTGATGGATTAAACACAGATCAGTTGACTGGGGGTGAGTGTTTGATTTGCTCAAGTGCTCCGTCCATCATCCCCTTTTGTATCGCTTTGTTCGCCCTAAGTGTGGCAGGGTATGCTCAGACGTGAGTCCCATGCTCACTTGGCCACTGGATTCAAGATAGCCTGGCTGATGAGGATTATGAATCCGAAACCGGTCCCAGGATGCTTGTTTCCGGTCCATGGAAGACATGGCTTGGCAGTTCGGTCTGGACTGTTCCCATGAGGCACAGGGTCAGACTGATTTGCATATAGCCATGTCTGAAATGGGGTGGCTGAGTGGGCTAAAGAATGGTGATGGATTAAACCCAGATCAGTTGACTGGGGGTGAGTGTTTGATTTGCTCAAGTGCTCCGTCCATCATCCCCTTTTGTATCGCTTTGTTCGCCCTAAGTGTGGCAGGGTATGCTCAGACGTGAGTCCCTTGCTCACTTGGCCACTGGATTCAAGATAGCCTGGCTGATGAGGATTATGAATCCAAAACCGGTCCCAGGATGCTTGTTTCCGGTCCATGGAAGACATGGCTTGGCAGTTCGGGCTGGACTGTTCCCATGAGGCACAGGGTCAGACTGATTTGCATATAGCCATGTCTGAAATGGGGTGGCTGAGTGGGCTAAAGAATGGTGATGGATTAAACCTAGATCAGTTGACTGGGGGTGAGTGTTTGATTTGCTCAAGTGCTCCGTCCATCATCCCCTTTTGTATCGTTTTGTTCGCCCTAAGTGTGGCAGGGTATGCTCAGACGTGAGTCCCTTGCTCACTTGGCCACTGGATTCAAGATAGCCTGGCTGATGAGGATTATGAATCCGAAACCGGTCCCAGGATGCTTGTTTCCGGTCCATGGAAGACATGGCTTGGCAGTTCGGGCTGGACTGTTCCCATGAGGCACAGGGTCAGACTGATTTGCATATAGCCATGTCTGAAATGGGGTGGCTGAGTGGGCTAAAGAATGGTGATGGATTAAACCCAGATGAGTTGACTGGGGGTGAGTGTTTGATTTGCTCAAGTGCTACGTCCATCATGCCCTTTTGTATCGCTTTGTTCGCCCTAAGTGTGGCAGGGTATGCTCAGACGTGAGTCCCTTGCTCACTTGGCCCCTGGATTCAAGATAGCCTGGCTGATGAGGATTATGAATCCGAAATCGGTCCCAGGATGCTTGTTTCCGGTCTATGGAAGACATGGCTTGGCAGTTCGGGCTGGACTGTTCCCATGAGGCACAGTGTCAGACTGATTTGCATAAGGGCATGTCTGAAATGGGGTGGCTGAGTGGGCTAAAGAATGGTGATGGATTAAACCCAGATCAGTTGACTGGGGGTGAGTGTTTGATTTGCTCAAGTGCTCCATCCATCATCCCCTTTTGTATCGCTTTGTTCGCCCAAGTGTGGCAGGGTATGCTCAGACGTGAGTCCCTTGCTCACTTGGCCACTGGATTCAAGATAGCCTGGCTGATGAGGATTATGAATCCGAAACCGGTCCCCGGATGCTTGCTTCCGGTCCATGGAAGACATGGCTTGGCAGTTCGGGCTGGACTGTTCCCATGAGGCACAGGGTCAGACTGATTTGCATATAGCCATGTCTGAAATGGGGTGGCTGAGTGGGCTAAAGAATGGTGATGGATTAAAACCAAATCAGTTGACTGGGGGTGAGTGTTTGATTTGCTCAAGTGCTCCGTCCAGCATCCCCTTTTGTATCGCTTTGTTCGCCCTAAGTGTGGCAGGGTATGCTCAGACGTGAGTCCCTTGCTCACTTGGCCACTGGATTCAAGATAGCCTGGCTGATGAGGATTATGAATCCGAAACCGGTCCCAGGATGCTTGTTTCCGGTCCATGGAAGACATGGCTTGGCAGTTCGGGCTGGACTGTTCCCATGAGGCACAGGGTCAGACTGATTTGCATATAGCCATGTCTGAAATGGGGTGGCTGAGTGGGCTAAAGAATGGTGATGGATTAAACCCAGATCAGTTGACTGGGGGTGAGTGTTTGATTTGCTCAAGTGCTCCGTCCAGCATCCCCTTTTGTATCGCTTTGTTCACCCTAAGTGTGGCAGGGTATGCTCAGACGTGAGTCCCTTGCTCACTTGGCCACTGGATTCAAGATAGCCTGGCTGATGAGGATTATGAATCCGAAACCGGTCCCAGGATGCTTGTTTCCGGTCCATGGAAGACATGGCTTGGCAGTTCGGGCTGGACTGTTCCCATGAGGCACAGGGTCAGACTGATTTGCATATAGCCATGTCTGAAATGGGGTGGCTGAGTGGGCTAAAGAATGGTGATGGATTAAACCCAGATCAGTTGACTGGGGGTGAGTGTTTGATTTGCTCAAGTGCTCCGTCCATCATCCCCTTTTGTATCGCTTTGTTCGCCCTAAGTGTGGCAGGGTATGCTCAGACGTGAGTCCCTTGCTCACTTGGCCACTGGATTCAAGATAGCCTGGCTGATGAGGATTATGAATCCGAAACCGGTCCCAGGATGCTTGTTTCCGGTCCATGGAAGACATGGCTTGGCAGTTCGGGCTGGACTGTTCCCATGAGGCACAGGGTCAGACTGATTTGCATA
The DNA here is from genome assembly GCF_964261635.1 of Lissotriton helveticus. Classification (NCBI taxonomy): domain Eukaryota; kingdom Metazoa; phylum Chordata; class Amphibia; order Caudata; family Salamandridae; genus Lissotriton; species Lissotriton helveticus. The sequence continues at coordinate 1,832,319,524 of NC_136057.1, forward strand.
TAGCCATGTCTGAAATGGGGTGGCTGAGTGGGCTAAAGAATGGTGATGGATTAAACCCAGATCAGTTGACTGGGGGTGAGTGTTTGATTTGCTCAAGTGCTCCGTCCATCCTCCCCTTTTGTATCGCTTTGTTCACCCTAAGTGTGGCAGGGTATGCTCAGACGTGAGTCCCTTGCTCACTTGGCCACTGGATTCAAGATAGCCTGGCTGATGAGGATTATGAATCCGAAACCGGTCCCAGGATGCTTGTTTCCGGTACATGGAAGACATGGCTTGGCAGTTCGGGCTGGACTGTTCCCATGAGGCACAGGGTCAGACTGATTTGCATATAGCCATGTCTGAAATGGGGTGGCTGAGTGGGCTAAAGAATGGTGATGGATTAAACCCAGATCAGTTGACTGGGGGTGAGTGTTTGATTTGCTCAAGTGCTCCGTCCATCATCCCCTTTTGTATCGCTTTGTTCGCCCTAAGTGTGGCAGGGTATGCTCAGACGTGAGTCCCTTGCTCACTTGGGCACTGGATTCAAGATAGCCTGGCTGATGAGGCTTATGAATCCGAAACCGGTCCCAGGATGCTTGTTTCCGGTCCATGGAAGACATGGCTTGGCAGTTCGGGCTGGACTGTTCCCATGAGGCACAGGGTCAGACTGATTTGCATATAGCCATGTCTGAAATGGGGTGGCTGAGTGGGCTAAAGAATGGTGATGGATTAAACCCAGATCAGTTGACTGGGGGTGAGTGTTTGATTTGCTCAAGTGCTCCGTCCATCATCCCCTTTTGTATCGCTTTGTTCGCCCTAAGTGTGGCAGGGTATGCTCAGACGTGAGTCCCTTGCTCACTTGGCCACTGGATTCAAGATAGCCTGGCAGATGAGGATTATGAATCCGAATGCGGTCCCCGGATGCTTGTTTCCGGTCCATGGAAGACATGGCTTGGCAGTTTGGGCTGGACTGTTCCCATGAGGCACAGGGTCAGACTGATTTGCATATAGCCATGTCTGAAAGGGGGTGGCTGAGTGGGCTAAAGAATGGTGATGGATTAAACCCAGATCAGTTGACTGGGGGTGAGTGTTTGATTTGCTCAAGTGCTCCGTCCATCATCCCCTTTTGTATCGCTTTGTTCGCCCTAAGTGTGGCAGGGTATGCTCAGACGTGAGTCCCTTGCTCACTTGGCCACTGGATTCAAGATAGCCTGGCTGATGAGGATTATGAATCCAAAACCGGTCCCAGGATGCTTGTTTCCGGTCCATGGAAGACATGGCTTGGCAGTTCGGGCTGGACTGTTCCCATGAGGCACAGGGTCAGACTGATTTCCATATAGCCATGTCTGAAATGGGGTGGCTGAGTGGGCTAAAGAATGGTGATGGATTAAACCCAGATCAGTTGACTGGGGGTGAGTGTTTGATTTGCTCAAGTGCTCCGTCCATCATCCCCTTTTGTATCGCTTTGTTCGCCCTAAGTGTGGCAGGGTATGCTCAGACGTGAGTCCCTTGCTCACTTGGCCACTGGATTCAAGATAGCCTGGCTGATGAGGATTATGAATCCGAAACCGGTCCCAGGATGCTTGTTTCCGGTCCATGGAAGACATGGCTTGGCAGTTCGGGCTGGACTGTTCCCATGAGGCACAGGGTCAGACTGATTTGCATATAGCCATGTCTGAAATGGGGTGGCTGAGTGGGCTAAAGAATGGTGATGGATTAAACCCAGATCAGTTGACTGGGGGTGAGTGTTTGATTTGCTCGAGTGCTCCGTCCATCCTCCCCTTTTGTATCGCTTTGTTCACCCTAAGTGTGGCAGGGTATGCTCAGACGTGAGTCCCTTGCTCACTTGGCCACTGGATTCAAGATAGCCTGGCTGATGAGGATTATGAATCCGAAACCGGTCCCAGAATGCTTGTTTCCGGTCCATGGAAGACATGGCTTGGCAGTTCGGGCTGGACTGTTCCCATGAGGCACAGGGTCAGACTGATTTGCATATAGCCATGTCTGAAATGGGGTGGCTGAGTGGGCTAAAGAATGGTGATGGATAAAACCCAGATCAGTTGACTGGGGGTGAGTGTTTGATTTGCTCAAGTGCTCCGTCCATCATCCCCTTTTGTATCGCTTTGTTCGCCCTAAGTGTGGCAGGGTATGCTCAGACGTGAGTCCCTTGCTCACTTGGGCACTGGATTCAAGATAGCCTGGCTGATGAGACTTATGAATCCGAAACCGGTCCCAGGATGCTTGTTTCCGGTCCATGGAAGACATGGCTTGGCAGTTCGGGCTGGACTGTTCCCATGAGGCACAGGGTCAGACTGATTTGCATATAGCCATGTCTGAAATGGGGTGGCTGAGTGGGCTAAAGAATGGTGATGGATTAAACCCAGATCAGTTGACTGGGGGTGAGTGTTTGATTTGCTCAAGTGCTCCGTCCATCATCCCCTTTTGTATCGCTTTGTTCGCCCTAAGTGTGGCAGGGTATGCTCAGACGTGAGTCCCTTGCTCACTTGGCCACTGGATTCAAGATAGCCTGGCTGATGAGGATTATGAATCCGAAACCGGTCCCAGGATGCTTGTTTCCGGTACATGGAAGACATGGCTTGGCAGTTCGGGCTGGACTGTTCCCATGAGGCACAGGGTCAGACTGATTTGCATATAGCCATGTCTGAAATGGGGTGGCTGAGTGGGCTAAAGAATGGTGATGGATTAAACCCAGATCAGTTGACTGGGGGTGAGTGTTTGATTTGCTCAAGTGCTCCGTCCATCATCCCCTTTTGTATCGCTTTGTTCGCCCTAAGTGTGGCAGGGTATGCTCAGACGTGAGTCCCTTGCTCACTTGGGCACTGGATTCAAGATAGCCTGGCTGATGAGGCTTATGAATCCGAAACCGGTCCCAGGATGCTTGTTTCCGGTCCATGGAAGACATGGCTTGGCAGTTCGGGCTGGACTGTTCCCATGAGGCACAGGGTCAGACTGATTTGCATATAGCCATGTCTGAAATGGGGTGGCTGAGTGGGCTAAAGAATGGTGATGGATTAAACCCAGATCAGTTGACTGGGGGTGAGTGTTTGATTTGCTCAAGTGCTCCGTCCATCATCCCCTTTTGTATCGCTTTGTTCGCCCTAAGTGTGGCAGGGTATGCTCAGACGTGAGTCCCTTGCTCACTTGGCCACTGGATTCAAGATAGCCTGGCAGATGAGGATTATGAATCCGAAACCGGTCCCCGGATGCTTGTTTCCGGTCCATGGAAGACATGGCTTGGCAGTTTGGGCTGGACTGTTCCCATGAGGCACAGGGTCAGACTGATTTGCATATAGCCATGTCTGAAAGGGGGTGGCTGAGTGGGCTAAAGAATGGTGATGGATTAAACCCAGATCAGTTGACTGGGGGTGAGTGTTTGATTTGCTCAAGTGCTCCGTCCATCATCCCCTTTTGTATCGCTTTGTTCGCCCTAAGTGTGGCAGGGTATGCTCAGACGTGAGTCCCTTGCTCACTTGGCCACTGGATTCAAGATAGCCTGGCTGATGAGGATTATGAATCCAAAACCGGTCCCAGGATGCTTGTTTCCGGTCCATGGAAGACATGGCTTGGCAGTTCGGGCTGGACTGTTCCCATGAGGCACAGGGTCAGACTGATTTCCATATAGCCATGTCTGAAATGGGGTGGCTGAGTGGGCTAAAGAATGGTGATGGATTAAACCCAGATCAGTTGACTGGGGGTGAGTGTTTGATTTGCTCAAGTGCTCCGTCCATCATCCCCTTTTGTATCGCTTTGTTCGCCCTAAGTGTGGCAGGGTATGCTCAGACGTGAGTCCCTTGCTCACTTGGCCACTGGATTCAAGATAGCCTGGCTGATGAGGATTATGAATCCGAAACCGGTCCCAGGATGCTTGTTTCCGGTCCATGGAAGACATGGCTTGGCAGTTCGGGCTGGACTGTTCCCATGAGGCACAGGGTCAGACTGATTTGCATATAGCCATGTCTGAAATGGGGTGGCTGAGTGGGCTAAAGAATGGTGATGGATTAAACCCAGATCAGTTGACTGGGGGTGAGTGTTTGATTTGCTTGAGTGCTCCGTCCATCCTCCCCTTTTGTATCGCTTTGTTCACCCTAAGTGTGGCAGGGTATGCTCAGACGTGAGTCCCTTGCTCACTTGGCCACTGGATTCAAGATAGCCTGGCTGATGAGGATTATGAATCCGAAACCGGTCCCAGAATGCTTGTTTCCGGTCCATGGAAGACATGGCTTGGCAGTTCGGGCTGGACTGTTCCCATGAGGCACAGGGTCAGACTGATTTGCATATAGCCATGTCTGAAATGGGGTGGCTGAGTGGGCTAAAGAATGGTGATGGATAAAACCCAGATCAGTTGACTGGGGGTGAGTGTTTGATTTGCTCAAGTGCTCCGTCCATCATCCCCTTTTGTATCGCTTTGTTCGCCCTAAGTGTGGCAGGGTATGCTCAGACGTGAGTCCCTTGCTCACTTGGGCACTGGATTCAAGATAGCCTGGCTGATGAGACTTATGAATCCGAAACCGGTCCCAGGATGCTTGTTTCCGGTCCATGGAAGACATGGCTTGGCAGTTCGGGCTGGACTGTTCCCATGAGGCACAGGGTCAGACTGATTTGCATATAGCCATGTCTGAAATGGGGTGGCTGAGTGGGCTAAAGAATGGTGATGGATTAAACCCAGATCAGTTGACTGGGGGTGAGTGTTTGATTTGCTCAAGTGCTCCGTCCATCATCCCCTTTTGTATCGCTTTGTTCGCCCTAAGTGTGGCAGGGTATGCTCAGACGTGAGTCCCTTGCTCACTTGGCCACTGGATTCAAGATAGCCTGGCTGATGAGGATTATGAATCTGAAACCGGTCCCCGGATGCTTGTTTCCGGTCCATGGAAGACATGGCTTGGCAGTTTGGGCTGGACTGTTCCCATGAGGCACAGGGTCAGACTGATTTGCATATAGCCATGTCGGAAAGGGGGTGGCTGAGTGGGCTAAAGAATGGTGATGGATTAAACCCAGATCAGTTGACTGGGGGTGAGTGTTTGATTTGCTCAAGTGCTCCGTCCATCATCCCCTTTTGTATCACTTTGTTCGCCCTAAGTGTGGCAGGGTCTGCTCAGACGTGAGTCCCTTGCTCACTTGGCCACTGGATTCAAGATAGCCTGGCTGATGAGGATTATGAATCCGAAACCGGTCCCAGGATGCTTGTTTCCGGTCCATGGAAGACATGGCTTGGCAGTTCGGGCTGGACTGTTCCCATGAGGCACAGGGTCAGACTGATTTGCATATAGCCATGTCTGAAATGGGGTGGCTGAGTGGGCTAAAGAATGGTGATGGATTAAACCCAGATCAGTTGACTGGGGGTGAGTGTTTGATTTGCTCAAGTGCTCCGTCCATCATCCCCTTTTGTATCGCTTTGTTCGCCCTAAGTGTGGCAGGGTATGCTCAGACGTGAGTCCCTTGCTCACTTGGCCACTGGATTCAAGATAGCCTGGCTGATGAGGATTATGAATCCGAAACCGGTCCCAGGATGCTTGTTTCCGGTCCATGGAAGACATGGCTTGGCAGTTCGGGCTGGACTGTTCCCATGAGGCACAGGGTCAGACTGATTTGCATATAGCCATGTCTGAAATGGGGTGGCGGAGTGGGCTAAAGAATGGTGATGGATTAAACCCAGATCAGTTGACTGGGGGTGAGTGTTTGATTTGCTCGAGTGCTCCGTCCATCCTCCCCTTTTGTATCGCTTTGTTCACCCTAAGTGTGGCAGGGTATGCTCAGACGTGAGTCCCTTGCTCACTTGGCCACTGGATTCAAGATAGCCTGGCTGATGAGGATTATGAATCCGAAACCGGTCCCAGAATGCTTGTTTCCGGTCCATTGAAGACATGGCTTGGCAGTTCGGGCTGGACTGTTCCCATGAGGCACAGGGTCAGACTGATTTGCATATAGCCATGTCTGAAATGGGGTGGCTGAGTGGGCTAAAGAATGGTGATGGATTAAACCCAGATCAGTTGACTGGGGGTGAGTGTTTGATTTGCTCAAGTGCTCCGTCCATCATCTCCTTTTGTATCGCTTTGTTCGCCCTAAGTGTGGCAGGGTATGCTCAGACGTGAGTCCCTTGCTCACTTGGGCACTGGATTCAAGATAGCCTGGCTGATGAGGCTTATGAATCCGAAACCGGTCCCAGGATGCTTGTTTCCGGTCCATGGAAGACATGGCTTGGCAGTTCGGGCTGGACTGTTCCCATGAGGCACAGGGTCAGACTGATTTGCATATAGCCATGTCTGAAATGGGGTGGCTGAGTGGGCTAAAGAATGGTGATGGATTAAACCCAGATCAGTTGACTGGGGGTGAGTGTTTGATTTGCTCAAGTGCTCCATCCATCATCCCCTTTTGTATCGCTTTGTTCGCCCTAAGTGTGGCAGGGTATGCTCAGACGTGAGTCCCTTGCTCACTTGGCCACTGGATTCAAGATAGCCTGGCTGATGAGGATTATGAATCCGAAACCGGTCCCCGGATGCTTGTTTCCGGTCCATGGAAGACATGGCTTGGCAGTTCGGGCTGGACTGTTCCCATGAGGCACAGGGTCAGACTGATTTGCATATAGCCATGTCTGAAAGGGGGTGGCTGAGTGGGCTAAAGAATGGTGATGGATTAAACCCAGATCAGTTGACTGGGGGTGAGTGTTTGATTTGCTCAAGTGCTCCGTCCATCATCCCCTTTTGTATCGCTTTGTTCGCCCTAAGTGTGGCAGGGTATGCTCAGACGTGAGTCCCTTGCTCACTTGGCCACTGGATTCAAGATAGCCTGGCTGATGAGGATTATGAATCCGAAACCGGTCCCAGGATGCTTGTTTCCGGTCCATGGAAGACATGGCTTGGTAGTTCGGGCTGGACTGTTCCCATGAGGCACAGGGGCAGACTGATTTGCATATAGCCATGTCTGAAATTGGGTGGCTGAGTGGGCTAAAGAATGGTGATGGATTAAACCCAGATCAGTTGACTGGGGGTGAGTGTTTGATTTGCTCAAGTGCTCCGTCCATCATCCCCTTTTGTATCGCTTTGTTCGCCCTAAGTGTGGCAGGGTATGCTCAGACGTGAGTCCCTTGCTCACTTGGCCACTGGATTCAAGATAGCCTGGCTGATGAGGATTATGAATCCGAAACCGGTCCCAGGATGCTTGTTTCCGGTCCATGGAAGACATGGCTTGGCAGTTCGGGCTGGACTGTTCCCATGAGGCACAGGGTCAGACTGATTTGCATATAGCCATGTCTGAAATGGGGTGGCTGAGTGGGCTAAAGAATGGAGATGGATTAAACCCAGATCAGTTGACTGGGGGTGAGTGTTTGATTTGCTCGAGTGCTCCGTCCATCCTCCCCTTTTGTATCGCTTTGTTCACCCTAAGTGTGGCAGGGTATGCTCAGACGTGAGTCCCTTGCTCACTTGGCCACTGGATTCAAGATAGCCTGGCTGATGAGGATTATGAATCCGAAACCGGTCCCAGAATGCTTGTTTCCGGTCCATTGAAGACATGGCTTGGCAGTTCGGGCTGGACTGTTCCCATGAGGCACAGGGTCAGACTGATTTGCATATAGCCATGTCTGAAATGGGGTGGCTGAGTGGGCTAAAGAATGGTGATGGATTAAACCCAGATCAGTTGACTGGGGGTGAGTGTTTGATTTGCTCAAGTGCTCCGTCCATCATCCCCTTTTGTATCGCTTTGTTCGCCCTAAGTGTGGCAGGGTATGCTCAGATGTGAGTTCCTTGCTCACTTGGCCACTGGATTCAAGATAGCCTGGCTGATGAGGATTATGAATCTGAAACCGGTCCCAGGATGCTTGTTTCCGGTCCATGGAAGACATGGCTTGGCAGTTCGGGCTGGACTGTTCCCATGAGGCACAGGGTCGGACTGATTTGCATATAGCCATGTCTGAAATGGGGTGGCTGAGTGGGCTAAAGAATGTTGATGGACTAAACCCAGATCAGTTGACTGGGGGTGAGTGTTTGATTTGCTCAAGTGCTCCGTCCATCATCCCCTTTTGTATCGCTTTGTTCGTCCTAAGTGTGGCAGGGTATGCTCGGACGTGAGTCCCTTGCTCACTTGGCCACTGGATTCAAGATAGCCTGGCTGATGAGGATTATGAATCCGAAACCGGTCCCAGGATGCTTGTTTCCGGTCCATGGAAGACATGGCTTGGCAGTTCGGGCTGGACTGTTCCCATGAGGCACAGGGTCAGACTGATTTGCATATAGCCATGTCTGAAATGGGGTGGCTGAGTGGGCTAAAGAATGGTGATGGATTAAACCCAGATGAGTTGACTGGGGGTGAGTGTTTGATTTGCTCAAGTGCTACGTCCATCATGCCCTTTTGTATCACTTTGTTCGCCCTAAGTGTGGCAGGGTATGCTCAGACGTGAGTCCCTTGCTCACTTGGCCCCTGGATTCAAGATAGCCTGGCTGATGAGGATTATGAATCCGAAATCGGTCCCAGGATGCTTGTTTCCGGTCTATGGAAGACATGGCTTGGCAGTTCGGGCTGGACTGTTCCCATGAGGCACAGGGTCAGACTGATTTGCATAAGGGCATGTCTGAAATGGGGTGGCTGAGTGGGCTAAAGAATGGTGATGGATTAAACCCAGATCAGTTGACTGGGGGTGAGTGTTTGATTTGCTCAAGTGCTCCATCCATCATCCCCTTTTGTATCGCTTTGTTCGACCAAGTGTGGCAGGGTATGCTCAGACGTGAGTCCCTTGCTCACTTGGCCACTGGATTCAAGATAGCCTGGCTGATGAGGATTATGAATCCGAAACCGGTCCCAGGATGCTTGTTTCCGGTCCATTGAAGACATGGCTTGGCAGTTCGGGCTGGACTGTTCCCATGAGGCACAGGGTCAGACTGATTTGCATATAGCCATGTCTGAAATGGGGTGGCTGAGTGGGCTAAAGAATGGTGATGGATTAAAACCAAATCAGTTGACTGGGGGTGAGTGTTTGATTTGCTCAAGTGCTCCGTCCAGCATCCCCTTTTGTATCGCTTTGTTCGCCCTAAGTGTGGCAGGGTATGCTCAGACGTGAGTCCCTTGCTCACTTGGCCACTGGATTCAAGATAGCCTGGCTGATGAGGATTATGAATCCGAAACCGGTCCCAGGATGCTTGTTTCCGGTCCATGGAAGACATGGCTTGGCAGTTCGGGCTGGACTGTTCCCATGAGGCACTGGGTCAGACTGATTTGCATATAGCCATGTCTGAAATGGGGTGGCTGAGTGGGCTAAAGAATGGTGATGGATTAAACCCAGATCAGTTGACTGGGGGTGAGTGTTTGATTTGCTCAAGTGCTCCGTCCAGCATCCCCTTTTGTATCGCTTTGTTCGCCCTAAGTGTGGCAGGGTATGCTCAGACGTGAGTCCCTTGCTCACTTGGCCACTGGATTCAAGATAGCCTGGCTGATGAGGATTATGAATCCGAAACCGGTCCCAGGATGCTTGTTTCCGGTCCATGGAAGACATGGCTTGGCAGTTCGGGCTGGACTGTTCCCATGAGGCACAGGGTCGGACTGATTTGCATATAGCCATGTCTGAAATGGGGTGGCTGAGTGGGCTAAAGAATGGTGATGGATTAAGCCCAGATCAGTTGACTGGGGGTGAGTGTTTGATTTGCTCAAGTGATCCGTCCATCATCCCCTTTTGTATCGCTTTGTTCACCCTAAGTGTGGCAGGGTATGCTCAGACGTGAGTCCCTTGCTCACTTGGCCACTGGATTCAAGATAGCCTGGCTGATGAGGATTATGAATCCGAAACCGGTCCCAGGATGCTTGTTTCCGGTCCATGGAAGACATGGCTTGGCAGTTCGGGCTGGACTGTTCCCATGAGGCACAGGGTCAGACTGATTTGCATATAGCCATGTCTGAAATGGGGTGGCTGAGTGGGCTAAAGAATGGTGATGGATTAAACCCAGATCAGTTGACTGGGGGTGAGTGTTTGATTTGCTCAAGTGCTCCGTCCATCCTCCCCTTTTGTATCGCTTTGTTCACCCTAAGTGTGGCAGGGTATGCTCAGACTTGAGTCCCTTGCTCACTTGGCCACGGGATTCAAGATAGCCTGGCTGATGAGGATTATGAATCCGAAACCGGTCCCAGGATGCTTGTTTCCGGTACATGGAAGACATGGCTTGGCAGTTCGGGCTGGACTGTTCCCATGAGGCACAGGGTCAGACTGATTTGCATATAGCCATGTCTGAAATGGGGTGGCTGAGTGGGCTAAAGAATGGTGATGGATTAAACCCAGATCAGTTGACTGGGGGTGAGTGTTTGATTTGCTCAAGTGCTCCGTCCATCATCCCCTTTTGTATCGCTTTGTTCGCCCTAAGTGTGGCAGGGTATGCTCAGACGTGAGTCCCTTGCTCACTTGGGCACTGGATTCAAGATAGCCTGGCTGATGAGGCTTATGAATCCGAAACCGGTCCCAGGATGCTTGTTTCCGGTCCATGGAAGACATGGCTTGGCAGTTCGGGCTGGACTGTTCCCATGAGGCACAGGGTCAGACTGATTTGCATATAGCCATGTCTGAAATGGGGTGGCTGAGTGGGCTAAAGAATGGTGATGGATTAAACCCAGATCAGTTGACTGGGGGTGAGTGTTTGATTTGCTCAAGTGCTCCGTCCATCATCCCCTTTTGTATCGCTTTGTTCGCCCTAAGTGTGGCAGGGTATGCTCAGACGTGAGTCCCTTGCTCACTTGGCCACTGGATTCAAGATAGCCTGGCAGATGAGGATTATGAATCCGAAACCGGTCCCCGGATGCTTGTTTCCGGTCCATGGAAGACATGGCTTGGCAGTTTGGGCTGGACTGTTCCCATGAGGCACAGGGTCAGACTGATTTCCATATAGCCATGTCTGAAATGGGGTGGCTGAGTGGGCTAAAGAATGGTGATGGATTAAACCCAGATCAGTTGACTGGGGGTGAGTGTTTGATTTGCTCAAGTGCTCCGTCCATCATCCCCTTTTGTATCGCTTTGTTCGCCCTAAGTGTGGCAGGGTATGCTCAGACGTGAGTCCCTTGCTCACTTCGCCACTGGATTCAAGATAGCCTGGCTGATGAGGATTATGAATCCGAAACCGGTCCCAGGATGCTTGTTTCCGGTCCATGGAAGACATGGCTTGGCAGTTCGGGCTGGACTGTTCCCATGAGGCACAGGGTCAGACTGATTTGCATATAGCCATGTCTGAAATGGGGTGGCTGAGTGGGCTAAAGAATGGTGATGGATTAAACCCAGATCAGTTGACTGGGGGTGAGTGTTTGATTTGCTCGAGTGCTCCGTCCATCCTCCCCTTTTGTATCGCTTTGTTCACCCTAAGTGTGGCAGGGTATGCTCAGACGTGAGTCCCTTGCTCACTTGGCCACTGGATTCAAGATAGCCTGGCTGATGAGGATTATGAATCCGAAACCGGTCCCAGAATGCTTGTTTCCGGTCCATGGAAGACATGGCTTGGCAGTTCGGGCTGGACTGTTCCCATGAGGCACAGGGTCAGACTGATTTGCATATAGCCATGTCTGAAATGGGGTGGCTGAGTGGGCTAAAGAATGGTGATGGATAAAACCCAGATCAGTTGACTGGGGGTGAGTGTTTGATTTGCTCAAGTGCTCCGTCCATCATCCCCTTTTGTATCGCTTTGTTCGCCCTAAGTGTGGCAGGGTATGCTCAGACGTGAGTCCCTTGCTCACTTGGGCACTGGATTCAAGATAGCCTGGCTGATGAGGCTTATGAATCCGAAACCGGTCCCAGGATGCTTGTTTCCGGTCCATGGAAGACATGGCTTGGCAGTTCGGGCTGGACTGTTCCCATGAGGCACAGGGTCAGACTGATTTGCATATAGCCATGTCTGAAATGGGGTGGCTGAGTGGGCTAAAGAATGGTGATGGATTAAACCCAGATCAGTTGACTGGGGGTGAGTGTTTGATTTGCTCAAGTGCTCCGTCCATCATCCCCTTTTGTATCGCTTTGTTCGCCCTAAGTGTGGCAGGGTATGCTCAGACGTGAGTCCCTTGCTCACTTGGCCACTGGATTCAAGATAGCCTGGCTGATGAGGATTATGAATCTGAAACCGGTCCCCGGATGCTTGTTTCCGGTCCATGGAAGACATGGCTTGGCAGTTTGGGCTGGACTGTTCCCATGAGGCACAGGGTCAGACTGATTTGCATATAGCCATGTCTGAAAGGGGGTGGCTGAGTGGGCTAAAGAATGGTGATGGATTAAACCCAGATCAGTTGACTGGGGGTGAGTGTTTGATTTGCTCAAGTGCTCCGTCCATCATCCCCTTTTGTATCACTTTGTTCGCCCTAAGTGTGGCAGGGTCTGCTCAGACGTGAGTCCCTTGCTCACTTGGCCACTGGATTCAAGATAGCCTGGCTGATGAGGATTATGAATCCGAAACCGGTCCCAGGATGCTTGTTTCCGGTCCATGGAAGACATGGCTTGGCAGTTCGGGCTGGACTGTTCCCATGAGGCACAGGGTCAGACTGATTTGCATATAGCCATGTCTGAAATGGGGTGGCTGAGTGGGCTAAAGAATGGTGATGGATTAAACCCAGATCAGTTGACTGGGGGTGAGTGTTTGATTTGCTCAAGTGCTCCGTCCATCATCCCCTTTTGTATCGCTTTGTTCGCCCTAAGTGTGGCAGGGTATGCTCAGACGTGAGTCCCTTGCTCACTTGGCCACTGGATTCAAGATAGCCTGGCTGATGAGGATTATGAATCCGAAACCGGTCCCAGGATGCTTGTTTCCGGTCCATGGAAGACATGGCTTGGCAGTTCGGGCTGGACTGTTCCCATGAGGCACAGGGTCAGACTGATTTGCATATAGCCATGTCTGAAATGGGGTGGCGGAGTGGGCTAAAGAATGGTGATGGATTAAACCCAGATCAGTTGACTGGGGGTGAGTGTTTGATTTGCTCGAGTGCTCCGTCCATCCTCCCCTTTTGTATCGCTTTGTTCACCCTAAGTGTGGCAGGGTATGCTCAGACGTGAGTCCCTTGCTCACTTGGCCACTGGATTCAAGATAGCCTGGCTGATGAGGATTATGAATCCGAAACCGGTCCCAGAATGCTTGTTTCCGGTCCATTGAAGACATGGCTTGGCAGTTCGGGCTGGACTGTTCCCATGAGGCACAGGGTCAGACTGATTTGCATATAGCCATGTCTGAAATGGGGTGGCTGAGTGGGCTAAAGAATGGTGATGGATTAAACCCAGATCAGTTGACTGGGGGTGAGTGTTTGATTTGCTCAAGTGCTCCGTCCATCATCTCCTTTTGTATCGCTTTGTTCGCCCTAAGTGTGGCAGGGTATGCTCAGACGTGAGTCCCTTGCTCACTTGGGCACTGGATTCAAGATAGCCTGGCTGATGAGGCTTATGAATCCGAAACCGGTCCCAGGATGCTTGTTTCCGGTCCATGGAAGACATGGCTTGGCAGTTCGGGCTGGACTGTTCCCATGAGGCACAGGGTCAGACTGATTTGCATATAGCCATGTCTGAAATGGGGTGGCTGAGTGGGCTAAAGAATGGTGATGGATTAAACCCAGATCAGTTGACTGGGGGTGAGTGTTTGATTTGCTCAAGTGCTCCATCCATCATCCCCTTTTGTATCGCTTTGTTCGCCCTAAGTGTGGCAGGGTATGCTCAGACGTGAGTCCCTTGCTCACTTGGCCACTGGATTCAAGATAGCCTGGCTGATGAGGATTATGAATCCGAAACCGGTCCCCGGATGCTTGTTTCCGGTCCATGGAAGACATGGCTTGGCAGTTCGGGCTGGACTGTTCCCATGAGGCACAGGGTCAGACTGATTTGCATATAGCCATGTCTGAAAGGGGGTGGCTGAGTGGGCTAAAGAATGGTGATGGATTAAACCCAGATCAGTTGACTGGGGGTGAGTGTTTGATTTGCTCAAGTGCTCCGTCCATCATCCCCTTTTGTATCGCTTTGTTCGCCCTAAGTGTGGCAGGGTATGCTCAGACGTGAGTCCCTTGCTCACTTGGCCACTGGATTCAAGATAGCCTGGCTGATGAGGATTATGAATCCGAAACCGGTCCCAGGATGCTTGTTTCCGGTCCATGGAAGACATGGCTTGGTAGTTCGGGCTGGACTGTTCCCATGAGGCACAGGGGCAGACTGATTTGCATATAGCCATGTCTGAAATTGGGTGGCTGAGTGGGCTAAAGAATGGTGATGGATTAAACCCAGATCAGTTGACTGGGGGTGAGTGTTTGATTTGCTCAAGTGCTCCGTCCATCATCCCCTTTTGTATCGCTTTGTTCGCCCTAAGTGTGGCAGGGTATGCTCAGACGTGAGTCCCTTGCTCACTTGGCCACTGGATTCAAGATAGCCTGGCTGATGAGGATTATGAATCCGAAACCGGTCCCAGGATGCTTGTTTCCGGTCCATGGAAGACATGGCTTGGCAGTTCGGGCTGGACTGTTCCCATGAGGCACAGGGTCAGACTGATTTGCATATAGCCATGTCTGAAATGGGGTGGCTGAGTGGGCTAAAGAATGGAGATGGATTAAACCCAGATCAGTTGACTGGGGGTGAGTGTTTGATTTGCTCGAGTGCTCCGTCCATCCTCCCCTTTTGTATCGCTTTGTTCACCCTAAGTGTGGCAGGGTATGCTCAGACGTGAGTCCCTTGCTCACTTGGCCACTGGATTCAAGATAGCCTGGCTGATGAGGATTATGAATCCGAAACCGGTCCCAGGATGCTTGTTTCCGGTCCATGGAAGACATGGCTTGGTAGTTCGGGCTGGACTGTTCCCATGAGGCACAGGGGCAGACTGATTTGCATATAGCCATGTCTGAAATTGGGTGGCTGAGTGGGCTAAAGAATGGTGATGGATTAAACCCAGATCAGTTGACTGGGGGTGAGTGTTTGATTTGCTCAAGTGCTCCGTCCATCATCCCCTTTTGTATCGCTTTGTTCGCCCTAAGTGTGGCAGGGTATGCTCAGACGTGAGTCCCTTGCTCACTTGGCCACTGGATTCAAGATAGCCTGGCTGATGAGGATTATGAATCCGAAACCGGTCCCAGGATGCTTGTTTCCGGTCCATGGAAGACATGGCTTGGCAGTTCGGGCTGGACTGTTCCCATGAGGCACAGGGTCAGACTGATTTGCATATAGCCATGTCTGAAATGGGGTGGCTGAGTGGGCTAAAGAATGGAGATGGATTAAACCCAGATCAGTTGACTGGGGGTGAGTGTTTGATTTGCTCGAGTGCTCCGTCCATCCTCCCCTTTTGTATCGCTTTGTTCACCCTAAGTGTGGCAGGGTATGCTCAGACGTGAGTCCCTTGCTCACTTGGCCACTGGATTCAAGATAGCCTGGCTGATGAGGATTATGAATCCGAAACCGGTCCCAGAATGCTTGTTTCCGGTCCATTGAAGACATGGCTTGGCAGTTCGGGCTGGACTGTTCCCATGAGGCACAGGGTCAGACTGATTTGCATATAGCCATGTCTGAAATGGGGTGGCTGAGTGGGCTAAAGAATGGTGATGGATTAAACCCAGATCAGTTGACTGGGGGTGAGTGTTTGATTTGCTCAAGTGCTCCGTCCATCATCCCCTTTTGTATCGCTTTGTTCGCCCTAAGTGTGGCAGGGTATGCTCAGATGTGAGTTCCTTGCTCACTTGGCCACTGGATTCAAGATAGCCTGGCTGATGAGGATTATGAATCTGAAACCGGTCCCAGGATGCTTGTTTCCGGTCCATGGAAGACATGGCTTGGCAGTTCGGGCTGGACTGTTCCCATGAGGCACAGGGTCGGACTGATTTGCATATAGCCATGTCTGAAATGGGGTGGCTGAGTGGGCTAAAGAATGTTGATGGACTAAACCCAGATCAGTTGACTGGGGGTGAGTGTTTGATTTGCTCAAGTGCTCCGTCCATCATCCCCTTTTGTATCGCTTTGTTCGTCCTAAGTGTGGCAGGGTATGCTCGGACGTGAGTCCCTTGCTCACTTGGCCACTGGATTCAAGATAGCCTGGCTGATGAGGATTATGAATCCGAAACCGGTCCCAGGATGCTTGTTTCCGGTCCATGGAAGACATGGCTTGGCAGTTCGGGCTGGACTGTTCCCATGAGGCACAGGGTCAGACTGATTTGCATATAGCCATGTCTGAAATGGGGTGGCTGAGTGGGCTAAAGAATGGTGATGGATTAAACCCAGATGAGTTGACTGGGGGTGAGTGTTTGATTTGCTCAAGTGCTACGTCCATCATGCCCTTTTGTATCACTTTGTTCGCCCTAAGTGTGGCAGGGTATGCTCAGACGTGAGTCCCTTGCTCACTTGGCCCCTGGATTCAAGATAGCCTGGCTGATGAGGATTATGAATCCGAAATCGGTCCCAGGATGCTTGTTTCCGGTCTATGGAAGACATGGCTTGGCAGTTCGGGCTGGACTGTTCCCATGAGGCACAGGGTCAGACTGATTTGCATAAGGGCATGTCTGAAATGGGGTGGCTGAGTGGGCTAAAGAATGGTGATGGATTAAACCCAGATCAGTTGACTGGGGGTGAGTGTTTGATTTGCTCAAGTGCTCCATCCATCATCCCCTTTTGTATCGCTTTGTTCGACCAAGTGTGGCAGGGTATGCTCAGACGTGAGTCCCTTGCTCACTTGGCCACTGGATTCAAGATAGCCTGGCTGATGAGGATTATGAATCCGAAACCGGTCCCAGGATGCTTGTTTCCGGTCCATTGAAGACATGGCTTGGCAGTTCGGGCTGGACTGTTCCCATGAGGCACAGGGTCAGACTGATTTGCATATAGCCATGTCTGAAATGGGGTGGCTGAGTGGGCTAAAGAATGGTGATGGATTAAAACCAAATCAGTTGACTGGGGGTGAGTGTTTGATTTGCTCAAGTGCTCCGTCCAGCATCCCCTTTTGTATCGCTTTGTTCGCCCTAAGTGTGGCAGGGTATGCTCAGACGTGAGTCCCTTGCTCACTTGGCCACTGGATTCAAGATAGCCTGGCTGATGAGGATTATGAATCCGAAACCGGTCCCAGGATGCTTGTTTCCGGTCCATGGAAGACATGGCTTGGCAGTTCGGGCTGGACTGTTCCCATGAGGCACTGGGTCAGACTGATTTGCATATAGCCATGTCTGAAATGGGGTGGCTGAGTGGGCTAAAGAATGGTGATGGATTAAACCCAGATCAGTTGACTGGGGGTGAGTGTTTGATTTGCTCAAGTGCTCCGTCCAGCATCCCCTTTTGTATCGCTTTGTTCGCCCTAAGTGTGGCAGGGTATGCTCAGACGTGAGTCCCTTGCTCACTTGGCCACTGGATTCAAGATAGCCTGGCTGATGAGGATTATGAATCCGAAACCGGTCCCAGGATGCTTGTTTCCGGTCCATGGAAGACATGGCTTGGCAGTTCGGGCTGGACTGTTCCCATGAGGCACAGGGTCGGACTGATTTGCATATAGCCATGTCTGAAATGGGGTGGCTGAGTGGGCTAAAGAATGGTGATGGATTAAGCCCAGATCAGTTGACTGGGGGTGAGTGTTTGATTTGCTCAAGTGATCCGTCCATCATCCCCTTTTGTATCGCTTTGTTCACCCTAAGTGTGGCAGGGTATGCTCAGACGTGAGTCCCTTGCTCACTTGGCCACTGGATTCAAGATAGCCTGGCTGATGAGGATTATGAATCCGAAACCGGTCCCAGGATGCTTGTTTCCGGTCCATGGAAGACATGGCTTGGCAGTTCGGGCTGGACTGTTCCCATGAGGCACAGGGTCAGACTGATTTGCATATAGCCATGTCTGAAATGGGGTGGCTGAGTGGGCTAAAGAATGGTGATGGATTAAACCCAGATCAGTTGACTGGGGGTGAGTGTTTGATTTGCTCAAGTGCTCCGTCCATCCTCCCCTTTTGTATCGCTTTGTTCACCCTAAGTGTGGCAGGGTATGCTCAGACTTGAGTCCCTTGCTCACTTGGCCACGGGATTCAAGATAGCCTGGCTGATGAGGATTATGAATCCGAAACCGGTCCCAGGATGCTTGTTTCCGGTACATGGAAGACATGGCTTGGCAGTTCGGGCTGGACTGTTCCCATGAGGCACAGGGTCAGACTGATTTGCATATAGCCATGTCTGAAATGGGGTGGCTGAGTGGGCTAAAGAATGGTGATGGATTAAACCCAGATCAGTTGACTGGGGGTGAGTGTTTGATTTGCTCAAGTGCTCCGTCCATCATCCCCTTTTGTATCGCTTTGTTCGCCCTAAGTGTGGCAGGGTATGCTCAGACGTGAGTCCCTTGCTCACTTGGGCACTGGATTCAAGATAGCCTGGCTGATGAGGCTTATGAATCCGAAACCGGTCCCAGGATGCTTGTTTCCGGTCCATGGAAGACATGGCTTGGCAGTTCGGGCTGGACTGTTCCCATGAGGCACAGGGTCAGACTGATTTGCATATAGCCATGTCTGAAATGGGGTGGCTGAGTGGGCTAAAGAATGGTGATGGATTAAACCCAGATCAGTTGACTGGGGGTGAGTGTTTGATTTGCTCAAGTGCTCCGTCCATCATCCCCTTTTGTATCGCTTTGTTCGCCCTAAGTGTGGCAGGGTATGCTCAGACGTGAGTCCCTTGCTCACTTGGCCACTGGATTCAAGATAGCCTGGCAGATGAGGATTATGAATCCGAAACCGGTCCCCGGATGCTTGTTTCCGGTCCATGGAAGACATGGCTTGGCAGTTTGGGCTGGACTGTTCCCATGAGGCACAGGGTCAGACTGATTTCCATATAGCCATGTCTGAAATGGGGTGGCTGAGTGGGCTAAAGAATGGTGATGGATTAAACCCAGATCAGTTGACTGGGGGTGAGTGTTTGATTTGCTCAAGTGCTCCGTCCATCATCCCCTTTTGTATCGCTTTGTTCGCCCTAAGTGTGGCAGGGTATGCTCAGACGTGAGTCCCTTGCTCACTTCGCCACTGGATTCAAGATAGCCTGGCTGATGAGGATTATGAATCCGAAACCGGTCCCAGGATGCTTGTTTCCGGTCCATGGAAGACATGGCTTGGCAGTTCGGGCTGGACTGTTCCCATGAGGCACAGGGTCAGACTGATTTGCATATAGCCATGTCTGAAATGGGGTGGCTGAGTGGGCTAAAGAATGGTGATGGATTAAACCCAGATCAGTTGACTGGGGGTGAGTGTTTGATTTGCTCGAGTGCTCCGTCCATCCTCCCCTTTTGTATCGCTTTGTTCACCCTAAGTGTGGCAGGGTATGCTCAGACGTGAGTCCCTTGCTCACTTGGCCACTGGATTCAAGATAGCCTGGCTGATGAGGATTATGAATCCGAAACCGGTCCCAGAATGCTTGTTTCCGGTCCATGGAAGACATGGCTTGGCAGTTCGGGCTGGACTGTTCCCATGAGGCACAGGGTCAGACTGATTTGCATATAGCCATGTCTGAAATGGGGTGGCTGAGTGGGCTAAAGAATGGTGATGGATAAAACCCAGATCAGTTGACTGGGGGTGAGTGTTTGATTTGCTCAAGTGCTCCGTCCATCATCCCCTTTTGTATCGCTTTGTTCGCCCTAAGTGTGGCAGGGTATGCTCAGACGTGAGTCCCTTGCTCACTTGGGCACTGGATTCAAGATAGCCTGGCTGATGAGGCTTATGAATCCGAAACCGGTCCCAGGATGCTTGTTTCCGGTCCATGGAAGACATGGCTTGGCAGTTCGGGCTGGACTGTTCCCATGAGGCACAGGGTCAGACTGATTTGCATATAGCCATGTCTGAAATGGGGTGGCTGAGTGGGCTAAAGAATGGTGATGGATTAAACCCAGATCAGTTGACTGGGGGTGAGTGTTTGATTTGCTCAAGTGCTCCGTCCATCATCCCCTTTTGTATCGCTTTGTTCGCCCTAAGTGTGGCAGGGTATGCTCAGACGTGAGTCCCTTGCTCACTTGGCCACTGGATTCAAGATAGCCTGGCTGATGAGGATTATGAATCTGAAACCGGTCCCCGGATGCTTGTTTCCGGTCCATGGAAGACATGGCTTGGCAGTTTGGGCTGGACTGTTCCCATGAGGCACAGGGTCAGACTGATTTGCATATAGCCATGTCTGAAAGGGGGTGGCTGAGTGGGCTAAAGAATGGTGATGGATTAAACCCAGATCAGTTGACTGGGGGTGAGTGTTTGATTTGCTCAAGTGCTCCGTCCATCATCCCCTTTTGTATCACTTTGTTCGCCCTAAGTGTGGCAGGGTCTGCTCAGACGTGAGTCCCTTGCTCACTTGGCCACTGGATTCAAGATAGCCTGGCTGATGAGGATTATGAATCCGAAACCGGTCCCAGGATGCTTGTTTCCGGTCCATGGAAGACATGGCTTGGCAGTTCGGGCTGGACTGTTCCCATGAGGCACAGGGTCAGACTGATTTGCATATAGCCATGTCTGAAATGGGGTGGCTGAGTGGGCTAAAGAATGGTGATGGATTAAACCCAGATCAGTTGACTGGGGGTGAGTGTTTGATTTGCTCAAGTGCTCCGTCCATCATCCCCTTTTGTATCGCTTTGTTCGCCCTAAGTGTGGCAGGGTATGCTCAGACGTGAGTCCCTTGCTCACTTGGCCACTGGATTCAAGATAGCCTGGCTGATGAGGATTATGAATCCGAAACCGGTCCCAGGATGCTTGTTTCCGGTCCATGGAAGACATGGCTTGGCAGTTCGGGCTGGACTGTTCCCATGAGGCACAGGGTCAGACTGATTTGCATATAGCCATGTCTGAAATGGGGTGGCGGAGTGGGCTAAAGAATGGTGATGGATTAAACCCAGATCAGTTGACTGGGGGTGAGTGTTTGATTTGCTCGAGTGCTCCGTCCATCCTCCCCTTTTGTATCGCTTTGTTCACCCTAAGTGTGGCAGGGTATGCTCAGACGTGAGTCCCTTGCTCACTTGGCCACTGGATTCAAGATAGCCTGGCTGATGAGGATTATGAATCCGAAACCGGTCCCAGAATGCTTGTTTCCGGTCCATTGAAGACATGGCTTGGCAGTTCGGGCTGGACTGTTCCCATGAGGCACAGGGTCAGACTGATTTGCATATAGCCATGTCTGAAATGGGGTGGCTGAGTGGGCTAAAGAATGGTGATGGATTAAACCCAGATCAGTTGACTGGGGGTGAGTGTTTGATTTGCTCAAGTGCTCCGTCCATCATCTCCTTTTGTATCGCTTTGTTCGCCCTAAGTGTGGCAGGGTATGCTCAGACGTGAGTCCCTTGCTCACTTGGGCACTGGATTCAAGATAGCCTGGCTGATGAGGCTTATGAATCCGAAACCGGTCCCAGGATGCTTGTTTCCGGTCCATGGAAGACATGGCTTGGCAGTTCGGGCTGGACTGTTCCCATGAGGCACAGGGTCAGACTGATTTGCATATAGCCATGTCTGAAATGGGGTGGCTGAGTGGGCTAAAGAATGGTGATGGATTAAACCCAGATCAGTTGACTGGGGGTGAGTGTTTGATTTGCTCAAGTGCTCCATCCATCATCCCCTTTTGTATCGCTTTGTTCGCCCTAAGTGTGGCAGGGTATGCTCAGACGTGAGTCCCTTGCTCACTTGGCCACTGGATTCAAGATAGCCTGGCTGATGAGGATTATGAATCCGAAACCGGTCCCCGGATGCTTGTTTCCGGTCCATGGAAGACATGGCTTGGCAGTTCGGGCTGGACTGTTCCCATGAGGCACAGGGTCAGACTGATTTGCATATAGCCATGTCTGAAAGGGGGTGGCTGAGTGGGCTAAAGAATGGTGATGGATTAAACCCAGATCAGTTGACTGGGGGTGAGTGTTTGATTTGCTCAAGTGCTCCGTCCATCATCCCCTTTTGTATCGCTTTGTTCGCCCTAAGTGTGGCAGGGTATGCTCAGACGTGAGTCCCTTGCTCACTTGGCCACTGGATTCAAGATAGCCTGGCTGATGAGGATTATGAATCCGAAACCGGTCCCAGGATGCTTGTTTCCGGTCCATGGAAGACATGGCTTGGTAGTTCGGGCTGGACTGTTCCCATGAGGCACAGGGGCAGACTGATTTGCATATAGCCATGTCTGAAATTGGGTGGCTGAGTGGGCTAAAGAATGGTGATGGATTAAACCCAGATCAGTTGACTGGGGGTGAGTGTTTGATTTGCTCAAGTGCTCCGTCCATCATCCCCTTTTGTATCGCTTTGTTCGCCCTAAGTGTGGCAGGGTATGCTCAGACGTGAGTCCCTTGCTCACTTGGCCACTGGATTCAAGATAGCCTGGCTGATGAGGATTATGAATCCGAAACCGGTCCCAGGATGCTTGTTTCCGGTCCATGGAAGACATGGCTTGGCAGTTCGGGCTGGACTGTTCCCATGAGGCACAGGGTCAGACTGATTTGCATATAGCCATGTCTGAAATGGGGTGGCTGAGTGGGCTAAAGAATGGAGATGGATTAAACCCAGATCAGTTGACTGGGGGTGAGTGTTTGATTTGCTCGAGTGCTCCGTCCATCCTCCCCTTTTGTATCGCTTTGTTCACCCTAAGTGTGGCAGGGTATGCTCAGACGTGAGTCCCTTGCTCACTTGGCCACTGGATTCAAGATAGCCTGGCTGATGAGGATTATGAATCCGAAACCGGTCCCAGAATGCTTGTTTCCGGTCCATTGAAGACATGGCTTGGCAGTTCGGGCTGGACTGTTCCCATGAGGCACAGGGTCAGACTGATTTGCATATAGCCATGTCTGAAATGGGGTGGCTGAGTGGGCTAAAGAATGGTGATGGATTAAACCCAGATCAGTTGACTGGGGGTGAGTGTTTGATTTGCTCAAGTGCTCCGTCCATCATCCCCTTTTGTATCGCTTTGTTTGCCCTAAGTGTGGCAGGGTATGCTCAGATGTGAGTTCCTTGCTCACTTGGCCACTGGATTCAAGATAGCCTGGCTGATGAGGATTATGAATCTGAAACCGGTCCCAGGATGCTTGTTTCCGGTCCATGGAAGACATGGCTTGGCAGTTCGGGCTGGACTGTTCCCATGAGGCACAGGGTCAGACTGATTTGCATATAGCCATGTCTGAAATGGGGTGGCTGAGTGGGCTAAAGAATGGTGATGGATTAAACCCAGATGAGTTGACTGGGGGTGAGTGTTTGATTTGCTCAAGTGCTACGTCCATCATGCCCTTTTGTATCGCTTTGTTCGCCCTAAGTGTGGCAGGGTATGCTCAGACGTGAGTCCCTTGCTCACTTGGCCCCTGGATTCAAGATAGCCTGGCTGATGAGGATTATGAATCCGAAATCGGTCCCAGGATGCTTGTTTCCGGTCTATGGAAGACATGGCTTGGCAGTTCGGGCTGGACTGTTCCCATGAGGCACAGGGTCAGACTGATTTGCATAAGGGCATGTCTGAAATGGGGTGGCTGAGTGGGCTAAAGAATGGTGATGGATTAAACCCAGATCAGTTGACTGGGGGTGAGTGTTTGATTTGCTCAAGTGCTCCATCCATCATCCCCTTTTGTATCGCTTTGTTCGCCCAAGTGTGGCAGGGTATGCTCAGACGTGAGTCCCTTGCTCACTTGGCCACTGGATTCAAGATAGCCTGGCTGATGAGGATTATGAATCCGAAACCGGTCCCAGGATGCTTGTTTCCGGTCCATTGAAGACATGGCTTGGCAGTTCGGGCTGGACTGTTCCCATGAGGCACAGGGTCAGACTGATTTGCATATAGCCATGTCTGAAATGGGGTGGCTGAGTGGGCTAAAGAATGGTGATGGATTAAAACCAAATCAGTTGACTGGGGGTGAGTGTTTGATTTGCTCAAGTGCTCCGTCCAGCATCCCCTTTTGTATCGCTTTGTTCGCCCTAAGTGTGGCAGGGTATGCTCAGACGTGAGTCCCTTGCTCACTTGGCCACTGGATTCAAGATAGCCTGGCTGATGAGGATTATGAATCCGAAACCGGTCCCAGGATGCTTGTTTCCGGTCCATGGAAGACATGGCTTGGCAGTTCGGGCTGGACTGTTCCCATGAGGCACTGGGTCAGACTGATTTGCATATAGCCATGTCTGAAATGGGGTGGCTGAGTGGGCTAAAGAATGGTGATGGATTAAACCCAGATCAGTTGACTGGGGGTGAGTGTTTGATTTGCTCAAGTGCTCCGTCCAGCATCCCCTTTTGTATCGCTTTGTTCGCCCTAAGTGTGGCAGGGTATGCTCAGACGTGAGTCCCTTGCTCACTTGGCCACTGGATTCAAGATAGCCTGGCTGATGAGGATTATGAATCCGAAACCGGTCCCAGGATGCTTGTTTCCGGTCCATGGAAGACATGGCTTGGCAGTTCGGGCTGGACTGTTCCCATGAGGCACAGGGTCGGACTGATTTGCATATAGCCATGTCTGAAATGGGGTGGCTGAGTGGGCTAAAGAATGGTGATGGATTAAGCCCAGATCAGTTGACTGGGGGTGAGTGTTTGATTTGCTCAAGTGATCCGTCCATCATCCCCTTTTGTATCGCTTTGTTCACCCTAAGTGTGGCAGGGTATGCTCAGACGTGAGTCCCTTGCTCACTTGGCCACTGGATTCAAGATAGCCTGGCTGATGAGGATTATGAATCCGAAACCGGTCCCAGGATGCTTGTTTCCGGTCCATGGAAGACATGGCTTGGCAGTTCGGGCTGGACTGTTCCCATGAGGCACAGGGTCAGACTGATTTGCATATAGCCATGTCTGAAATGGGGTGGCTGAGTGGGCTAAAGAATGGTGATGGATTAAACCCAGATCAGTTGACTGGGGGTGAGTGTTTGATTTGCTCAAGTGCTCCGTCCATCATCCCCTTTTGTATCGCTTTGTTCGCCCTAAGTGTGGCAGGGTATGCTCAGACGTGAGTCCCTTGCTCACTTGGCCACTGGATTCAAGATAGCCTGGCTGATGAGGATTATGAATCCGAAACCGGTCCCAGGATGCTTGTTTCCGGTCCATGGAAGACATGGCTTGGCAGTTCGGGCTGGACTGTTCCCATGAGGCACAGGGTCAGACTGATTTGCATACAGCCATGTCTGAAATGGGGTGGCTGAGTGGGTTAAAGAATGGTGATGGAATAAACCCAGATCAGTTGAATGGGGGTGAGTGTTTGATTTGCTCAAGTGCTCCGTCCATCATCCCCTTTTGTATCGCTTTGTTCGCCCTAAGTGTGGCAGGGTATGCTCAGATGTGAGTCCCTTACTCACTTGGCCACTGGATTCAAGATAGCCTGGCTGATGAGGATTATGAATCTGAAACCGGTCCCAGGATGCTTGTTTCCGGTCCATGGAAGACATGGCTTGGCAGTTCGGGCTGGACTGTTCCCATGAGGCACAGGGTCAGACTGATTTGCATATAGCCATGTCTGAAATGGGGTGGCTGAGTGGGCTAAAGAATGGTGATGGATTAAACCCAGATCAGTTGACTGGGGGTGAGTGTTTGATTTGCTCAAGTGCTCCGTCCATCATCCCCTTTTGTATTGCTTTGTTCGCCCTAAGTGTGGCAGGGTATGCTCAGACGTGAGTCCTTGCTCACTTGGCCACTGGATTCAAGATAGCCTGGCTGATGAGGATTATGAATCCGAAACCGGTCCCAGGATGCTTGTTTCCGGTCCATGGAAGACATGGCTTGGCAGTTCGGGCTGGACTGTTCCAATGAGGCAGAGAGTCAGACTGATTTGCATACAGCCATGTCTGAAATGGGGTGGCTGAGTGGGCTAAAGAATGGTGATGGATTAAACACAGATCAGTTGACTGGGGGTGAGTGTTTGATTTGCTCAAGTGCTCCGTCCATCATCCCCTTTTGTATCGCTTTGTTCGCCCTAAGTGTGGCAGGGTATGCTCAGACGTGAGTCCCTTGCTCACTTGGCCACTTGATTCAAGATAGCCTGGCTGATGAGGATTATGAATCCGAAACCGGTCCCAGGATGCTTGTTTCCGGTCCATGGAAGACATGGCTTGGCAGTTCCGGCTGGACTGTTCCCATGAGGCACAGGGTCAGACTGATTTGCATATAGCCATGTCTGAAATGGGGTGGCTGAGTGGGCTAAAGAATGGTGATTGATTAAACCCAGATCAGTTGACTGGGGGTGAGTGTTTGATTTGCTCAAGTGCTCCGTCCATCATCCCTTTTTGTATCACTTTGTTCGCCCAAAGCGTGGCAGGGTATGTTCAGACGTGAGTCCCTTGCTCACTTGGCCACTGGATTCAAGATAGCCTGGCTGATGAGGATTATGAATCCGAAACCGGTCCCAGGATGCTTGTTTCCGGTCCATGGAAGACATGGCTTGGCAGTTCGGTCTGGACTGTTCCAATGAGGCACAGGGTCAGACTGATTTGCATATAGCCATGTCTGAAATGAGGTGGCTGAGTGGGCTAAAGAATGGTGATGGATTAAACCCAGATCAGTTGACTGGGGGTGAGTGTTTGATTTGCTCAAGTGCTCCGTCCATCATCCCCTTTTGTATCGCTTTGTTCGCCCTAAGTGTGGCAGGGTATGCTCAGACGTGAGTCCCTTGCTCACTTGGCCACTGGATTCAAGATAGCCTGGCTGATGAGGATTATGAATCCGAAACCGGTCCCAGGATGCTTGTTTCCGGTCCATGGAAGACATGGCTTGGCAGTTCGGGCTGGACTGTTCCCATGAGGCACAGGGTCAGACTGATTTGCATATAGCCATGTCTGAAATGGGGTGGCTGAGTGGGCTAAAGAATGGTGATGGATTAAACCCAGATCAGTTGACTGGGGGTGAGTGTTTGATTTGCTCAAGTGCTCCGTCCATCATCCCCTTTTGTATCGCTTGTTCGCCCTAAGTGTGGCAGGGTATGCTCAGACGTGAGTCCCTTGCTCACTTGGCCACTGGATTCAAGATAGCCTGGCTGATGAGGATTATGAATCCGAAACCGGTCCCAAGATGCTTGTTTCCGGTCCATGGAAGACATGGCTTGGCAGTTCGGGCTGGACTGTTCCCATGAGGCACAGGGTCAGACTGATTTGCATATAGCCATGTCTGAAATGGGGTGGCTGAGTGGGCTAAAGAGTGGTGATGGATTAAACCCAGATCAGTTGACTGGGGGTGAATGTTTGATTTGCTCAAGTGCTCCGTCCATCATCCCCTTTTGTATCGCTCTGTTCACCCTAAGTGTGGCAGGGTATGCTCAGACGTGAGTCCCTTGCTCACTTGGCCACTGGATTCAAGATAGCCTGGCTGATGAGGATTATGAATCCGAAACCGGTCCCAGGATGCTTGTTTCCGGTCCATGGAAGACATGGCTTGGCAGTTCGGGCTGGACTGTTCCCATAAGGCACAGGGTCAGACTGATTTGCATATAGCCATGTCTGAAATAGGGTGGCTGAGTGGGCTAAAGAATGGTGATGGATTAAACCCAGATCAGTTGACTGGGGGTGAGTGTTTGATTTGCTCAAGTGCTCCGTCCATCATCCCCTTTTGTATCGCTTTGTTCACCCTAAGTGTGGCAGGGTATGCTCAGACGTGAGTCCCTTGCTCACTTGGCCACTGGATTCAAGATAGCCTGGCTGATGAGGATTATGAATCCGAAACCGGTCCCAGGATGCTTGTTTCCGGTCCATGGAAGACATGGCTTGGCAGTTCGGGCTGGACTGTTCCCATGAGGCACAGGGTCAGACTGATTTGCATATAGCCATGTCTGAAATGGGGTGGCTGAGTGGGCTAAAGAATGGTGATGGATTAAACCCAGATCAGTTGACTGGGGGTGAGTGTTTGATTTGCTCAAGTGCTCCGTCCATCATCCCCTTTTGTATCGCTTTGTTCGCCCTAAGTGTGGCAGGGTATGCTCAGACGTGCGTCCCTTGCTCACTTGGCCACTGGATTCAAGATAGCCTGGCTGATGAGGATTATGAATCCTAAACCGGTCCCAGGATGCTTGTTTACGGTCCATGGAAGACATGGCTTGGCAGTTCGGGCTGGACTGTTCCCATGAGGCACAGGGTCAGACTGATTTGCATACAGCCATGTCTGAAATGGGGTGGCTGAGTGGGTTAAAGAATGGTGATGGAATAAACCCAGATCAGTTGAATGGGGGTGAGTGTTTGATTTGCTCAAGTGCTCCGTCCATCATCCCCTTTTGTATCGCTTTGTTCGCCCTAAGTGTGGCAGGGTATGCTCAGACGTGAGTCCCTTACTCACTTGGCCACTGGATTCAAGATAGCCTGGCTGATGAGGATTATGAATCGGAAACCGGTCCCAGGATGCTTGTTTCCGGTCCATGGAAGACATGGCTTGGCAGTTCGGGCTGGACTGTTCCCATGAGGCACAGGGTCAGACTGATTTGCATATAGCCATGTCTGAAATGGGGTGGCTGAGTGGGCTAAAGAATGGTGATGGATTATACCCAGATCAGTTGACTGGGGGTGAGTGTTTGATTTGCTCAAGTGCTCCGTCCATCATCCCCTTTTGTATCGCTTTGTTCGCCCTAAGTGTGGCAGGGTATGCTCAGATGTGAGTTCCTTGCTCACTTGGCCACTGGATTCAAGATAGCCTGGCTGATGAGGATTATGAATCTGAAACCGGTCCCAGGATGCTTGTTTCCGGTCCATGGAAGACATGGCTTGGCAGTTCGGGCTGGACTGTTCCCATGAGGCACAGGGTCAGACTGATTTGCATATAGCCATGTCTGAAATGGGGTGGCTGAGTGGGCTAAAGAATGTTGATAGACTAAACCCAGATCAGTTGACTGGGGGTGAGTGTTTGATTTGCTCAAGTGCTCCGTCCATCATCCCCTTTTGTATCGCTTTGTTCGTCCTAAGTGTGGCAGGGTATGCTCGGACGTGAGTCCCTTGCTCACTTGGCCACTGGATTCAAGATAGCCTGGCTGATGAGGATTATGAATCCGAAACCGGTCCCAGGATGCTTGTTTCCGGTCCATGGAAGACATGGCTTGGCAGTTCGGGCTGGACTGTTCCCATGAGGCACAGGGTCAGACTGATTTGCATATAGCCATGTCTGAAATGGGGTGGCTGAGTGGGCTAAAGAATGGTGATGGATTAAACCCAGATGAGTTGACTGGGGGTGAGTGTTTGATTTGCTCAAGTGCTACGTCCATCATGCCCTTTTGTATCGCTTTGTTCGCCCTAAGTGTGGCAGGGTATGCTCAGACGTGAGTCCCTTGCTCACTTGGCCCCTGGATTCAAGATAGCCTGGCTGATGAGGATTATGAATCCGAAATCGGTCCCAGGATGCTTGTTTCCGGTCTATGGAAGACATGGCTTGGCAGTTCGGGCTGGACTGTTCCCATGAGGCACAGGGTCAGACTGATTTGCATAAGGGCATGTCTGAAATGGGGTGGCTGAGTGGGCTAAAGAATGGTGATGGATTAAACCCAGATCAGTTGACTGGGGGTGAGTGTTTGATTTGCTCAAGTGCTCCATCCATCATCCCCTTTTGTATCGCTTTGTTCGCCCAAGTGTGGCAGGGTATGCTCAGACGTGAGTCCCTTGCTCACTTGGCCACTGGATTCAAGATAGCCTGGCTGATGAGGATTATGAATCCGAAACCGGTCCCAGGATGCTTGTTTCCGGTCCATTGAAGACATGGCTTGGCAGTTCGGGCTGGACTGTTCCCATGAGGCACAGGGTCAGACTGATTTGCATATAGCCATGTCTGAAATGGGGTGGCTGAGTGGGCTAAAGAATGGTGATGGATTAAAACCAAATCAGTTGACTGGGGGTGAGTGTTTGATTTGCTCAAGTGCTCCGTCCAGCATCCCCTTTTGTATCGCTTTGTTCGCCCTAAGTGTGGCAGGGTATGCTCAGACGTGAGTCCCTTGCTCACTTGGCCACTGGATTCAAGATAGCCTGGCTGATGAGGATTATGAATCCGAAACCGGTCCCAGGATGCTTGTTTCCGGTCCATGGAAGACATGGCTTGGCAGTTCGGGCTGGACTGTTCCCATGAGGCACTGGGTCAGACTGATTTGCATATAGCCATGTCTGAAATGGGGTGGCTGAGTGGGCTAAAGAATGGTGATGGATTAAACCCAGATCAGTTGACTGGGGGTGAGTGTTTGATTTGCTCAAGTGCTCCGTCCAGCATCCCCTTTTGTATCGCTTTGTTCGCCCTAAGTGTGGCAGGGTATGCTCAGACGTGAGTCCCTTGCTCACTTGGCCACTGGATTCAAGATAGCCTGGCTGATGAGGATTATGAATCCGAAACCGGTCCCAGGATGCTTGTTTCCGGTCCATGGAAGACATGGCTTGGCAGTTCGGGCTGGACTGTTCCCATGAGGCACAGGGTCGGACTGATTTGCATATAGCCAAGTCTGAAATGGGGTGGCTGAGTGGGCTAAAGAATGGTGATGGATTAAGCCCAGATCAGTTGACTGGGGGTGAGTGTTTGATTTGCTCAAGTGATCCGTCCATCATCCCCTTTTGTATCGCTTTGTTCACCCTAAGTGTGGCAGGGTATGCTCAGACGTGAGTCCCTTGCTCACTTGGCCACTGGATTCAAGATAGCCTGGCTGATGAGGATTATGAATCCGAAACCGGTCCCAGGATGCTTGTTTCCGGTCCATGGAAGACATGGCTTGGCAGTTCGGGCTGGACTGTTCCCATGAGGCACAGGGTCAGACTGATTTGCATATAGCCATGTCTGAAATGGGGTGGCTGAGTGGGCTAAAGAATGGTGATGGATTAAACCCAGATCAGTTGACTGGGGGTGAGTGTTTGATTTGCTCAAGTGCTCCGTCCATCATCCCCTTTTGTATCGCTTTGTTCGCCCTAAGTGTGGCAGGGTATGCTCAGACGTGAGTCCCTTGCTCACTTGGCCACTGGATTCAAGATAGCCTGGCTGATGAGGATTATGAATCCGAAACCGGTCCCAGGATGCTTGTTTCCGGTCCATGGAAGACATGGCTTGGCAGTTCGGGCTGGACTGTTCCCATGAGGCACAGGGTCAGACTGATTTGCATACAGCCATGTCTGAAATGGGGTGGCTGAGTGGGTTATAGAATGGTGATGGAATAAACCCAGATCAGTTGAATGGGGGTGAGTGTTTGATTTGCTCAAGTGCTCCGTCCATCATCCCCTTTTGTATCGCTTTGTTCGCCCTAAGTGTGGCAGGGTATGCTCAGACGTGAGTCCCTTACTCACTTGGCCACTGGATTCAAGATAGCCTGGCTGATGAGGATTATGAATCTGAAACCGGTCCCAGGATGCTTGTTTCCGGTCCATGGAAGACATAGCTTGGCAGTTCGGGCTGGACTGTTCCCATGAGGCACAGGGTCAGACTGATTTGCATATAGCCATGTCTGAAATGGGGTGGCTGAGTGGGCTAAAGAATGGTGATGGATTAAACCCAGATCAGTTGACTGGGGGTGAGTGTTTGATTTGCTCAAGTGCTCCGTCCATCATCCCCTTTTGTATTGCTTTGTTCGCCCTAAGTGTGGCAGGGTATGCTCAGACGTGAGTCCCTTGCTCACTTGGCCACTGGATTCAAGATAGCCTGGCTGATGAGGATTATGAACCCGAAACCGGTCCCAGGATGCTTGTTTCCGGTCCATGGAAGACATGGCTTGGCAGTTCGGGCTGGACTGTTCCAATGAGGCAGAGGGTCAGACTGATTTGCATACAGCCATGTCTGAAATGGGGTGGCTGAGTGGGCTAAAGAATGGTGATGGATTAAACACAGATCAGTTGACTGGGGGTGAGTGTTTGATTTGCTCAAGTGCTCCGTCCATCATCCCCTTTTGTATCGCTTTGTTCGCCCTAAGTGTGGCAGGGTATGCTCAGACGTGAGTCCCTTGCTCACTTGGCCACTTGATTCAAGATAGCCTGGCTGATGAGGATTATGAATCCGAAACCGGTCCCAGGATGCTTGTTTCCGGTCCATGGAAGACATGGCTTGGCAGTTCCGGCTGGACTGTTCCCATGAGGCACAGGGTCAGACTGATTCGCATATAGCCATGTCTGAAATGGGGTGGCTGAGTGGGCTAAAGAATGGTGATTGATTAAACCCAGATCAGTTGACTGGGGGTGAGTGTTTGATTTGCTCAAGTGCTCCGTCCATCATCCCTTTTTGTATCACTTTGTTCGCCCAAAGCGTGGCAGGGTATGTTCAGACGTGAGTCCCTTGCTCACTTGGCCACTGGATTCAAGATAGCCTGGCTGATGAGGATTATGAATCCGAAACCGGTCCCAGGATGCTTGTTTCCGGTCCATGGAAGACATGGCTTGGCAGTTCGGTCTGGACTGTTCCAATGAGGCACAGGGTCAGACTGATTTGCATATAGCCATGTCTGAAATGAGGTGGCTGAGTGGGCTAAAGAATGGTGATGGATTAAACCCAGATCAGTTGACTGGGGGTGAGTGTTTGATTTGCTCAAGTGCTCCGTCCATCATCCCCTTTTGTATCGCTTTGTTCGCCCTAAGTGTGGCAGGGTATGCTCAGACGTGAGTCCCTTGCTCACTTGGCCACTGGATTCAAGATAGCCTGGCTGATGAGGATTATGAATCCGAAACCGGTCCCAGGATGCTTGTTTCCGGTCCATGGAAGACATGGCTTGGCAGTTCGGGCTGGACTGTTCCCATGAGGCACAGGGTCAGACTGATTTGCATATAGCCATGTCTGAAATGGGGTGGCTGAGTGGGCTAAAGAATGGTGATGGATTAAACCCAGATCAGTTGACTGGGGGTGAGTGTTTGATTTGCTCAAGTGCTCCGTCCATCATCCCCTTTTGTATCGCTTTGTTCGCCCTAAGTGTGGCAGGGTATGCTCAGACGTGAGTCCCTTGCTCACTTGGCCACTGGATTCAAGATAGCCTGGCTGATGAGGATTATGAATCCGAAACCGGTCCCAAGATGCTTGTTTCCGGTCCATGGAAGACATGGCTTGGCAGTTCGGGCTGGACTGTTCCCATGAGGCACAGGGTCAGACTGATTTGCATATAGCCATGTCTGAAATGGGGTGGCTGAGTGGGCTTAAGAGTGGTGATGGATTAAACCCAGATCAGTTGACTGGGGGTGAGTGTTTGATTTGCTCAAGTGCTCCGT
Source organism: Lissotriton helveticus (assembly GCF_964261635.1). NCBI lineage: Eukaryota > Metazoa > Chordata > Amphibia > Caudata > Salamandridae > Lissotriton > Lissotriton helveticus. Next base: position 1,832,352,523 of record NC_136057.1, read on the forward strand.
CCAACATCCCCTTTTGTATTGCTTTGTTCGCCCTAAGTGTGGCAGGGTATGCTCAGACGTGAGTCCCTTGCTCACTTGGCCACTGGATTCAAGATAGCCTGGCTGATGAGGATTATGAATCCGAAACCGGTCCCAGGATGCTTGTTTCCGGTCCATGGAAGACATGGCTTGGCAGTTCGGGCTGGACTGTTCCAATGAGGCAGAGGGTCAGACTGATTTGCATACAGCCATGTCTGAAATGGGGTGGCTGAGTGGGCTAAAGAATGGTGATGGATTAAACACAGATCAGTTGACTGGGGGTGAGTGTTTGATTTGCTCAAGTGCTCCGTCCATCATCCCCTTTTGTATCGCTTTGTTCGCCCTAAGTGTGGCAGGGTATGCTCAGACGTGAGTCCCTTGCTCACTTGGCCACTTGATTCAAGATAGCCTGGCTGATGAGGATTATGAATCCGAAACCGGTCCCAGGATGCTTGTTTCCGGTCCATGGAAGACATGGCTTGGCAGTTCCGGCTGGACTGTTCCCATGAGGCACAGGGTCAGACTGATTTGCATATAGCCATGTCTGAAATGGGGTGGCTGAGTGGGCTAAAGAATGGTGATTGATTAAACCCAGATCAGTTGACTGGGAGTGAGTGTTTGATTTGCTCAAGTGCTCCGTCCATCATCCCTTTTTGTATCACTTTGTTCGCCCAAAGCGTGGCAGGGTATGTTCAGACGTGAGTCCCTTGCTCACTTGGCCACTGGATTCAAGATAGCCTGGCTGATGAGGATTATGAATCCGAAACCGGTCCCAGGATGCTTGTTTCCGGTCCATGGAAGACATGGCTTGGCAGTTCGGTCTGGACTGTTCCAATGAGGCACAGGGTCAGACTGATTTGCATATAGCCATGTCTGAAATGAGGTGGCTGAGTGGGCTAAAGAATGGTGATGGATTAAACCCAGATCAGTTGACTGGGGGTGAGTGTTTGATTTGCTCAAGTGCTCCGTCCATCATCCCCTTTTGTATCGCTTTGTTCGCCCTAAGTGTGGCAGGGTATGCTCAGACGTGAGTCCCTTGCTCACTTGGCCACTGGATTCAAGATAGCCTGGCTGATGAGGATTATGAATCCGAAACCGGTCCCAAGATGCTTGTTTCCGGTCCATGGAAGACATGGCTTGGCAGTTCGGGCTGGACTGTTCCCATGAGGCACAGGGTCAGACTGATTTGCATATAGCCATGTCTGAAATGGGGTGGCTGAGTGGGCTAAAGAATGGTGATGGATTAAACCCAGATGAGTTGACTGGGGGTGAGTGTTTGATTTGCTCAAGTGCTACGTCCATCATGCCCTTTTGTATCGCTTTGTTCGCCCTAAGTGTGGCAGGGTATGCTCAGACGTGAGTCCCTTGCTCACTTGGCCCCTGGATTCAAGATAGCCTGGCTGATGAGGATTATGAATCCGAAATCGGTCCCAGGATGCTTGTTTCCGGTCTATGGAAGACATGGCTTGGCAGTTCGGGCTGGACTGTTCCCATGAGGCACAGGGTCAGACTGATTTGCATAAGGGCATGTCTGAAATGGGGTGGCTGAGTGGGCTAAAGAATGGTGATGGATTAAACCCAGATCAGTTGACTGGGGGTGAGTGTTTGATTTGCTCAAGTGCTCCATCCATCATCCCCTTTTGTATCGCTTTGTTCGCCCAAGTGTGGCAGGGTATGCTCAGACGTGAGTCCCTTGCTCACTTGGCCACTGGATTCAAGATAGCCTGGCTGATGAGGATTATGAATCCGAAACCGGTCCCAGGATGCTTGTTTCCGGTCCATTGAAGACATGGCTTGGCAGTTCGGGCTGGACTGTTCCCATGAGGCACAGGGTCAGACTGATTTGCATATAGCCATGTCTGAAATGGGGTGGCTGAGTGGGCTAAAGAATGGTGATGGATTAAAACCAAATCAGTTGACTGGGGGTGAGTGTTTGATTTGCTCAAGTGCTCCGTCCAGCATCCCCTTTTGTATCGCTTTGTTCGCCCTAAGTGTGGCAGGGTATGCTCAGACGTGAGTCCCTTGCTCACTTGGCCACTGGATTCAAGATAGCCTGGCTGATGAGAATTATGAATCCGAAACCGGTCCCAGGATGCTTGTTTCGGGTCCATGGAAAACATGGCTTGGCAGTTCGGGCTGGACTGTTCCCATGAGGCACTGGGTCAGACTGATTTGCATATAGCCATGTCTGAAATGGGGTGGCTGAGTGGGCTAAAGAATGGTGATGGATTAAACCCAGATCAGTTGACTGGGGGTGAGTGTTTGATTTGCTCAAGTGCTCCGTCCAGCATCCCCTTTTGTATCGCTTTGTTCGCCCTAAGTGTGGCAGGGTATGCTCAGACGTGAGTCCCTTGCTCACTTGGCCACTGGATTCAAGATAGCCTGGCTGATGAGGATTATGAATCCGAAACCGGTCCCAGGATGCTTGTTTCCGGTCCATGGAAGACATGGCTTGGCAGTTCGGGCTGGACTGTTCCCATGAGGCACAGGGTCAGACTGATTTGCATACAGCCATGTCTGAAATGGGGTGGCTCAGTGGGTTAAAGAATGGTGATGGAATAAACCCAGATCAGTTGAATGGGGGTGAGTGTTTGATTTGCTCAAGTGCTCCGTCCATCATCCCCTTTTATATCGCTTTGTTCGCCCTAAGTGTGGCAGGGTATGCTCAGACGTGAGTCCCTTACTCACTTGGCCACTGGATTCAAGATAGCCTGGCTGATGAGGATTATGAATCTGAAACCGGTCCCAGGATGCTTGTTTCCGGTCCATGGAAGACATGGCTTGGCAGTTCGGGCTGGACTGTTCCCATGAGGCACAGGGTCAGACTGATTTGCATATAGCCATGTCTGAAATGGGGTGGCTGAGTGGGCTAAAGAATGGTGATGGATTAAACCCAGATCAGTTGACTGGGGGTGAGTGTTTGATTTGCTCAAGTGCTCCGTCCATCATCCCCTTTTGTATTGCTTTGTTCGCCCTAAGTGTGGCAGGGTATGCTCAGACGTGAGTCCCTTGCTCACTTGGCCACTGGATTCAAGATAGCCTGGCTGATGAGGATTATGAATCCGAAACCGGTCCCAGGATGCTTGTTTCCGGTCCATGGAAGACATGGCTTGGCAGTTCGGGCTGGACTGTTCCAATGAGGCAGAGGGTCAGACTGATTTGCATACAGCCATGTCTGAAATGGGGTGGCTGAGTGGGCTAAAGAATGGTGATGGATTAAACACAGATCAGTTGACTGGGGGTGAGTGTTTGATTTGCTCAAGTGCTCCGTCCATCATCCCCTTTTGTATCGCTTTGTTCGCCCTAAGTGTGGCAGGGTATGCTCAGACGTGAGTCCCTTGCTCACTTGGCCACTTGATTCAAGATAGCCTGGCTGATGAGGATTATGAATCCGAAACCGGTCCCAGGATGCTTGTTTCCGGTCCATGGAAGACATGGCTTGGCAGTTCCGGCTGGACTGTTCCCATGAGGCACAGGGTCAGACTGATTTGCATATAGCCATGTCTGAAATGGGGTGGCTGAGTGGGCTAAAGAATGGTGATTGATTAAACCCAGATCAGTTGACTGGGGGTGAGTGTTTGATTTGCTCAAGTGCTCCGTCCATCATCCCTTTTTGTATCACTTTGTTCGCCCAAAGCGTGGCAGGGTATGTTCAGACGTGAGTCCCTTGCTCACTTGGCCACTGGATTCAAGATAGCCTGGCTGATGAGGATTATGAATCCGAAACCGGTCCCAGGATGCTTGTTTCCGGTCCATGGAAGACATGGCTTGGCAGTTCGGTCTGGACTGTTCCAATGAGGCACAGGGTCAGACTGATTTGCATATAGCCATGTCTGAAATGAGGTGGCTGAGTGGGCTAAAGAATGGTGATGGATTAAACCCAGATCAGTTGACTGGGGGTGAGTGTTTGATTTGCTCAAGTGCTCCGTCCATCATCCCCTTTTGTATCGCTTTGTTCGCCCTAAGTGTGGCAGGGTATGCTCAGACGTGAGTCCCTTGCTCACTTGGCCACTGGATTCAAGATAGCCTGGCTGATGAGGATTATGAATCCGAAACCGGTCCCAGGATGCTTGTTTCCGGTCCATGGAAGACATGGCTTGGCAGTTCGGGCTGGACTGTTCCCATGAGGCACAGGGTCAGACTGATTTGCATATAGCCATGTCTGAAATGGGGTGGCTGAGTGGGCTAAAGAATGGTGATGGATTAAACCCAGATCAGTTGACTGGGGGTGAGTGTTTGATTTGCTCAAGTGCTCCGTCCATCATCCCCTTTTGTATCGCTTTGTTCGCCCTAAGTGTGGCAGGGTATGCTCAGACGTGAGTCCCTTGCTCACTTGGCCACTGGATTCAAGATAGCCTGGCTGATGAGGATTATGAATCCGAAACCGGTCCCAAGATGCTTGTTTCCGGTCCATGGAAGACATGGCTTGGCAGTTCGGGCTGGACTGTTCCCATGATGCACAGGGTCAGACTGATTTGCATATAGCCATGTCTGAAATGGGGTGGCTGAGTGGGCTAAAGAGTGGTGATGGATTAAACCCAGATCAGTTGACTGGGGGTGAGTGTTTGATTTGCTCAAGTGCTCCGTCCATCATCCCCTTTTGTATTGCTTTGTTCGCCCTAAGTGTGGCAGGGTATGCTCAGACGTGAGTCCCTTGCTCACTTGGCCACTGGATTCAAGATAGCCTGGCTGATGAGGATTATGAATCCGAAACCGGTCCCAGGATGCTTGTTTCCGGTCCATGGAAGACATGGCTTGGCAGTTCGGGCTGGACTGTTCCAATGAGGCAGAGGGTCAGACTGATTTGCATACAGCCATGTCTGAAATGGGGTGGCTGAGTGGGCTAAAGAATGGTGATGGATTAAACACAGATCAGTTGACTGGGGGTGAGTGTTTGATTTGCTCAAGTGCTCCGTCCATCATCCCCTTTTGTATCGCTTTGTTCGCCCTAAGTGTGGCAGGGTATGCTCAGACGTGAGTCCCTTGCTCACTTGGCCACTTGATTCAAGATAGCCTGGCTGATGAGGATTATGAATCCGAAACCGGTCCCAGGATGCTTGTTTCCGGTCCATGGAAGACATGGCTTGGCAGTTCCGGCTGGACTGTTCCCATGAGGCACAGGGTCAGACTGATTTGCATATAGCCATGTCTGAAATGGGGTGGCTGAGTGGGCTAAAGAATGGTGATTGATTAAACCCAGATCAGTTGACTGGGGGTGAGTGTTTGATTTGCTCAAGTGCTCCGTCCATCATCCCTTTTTGTATCACTTTGTTCGCCCAAAGCGTGGCAGGGTATGTTCAGACGTGAGTCCCTTGCTCACTTGGCCACTGGATTCAAGATAGCCTGGCTGATGAGGATTATGAATCCGAAACCGGTCCCAGGATGCTTGTTTCCGGTCTATGGAAGACATGGCTTGGCAGTTCGGTCTGGACTGTTCCAATGAGGCACAGGGTCAGACTGATTTGCATATAGCCATGTCTGAAATGAGGTGGCTGAGTGGGCTAAAGAATGGTGATGGATTAAACCCAGATCAGTTGACTGGGGGTGAGTGTTTGATTTGCTCAAGTGCTCCGTCCATCATCCCCTTTTGTATCGCTTTGTTCGCCCTAAGTGTGGCAGGGTATGCTCAGACGTGAGTCCCTTGCTCACTTGGCCACTGGATTCAAGATAGCCTGGCTGATGAGGATTATGAATCCGAAACCGGTCCCAAGATGCTTGTTTCCGGTCCATGGAAGACATGGCTTGGCAGTTCGGGCTGGACTGTTCCCATGAGGCACAGGGTCAGACTGATTTGCATATAGCCATGTCTGAAATGGGGTGGCTGAGTGGGCTAAAGAGTGGTGATGGATTAAACCCAGATCAGTTGACTGGGGGTGAGTGTTTGATTTGCTCAAGTGCTCCGTCCATCATCCCCTTTTGTATTGCTTTGTTCGCCCTAAGTGTGGCAGGGTATGCTCAGACGTGAGTCCCTTGCTCACTTGGCCACTGGATTCAAGATAGCCTGGCTGATGAGGATTATGAATCCGAAACCGGTCCCAAGATGCTTGTTTCCGGTCCATGGAAGACATGGCTTGGCAGTTCGGGCTGGACTGTTCCCATGAGGCACAGGGTCAGACTGATTTGCATATAGCCATGTCTGAAATGGGGTGGCTGAGTGGGCTAAAGAGTGGTGATGGATTAAACCCAGATCAGTTGACTGGGGGTGAGTGTTTGATTTGCTCAAGTGCTCCGTCCATCATCCCCTTTTGTATTGCTTTGTTCCCCCTAAGTGTGGCAGGGTATGCTCAGACGTGCGTCCCTTGCTCACTTGGCCACTGGATTCAAGATAGCCTGGCTGATGAGGATTATGAATCCGAAACCGGTCCCAGGATGCTTGTTTCCGGTCCATGGAAGACATGGCTTGGCAGTTCGGTCTGGACTGTTCCAATGAGGCACAGGGTCAGACTGATTTGCATATAGCCATGTCTGAAATGAGGTGGCTGAGTGGGCTAAAGAATGGTGATGGATTAAACCCAGATCAGTTGACTGGGGGTGAGTGTTTGATTTGCTCAAGTGCTCCGTCCATCATCCCCTTTTGTATCGCTTTGTTCGCCCTAAGTGTGGCAGGGTATGCTCAGACGTGAGTCCCTTGCTCACTTGGCCACTGGATTCAAGATAGCCTGGCTGATGAGGATTATGAATCCGAAACCGGTCCCAGGATGCTTGTTTCCGGTCCATGGAAGACATGGCTTGGCAGTTCGAGCTGGACTGTTCCCATGAGGCACAGGGTCAGACTGATTTGCATATAGCCATGTCTGAAATGGGGTGGCTGAGTGGGCTAAAGAATGGTGATGGATTAAACCCAGATCAGTTGACTGGGGGTGAGTGTTTGATTTGCTCAAGTGCTCCGTCCATCATCCCCTTTTGTATCGCTTTGTTCGCCCTAAGTGTGGCAGGGTATGCTCAGACGTGAGTCCCTTGCTCACTTGGCCACTGGATTCAAGATAGCCTGGCTGATGAGGATTATGAATCCGAAACCGGTCCCAAGATGCTTGTTTCCGGTCCATGGAAGACATGGCTTGGCAGTTCGGGCTGGACTGTTCCCATGAGGCACAGGGTCAGACTGATTTGCATATAGCCATGTCTGAAATGGGGTGGCAGAGTGGGCTAAAGAGTGGTGATGGATTAAACCCAGATCAGTTGACTGGGGGTGAGTGTTTGATTTGCTCAAGTGCTCCGTCCATCATCCCCTTTTGTATTGCTTTGTTCGCCCTAAGTGTGGCAGGGTATGCTCAGACGTGAGTCCCTTGCTCACTTGGCCACTGGATTCAAGATAGCCTGGCTGATGAGGATTATGAATCCGAAACCGGTCCCAGGATGCTTGTTTCCGGTCCATGGAAGACATGGCTTGGCAGTTCGGGCTGGACTGTTCCAATGAGGCTGAGGGTCAGACTGATTTGCATACAGCCATGTCTGAAATGGGGTGGCTGAGTGGGCTAAAGAATGGTGATGGATTAAACACAGATCAGTTGACTGGGGGTGAGTGTTTGATTTGCTCAAGTGCTCCGTCCATCATCCCCTTTTGTATCGCTTTGTTCGCCCTAAGTGTGGCAGGGTATGCTCAGACGTGAGTCCCTTGCTCACTTGGCCACTTGATTCAAGATAGCCTGGCTGATGAGGATTATGAATCCGAAACCGGTCCCAGGATGCTTGTTTCCGGTCCATGGAAGACATGGCTTGGCAGTTCCGGCTGGACTGTTCCCATGAGGCACAGGGTCAGACTGATTTGCATATAGCCATGTCTGAAATGGGGTGGCTGAGTGGGCTAAAGAATGGTGATTGATTAAACCCAGATCAGTTGACTGGGGGTGAGTGTTTGATTTGCTCAAGTGCTCCGTCCATCATCCCTTTTTGTATCACTTTGTTCGCCCAAAGCGTGGCAGGGTATGTTCAGACGTGAGTCCCTTGCTCACTTGGCCACTGGATTCAAGATAGCCTGGCTGATGAGGATTATGAATCCGAAACCGGTCCCAGGATGCTTGTTTCCGGTCCATGGAAGACATGGCTTGGCAGTTCGGTCTGGACTGTTCCAATGAGGCACAGGGTCAGACTGATTTGCATATAGCCATGTCTGAAATGAGGTGGCTGAGTGGGCTAAAGAATGGTGATGGATTAAACCCAGATCAGTTGACTGGGGGTGAGTGTTTGATTTGCTCAAGTGCTCCGTCCATCATCCCCTTTTGTATCGCTTTGTTCGCCCTAAGTGTGGCAGGGTATGCTCAGACGTGAGTCCCTTGCTCACTTGGCCACTGGATTCAAGATAGCCTGGCTGATGAGGATTATGAATCCGAAACCGGTCCCAAGATGCTTGTTTCCGGTCCATGGAAGACATGGCTTGGCAGTTCGGGCTGGACTGTTCCCATGAGGCACAGGGTCAGACTGATTTGCATATAGCCATGTCTGAAATGGGGTGGCTGAGTGGGCTAAAGAGTGGTGATGGATTAAACCCAGATCAGTTGACTGGGGGTGAGTGTTTGATTTGCTCAAGTGCTCCGTCCATCATCCCCTTTTGTATTGCTTTGTTCGCCCTAAGTGTGGCAGGGTATGCTCAGACGTGAGTCCCTTGCTCACTTGGCCACTGGATTCAAGATAGCCTGGCTGATGAGGATTATGAATCCGAAACCGGTCCCAAGATGCTTGTTTCCGGTCCATGGAAGACATGGCTTGGCAGTTCGGGCTGGACTGTTCCCATGAGGCACAGGGTCAGACTGATTTGCATATAGCCATGTCTGAAATGGGGTGGCTGAGTGGGCTAAAGAGTGGTGATGGATTAAACCCAGATCAGTTGACTGGGGGTGAGTGTTTGATTTGCTCAAGTGCTCCGTCCATCATCCCCTTTTGTATTGCTTTGTTCGCCCTAAGTGTGGCAGGGTATGCTCAGACGTGAGTCCCTTGCTCACTTGGCCACTGGATTCAAGATAGCCTGGCTGATGAGGATTATGAATCCGAAACCGGTCCCAGGATGCTTGTTTCCGGTCCATGGAAGACATGGCTTGGCAGTTCGGGCTGGACTGTTCCAATGAGGCAGAGGGTCAGACTGATTTGCATACAGCCATGTCTGAAATGGGGTGGCTGAGTGGGCTAAAGAATGGTGATGGATTAAACACAGATCAGTTGACTGGGGGTGAGTGTTTGATTTGCTCAAGTGCTCCGTCCATCATCCCCTTTTGTATCGCTTTGTTCGCCCTAAGTGTGGCAGGGTATGCTCAGACGTGAGTCCCTTGCTCACTTGGCCACTTGATTCAAGATAGCCTGGCTGATGAGGATTATGAATCCGAAACCGGTCCCAGGATGCTTGTTTCCGGTCCATGGAAGACATGGCTTGGCAGTTCCGGCTGGACTGTTCCCATGAGGCACAGGGTCAGACTGATTTGCATATAGCCATGTCTGAAATGGAGTGGCTGAGTGGGCTAAAGAATGGTGATTGATTAAACCCAGATCAGTTGACTGGGGGTGAGTGTTTGATTTGCTCAAGTGCTCCGTCCATCATCCCTTTTTGTATCACTTTGTTCGCCCAAAGCGTGGCAGGGTATGTTCAGACGTGAGTCCCTTGCTCACTTGGCCACTGGATTCAAGATAGCCTGGCTGATGAGGATTATGAATCCGAAACCGGTCCCAGGATGCTTGTTTCCGGTCCATGGAAGACATGGCTTGGCAGTTCGGTCTGGACTGTTCCAATGAGGCACAGGGTCAGACTGATTTGCATATAGCCATGTCTGAAATGAGGTGGCTGAGTGGGCTAAAGAATGGTGATGGATTAAACCCAGATCAGTTGACTGGGGGTGAGTGTTTGATTTGCTCAAGTGCTCCGTCCATCATCCCCTTTTGTATCGCTTTGTTCGCCCTAAGTGTGGCAGGGTATGCTCAGACGTGAGTCCCTTGCTCACTTGGCCACTGGATTCAAGATAGCCTGGCTGATGAGGATTATGAATCCGAAACCGGTCCCAGGATGCTTGTTTCCGGTCCATGGAAGACATGGCTTGGCAGTTCGGGCTGGACTGTTCCCATGAGGCACAGGGTCAGACTGATTTGCATATAGCCATGTCTGAAATGGGGTGGCTGAGTGGGCTAAAGAATGGTGATGGATTAAACCCAGATCAGTTGACTGGGGGTGAGTGTTTGATTTGCTCAAGTGCTCCGTCCATCATCCCCTTTTGTATCGCTTTGTTCGCCCTAAGTGTGGCAGGGTATGCTCAGACGTGAGTCCCTTGCTCACTTGGCCACTGGATTCAAGATAGCCTGGCTGATGAGGATTATGAATCCGAAACCGGTCCCAAGATGCTTGTTTCCGGTCCATGTAAGACATGGCTTGGCAGTTCGGGCTGGACTGTTCCCATGAGGCACAGGGTCAGACTGATTTGCATATAGCCATGTCTGAAATGGGGTGGCTGAGTGGGCTAAAGAGTGGTGATGGATTAAACCCAGATCAGTTGACTGGGGGTGAGTGTTTGATTTGCTCAAGTGCTCCGTCCATCATCCCCTTTTGTATCGCTCTGTTCACCCTAAGTGTGGCAGGGTATGCTCAGACGTGAGTCCCTTGCTCACTTGGCCACTGGATTCAAGATAGCCTAGCTGATGAGGATTATGAATCCGAAACCGGTCCCAGGATGCTTGTTTCCGGTCCATGGAAGACATGGCTTGGCAGTTCGGGCTGGACTGTTCCCATGAGGCACAGGGTCAGACTGATTTGCATATAGCCATGTCTGAAATGGGGTGGCTGAGTGGGCTAAAGAATGGTGATGGATTAAACCCAGATCAGTTGACTGGGGGTGAGTGTTTGATTTGCTCAAGTGCTCCGTCCATCATCCCCTTTTGTATCGCTTTGTTTGCCCTAAGTGTGGCAGGGTATGCTCAGATGTGAGTCCCTTGCTCACTTGGCCACTGGATTCAAGATAGCCCGGCTGATGAGGAGTATGAATCCGAAACCGGTCCCAGGATGCTTGTTTCCGGTCCATGGAAGACATGGCTTGGCAGTTCGGGCTGGACTGTTCCCATGAGGCACAGGGTCAGACTGATTTGCATACAGCCATGTCTGAAATGGGGTGGCTGAGTGGGCTAAAGAATGGTGATGGATTAAAACCAAATCAGTTGACTGGGGGTGAGTGTTTGATTTGCTCAAGTGCTCCGTCCAGCATCCCCTTTTGTATCGCTTTGTTCGCCCTAAGTGTGGCAGGGTATGCTCAGACGTGAGTCCCTTGCTCACTTGGCCACTGGATTCAAGATAGCCTGGCTGATGAGGATTATGAATCCGAAACCGGTCCCAGGATGCTTGTTTCCGGTCCATGGAAGACATGGCTTGGCAGTTCGGGCTGGACTGTTCCCATGAGGCACAGGGTCAGACTGATTTGCATATAGCCATGTCTGAAATGGGCTGGCTGAGTGGGCTAAAGAATGGTGATGGATTAAACCCAGATCAGTTGACTGGGGGTGAGTGTTTGATTTGCTCAAGTGCTCCGTCCATCATCCCCTTTTGTATCGCTTTGTTCGCCCTAAGTGTGGCAGGTTATGCTCAGATGTGAGTCCCTTGCTCACTTGGCCACTGGATTCAAGATAGCCCGGCTGATGAGGATTATGAATCCGAAACCGGTCCCAGGATGCTTGTTTCCGGTCCATGGAAGACATGGCTTGGCAGTTCGGGCTGGACTGTTCCCATGAGGCACAGGGTCAGACTGATTTGCATACAGCCATGTCTGAAATGGGGTGGCTGAGTGGGCTAAAGAATGGTGATGGATTAAAACCAAATCAGTTGACTGGGGGTGAGTGTTTGATTTGCTCAAGTGCTCCGTCCAGCATCCCCTTTTGTATCGCTTTGTTCGCCCTAAGTGTGGCAGGGTATGCTCAGACGTGAGTCCCTTGCTCACTTGGCCACTGGATTCAAGATAGCCTGGCTGATGAGGATTATGAATCCGAAACCGGTCCCAGGATGCTTGTTTCCGGTCCATGGAAGACATGGCTTGGCAGTTCGGGCTGGACTGTTCCCATGAGGCACTGGGTCAGACTGATTTGCATATAGCCATGTCTGAAATGGGGTGGCTGAGTGGGCTAAAGAATGGTGATGGATTAAACCCAGATCAGTTGACTGGGGGTGAGTTTTTGATTTGCTCAAGTGCTCCGTCCAGCATCCCCTTTTGTATCGCTTTGTTCGCCCTAAGTGTGGCAGGGTATGCTCAGACGTGAGTCCCTTGCTCACTTGGCCACTGGATTCAAGATAGCCTGGCTGATGAGGATTATGAATCCGAAACCGGTCCCAGGATGCTTGTTTCCGGTCCATGGAAGACATGGCTTGGCAGTTCGGGCTGGACTGTTCCCATGAGGCACAGGGTCAGACTGATTTGCATACAGCCATGTCTGAAATGGGGTGGCTGAGTGGGCTAAAGAATGGTGATGGATTAAAACCAAATCAGTTGACTGGGGGTGAGTGTTTGATTTGCTCAAGTGCTCCGTCCAGCATCCCCTTTTGTATCGCTTTGTTCGCCCTAAGTGTGGCAGGGTATGCTCAGACGTGAGTCCCTTGCTCACTTGGCCACTGGATTCAAGATAGCCTGGCTGATGAGGATTATGAATCCGAAACCGGTCCCAGGATGCTTGTTTCCGGTCCATGGAAGACATGGCTTGGCAGTTCGGGCTGGACTGTTCCCATGAGGCACAGGGTCAGACTGATTTGCATACAGCCATGTCTGAAATGGGGTGGCTGAGTGGGCTAAAGAATGGTGATGGATTAAAACCAAATCAGTTGACTGGGGGTGAGTGTTTGATTTGCTCAAGTGCTCCGTCCAGCATCCCCTTTTGTATCGCTTTGTTCGCCCTAAGTGTGGCAGGGTATGCTCAGACGTGAGTCCCTTGCTCACTTGGCCACTGGATTCAAGATAGCCTGGCTGATGAGGATTATGAATCCGAAACCGGTCCCAGGATGCTTGTTTCCGGTCCATGGAAGACATGGCTTGGCAGTTCGGGCTGGACTGTTCCCATGAGGCACTGGGTCAGACTGATTTGCATATAGCCATGTCTGAAATGGGGTGGCTGAGTGGGCTAAAGAATGGTGATGGATTAAACCCAGATCAGTTGACTGGGGGTGAGTTTTTGATTTGCTCAAGTGCTCCGTCCAGCATCCCCTTTTGTATCGCTTTGTTCGCCCTAAGTGTGGCAGGGTATGCTCAGACGTGAGTCCCTTGCTCACTTGGCCACTGGATTCAAGATAGCCTGGCTGATGAGGATTATGAATCCGAAACCGGTCCCAGGATGCTTGTTTCCGGTCCATGGAAGACATGGCTTGGCAGTTCGGGCTGGACTGTTCCCATGAGGCACAGGGTCAGACTGATTTGCATATAGCCATGTCTGAAATGGGGTGGCTGAGTGGGCTAAAGAATGGTGATGGATTAAACCCAGATCAGTTGACTGGGGGTGAGTGTTTGATTTGCTCAAGTGCTCCGTCCATCATCCCCTTTTGTATCGCTTTGTTCGCCCTAAGTGTGGCAGGGTATGCTCAGACGTGAGTCCCTTGCTCACTTGGCCACTGGATTCAAGATAGCCTGGCTGATGAGGATTATGAATCCGAAACCGGTCCCAAGATGCTTGTTTCCGGTCCATGTAAGACATGGCTTGGCAGTTCGGGCTGGACTGTTCCCATGAGGCACAGGGTCAGACTGATTTGCATATAGCCATGTCTGAAATGGGGTGGCTGAGTGGGCTAAAGAGTGGTGATGGATTAAACCCAGATCAGTTGACTGGGGGTGAGTGTTTGATTTGCTCAAGTGCTCCGTCCATCATCCCCTTTTGTATCGCTCTGTTCACCCTAAGTGTGGCAGGGTATGCTCAGACGTGAGTCCCTTGCTCACTTGGCCACTGGATTCAAGATAGCCTGGCTGATGAGGATTATGAATCCGAAACCGGTCCCAGGATGCTTGTTTCCGGTCCATGGAAGACATGGCTTGGCAGTTCGGGCTGGACTGTTCCCATGAGGCACAGGGTCAGACTGATTTGCATATAGCCATGTCTGAAATGGGGTGGCTGAGTGGGCTAAAGAATGGTGATGGATTAAACCCAGATCAGTTGACTGGGGGTGAGTGTTTGATTTGCTCAAGTGCTCCGTCCATCATCCCCTTTTGTATCGCTTTGTTCGCCCTAAGTGTGGCAGGGTATGCTCAGATGTGAGTCCCTTGCTCACTTGGCCACTGGATTCAAGATAGCCCGGCTGATGAGGAGTATGAATCCGAAACCGGTCCCAGGATGCTTGTTTCCGGTCCATGGAAGACATGGCTTGGCAGTTCGGGCTGGACTGTTCCCATGAGGCACAGGGTCAGACTGATTTGCATACAGCCATGTATGAAATGGGGTGGCTGAGTGGGCTAAAGAATGGTGATGGATTAAAACCAAATCAGTTGACTGGGGGTGAGTGTTTGATTTGCTCAAGTGCTCCGTCCAGCATCCCCTTTTGTATCGCTTTGTTCGCCCTAAGTGTGGCAGGGTATGCTCAGACGTGAGTCCCTTGCTCACTTGGCCACTGGATTCAAGATAGCCTGGCTGATGAGGATTATGAATCCGAAACCGGTCCCAGGATGCTTGTTTCCGGTCCATGGAAGACATGGCTTGGCAGTTCGGGCTGGACTGTTCCCATGAGGCACAGGGTCAGACTGATTTGCATATAGCCATGTCTGAAATGGGGTGGCTGAGTGGGCTAAAGAATGGTGATGGATTAAACCCAGATCAGTTGACTGGGGGTGAGTGTTTGATTTTCTCAAGTGCTCCGTCCATCATCCCCTTTTGTATCGCTTTGTTCGCCCTAAGTGTGGCAGGGTATGCTCAGATGTGAGTCCCTTGCTCACTTGGCCACTGGATTCAAGATAGCCCGGCTGATGAGGATTATGAATCCGAAACCGGTCCCAGGATGCTTGTTTCCGGTCCATGGAAGACATGGCTTGGCAGTTCGGGCTGGACTGTTCCCATGAGGCACAGGGTCAGACTGATTTGCATACAGCCATGTCTGAAATGGGGTGGCTGAGTGGGCTAAAGAATGGTGATGGATTAAAACCAAATCAGTTGACTGGGGGTGAGTGTTTGATTTGCTCAAGTGCTCCGTCCAGCATCCCCTTTTGTATCGCTTTGTTCGCCCTAAGTGTGGCAGGGTATGCTCAGACGTGAGTCCCTTGCTCACTTGGCCACTGGATTCAAGATAGCCTGGCTGATGAGGATTATGAATCCGAAACCGGTCCCAGGATGCTTGTTTCCGGTCCATGGAAGACATGGCTTGGCAGTTCGGGCTGGACTGTTCCCATGAGGCACTGGGTCAGACTGATTTGCATATAGCCATGTCTGAAATGGGGTGGCTGAGTGGGCTAAAGAATGGTGATGGATTAAACCCAGATCAGTTGACTGGGGGTGAGTTTTTGATTTGCTCAAGTGCTCCGTCCAGCATCCTCTTTTGTATCGCTTTGTTCGCCCTAAGTGTGGCAGGGTATGCTCAGACGTGAGTCCCTTGCTCACTTGGCCACTGGATTCAAGATAGCCTGGCTGATGAGGATTATGAATCCGAAACCGGTCCCAGGATGCTTGTTTCCGGTCCATGGAAGACATGGCTTGGCAGTTCGGGCTGGACTGTTCCCATGAGGCACAGGGTCAGACTGATTTGCATACAGCCATGTCTGAAATGGGGTGGCTGAGTGGGCTAAAGAATGGTGATGGATTAAAACCAAATCAGTTGACTGGGGGTGAGTGTTTGATTTGCTCAAGTGCTCCGTCCAGCATCCCCTTTTGTATCGCTTTGTTCGCCCTAAGTGTGGCAGGGTATGCTCAGACGTGAGTCCCTTGCTCACTTGGCCACTGGATTCAAGATAGCCTGGCTGATGAGGATTATGAATCCGAAACCGGTCCCAGGATGCTTGTTTCCGGTCCATGGAAGACATGGCTTGGCAGTTCGGGCTGGACTGTTCCCATGAGGCACAGGGTCAGACTGATTTGCATACAGCCATGTCTGAAATGGGGTGGCTGAGTGGGCTAAAGAATGGTGATGGATTAAAACCAAATCAGTTGACTGGGGGTGAGTGTTTGATTTGCTCAAGTGCTCCGTCCAGCATCCCCTTTTGTATCGCTTTGTTCGCCCTAAGTGTGGCAGGGTATGCTCAGACGTGAGTCCCTTGCTCACTTGGCCACTGGATTCAAGATAGCCTGGCTGATGAGGATTATGAATCCGAAACCGGTCCCAGGATGCTTGTTTCCGGTCCATGGAAGACATGGCTTGGCAGTTCGGGCTGGACTGTTCCCATGAGGCACTGGGTCAGACTGATTTGCATATAGCCATGTCTGAAATGGGGTGGCTGAGTGGGCTAAAGAATGGTGATGGATTAAACCCAGATCAGTTGACTGGGGGTGAGTTTTTGATTTGCTCAAGTGCTCCGTCCAGCATCCCCTTTTGTATCGCTTTGTTCGCCCTAAGTGTGGCAGGGTATGCTCAGACGTGAGTCCCTTGCTCTCTTGGCCACTGGATTCAAGATAGCCTGGCTGATGAGGATTATGAATCCGAAACAGGTCCCAGGATGCTTGTTTCCGGTCCATGGAAGACATGGCTTGGCAGTTCGGGCTGGACTGTTCCCATGAGGCACAGGGTCGGACTGATTTGCATATAGCCATGTCTGAAATGGGGTGGCTGAGTGGGCTAAAGAATGGTGATGGATTAAAACCAAATCAGTTGACTGGGGGTGAGTGTTTGATTTGCTCAAGTGCTCCATCCAGCATCCCCTTTTGTATCGCTTTGTTCGCCCTAAGTGTGGCAGGGTATGCTCAGACGTGAGTCCCTTGCTCACTTGGCCACTGGATTCAAGATAGCCTGGCTGATGAGGATTATGAATCCGAAACAGGTCCCAGGATGCTTGTTTCCGGTCCATGGAAGACATGGCTTGGCAGTTCGGGCTGGACTGTTCCCATGAGGCACAGGGTCGGACTGATTTGCATATAGCCATGTCTGAAATGGGGTGGCTGAGTGGGCTAAACAATGGTGATGGATTAAAACCAAATCAGTTGACTGGGGGTGAGTGTTTGATTTGCTCAAGTGCTCCGTCCAGCATCCCCTTTTGTATCGCTTTGTTCGCCCTAAGTGTGGCAGGGTATGCTCAGACGTGAGTCCCTTGCTCACTTGGCCACTGGATTCAAGATAGCCTGGCTGATGAGGATTATGAATCCGAAACAGGTCCCAGGATGCTTGTTTCCGGTCCATGGAAGACATGGCTTGGCAGTTCGGGCTGGACTGTTCCCATGAGGCACAGGGTCGGACTGATTTGCATATAGCCATGTCTGAAATGGGGTGGCTGAGTGGGCTAAACAATGGTGATGGATTAAAACCAAATCAGTTGACTGGGGGTGAGTGTTTGATTTGCTCAAGTGCTCCGTCCAGCATCCCCTTTTGTATCGCTTTGTTCGCCCTAAGTGTGGCAGGGTATGCTCAGACGTGAGTCCCTTGCTCACTTGGCCACTGGATTCAAGATAGCCTGGCTGATGAGGATTATGAATCCGAAACCGGTCCCAGGATGCTTGTTTCCGGTCCATGGAAGACATGGCTTGGCAGTTCGGGCTGGACTGTTCCCATGAGGCACAGGGTCAGACTGATTTGCATATAGCCATGTCTGAAATGGGGTGGCTGAGTGGGCTAAAGAATGGTGATGGATTAAACCCAGATCAGTTGACTGGGGGTGAGTGTTTGATTTGCTCAAGTGCTCCGTCCATCATCCCCTTTTGTATCACTTTGTTCGCCCTAAGTGTGGCAGGGTATGCTCAGACGTGAGTCCCTTGCTCTCTTGGCCACTGGATTCAAGATAGCCTGGCTGATGAGGATTATGAATCCGAAACCGGTCCCAGGATGCTTGTTTCCGGTCCATGGAAGACATGGCTTGGCAGTTCGGGCTGGACTGTTCCCATGAGGCACAGGGTCAGACTGATTTGCATATAGCCATGTCTGAAATGGGGTGGCTGAGTGGGCTAAAGAATGGTGATGGATTAAACCCAGATCAGTTGACTGGGGGTGAGTGTTTGATTTGCTCAAGTGCTCCGTCCATCATCCCCTTTTGTATCGCTTTGTTCGCCCTAAGTGTGGCAGGGTATGCTCAGATGTGAGTCCCTTGCTCACTTGGCCACTGGATTCAAGATAGCCCGGCTGATGAGGATTATGAATCCGAAACCGGTCCCAGGATGCTTGTTTCCGGTCCATGGAAGACATGGCTTGGCAGTTCGGGCTGGACTGTTCCCATGAGGCACAGGGTCAGACTGATTTGCATACAGCCATGTCTGAAATGGGGTGGCTGAGTGGGCTAAAGAATGGTGATGGATTAAAACCAAATCAGTTGACTGGGGGTGAGTGTTTGATTTGCTCAAGTGCTCCGTCCAGCATCCCCTTTTGTATCGCTTTGTTCGCCCTAAGTGTGGCAGGGTATGCTCAGACGTGAGTCCCTTGCTCACTTGGCCACTGGATTCAAGATAGCCTGGCTGATGAGGATTATGAATCCGAAACCGGTCCCAGGATGCTTGTTTCCGGTCCATGGAAGACATGGCTTGGCAGTTCGGGCTGGACTGTTCCCATGAGGCACTGGGTCAGACTGATTTGCATATAGCCATGTCTGAAATGGGGTGGCTGAGTGGGCTAAAGAATGGTGATGGATTAAACCCAGATCAGTTGACTGGGGGTGAGTTTTTGATTTGCTCAAGTGCTCCGTCCAGCATCCCCTTTTGTATCGCTTTGTTCGCCCTAAGTGTGGCAGGGTATGCTCAGACGTGAGTCCCTTGCTCACTTGGCCACTGGATTCAAGATAGCCTGGCTGATGAGGATTATGAATCCGAAACCGGTCCCAGGATGCTTGTTTCCGGTCCATGGAAGACATGGCTTGGCAGTTCGGGCTGGACTGTTCCCATGAGGCACAGGGTCGGACTGATTTGCATATAGCCATGTCTGAAATGGGGTGGCTGAGTGGGCTAAAGAATGGTGATGGATTAAGCCCAGATCAGTTGACTGGGGGTGAGTGTTTGATTTGCTCAAGTGCTCCGTCCATCATCCCCTTTTGTATCGCTTTGTTCACCCTAAGTGTGGCAGGGTATGCTCAGACGTGAGTCCCTTGCTCACTTGGCCACTGGATTCAAGATAGCCTGGCTGATGAGGATTATGAATCCGAAACCGGTCCCAGGATGCTTGTTTCCGGTCCATGGAAGACATGGCTTGGCAGTTCGGGCTGGACTGTTCCCATGAGGCACAGGGTCAGACTGATTTGCATATAGCCATGTCTGAAATGGGGTGGCTGAGTGGGCTAAAGAATGGTGATGGATTAAACCCAGATCAGTTGACTGGGGGTGAGTGTTTGATTTGCTCAAGTGCTCCGTCCATCATCCCCTTTTGTATCGCTTTGTTCGCCCTAAGTGTGGCAGGGTATGCTCAGACGTGAGTCCCTTGCTCACTTGGCCACTGGATTCAAGATAGCCTGGCTGATGAGGATTATGAATCCGAAACCGGTCCCAGGATGCTTGTTTACGGTCCATGGAAGACATGGCTTGGCAGTTCGGGCTGGACTGTTCCCATGAGGCACAGGGTCAGACTGATTTGCATACAGCCATGTCTGAAATGGGGTGGCTGAGTGGGTTAAAGAATGGTGATGGAATAAACCCAGATCAGTTGAATGGGGGTGAGTGTTTGATTTGCTCAAGTGCTCCGTCCATCATCCCCTTTTGTATCGCTTTGTTCGCCCTAAGTGTGGCAGGGTATGCTCAGACGTGAGTCCCTTACTCACTTGGCCACTGTGTGGAAAATTAGTGCGTTTTGGTGAACATTATCTGCGCCATCTTGCCTCTTCCCCTGATGCCACACTTTTGTCGTGCGCGCCCGCCATTTTAAGATGCCCCGATCAGAACAAACCCTTTTGCATGCCGCTGGCCCCTGACATAGCCCTTTGCCTTCACTAAGCCTGCACGCTGACCACCCCCCTGCTTGCACCTGCCTTGAGTCATAAACCCCTCTTCGGCGCTGCTCTGCCCCAGGCCCTCATCCTGTTCCCAGCGCGACACCTCCCTGCTTTCCTTTCATGATCTCCGGCCCTTAGATGCAAACCCCCTTTCCCCGTGTGCCCGTTTTGTCCTCCCCGTTCCCAAGCCGACACCCAGCTCTGCCGATACCATCCTTGTCCCTCCCCGTACAATAGAAAGCTTCCCCCATCAAAGAATCCCCGGGTTGATCAAAGCCCCCACCCCATGAGATCCGGTCAAACTCCCCACATTCCGTGAATCGGCGGATTATCCAGCTGCGCGATGCTCATCACCTGTTGTGACTAGGGTGGGGACTTCAACTGTAAATGTGTGTGGGAACGGGCCCAAAGGGGAGTTCCGAGAATGTCTTTTCCGTACATCAAAGCTTTAACGTGTATGTGTAATCTTCAATAAAGTCATAAATGTGGGTATAAGAGGCCAGGCCTCAGAAATACAGTTAGAGCACCTCAGAACGATACCTTCTGTCCGTTTCGTTGTGTTCTCCTCCGGAGAGAATAAAAAAACCTTGTTTCCTGCTTTCCAGTCTCCAGCGCCTGCCTCTTCATTGATTTAAATAACTAGAGGGTCACAGAGGCAATACCGCCGGGCAAATATCGATTGTCCCCGACCCGATTGAACTTTTTACAATTGGCGCCCAACGTGGGGCCCATCAGCGACTCGTGGATCCAGTGGGAGAGGTCCCGACGACAGAGTGAACGACTGCAACGATCGGGAGAGCTCTTGCCCAATAGACCCTCGTCTGGCAGCCGATCATCCGAACTTCACTAGTTCCGAACAGACCTCTCTCGAGTGATCTACGGTCCTGACTGGGAACCATCAGGAGTGCCGTGAGAAATACGAGAAAAAGAGGACGATCGGGCGCTGGATTCGGAAGACAAGAAACTGTCCACATGGTCCGGGTAAGGTCGTGTTGCCACGACAAGTTGCGAAAAAAAAATTTGTTTTGATTGCTTGATTGTTCAAAATACTAGTATTGCTCTGTTTATTTTTATTTGGAGATTCACTGTCTGCAAACGGAGAAGCAACAGGCTCTCTCTCCCTTTGCAAGCAGTGGAGGATAGGTAGGGTAGCAGCCGTGCTTGTTCTTTTTCTCCCCCACTCAATAATTGCTTGAAACTGAACTGTTGTTCACAAAACTATTGTTTCCTGGAGATTCCCTGTCTGCAAGCAGGGAAGAGACCACCCTTTTTGCAGATAGTGAAAAGGGTAGGTAACGCAGATCTTTGCGGACCTACTCATTCTCCCCATTGTTATTTATTGGTCGTTTGGT
This sequence comes from Lissotriton helveticus, assembly GCF_964261635.1. Lineage (NCBI taxonomy): Eukaryota > Metazoa > Chordata > Amphibia > Caudata > Salamandridae > Lissotriton > Lissotriton helveticus. Next base: position 1,832,373,860 of record NC_136057.1, read on the forward strand.
TTTATATTTTTTTTTGATCCATGAGGTATTCACTACCTGCAAACAACGTAGAATAGAAATATTCTGTCTAGTCTTTGCACCTAGTGATAAGATAGGCAGTGCTGACTTTTTAGTCCCTCGTTACGAGCCGTCATGTCTGTCTTCTCCCCACTGATAAATAGCCTGTTTAGCCCGGACCGGGTGTTAGAGGTGGACCATATAGCTCCACTAGAAGGCACCCCTAATAAGGACATGTTCATAAACTATGGGTTAGTCACCATAGCTTATAATAAATTATGGCACAGGTATACCGAAGATAGCCAAGACAAACAGTGGCCACTGGCAGGATCCTTTGACCTTGATAAAATAGAAACGTTAGAAATAGCCCTTCGAAATAATAAGACGACGCCAATTATGCTCGACAGTCTCGGTATGTGGCGCAGAGAGGCTACGAAACGACAGAGAAAAGACGAGGATAAACCAAGTAGGGAAATATACCGACAGGACAACCCCAGGACACCGCTACCCACAACTTATCCCCCGACACTATGCAAAGGACGACCAGACTTAGGGTCAGACCAATGCGCTTTTTGTAGGTATGTCGGACACTGGAAAGCCCAATGCCCGACTCTACTGAGCGTGAGTAAAGGCAAAGGGCCGACAAGAACGACAGACCGACAGTACGAGAAAAGGCGCGAGACAGAGAAGAACCCGACTTACATAGACAGACCAGACAGAACCACCACGTTTGATTATGCCCGATGGCACAGATTTCGCCAGGAAAATCTCAGCGGCATGCTCAAGTTCTCCTAGGTCGGGCAATGTCAAGACGGGAACCCAGCCTCGTTTAAAATTCACAGACGGAAAGAGATAATTATGACCAATAACTGTTTTTATATTTGTCTTGGGTCTTTGTATGTCGTACTTGTACTGTCCCCCGTCTGAGTTCGTGTGCATGTAATATACAAATCTGCGTCATCCCTCTACACGTGTTTCCGTGTTACTCGACCTCTGTTAGCAGAAACTTAGCATAAAAGCAACCTGGAAAGAAAGAAATGGTAAAACAAAATCCGTAGACCATTCATAAACTTGAACTTTTAATTTAACACAACAAACAAGGAATAATAACGATAAACTGTAGAAAATGAAAGTCAAACAGAACATTCGCCCCCCCCATTCTGGAACCTTCCAAAGTAGGGCAGGGTTACGGCTACGCCCAACCAACGGCAACCCATATAAGGCGAGCCCCGCCGCCAACTCTTGGTCAGGAAATCCTAACGTATGGGGGAGCCGGAGGAGAGGCAGGAGCCCGCAGCCTGGGCATTTGCAGGTAGTCCCGCCACATGTCTCCTTGGCCGGCCGCAACGGGCCTGGAAAGACTAAGGTAGTCCCGCCACATGTCCAAAGGAGAACGAGGCACCTCTTCCTTTTCTCTTCCGTCACAGCCGCAGCAGTCCTGGACGGCGGGATGTCCTGCACGTACCTCCACAACAATTTGTCCAAGTTGGGCTGGGAGGGAAAGGCGACGCGGACGAGCCTCTCCCCACCTCCACCGGTAGGAGGTTTCCCAGCCCCCAGCCCGACGCCGAACACCCCCAGTCAGGCGATGGTGCCCATACTTCCACAGCACCGGACACACCATGGTGGCACCCCAGTACTTGCGCAGCACCGAACGTACAATGGTGGCACCCCAGTATTTGCGCAGCACCGAACGTACAATGGTGGCACTTGGGGAACACCGGATGTGGAGAGGCCTTCATGCGGGGCGATGAAAAGGAGCGGCATGGAGTGCACCGGGAGAAGGAGACGATGTGAACGAGTCTCCCTCGCCCCCCCAGGTGGGGGCATCACAGCTGCACCCCAGCTGAACGTCCCGCTCTCACAAAACAGGGACCTCTTCCTTTCACTCCGAAGGGTCTCTTCCATTCTTGCAAACTCGACGAGAGTGGCCCCTGTAGGGCCTCAAGATGGCGTCTGGATCCGCTGGAAGGCGGGCCCCGGCCACTAGAGTAACTTTGGCCAGCCATACAACTCGAACATTTGTCCCATGGAGCACGAGCCCCCATCTCCGACAGCATCTCCGCAGCCTTGAAGATCATACAAAGGTCCCCGGCGGAACCTTCGGCCTTTGCAGGTTTCCGGTAAGGGACGGCTGCCTCGATCGCCAACGAAACAAACATGACATTGCCACACCTTCTGTTAGCGTGAATTCTAGAACTGCCGAAAAGGACTCTGGTCCAAACTGCCAGTAATGGAAACATTTCCCCCTGATGCTGCTTCCGGACTGTGCCGGCCCCGCCCAAAATGGCGCTGGTATCAATCGGAACTTACGAACACCTCGTGGTGTTCCTTCGCACTAATATAAACTTGATGTTCTGAGATTTTTATATGATCCTTTGTACACTTGGCTAGAAAAGACGAAGAGAACTCACTCGACGAATAGTGTGAAAAGATCCCCGTTACAAATGTTGATTACGAATGTACAATGTATTATATTTTTATAACTGATGTAAACCCCATTTACGACGCACACGTACGGTATGCATATAGGAAATCTGATTACAACTGTTATGATTATGCTTCTAAATTATGAAAATATATGCCCCCGAACCCCCAGCCAATTAATAGACGTTTTAGTCTCTTACAAATGAATGAGTAAAACTTTCCGATGTTTTTATTGTTGCAAACGACACCCCCCACTGTACGCACTTTAGCCATTTGCCACGACCGACCAAATACGACCGCACTCTCATAATCCATATGCTGAAATGATTTTGCAAAATAAAGTCTTTGAAACTATGGACGGGTATTGCATGCTTTATTTTAAAACAATATGGGATGGGTGGGAAAGTTCTTTTCTGTGCACCCTACTCTGCTCTCTCTTTAAGGTTAAAAGAAGATGGTTGCACAGCCCTGGAGGACGGATCGGATCGACAACACGACACCCCGCCTTCAAAAGTACGCGACTGACTCATGAACTCTCGCGTAGAGGAAGACCTTGACTTCCAAGGATGGGTAAAACGAATGGTGTAAATGAGGGAATGTAAAAGGAGGGTGAAATGAAATAATGTAAATATTATAAAGTACAACGTTCCAAAGTAGCAGGGACCCAAGAACCGAAGAACTTTAGAACGCCACGGCGTTGAAAGAGGTTTAAGGATCCCGATAGTGAGATATATCCTTTGACTAGATACCTCGCACTAGGCACCTCTGGTTTCCTTTTTATGTTTCCCCGCACACGCCCTACATGAACACACTACCCCCCCCCCCGACTCCGGAAACCATATCCCCGGGGACCCCTGCCCCAAGGAGGAAAGACGAGTAAGAGGTAAGTAAAGGACTTATGAATCCATGTATTTGAATGCGCGCGAATGCTGTCTCCCCCACCCCCCCCCCTCTTTTTTTCCTCCCTCTGCAGGTTACATCAGAGATTACAGCCAAGGTGTGGCGAAGATCTGAGACCTTGCCATGTCTAAATACACGAAACGGACTAGCGCCGCAGGGTGGTGTCTAAGCACGCCTGCAAACTACTCACGTATCGAACAGACCCGGAAAATTAGCACAACTTGATAGAAAGTGATCACCCTTAAACCAGACCGGACGAATGAACCCATGTCACGTATGATGCGAAACTGTGAGGGAATGTGTGTGTGTGTGACTGAGGCGTTGACCCAACTGGTCAAAGGACCGAGAATGCGAGAAAGTGCGACAAAATGGTACCTCCTTTTTCCTTCTTTCCTTTTCTCAAAGCACGTCCCCTCTACCCTGTCTAATGCTCAACCTGCATGATTACAAGATTCTAACGCGGACTCGTGAATACCCTTTACTGTGTAATGCACTAAATAGCCTTTCTTGAATACACTGCCACCCTCTCTGTTGCACGTGTACTATTTAGCCTGCCGTTGCACTCTCTCTCTCTCTCTCTCTCTCTCTCTCTCTCTCTCTCTCTCTCTCTCTCTCTCTCTCTCTCTCTCTCACTCTCTCTCTCTCTCTCTCTATTTTTGCACTACCACTCTTCCGAGTGGTTAGCCCCGAAATTGGCAGATTGCCACCCCTAGCACACCACCTAATTGGCTTCAAATACCGTCAGTATTTGCACAAAAACTTGTCTCTAATACAATCACCCTGAAGCCGCGTCATTACCTCTCCTTTTCCGCTAGAAGTCAATGAACCCAGGTTGGACCGTAAGGGAAAGGACAGGTAAGACGACAGAGGTTCCCTAATCTGACCCGAAATAAGGGAACTACATGTCAAACGGCTCCTATAGTATAAAACAAGGACCTCAGAATACGCGACCCTCCCCTCCCCGAATTGTCGCAATACCCAAAACCGGAAAAGTGACCACCCCCGTTACCTCCCCTGTCTATGTCCCTGGTTGTTTCCCATAAAACCCCTGTCCTTCCTAGTTAAGTAACCGGGCTGTAAAAGGTTACGTAGGACCCAGAATGATGTTTTACAAGGTTAACAGACTAGACCAAGGTAAAGAAATCATCAAAATGAACCCCGCAGTAGTTGAAAAACAGGATGCACCGATAGAAAGGAAATGTTTAGCCATGTTCGTCTCTCAGCAAAATACCTGTGTAGTACCATGTTGACGACTCACTGTACCCTTTTGTAAATGTAAAACTCTAGAGAACGGCATATCTTTGCCAGATTTGTCTCCCGAAGGTGGGTTACCATCAGATGAACTGTCATGCCTGTAATAAATAATTATGAAGGAAAGTCATAGTAAATCCAACAGGTCCGCCACCGGTCATTCATATGCCAGTTGTGAACATTAAATATAACGGACATTTTCATTTTTTGCCTGGAGCTGGGAGAGAAATAGACTTTTTGATTATCTTCATCTGCAAATTTTCTAAAGACTGTCTTTTCAAACTTGTTTAAGGGTACTGCTGTTGGAGGAGAGAAGGACCGGATGTGGGAGCACGAGGCCCGACTGCAGACTAAGGAACACCTGCGACATTAGCCAAGGCGAGACCACGACTGAAAAGAGCTGCAGGACGAGGCACTGTTTTCGGCAGCATGAAAAGAAAGGGTCGACCTGATGCCCCTGCTCGACGTCCAGTGCCTGTCGACAAGTCCTCGCTCTCTGAATTCCGTCACACGCCCGCCTATTTGAAGTCTCTCGTTCCCCTAGTTTGTCCCCAATTTGGCCTTGCTCCATCCCCCTTTTTCCTCTGACCTACCCTATGGACTGTTTTGAACGCTCTTCTTCCATCGGAACTTTCTGACAATCACCTCAAAGGACACAGGGCGAAAAGGACCTTTCCGACCAGAAACGCGAGGAAAGGGTCGTGCCCTGCAACGCAGAACTTAGAACAGAGCTGGACTTGTAGCTCCACCGCCGGTGCTCAACAGCGCCAACGAAAGACCACAAAGAACAATGAGAACTCGTAAACTTCGAACATTTGACATCCTCAATCACCGTTTTTTATGCCTCATTTCTCTCCCAGCCGCCATTGTATTGATCCTGCCCCAATCCGAATCTGAAATATGTCCGAATCTGAAATATGTATTAACCTGCCAGTTCACGTTATGATATGTACTTGCTGCTCGCCGTTTTTGTATTTCATTCCTATGACTTTCCTGCTGAACAAATTTATCAAAGTTTATCAAATAGGTGCACCTCCTAAAAGCTAGAAACCTCAAAATGTATTGTTTACAACTCTTTTTCATCTAGGGTTCCTACCGTTTTCTTTCTCATGCTCACCACAGTAGAACAGAATAGAAAATGAACCAGCAAGATGTCTTGAATATGTTAAAGGGAGGACTGTGGAAAATTAGTGCGTTTTGGTGAACATTATCTGCGCCATCTTGCCTCTTCCCCTGATGCCACACTTTTGTCGTGCGCGCCCGCCATTTTAAGATGCCCCGATCAGAACAAACCCTTTTGCATGCCGCTGGCCCCTGACATAGCCCTTTGCCTTCACTAAGCCTGCACGCTGACCACCCCCCTGCTTGCACCTGCCTTGAGTCATAAACCCCTCTTCGGCGCTGCTCTGCCCCAGGCCCTCATCCTGTTCCCAGCGCGACACCTCCCTGCTTTCCTTTCATGATCTCCGGCCCTTAGATGCAAACCCCCTTTCCCCGTGTGCCCGTTTTGTCCTCCCCGTTCCCAAGCCGACACCCAGCTCTGCCGATACCATCCTTGTCCCTCCCCGTACAATAGAAAGCTTCCCCCATCAAAGAATCCCCGGGTTGATCAAAGCCCCCACCCCATGAGATCCGGTCAAACTCCCCACATTCCGTGAATCGGCGGATTATCCAGCTGCGCGATGCTCATCACCTGTTGTGACTAGGGTGGGGACTTCAACTGTAAATGTGTGTGGGAACGGGCCCAAAGGGGAGTTCCGAGAATGTCTTTTCCGTACATCAAAGCTTTAACGTGTATGTGTAATCTTCAATAAAGTCATAAATGTGGGTATAAGAGGCCAGGCCTCAGAAATACAGTTAGAGCACCTCAGAACGATACCTTCTGTCCGTTTCGTTGTGTTCTCCTCCGGAGAGAATAAAAAAACCTTGTTTCCTGCTTTCCAGTCTCCAGCGCCTGCCTCTTCATTGATTTAAATAACTAGAGGGTCACAGAGGCAATACCGCCGGGCAAATATCGATTGTCCCCGACCCGATTGAACTTTTTACAACTGGATTCAAGATAGCCTGGCTGATGAGGATTATGAATCTGAAACCGGTCCCAGGATGCTTGTTTCCGGTCCATGGAAGACATGGCTTGGCAGTTCGGGCTGGACTGTTCCCATGAGGCACAGGGTCAGACTGATTTGCATATAGCCATGTCTGAAATGGGGTGGCTGAGTGGGCTAAAGAATGGTGATGGATTAAACCCAGATCAGTTGACTGGGGGTGAGTGTTTGATTTGCTCAAGTGCTCCGTCCATCATCCCCTTTTGTATCGCTTTGTTCGCCCTAAGTGTGGCAGGGTATGCTCAGACGTGAGTCCCTTGCTCACTTGGCCACTGGATTCAAGATAGCCTGGCTGATGAGGATTATGAATCCGAAACCGGTCCCAGGATGCTTTTTTCCGGTCCATGGAAGACATGGCTTGGCAGTTCGGGCTGGACTGTTCCAATGAGGCAGAGGGTCAGACTGATTTGCATACAGCCATGTCTGAAATGGGGTGGCTGAGTGGGCTAAAGAATGGTGATGGATTAAACACAGATCAGTTGACTGGGGGTGAGTGTTTGATTTGCTCAAGTGCTCCGTCCATCATCCCCTTTTGTATCGCTTTGTTCGCCCTAAGTGTGGCAGGGTATGCTCAGACGTGAGTCCCTTGCTCACTTGGCCACTGGATTCAAGATAGCCTGGCTGATGAGGATTATGAATCCGAAACCGGTCCCAGGATGCTTGTTTCCGGTCCATGGAAGACATGGCTTGGCAGTTCCGGCTGGACTGTTCCCATGAGGCACAGGGTCAGACTGATTTGCATATAGCCATGTCTGAAATGGGGTGGCTGAGTGGGCTAAAGAATGGTGATTGATTAAACCCAGATCAGTTGACTGGGGGTGAGTGTTTGATTTGCTCAAGTGCTCCGTCCATCATCCCTTTTTGTATCACTTTGTTCGCCCAAAGCGTGGCAGGGTATGTTCAGACGTGAGTCCCTTGCTCACTTGGCCACTGGATTCAAGATAGCCTGGCTGATGAGGATTATGAATCCGAAACCGGTCCCAGGATGCTTGTTTCCGGTCCATGGAAGACATGGCTTGGCAGTTCGGTCTGGACTGTTCCAATGAGGCACAGGGTCAGACTGATTTGCATATAGCCATGTCTGAAATGAGGTGGCTGAGTGGGCTAAAGAATGGTGATGGATTAAACCCAGATCAGTTGACTGGGGGTGAGTGTTTGATTTGCTCAAGTGCTCCGTCCATCATCCCCTTTTGTATCGCTTTGTTCGCCCTAAGTGTGGCAGGGTATGCTCAGATGTGAGTCCCTTGCTCACTTGGCCACTGGATTCAAGATAGCCTGGCTGATGAGGATTATGAATCCGAAACCGGTCCCAGGATGCTTGTTTCCGGTCCATGGAAGACATGGCTTGGCAGTTCGGGCTGGACTGTTCCCATGAGGCACAGGGTCAGACTGATTTGCATATAGCCATGTCTGAAATGGGGTGGCTGAGTGGGCTAAAGAATGGTGATGGATTAAACCCAGATCAGTTGACTGGGGGTGAGTGTTTGATTTGCTCAAGTGCTCCGTCCATCATCCCCTTTTGTATCGCTTTGTTCGCCCTAAGTGTGGCAGGGTATGCTCAGACGTGAGTCCCTTGCTCACTTGGCCACTGGATTCAAGATAGCCTGGCTGATGAGGATTATGAATCCGAAACCGGTCACAGGATGCTTGTTTCCGGTCCATGGAAGACATGGCTTGGCAGTTCGGGCTGGACTGTTCCCATGAGGCACAGTGTCAGACTGATTTGCATATAGCCATGTCTGAAATGGGGTGGCTGAGTGGGCTAAAGAATGGTGATGGATTAAACCCAGATCAGTTGACTGGGGGTGAGTGTTTGATTTGCTCAAGTGCTCCGTCCATCATCCCCTTTTGTATCGCTTTGTTCGCCCTAAGTGTGGCAGGGTATGCTCAGACGTGAGTCCCTTGCTCACTTGGCCACTGGATTCAAGATAGCCTGGCTGATGAGGATTAAGAATCCGAAACCGGTCCCAGGATGCTTGTTTCCGGTCCATGGAAGACATGGTTTGGCAGTTCGGGCTGGACTGTTCCCATGAGGCACAGGGTCAGACTGATTTTCATATAGCCATGTCTGAAATGGGGTGGCTGAGTGGGCTAACGAATGGTGATGGATTAAACCCAGATCAGTTGACTGGGGGTGAGTGTTTGATTTGCTCAAGTGCTCCGTCCATCATCCCCTTTTGTATCGCTTTGTTCGCCCTAAGTGTGGCAGGGTATGCTCAGACGTGAGTCCCTTGCTCACTTGGCCACAGGATTCAAGATAGCCTGGCTGATGAGGATTATGAATCCGAAACCGGTCCCAGGATGCTTGTTTCCGGTCCATGGAAGACATGGCTTGGCAGTTCGGGCTGGACTGTTCCCATGAGGCACAGGGTCGGACTGATTTGCATATAGCCATGTCTGAAAGGGGGTGGCTGAGTGGGCTAAAGAATGGTGATGGATTAAGCCCAGATCAGTTGACTGGGGGTGAGTGTTTGATTTGCTCAAGTGCTCCGTCCATCATCCCCTTTTGTATCGCTTTGTTCGCCCTAAGTGTGGCAGGGTATGCTCAGACGTGAGTCCCTTGCTCACTTGGCCACTGGATTCAAGATAGCCTGGCTGATGAGGATTATGAATCCGAAACCGGTCCCAAGATGCTTGTTTCCGGTCCATGGAAGACATGGCTTGGCAGTTCGGGCTGGACTGTTCCCATGAGGCACAGGGTCAGACTGATTTGCATATAGCCATGTCTGAAATGGGGTGGCTGAGTGGGCTAAAGAGTGGTGATGGATTAAACCCAGATCAGTTGACTGGGGGTGAGTGTTTGATTTGCTCAAGTGCTCCATCCATCATCCCCTTTTGTATCGCTCTGTTCGCCCTAAGTGTGGCAGGGTATGCTCAGACGTGAGTCCCTTGCTCACTTGGCCACTGGATTCAAGATAGCCTGGCTGATGAGGATTATGAATCCGAAACTGGTCCCCGGATGCTTGTTTCCGGTCCATGGAAGACATGGCTTGGCAGTTCGGGCTGGACTGTTCCCATGAGGCACAGGGTCAGACTGATTTGCATATAGCCATGTCTGGAATGGGGTGGCTGAGTGGGCTAAAGAATGGTGATGGATTAAACCCAGATCAGTTGACTGGGGGTGAGTGTTTGATTTGCTCAAGTGCTCCGTCCATCATCCCCTTTTGTATCACTTTGTTCGCCCTAAGTGTGGCAGGGTATGCTCAGACGTGAGTCCCTTGCTCTCTTGGCCACTGGATTCAAGATAGCCTGGCTGATGAGGATTATGAATCCGAAACCGGTCCCAGGATGCTTGTTTCCGGTCCATGGAAGACATGGCTTGGCAGTTCGGGCTGGACTGTTCCCATGAGGCACAGGGTCAGACTGATTTGCATATAGCCATGTCTGAAATGGGGTGGCTGAGTGGGCTAAAGAATGGTGATGGATTAAACCCAGATCAGTTGACTGGGGGTGAGTGTTTGATTTGCTCAAGTGCTCCGTCCATCATCCCCTTTTGTATCGCTTTGTTCGCCCTAAGTGTGGCAGGGTATGCTCAGACGTGAGTCCCTTGCTCACTTGGCCACTGGATTCAAGATAGCCCGGCTGATGAGGATTATGAATCCGAAACCGGTCCCAGGATGCTTGTTTCCGGTCCATGGAAGACATGGCTTGGCAGTTCGGGCTGGACTGTTCCCATGAGGCACAGGGTCAGACTGATTTGCATATAGCCATGTCTGAAATGGGGTGGCTGAGTGGGCTAAAGAATGGTGATGGATTAAACCCAGATCAGTTGACTGGGGGTGAGTGTTTGATTTGCTCAAGTGCTCCGTCCATCATCCCCTTTTGTATCGCTTTGTTCGCCCTAAGTGTGGCAGGGTATGCTCAGACGTGAGTCCCTTGCTCACTTGGCCACTGGATTCAAGATAGCCCGGCTGATGAGGATTATGAATCCGAAACCGGTCCCAGGATGCTTGTTTCCGGTCCATGGAAGACATGGCTTGGCAGTTCGGGCTGGACTGTTCCCATGAGGCACGGGGTCAGACTGATTTGCATACAGCCATGTCTGAAATGGGGTGGCTGAGTGGGTTAAAGAATGGTGATGGATTAAACCCAGATCAGTTGACTGGGGGTGAGTGTTTGATTTGCTCAAGTGCTGCGTCCATCATCCCCTTTTGTATCGCTTTGTTCGCATTAAGTGTGGCAGGGTATGCTCAGACGTGAGTCCCTTGCTCACTTGGCCACTGGATTCAAGATAGCCTGGCTGATGAGGATTATGAATCCGAAACCGGTCCCAGGATGCTTGTTTCCGGTCCATGGAAGACATGGCTTGGCAGTTCGGGCTGGACTGTTCCCATGAGGCACAGGGTCAGACTGATTTGCATATAGCCATGTCTGAAATGGGGTGGCTGAGTGGGCTAAAGAATGGTGATGGATTAAACCCAGATCAGTTGACTGGGGGTGAGTGTTTGATTTGCTCAAGTGCTCCGTCCATCATCCCCTTTTGTATCGCTTTGTTCGCCCTAAGTGTGGCAGGGTATGCTCAGACGTGAGTCCCTTGCTCACTTGGCCACTGGATTCAAGATAGCCTGGCTGATGAGGATTATGAATCCGAAACCGGTCACAGGATGCTTGTTTCCGGTCCATGGAAGACATGGCTTGGCAGTTCGGGCTGGACTGTTCCCATGAGGCACAGTGTCAGACTGATTTGCATATAGCCATGTCTGAAATGGGGTGGCTGAGTGGGCTAAAGAATGGTGATGGATTAAACCCAGATCAGTTGACTGGGGGTGAGTGTTTGATTTGCTCAAGTGCTCCGTCCATCATCCCCTTTTGTATCGCTTTGTTCGCCCTAAGTGTGGCAGGGTATGCTCAGACGTGAGTCCCTTGCTCACTTGGCCACTGGATTCAAGATAGCCTGGCTGATGAGGATTAAGAATCCGAAACCGGTCCCAGGATGCTTGTTTCCGGTCCATGGAAGACATGGTTTGGCAGTTCGGGCTGGACTGTTCCCATGAGGCACAGGGTCAGACTGATTTGCATATAGCCATGTCTGAAATGGGGTGGCTGAGTGGGCTAACGAATGGTGATGGATTAAACCCAGATCAGTTGACTGGGGGTGAGTGTTTGATTTGCTCAAGTGCTCCGTCCATCATCCCCTTTTGTATCGCTTTGTTCGCCCTAAGTGTGGCAGGGTATGCTCAGACGTGAGTCCCTTGCTCACTTGGCCACTGGATTCAAGATAGCCTGGCTGATGAGGATTATGAATCCGAAACCGGTCCCAGGATGCTTGTTTCCGGTCCATGGAAGAAATGGCTTGGCAGTTCGGGCTGGACTGTTCCCATGAGGCACAGGGTCGGACTGATTTGCATATAGCCATGTCTGAAAGGGGGTGGCTGAGTGGGCTAAAGAATGGTGATGGATTAAGCCCAGATCAGTTGACTGGGGGTGAGTGTTTGATTTGCTCAAGTGCTCCGTCCATCATCCCCTTTTGTATCGCTTTGTTCGCCCTAAGTGTGGCAGGGTATGCTCAGACGTGAGTCCCTTGCTCACTTGGCCACTGGATTCAAGATAGCCTGGCTGATGAGGATTATGAATCCGAAACCGGTCCCAGGATGCTTGTTTCCGGTCCATGGAAGACATGGTTTGGCAGTTCGGGCTGGACTGTTCCCATGAGGCACAGGGTGAGACTGATTTGCATATAGCCATGTCTGAAATGGGGTGGCTGAGTGGGCTAAAGAATGGTGATGGATTAAACCCAGATCAGTTGACTGGGGGTGAGTGTTTGATTTGCTCAAGTGCTCCGTCCATCATCCCCTTTTGTATCGCTTTGTTCGCCCTAAGTGTGGCAGGGTATGCTCAGACGTGAGTCCCTTGCTCACTTGGCCACTGGATTCAAGATAGCCTGGCTGATGAGGATTATGAATCCGAAACCGGTCCCAGGATGCTTGTTTCCGGTCCATGGAAGACATGGCTTGGCAGTTCGGGCTGGACTGTTCCCATGAGGCACAGGGTCAGACTGATTTGCATATAGCCATGTCTGAAATGGGGTGGCTGAGTGTGCTAAAGAATGGTGATGGATTAAACCCAGATCAGTTGACTGTTGACTGGGGGTGAGTGTTTGATTTGCTCAAGTGCTCCGTCCATCATCCCCTTTTATATCGCTTTGTTCGCCCTAAGTGTGGCAGGGTATGCTCAGACGTGAGTCCCTTGCTCACTTGGTCACTGGATTCAGATAGCCTGGCTGATGAGGATTATGAATCAGAAACCGGTCCCAGGATGCTTGTTTCCGGTCCATGGAAGACATGGCTTGGCAGTTCGGGCTGGACTGTTCCCATGAGGCACAGGGTCAGACTGATTTGCATAAAGCCATGTCTGAAATGGGGTGGCTGAGTGGGCTAAAGAATGGTGATGGATTAAACCCAGATCAGTTGACTGGGGGTGAGTGTTTGATTTGCTCAAGTGCTCCGTCCATCATCCCCTTTTGTATCGCTTTGTTCGCCCTAAGTGCTGCAGGGTATGCTCAGACGTGAGTCCCTTGCTCACTTGGCCACTGGATTCAAGATAGCCTGGCTGATGAGGATTATGAATCCGAAACCGGTCCCAGGATGCTTGTTTCCGGTCCATGGAAGACATGGCTTGGCAGTTCGGGCTGGACTGTTCCCATGAGGCACAGCGTCGGACTGATTTGCATATAGCCATGTCTGAAATGGGGTGGCTGAGTGGGCTAAAGAATGGTGATGGATTAAGCCCAGATCAGTTGACTGGGGGTGAGTGTTTGATTTGCTCAAGTGCTCCGTCCATCATCCCCTTTTGTATCGCTTTGTTCGCCCTAAGTGTGGCAGGGTGTGCTCAGACGTGAGTCCCTTGCTCACTTGGCCACTGGATTCAAGATAACCTGGCTGATGAGGATTATGAATCCGAAACCGGTCCCAGGATGCTTGTTTCCGGTCCATGGAAGACATGGCTTGGCAGTTTGGGCTGGACTGTTCCCATGAGGCACAGGGTCGGACTGATTTGCATATAGCCATGTCTGAAATGGGGTGGCTGAGTGGGCTAAAGAATGGTGATGGATTAAGCCCAGATCAGTTGACTGGGGGTGAGTGTTTGATTTGCTCAAGTGCTCCGTCCATCATCCCCTTTTGTATCGCTTTGTTCGCCCTAAGTGTGGCAGGGTATGCTCAGACGTGAGTCCCTTGCTCACTTGGCCACTGGATTCAAGATAGCCTGGCTGATGAGGATTATGAATCCGAAACCGGTCCCAGGATGCTTGTTTCCGGTCCATGGAAGACATGGCTTGGCAGTTTGGGCTGGACTGTTCCCATGAGGCACAGGGTCAGACTGATTTGCATATAGCCATGTCTGAAATGGGGTGGCTGAGTGGGCTAAAGAATGGTGATGGATTAAACTCAGATCAGTTGACTGGGGGTGAGTGTTTGATTTGCTCAAGTGCTCCGTCCATCATCCCCTTTTGTATCGCTATGTTCGCCCTAAGTGTGGCAGGGTATGCTCAGACGTGAGTCCCTTGCTCACTTGGCCACTGGATTCAAGATAGCCTGGCTGATGAGGATTATGAATCCGAAACCGGTCCCAGGATGCTTGTTTCCGGTCCATGGAAGACATGGCTTGGCAGTTCGGACTGGACTGTCCCCATGAGGCACAGGGTCAGACTGATTTGCATATAGCCATGTCTGACATGGGGTGGCTGAGTGGGCTAAAGAATGGTGATGGATTAAACCCAGATCAGTTGACTGGGGGTGAGTGTTTGATTTGCTCAAGTGCTCCGTCCATCATCCCCTTTAGTATCGCTTTGTTCACCCTAAGTGTGGCAGGGTGTGCTCAGACGTGAGTCCCTTGCTCACTTGGCCACTGGATTCAAGATAGCCTGGCTGATGAGGATTATGAATCCGAAACCGGTCCCAGGATGCTTGTTTCCGGTCCATGGAAGACATGGCTTGGCAGTTTGGGCTGGACTGTTCCCATGAGGCACAGGGTCAGACTGATTTGCATATAGCCATGTCTGAAATGGGGTGGCTGAGTGGGCTAAAGAATGGTGATGGATTAAACCCAGATCAGTTGACTGGGGGTGAGTGTTTTATTTGCTCAAGTGCTCCGTCCATCATCCCCTTTTGTATCGCTTTGTTCGCCCTAAGTGTGGCAGGGTATGCTCAGACGTGAGTCCCTTGCTCACTTGGCCACTGGATTCAAGATAGCCTGGCTGATGAGGATTATGAATCCGAAACCGGTCCCAGGATGCTTGTTTCCGGTCCATGGAAGACATGGCTTGGCAGTTCGGACTGGACAGTTCCCATGAGGCACAGGGTCAGACTGATTTGCATATAGCCATGTCTGAAATGGGGTGGCTGAGTGGGCTAAAGAATGGTGATGGATTAAACCCAGATCAGTTGACTGGGGGTGAGTGTTTGATTTGCTCAAGTGCTCCGTCCATCATCCCCTTTTGTATCGCTTTGTTCGCCCTAAGTGTGGCAGGGTATGCTCAGACGTGAGTCCCTTGCTCACTTGGCCACTGGATTCAAGATAGCTTGGCTGATGAGGATTATGAATCCGAAACCGGTCCCAGGATGCTTGTTTCCGGTCCATGGAAGACATGGCTTGGCAGTTCGGGCTGGACTGTTCCCATGAGGCACAGGGTCAGACTGATTTGCATATAGCCATGTCTGAAATGGGGTGGCTGAGTGGGCTAAAGAATGGTGATGGATTAAACCCAGATCAGTTGACTGGGGGTGAGTGTTTGATTTGCTCAAGTGCTCCGTCCATAATCCCCTTTTGTATCGCTTTGTTCGCCCTAAGTGTGGCAGGGTATGCTCAGACGTGAGTCCCTTGCTCACTTGGCCACTGGATTCAAGATAGCCTGGCTGATGAGGATTATGTATCCGAAACCGGTCCCAGGATGCTTGTTTCCGGTCCATGGAAGACATGGCTTGGCAGTTCGGGCTGGACTGTTCCCATGAGGCACAGGGTCAGACTGATTTGCATATAGCCATGTCTGAAATGGGGTGGCTGATTGGGCTAAAGAATGGTGATGGATTAAACCCAGATCAGTTGACTGGGGTGAGTGTTTGATTTGCTCAAGTGCTCCGTCCATCATCCCCTTTTGTATCGCTTTGTTCGCCCTAAGTGTGGCAGGGTATGCTCAGACGTGAGTCCCTTGCTCACTTGGCCACTGGATTCAAGATAGCCTGGCTGATGAGGATTATGAATCCGAAACCGGTCCCAGGATGCTTGTTTCCGGTCCATGGAAGACATGGCTTGGCAATTCGGGCTGGACTGTTCCAATGAGGCACAGGGTCAGACTGATTTGCATATAGCCATGTCTGAAATGGGGTGGCTGAGTGGGCTAAAGAATGGTGATGGATTAAACACAGATCAGTTGACTGGGGGTGAGTGTTTGATTTGCTCAAGTGCTCCGTCCATCATCCCCTTTTGTATCACTTTGTTCGCCCTAAGTGTGGCAGGGTATGCTCAGACGTGAGTCCCTTGCTCACTTGGCCACTGGATTCAAGATAGCCTGGCTGATGAGGATTATGAATCCGAAACCGGTCCCAGGATGCTTGTTTCCGGTCCATGGAAGACATGGCTTGACAGTTCGGGCTGGACTGTTCCAATGAGGCAGAGGGTCAGACTGATTTGCATACAGCCATGTCTGAAATGGGGTGGCTGAGTGGGCTAAAGAATGGTGATGGATTAAACCCAGATCAGTTGACTGGGGGTGAGTGTTTGATTTGCTCAAGTGCTCCGTCCATCATCCCCTTTTGTATCGCTTTGTTCGCCCTAAGTGTGGCAGGGTATGCTCAGACGTGAGTCCCTTGCTCACTTGGCCACTGGATTCAAGATAGCCTGGCTGATGAGGATTATGAATCCGAAACCGGTCCCAGGATGCTTGTTTCCGGTCCATGGAAGACATGGCTTGGCAGTTCGGGCTGGACTGTTCCCATGAGGCACAGGGTCAGACTGATTTGCATATAGCCATGTCTGAAATGGGGTGGCTGAGTGTGCTAAAGAATGGTGATGGATTAAACCCAGATCAGTTGACTGTTGACTGGGGGTGAGTGTTTGATTTGCTCAAGTGCTCCGTCCATCATCCCCTTTTATATCGCTTTGTTCGCCCTAAGTGTGGCAGGGTATGCTCAGACGTGAGTCCCTTGCTCACTTGGTCACTGGATTCAGATAGCCTGGCTGATGAGGATTATGAATCAGAAACCGGTCCCAGGATGCTTGTTTCCGGTCCATGGAAGACATGGCTTGGCAGTTCGGGCTGGACTGTTCCCATGAGGCACAGGGTCAGACTGATTTGCATAAAGCCATGTCTGAAATGGGGTGGCTGAGTGGGCTAAAGAATGGTGATGGATTAAACCCAGATCAGTTGACTGGGGGTGAGTGTTTGATTTGCTCAAGTGCTCCGTCCATCATCCCCTTTTGTATCGCTTTGTTCGCCCTAAGTGCTGCAGGGTATGCTCAGACGTGAGTCCCTTGCTCACTTGGCCACTGGATTCAAGATAGCCTGGCTGATGAGGATTATGAATCCGAAACCGGTCCCAGGATGCTTGTTTCCGGTCCATGGAAGACATGGCTTGGCAGTTCGGGCTGGACTGTTCCCATGAGGCACAGCGTCGGACTGATTTGCATATAGCCATGTCTGAAATGGGGTGGCTGAGTGGGCTAAAGAATGGTGATGGATTAAGCCCAGATCAGTTGACTGGGGGTGAGTGTTTGATTTGCTCAAGTGCTCCGTCCATCATCCCCTTTTGTATCGCTTTGTTCGCCCTAAGTGTGGCAGGGTATGCTCAGACGTGAGTCCCTTGCTCACTTGGCCACTGGATTCAAGATAGCCTGGCTGAGGAGGATTATGAATCCGAAACCGGTCCCAGGATGCTTGTTTCCGGTCCATGGAAGACATGGTTTGGCAGTTCGGGCTGGACTGTTCCCATGAGGCACAGGGTCAGACTGATTTGCATATAGCCATGTCTGAAATGGGGTGGCTGAGTGGGCTAAAGAATGGTGATGGATTAAACCCAGATCAGTTGACTGGGGGTGAGTGTTTGATTTGCTCAAGTGCTCCGTCCATCATCCCCTTTTGTATCCCTTTGTTCGCCCTAAGTGTGGCAGGGTGTGCTCAGACGTGAGTCCCTTGCTCACTTGGCCACTGGATTCAAGATAGCCTGGCTGATGAGGATTATGAATCCGAAACCGGTCCCAGGATGCTTGTTTCCGGTCCATGGAAGACATGGCTTGGCAGTTTGGGCTGGACTGTTCCCATGAGGCACAGGGTCGGACTGATTTGCATATAGCCATGTCTGAAATGGGGTGGCTGAGTGGGCTAAAGAATGGTGATGGATTAAGCCCAGATCAGTTGACTGGGGGTGAGTGTTTGATTTGCTCAAGTGCTCCGTCCATCATCCCCTTTTGTATCGCTTTGTTCGCCCTAAGTGTGGCAGGGTATGCTCAGACGTGAGTCCCTTGCTCACTTGGCCACTGGATTCAAGATAGCCTGGCTGATGAGGATTATGAATCCGAAACCGGTCCCAGGATGCTTGTTTCCGGTCCATGGAAGACATGGCTTGGCAGTTTGGGCTGGACTGTTCCCATGAGGCACAGGGTCAGACTGATTTGCATATAGCCATGTCTGAAATGGGGTGGCTGAGTGGGCTAAAGAATGGTGATGGATTAAACTCAGATCAGTTGACTGGGGGTGAGTGTTTGATTTGCTCAAGTGCTCCGTCCATCATCCCCTTTTGTATCGCTATGTTCGCCCTAAGTGTGGCAGGGTATGCTCAGACGTGAGTCCCTTGCTCACTTGGCCACTGGATTCAAGATAGCCTGGCTGATGAGGATTATGAATCCGAAACCGGTCCCAGGATGCTTGTTTCCGGTCCATGGAAGACATGGCTTGGCAGTTCGGACTGGACTGTCCCCATGAGGCACAGGGTCAGACTGATTTGCATATAGCCATGTCTGACATGGGGTGGCTGAGTGGGCTAAAGAATGGTGATGGATTAAACCCAGATCAGTTGACTGGGGGTGAGTGTTTGATTTGCTCAAGTGCTCCGTCCATCATCCCCTTTAGTATCGCTTTGTTCACCCTAAGTGTGGCAGGGTGTGCTCAGACGTGAGTCCCTTGCTCACTTGGCCACTGGATTCAAGATAGCCTGGCTGATGAGGATTATGAATCCGAAACCGGTCCCAGGATGCTTGTTTCCGGTCCATGGAAGACATGGCTTGGCAGTTTGGGCTGGACTGTTCCCATGAGGCACAGGGTCAGACTGATTTGCATATAGCCATGTCTGAAATGGGGTGGCTGAGTGGGCTAAAGAATGGTGATGGATTAAACCCAGATCAGTTGACTGGGGGTGAGTGTTTTATTTGCTCAAGTGCTCCGTCCATCATCCCCTTTTGTATCGCTTTGTTCGCCCTAAGTGTGGCAGGGTATGCTCAGACGTGAGTCCCTTGCTCACTTGGCCACTGGATTCAAGATAGCCTGGCTGATGAGGATTATGAATCCGAAACCGGTCCCAGGATGCTTGTTTCCGGTCCATGGAAGACATGGCTTGGCAGTTCGGACTGGACAGTTCCCATGAGGCACAGGGTCAGACTGATTTGCATATAGCCATGTCTGAAATGGGGTGGCTGAGTGGGCTAAAGAATGGTGATGGATTAAACCCAGATCAGTTGACTGGGGGTGAGTGTTTGATTTGCTCAAGTGCTCCGTCCATCATCCCCTTTTGTATCGCTTTGTTCGCCCTAAGTGTGGCAGGGTATGCTCAGACGTGAGTCCCTTGCTCACTTGGCCACTGGATTCAAGATAGCTTGGCTGATGAGGATTATGAATCCGAAACCGGTCCCAGGATGCTTGTTTCCGGTCCATGGAAGACATGGCTTGGCAGTTCGGGCTGGACTGTTCCCATGAGGCACAGGGTCAGACTGATTTGCATATAGCCATGTCTGAAATGGGGTGGCTGAGTGGGCTAAAGAATGGTGATGGATTAAACCCAGATCAGTTGACTGGGGGTGAGTGTTTGATTTGCTCAAGTGCTCCGTCCATAATCCCCTTTTGTATCGCTTTGTTCGCCCTAAGTGTGGCAGGGTATGCTCAGACGTGAGTCCCTTGCTCACTTGGCCACTGGATTCAAGATAGCCTGGCTGATGAGGATTATGTATCCGAAACCGGTCCCAGGATGCTTGTTTCCGGTCCATGGAAGACATGGCTTGGCAGTTCGGGCTGGACTGTTCCCATGAGGCACAGGGTCAGACTGATTTGCATATAGCCATGTCTGAAATGGGGTGGCTGATTGGGCTAAAGAATGGTGATGGATTAAACCCAGATCAGTTGACTGGGGTGAGTGTTTGATTTGCTCAAGTGCTCCGTCCATCATCCCCTTTTGTATCGCTTTGTTCGCCCTAAGTGTGGCAGGGTATGCTCAGACGTGAGTCCCTTGCTCACTTGGCCACTGGATTCAAGATAGCCTGGCTGATGAGGATTATGAATCCGAAACCGGTCCCAGGATGCTTGTTTCCGGTCCATGGAAGACATGGCTTGGCAATTCGGGCTGGACTGTTCCAATGAGGCACAGGGTCAGACTGATTTGCATATAGCCATGTCTGAAATGGGGTGGCTGAGTGGGCTAAAGAATGGTGATGGATTAAACACAGATCAGTTGACTGGGGGTGAGTGTTTGATTTGCTCAAGTGCTCCGTCCATCATCCCCTTTTGTATCACTTTGTTCGCCCTAAGTGTGGCAGGGTATGCTCAGACGTGAGTCCCTTGCTCACTTGGCCACTGGATTCAAGATAGCCTGGCTGATGAGGATTATGAATCCGAAACCGGTCCCAGGATGCTTGTTTCCGGTCCATGGAAGACATGGCTTGGCAGTTCGGGCTGGACTGTTCCCATGAGGCACAGGGTCAGACTGATTTGCATATAGCCATGTCTGAAATGGGGTGGCTGAGTGGGCTAAAGAATGGTGATGGATTAAACCCAGATCAGTTGACTGGGGGTGAGTGTTTGATTTGCTCAAGTGCTCCGTCCATCATCCCCTTTTGTATCGCTTTGTTCGCCCTAAGTGTGGCAGGGTATGCTCAGACGTGAGTCCCTTGCTCACTTGGCCACTGGATTCAAGATAGCCTGGCTGATGAGGATTATGAATCCGAAACCTGTCCCAGGATGCTTGTTTCCGGTCCATGGAAGACATGGCTTGGCAGTTCGGGCTGGACTGTTCCCATGAGGCACAGGGTCAAACTGATTTGCATATAGCCATGTCTGAAATGGGGTGGCTGAGTGGGCTAAAGAATGGTGATGGATTAAACCCAGATCAGTTGACTGGGGTGAGTGTTTGATTTGCTCAAGTGCTCCATCCATCATCCCCTTTTGTATCGCTTTGTTCGCCCTAAGTGTGGCAGGGTATGCTCAGACGTGAGTCCCTTGCTCACTTGGCCACTGGATTCAAGATAGCCTGGCTGATGAGGATTATGAATCCGAAACCGGTCCCAGGATGCTTGTTTCCGGTCCATGGAAGACATGGCTTGGCAGTTCGGGCTGGACTGTTCCCATGAGGCACAGGGTCAGACTGATTTGCATATAGCCATGTCTGAAATGGGGTGGCTGAGTGGGCTAAAGAATGGTGATGGATTAAACCCAGATCAGTTGACTGGGGGTGAGTGTTTGATTGCTCAAGTGCTCCGTCCATCATCCCCTTTTGTATCGCTTTGTTCGCCCTAAGTGTGGCAGGGTATGATCAGACGTGAGTCCCTTGCTCACTTGGCCACTGGATTCAAGATAGCCTGGCTGATGAGGATTATGAACCCGAAACCGGTCCCAGGATGCTTGTTTCCGGTCCATGGAAGACATGGCTTGGCAGTTCGGGCTGGACTGTTCCCATGAGGCACAGGGTCAGACTGATTTGCATATAGCCATGTCTGAAAGGGGGTGGCTGAGTGGGCTAAAGAATGGTGATGGATTAAACCCAGATCAGTTGACTGGGGGTGAGTGTTTGATTTGCTCAAGTGCTCCGTCCATCATCCCCTTTTGTATCGCTTTGTTCGCCTTAAGTGTGGCAGGGTATGCTCAGACGTGAGTCCCTTGCTCACTTGGCCACTGGATTCAAGATAGCCTGGCTGATGAGGATTATGAATCCGAAACCGGTCCCAGGATGCTTGTTTCCGGTCCATGGAAGACATGGCTTGGCAGTTCGGGCTGGACTGTTCCCATGAGGCACAGGGTCAGACTGATTTGCATATAGCCATGTCTGAAAGGGGGTGGCTGAGTGGGCTAAAGAATGGTGATGGATTAAACCTAGATCAGTTGACTGGGGGTGAGTGTTTGATTTGCTCAAGTGCTCCGTCCATCATCCCCTTTTGTATCGCTTTGTTCGCCCTAAGTGTGGCAGGGTATGCTCAGACGTGAGTCCCTTGCTCACTTGGCCACTGGATTCAAGATAGCCTGGCTGATGAGGAATATGAATCCGAAACCGGTCCCAGGATGCTTGTTTCCGGTCCATGGAAGACATGGCTTGGCAGTTCGGGCTGGACTGTTCCCATGAGGCACAGGGTCAGACTGATTTGCATATAGCCATGTCTGAAATGGGGTGGCTGAGTGGGCTAAAGAATGGTGATGGATTAAACCCAGATCAGTTGACTGGGGGTGAGTGTTTGATTTGCTCAAGTGCTCCGTCCATCATCCCCTTTTGTATCGCTTTGTTCGCCCTAAGTGTGGCAGGGTATGCTCAGACGTGAGTCCCTTGCTCACTTGGCCACTGGATTCAAGATAGCCTGGCTGATGAGGCTTATGAATCCGAAACCGGTTCCAGGATGCTTGTTTCCGGTCCATGGAAGACATGGCTTGGCAGTTCGGGCTGGACTGTTCCCATGAGGCACAGGGTCAGACTGATTTGCATATAGCCATGTCTGAAATGGGGTGGCTGAGTGGGCTAAAGAATGGTGATGGATTAAACCCAGATCAGTTGACTGGGGGTGAGTGTTTGATTTGCTCAAGTGCTCCGTCCATCATCCCCTTTTGTATCGCTTTGTTCGCCCTAAGTGTGGCAGGGTATGCTCAGACGTGAGTCCCTTGCTCACTTGGCCACTGGATTCAAGATAGCCTGGCTGATGAGGCTTATGAATCCGAAACCGGTCCCAGGATGCTTCTTTCCGGTCTATGGAAGACATGGCTTGGCAGTTCGGGCTGGACTGTTCCCATGAGGCACAGGGTCAGACTGATTTGCATATAGCCATGTCTGAAATGGGGTGGCTGAGTGGGCTAAAGAATGGTGATGGAATAAACCCAGATCAGTTGACTGGGGGTGAGTGTTCTATTTGCTCAAGTGCTCCGTCCATCATCCCCTTTTGTATCGCTTTGTTCGCCCTAAGTGTGGCAGGGTATGCTCAGACGTGAGTCCCTTGCTCACTTGGCCACTGGATTCAAGATAGCCTGGCTGATAAGGATTATGAATCCGAAACCGGTCCCAGGATGCTTGTTTCCGGTCCATGGAAGACATGGCTTGGCAGTTCGGGCTGGACTGTTCCCATGAGGCACAGGGTCAGACTGATTTGCATATAGCCATGTCTGAAATGGGGTGGCTGAGTGGGCTAAAGAATGGTGATGGATTAAACCCAGATCAGTTGACTGGGGGTGAGTGTTTGATTTGCTCAAGTGCTCCGTCCATCATCCCCTTTTGTATCGCTTTGTTCGCCCTAAGTGTGGCAGGGTATGCTCAGATGTGAGTCCCTTGCTCACTTGGCCACTGGATTCAAGATAGCCTGGCTGATGAGGATTATGAATCCGAAACCGGTCCCAGGATGCTTGTTTCCGGTCCATGGAAGACATGGCTTGGCAGTTCGGGCTGGACTGTTCCCATGAGGCACAGGGTCAGACTGATTTGCATATAGCCATGTCTGAAATGGGGTGGCTGAGTGGGCTAAAGAATGGTGATGGATTAAACCCAGATCAGTTGACTGGGGGTGAGTGTTTGATTTGCTCAAGTGCTCCGTCCATCATCCCCTTTTGTATCGCTTTGTTCGCCCTAAGTGTGGCAGGGTATGCTCAGACGTGAGTCCCTTGCTCACTTGGCCACTGGATTCAAGATAGCTTGGCTGATGAGGATTTAGAATCCGAAACCGGTCCCAGGATGCTTGTTTCCGGTCCATGGAAGACATGGCTTGGCAGTTCGGGCTGGACTGTTCCCATGAGGCACAGGGTCAGACTGATTTGCATATAGCCATGTCTGAAATGGGGTGGCTGAGTGGGCTAAAGAATGGTGATGGATTAAACCCAGATCAGTTGACTGGGGGTGAGTGTTTGATTTGCTCAAGTGCTCCGTCCATCATCCCCTTTTGTATCGCTTTGTTCGCCCTAAGTGTGGCAGGGTATGCTCAGACGTGAGTCCCTTGCTCACTTGGCCACTGGATTCAAGATAGCCTGGCTGATGAGGATTATGAATCCGAACCCGGTCCCAGGATGCTTGTTTCCGGTCCATGGAAGACATGGCTTGGCAGTTCGGGCTGGACTGTTCCCATGAGGCACAGCGTCGGACTGATTTGCATATAGCCATGTCTGAAATGGGGTGGCTGAGTGGGCTAAAGAATGGTGATGGATTAAGCCCAGATCAGTTGACTGGGGGTGAGTGTTTGATTTGCTCAAGTGCTCCGTCCATCATCCCCTTTTGTATCGCTTTGTTCGCCCTAAGTGTGGCAGGGTATGCTCAGACGTGAGTCCCTTGCTCACTTGGCCACTGGATTCAAGATAGCCTGGCTGAGGAGGATTATGAATCCGAAACCGGTCCCAGGATGTTTGTTTCCGGTCCATGGAAGACATGGTTTGGCAGTTCGGGCTGGACTGTTCCCATGAGGCACAGGGTCAGACTGATTTGCATATAGCCATGTCTGAAATGGGGTGGCTGAGTGGGCTAAAGAATGGTGATGGATTAAACCCAGATCAGTTGACTGGGGGTGAGTGTTTGATTTGCTCAAGTGCTCCGTCCATCATCCCCTTTTGTATCGCTTTGTTCGCCCTAAGTGTGGCAGGGTGTGCTCAGACGTGAGTCCCTTGCTCACTTGGCCACTGGATTCAAGATAGCCTGGCTGATGAGGATTATGAATCCGAAACCGGTCCCAGGATGCTTGTTTCCGGTCCATGGAAGACATGGCTTGGCAGTTTGGGCTGGACTGTTCCCATGAGGCACAGGGTCGGACTGATTTGCACATAGCCATGTCTGAAATGGGGTGGCTGAGTGGGCTAAAGAATGGTGATGGATTAAGCCCAGATCAGTTGACTGGGGGTGAGTGTTTGATTTGCTCAAGTGCTCCGTCCATCATCCCCTTTTGTATCGCTTTGTTCGCCCTAAGTGTGGCAGGGTATGCTCAGACGTGAGTCCCTTGCTCACTTGGCCACTGGATTCAAGATAGCCTGGCTGTTGAGGATTATGAATCCGAAACCGGTCCCAGGATGCTCGTTTCCGGTCCATGGAAGACATGGCTTAGCAGTTTGGGCTGGACTGTTCCCATGAGGCACAGGGTCAGACTGATTTGCATAAAGCCATGTCTGAAATGGGGTGGCTGAGTGGGCTAAAGAATGGTGATGGATTAAACCCAGATCAGTTGACTGGGGGTGAGTGTTTGATTTGCTCAAGTGCTCCGTCCATCATCCCCTTTTGTATCGCTTTGTTCGCCCTAAGTGTGGCAGGGTATGCTCCGACGTGAGTCCCTTGCTCACTTGGCCACTGGATTCAAGATAGCCTGGCTGATGAGGATTATGAATCCAAAACCGGTCCCAGAATGCTTGCTTCCGGTCCATGGAAGACATGGCTTGGCAGTTTGGGCTGGACTGTTCCCATGAGGCACAGGGTCAGACTGATTTGCATATAGCCATGTCTGAAATGGGGTGGCTGAGTGGGCTAAAGAATGGGGATGGATTAAACTCAGATCAGTTGACTGGGGGTGAGTGTTTGATTTGCTCAAGTGCTCCGTCCATCATCCCCTTTTGTATCGCTATGTTCGCCCTAAGTGTGGCAGGGTATGCTCAGACGTGAGTCCCTTGCTCACTTGGCCACTGGATTCAAGATAGCCTGGCTGATGAGGATTATGAATCCGAAACCGGTCCCAGGATGCTTGTTTCCGGTCCATGGAAGACATGGCTTGGCAGTTCGGACTGGACTGTCCCCATGAGGCACAGGGTCAGACTGATTTGCATATAGCCATGTCTGAAATGGGGTGGCTGAGTGGGCTAAAGAATGGTGATGGATTAAACCCAGATCAGTTGACTGGGGGTGAGTGTTTGATTTGCTCAAGTGCTCCGTCCATCATCCCCTTTTGTATCGCTTTGTTCACCCTAAGTGTGGCAGGGTGTGCTCAGACGTGAGTCCCTTGCTCACTTGGCCACTGGATTCAAGATAGCCTGGCTGATGAGGATTATGAATCCGAAACCGGTCCCAGGATGCTTGTTTCCGGTCCATGGAAGACATGGCTTGGCAGTTCGGACTGGACTGTTCCCATGAGGCACAGGGTCAGACTGATTTGCATATAGCCATGTCTGAAATGGGGTGGCTGAGTGGGCTAAAGAATGGTGATGGATTAAACCCAGATCAGTTGACTGGGGGTGAGTGTTTGATTTGCTCAAGTGCTCCGTCCATCATCCCCTTTTGTATCGCTTTGTTCGCCCTAAGTGTGGCAGGGTATGCTCAGACGTGAGTCCCTTGCTCACTTGGCCACTGGATTCAAGATAGCTTGGCTGATGAGGATTATGAATCCGAAACCGGTCCCAGGATGCTTGTTTCCGGTCCATGGAAGACATGGCTTGGCAGTTCGGGCTGGACTGTTCCCATGAGGCACAGGGTCAGACTGATTTGCATATAGCCATGTCTGAAATGGGGTGGCTGAGTGGGCTAAAGAATGGTGATGGATTAAACCCAGATCAGTTGACTGGGGGTGAGTGTTTGATTTGCTCAAGTGCTCCGTCCATCATCCCCTTTTGTATCGCTTTGTTCGCCCTAAGTGTGGCAGGGTATGCTCAGGCGTGAGTCCCTTGCTCACTTGGCCACTGGATTCAAGATAGCCTGGCTGATGAGGATTATGTATCCGAAACCGGTCCCAGGATGCTTGTTTCCGGTCCATGGAAGACATGGCTTGGCAGTTCGGGCTGGACTGTTCCCATGAGGCACAGGGTCAGACTGATTTGCATATAGCCATGTCTGAAATGGGGTGGCTGAGTGGGCTAAAGAATGGTGATGGATTAAACCCAGATCAGTTGACTGGGGTGAGTGTTTGATTTGCTCAAGTGCTCCGTCCATCATCCCCTTTTGTATCGCTTTGTTCGCCCTAAGTGTGGCAGGGTATGCTCAGACGTGAGTCCCTTGCTCACTTGGCCACTGGATTCAAGATAGCCTGGCTGATGAGGATTATGAATCCGAAACCGGTCCCAGGATGCTTGTTTCCGGTCCATGGAAGACATGGCTTGGCAGTTCGGGCTGGACTGTTCCAATGAGGCACAGGGTCAGACTGATTTGCATATAGCCATGTCTGAAATGGGGTGGCTGAGTGGGCTAAAGAATGGTGATGGATTAAACACAGATCAGTTGACTGGGGGTGAGTGTTTGATTTGCTCAAGTGCTCCGTCCATCATCCCCTTTTGTAACGCTTTGTTCGCCCTAAGTGTGGCAGGGTATGCTCAGACGTGAGTCCCTTGCTCACTTGGCCACGGGATTCAAGATAGCCTGGCTGATGAGGATTATGAATCCGAAACCGGTCCCAGGATGCTTGTTTCCGGTCCATGGAAGACATGGCTTGGCAGTTCGGGCTGGACTGTTCCCATGAGGCACAGGGTCAGACTGATTTGCATATAGCCATGTCTGAAATGGGGTGGC
Organism: Lissotriton helveticus; assembly: GCF_964261635.1. Classification (NCBI taxonomy): domain Eukaryota; kingdom Metazoa; phylum Chordata; class Amphibia; order Caudata; family Salamandridae; genus Lissotriton; species Lissotriton helveticus. Next base: position 1,832,401,383 of record NC_136057.1, read on the forward strand.
TGAGTGGGCTAAAGAATGGTGATGGATTAAACCCAGATCAGTTGACTGGGGGTGAGTGTTTGATTTGCTCAAGTGCTCCGTCCATCATCCCCTTTTGTAACACTTTGTTCGCCCTAAGTGTGGCAGGGTATGCTCAGACGTGAGTCCCTTGCTCACTTGGCCACTGGATTCAAGATAGCCTGGCTGATGAGGATTATGAATCCGAAACCTGTCCCAGGATGCTTGTTTCCGGTCCATGGAAGACATGGCTTGGCAGTTCGGGCTGGACTGTTCCCATGAGGCACAGGGTCAAACTGATTTGCATATAGCCATGTCTGAAATGGGGTGGCTGAGTGGGCTAAAGAATGGTGATGGATTAAACCCAGATCAGTTGACTGGGGTGAGTGTTTGATTTGCTCAAGTGCTCCATCCATCATCCCCTTTTGTATCGCTTTGTTCGCCCTAAGTGTGGCAGGGTATGCTCAGACGTGAGTCCCTTGCTCACTTGGCCACTGGATTCAAGATAGCTTGGCTGATGAGGATTATGAATCCGAAACCGGTCCCAGGATGCTTGTTTCCGGTCCATGGAAGACATGGCTTGGCAGTTCGGGCTGGACTGTTCCCATGAGGCACAGGGTCAGACTGATTTGCATATAGCCATGTCTGAAATGGGGTGGCTGAGTGGGCTAAAGAATGGTGATGGATTAAACCCAGATCAGTTGACTGGGGGTGAGTGTTTGATTTGCTCAAGTGCTCCGTCCATCATCCCCTTTTGTATCGCTTTGTTCGCCCTAAGTGTGGCAGGGTATGCTCAGACGTGAGTCCCTTGCTCACTTGGCCGCTGGATTCAAGATAGCCTGGCTGATGAGGATTATGTATCCGAAACCGGTCCCAGGATGCTTGTTTCCGGTCCATGGAAGACATGGCTTGGCAGTTCGGGCTGGACTGTTCCCATGAGGCACAGGGTCAGACTGATTTGCATATAGCCATGTCTGAAATGGGGTGGCTGAGTGGGCTAAAGAATGGTGATGGATTAAACCCAGATCAGTTGACTGGGGTGAGTGTTTGATTTGCTCAAGTGCTCCGTCCATCATCCCCTTTTGTATCGCTTTGTTCGCCCTAAGTGTGGCAGGGTATGCTCAGACGTGAGTCCCTTGCTCACTTGGCCACTGGATTCAAGATAGCCTGGCTGATGAGGATTATGAATCCGAAACCGGTCCCAGGATGCTTGTTTCCGGTCCATGGAAGACATGGCTTGGCAGTTAGGGCTGGACTGTTCCAATGAGGCACAGGGTCAGACTGATTTGCATATAGCCATGTCTGAAATGGGGTGGCTGAGTGGGCTAAAGAATGGTGATGGATTAAACACAGATCAGTTGACTGGGGGTGAGTGTTTGATTTGCTCAAGTGCTCCGTCCATCATCCCCTTTTGTATCACTTTGTTCGCCCTAAGTGTGGCAGGGTATGCTCAGACGTGAGTCCCTTGCTCACTTGGCCACTGGATTCAAGATAGCCTGGCTGATGAGGATTATGAATCCGAAACCGGTCCCAGGATGCTTGTTTCCGGTCCATGGAAGACATGGCTTGGCAGTTCGGGCTGGACTGTTCCCATGAGGCACAGGGTCAGACTGATTTGCATATAGCCCTGTCTGAAATGGGGTGGCTGAGTGGGCTAAAGAATGGTGATGGATTAAACCCAGATCAGTTGACTGGGGGTGAGTGTTTGATTTGCTCAAGTGCTCCGTCCATCATCCCCTTTTGTATCGCTTTGTTCGCCCTAAGTGTGGCAGGGTATGCTCAGACGTGAGTCCCTTGCTCACTTGGCCACTGGATTCAAGATAGCCTGGCTGATGAGGATTATGAATCCGAAACCTGTCCCAGGATGCTTGTTTCCGGTCCATGGAAGACATGGCTTGGCAGTTCGGGCTGGACTGTTCCCATGAGGCACAGGGTCAAACTGATTTGCATATAGCCATGTCTGAAATGGGGTGGCAGAGTGGGCTAAAGAATGGTGATGGATTAAACCCAGATCAGTTGACTGGGGTGAGTGTTTGATTTGCTCAAGTGCTCCATCCATCATCCCCTTTTGTATCGCTTTGTTCGCCCTAAGTGTGGCAGGGTATGCTCAGACGTGAGTCCCTTGCTCACTTGGCCACTGGATTCAAGATAGCCTGGCTGATGAGGATTATGAATCCGAAACCGGTCCCAGGATGCTTGTTTCCGGTCCATGGAAGACATGGCTTGGCAGTTCGGGCTGGACTGTTCCCATGAGGCACAGGGTCAGACTGATTTGCATATAGCCATGTCTGAAATGGGGTGGCTGAGTGGGCTAAAGAATGGTGATGGATTAAACCCAGATCAGTTGACTGGGGGTGAGTGTTTGATTGCTCAAGTGCTCCGTCCATCATCCCCTTTTGTATCGCTTTGTTCGCCCTAAGTGTGGCAGGGTATGATCAGATGTGAGTCCCTTGCTCACTTGGCCACTGGATTCAAGATAGCCTGGCTGATGAGGATTATGAACCCGAAACCGGTCCCAGGATGCTTGTTTCCGGTCCATGGAAGACATGGCTTGGCAGTTCGGGCTGGACTGTTCCCATGAGGCACAGGGTCAGACTGATTTGCATATAGCCATGTCTGAAAGGGGGTGGCTGAGTGGGCTAAAGAATGGTGATGGATTAAACCCAGATCAGTTGACTGGGGGTGAGTGTTTGATTTGCTCAAGTGCTCCGTCCATCATCCCCTTTTGTATCGCTTTGTTCGCCTTAAGTGTGGCAGGGTATGCTCAGACGTGAGTCCCTTGCTCACTTGGCCACTGGATTCAAGATAGCCTGGCTGATGAGGATTATGAATCCGAAACCGGTCCCAGGATGCTTGTTTCCGGTCCATGGAAGACATGGCTTGGCAGTTCAGGCTGGACTGTTCCCATGAGGCACAGGGTCAGACTGATTTGCATATAGCCATGTCTGAAAGGGGGTGGCTCAGTGGGCTAAAGAATGGTGATGGATTAAACCTAGATCAGTTGACTGGGGGTGAGTGTTTGATTTGCTCAAGTGCTCCGTCCATCATCCCCTTTTGTATCGCTTTGTTCGCCCTAAGTGTGGCAGGGTATGCTCAGACGTGAGTCCCTTGCTCACTTGGCCACTGGATTCAAGATAGCCTGGCTGATGAGGCTTATGAATCCGAAACCGGTTCCAGGATGCTTGTTTCCGGTCCATGGAAGACATGGCTTGGCAGTTCGGGCTGGACTGTTCCCATGAGGCACAGGGTCAGACTGATTTGCATATAGCCATGTCTGAAATGGGGTGGCTGAGTGGGCTAAAGAATGGTGATGGATTAAACCCAGATCAGTTGACTGGGGGTGAGTGTTTGATTTGCTCAAGTGCTCCGTCCATCATCCCCTTTTGTATCGCTTTGTTCGCCCTAAGTGTGGCAGGGTATGCTCAGACGTGAGTCCCTTGCTCACTTGGCCACTGGATTCAAGATAGCCTGGCTGATGAGGCTTATGAATCCGAAACCGGTCCAAGGATGCTTGTTTCCGGTCTATGGAAGACATGGCTTGGCAGTTCGGGCTGGACTGTTCCCATGAGGCACAGGGTCAGACTGATTTGCATATAGCCATGTCTGAAATGGGGTGGCTGAGTGGGCTAAAGAATGGTGATGGATTAAACCCAGATCAGTTGACTGGGGGTGAGTGTTTGATTTGCTCAAGTGCTCTGTCCATCATCCCCTTTTGTATCGCTTTGTTCGCCCTAAGTGTGGCAGGGTATGCTCAGACGTGAGTCCCTTGCTCACTTGGCCACTGGATTCAAGATAGCCTGGCTGATGAGGATTATGAATCCGAACCCGGTCCCAGGATGCTTGTTTCCGGTCCATGGAAGACATGGCTTGGCAGTTCGGGCTGGACTGTTCCCATGAGGCACAGGGTCAGACTGATTTGGATATAGCCATGTCTGAAATGGGGTGGCTGAGTGGGCTAAAGAATGGTGATGGAATAAACCCAGATCAGTTGACTGGGGGTGAGTGTTCTATTTGCTCAAGTGCTCCGTCCATCATCCCCTTTTGTATCGCTTTGTTCGCCCTAAGTGTGGCAGGGTATGCTCAGACGTGAGTCCATTGCTCACTTGGCCACTGGATTCAAGATAGCCTGGCTGATAAGGATTATGAATCCGAAACCGGTCCCAGGATGCTTGTTTCCGGTCCATGGAAGACATGGCTTGGCAGTTCAGGCTGGACTGTTCCCATGAGGCACAGGGTCAGACTGATTTGCATATAGCCATGTCTGAAAGGGGGTGGCTCAGTGGGCTAAAGAATGGTGATGGATTAAACCTAGATCAGTTGACTGGGGGTGAGTGTTTGATTTGCTCAAGTGCTCCGTCCATCATCCCCTTTTGTATCGCTTTGTTCGCCCTAAGTGTGGCAGGGTATGCTCAGACGTGAGTCCCTTGCTCACTTGGCCACTGGATTCAAGATAGCCTGGCTGATGAGGAATATGAATCCGAAACCGGTCCCAGGATGCTTGTTTCCGGTCCATGGAAGACATGGCTTGGCAGTTCGGGCTGGACTGTTCCCATGAGGCACAGGGTCAGACTGATTTGCATATAGCCATGTCTGAAATGGGGTGGCTGAGTGGGCTAAAGAATGGTGATGGATTAAACCCAGATCAGTTGACTGGGGGTGAGTGTTTGATTTGCTCAAGTGCTCCGTCCATCATCCCCTTTTGTATCGCTTTGTTCGCCCTAAGTGTGGCAGGGTATGCTCAGACGTGAGTCCCTTGCTCACTTGGCCACTGGATTCAAGATAGCCTGGCTGATGAGGCTTATGAATCCGAAACCGGTTCCAGGATGCTTGTTTCCGGTCCATGGAAGACATGGCTTGGCAGTTCGGGCTGGACTGTTCCCATGAGGCACAGGGTCAGACTGATTTGCATATAGCCATGTCTGAAATGGGGTGGCTGAGTGGGCTAAAGAATGGTGATGGATTAAACCCAGATCAGTTGACTGGGGGTGAGTGTTTGATTTGCTCAAGTGCTCCGTCCATCATCCCCTTTTGTATCGCTTTGTTCGCCCTAAGTGTGGCAGGGTATGCTCAGACGTGAGTCCCTTGCTCACTTGGCCACTGGATTCAAGATAGCCTGGCTGATGAGGCTTATGAATCCGAAACCGGTCCAAGGATGCTTGTTTCCGGTCTATGGAAGACATGGCTTGGCAGTTCGGGCTGGACTGTTCCCATGAGGCACAGGGTCAGACTGATTTGCATATAGCCATGTCTGAAATGGGGTGGCTGAGTGGGCTAAAGAATGGTGATGGATTAAACCCAGATCAGTTGACTGGGGGTGAGTGTTTGATTTGCTCAAGTGCTCTGTCCATCATCCCCTTTTGTATCGCTTTGTTCGCCCTAAGTGTGGCAGGGTATGCTCAGACGTGAGTCCCTTGCTCACTTGGCCACTGGATTCAAGATAGCCTGGCTGATGAGGATTATGAATCCGAACCCGGTCCCAGGATGCTTGTTTCCGGTCCATGGAAGACATGGCTTGGCAGTTCGGGCTGGACTGTTCCCATGAGGCACAGGGTCAGACTGATTTGGATATAGCCATGTCTGAAATGGGGTGGCTGAGTGGGCTAAAGAATGGTGATGGAATAAACCCAGATCAGTTGACTGGGGGTGAGTGTTCTATTTGCTCAAGTGCTCCGTCCATCATCCCCTTTTGTATCGCTTTGTTCGCCCTAAGTGTGGCAGGGTATGCTCAGACGTGAGTCCATTGCTCACTTGGCCACTGGATTCAAGATAGCCTGGCTGATAAGGATTATGAATCCGAAACCGGTCCCAGGATGCTTGTTTCCGGTCCATGGAAGACATGGCTTGGCAGTTCGGGCTGGACTGTTCCCATGAGGCACAGGGTCAGACTGATTTGCATATAGCCATGTCTGAAATGGGGTGGCTGAGTGGGCTAAAGAATGGTGATGGATTAAACCCAGATCAGTTGACTGGGGGTGAGTGTTTGATTTGCTCAAGTGCTCCGTCCATCATCCCCTTTTGTATCGCTTTGTTCGCCCTAAGTGTGGCAGGGTATGCTCAGACGTGAGTCCCTTGCTCACTTGGCCACTGGATTCAAGATAGCCTGGCTGATGAGGATTATGAATCCGAAACCGGTCCCAGGATGCTTGTTTCCGGTCCATGGAAGACATGGCTTGGCAGTTCGGGCTGGACTGTTCCCATGAGGCACAGGGTCAGACTGATTTGCATATAGCCATGTCTGAAATGGGGTGGCTGAGTGGGCTAAAGAATGGTGATGGATTAAACCCAGATCAGTTGACTGGGGGTGAGTGTTTGATTTGCTCAAGTGCTCCGTCCATCATCCCCTTTTGTATCGCTTTGTTCATCCTAAGTGTGGCAGGGTATGCTCAGACGTGAGTCCCTTGCTCACTTGGCCACTGGATTCAAGATAGCTTGGCTGATGAGGATTTAGAATCCGAAACCGGTCCAAGGATGCTTGTTTCCGGTCCATGGAAGACATGGCTTGGCAGTTCAGGCTGGACTGTTCCCATGAGGCAGAGGGTCAGACTGATTTGCATATAGCCATGTCTGAAATGGGGTGGCTGAGTGGGCTAAAGAATGGTGATGGATTAAACCCAGATCAGTTGACTGGGGGTGAGTGTTTGATTTGCTCAAGTGCTCTGTCCATCATCCCCTTTTGTATCGCTTTGTTCGCCCTAAGTGTGGCAGGGTATGCTCAGACGTGAGTCCCTTGCTCACTTGGCCACTGGATTCAAGATAGCCTGGCTGATGAGGATTATGAATCCGAAACCGGTCCCAGGATGCTTGTTTCCGGTCCATGGAAGACATGGCTTGGCAGTTCGGGCTGGACTGTTCCCATGAGGCACAGGGTCAGACTGATTTGCATATAGCCATGTCTGAAAGGGGGTGGCTGAGTGGGCTAAAGAATGGTGATGGATTAAACCTAGATCAGTTGACTGGGGGTGAGTGTTTGATTTGCTCAAGTGCTCCGTCCATCATCCCCTTTTGTATCGCTTTGTTCGCCCTAAGTGTGGCAGGGTATGCTCAGACGTGAGTCCCTTGCTCACTTGGCCACTGGATTCAAGATAGCCTGGCTGATGAGGAATATGAATCCGAAACCGGTCCCAGGATGCTTGTTTCCGGTCCATGGAAGACATGGCTTGGCAGTTCGGGCTGGACTGTTCCCATGAGGCACAGGGTCAGACTGATTTGCATATAGCCATGTCTGAAATGGGGTGGCTGAGTGGGCTAAAGAATGGTGATGGATTAAACCCAGATCAGTTGACTGGGGGTGAGTGTTTGATTTGCTCAAGTGCTCCGTCCATCATCCCCTTTTGTATCGCTTTGTTCGCCCTAAGTGTGGCAGGGTATGCTCAGACGTGAGTCCCTTGCTCACTTGGCCACTGGATTCAAGATAGCCTGGCTGATGAGGCTTATGAATCCGAAACCGGTTCCAGGATGCTTGTTTCCGGTCCATGGAAGACATGGCTTGGCAGTTCGGGCTGGACTGTTCCCATGAGGCACAGGGTCAGACTGATTTGCATATAGCCATGTCTGAAATGGGGTGGCTGAGTGGGCTAAAGAATGGTGATGGATTAAACCCAGATCAGTTGACTGGGGGTGAGTGTTTGATTTGCTCAAGTGCTCCGTCCATCATCCCCTTTTGTATCGCTTTGTTCGCCCTAAGTGTGGCAGGGTATGCTCAGACGTGAGTCCCTTGCTCACTTGGCCACTGGATTCAAGATAGCCTGGCTGATGAGGCTTATGAATCCGAAACCGGTCCCAGGATGCTTGTTTCCGGTCTATGGAAGACATGGCTTGGCAGTTCGGGCTGGACTGTTCCCATGAGGCACAGGGTCAGACTGATTTGCATATAGCCATGTCTGAAATGGGGTGGCTGAGTGGGATAAAGAATGGTGATGGATTAAACCCAGATCAGTTGACTGGGGGTGAGTGTTTGATTTGCTCAAGTGCTCTGTCCATCATCCCCTTTTGTATCGCTTTGTTCGCCCTAAGTGTGGCAGGGAATGCTCAGACGTGAGTCCCTTGCTCACTTGGCCACTGGATTCAAGATAGCCTGGCTGATGAGGATTATGAATCCAAAACCGGTCCCAGAATGCTTGTTTCCGGTCCATGGAAGACATGGCTTGGCAGTTTGGGCTGGACTGTTCCCATGAGGCACAGGGTCAGACTGATTTGCATATAGCCATGTCTGAAATGGGGTGGCTGAGTGGGCTAAAGAATGGGGATGGATTAAACTCAGATCAGTTGACTGGGGGTGAGTGTTTGATTTGCTCAAGTGCTCCGTCCATCATCCCCTTTTGTATCGCTATGTTCGCCCTAAGTGTGGCAGGGTATGCTCAGACGTGAGTCCCTTGCTCACTTGGCCACTGGATTCAAGATAGCCTGGCTGATGAGGATTATGAATCCGAAACCGGTCCCAGGATGCTTGTTTCCGGTCCATGGAAGACATGGCTTGGCAGTTCGGACTGGACTGTCCCCATGAGGCACAGGGTCAGACTGATTTGCATATAGCCATGTCTGAAACGGGGTGGCTGAGTGGGCTAAAGAATGGTGATGGATTAAACCCAGATCAGTTGACTGGGGGTGAGTGTTTGATTTGCTCAAGTGCTCCGTCCATCATCCCCTTTTGTATCGCTTTGTTCACCCTAAGTGTGGCAGGGTGTGCTCAGACGTGAGTCCCTTGCTCACTTGGCCACTGGATTCAAGATAGCCTGGCTGATGAGGATTATGAATCCGAAACCGGTCCCAGGATGCTTGTTTCCGGTCCATGGAAGACATGGCTTGGCAGTTTGGGCTGGACTGTTCCCATGAGGCACAGGGTCAGACTGATTTGCATATAGCCATGTCTGAAATGGGGTGGCTGAGTGGGCTAAAGAATGGTGATGGATTAAACCCAGATCAGTTGACTGGGGGTGAGTGTTTTATTTGCTCAAGTGCTCCGTCCATCATCCCCTTTTGTATCGCTTTGTTCGCCCTAAGTGTGGCAGGGTATGCTCAGACGTGAGTCCCTTGCTCACTTGGCCACTGGATTCAAGATAGCCTGGCTGATGAGGATTATGAATCCGAAACCGGTCCCAGGATGCTTGTTTCCGGTCCATGGAAGACATGGCTTGGCAGTTCGGACTGGACTGTTCCCATGAGGCACAGGGTCAGACTGATTTGCATATAGCCATGTCTGAAATGGGGTGGCTGAGTGGGCTAAAGAATGGTGATGGATTAAACCCAGATCAGTTGACTGGGGGTGAGTGTTTGATTTGCTCAAGTGCTCCGTCCATCATCCCCTTTTGTATCGCTTTGTTCGCCCTAAGTGTGGCAGGGTATGCTCAGACGTGAGTCCCTTGCTCACTTGGCCACTGGATTCAAGATAGCTTGGCTGATGAGGATTATGAATCCGAAACCGGTCCCAGGATGCTTGTTTCCGGTCCATGGAAGACATGGCTTGGCAGTTCGGGCTGGACTGTTCCCATGAGGCACAGGGTCAGACTGATTTGCATATAGCCATGTCTGAAATGGGGTGGCTGAGTGGGCTAAAGAATGGTGATGGATTAAACCCAGATCAGTTGACTGGGGGTGAGTGTTTGATTTGCTCAAGTGCTCCGTCCATCATCCCCTTTTGTATCGCTTTGTTCGCCCTAAGTGTGGCAGGGTATGCTCAGACGTGAGTCCCTTGCTCACTTGGCCACTGGATTCAAGATAGCCTGGCTGATGAGGATTATGTATCCGAAACCGGTCCCAGGATGCTTGTTTCCGGTCCATGGAAGACATGGCTTGGCAGTTCGGGCTGGACTGTTCCCATGAGGCACAGGGTCAGACTGATTTGCATATAGCCATGTCTGAAATGGGGTGGCTGAGTGGGCTAAAGAATGGTGATGGATTAAACCCAGATCAGTTGACTGGGGTGAGTGTTTGATTTGCTCAAGTGCTCCGTCCATCATCCCCTTTTGTATCGCTTTGTTCACCCTAAGTGTGGCAGGGTGTGCTCAGACGTGAGTCCCTTGCTCACTTGGCCACTGGATTCAAGATAGCCTGGCTGATGAGGATTATGAATCCGAAACCGGTCCCAGGATGCTTGTTTCCGGTCCATGGAAGACATGGCTTGGCAGTTTGGGCTGGACTGTTCCCATGAGGCACAGGGTCAGACTGATTTGCATATAGCCATGTCTGAAATGGGGTGGCTGAGTGGGCTAAAGAATGGTGATGGATTAAACCCAGATCAGTTGACTGGGGGTGAGTGTTTTATTTGCTCAAGTGCTCCGTCCATCATCCCCTTTTGTATCGCTTTGTTCGCCCTAAGTGTGGCAGGGTATGCTCAGACGTGAGTCCCTTGCTCACTTGGCCACTGGATTCAAGATAGCCTGGCTGATGAGGATTATGAATCCGAAACCGGTCCCAGGATGCTTGTTTCCGGTCCATGGAAGACATGGCTTGGCAGTTCGGACTGGACTGTTCCCATGAGGCACAGGGTCAGACTGATTTGCATATAGCCATGTCTGAAATGGGGTGGCTGAGTGGGCTAAAGAATGGTGATGGATTAAACCCAGATCAGTTGACTGGGGGTGAGTGTTTGATTTGCTCAAGTGCTCCGTCCATCATCCCCTTTTGTATCGCTTTGTTCGCCCTAAGTGTGGCAGGGTATGCTCAGACGTGAGTCCCTTGCTCACTTGGCCACTGGATTCAAGATAGCTTGGCTGATGAGGATTATGAATCCGAAACCGGTCCCAGGATGCTTGTTTCCGGTCCATGGAAGACATGGCTTGGCAGTTCGGGCTGGACTGTTCCCATGAGGCACAGGGTCAGACTGATTTGCATATAGCCATGTCTGAAATGGGGTGGCTGAGTGGGCTAAAGAATGGTGATGGATTAAACCCAGATCAGTTGACTGGGGGTGAGTGTTTGATTTGCTCAAGTGCTCCGTCCATCATCCCCTTTTGTATCGCTTTGTTCGCCCTAAGTGTGGCAGGGTATGCTCAGACGTGAGTCCCTTGCTCACTTGGCCACTGGATTCAAGATAGCCTGGCTGATGAGGATTATGTATCCGAAACCGGTCCCAGGATGCTTGTTTCCGGTCCATGGAAGACATGGCTTGGCAGTTCGGGCTGGACTGTTCCCATGAGGCACAGGGTCAGACTGATTTGCATATAGCCATGTCTGAAATGGGGTGGCTGAGTGGGCTAAAGAATGGTGATGGATTAAACCCAGATCAGTTGACTGGGGTGAGTGTTTGATTTGCTCAAGTGCTCCGTCCATCATCCCCTTTTGTATCGCTTTGTTCGCCCTAAGTGTGGCAGGGTATGCTCAGACGTGAGTCCCTTGCTCACTTGGCCACTGGATTCAAGATAGCCTGGCTGATGAGGATTATGAATCCGAAACCGGTCCCAGGATGCTTGTTTCTGGTCCATGGAAGACATGGCTTGGCAGTTCGGGCTGGACTGTTCCAATGAGGCACAGGGTCAGACTGATTTGCATATAGCCATGTCTGAAATGGGGTGGCTGAGTGGGCTAAAGAATGGTGATGGATTAAACACAGATCAGTTGACTGGGGGTGAGTGTTTGATTTGCTCAAGTGCTCCGTCCATCATCCCCTTTTGTAACGCTTTGTTCGCCCTAAGTGTGGCAGGGTATGCTCAGACGTGAGTCCCTTGCTCACTTGGCCACGGGATTCAAGATAGCCTGGCTGATGAGGATTATGAATCCGAAACCGGTCCCAGGATGCTTGTTTCCGGTCCATGGAAGACATGGCTTGGCAGTTCGGGCTGGACTGTTCCCATGAGGCACAGGGTCAGACTGATTTGCATATAGCCATGTCTGAAATGGGGTGGCTGAGTGGGCTAAAGAATGGTGATGGATTAAACCCAGATCAGTTGACTGGGGGTGAGTGTTTGATTTGCTCAAGTGCTCCGTCCATCATCCCCTTTTGTAACACTTTGTTCGCCCTAAGTGTGGCAGGGTATGCTCAGACGTGAGTCCCTTGCTCACTTGGCCACTGGATTCAAGATAGCCTGGCTGATGAGGATTATGAATCCGAAACCTGTCCCAGGATGCTTGTTTCCGGTCCATGGAAGACATGGCTTGGCAGTTCGGGCTGGACTGTTCCCATGAGGCACAGGGTCAAACTGATTTGCATATAGCCATGTCTGAAATGGGGTGGCTGAGTGGGCTAAAGAATGGTGATGGATTAAACCCAGATCAGTTGACTGGGGTGAGTGTTTGATTTGCTCAAGTGCTCCATCCATCATCCCCTTTTGTATCGCTTTGTTCGCCCTAAGTGTGGCAGGGTATGCTCAGACGTGAGTCCCTTGCTCACTTGGCCACTGGATTCAAGATAGCTTGGCTGATGAGGATTATGAATCCGAAACCGGTCCCAGGATGCTTGTTTCCGGTCCATGGAAGACATGGCTTGGCAGTTCGGGCTGGACTGTTCCCATGAGGCACAGGGTCAGACTGATTTGCATATAGCCATGTCTGAAATGGGGTGGCTGAGTGGGCTAAAGAATGGTGATGGATTAAACCCAGATCAGTTGACTGGGGGTGAGTGTTTGATTTGCTCAAGTGCTCCGTCCATCATCCCCTTTTGTATCGCTTTGTTCGCCCTAAGTGTGGCAGGGTATGCTCAGACGTGAGTCCCTTGCTCACTTGGCCACTGGATTCAAGATAGCCTGGCTGATGAGGATTATGTATCCGAAACCGGTCCCAGGATGCTTGTTTCCGGTCCATGGAAGACATGGCTTGGCAGTTCGGGCTGGACTGTTCCCATGAGGCACAGGGTCAGACTGATTTGCATATAGCCATGTCTGAAATGGGGTGGCTGAGTGGGCTAAAGAATGGTGATGGATTAAACCCAGATCAGTTGACTGGGGTGAGTGTTTGATTTGCTCAAGTGCTCCGTCCATCATCCCCTTTTGTATCGCTTTGTTCGCCCTAAGTGTGGCAGGGTATGCTCAGACGTGAGTCCCTTGCTCACTTGGCCACTGGATTCAAGATAGCCTGGCTGATGAGGATTATGAATCCGAAACCGGTCCCAGGATGCTTGTTTCCGGTCCATGGAAGACATGGCTTGGCAGTTCGGGCTGGACTGTTCCCATGAGGCACAGGGTCAGACTGATTTGCATATAGCCCTGTCTGAAATGGGGTGGCTGAGTGGGCTAAAGAATGGTGATGGATTAAACCCAGATCAGTTGACTGGGGGTGAGTGTTTGATTTGCTCAAGTGCTCCGTCCATCATCCCCTTTTGTATCGCTTTGTTCGCCCTAAGTGTGGCAGGGTATGCTCAGACGTGAGTCCCTTGCTCACTTGGCCACTGGATTCAAGATAGCCTGGCTGATGAGGATTATGAATCCGAAACCTGTCCCAGGATGCTTGTTTCCGGTCCATGGAAGACATGGCTTGGCAGTTCGGGCTGGACTGTTCCCATGAGGCACAGGGTCAAACTGATTTGCATATAGCCATGTCTGAAATGGGGTGGCAGAGTGGGCTAAAGAATGGTGATGGATTAAACCCAGATCAGTTGACTGGGGTGAGTGTTTGATTTGCTCAAGTGCTCCATCCATCATCCCCTTTTGTATCGCTTTGTTCGCCCTAAGTGTGGCAGGGTATGCTCAGACGTGAGTCCCTTGCTCACTTGGCCACTGGATTCAAGATAGCCTGGCTGATGAGGATTATGAATCCGAAACCGGTCCCAGGATGCTTGTTTCCGGTCCATGGAAGACATGGCTTGGCAGTTCGGGCTGGACTGTTCCCATGAGGCACAGGGTCAGACTGATTTGCATATAGCCATGTCTGAAATGGGGTGGCTGAGTGGGCTAAAGAATGGTGATGGATTAAACCCAGATCAGTTGACTGGGGGTGAGTGTTTGATTGCTCAAGTGCTCCGTCCATCATCCCCTTTTGTATCGCTTTGTTCGCCCTAAGTGTGGCAGGGTATGATCAGATGTGAGTCCCTTGCTCACTTGGCCACTGGATTCAAGATAGCCTGGCTGATGAGGATTATGAACCCGAAACCGGTCCCAGGATGCTTGTTTCCGGTCCATGGAAGACATGGCTTGGCAGTTCGGGCTGGACTGTTCCCATGAGGCACAGGGTCAGACTGATTTGCATATAGCCATGTCTGAAAGGGGGTGGCTGAGTGGGCTAAAGAATGGTGATGGATTAAACCCAGATCAGTTGACTGGGGGTGAGTGTTTGATTTGCTCAAGTGCTCCGTCCATCATCCCCTTTTGTATCGCTTTGTTCGCCTTAAGTGTGGCAGGGTATGCTCAGACGTGAGTCCCTTGCTCACTTGGCCACTGGATTCAAGATAGCCTGGCTGATGAGGATTATGAATCCGAAACCGGTCCCAGGATGCTTGTTTCCGGTCCATGGAAGACATGGCTTGGCAGTTCAGGCTGGACTGTTCCCATGAGGCACAGGGTCAGACTGATTTGCATATAGCCATGTCTGAAAGGGGGTGGCTCAGTGGGCTAAAGAATGGTGATGGATTAAACCTAGATCAGTTGACTGGGGGTGAGTGTTTGATTTGCTCAAGTGCTCCGTCCATCATCCCCTTTTGTATCGCTTTGTTCGCCCTAAGTGTGGCAGGGTATGCTCAGACGTGAGTCCCTTGCTCACTTGGCCACTGGATTCAAGATAGCCTGGCTGATGAGGAATATGAATCCGAAACCGGTCCCAGGATGCTTGTTTCCAGTCCATGGAAGACATGGCTTGGCAGTTCGGGCTGGACTGTTCCCATGAGGCACAGGGTCAGACTGATTTGCATATAGCCATGTCTGAAATGGGGTGGCTGAGTGGGCTAAAGAATGGTGATGGATTAAACCCAGATCAGTTGACTGGGGGTGAGTGTTTGATTTGCTCAAGTGCTCCGTCCATCATCCCCTTTTGTATCGCTTTGTTCGCCCTAAGTGTGGCAGGGTATGCTCAGACGTGAGTCCCTTGCTCACTTGGCCACTGGATTCAAGATAGCCTGGCTGATGAGGCTTATGAATCCGAAACCGGTTCCAGGATGCTTGTTTCCGGTCCATGGAAGACATGGCTTGGCAGTTCGGGCTGGACTGTTCCCATGAGGCACAGGGTCAGACTGATTTGCATATAGCCATGTCTGAAATGGGGTGGCTGAGTGGGCTAAAGAATGGTGATGGATTAAACCCAGATCAGTTGACTGGGGGTGAGTGTTTGATTTGCTCAAGTGCTCCGTCCATCATCCCCTTTTGTATCGCTTTGTTCGCCCTAAGTGTGGCAGGGTATGCTCAGACGTGAGTCCCTTGCTCACTTGGCCACTGGATTCAAGATAGCCTGGCTGATGAGGCTTATGAATCCGAAACCGGTCCAAGGATGCTTGTTTCCGGTCTATGGAAGACATGGCTTGGCAGTTCGGGCTGGACTGTTCCCATGAGGCACAGGGTCAGACTGATTTGCATATAGCCATGTCTGAAATGGGGTGGCTGAGTGGGCTAAAGAATGGTGATGGATTAAACCCAGATCAGTTGACTGGGGGTGAGTGTTTGATTTGCTCAAGTGCTCTGTCCATCATCCCCTTTTGTATCGCTTTGTTCGCCCTAAGTGTGGCAGGGTATGCTCAGACGTGAGTCCCTTGCTCACTTGGCCACTGGATTCAAGATAGCCTGGCTGATGAGGATTATGAATCCGAACCCGGTCCCAGGATGCTTGTTTCCGGTCCATGGAAGACATGGCTTGGCAGTTCAGGCTGGACTGTTCCCATGAGGCACAGGGTCAGACTGATTTGGATATAGCCATGTCTGAAATGGGGTGGCTGAGTGGGCTAAAGAATGGTGATGGAATAAACCCAGATCAGTTGACTGGGGGTGAGTGTTCTATTTGCTCAAGTGCTCCGTCCATCATCCCCTTTTGTATCGCTTTGTTCGCCCTAAGTGTGGCAGGGTATGCTCAGACGTGAGTCCATTGCTCACTTGGCCACTGGATTCAAGATAGCCTGGCTGATAAGGATTATGAATCCGAAACCGGTCCCAGGATGCTTGTTTCCGGTCCATGGAAGACATGGCTTGGCAGTTCGGGCTGGACTGTTCCCATGAGGCACAGGGTCAGACTGATTTGCATATAGCCATGTCTGAAATGGGGTGGCTGAGTGGGCTAAAGAATGGTGATGGATTAAACCCAGATCAGTTGACTGGGGGTGAGTGTTTGATTTGCTCAAGTGCTCCGTCCATCATCCCCTTTTGTATCGCTTTGTTCGCCCTAAGTGTGGCAGGGTATGCTCAGACGTGAGTCCCTTGCTCACTTGGCCACTGGATTCAAGATAGCCTGGCTGATGAGGATTATGAATCCGAAACCGGTCCCAGGATGCTTGTTTCCGGTCCATGGAAGACATGGCTTGGCAGTTCGGGCTGGACTGTTCCCATGAGGCACAGGGTCAGACTGATTTGCATATAGCCATGTCTGAAATGGGGTGGCTGAGTGGGCTAAAGAATGGTGATGGATTAAACCCAGATCAGTTGACTGGGGGTGAGTGTTTGATTTGCTCAAGTGCTCCGTCCATCATCCCCTTTTGTATCGCTTTGTTCATCCTAAGTGTGGCAGGGTATGCTCAGACGTGAGTCCCTTGCTCACTTGGCCACTGGATTCAAGATAGCTTGGCTGATGAGGATTTAGAATCCGAAACCGGTCCCAGGATGCTTGTTTCCGGTCCATGGAAGACATGGCTTGGCAGTTCGGGCTGGACTGTTCCCATGAGGCACAGGGTCAGACTGATTTGCATATAGCCATGTCTGAAATGGGGTGGCTGAGTGGGCTAAAGAATGGTGATGGATTAAACCCAGATCAGTTGACTGGGGGTGAGTGTTTTATTTGCTCAGGTGCTCCGTCCATCATCCCCTTTTGTATCGCTTTGTTCGCCCTAAGTGTGGCAGGGTATGCTCAGACGTGAGTCCCTTGCTCACTTGGCCACTGGATTCAAGATAGCCTGGCTGATGAGGATTATGAATCCGAAACCGGTCCCAGGATGCTTGTTTCCGGTCCACGGAAGACATGGCTTGGCAGTTCGGACTGGACTGTTCCCATGAGGCACAGGGTCAGACTGATTTGCATATAGCCATGTCTGAAATGGGGTGGCTGAGTGGGCTAAAGAATGGTGATGGATTAAACCCAGATCAGTTGACTGGGGGTGAGTGTTTGATTTGCTCAAGTGCTCCGTCCATCATCCCCTTTTGTATCGCTTTGTTCGCCCTAAGTGTGGCAGGGTATGCTCAGACGTGAGTCCCTTGCTCACTTGGCCACTGGATTCAAGATAGCTTGGCTGATGAGGATTATGAATCCGAAACCGGTCCCAGGATGCTTGTTTCCGGTCCATGGAAGACATGGCTTGGCAGTTCGGGCTGGACTGTTCCCATGAGGCACAGGGTCAGACTAATTTGCATATAGCCATGTCTGAAATGGGGTGGCTGAGTGGGCTAAAGAATGGTGATGGATTAAACCCAGATCAGTTGACTGGGGGTGAGTGTTTGATTTGCTCAAGTGCTCCATCCATCATCCCCTTTTGTATCGCTTTGTTCGCCCTAAGTGTGGCAGGGTATGCTCAGACGTGAGTCCCTTGCTCACTTGGCCACTGGATTCAAGATAGCCTGGCTGATGAGGATTATGTATCCGAAACCGGTCCCAGGATGCTTGTTTCCGGTCCATGGAAGACATGGCTTGGCAGTTCGGGCTGGACTGTTCCCATGAGGCACAGGGTCAGACTGATTTGCATATAGCCATGTCTGAAATGGGGTGGCTGAGTGGGCTAAAGAATGGTGATGGATTAAACCCAGATCAGTTGACTGGGGTGAGTGTTTGATTTGCTCAAGTGCTCCGTCCATCATCCCCTTTTGTATCGCTTTGTTCGCCCTAAGTGTGGCAGGGTATGCTCAGACGTGAGTCCCTTGCTCACTTGGCCACTGGATTCAAGATAGCCTGGCTGATGAGGATTATGAATCCGAAACCGGTCCCAGGATGCTTGTTTCCGGTCCATGGAAGACATGGCTTGGCAGTTCGGGCTGGACTGTTCCAATGAGGCACAGGGTCAGACTGATTTGCATATAGCCATGTCTGAAATGGGGTGGCTGAGTGGGCTAAAGAATGGTGATGGATTAAACACAGATCAGTTGACTGGGGGTGAGTGTTTGATTTGCTCAAGTGCTCCGTCCATCATCCCCTTTTGTATCACTTTGTTCGCCCTAAGTGTGGCAGGGTATGCTCAGACGTGAGTCCCTTGCTCACTTGGCCACTGGATTCAAGATAGCCTGGCTGATGAGGATTATGAATCCGAAACCGGTCCCAGGATGCTTGTTTCCGGTCCATGGAAGACATGGCTTGGCAGTTCGGGCTGGACTGTTCCCATGAGGCACAGGGTCAGACTGATTTGCATATAGCCATGTCTGAAATGGGGTGGCTGAGTGGGCTAAAGAATGGTGATGGATTAAACCCAGATCAGTTGACTGGGGGTGAGTGTTTGATTTGCTCAAGTGCTCCGTCCATCATCCCCTTTTGTATCGCTTTGTTCGCCCTAAGTGTGGCAGGGTATGCTCAGACGTGAGTCCCTTGCTCACTTGGCCACTGGATTCAAGATAGCCTGGCTGATGAGGATTATGAATCCGAAACCTGTCCCAGGATGCTTGTTTCCGGTCCATGGAAGACATGGCTTGGCAGTTCGGGCTGGACTGTTCCCATGAGGCACAGGGTCAAACTGATTTGCATATAGCCATGTCTGAAATGGGGTGGCTGAGTGGGCTAAAGAATGGTGATGGATTAAACCCAGATCAGTTGACTGGGGTGAGTGTTTGATTTGCTCAAGTGCTCCATCCATCATCCCCTTTTGTATCGCTTTGTTCGCCCTAAGTGTGGCAGGGTATGCTCAGACGTGAGTCCCTTGCTCACTTGGCCACTGGATTCAAGATAGCCTGGCTGATGAGGATTATGAATCCGAAACTGGTCCCAGGATGCTTGTTTCCGGTCCATGGAAGACATGGCTTGGCAGTTCGGGCTGGACTGTTCCCATGAGGCACAGGGTCAGACTGATTTGCATATAGCCATGTCTGAAATGGGGTGGCTGAGTGGGCTAAAGAATGGTGATGGATTAAACCCAGATCAGTTGACTGGGGGTGAGTGTTTGATTGCTCAAGTGCTCCGTCCATCATCCCCTTTTGTATCGCTTTGTTCGCCCTAAGTGTGGCAGGGTATGATCAGATGTGAGTCCCTTGCTCACTTGGCCACTGGATTCAAGATAGCCTGGCTGATGAGGATTATGAACCCGAAACCGGTCCCAGGATGCTTGTTTCCGGTCCATGGAAGACATGGCTTGGCAGTTCGGGCTGGACTGTTCCCATGAGGCACAGGGTCAGACTGATTTGCATATAGCCATGTCTGAAAGGGGGTGGCTGAGTGGGCTAAAGAATGGTGATGGATTAAACCCAGATCAGTTGACTGGGGGTGAGTGTTTGATTTGCTCAAGTGCTCCGTCCATCATCCCCTTTTGTATCGCTTTGTTCGCCTTAAGTGTGGCAGGGTATGCTCAGACGTGAGTCCCTTGCTCACTTGGCCACTGGATTCAAGATAGCCTGGCTGATGAGGATTATGAATCCGAAACCGGTCCCAGGATGCTTGTTTCCGGTCCATGGAAGACATGGCTTGGCAGTTCGGGCTGGACTGTTCCCATGAGGCACAGGGTCAGACTGATTTGCATATAGCCATGTCTGAAAGGGGGTGGCTGAGTGGGCTAAAGAATGGTGATGGATTAAACCTAGATCAGTTGACTGGGGGTGAGTGTTTGATTTGCTCAAGTGCTCCGTCCATCATCCCCTTTTGTATCGCTTTGTTCGCCCTAAGTGTGGCAGGGTATGCTCAGACGTGAGTCCCTTGCTCACTTGGCCACTGGATTCAAGATAGCCTGGCTGATGAGGAATATGAATCCGAAACCGGTCCCAGGATGCTTGTTTCCGGTCCATGGAAGACATGGCTTGGCAGTTCGGGCTGGACTGTTCCCATGAGGCACAGGGTCAGACTGATTTGCATATAGCCATGTCTGAAATGGGGTGGCTGAGTGGGCTAAAGAATGGTGATGGATTAAACCCAGATCAGTTGACTGGGGGTGAGTGTTTGATTTGCTCAAGTGCTCCGTCCATCATCCCCTTTTGTATCGCTTTGTTCGCCCTAAGTGTGGCAGGGTATGCTCAGGCGTGAGTCCCTTGCTCACTTGGCCACTGGATTCAAGATAGCCTGGCTGATGAGGAATATGAATCCGAAACCGGTCCCAGGATGCTTGTTTCCGGTCCATGGAAGACATGGCTTGGCAGTTCGGGCTGGACTGTTCCCATGAGGCACAGGGTCAGACTGATTTGCATATAGCCATGTCTGAAATGGGGTGGCTGAGTGGGCTAAAGAATGGTGATGGATTAAACCCAGATCAGTTGACTGGGGGTGAGTGTTTGATTGCTCAAGTGCTCTGTCCATCATCCCCTTTTGTATCGCTTTGTTCGCCCTAAGTGTGGCAGGGTATGATCAGATGTGAGTCCCTTGCTCACTTGGCCACTGGATTCAAGATAGCCTGGCTGATGAGGATTATGAACCCGAAACCGGTCCCAGGATGCTTGTTTCCGGTCCATGGAAGACATGGCTTGGCAGTTCGGGCTGGACTGTTCCCATGAGGCACAGGGTCAGACTGATTTGCATATAGCCATGTCTGAAAGGGGGTGGCTGAGTGGGCTAAAGAATGGTGATGGATTAAACCCAGATCAGTTGACTGGGGGTGAGTGTTTGATTTGCTCAAGTGCTCCGTCCATCATCCCCTTTTGTATCGCTTTGTTCGCCTTAAGTGTGGCAGGGTATGCTCAGACGTGAGTCCCTTGCTCACTTGGCCACTGGATTCAAGATAGCCTGGCTGATGAGGATTATGAATCCGAAACCGGTCCCAGGATGCTTGTTTCCGGTCCATGGAAGACATGGCTTGGCAGTTCAGGCTGGACTGTTCCCATGAGGCACAGGGTCAGACTGATTTGCATATAGCCATGTCTGAAAGGGGGTGGCTCAGTGGGCTAAAGAATGGTGATGGATTAAACCTAAATCAGTTGACTGGGGGTGAGTGTTTGATTTGCTCAAGTGCTCCGTCCATCATCCCCTTTTGTATCGCTGTGTTCGCCCTAAGTGTGGCAGGGTATGCTCAGACGTGAGTCCCTTGCTCACTTGGCCACTGGATTCAAGATAGCCTGGCTGATGAGGAATATGAATCCGAAACCGGTCCCAGGATGCTTGTTTCCGGTCCATGGAAGACATGGCTTTGCAGTTCGGGCTGGACTGTTCCCATGAGGCACAGGGTCAGACTGATTTGCATATAGCCATGTCTGAAATGGGGTGGCTGAGTGGGCTAAAGAATGGTGATGGATTAAACCCAGATCAGTTGACTGGGGGTGAGTGTTTGATTTGCTCAAGTGCTCCGTCCATCATCCCCTTTTGTATCGCTTTGTTCGCCCTAAGTGTGGCAGGGTATGCTCAGACGTGAGTCCCTTGCTCACTTGGCCACTGGATTCAAGATAGCCTGGCTGATGAGGCTTATGAATCCGAAACCGGTTCCAGGATGCTTGTTTCCGGTCCATGGAAGACATGGCTTGGCAGTTCGGGCTGGACTGTTCCCATGAGGCACAGGGTCAGACTGATTTGCATATAGCCATGTCTGAAATGGGGTGGCTGAGTGGGCTAAAGAATGGTGATGGATTAAACCCAGATCAGTTGACTGGGGGTGAGTGTTTGATTTGCTCAAGTGCTCCGTCCATCATCCCCTTTTGTATCGCTTTGTTCGCCCTAAGTGTGGCAGGGTATGCTCAGACGTGAGTCCCTTGCTCACTTGGCCACTGGATTCAAGATAGCCTGGCTGATGAGGCTTATGAATCCGAAACCGGTCCAAGGATGCTTGTTTCCGGTCTATGGAAGACATGGCTTGGCAGTTCGGGCTGGACTGTTCCCATGAGGCACAGGGTCAGACTGATTTGCATATAGCCATGTCTGAAATGGGGTGGCTGAGTGGGCTAAAGAATGGTGATGGATTAAACCCAGATCAGTTGACTGGGGGTGAGTGTTTGATTTGCTCAAGTGCTCTGTCCATCATCCCCTTTTGTATTGCTTTGTTCGCCCTAAGTGTGGCAGGGTATGCTCAGACGTGAGTCCCTTGCTCACTTGGCCACTGGATTCAAGATAGCCTGGCTGATGAGGATTATGAATCCGAACCCGGTCCCAGGATGCTTGTTTCCGGTCCATGGAAGACATGGCTTGGCAGTTCGGGCTGGACTGTTCCCATGAGGCACAGGGTCAGACTGATTTGGATATAGCCATGTCTGAAATGGGGTGGCTGAGTGGGCTAAAGAATGGTGATGGAATAAACCCAGATCAGTTGACTGGGGGTGAGTGTTCTATTTGCTCAAGTGCTCCGTCCATCATCCCCTTTTGTATCGCTTTGTTCGCCCTAAGTGTGGCAGGGTATGCTCAGACGTGAGTCCATTGCTCACTTGGCCACTGGATTCAAGATAGCCTGGCTGATAAGGATTATGAATCCGAAACCGGTCCCAGGATGCTTGTTTCCGGTCCATGGAAGACATGGCTTGGCAGTTCGGGCTGGACTGTTCCCATGAGGCACAGGGTCAGACTGATTTGCATATAGCCATGTCTGAAATGGGGTGGCTGAGTGGGCTAAAGAATGGTGATGGATTAAACCCAGATCAGTTGACTGGGGGTGAGTGTTTGATTTGCTCAAGTGCTCCGTCCATCATCCCCTTTTGTATCGCTTTGTTCGCCCTAAGTGTGGCAGGGTATGCTCAGACGTGAGTCCCTTGCTCACTTGGCCACTGGATTCAAGATAGCCTGGCTGATGAGGATTATGAATCCGAAACCGGTCCCAGGATGCTTGTTTCCGGTCCATGGAAGACATGGCTTGGCAGTTCGGGCTGGACTGTTCCCATGAGGCACAGGGTCAGACTGATTTGCATATAGCCATGTCTGAAATGGGGTGGCTGAGTGGGCTAAAGAATGGTGATGGATTAAACCCAGATCAGTTGACTGGGGGTGAGTGTTTGATTTGCTCAAGTGCTCCGTCCATCATCCCCTTTTGTATCGCTTTGTTCATCCTAAGTGTGGCAGGGTATGCTCAGACGTGAGTCCCTTGCTCACTTGGCCACTGGATTCAAGATAGCTTGGCTGATGAGGATTTAGAATCCGAAACCGGTCCCAGGATGCTTGTTTCCGGTCCATGGAAGACATGGCTTGGCAGTTCAGGCTGGACTGTTCCCATGAGGCAGAGGGTCAGACTGATTTGCATATAGCCATGTCTGAAATGGGGTGGCTGAGTGGGCTAAAGAATGGTGATGGATTAAACCCAGATCAGTTGACTGGGGGTGAGTGTTTGATTTGCTCAAGTGCTCTGTCCATCATCCCCTTTTGTATCGCTTTGTTCGCCCTAAGTGTGGCAGGGTATGCTCAGACGTGAGTCCCTTGCTCACTTGGCCACTGGATTCAAGATAGCCTGGCTGATGAGGATTATGAATCCGAAACTGGTCCCAGGATGCTTGTTTCCGGTCCATGGAAGACATGGCTTGGCAGTTCGGGCTGGACTGTTCCCATGAGGCACAGGGTCAGACTGATTTGCATATAGCCATGTCTGAAATGGGGTGGCTGAGTGGGCTAAAGAATGGTGATGGATTAAACCCAGATCAGTTGACTGGGGGTGAGTGTTTGATTGCTCAAGTGCTCCGTCCATCATCCCCTTTTGTATCGCTTTGTTCGCCCTAAGTGTGGCAGGGTATGATCAGATGTGAGTCCCTTGCTCACTTGGCCACTGGATTCAAGATAGCCTGGCTGATGAGGATTATGAACCCGAAACCGGTCCCAGGATGCTTGTTTCCGGTCCATGGAAGACATGGCTTGGCAGTTCGGGCTGGACTGTTCCCATGAGGCACAGGGTCAGACTGATTTGCATATAGCCATGTCTGAAAGGGGGTGGCTGAGTGGGCTAAAGAATGGTGATGGATTAAACCCAGATCAGTTGACTGGGGGTGAGTGTTTGATTTGCTCAAGTGCTCCGTCCATCATCCCCTTTTGTATCGCTTTGTTCGCCTTAAGTGTGGCAGGGTATGCTCAGACGTGAGTCCCTTGCTCACTTGGCCACTGGATTCAAGATAGCCTGGCTGATGAGGATTATGAATCCGAAACCGGTCCCAGGATGCTTGTTTCCGGTCCATGGAAGACATGGCTTGGCAGTTCGGGCTGGACTGTTCCCATGAGGCACAGGGTCAGACTGATTTGCATATAGCCATGTCTGAAAGGGGGTGGCTGAGTGGGCTAAAGAATGGTGATGGATTAAACCTAGATCAGTTGACTGGGGGTGAGTGTTTGATTTGCTCAAGTGCTCCGTCCATCATCCCCTTTTGTATCGCTTTGTTCGCCCTAAGTGTGGCAGGGTATGCTCAGACGTGAGTCCCTTGCTCACTTGGCCACTGGATTCAAGATAGCCTGGCTGATGAGGAATATGAATCCGAAACCGGTCCCAGGATGCTTGTTTCCGGTCCATGGAAGACATGGCTTGGCAGTTCGGGCTGGACTGTTCCCATGAGGCACAGGGTCAGACTGATTTGCATATAGCCATGTCTGAAATGGGGTGGCTGAGTGGGCTAAAGAATGGTGATGGATTAAACCCAGATCAGTTGACTGGGGGTGAGTGTTTGATTTGCTCAAGTGCTCCGTCCATCATCCCCTTTTGTATCGCTTTGTTCGCCCTAAGTGTGGCAGGGTATGCTCAGGCGTGAGTCCCTTGCTCACTTGGCCACTGGATTCAAGATAGCCTGGCTGATGAGGAATATGAATCCGAAACCGGTCCCAGGATGCTTGTTTCCGGTCCATGGAAGACATGGCTTGGCAGTTCGGGCTGGACTGTTCCCATGAGGCACAGGGTCAGACTGATTTGCATATAGCCATGTCTGAAATGGGGTGGCTGAGTGGGCTAAAGAATGGTGATGGATTAAACCCAGATCAGTTGACTGGGGGTGAGTGTTTGATTGCTCAAGTGCTCTGTCCATCATCCCCTTTTGTATCGCTTTGTTCGCCCTAAGTGTGGCAGGGTATGATCAGATGTGAGTCCCTTGCTCACTTGGCCACTGGATTCAAGATAGCCTGGCTGATGAGGATTATGAACCCGAAACCGGTCCCAGGATGCTTGTTTCCGGTCCATGGAAGACATGGCTTGGCAGTTCGGGCTGGACTGTTCCCATGAGGCACAGGGTCAGACTGATTTGCATATAGCCATGTCTGAAAGGGGGTGGCTGAGTGGGCTAAAGAATGGTGATGGATTAAACCCAGATCAGTTGACTGGGGGTGAGTGTTTGATTTGCTCAAGTGCTCCGTCCATCATCCCCTTTTGTATCGCTTTGTTCGCCTTAAGTGTGGCAGGGTATGCTCAGACGTGAGTCCCTTGCTCACTTGGCCACTGGATTCAAGATAGCCTGGCTGATGAGGATTATGAATCCGAAACCGGTCCCAGGATGCTTGTTTCCGGTCCATGGAAGACATGGCTTGGCAGTTCAGGCTGGACTGTTCCCATGAGGCACAGGGTCAGACTGATTTGCATATAGCCATGTCTGAAAGGGGGTGGCTCAGTGGGCTAAAGAATGGTGATGGATTAAACCTAGATCAGTTGACTGGGGGTGAGTGTTTGATTTGCTCAAGTGCTCCGTCCATCATCCCCTTTTGTATCGCTGTGTTCGCCCTAAGTGTGGCAGGGTATGCTCAGACGTGAGTCCCTTGCTCACTTGGCCACTGGATTCAAGATAGCCTGGCTGATGAGGAATATGAATCCGAAACCGGTCCCAGGATGCTTGTTTCCGGTCCATGGAAGACATGGCTTTGCAGTTCGGGCTGGACTGTTCCCATGAGGCACAGGGTCAGACTGATTTGCATATAGCCATGTCTGAAATGGGGTGGCTGAGTGGGCTAAAGAATGGTGATGGATTAAACCCAGATCAGTTGACTGGGGGTGAGTGTTTGATTTGCTCAAGTGCTCCGTCCATCATCCCCTTTTGTATCGCTTTGTTCGCCCTAAGTGTGGCAGGGTATGCTCAGACGTGAGTCCCTTGCTCACTTGGCCACTGGATTCAAGATAGCCTGGCTGATGAGGCTTATGAATCCGAAACCGGTTCCAGGATGCTTGTTTCCGGTCCATGGAAGACATGGCTTGGCAGTTCGGGCTGGACTGTTCCCATGAGGCACAGGGTCAGACTGATTTGCATATAGCCATGTCTGAAATGGGGTGGCTGAGTGGGCTAAAGAATGGTGATGGATTAAACCCAGATCAGTTGACTGGGGGTGAGTGTTTGATTTGCTCAAGTGCTCCGTCCATCATCCCCTTTTGTATCGCTTTGTTCGCCCTAAGTGTGGCAGGGTATGCTCAGACGTGAGTCCCTTGCTCACTTGGCCACTGGATTCAAGATAGCCTGGCTGATGAGGCTTATGAATCCGAAACCGGTCCAAGGATGCTTGTTTCCGGTCTATGGAAGACATGGCTTGGCAGTTCGGGCTGGACTGTTCCCATGAGGCACAGGGTCAGACTGATTTGCATATAGCCATGTCTGAAATGGGGTGGCTGAGTGGGCTAAAGAATGGTGATGGATTAAACCCAGATCAGTTGACTGGGGGTGAGTGTTTGATTTGCTCAAGTGCTCTGTCCATCATCCCCTTTTGTATTGCTTTGTTCGCCCTAAGTGTGGCAGGGTATGCTCAGACGTGAGTCCCTTGCTCACTTGGCCACTGGATTCAAGATAGCCTGGCTGATGAGGATTATGAATCCGAACCCGGTCCCAGGATGCTTGTTTCCGGTCCATGGAAGACATGGCTTGGCAGTTCGGGCTGGACTGTTCCCATGAGGCACAGGGTCAGACTGATTTGGATATAGCCATGTCTGAAATGGGGTGGCTGAGTGGGCTAAAGAATGGTGATGGAATAAACCCAGATCAGTTGACTGGGGGTGAGTGTTCTATTTGCTCAAGTGCTCCGTCCATCATCCCCTTTTGTATCGCTTTGTTCGCCCTAAGTGTGGCAGGGTATGCTCAGACGTGAGTCCATTGCTCACTTGGCCACTGGATTCAAGATAGCCTGGCTGATAAGGATTATGAATCCGAAACCGGTCCCAGGATGCTTGTTTCCGGTCCATGGAAGACATGGCTTGGCAGTTCGGGCTGGACTGTTCCCATGAGGCACAGGGTCAGACTGATTTGCATATAGCCATGTCTGAAATGGGGTGGCTGAGTGGGCTAAAGAATGGTGATGGATTAAACCCAGATCAGTTGACTGGGGGTGAGTGTTTGATTTGCTCAAGTGCTCCGTCCATCATCCCCTTTTGTATCGCTTTGTTCGCCCTAAGTGTGGCAGGGTATGCTCAGACGTGAGTCCCTTGCTCACTTGGCCACTGGATTCAAGATAGCCTGGCTGATGAGGATTATGAATCCGAAACCGGTCCCAGGATGCTTGTTTCCGGTCCATGGAAGACATGGCTTGGCAGTTCGGGCTGGACTGTTCCCATGAGGCACAGGGTCAGACTGATTTGCATATAGCCATGTCTGAAATGGGGTGGCTGAGTGGGCTA
This sequence comes from Lissotriton helveticus, assembly GCF_964261635.1. Classification (NCBI taxonomy): domain Eukaryota; kingdom Metazoa; phylum Chordata; class Amphibia; order Caudata; family Salamandridae; genus Lissotriton; species Lissotriton helveticus. Next base: position 1,832,429,014 of record NC_136057.1, read on the forward strand.
AAGAATGGTGATGGATTAAACCCAGATCAGTTGACTGGGGGTGAGTGTTTGATTTGCTCAAGTGCTCCGTCCATCATCCCCTTTTGTATCGCTTTGTTCATCCTAAGTGTGGCAGGGTATGCTCAGACGTGAGTCCCTTGCTCACTTGGCCACTGGATTCAAGATAGCTTGGCTGATGAGGATTTAGAATCCGAAACCGGTCCCAGGATGCTTGTTTCCGGTCCATGGAAGACATGGCTTGGCAGTTCAGGCTGGACTGTTCCCATGAGGCAGAGGGTCAGACTGATTTGCATATAGCCATGTCTGAAATGGGGTGGCTGAGTGGGCTAAAGAATGGTGATGGATTAAACCCAGATCAGTTGACTGGGGGTGAGTGTTTGATTTGCTCAAGTGCTCTGTCCATCATCCCCTTTTGTATCGCTTTGTTCGCCCTAAGTGTGGCAGGGTATGCTCAGACGTGAGTCCCTTGCTCACTTGGCCACTGGATTCAAGATAGCCTGGCTGATGAGGATTATGAATCCGAAACCGGTCCCAGGATGCTTGTTTCCGGTCCATGGAAGACATGGCTTGGCAGTTCGGGCTGGACTGTTCCCATGAGGCACAGGGTCAGACTGATTTGCATATAGCCATGTCTGAAAGGGGGTGGCTGAGTGGGCTAAAGAATGGTGATGGATTAAACCTAGATCAGTTGACTGGGGGTGAGTGTTTGATTTGCTCAAGTGCTCCGTCCATCATCCCCTTTTGTATCGCTTTGTTCGCCCTAAGTGTGGCAGGGTATGCTCAGACGTGAGTCCCTTGCTCACTTGGCCACTGGATTCAAGATAGCCTGGCTGATGAGGAATATGAATCCGAAACCGGTCCCAGGATGCTTGTTTCCGGTCCATGGAAGACATGGCTTGGCAGTTCGGGCTGGACTGTTCCCATGAGGCACAGGGTCAGACTGATTTGCATATAGCCATGTCTGAAATGGGGTGGCTGAGTGGGCTAAAGAATGGTGATGGATTAAACCCAGATCAGTTGACTGGGGGTGAGTGTTTGATTTGCTCAAGTGCTCCGTCCATCATCCCCTTTTGTATCGCTTTGTTCGCCCTAAGTGTGGCAGGGTATGCTCAGACGTGAGTCCCTTGCTCACTTGGCCACTGGATTCAAGATAGCCTGGCTGATGAGGCTTATGAATCCGAAACCGGTTCCAGGATGCTTGTTTCCGGTCCATGGAAGACATGGCTTGGCAGTTCGGGCTGGACTGTTCCCATGAGGCACAGGGTCAGACTGATTTGCATATAGCCATGTCTGAAATGGGGTGGCTGAGTGGGCTAAAGAATGGTGATGGATTAAACCCAGATCAGTTGACTGGGGGTGAGTGTTTGATTTGCTCAAGTGCTCTGTCCATCATCCCCTTTTGTATCGCTTTGTTCGCCCTAAGTGTGGCAGGGTATGCTCAGACGTGAGTCCCTTGCTCACTTGGCCACTGGATTCAAGATAGCCTGGCTGATGAGGATTATGAATCCGAACCCGGTCCCAGGATGCTTGTTTCCGGTCCATGGAAGACATGGCTTGGCAGTTCGAGCTGGACTGTTCCCATGAGGCACAGGGTCAGACTGATTTGGATATAGCCATGTCTGAAATGGGGTGGCTGAGTGGGCTAAAGAATGGTGATGGAATAAACCCAGATCAGTTGACTGGGGGGTGAGTGTTCTATTTGCTCAAGTGCTCCGTCCATCATCCCCTTTTGTATCGCTTTGTTCGCCCTAAGTGTGGCAGGGTATGCTCAGACGTGAGTCCCTTGCTCACTTGGCCACTGGATTCAAGATAGCCTGGCTGATAAGGATTATGAATCCGAAACCGGTCCCAGGATGCTTGTTTCCGGTCCATGGAAGACATGGCTTGGCAGTTCGGACTGGACTGTCCCCATGAGGCACAGGGTCAGACTGATTTGCATATAGCCATGTCTGAAATGGGGTGGCTGAGTGGGCTAAAGAATGGTGATGGATTAAACCCAGATCAGTTGACTGGGGGTGAGTGTTTGATTTGCTCAAGTGCTCCGTCCATCATCCCCTTTTGTATCGCTTTGTTCACCCTAAGTGTGGCAGGGTGTGCTCAGACGTGAGTCCCTTGCTCACTTGGCCACTGGATTCAAGATAGCCTGGCTGATGAGGATTATGAATCCGAAACCGGTCCCAGGATGCTTGTTTCCGGTCCATGGAAGACATGGCTTGGCAGTTTGGGCTGGACTGTTCCCATGAGGCACAGGGTCAGACTGATTTGCATATAGCCATGTCTGAAATGGGGTGGCTGAGTGGGCTAAAGAATGGTGATGGATTAAACCCAGATCAGTTGACTGGGGGTGAGTGTTTTATTTGCTCAAGTGCTCCGTCCATCATCCCCTTTTGTATCGCTTTGTTCGCCCTAAGTGTGGCAGGGTATGCTCAGACGTGAGTCCCTTGCTCACTTGGCCACTGGATTCAAGATAGCCTGGCTGATGAGGATTATGAATCCGAAACCGGTCCCAGGATGCTTGTTTCCGGTCCATGGAAGACATGGCTTGGCAGTTCGGACTGGACTGTTCCCATGAGGCACAGGGTCAGACTGATTTGCATATAGCCATGTCTGAAATGGGGTGGCTGAGTGGGCTAAAGAATGGTGATGGATTAAACCCAGATCAGTTGACTGGGGGTGAGTGTTTGATTTGCTCAAGTGCTCCGTCCATCATCCCCTTTTGTATCGCTTTGTTCGCCCTAAGTGTGGCAGGGTATGCTCAGACATGAGTCCCTTGCTCACTTGGCCACTGGATTCAAGATAGCTTGGCTGATGAGGATTATGAATCCGAAACCGGTCCCAGGATGCTTGTTTCCGGTCCATGGAAGACATGGCTTGGCAGTTCGGGCTGGACTGTTCCCATGAGGCACAGGGTCAGACTGATTTGCATATAGCCATGTCTGAAATGGGGTGGCTGAGTGGGCTAAAGAATGGTGATGGATTAAACCCAGATCAGTTGACTGGGGGTGAGTGTTTGATTTGCTCAAGTGCTCCATCCATCATCCCCTTTTGTATCGCTTTGTTCGCCCTAAGTGTGGCAGGGTATGCTCAAACGTGAGTCCCTTGCTCACTTGGCCACTGGATTCAAGATAGCCTGGCTGATGAGGATTATGTATCCGAAACCGGTCCCAGGATGCTTGTTTCCGGTCCATGGAAGACATGGCTTGGCAGTTCGGGCTGGACTGTTCCCATGAGGCACAGGGTCAGACTGATTTGCATATAGCCATGTCTGAAATGGGGTGGCTGAGTGGGCTAAAGAATGGTGATGGATTAAACCCAGATCAGTTGACTGGGGTGAGTGTTTGATTTGCTCAAGTGCTCCGTCCATCATCCCCTTTTGTATCGCTTTGTTCGCCCTAAGTGTGGCAGGGTATGCTCAGACGTGAGTCCCTTGCTCACTTGGCCACTGGATTCAAGATAGCCTGGCTGATGAGGATTATGAATCCGAAACCGGTCCCAGGATGCTTGTTTCCGGTCCATGGAAGACATGGCTTGGCAGTTCGGACTGGACTGTTCCCATGAGGCACAGGGTCAGACTGATTTGCATATAGCCATGTCTGAAATGGGGTGGCTGAGTGGGCTAAAGAATGGTGATGGATTAAACCCAGATCAGTTGACTGGGGGTGAGTGTTTGATTTGCTCAAGTGCTCCGTCCATCATCCCCTTTTGTATCGCTTTGTTCGCCCTAAGTGTGGCAGGGTATGCTCAGACGTGAGTCCCTTGCTCACTTGGCCACTGGATTCAAGATAGCCTGGCTGATGAGGATTATGTATCCGAAACCGGTCCCAGGATGCTTGTTTCCGGTCCATGGAAGACATGGCTTGGCAGTTCGGGCTGGACTGTTCCCATGAGGCACAGGGTCAGACTGATTTGCATATAGCCATGTCTGAAATGGGGTGGCTGAGTGGGCTAAAGAATGGTGATGGATTAAACCCAGATCAGTTGACTGGGGTGAGTGTTTGATTTGCTCAAGTGCTCCGTCCATCATCCCCTTTTGTATCGCTTTGTTCGCCCTAAGTGTGGCAGGGTATGCTCAGACGTGAGTCCCTTGCTCACTTGGCCACTGGATTCAAGATAGCCTGGCTGATGAGGATTATGAATCCGAAACCGGTCCCAGGATGCTTGTTTCCGGTCCATGGAAGACATGGCTTGGCAGTTCGGGCTGGACTGTTCCAATGAGGCACAGGGTCAGACTGATTTGCATATAGCCATGTCTGAAATGGGGTGGCTGAGTGGGCTAAAGAATGGTGATGGATTAAACACAGATCAGTTGACTGGGGGTGAGTGTTTGATTTGCTCAAGTGCTCCGTCCATCATCCCCTTTTGTATCACTTTGTTCGCCCTAAGTGTGGCAGGGTATGCTCAGACGTGAGTCCCTTGCTCACTTGGCCACTGGATTCAAGATAGCCTGGCTGATGAGGATTATGAATCCGAAACCGGTCCCAGGATGCTTGTTTCCGGTCCATGGAAGACATGGCTTGGCAGTTCGGGCTGGACTGTTCCCATGAGGCACAGGGTCAGACTGATTTGCATATAGCCATGTCTGAAATGGGGTGGCTGAGTGGGCTAAAGAATGGTGATGGATTAAACCCCGATCAGTTGACTGGGGGTGAGTGTTTGATTTGCTCAAGTGCTCCGTCCATCATCCCCTTTTGTATCGCTTTGTTCGCCCTAAGTGTGGCAGGGTATGCTCAGACGTGAGTCCCTTGCTCACTTGGCCACTGGATTCAAGATAGCCTGGCTGATGAGGATTATGAATCCGAAACCTGTCCCAGGATGCTTGTTTCCGGTCCATGGAAGACATGGCTTGGCAGTTCGGGCTGGACTGTTCCCATGAGGCACAGGGTCAAACTGATTTGCATATAGCCATGTCTGAAATGGGGTGGCTGAGTGGGCTAAAGAATGGTGAAGGATTAAACCCAGATCAGTTGACTGGGGTGAGTGTTTGATTTGCTCAAGTGCTCCATCCATCATCCCCTTTTGTATCGCTTTGTTCGCCCTAAGTGTGGCAGGGTATGCTCAGACGTGAGTCCCTTGCTCACTTGGCCACTGGATTCAAGATAGTCTGGCTGATGAGGATTATGAATCCGAAACCGGTCCCAGGATGCTTGTTTCCGGTCCATGGAAGACATGGCTTGGCAGTTCGGGCTGGACTGTTCCCATGAGGCACAGGGTCAGACTGATTTGCATATAGCCATGTCTGAAATGGGGTGGCTGAGTGGGCTAAAGAATGGTGATGGATTAAACCCAGATCAGTTGACTGGGGGTGAGTGTTTGATTGCTCAAGTGCTCCGTCCATCATCCCCTTTTGTATCGCTTTGTTCGCCCTAAGTGTGGCAGGGTATGATCAGATGTGAGTCCCTTGCTCACTTGGCCACTGGATTCAAGATAGCCTGGCTGATGAGGATTATGAACCCGAAACCGGTCCCAGGATGCTTGTTTCCGGTCCATGGAAGACATGGCTTGGCAGTTCGGGCTGGACTGTTCCCATGAGGCACAGGGTCAGACTGATTTGCATATAGCCATGTCTGAAAGGGGGTGGCTGAGTGGGCTAAAGAATGGTGATGGATTAAACCCAGATCAGTTGACTGGGGGTGAGTGTTTGATTTGCTCAAGTGCTCCGTCCATCATCCCCTTTTGTATCGCTTTGTTCGCCTTAAGTGTGGCAGGGTATGCTCAGACGTGAGTCCCTTGCTCACTTGGCCACTGGATTCAAGATAGCCTGGCTGATGAGGATTATGAATCCGAAACCGGTCCCAGGATGCTTGTTTCCGGTCCATGGAAGACATGGCTTGGCAGTTCGGGCTGGACTGTTCCCATGAGGCACAGGGTCAGACTGATTTGCATATAGCCATGTCTGAAAGGGGGTGGCTGAGTGGGCTAAAGAATGGTGATGGATTAAACCTAGATCAGTTGACTGGGGGTGAGTGTTTGATTTGCTCAAGTGCTCCGTCCATCATCCCCTTTTGTATCGCTTTGTTCGCCCTAAGTGTGGCAGGGTATGCTCAGACGTGAGTCCCTTGCTCACTTGGCCACTGGATTCAAGATAGCCTGGCTGATGAGGAATATGAATCCGAAACCGGTCCCAGGATGCTTGTTTCCGGTCCATGGAAGACATGGCTTGGCAGTTCGAGCTGGACTGTTCCCATGAGGCACAGGGTCAGACTGATTTGCATATAGCCATGTCTGAAATGGGGTGGCTGAGTGGGCTAAAGAATGGTGATGGATTAAACCCAGATCAGTTGACTGGGGGTGAGTGTTTGATTTGCTCAAGTGCTCCGTCCATCATCCCCTTTTGTATCGCTTTGTTCGCCCTAAGTGTGGCAGGGTATGCTCAGACGTGAGTCCCTTGCTCACTTGGCCACTGGATTCAAGATAGCCTGGCTGATGAGGCTTATGAATCCGAAACCGGTTCCAGGATGCTTGTTTCCGGTCCATGGAAGACATGGCTTGGCAGTTCGGGCTGGACTGTTCCCATGAGGCACAGGGTCAGACTGATTTGCATATAGCCATGTCTGAAATGGGGTGGCTGAGTGGGCTAAAGAATGGTGATGGATTAAACCCAGATCAGTTGACTGGGGGTGAGTGTTTGATTTGCTCAAGTGCTCCGTCCATCATCCCCTTTTGTATCGCTTTGTTCGCCCTAAGTGTGGCAGGGTATGCTCAGACGTGAGTCCCTTGCTCACTTGGCCACTGGATTCAAGATAGCCTGGCTGATGAGGCTTATGAATCCGAAACCGGTCCCAGGATGCTTGTTTCCGGTCTATGGAAGACATGGCTTGGCAGTTCGGGCTGGACTGTTCCCATGAGGCACAGGGTCAGACTGATTTGCATATAGCCATGTCTGAAATGGGGTGGCTGAGTGGGCTAAAGAATGGTGATGGATTAAACCCAGATCAGTTGACTGGGGGTGAGTGTTTGATTTGCTCAAGTGCTCTGTCCATCATCCCCTTTTGTATCGCTTTATTCGCCCTAAGTGTGGCAGGGTATGCTCAGACGTGAGTCCCTTGCTCACTTGGCCACTGGATTCAAGATAGCCTGGCTGATGAGGATTATGAATCCGAACCCGGTCCCAGGATGCTTGTTTCCGGTCCATGGAAGACATGGCTTGGCAGTTCGGGCTGGACTGTTCCCATGAGGCACAGGGTCAGACTGATTTGGATATAGCCATGTCTGAAATGGGGTGGCTGAGTGGGCTAAAGAATGGTGATGGAATAAACCCAGATCAGTTGACTGGGGGTGAGTGTTCTATTTGCTCAAGTGCTCCGTCCATCATCCCCTTTTGTATCGCTTTGTTCGCCCTAAGTGTGGCAGGGTATACTCAGACGTGAGTCCCTTGCTCACTTGGCCACTGGATTCAAGATAGCCTGGCTGATAAGGATTATAAATCCGAAACCGGTCCCAGGATGCTTGTTTCCGGTCCATGGAAGACATGGCTTGGCAGTTCGGGCTGGACTGTTCCCATGAGGCACAGGGTCAGACTGATTTGCATATAGCCATGTCTGAAATGGGGTGGCTGAGTGGGCTAAAGAATGGTGATGGATTAAACCCAGATCAGTTGACTGGGGGTGAGTGTTTGATTTGCTCAAGTGCTCCGTCCATCATCCCCTTTTGTATCGCTTTGTTCGCCCTAAGTGTGGCAGGGTATGCTCAGACGTGAGTCCCTTGCTCACTTGGCCACTGGATTCAAGATAGCCTGGCTGATGAGGATTATGAATCCGAAACCGGTCCCAGGATGCTTGTTTCCGGTCCATGGAAGACATGGCTTGGCAGTTCGGGCTGGACTGTTCCCATGAGACACAGGGTCAGACTAATTTGCATATAGCCATGTCTGAAATGGGGTGGCTGAATGGGCTAAAGAATGGTGATGGATTAAACCCAGATCAGTTGACTGGGGGTGAGTGTTTGATTTGCTCAAGTGCTCCGTCCATCATCCCCTTTTGTATCGCTTTGTTCACCCTAAGTGTGGCAGGGTATGCTCAGACGTGAGTCCATTGCTCACTTGGCCACTGGATTCAAGATAGCTTGGCTGATGAGGATTTAGAATCCGAAACCGGTCCCAGGATGCTTGTTTCCGGTCCATGGAAGACATGGCTTGGCAGTTCGGGCTGGACTGTTCCCATGAGGCAGAGGGTCAGACTGATTTGCATATAGCCATGTCTGAAATGGGGTGGCTGAGTGGGCTAAAGAATGGTGATGGATTAAACCCAGATCAGTTGACTGGGGGTGAGTGTTTGATTTGCTCAAGTGCTCTGTTCATCATCCCCTTTTGTATCGCTTTGTTCGCCCTAAGTGTGGCAGGGTATGCTCAGACGTGAGTCCCTTGCTCACTTGGCCACTGGATTCAAGATAGCCTGGCTGATGAGGATTATGAATCCGAAACCGGTCCCAGGATGCTTGTTTCCGGTCCATGGAAGACATGGCTTGGCAGTTCGGGCTGGACTGTTCCCATGAGGCACAGGGTCAGACTGATTTGCATATAGCCATGTCTGAAAGGGGGTGGCTGAGTGGGCTAAAGAATGGTGATGGATTAAACCTAGATCAGTTGACTGGGGGTGAGTGTTTGATTTGCTCAAGTGCTCCGTCCATCATCCCCTTTTGTATCGCTTTGTTCGCCCTAAGTGTGGCAGGGTATGCTCAGACGTGAGTCCCTTGCTCACTTGGCCACTGGATTCAAGATAGCCTGGCTGATGAGGAATATGAATCCGAAACCGGTCCCAGGATGCTTGTTTCCGGTCCATGGAAGACATGGCTTGGCAGTTCGGGCTGGACTGTTCCCATGAGGCACAGGGTCAGACTGATTTGCATATAGCCATGTCTGAAATGGGGTGGCTGAGTGGGCTAAAGAATGGTGATGGATTAAACCCAGATCAGTTGACTGGGGGTGAGTGTTTGATTTGCTCAAGTGCTCCGTCCATCATCCCCTTTTGTATCGCTTTGTTCGCCCTAAGTGTGGCAGGGTATGCTCAGACGTGAGTCCCTTGCTCACTTGGCCACTGGATTCAAGATAGCCTGGCTGATGAGGCTTATGAATCCGAAACCGGTTCCAGGATGCTTGTTTCCGGTCCATGGAAGACATGGCTTGGCAGTTCGGGCTGGACTGTTCCCATGAGGCACAGGGTCAGACTGATTTGCATATAGCCATGTCTGAAATGGGGTGGCTGAGTGGGCTAAAGAATGGTGATGGATTAAACCCAGATCAGTTGACTGGGGGTGAGTGTTTGATTTGCTCAAGTGCTCCGTCCATCATCCCCTTTTGTATCGCTTTGTTCGCCCTAAGTGTGGCAGGGTATGCTCAGACGTGAGTCCCTTGCTCAATTGGCCACTGGATTCAAGATAGCCTGGCTGATGAGGCTTATGAATCCGAAACCGGTCCCAGGATGCTTGTTTCCGGTCTATGGAAGACATGGCTTGGCAGTTCGGGCTGGACTGTTCCCATGAGGCACAGGGTCAGACTGATTTGCATATAGCCATGTCTGAAATGGGGTGGCTGAGTGGGCTAAAGAATGGTGATGGATTAAACCCAGATCAGTTGACTGGGGGTGAGTGTTTGATTTGCTCAAGTGCTCTGTCCATCATCCCCTTTTGTATCGCTTTGTTCGCCCTAAGTGTGGCAGGGTATGCTCAGACGTGAGTCCCTTGCTCACTTGGCCACTGGATTCAAGATAGCCTGGCTGATGAGGATTATGAATCCGAACCCGGTCCCAGGATGCTTGTTTCCGGTCCATGGAAGACATGGCTTGGCAGTTCGGGCTGGACTGTTCCCATGAGGCACAGGGTCAGACTGATTTGCATATAGCCATGTCTGAAATGGGGTGGCTGAGTGGGCTAAAGAATGGTGATGGATTAAACCCAGATCAGTTGACTGGGGGTGAGTGTTTGATTTGCTCAAGTGCTCCGTCCATCATCCCCTTTTGTATCGCTTTGTTCGCCCTAAGTGTGGCAGGGTATGCTCAGACGTGAGTCCCTTGCTCAATTGGCCACTGGATTCAAGATAGCCTGGCTGATGAGGCTTATGAATCCGAAACCGGTCCCAGGATGCTTGTTTCCGGTCTATGGAAGACATGGCTTGGCAGTTCGGGCTGGACTGTTCCCATGAGGCACAGGGTCAGACTGATTTGCATATAGCCATGTCTGAAATGGGGTGGCTGAGTGGGCTAAAGAATGGTGATGGATTAAACCCAGATCAGTTGACTGGGGGTGAGTGTTTGATTTGCTCAAGTGCTCTGTCCATCATCCCCTTTTGTATCGCTTTGTTCGCCCTAAGTGTGGCAGGGTATGCTCAGACGTGAGTCCCTTGCTCACTTGGCCACTGGATTCAAGATAGCCTGGCTGATGAGGATTATGAATCCGAACCCGGTCCCAGGATGCTTGTTTCCGGTCCATGGAAGACATGGCTTGGCAGTTCGGGCTGGACTGTTCCCATGAGGCACAGGGTCAGACTGATTTGGATATAGCCATGTCTGAAATGGGGTGGCTGAGTGGGCTAAAGAATGGTGATGGAATAAACCCAGATCAGTTGACTGGGGGTGAGTGTTCTATTTGCTCAAGTGCTCCGTCCATCATCCCCTTTTGTATCGCTTTGTTCGCCCTAAGTGTGGCAGGGTATGCTCAGACGTGAGTCCCTTGCTCACTTGGCCACTGGATTCAAGATAGCCTGGCTGATAAGGATTATGAATCCGAAACCGGTCCCAGGATGCTTGTTTCCGGTCCATGGAAGACATGGCTTGGCAGTTCGGACTGGACTGTCCCCATGAGGCACAGGGTCAGACTGATTTGCATATAGCCATGTCTGAAATGGGGTGGCTGAGTGGGCTAAAGAATGGTGATGGATTAAACCCAGATCAGTTGACTGGGGGTGAGTGTTTGATTTGCTCAAGTGCTCCGTCCATCATCCCTTTTTGTATCGCTTTGTTCACCCTAAGTGTGGCAGGGTGTGCTCAGACGTGAGTCCCTTGCTCACTTGGCCACTGGATTCAAGATAGCCTGGCTGATGAGGATTATGAATCCGAAACCGGTCCCAGGATGCTTGTTTCCGGTCCATGGAAGACATGGCTTGGCAGTTTGGGCTGGACTGTTCCCATGAGGCACAGGGTCAGACTGATTTGCATATAGCCATGTCTGAAATGGGGTGGCTGAGTGGGCTAAAGAATGGTGATGGATTAAACCCAGATCAGTTGACTGGGGGTGAGTGTTTTATTTGCTCAAGTGCTCCGTCCATCATCCCCTTTTGTATCGCTTTGTTCGCCCTAAGTGTGGCAGGGTATGCTCAGACGTGAGTCCCTTGCTCACTTGGCCACTGGATTCAAGATAGCCTGGCTGATGAGGATTATGAATCCGAAACCGGTCCCAGGATGCTTGTTTCCGGTCCATGGAAGACATGGCTTGGCAGTTCGGGCTGGACTGTTCCCATGAGGCACAGGGTCAGACTGATTTGCATATAGCCATGTCTGAAAGGGGGTGGCTGAGTGGGCTAAAGAATGGTGATGGATTAAACCTAGATCAGTTGACTGGGGGTGAGTGTTTGATTTGCTCAAGTGCTCCGTCCATCATCCCCTTTTGTATCGCTTTGTTCGCCTTAAGTGTGGCAGGGTATGCTCAGACGTGAGTCCCTTGCTCACTTGGCCACTGGATTCAAGATAGCCTGGCTGATGAGGATTATGAATCCGAAACCGGTCCCAGGATGCTTGTTTCCGGTCCATGGAAGACATGGCTTGGCAGTTCGGGCTGGACTGTTCCCATGAGGCACAGGGTCAGACTGATTTGCATATAGCCATGTCTGAAAGGGGGTGGCTGAGTGGGCTAAAGAATGGTGATGGATTAAACCTAGATCAGTTGACTGGGGGTGAGTGTTTGATTTGCTCAAGTGCTCCGTCCATCATCCCCTTTTGTATCGCTTTGTTCGCCCTAAGTGTGGCAGGGTATGCTCAGACGTGAGTCCCTTGCTCACTTGGCCACTGGATTCAAGATAGCCTGGCTGATGAGGAATATGAATCCGAAACCGGTCCCAGGATGCTTGTTTCCGGTCCATGGAAGACATGGCTTGGCAGTTCGAGCTGGACTGTTCCCATGAGGCACAGGGTCAGACTGATTTGCATATAGCCATGTCTGAAATGGGGTGGCTGAGTGGGCTAAAGAATGGTGATGGATTAAACCCAGATCAGTTGACTGGGGGTGAGTGTTTGATTTGCTCAAGTGCTCCGTCCATCATCCCCTTTTGTATCGCTTTGTTCGCCCTAAGTGTGGCAGGGTATGCTCAGACGTGAGTCCCTTGCTCACTTGGCCACTGGATTCAAGATAGCCTGGCTGATGAGGCTTATGAATCCGAAACCGGTTCCAGGATGCTTGTTTCCGGTCCATGGAAGACATGGCTTGGCAGTTCGGGCTGGACTGTTCCCATGAGGCACAGGGTCAGACTGATTTGCATATAGCCATGTCTGAAATGGGGTGGCTGAGTGGGCTAAAGAATGGTGATGGATTAAACCCAGATCAGTTGACTGGGGGTGAGTGTTTGATTTGCTCAAGTGCTCCGTCCATCATCCCCTTTTGTATCGCTTTGTTCGCCCTAAGTGTGGCAGGGTATGCTCAGACGTGAGTCCCTTGCTCACTTGGCCACTGGATTCAAGATAGCCTGGCTGATGAGGCTTATGAATCCGAAACCGGTCCCAGGATGCTTGTTTCCGGTCTATGGAAGACATGGCTTGGCAGTTCGGGCTGGACTGTTCCCATGAGGCACAGGGTCAGACTGATTTGCATATAGCCATGTCTGAAATGGGGTGGCTGAGTGGGCTAAAGAATGGTGATGGATTAAACCCAGATCAGTTGACTGGGGGTGAGTGTTTGATTTGCTCAAGTGCTCTGTCCATCATCCCCTTTTGTATCGCTTTATTCGCCCTAAGTGTGGCAGGGTATGCTCAGACGTGAGTCCCTTGCTCACTTGGCCACTGGATTCAAGATAGCCTGGCTGATGAGGATTATGAATCCGAACCCGGTCCCAGGATGCTTGTTTCCGGTCCATGGAAGACATGGCTTGGCAGTTCGGGCTGGACTGTTCCCATGAGGCACAGGGTCAGACTGATTTGGATATAGCCATGTCTGAAATGGGGTGGCTGAGTGGGCTAAAGAATGGTGATGGAATAAACCCAGATCAGTTGACTGGGGGTGAGTGTTCTATTTGCTCAAGTGCTCCGTCCATCATCCCCTTTTGTATCGCTTTGTTCGCCCTAAGTGTGGCAGGGTATACTCAGACGTGAGTCCCTTGCTCACTTGGCCACTGGATTCAAGATAGCCTGGCTGATAAGGATTATAAATCCGAAACCGGTCCCAGGATGCTTGTTTCCGGTCCATGGAAGACATGGCTTGGCAGTTCGGGCTGGACTGTTCCCATGAGGCACAGGGTCAGACTGATTTGCATATAGCCATGTCTGAAATGGGGTGGCTGAGTGGGCTAAAGAATGGTGATGGATTAAACCCAGATCAGTTGACTGGGGGTGAGTGTTTGATTTGCTCAAGTGCTCCGTCCATCATCCCCTTTTGTATCGCTTTGTTCGCCCTAAGTGTGGCAGGGTATGCTCAGACGTGAGTCCCTTGCTCACTTGGCCACTGGATTCAAGATAGCCTGGCTGATGAGGATTATGAATCCGAAACCGGTCCCAGGATGCTTGTTTCCGGTCCATGGAAGACATGGCTTGGCAGTTCGGGCTGGACTGTTCCCATGAGACACAGGGTCAGACTAATTTGCATATAGCCATGTCTGAAATGGGGTGGCTGAATGGGCTAAAGAATGGTGATGGATTAAACCCAGATCAGTTGACTGGGGGTGAGTGTTTGATTTGCTCAAGTGCTCCGTCCATCATCCCCTTTTGTATCGCTTTGTTCACCCTAAGTGTGGCAGGGTATGCTCAGACGTGAGTCCATTGCTCACTTGGCCACTGGATTCAAGATAGCTTGGCTGATGAGGATTTAGAATCCGAAACCGGTCCCAGGATGCTTGTTTCCGGTCCATGGAAGACATGGCTTGGCAGTTCGGGCTGGACTGTTCCCATGAGGCAGAGGGTCAGACTGATTTGCATATAGCCATGTCTGAAATGGGGTGGCTGAGTGGGCTAAAGAATGGTGATGGATTAAACCCAGATCAGTTGACTGGGGGTGAGTGTTTGATTTGCTCAAGTGCTCTGTTCATCATCCCCTTTTGTATCGCTTTGTTCGCCCTAAGTGTGGCAGGGTATGCTCAGACGTGAGTCCCTTGCTCACTTGGCCACTGGATTCAAGATAGCCTGGCTGATGAGGATTATGAATCCGAAACCGGTCCCAGGATGCTTGTTTCCGGTCCATGGAAGACATGGCTTGGCAGTTCGGGCTGGACTGTTCCCATGAGGCACAGGGTCAGACTGATTTGCATATAGCCATGTCTGAAAGGGGGTGGCTGAGTGGGCTAAAGAATGGTGATGGATTAAACCTAGATCAGTTGACTGGGGGTGAGTGTTTGATTTGCTCAAGTGCTCCGTCCATCATCCCCTTTTGTATCGCTTTGTTCGCCCTAAGTGTGGCAGGGTATGCTCAGACGTGAGTCCCTTGCTCACTTGGCCACTGGATTCAAGATAGCCTGGCTGATGAGGAATATGAATCCGAAACCGGTCCCAGGATGCTTGTTTCCGGTCCATGGAAGACATGGCTTGGCAGTTCGGGCTGGACTGTTCCCATGAGGCACAGGGTCAGACTGATTTGCATATAGCCATGTCTGAAATGGGGTGGCTGAGTGGGCTAAAGAATGGTGATGGATTAAACCCAGATCAGTTGACTGGGGGTGAGTGTTTGATTTGCTCAAGTGCTCCGTCCATCATCCCCTTTTGTATCGCTTTGTTCGCCCTAAGTGTGGCAGGGTATGCTCAGACGTGAGTCCCTTGCTCACTTGGCCACTGGATTCAAGATAGCCTGGCTGATGAGGCTTATGAATCCGAAACCGGTTCCAGGATGCTTGTTTCCGGTCCATGGAAGACATGGCTTGGCAGTTCGGGCTGGACTGTTCCCATGAGGCACAGGGTCAGACTGATTTGCATATAGCCATGTCTGAAATGGGGTGGCTGAGTGGGCTAAAGAATGGTGATGGATTAAACCCAGATCAGTTGACTGGGGGTGAGTGTTTGATTTGCTCAAGTGCTCCGTCCATCATCCCCTTTTGTATCGCTTTGTTCGCCCTAAGTGTGGCAGGGTATGCTCAGACGTGAGTCCCTTGCTCAATTGGCCACTGGATTCAAGATAGCCTGGCTGATGAGGCTTATGAATCCGAAACCGGTCCCAGGATGCTTGTTTCCGGTCTATGGAAGACATGGCTTGGCAGTTCGGGCTGGACTGTTCCCATGAGGCACAGGGTCAGACTGATTTGCATATAGCCATGTCTGAAATGGGGTGGCTGAGTGGGCTAAAGAATGGTGATGGATTAAACCCAGATCAGTTGACTGGGGGTGAGTGTTTGATTTGCTCAAGTGCTCTGTCCATCATCCCCTTTTGTATCGCTTTGTTCGCCCTAAGTGTGGCAGGGTATGCTCAGACGTGAGTCCCTTGCTCACTTGGCCACTGGATTCAAGATAGCCTGGCTGATGAGGATTATGAATCCGAACCCGGTCCCAGGATGCTTGTTTCCGGTCCATGGAAGACATGGCTTGGCAGTTCGGGCTGGACTGTTCCCATGAGGCACAGGGTCAGACTGATTTGGATATAGCCATGTCTGAAATGGGGTGGCTGAGTGGGCTAAAGAATGGTGATGGAATAAACCCAGATCAGTTGACTGGGGGTGAGTGTTCTATTTGCTCAAGTGCTCCGTCCATCATCCCCTTTTGTATCGCTTTGTTCGCCCTAAGTGTGGCAGGGTATGCTCAGACGTGAGTCCCTTGCTCACTTGGCCACTGGATTCAAGATAGCCTGGCTGATAAGGATTATGAATCCGAAACCGGTCCCAGGATGCTTGTTTCCGGTCCATGGAAGACATGGCTTGGCAGTTCGGACTGGACTGTCCCCATGAGGCACAGGGTCAGACTGATTTGCATATAGCCATGTCTGAAATGGGGTGGCTGAGTGGGCTAAAGAATGGTGATGGATTAAACCCAGATCAGTTGACTGGGGGTGAGTGTTTGATTTGCTCAAGTGCTCCGTCCATCATCCCTTTTTGTATCGCTTTGTTCACCCTAAGTGTGGCAGGGTGTGCTCAGACGTGAGTCCCTTGCTCACTTGGCCACTGGATTCAAGATAGCCTGGCTGATGAGGATTATGAATCCGAAACCGGTCCCAGGATGCTTGTTTCCGGTCCATGGAAGACATGGCTTGGCAGTTTGGGCTGGACTGTTCCCATGAGGCACAGGGTCAGACTGATTTGCATATAGCCATGTCTGAAATGGGGTGGCTGAGTGGGCTAAAGAATGGTGATGGATTAAACCCAGATCAGTTGACTGGGGGTGAGTGTTTTATTTGCTCAAGTGCTCCGTCCATCATCCCCTTTTGTATCGCTTTGTTCGCCCTAAGTGTGGCAGGGTATGCTCAGACGTGAGTCCCTTGCTCACTTGGCCACTGGATTCAAGATAGCCTGGCTGATGAGGATTATGAATCCGAAACCGGTCCCAGGATGCTTGTTTCCGGTCCATGGAAGACATGGCTTGGCAGTTCGGACTGGACTGTTCCCATGAGGCACAGGGTCAGACTGATTTGCATATGGCCATGTCTGAAATGGGGTGGCTGAGTGGGCTAAAGAATGGTGATGGATTAAACCCAGATCAGTTGACTGGGGGTGAGTGTTTGATTTGCTCAAGTGCTCCGTCCATCATCCCCTTTTGTATCGCTTTGTTCGCCCTAAGTGTGGCAGGGTATGCTCAGACGTGAGTCCCTTGCTCACTTGGCCACTGGATTCAAGATAGCTTGGCTGATGAGGATTATGAATCCGAAACCGGTCCCAGGATGCTTGTTTCCGGTCCATGGAAGACATGGCTTGGCAGTTCGGGCTGGACTGTTCCCATGAGGCACAGGGTCAGACTGATTTGCATATAGCCATGTCTGAAATGGGGTGGCTGAGTGGGCTAAAGAATGGTGATGGATTAAACCCAGATCAGTTGACTGGGGGTGAGTGTTTGATTTGCTCAAGTGCTCCATCCATCATCCCCTTTTGTATCGCTTTGTTCGCCCTAAGTGTGGCAGGGTATGCTCAGACGTGAGTCCCTTGCTCACTTGGCCACTGGATTCAAGATTGCCTGGCTGATGAGGATTATGTATCCGAAACCGGTCCCAGGATGCTTGTTTCCGGTCCATGGAAGACATGGCTTGGCAGTTCGGGCTGGACTGTTCCCATGAGGCACAGGGTCAGACTGATTTGCATATAGCCATGTCTGAAATGGGGTGGCTGAGTGGGCTAAAGAATGGTGATGGATTAAACCCAGATCAGTTGACTGGGGTGAGTGTTTGATTTGCTCAAGTGCTCCGTCCATCATCCCCTTTTGTATCGCTTTGTTCGCCCTAAGTGTGGCAGGGTATGCTCAGACGTGAGTCCCTTGCTCACTTGGCCACTGGATTCAAGATAGCCTGGCTGATGAGGATTATGAATCCGAAACCGGTCCCAGGATGCTTGTTTCCGGTCCATGGAAGACATGGCTTGGCAGTTCGGGCTGGACTGTTCCAATGAGGCACAGGGTCAGACTGATTTGCATATAGCCATGTCTGAAATGGGGTGGCTGAGTGGGCTAAAGAATGGTGATGGATTAAACACAGATCAGTTGACTGGGGGTGAGTGTTTGATTTGCTCAAGTGCTCCGTCCATCATCCCCTTTTGTATCGCTTTGTTCGCCCTAAGTGTGGCAGGGTATGCTCAGACGTGAGTCCCTTGCTCACTTGGCCACTGGATTCAAGATAGCCTGGCTGATGAGGATTATGAATCCGAAACCTGTCCCAGGATGCTTGTTTCCGGTCCATGGAAGACATGGCTTGGCAGTTCGGGCTGGACTGTTCCCATGAGGCACAGGGTCAGACTGATTTGCATATAGCCATGTCTGAAATGGGGTGGCTGAGTGGGCTAAAGAATGGTGATGGATTAAACCCAGATCAGTTGACTGGGGGTGAGTGTTTGATTTGCTCAAGTGCTCTGTCCATCATCCCCTTTTGTATCGCTTTGTTCGCCCTAAGTGTGGCAGGGTATGCTCAGACGTGAGTCCCTTGCTCACTTGGCCACTGGATTCAAGATAGCCTGGCTGATGAGGATTATGAATCCGAAACCGGTCCCAGGATGCTTGTTTCCGGTCCATGGAAGACATGGCTTGGCAGTTCGGGCTGGACTGTTCCCATGAGGCACAGGGTCAGACTGATTTGGATATAGCCATGTCTGAAATGGGGTGGCTGAGTGGGCTAAAGAATGGTGATGGAATAAACCCAGATCAGTTGACTGGGGGTGAGTGTTCTATTTGCTCAAGTGCTCCGTCCATCATCCCCTTTTGTATCGCTTTGTTCGCCCTAAGTGTGGCAGGGTATGCTCAGACGTGAATCCCTTGCTCACTTGGCCACTGGATTCAAGATAGCCTGGCTGATGAGGATTATGAATCCGAAACCGGTCCCAGGATGCTTGTTTCCGGTCCATGGAAGACATGGCTTGGCAGTTTGGGCTGGACTGTTCCCATGAGGCACAGGGTCAGACTGATTTGCATATAGCCATGTCTGAAATGGGGTGGCTGAGTGGGCTAAAGAATGGTGATGGATTAAACCCAGATCAGTTGACTGGGGGTGAGTGTTTTATTTGCTCAAGTGCTCCGTCCATCATCCCCTTTTGTATCGCTTTGTTCGCCCTAAGTGTGGCAGGGTATGCTCAGACGTGAGTCCCTTGCTCACTTGGCCACTGGATTCAAGATAGCCTGGCTGATGAGGATTATGAATCCGAAACCGGTCCCAGGATGCTTGTTTCCGGTCCATGGAAGACATGGCTTGGCAGTTCGGACTGGACTGTTCCCATGAGGCACAGGGTCAGACTGATTTGCATATAGCCATGTCTGAAATGGGGTGGCTGAGTGGGCTAAAGAATGGTGATGGATTAAACCCAGATCAGTTGACTGGGGGTGAGTGTTTGATTTGCTCAAGTGCTCCGTCCATCATCCCCTTTTGTATCGCTTTGTTCGCCCTAAGTGTGGCAGGGTATGCTCAGACGTGAGTCCCTTGCTCACTTGGCCACTGGATTCAAGATAGCTTGGCTGATGAGGATTATGAATCCGAAACCGGTCCCAGGATGCTTGTTTCCGGTCCATGGAAGACATGGCTTGGCAGTTCGGGCTGGACTGTTCCCATGAGGCACAGGGTCAGACTGATTTGCATATAGCCATGTCTGAAATGGGGTGGCTGAGTGGGCTAAAGAATGGTGATGGATTAAACCCAGATCAGTTGACTGGGGGTGAGTGTTTGATTTGCTCAAGTGCTCCATCCATCATCCCCTTTTGTATCGCTTTGTTCGCCCTAAGTGTGGCAGGGTATGCTCAGACGTGAGTCCCTTGCTCACTTGGCCACTGGATTCAAGATAGCCTGGCTGATGAGGATTATGTATCCGAAACCGGTCCCAGGATGCTTGTTTCCGGTCCATGGAAGACATGGCTTGGCAGTTCGGGCTGGACTGTTCCCATGAGGCACAGGGTCAGACTGATTTGCATATAGCCATGTCTGAAATGGGGTGGCTGAGTGGACTAAAGAATGGTGATGGATTAAACCCAGATAAGTTGACTGGGGTGAGTGTTTGATTTGCTCAAGTGCTCCGTCCATCATCCCCTTTTGTATCGCTTTGTTCGCCCTAAGTGTGGCAGGGTATGCTCAGACGTGAGTCCCTTGCTCACTTGGCCACTGGATTCAAGATAGCCTGGCTGATGAGGATTATGAATCCGAAACCGGTCCCAGGATGCTTGTTTCCGGTCAATGGAAGACATGGCTTGGCAGTTCGGGCTGGACTGTTCCAATGAGGCACAGGGTCAGACTGATTTGCATATAGCCATGTCTGAAATGGGGTGGCTGAGTGGGCTAAAGAATGGTGATGGATTAAACACAGATCAGTTGACTGGGGGTGAGTGTTTGATTTGCTCAAGTGCTCCGTCCATCATCCCCTTTTGTATCACTTTGTTCGCCCTAAGTGTGGCAGGGTATGCTCAGACGTGAGTCCCTTGCTCACTTGGCCACTGGATTCAAGATAGCCTGGCTGATGAGGATTATGAATCCGAAACCGTTCCCAGGATGCTTGTTTCCGGTCCATGGAAGACATGGCTTGGCAGTTCGGGCTGGACTGTTCCCATGAGGCACAGGGTCAGACTGATTTGCATATAGCCATGTCTGAAATGGGGTGGCTGAGTGGGCTAAAGAATGGTGATGGATTAAACCCAGATCAGTTGACTGGGGGTGAGTGTTTGATTTGCTCAAGTGCTCCGTCCATCATCCCCTTTTGTATCGCTTTGTTCGCCCTAAGTGTGGCAGGGTATGCTCAGACGTGAGTCCCTTGCTCACTTGGCCACTGGATTCAAGATAGCCTGGCTGATGAGGATTATGAATCCGAAACCTGTCCCAGGATGCTTGTTTCCGGTCCATGGAAGACATGGCTTGGCAGTTCGGGCTGGACTGTTCCCATGAGGCACAGGGTCAAACTGATTTGCATATAGCCATGTCTGAAATGGGGTGGCTGAGTGGGCTAAAGAATGGTGATGGATTAAACCCAGATCAGTTGACTGGGGTGAGTGTTTGATTTGCTCAAGTGCTCCATCCATCATCCCCTTTTGTATCGCTTTGTTCGCCCTAAGTGTGGCAGGGTATGCTCAGACGTGAGTCCCTTGCTCACTTGGCCACTGGATTCAAGATAGCCTGGCTGATGAGGATTATGAATCCGAAACCGGTCCCAGGATGCTTGTTTCCGGTCCATGGAAGACATGGCTTGGCAGTTCGGGCTGGACTGTTCCCATGAGGCACAGGGTCAGACTGATTTGCATATAGCCATGTCTGAAATGGGGTGGCTGAGTGGGCTAAAGAATGGTGATGGATTAAACCCAGATCAGTTGACTGGGGGTGAGTGTTTGATTGCTCAAGTGCTCCGTCCATCATCCCCTTTTGTATCGCTTTGTTCGCCCTAAGTGTGGCAGGGTATGATCAGATGTGAGTCCCTTGCTCACTTGGCCACTGGATTCAAGATAGCCTGGCTGATGAGGCTTATGAATCCGAAACCGGTTCCAGGATGCTTGTTTCCGGTCCATGGAAGACATGGCTTGGCAGTTCGGGCTGGACTGTTCCCATGAGGCACAGGGTCAGACTGATTTGCATATAGCCATGTCTGAAATGGGGTGGCTGAGTGGGCTAAAGAATGGTGATGGATTAAACCCAGATCAGTTGACTGGGGGTGAGTGTTTGATTTGCTCAAGTGCTCCGTCCATCATCCCCTTTTGTATCGCTTTGTTCGCCCTAAGTGTGGCAGGGTATGCTCAGACGTGAGTCCCTTGCTCAATTGGCCACTGGATTCAAGATAGCCTGGCTGATGAGGCTTATGAATCCGAAACCGGTCCCAGGATGCTTGTTTCCGGTCTATGGAAGACATGGCTTGGCAGTTCGGGCTGGACTGTTCCCATGAGGCACAGGGTCAGACTGATTTGCATATAGCCATGTCTGAAATGGGGTGTCTGAGTGGGCTAAAGAATGGTGATGGATTAAACCCAGATCAGTTGACTGGGGGTGAGTGTTTGATTCGCTCAAGTGCTCTGTCCATCATCCCCTTTTGTATCGCTTTGTTCGCCCTAAGTGTGGCAGGGTATGCTCAGACGTGAGTCCCTTGCTCACTTGGCCACTGGATTCAAGATAGCCTGGCTGATGAGGATTATGAATCCGAACCCGGTCCCAGGATGCTTGTTTCCGGTCCATGGAAGACATGGCTTGGCAGTTCGGGCTGGACTGTTCCCATGAGGCACAGGGTCAGACTGATTTGGATATAGCCATGTCTGAAATGGGGTGGCTGAGTGGGCTAAAGAATGGTGATGGAATAAACCCAGATCAGTTGACTGGGGGTGAGTGTTCTATTTGCTCAAGTGCTCCGTCCATCATCCCCTTTTGTATCGCTTTGTTCGCCCTAAGTGTGGCAGGGTATGCTCAGACGTGAGTCCCTTGCTCACTTGGCCACTGGATTCAAGATAGCCTGGCTGATAAGGATTATGAATCCGAAACCGGTCCCAGGATGCTTGTTTCCGGTCCATGGAAGACATGGCTTGGCAGTTCGGACTGGACTGTCCCCATGAGGCACAGGGTCAGACTGATTTGCATATAGCCATGTCTGAAATGGGGTGGCTGAGTGGGCTAAAGAATGGTGATGGATTAAACCCAGATCAGTTGACTGGGGGTGAGTGTTTGATTTGCTCAAGTGCTCCGTCCATCATCCCCTTTTGTATCGCTTTGTTCACCCTAAGTGTGGCAGGGTGTGCTCAGACGTGAGTCCCTTGCTCACTTGGCCACTGGATTCAAGATAGCCTGGCTGATGAGGATTATGAATCCGAAACCGGTCCCAGGATGCTTGTTTCCGGTCCATGGAAGACATGGCTTGGCAGTTTGGGCTGGACTGTTCCCATGAGGCACAGGGTCAGACTGATTTGCATATAGCCATGTCTGAAATGGGGTGGCTGAGTGGGCTAAAGAATGGTGATGGATTAAACCCAGATCAGTTGACTGGGGGTGAGTGTTTTATTTGCTAAAGTGCTCCGTCCATCATCCCCTTTTGTATCGCTTTGTTCGCCCTAAGTGTGGCAGGGTATGCTCAGACGTGAGTCCCTTGCTCACTTGGCCACTGGATTCAAGATAGCCTGGCTGATGAGGATTATGAATCCGAAACCGGTCCCAGGATGCTTGTTTCCGGTCCATGGAAGACATGGCTTGGCAGTTCGGACTGGACTGTTCCCATGAGGCACAGGGTCAGACTGATTTGCATATGGCCATGTCTGAAATGGGGTGGCTGAGTGGGCTAAAGAATGGTGATGGATTAAACCCAGATCAGTTGACTGGGGGTGAGTGTTTGATTTGCTCAAGTGCTCCGTCCATCATCCCCTTTTGTATCGCTTTGTTCGCCCTAAGTGTGGCAGGGTATGCTCAGACGTGAGTCCCTTGCTCACTTGGCCACTGGATTCAAGATAGCTTGGCTGATGAGGATTATGAATCCGAAACCGGTCCCAGGATGCTTATTTCCGGTCCATGGAAGACATGGCTTGGCAGTTCGGGCTGGACTGTTCCCATGAGGCACAGGGTCAGACTGATTTGCATATAGCCATGTCTGAAATGGGGTGGCTGAGTGGGCTAAAGAATGGTGATGGATTAAACCCAGATCAGTTGACTGGGGGTGAGTGTTTGATTTGCTCAAGTGCTCCATCCATCATCCCCTTTTGTATCGCTTTGTTCGCCCTAAGTGTGGCAGGGTATGCTCAGACGTGAGTCCCTTGCTCACTTGGCCACTGGATTCAAGAGTGCCTGGCTGATGAGGATTATGTATCCGAAACCGGTCCCAGGATGCTTGTTTCCGGTCCATGGAAGACATGGCTTGGCAGTTCGGGCTGGACTGTTCCCATGAGGCACAGGGTCAGACTGATTTGCATATAGCCATGTCTGAAATGGGGTGGCTGAGTGGGCTAAAGAATGGTGATGGATTAAACCCAGATCAGTTGACTGGGGTGAGTGTTTGATTTGCTCAAGTGCTCCGTCCATCATCCCCTTTTGTATCGCTTTGTTCGCCCTAAGTGTGGCAGGGTATGCTCAGACGTGAGTCCCTTGCTCACTTGGCCACTGGATTCAAGATAGCCTGGCTGATGAGGATTATGAATCCGAAACCGGTCCCAGGATGCTTGTTTCCGGTCCATGGAAGACATGGCTTGGCAGTTCGGGCTGGACTGTTCCAATGAGGCACAGGGTCAGACTGATTTGCATATAGCCATGTCTGAAATGGGGTGGCTGAGTGGGCTAAAGAATGGTGATGGATTAAACACAGATCAGTTGACTGGGGGTGAGTGTTTGATTTGCTCAAGTGCTCCGTCCATCATCCCCTTTTGTATCGCTTTGTTCGCCCTAAGTGTGGCAGGGTATGCTCAGACGTGAGTCCCTTGCTCACTTGGCCACTGGATTCAAGATAGCCTGGCTGATGAGGATTATGAATCCGAAACCTGTCCCAGGATGCTTGTTTCCGGTCCATGGAAGACATGGCTTGCCAGTTCGGGCTGGACTGTTCCCATGAGGCACAGGGTCAGACTGATTTGCATATAGCCATGTCTGAAATGGGGTGGCTGAGTGGGCTAAAGAATGGTGATGGATTAAACCCAGATCAGTTGACTGGGGGTGAGTGTTTGATTTGCTCAAGTGCTCTGTCCATCATCCCCTTTTGTATCGCTTTGTTCGCCCTAAGTGTGGCAGGGTATGCTCAGACGTGAGTCCCTTGCTCACTTGGCCACTGGATTCAAGATAGCCTGGCTGATGAGGATTATGAATCCGAAACCGGTCCCAGGATGCTTGTTTCCGGTCCATGGAAGACATGGCTTGGCAGTTCGGGCTGGACTGTTCCCATGAGGCACAGGGTCAGACTGATTTGGATATAGCCATGTCTGAAATGGGGTGGCTGAGTGGGCTAAAGAATGGTGATGGAATAAACCCAGATCAGTTGACTGGGGGTGAGTGTTCTATTTGCTCAAGTGCTCCGTCCATCATCCCCTTTTGTATCGCTTTGTTCGCCCTAAGTGTGGCAGGGTATGCTCAGACGTGAATCCCTTGCTCACTTGGCCACTGGATTCAAGATAGCCTGGCTGATAAGGATTATGAATCCGAAACCGGTCCCAGGATGCTTGTTTCCGGTCCATGGAAGACATGGCTTGGCAGTTCGGACTGGACTGTCCCCATGAGGCACAGGGTCAGACTGATTTGCATATAGCCATGTCTGAAATGGGGTGGCTGAGTGGGCTAAAGAATGGTGATGGATTAAACCCAGATCAGTTGACTGGGGGTGAGTGTTTGATTGCTCAAGTGCTCCGTCCATCATCCCCTTTTGTATCGCTTTGTTCGCCCTAAGTGTGGCAGGGTATGATCAGATGTGAGTCCCTTGCTCACTTGGCCACTGGATTCAAGATAGCCTGGCTGATGAGGATTATGAACCCGAAACCGGTCCCAGGATGCTTGTTTCCGGTCCATGGAAGACATGGCTTGGCAGTTCGGGCTGGACTGTTCCCATGAGGCACAGGGTCAGACTGATTTGCATATAGCCATGTCTGAAAGGGGGTGGCTGAGTGGGCTAAAGAATGGTGATGGATTAAACCCAGATCAGTTGACTGGGGGTGAGTGTTTGATTTGCTCAAGTGCTCCGTCCATCATCCCCTTTTGTATCGCTTTGTTCACCCTAAGTGTGGCAGGGTGTGCTCAGACGTGAGTCCCTTGCTCACTTGGCCACTGGATTCAAGATAGCCTGGCTGATGAGGATTATGAATCCGAAACCGGTCCCAGGATGCTTGTTTCCGGTCCATGGAAGACATGGCTTGGCAGTTTGGGCTGGACTGTTCCCATGAGGCACAGGGTCAGACTGATTTGCATATAGCCATGTCTGAAATGGGGTGGCTGAGTGGGCTAAAGAATGGTGATGGATTAAACCCAGATCAGTTGACTGGGGGTGAGTGTTTTATTTGCTCAAGTGCTCCGTCCATCATCCCCTTTTGTATCGCTTTGTTCGCCCTAAGTGTGGCAGGGTATGCTCAGACGTGAGTCCCTTGCTCACTTGGCCACTGGATTCAAGATAGCCTGGCTGATGAGGATTATGAATCCGAAACCGGTCCCAGGATGCTTGTTTCCGGTCCATGGAAGACATGGCTTGGCAGTTCGGACTGGACTGTTCCCATGAGGCACAGGGTCAGACTGATTTGCATATAGCCATGTCTGAAATGGGGTGGCTGAGTGGGCTAAAGAATGGTGATGGATTAAACCCAGATCAGTTGACTGGGGGTGAGTGTTTGATTTGCTCAAGTGCTCCGTCCATCATCCCCTTTTGTATCGCTTTGTTCGCCCTAAGTGTGGCAGGGTATGCTCAGACGTGAGTCCCTTGCTCACTTGGCCACTGGATTCAAGATAGCTTGGCTGATGAGGATTATGAATCCGAAACCGGTCCCAGGATGCTTGTTTCCGGTCCATGGAAGACATGGCTTGGCAGTTCGGGCTGGACTGTTCCCATGAGGCACAGGGTCAGACTGATTTGCATATAGCCATGTCTGAAATGGGGTGGCTGAGTGGGCTAAAGAATGGTGATGGATTAAACCCAGATCAGTTGACTGGGGGTGAGTGTTTGATTTGCTCAAGTGCTCCATCCATCATCCCCTTTTGTATCGCTTTGTTCGCCCTAAGTGTGGCAGGGTATGCTCAGACGTGAGTCCCTTGCTCACTTGGCCACTGGATTCAAGATAGCCTGGCTGATGAGGATTATGTATCCGAAACCGGTCCCAGGATGCTTGTTTCCGGTCCATGGAAGACATGGCTTGGCAGTTCGGGCTGGACTGTTCCCATGAGGCACAGGGTCAGACTGATTTGCATATAGCCATGTCTGAAATGGGGTGGCTGAGTGGACTAAAGAATGGTGATGGATTAAACCCAGATAAGTTGACTGGGGTGAGTGTTTGATTTGCTCAAGTGCTCCGTCCATCATCCCCTTTTGTATCGCTTTGTTCGCCCTAAGTGTGGCAGGGTATGCTCAGACGTGAGTCCCTTGCTCACTTGGCCACTGGATTCAAGATAGCCTGGCTGATGAGGATTATGAATCCGAAACCGGTCCCAGGATGCTTGTTTCCGGTCCATGGAAGACATGGCTTGGCAGTTCGGGCTGGACTGTTCCAATGAGGCACAGGGTCAGACTGATTTGCATATAGCCATGTCTGAAATGGGGTGGCTGAGTGGGCTAAAGAATGGTGATGGATTAAACACAGATCAGTTGACTGGGGGTGAGTGTTTGATTTGCTCAAGTGCTCCGTCCATCATCCCCTTTTGTATCACTTTGTTCGCCCTAAGTGTGGCAGGGTATGCTCAGACGTGAGTCCCTTGCTCACTTGGCCACTGGATTCAAGATAGCCTGGCTGATGAGGATTATGAATCCGAAACCGTTCCCAGGATGCTTGTTTCCGGTCCATGGAAGACATGGCTTGGCAGTTCGGGCTGGACTGTTCCCATGAGGCACAGGGTCAGACTGATTTGCATATAGCCATGTCTGAAATGGGGTGGCTGAGTGGGCTAAAGAATGGTGATGGATTAAACCCAGATCAGTTGACTGGGGGTGAGTGTTTGATTTGCTCAAGTGCTCCGTCCATCATCCCCTTTTGTATCGCTTTGTTCGCCCTAAGTGTGGCAGGGTATGCTCAGACGTGAGTCCCTTGCTCACTTGGCCACTGGATTCAAGATAGCCTGGCTGATGAGGATTATGAATCCGAAACCTGTCCCAGGATGCTTGTTTCCGGTCCATGGAAGACATGGCTTGGCAGTTCGGGCTGGACTGTTCCCATGAGGCACAGGGTCAAACTGATTTGCATATAGCCATGTCTGAAATGGGGTGGCTGAGTGGGCTAAAGAATGGTGATGGATTAAACCCAGATCAGTTGACTGGGGTGAGTGTTTGATTTGCTCAAGTGCTCCATCCATCATCCCCTTTTGTATCGCTTTGTTCGCCCTAAGTGTGGCAGGGTATGCTCAGACGTGAGTCCCTTGCTCACTTGGCCACTGGATTCAAGATAGCCTGGCTGATGAGGATTATGAATCCGAAACCGGTCCCAGGATGCTTGTTTCCGGTCCATGGAAGACATGGCTTGGCAGTTCGGGCTGGACTGTTCCCATGAGGCACAGGGTCAGACTGATTTGCATATAGCCATGTCTGAAATGGGGTGGCTGAGTGGGCTAAAGAATGGTGATGGATTAAACCCAGATCAGTTGACTGGGGGTGAGTGTTTGATTGCTCAAGTGCTCCGTCCATCATCCCCTTTTGTATCGCTTTGTTCGCCCTAAGTGTGGCAGGGTATGATCAGATGTGAGTCCCTTGCTCACTTGGCCACTGGATTCAAGATAGCCTGGCTGATGAGGATTATGAACCCGAAACCGGTCCCAGGATGCTTGTTTCCGGTCCATGGAAGACATGGCTTGGCAGTTCGGGCTGGACTGTTCCCATGAGGCACAGGGTCAGACTGATTTGCATATAGCCATGTCTGAAAGGGGGTGGCTGAGTGGGCTAAAGAATGGTGATGGATTAAACCCAGATCAGTTGACTGGGGGTGAGTGTTTGATTTGCTCAAGTGCTCCGTCCATCATCCCCTTTTGTATCGCTTTGTTCGCCTTAAGTGTGGCAGGGTATGCTCAGACGTGAGTCCCTTGCTCACTTGGCCACTGGATTCAAGATAGCCTGGCTGATGAGGATTATGAATCCGAAACCGGTCCCAGGATGCTTGTTTCCGGTCCATGGAAGACATGGCTTGGCAGTTCGGACTGGACTGTTCCCATGAGGCACAGGGTCAGACTGATTTGCATATAGCCATGTCTGAAAGGGGGTGGCTGAGTGGGCTAAAGAATGGTGATGGATTAAACCTAGATCAGTTGACTGGGGGTGAGTGTTTGATTTGCTCAAGTGCTCCGTCCATCATCCCCTTTTGTATCGCTTTGTTCGCCCTAAGTGTGGCAGGGTATGCTCAGACGTGAGTCCCTTGCTCACTTGGCCACTGGATTCAAGATAGCCTGGCTGATGAGGAATATGAATCCGAAACCGGTCCCAGGATGCTTGTTTCCGGTCCATGGAAGACATGGCTTGGCAGTTCGGGCTGGACTGTTCCCATGAGGCACAGGGTCAGACTGATTTGCATATAGCCATGTCTGAAATGGGGTGGCTGAGTGGGCTAAAGAATGGTGATGGATTAAACCCAGATCAGTTGACTGGGGGTGAGTGTTTGATTTGCTCAAGTGCTCCGTCCATCATCCCCTTTTGTATCGCTTTGTTCGCCCTAAGTGTGGCAGGGTATGCTCAGACGTGAGTCCCTTGCTCACTTGGCCACTGGATTCAAGATAGCCTGGCTGATGAGGCTTATGAATCCGAAACCGGTTCCAGGATGCTTGTTTCCGGTCCATGGAAGACATGGCTTGGCAGTTCGGGCTGGACTGTTCCCATGAGGCATAGGGTCAGACTGATTTGCATATAGCCATGTCTGAAATGGGGTGGCTGAGTGGGCTAAAGAATGGTGATGGATTAAACCCAGATCAGTTGACTGGGGGTGAGTGTTTGATTTGCTCAAGTGCTCTGTCCATCATCCCCTTTTGTATCGCTTTGTTCGCCCTAAGTGTGGCAGGGTATGCTCAGACGTGAGTCCCTTGCTTACTTGGCCACTGGATTCAAGATAGCCTGGCTGAGGAGGATTATGAATCCGAACCCGGTCCCAGGATGCTTGTTTCCGGTCCATGGAAGACATGGCTTGGCAGTTCGGGCTGGACTGTTCCCATGAGGCACAGGGTCAGACTGATTTGGATATAGCCATGTCTGAAATGGGGTGGCTGAGTGGGCTAAAGAATGGTGATGGAATAAACCCAGATCAGTTGACTGGGGGTGAGTGTTCTATTTGCTCAAGTGCTCCGTCCATCATCCCCTTTTGTATCGCTTTGTTCGCCCTAAGTGTGGCAGGGTATGCTCAGACGTGAGTCCCTTGCTCACTTGGCCACTGGATTCAAGATAGCCTGGCTGATGAGGATTATGAATCCGAAACCGGTCCCAGGATCCTTGTTTCCGGTCCATGGAAGACATGGCTTGGCAGTTCGGGCTGGACTGTTCCCATGAGGCACAGGGTCAGACTGATTTGCATATAGCCATGTCTGAAATGGGGTGGCTGAGTGGGCTAAAGAATGGTGATGGATTTAACCCAGATCAGTTGACTGGGGGTGAGTGTTTGATTTGCTCAAGTGCTCCGTCCATCATCCCCTTTTGTATCGCTTTGTTCGCCCTAAGTGTGGCAGGGTATGCTCAGACGTGAGTCCCTTGCTCACTTGGCCACTGGATTCAAGATAGCCTGGCTCATCAGGATTATGAATCTGAAACCGGTCCCAGGTTGCTTGTTTCCGGTCCATGGAAGACATGGCTTGGCAGTTCGGGCTGGACTGTTCCCATGAGGCACAGGGTCAGACTGATTTGCATATAGCCATGTCTGAAATGGGGTGGCTGAGTGGGCTAAAGAATGGTGATGGGGAGGAGCCAAGATGGCGATCGGAACGGTCGCATAACCGCCTCGCTCCGTGATCTCTTCCTCCCCGCCACCTATCCTGTATTTCATCCTGTTCGGGGTGTTCCGAATTTGGTCACTGAGGAAGAGCCGTCACTTACCATCCTTCTCCGGGGCTCTGGCGTGCAGTGATTTCGGCGTTCTGCCCTGGTCACCTTGTTGGCCTTCCCGGCCCTGACGCCGGGGCCTCGAGTGCTGTGCCTGCCCGCAGATGTTCGGAGTGCCGGCGGTCCGGAACCGGTGGAGGGACCCGATGGTGGGAGCCTGAGAGCCGCGGGCCGGGACCCCCGGGGCGGACCCGCCCCCGCTGGTGGGCCACCCCGCATGTCCGTTCGCCTACCGGCCCGAAGAAGAGAAGCCGCGCTGTCCGGCACCCCTTAAGTGAGAAACCCACTCCTGTTGTTAATCCCGACCGGGATCCGGTGCTGGGCTCCCCCCGAGTGCTGTGGGGAGCACGCCCGTTCTTCTGGTGACTCTCCTTTCTCCGCCGAGCGCCTTCCGCCGCGGTTTGGCGGTGAGCCCTGGGGCCGCCGGTGCTCCTGGTGGACTTGGAAGAACCTGTGGCGATGGCGGAGGGTGCTGTACTTAAGATGGCGGATGGCCCCTCGGGGTGTCTTTCTCCTGGAGACAGGGAGGCTGCCGCATTTGCTTTCTCCAGCCCTCGCGTGGTTTGGGCGGCCCCTACTCGGAGTGCTATCTTGTTTGCCCTGTCTGCTCTGCGGATCGACCTGTCCTTGAAATGTCGAGCCATGGAATTGCGGATAGCTGCCATGGTGGCTCCGCCATTTTGTGACGAAGTGTCGTCTCCCCGAATTGTACTGCCTGGAACTTCGCCGGCGGCTGTGCTGGGATCTCCGGCTGGGTGCTCGATTCTATGGGATCTAGCGGACCCGGTGCCGATGCTGCAGTGCTTTCTACATCCTGTTTTCTTTGCTTCGTGCTGGACGGCTCAGATACTGTGCTTGGTCACATGGATCCTTGAGGAACTTTTGCATTCTGACTGCTGCCGAGTTCTCCTGGTTGCTTCTGGTTTGCCGGGACGGTGTTTTGCGGAGATCCCACCGGCTTTTCCTGACTGGTGTGGACCCACTGTGTTCTGCTGTTTTTTGGCTGTGGCGGGGTTGGGAAGCTCGACTCTTCATAAAAGTGGACAGGGGTGATCGTGCCCGGATGCCTGTGGGACCCTTTTTACATGGCATCTCCGGGCCTCGTTATTCTGGATGGTTCCTGTTTACATCCCGGTGTAGGCTTTTCTTGACTCTCCTTTTCGACCTCGATTAGTGCATTATTGTTGCGGGGGGGTAGTGTTTTATGTCTCGGTCGCTGGCTCCTCTCCTCTCTCTTTCTTCCTTATCCTCTGTTTCCTTTTCCTATTCCCCTCTCTTTCTTCGTTATAATTCCCTTTCTCTTTTTCTATATTTCGGGTGACTCTGGGCGACAGGCACGCTGTTTAGTGGGGTAGGCCGTAGCCATTACAGTGATGTAGGGTGGGGGGGGTGTTTGTTATTTTAGTTTGTTTTATTCTATGGTCCCTTTATTGCCTTTTTCTAGGGGGTGGGCTATGTCCCTTGGTGTTTACTCCTCTGTTTCGCTAGCGTCTGCACTTTCTCCTTTTTCGGGGCGGGTGGGCTATACGTGTGGCGTCCACTTTCTTTGTTTGCTGGTATTCTTCCTCTATTCTGCACCTGGTATGGGCGTGTGAGGTCTTTGGGCTTTGCCCTACTGTGGTCGTCTGCTTGCGTGGGGGGCTATTTCCCTCCCGCCCCCCCCTTCTTTTCTGTATATGTTGCATGACGCGCTGGTAGATATGGTTGCTGCCTCCTTTATATAATGTAAAATGAAACCTCTTTTATCCTGGCGCTGGCGATGTAACGACTTTATTTGCATCCATCCTGTATTCTCCCTATCGTATACATTGCTTTGTTATTTTGATTCTCCTGACTTTGCGGCCGGCCCCTGTGGTTGTAGGCCAGCGCTTGTACTTATACGTGTCTTTCAATAAAGGTTTAAAAAAAAAAAAAAAAAAAAAAAAAAAGAATGGTGATGGATTAAACCCAGATCAGTTGACTGGGGGTGAGTGTTTGATTTGCTCAAGTGCTCCGTCCATCATCCCCTTTTGTATCGCTTTGTTCGCCCTAAGTGTGGCAGGGTATGCTCAGACGTGAGTCCCTTGCTCACTTGGCCACTGGATTCAAGATAGCCTGGCTGATGAGGATTATGTATCCGAAACCGGTCCCAGGATGCTTGTTTCCGGTCCATGGAAGACATTTATTTATTTATTTATTTATTTGCGAGTTTGTAACGCGCTAGGATCACCTCCCGAAGGAGTATCTCCGCGCCTTTGGCAACCTAGAAGCAAATAAACAACCTGTCGCTGTGTCTCCATGATTTAAAATAAGAACGTTTTCAGCTGTCGCCTAAATGCGAGGTGCTCATTGCAGAGTCTCAGGGAAAGTGGAAGGGTATTCCACAACATGGGACCCGCAATGGAAAGTGCTCTGTCCCCTTGTCTCACCTTTTTTGCTCTAGGTATCTGCAGCAAGGCCTGTTCACTTGATCTCAAGGACCGTGGAGGCACGTAGGGAGAGAATTTGCTAAGCAAATATAGAGGGCCTTTTCTCAAAAGACACTTGTGCATAATGCAGCATACCTTAAACTTCACCCTTTGTTTCACAGAGAGCCAATGCAACGCAGTCAGAAGGGGTTTAGAGGGTGTTCGAGGGGGTTTATTAAGGACAAGGCGGGCCGCTGTATTTTGGACAACCTGCAATCTAGAGGTAACCCCCTCATTTGCTGAGAGGAGCAACCCGTTGCAGTAGTCCAGCCGACTCAATATCAGGGCTTGTACCAGGGTCTTCCTTGTTGAGTCCGGCAGTAGGGGAAATACCTTCCGCAACATCCCAATTATGTGGAAACAGGACCCTACCACTTGGGCAGTATGGTTTTTAAAAGAGAGCTCCTGGTCT
The DNA here is from genome assembly GCF_964261635.1 of Lissotriton helveticus. Lineage (NCBI taxonomy): Eukaryota > Metazoa > Chordata > Amphibia > Caudata > Salamandridae > Lissotriton > Lissotriton helveticus. Next base: position 1,832,462,285 of record NC_136057.1, read on the forward strand.
AGACGAACCCCGAGATCCTTGACCACCTGTTTAGGCTCAGGGACTGGGCCAAGGTCTTGTGGCCACCAGTCCGGGGACCAAAGGATTTTGGCTTCCCCGAACAGCATCACCTCCGTCATGGCTTGGCAGTTCGGGCTGGACTGTTCCCATGAGGCACAGGGTCAGACTGATTTGCATATAGCCATGTCTGAAATGGGGTGGCTGAGTGGGCTAAAGAATGGTGATGGATTAAACCCAGATCAGTTGACTGGGGTGAGTGTTTGATTTGCTCAAGTGCTCCGTCCATCATCCCCTTTTGTATCGCTTTGTTCACCCTAAGTGTGGCAGGGTGTGCTCAGACGTGAGTCCCTTGCTCACTTGGCCACTGGATTCAAGATAGCCTGGCTGATGAGGATTATGAATCCGAAACCGGTCCCAGGATGCTTGTTTCCGGTCCATGGAAGACATGGCTTGGCAGTTTGGGCTGGACTGTTCCCATGAGGCACAGGGTCAGACTGATTTGCATATAGCCATGTCTGAAATGGGGTGGCTGAGTGGGCTAAAGAATGGTGATGGATTAAACCCAGATCAGTTGACTGGGGGTGAGTGTTTGATTTGCTCAAGTGCTCCGTCCATCATCCCCTTTTGTATCGCTTTGTTCGCCCTAAGTGTGGCAGGGTATGCTCAGACGTGAGTCCCTTGCTCACTTGGCCACTGGATTCAAGATAGCTTGGCTGATGAGGATTATGAATCCGAAACCGGTCCCAGGATGCTTGTTTCCGGTCCATGGAAGACATGGCTTGGCAGTTCGGGCTGGACTGTTCCCATGAGGCACAGGGTCAGACTGATTTGCATATAGCCATGTCTGAAATGGGGTGGCTGAGTGGGCTAAAGAATGGTGATGGATTAAACCCAGATCAGTTGACTGGGGGTGAGTGTTTGATTTGCTCAAGTGCTTCATCCATCAGCCCCTTTTGTATCGCTTTGTTCGCCCTAAGTGTGGCAGGGTATGCTCAGACGTGAGTCCCTTGCTCACTTGGCCACTGGATTCAAGATAGCCTGGCTGATGAGGATTATGTATCCGAAACCGGTCCCAGGATGCTTGTTTCCGGTCCATGGAAGACATGGCTTGGCAGTTCGGGCTGGACTGTTCCCATGAGGCACAGGGTCAGACTGATTTGCATATAGCCATGTCTGAAATGGGGTGGCTGAGTGGGCTAAAGAATAGTGATGGATTAAACCAAGATCAGTTGACTGGGGTGAGTGTTTGATTTGCTCAAGTGCTCCGTCCATCATCCCCTTTTGTATCGCTTTGTTCGCCCTAAGTGTGGCAGGGTATGCTCAGACGTGAGTCCCTTGCTCACTTGGCCACTGGATTCAAGATAGCCTGGCTGATGAGGATTATGAATCCGAAACCGGTCCCAGGATGCTTGTTTCCGGTCCATGGAAGACATGGCTTGGCAGTTCGGGCTGGACTGTTCCAATGAGGCACAGGGTCAGACTGATTTGCATATAGCCATGTCTGAAATGGGGTGGCTGAGTGGGCTAAAGAATGGTGATGGATTAAACACAGATCAGTTGACTGGGGGTGAGTGTTTGATTTGCTCAAGTGCTCCGTCCATCATCCCCTTTTGTATCACTTTGTTCGCCCTAAGTGTGGCAGGGTATGCTCAGACGTGAGTCCCTTGCTCACTTGGCCACTGGATTCAAGATAGCCTGGCTGATGAGGATTATGAATCCGAAACCGGTCCCAGGATGCTTGTTTCCGGTCCATGGAAGACATGGCTTGGCAGTTCGGGCTGGACTGTTCCCATGAGGCACAGGGTCAGACTGATTTGCATATAGCCATGTCTGAAATGGGGTGGCTGAGTGGGCTAAAGAATGGTGATGGATTAAACCCAGATCAGTTGACTGGGGGTGAGTGTTTGATTTGCTCAAGTGCTCCGTCCATCATCCCCTTTTGTATCGCTTTGTTCGCCCTAAGTGTGGCAGGGTATGCTCAGACGTGAGTCCCTTGCTCACTTGGCCACTGGATTCAAGATAGCCTGGCTGATGAGGATTATGAATCCGAAACCTGTCCCAGGATGCTTGTTTCCGGTCCATGGAAGACATGGCTTGGCAGTTCGGGCTGGACTGTTCCCATGAGGCACAGGGTCAAACTGATTTGCATATAGCCATGTCTGAAATGGGGTGGCTGAGTGGGCTAAAGAATGGTGATGGATTAAACCCAGATCAGTTGACTGGGGTGAGTGTTTGATTTGCTCAAGTGCTCCATCCATCATCCCCTTTTGTATCGCTTTGTTCGCCCTAAGTGTGGCAGGGTATGCTCAGACGTGAGTCCCTTGCTCACTTGGCCACTGGATTCAAGATAGCCTGGCTGATGAGGATTATGAATCCGAAACCGGTCCCAGGATGCTTGTTTCCGGTCCATGGAAGACATGGCTTGGCAGTTCGGGCTGGACTGTTCCCATGAGGCACAGGGTCAGACTGATTTGCATATAGCCATGTCTGAAATGGGGTGGCTGAGTGGGCTAAAGAATGGTGATGGATTAAACCCAGATCAGTTGACTGGGGGTGAGTGTTTGATTGCTCAAGTGCTCCGTCCATCATCCCCTTTTGTATCGCTTTGTTCGCCCTAAGTGTGGCAGGGTATGATCAGATGTGAGTCCCTTGCTCACTTGGCCACTGGATTCAAGATAGCCTGGCTGATGAGGATTATGAACCCGAAACCGGTCCCAGGATGCTTGTTTCCGGTCCATGGAAGACATGGCTTGGCAGTTCGGGCTGGACTGTTCCCATGAGGCACAGGGTCAGACTGATTTGCATATAGCCATGTCTGAAAGGGGGTGGCTGAGTGGGCTAAAGAATGGTGATGGATTAAACCCAGATCAGTTGACTGGGGGTGAGTGTTTGATTTGCTCAAGTGCTCCGTCCATCATCCCCTTTTGTATCGCTTTGTTCGCCTTAAGTGTGGCAGGGTATGCTCAGACGTGAGTCCCTTGCTCACTTGGCCACTGGATTCAAGATAGCCTGGCTGATGAGGATTATGAATCCGAAACCGGTCCCAGGATGCTTGTTTCCGGTCCATGGAAGACATGGCTTGGCAGTTCGGGCTGGACTGTTCCCATGAGGCACAGGGTCAGACTGATTTGCATATAGCCATGTCTGAAAGGGGGTGGCTGAGTGGGCTAAAGAATGGTGATGGATTAAACCTAGATCAGTTGACTGGGGGTGAGTGTTTGATTTGCTCAAGTGCTCCGTCCATCATCCCCTTTTGTATCGCTTTGTTCGCCCTAAGTGTGGCAGGGTATGCTCAGACGTGAGTCCCTTGCTCACTTGGCCACTGGATTCAAGATAGCCTGGCAGATGAGGAATATGAATCCGAAACCGGTCCCAGGATGCTTGTTTCCGGTCCATGGAAGACATGGCTTGGCAGTTCGGGCTGGACTGTTCCCATGAGGCACAGGGTCAGACTGATTTGCATATAGCCATGTCTGAAATGGGGTGGCTGAGTGGGCTAAAGAATGGTGATGGATTAAACCCAGATCAGTTGACTGGGGGTGAGTGTTTGATTTGCTCAAGTGCTCCGTCCATCATCCCCTTTTGTATCGCTTTGTTCGCCCTAAGTGTGGCAGGGTATGCTCAGACGTGAGTCCCTTGCTCACTTGGCCACTGGATTCAAGATAGCCTGGCTGATGAGGCTTATGAATCCGAAACCGGTTCCAGGATGCTTGTTTCCGGTCCATGGAAGACATGGCTTGGCAGTTCGGGCTGGACTGTTCCCATGAGGCATAGGGTCAGACTGATTTGCATATAGCCATGTCTGAAATGGGGTGGCTGAGTGGGCTAAAGAATGGTGATGGATTAAACCCAGATCAGTTGACTGGGGGTGAGTGTTTGATTTGCTCAAGTGCTCCGTCCATCATCCCCTTTTGTATCGCTTTGTTCGCCCTAAGTGTGGCAGGGTATGCTCAGACGTGAGTCCCTTGCTCACTTGGCCACTGGATTCAAGATAGCCTGGCTGATGAGGATTATGAATCCGAACCCGGTCCCAGGATGCTTGTTTCCGGTCCATGGAAGACATGGCTTGGCAGTTCGGGCTGGACTGTTCCCATGAGGCACAGGGTCAGACTGATTTGGATATAGCCATGTCTGAAATGGGGTGGCTGAGTGGGCTAAAGAATGGTGATGGAATAAACCCAGATCAGTTGACTGGGGGTGAGTGTTCTATTTGCTCAAGTGCTCCGTCCATCATCCCCTTTTGTATCGCTTTGTTCGCCCTAAGTGTGGCAGGGTATGCTCAGACGTGAGTCCCTTGCTCACTTGGCCACTGGATTCAAGATAGCCTGGCTGATGAGGATTATGAATCCGAAACCGGTCCCAGGATCCTTGTTTCCGGTCCATGGAAGACATGGCTTGGCAGTTCGGGCTGGACTGTTCCCATGAGGCACAGGGTCAGACTGATTTGCATATAGCCATGTCTGAAATGGGGTGGCTGAGTGGGCTAAAGAATGGTGATGGATTTAACCCAGATCAGTTGACTGGGGGTGAGTGTTTGATTTGCTCAAGTGCTCCGTCCATCATCCCCTTTTGTATCGCTTTGTTCGCCCTAAGTGTGGCAGGGTATGCTCAGACGTGAGTCCCTTGCTCACTTGGCCACTGGATTCAAGATAGCCTGGCTGATCAGGATTATGAATCTGAAACCGGTCCCAGGATGCTTGTTTCCGGTCCATGGAAGACATGGCTTGGCAGTTCGGGCTGGACTGTTCCCATGAGGCACAGGGTCAGACTGATTTGCATATAGCCATGTCTGAAATGGGGTGGCTGAGTGGGCTAAAGAATGGTGATGGGGAGGAGCCAAGATGGCGATCGGAACGGTCGCATAACCGCCTCGCTCCGTGATCTCTTCCTCCCCGCCACCTATCCTGTATTTCATCCTGTTCGGGGTGTTCCGAATTTGGTCACTGAGGAAGAGCCGTCACTTACCATCCTTCTCCGGGGCTCTGGCGTGCAGTGATTTCGGCGTTCTGCCCTGGTCACCTTGTTGGCCTTCCCGGCCCTGACGCCGGGGCCTCGAGTGCTGTGCCTGCCCGCAGATGTTAGGAGTGCCGGCGGTCCGGAACCGGTGGAGGGACCCGATGGTGGGAGCCTGAGAGCCGCGGGCCGGGACCCACGGGGCGGACCCGCCCCCGCTGGTGGGCCACCCCGCATGTCCGTTCGCCTACCGGCCCGAAGAAGAGAAGCCGCGCTGTCCGGCACCCCTTAAGTGAGAAACCCACTCCTGTTGTTAATCCCGACCGGGATCCGGTGCTGGGCCCCCCCCGAGTGCTGTGGGGAGCACTCCCGTTCTTCTGGTGACTCTCCTTTCTCCGCCGAGCGCCTTCCGCCGTGGTTTGGCGGTGAGCCCTGGGGCCGCCGGTGCTCCTGGTGGACTTGGAAGAACCTGTGGCGATGGCGGAGGGTGCTGTACTTAAGATGGCGGATGGCCCCTCGGGGTGTCTTTCTCCTGGAGACAGGGAGGCTGCCGCATTTGCTTTCTCCAGCCCTCGCGTGGTTTGGGCGGCCCCTACTCGGAGTGCTATCTTGTTTGCCCTGTCTGCTCTGCGGATCGACCTGTCCTTGAAATGTCGAGCCATGGAATTGCGGATAGCTGCCATGGTGGCTCCGCCATTTTGTGACGAAGTGTCGTCTCCCCGAATTGTACTGCCTGGAACTTCGCCGGCGGCTGTGCTGGGATCTCCGGCTGGGTGCTCGATTCTATGGGATCTAGCGGACCCGGTGCCGATGCTGCAGTGCTTTCTACATCCTGTTTTCTTTGCTTCGTGCTGGACGGCTCAGATACTGTGCTTGGTCACATGGATCCTTGAGGAACTTTTGCATTCTGACTGCTGCCGAGTTCTCCTGGTTGCTTCTGGTTTGCCGGGACGGTGTTTTGCGGAGATCCCACCGGCTTTTCCTGACTGGTGTGGACCCACTGTGTTCTGCTGTTTTTTGGCTGTGGCGGGGTTGGGAAGCTCGACTTTTCATAAAAGTGGACAGGGGTGATCGTGCCCGGATGCCTGTGGGACCCTTTTTACATGGCATCTCCGGGCCTCGTTATTCTGGATGGTTCCTGTTTACATCCCGGTGTAGGCTTTTCTTGACTCTCCTTTTCGACCTCGATTAGTGCATTATTGTTGCGGGGGGGTAGTGTTTTATGTCTCGGTCGCTGGCTCCTCTCCTCTCTCTTTCTTCCTTATCCTCTGTTTCCTTTTCCTATTCCCCTCTCTTTCTTCGTTATAATTCCCTTTCTCTTTTTCTATATTTCGGGTGACTCTGGGCGACAGGCACGCTGTTTAGTGGGGTAGGCCGTAGCCATTACAGTGATGTAGGGTGGGGGGGGTGTTTGTTATTTTAGTTTGTTTTATTCTATGGTCCCTTTATTGCCTTTTTCTAGGGGGTGGGCTATGTCCCTTGGTGTTTACTCCTCTGTTTCGCTAGCGTCTGCACTTTCTCCTTTTTCGGGGCGGGTGGGCTATACGTGTGGCGTCCACTTTCTTTGTTTGCTGGTATTCTTCCTCTATTCTGCACCTGGTATGGGCGTGTGAGGTCTTTGGGCTTTGCCCTACTGTGGTCGTCTGCTTGCGTGGGGGGCTATTTCCCTCCCGCCCCCCCCCTTCTTTTCTGTATATGTTGCATGACGCGCTGGTAGATATGGTTGCTGCCTCCTTTATATAATGTAAAATGAAACCTCTTTTATCCTGGCGCTGGCGATGTAACGACTTTATTTGCATCCATCCTGTATTCTCCCTATCGTATACATTGCTTTGTTATTTTGATTCTCCTGACTTTGCGGCCGGCCCCTGTGGTTGTAGGCCAGCGCTTGTACTTATACGTGTCTTTCAATAAAGGTTTTAAAAAAAAAAAGAAAAAAAAAAAAAGAATGGTGATGGATTAAACCCAGATCAGTTGACTGGGGGTGAGTGTTTGATTTGCTCAAGTGCTCCGTCCATCATCCCCTTTTGTATCGCTTTGTTCGCCCTAAGTGTGGCAGGGTATGCTCAGACGTGAGTCCCTTGCTCACTTGGCCACTGGATTCAAGATAGCCTGGCTGATGAGGATTTAGAATCCGAAACCGGTCCCAGGATGCTTGTTTCCGGTCCATGGAAGACATGGCTTGGCAGTTCGGGCTGGACTGTTCCCATGAGGCAGAGGGTCAGACTGATTTGCATATAGCCATGTCTGAAATGGGGTGGCTGAGTGGGCTAAAGAATGGTGATGGATTAAACCCAGATCAGTTGACTGGGGGTGAGTGTTTGATTTGCTCAAGTGCTCTGTCCATCATCCCCTTTTGTATCGCTTTGTTCGCCCTAAGTGTGGCAGGGTATGCTCAGACGTGAGTCCCTTGCTCACTTGGCCACTGGATTCAAGATAGCCTGGCTGATGAGGATTATGAATCCGAAACCGGTCCCAGGATGCTTGTTTCCGGTCCATGGAAGACATGGCTTGGCAGTTCGGGCTGGACTGTTCCCATGAGGCACAGGGTCAGACTGATTTGCATATAGCCATGTCTGAAATGGGGTGGCTGAGTGGGCTAAAGAATGGTGATGGATTAAACCCAGATCAGTTGACTGGGGGTGAGTGTTTGATTTGCTCAAGTGCTCCGTCCATCATCCCCTTTTGTATCACTTTGTTCGCCCTAAGTGTGGCAGGGTATGCTCAGACGTGAGTCCCTTGCTCACTTGGCCACTGGATTCAAGATAGCCTGGCTGATGAGCATTATGAATCCGAAACCGGTCCCAGGATGCTTGTTTCCGGTCCATGGTAGACATGGCTTGGCAGTTCGGGCTGGACTGTTCCCATGAGGCACAGGGTCAGACTGATTTGCATATAGCCATGTCTGAAATGGGGTGGCTGAGTGGGCTAAAGAATGGTGATGGATTAAACCCAGATCAGTTGACTGGGGGTGAGTGTTTGATTTGCTCAAGTGCTCCGTCCATCATCTTTTTTTGTATCGCGTGGCATAGATGCCGGCACATGCACCCTTGCCATGCGAGACTTTGAGCTCCACGTGCTCCATGTTGAGACATAGCTTGCTCCCACTAACGGCTCCGGGCGGGGTTGCCGCAGCCCGGCCCACCGAAAGACAAGAGCACCGTTCCCCACCCTGAGACCGGACCGTGGCTGCTGCCCCATATGCGTCCCCCGACGGGCCCCTGCCAGCCCACATGAACTGCGGCCCAGAAAGCGCAATAGCCAGAGAGGGGGGGGGGGCAGACGCCACAGACTGGTGAGACCTCAAGGGATGGGGGGGGGGCGGCCCCACCGAAGGCCGCTCGTGACCGGGGCAGAATCGGGAACCCTGCCAAGACCGCTCACCCGTGCCCGCGATCCACCCCCAGGCCGCCCGGGGGGGGCACGCAGACGCGGCATGAAGGAACGAGTACAAGACCACGTTAGGCCGGGGTGAAGGAGACAAAGGGGAGCCAGCGCACCCGGCACCGCGCTCTACCCCAAGCGTCGCCCGGGGGCGATACAGGCACTACATGGCAGTGCCGAAAACAATAGCACCCACGATCAGCCAGTGCCTAACTCGGCCTGTGAGCAGACATTATCGCCACCATTCAGGCATCTGCACACAGGACCGGGGCTAGGACTTACCCAGCACCGACCACGCGGAGGCCTGCGACCGGCGACACAGCCCACAGGTCCGCACACTTGAGAAGCGGTACCCGCAGGGTATCCGGATGCGGTGCAGGGGGGAGGGACCGCGTCTGCACCCCCCTCCACCAAAAGGGAGGGGACGCCCTGGGCACACACTGAAACGACACGCGGCCCAAGGCAGCCGCAGGCTGCGCCCCTCGCTGTACCCCTTTAGTAGTGAGCGCGGCAAGGATAACAGACCCACAGGCCTGACCCCACATCAGCCCACCCGGCCAGTGCTAACGGCTGGAATAAAACCAGTATGCCATATACCCCTCACCTCCACAGCGGCCCGTCGCTAAGCAGGCCGCCTAGCCCTGCTTAGACCTCCGAAGGGAGGGAGTAGGTGGAGGGGGGGTACCGCCCGTAGGCGTCAGCCCGTAGGCCACACTCACCGGAAAAGAGTAAAAGAGTGTCCCCGAAGTAGTACGCGTGACCTCCGGAGCGGCAAAGAGGCCTAAACAATGACGAGGGGGAGAGATATACCCCCTCTCCCTGCCTGCCGCCCCGGACGCGCGTCACTGACCCGCCCACCTCCAGCCGGGCAACGCCTGCCCTGGGGAGGAGTGGCTGACCAAAGTAAGGGGCGGGGGCAGCCCTCTGAGACTAAGGGCCCGCCTTCCTGATGGCCACCGGGTGGCCTCGGGCAGGCACAGAGTTGAAGGAAGCCGGCGTGAACAAGATGGCGGCGGACTGTCCTCTGTCCCACGGACCCGCGCAAGCTGTCTGCTATGGACAGATGGCGAGAGCAGCCATCTTTGTCCATGCAGGCGCGTGCATTAACCCATGGCGGTGAATTGATTCCAAAAGGTTTCCTCTCTGGCGAGAGCAGCGCCTGCTGAAACTGTAACTTCATTAGATGGCCATTTAAGCAAGGGGTGTGCTATGCTTTTCTTAACATTGCAAATGCTGTCATCATGTATTTGGTTAAAATGCTCAATAAAAAGAACTTTGACAAAAAAAAAAGGAACCGGTCAAAAGCATTTAGAAGTACCAAAACAATGGAAAGGCATGCAGCACAAAATAAATTCAACTCTAATTTATGAGAAAGAGTTGTGGGTAGAACCCTTCTCTCGGTGTGTGGAGCTTGGTAGCTCGCCCTAGCAGTGTAGTTACCTAAAAGTCACACCCCCATGATAAATCCGGTTTGACAACTGGCTTCCCCTCTCTGTCTCCGATGACAGCCTGTCTACCTGAACAAAAAAGCAGCCCCTCGTATGTGGTTACCATTCGCTCTTCAAAGGTGGCTTTCCCTTTAAAGCTTGCCTTTTAGGGTTGCACTCTGTGTGGCTTCTTGCCAGAAAAAGATAGCACCTCTTTTAGAGGCAGGCCTCGATTGTTCCCCCTCCTGGGAGTCGTTCACACCTCTCCAGAGAAGGGCATAAGGTTGTCTTGTGGCCAGCATCTGCATATGGCCTCTGTAAAATGTGGGCATCAGAGTAGCAACTTTCTAAAAGTTGCATACACTCAAAAGTTACATTAAATTCTACTTGGATATCATGTTGTGTTTAATGTAAGGTTAATCTGATACCTTGAAGTACCAACTTTATTAGTCCCATTCAGAGGTTAGCATCACAATGTTGTCAGCGTGTATCCCTGTACTAACCAATGGGGCTTACCAGACTGTCTCACAGTAAAAATGATTTTTTTTTACATGTTTGGTTAGCAGCCCCAGTGCACTCCCACAGTTGAAAAACCAGCAGCATCAGTCCAAAACTTTGTGGGTGATTATGGAAAAAGAGGCATTTCCTTACAATGACAAAGCAACGTAAATGTTCGACACATGCACAACACAGAACATAAAACACCATAACAGAACACTACTGAGATTTGAACTATGCCTTTGTTTTGCTGGAACAAGCACCTTAGTACCGATTCCAAGGGTCCAGGACTGAGGTGGGAACCTTGGCAGGACAGACTCGCAGAATCCAGGTGCAGGAGCAAGGTGGTTGGAAGTATTTTACGTCCCTGAGACTTCAGAACAGGTGGCCCGCCAGCTAGTCCCTTGGGATCACTCTGGGTTCAAGGGATGCTGGTCCGGTCCTTCTCACCCAGGCAGAGGAACAGCAGGCAGCAGGGTAGCATAGCAAGGCAGAAGCCCAGCAAAGAAGCAGTCCTTCAGCAGCACAGCAGTCCTTCTTGGCAGAGTACTTACAGGTCCAGAAGTGTACCTATTTTACATTTGTGCCTAGTTTCACCTCCTCCATCGATTGCCAATGCCCTGCTCGGCAGGAGGTCACCAGCGCTTTTACTCCTCTTCCTTCTGTGCTAAGGGGTTTTGGGACTCTGAGTCCAAAACTGTCAGGTTTCACCTCCGCCACCGATTGCACAACTAGGGTGACCAACTGTCAGTAAATTTCACGGACAATCCGTGATTTGGATCTCACATCCGTTGTCCGTGATGATCCCTTTTACCGATGCCTTTTGTCCGTAATTTTGTCCATTGCAGGGAACAGCACTGTTCCCCTGCAAGAAGCCTCAGCTCCCTGATGGGGACGCCTCGCACTCATCCTCTGAGCACAAGAGCAGCCCCACCCCGCCAATTGTCATTCTGTATGCAGCTGATTACCACATACAAAATGATAATGGGCCTGTCTGGGCTGTTAAAGCATGTGGAGGGCCTCCTTCAACCTTGGTCTAGGGCAGGGCATTCTGTCAGATGGCAAGCCAATGCTGCTACGTGAGAATCCAGTCCATCAAAAGAAGGTTGTGAAAGAAGTTAAAAGGAAGAGGTTATAGTTCTTACAGTCTAATCATTTTAGAATTGATGCATTTTCAATATTATATTCAACGAAGCAATGGTTGCTGCTATTTTTTTTATGCAACTAACACCCATTGACAAAGCCAATAGTTCTGGTTTGTTGTAGGTGTAACATTACTTGCTGTGTTATATATCTCGATGCAATGACAAAAGTACCAGAATACCAGTTGGGCAGCACACTATGCTAAACTCAGATTTTTAGCTTAGGTGTTTTACGCCCCTATTTACATTGAACACCCCCTTCGGAGAGACCCCCAGTTTTTTCATACCACTCAAAGCCCTGAAAACAACACCATGTCACAGTTACCTCACGTCCTGGAACTGTGCATCATGAAAGACTCATGGCTTCCATTTTTTCAGATTGCCTATGTGCAGGGCCACAGTGAACCCACGCCACCCCTTGCTTTAGGAACTAAAACAAGGGTGGAGTTCTTGATGGGCCTCTTCTGTCTTCAACTCTGCAGACAATGGCTCAGCTCATAATTAATATGAAAAGGTGGGTGAATGAGTAAGTGAAGGGATGGGGAGGGCTGGATGGTTTATTGAAAGGGTGAATGGATGGATAGTGAGAGAAAGGCTGACTAGATGGATGGATGAATGAGTGAGTAGAAGGATGCATGAGAGAAAAGGTAAATAGATGGATGTATGGGTGGAAGGGTAGATGAATCGGTAAAAGGGTGGATGGATGAGTGAAATGATGGATGGACTGATTAATTAGAAAGGGTGAATGGATGGACGGATGAGTGAAAGGGTGGATGTAAGGATGGATGAGTGAGTGAAGGGGAGGGTAGATGGACAAAAGGATTGATCGATTTAGTGAAAGGGTGGATGGGTGAGAGAAAGGAGTGATGGATGGATGAGTGATAGCATCAATAGATGAATTCATGAGCGGATAAGTAGGTGGATGGAAGGAAGAATGAATGGCTACGAGAAAGGGTCGATGGAGAGAGAAAAGGAGGATGGATGGATGACTGAAAGGGGGACTGGGTGGATGGATGAGTGACTGGGTGGATGGATGAGTAAGTGAAAGGATGGCTCAATGGGTGAAAGGGTGAATGGCTGGATGAGTGAATGGATGGATGGGTGGAAGAGTGGATGGATGAGTGTACAGATGGAATGGATGATGGATGAGTGAAAGGGTGGATGGAAGGATGGATGAGTAAAATGATGGATGGAAGGATATATGATGGACAGGTTGGCAAATGGTTGGATATGGATGGGCACACAGATGGTAGGACAGAATGAATGGTGAAAGACTGAATGGTGGATGAAAGAATGATTTCACCTGGTAGCCCCCATTTTCCTAAGTAACATTTCCCAGACGTTGAGTTTCACAGTTATATGATTCATTGTCTATATATAATATGTGTGTGATGTAACACACTCAGACACTCTGCCCTACATATTTGGGATGAGTAGCACTATAAAAGAAATTAACTTAACATGACAGAGGTTCTATGGGAAGATGAGTGGCACCATTGGAGGGTGGTAGCAAGGCCGGACCTGGCATCAGGCATTTCCCTGGGATGCTGGAAAGGTGGGGGGGGGGTTGTTACTGGGGGCTTGCACTGCAACGTTCCTTGTATATCCAGTAGTTTTCTGGCAACAATAAAAGCGACCTCACTTATATTCAGGTGTGGTTCACTAGTTTCTGGTGACTAATGTACCTGCTGGAGCCAGATGGGAGTTTTGAATCATCTAAGGTAGCACAGAGGTTAATATGCCTGCTTCAAAGAAACTGTAGCATGCATTTCAAAGAACAGTATTTTATGTGCAGAGCTCAGTGGGTTACTTCTTTTGTCACTGAGATTTGTTTGTTACTGTGCTGTTCATAAGTTACATATGTAATCGATCAGAGTGAGCTATGAACTGCCATCAAAGAGCTGCATTCAAGCTGCATGGTACAGGTTATAAAGTTATGTTTCCTACCCTGTCTTTCATTATCCTGATATCCTGCTAAAAAAAGGTTTGTTAGAGTAGGAATACATTCTTATCATTAAAGTTAACCCTAACCACAGTGATATGTTCTGAATCCTGAGTGTGTGCTTCTTCAGACCAAACACTCTCAATACACTGACTTACACACATATGATGCATTGTCTATATGTGTGTGTGATGTAAAGTGCTCCGACAACTTATACCAGTACGAGAAGGGCTATAAGACAAATAAAATACATGTAAGAAAGGGGCTGTGGAGAGATGAGAGGCACTATTGGTGATATTGAGGGAATCATTGAAGAGCCCCAACAAAGCTTATCATATCCTGATGCACAGTAAAGTCATTATTTACTATGCTTTATAAGCTAATACAATTGATATAAAATGACATATGTGTTGTAGAATGCACCATGTCTTCCCAAATCTTCTTGGGGTGCGGAAACAAAGGCTGAAAGCTGTCCGTTTGTTTGTAACACACAACAACTTTTAAATATCTGTAAATAAACTATGCAAATGTTTCAAAACATATCAGCAGTTAGGAAACCACAAATGGACCATGTTAGAAGCGGCTGTCTCTAGTTGGCAGAGGTATACACTTCTGACAAATAGGGACACACCTTTTCTAGTCAGGGCAAGGGGGTCACACACTTAGATAACCCCTGCTCACCCCCTTGGTAGCTTGGCAAAGCAGACAGGCTTATCTCAGAGGCAGTGCGTTAAGCATTTATGACCACATACAGTAATAAAGTGAATACACTACAAATGGACACGACACAGTAGTATTATAAAAATAGGGATGTTTATATAAGGCTTAGCACAAGACCAAATAACAACAAAAATATACCACCATATTAATAAATACTCTTGGAAGGAAAAATAACAGTTCAAGTGTAGTTTCTTCTTAGCACAAAGTCTTTAGTAACAAAAGCAACTCTTCTTCTTTAAAACACAGTTCTTGGCAACAATGTAACCCACACGGGAGTCACACGACGTCGAGGCAAAGTTAATCCAAAGGTTCGGCGTCGACCGCGAGGAGCGCTACGTCGAGCCCGGAGTCGCACAGACCCCCACAACACAGTACCTTGGAAAAGGGAAGCACACGATGATCAGCGGCGTCGAGATGTCCGGCGTCGCGTCTTCGGCGTCGATCGGGCCTCGGAGTCGGGGCGATCTGCAGCGGAGTCGACAGAAGTCAGGCAGGAGCAGAGCTCACGAGGTGAAGCAGGATACGGCGTCGTCGTCGATGGTGATGTTGCAAGAGTGAGCAGCGCTCACGGCGTCGAGAGGGCTCGGTGTCGATGCGATCAGCGGCGGCGTCGACACGGGGTCACTTGGAGCTGGAGCCGAACTCGCTACTCACTGGCGTCGCTACTGGCGTCGATCGGGCCCGGCGGCCGGCGTCGGAGGTGCGGGACACGGGAGCTGCACTCACGATGTCGAGCTGGATTCGGCGGCGTCCGTCGGCGTCGGGATTGCTGGATTCTTCAGAGGTGCTGGATTTTCAGGTTCCAGCAACAAGCACTTTCAGCAAATAAATGAAGTCCTTTGACCCTGTGACTTCAACAGGAGACTGGCACTCTTCCAGTCCTGGGAGATTTTCCTTGGCAAAGCTTGAGAGTACACCCATCAGTTCCTCTCTCCTGGCTCCTTGGCAAAAATAAAGAAGCAACTGCAGGATTCCCCCAACAAACAGCACACTGGCAGAAGGGGTAGGCAAGTCCTTGGATCAGCAGGCTTCTTGTCCTTGGTTCAGGTTTCCTTGTCAGAAGTGATCTCGATTCTTGGTTCAGGGGTCCTTCTCTTATACCCCTTTTTGGCTTTGATCCCTTTGTCCATGCAGGGGAATTTCCCCCCATCCTAGGTTTGTTGTGGGTGTTGCCAGGCCGAGGCACCTGGCCTATTCACTGTGCAGGGCAGAGTCTTCAGCCGCCCAGCAGGAGTGGAGCCAGCATTGTCACTGGCAGGGGCAGGGCCATCAGTCGCCCGGTAGGAGGTGGGGCCAGGATCGTCTCTGGCAGGCACAGAGTCATCAGTCGCCTGGCAGGAGGTGGAACCAGCATTGTGTTAGGCAGGGCAGGCTATCAAGAGCTACTCTTCCCCTACTCACCCCACACTGACTCATTCAGACCTCTGGAGCCACCCAGCTCCTGTCACACGCACACCAAACCAGCAGAGACCAGTAGACAGTCAGACAAGAAAATAGCCACTTTCTAAAAGTGCTATTTTCAAACACAGAGTCTAAAAACCATCCACCCAAACGGATGCGTTATTAAACCCTGAGTTCAGGGATACCAAACTCGACATTGCACCATGCTCCCCGAGCCCGCTACGATTATAGCATTAATAATCCTGGCAGCCCATTCTAACTTATGGAGAGCAGGTTACCTTACAATAGTGAAAAACGAATATGGCTGTAATTCACTATTAGGACATGCCAACCTTGTCCTACCTTATGCTTACAATGCACCCTGCCCATGGGCCTACCGTAGGGGTGACTAACATGAAGTTAAGGGAAGGTTTAGGGACTGGCAAGTAGGTGTACTTGCGCACGCAGGTCTAGCAATGGCAGACCTTTAGACATACTTTTACTAGGCTGCTTTTGTGGGTGGCACAACACGTGCTGCAGGCCCACTAGCAGCATTTGTATTTACAAGCCCTGGCACTCGTGGTGCACGCTACTAGGGACTGACAGTAAACCAAATAAGCCAAACATAGAATCCAATTAATACATCAATTTCACACAGGGAGCACTTGCACTGTGGCACTGATCAGCAGTGGCACAGTGCCCAAAGCAATATACCAGCAAAAACATCGTAAACAGAGGAGGCAAACAGAAAAAATGGGAGGAGAGACTCATGCCAATGATGCCAGGTCTAACAGACCAGCAGTTTGTAATTCAGAAGTGTGCTGGAAACAGAGTTTTAATAGGATCAAAACAATCAAGACACTTTACTTGGTGACGTTCAAATGACATATTTGCTGAAACCACATTTCCACACTTTAGTATTTGAGTGCTATATAGATTTATCAGTAAAACTGCATGATGGGATTTTGCTTCCATTGCAATGGAAAATGTTTTGTGTGTAAAAGACAGTGCCTCTTTCTGCACTACAATAATGTCTCAACAGTGTATACAGTTTCTAGTCTGTGGCACACTTCTGTGCATCAATGAGAATCTGCAGTTAAAAGCTCACAGAAATTAAACGGTCCAATCAGTATACTATTTCCAATATACAGCTAAAATAAGAAGTGCTGATATATGGCTAGCCAGGGTATGATATAGTATTTTCAAGTCCTATCTAACCCCTCTGACATAACACTCAGCAGTGTGCAGCCAATTATAGCTCATGCAGGCTGGTTAATTACTCCCTTTTCCTGCTTTATGCTCTTACCCTCATACAAGACCTCTCCGCTATGGGTCTTATCCATCACTCAGTTGTATACCAGCCCCTATACCAGTCATTACCAGCTGAACAGAAATGGAGTATTTGAAGCGATCTGACACATTAAGCAGGTGCCAATTGGCTACATCCTTTGGGTGCCGCTTTACACCTCAGAATGTCGATCCGAGCAGATCTTCCCGACCATTTCGCTCACCAAACAAGCCTAATCAGAACCATGAATTGTAAACAAAATATCAGACTGGACAACCCAGTGAAGTAACCATATAAATATATTATTATCATATGAAATACCACAAAAAAACCTGCACAGTTGCTCAAAGCTGCGTTCATACTGAAAAACCGTGACGTGCACGATTGTGGCTTGTACTTAAGTGGTTGTTTATTTACTTACTTATATACTATTGTGGGACCTCCTCTAATGTGTCTGTAAAACATACCTTTTGTCCAGCATTTTGACCCTTTGTCCTGAATTGTTACACTCACCGCCCTGAATTTGCACCCATGCCAGTTGGTCACCCTATGCACAACAGAAAGACTGTAAGAATAAGAAAAGGTCCCACTAAGCAAACCCCTATCAGAGAGAAGAGAAGACAAAATAAGGAACTCAAAGGTGAGAATTGTAGAGATAACAAGAGCAATGCGGAAAGCAGCAGAGCATGGGGCAAAGGTGAAGGATGGAGCAAAAGTGAAGGGCGGAGCTACGAGTCCATACAGGGCACGGCCGGGACCTGTTGTGAAACAGAGAAGCTGAAAGCGCCGCGGAGCCGGAAGAGAGGCGCAGAGGAGTCCGGAAATAATGGAGCTGCTGGCTGCCCTCAAGAGCCTGCTGGCCTCCTGCTTTCACGCCCCCTCTCTGTTCCTCTTCTTCGTCACCTTCATCCTTTTAGTAGACTTCATGAAGCGCAGGAAAGGCGGGAGTTCCTACCCACCCGGCCCTCCGTCCTGGCCCTTCGTCGGGAACATGCTACAGGTGGATTTTCGTAACCTACCAACGTCCTTCGATAAGGTAAACTGTGGAGAGGGGGAGGGGTTCTGGGAAGGGCGAAGGGGAGGTGCCCAACTAGGCTTTAAAACTCGCGCAACACACAGGGTAGGACCGGGATAAAAATTAGACCCGGGCACCAAAATAAATGCGTCCTTCCCGGCCCGTTACCAAACAAGATAGCTAAAAAAAATTGCCACATTTTGAAACCAGGCCAGTTTTGAACTTTTAAAACCCCCCCTGCGATATATTGGAGGCTGCATCCATTTGTGTTTGCTGCAGGCAACGTTTGTGGCAATATTGGGGAAATCAACAGGAAAAAACTCCCCCCCCCCCCCCGCCATAAAACCGGTCCCCAAAATGTTTTTTTTAAAAGCGGCTCACACACTGTCAGAGGAGCCCACTGCGCACTGCCTGATGCCCTATAGCCCAGCCCTACCTTGACTACACCGCCCAACGTTTCCACCCACCAAAAGCGGTAATTCTAGCTTTAGCTGTAAAATAGGTCAGTGGGTCTAACTTTCAAATTAAACTTGTTTATGACAACATGTTAAATATATGGACTCCTCTTATTTACAGCTTTCTCAGGTTTCCAATGTCCATGCGAGGGTAGTTTACCTAGATGATGTTTTCATTGTGCAGTCTGGGACTTGTTGTAGTCCAGTTTAACGCTTTCAAAAATCAACCCTGCAGATCCGGATGCAAAGCAAAAACCGGCATTGGTGCTCAACTTCCCATTATCACTGTGCAGGACACTTCCCACACACTGTATGTGCGGAGGGGAGGGAGCAATGAGTCATAGAGTACATTTGTGAGGTTAGATTCCATATTCCCATTTTCTACATGAGACCCTTTTAAAAGATATAACTCCTACAGTTATTGATCTGATTATTGAGTCATAGTTCTTCTGAGTTCCAACCCATTTACCAGCCTTGACTGCTTGCTGTTGGCATGTTTGGACAAACGAGGTATTGAAATGAGTAACTCTGTCATAAAGATGGAATGAACTAGTCTTAAAAGCTAACACACCAGTGGTTAACCATAGTATCCACCAGGGATACTGCCCAGTGACCACCTAATGTAAAGAAAAGGTCTCACAATCTACTGCTGCTTGTTCCCCATTATATGAAAATATTGGGGGGCTTTGGATTAGGCACAATACAGTTAACAAGTCCTATAAAACCAAGTATTGGAAAAGCCAATAGGTTTCGCCTTAGGGACGTATTGGCTTTGCCCATGCTTTTTATCCTTGCTGTGCACCAACCCCAAAGCTGTGCAACATGACTAAAAAGCAAAAAGTAAAAAAAATAAAAATGAGGCGCTATGACACAGTGGTTATATATTGTAGGTGCACGTACCACTCATGTGAAAGCCTACAAAATTGTATTTATCAATTTGGATCGTTGAATTAAAAAAAACGCTGTCATGCCAATAGCTCTGGTTTTAAAGGACAGTTTTATAGTAATGTGATGCATCAAAAAACAAAGTGATGGATGGAATGCTTGAATTAATCTCAGCCATGGCTGGCTTTAGGGTGGTGCGACCGGTGGAGACTCAGCTGGCTCTGATCTCTGGAGGGGGAGGTGGCATATTGAAATAACTTATGGGTTTAAAAGCACCCGCTGCAGAGTTCCTTGTGTGTGGGCCAGGTTTCAGGCAACAATACAAATGTCAAGATAACTCTGGTGGTTCATTTTCATGCTGAAGAAAGATCCAGTTTTATCTAATGGAAGTACTGAGTCATAATAAAGTAGGGCAGAGGGTTATATGACTGCTACAACGTATGCGTACCATGCTTATCACAGAACTGTATTTTATAAGGATAGCTGAGTGGTTTACTGCTTTTGTCACAGAGATCCTATTGTTTTTTTGCAGTTCATAAGTTAAAATCCTGATATAGCACAGTGAACTGTAATCAAAAAGCTGCATGCCATATGCAAGGCATTGGCTTGGAACCTTATGTTTTCCCCAGTCTTTCGTTTTCTTAATGTTGCTAAAAAGAGTTAGTTTAGGTAGAAATACATTTCTATTAGTAAAGCCAAGCCCAACCACCGTGGAATGTTTTAAATCCAGAGTTAGTGCTTCTCCAGACCAAACACTTTTAAAATAAACTGCTTACTAGTATGGATAACGTGATTCCTACACCTCGAAATCCTTATTGTCTTATGAAACATTTCTCATAGGCTGACTAACACATGTATGATTAGTTGTCTTTGTATAATGTGTGTGTGATTTCAAGTGCTCTGACAACCTACACAGGAATTTGTAGCGCTATAAAACTAATGAAATGCATTTGAGAGGGGGGCAATGCACAGATTAGGGTCAAGAGAGTGGTAGTGAGGAAATCTTTTGAGAGGAAGGTCATTGGCGGGTGCCAAAGAAGAGCCTGGTTCCAATGGCACTGTGAGCATGGGACTCATGTTTGGATATACCCATCTCTCTTAGGCCATCAAAAAACAAAGTGATGGATTGAATTAATCTCAGCCTCTGGCGATCTCTCAGAGCCACATCCCAACTCATCGTTTTTCGCCCACCATGCCACTTCAGTTTGGACCCAGCCATATGCAAATCAGTCTTGAACCCTGCTCTAATGGGAATAGTCCATCCTGAACTGCCAGGCAAGGTGCTCCTGACCCGGAACACGAGTAACCCAGGACCATTGTCACCCTAGCTAGGGCTCATCAGCCAGCTTGGTTCTGGTGGCACAGTGAGCACGGGACCCAGGGAGGACCTGGCATGGCTGTTGGGGCTGGACTGTTCTAATTGGAGCATTTTTAGTATGAAAAAAGTATAGTGGTAAGACAGTGCCTACTCTTATGGTCTACTCCCAAAACGGTCCGGAAATGGAGCAAAATGCTAGCTAATCCTGACCTCAATAATAAAGCACTGGATCTGAGACCCAATTTAACAGGAGATCCTACAAGGGAATCAGAACACTTCACCTCCTGGATAACCCTACTCTGTAATGCTCTAGCCCCCCCAGTCAATTTAAAAAGGAAAAACCGCAGCACTAAAATCTCATCTCCATGGTTCACTCAAAACATTTATAGACCTTCATCTTCAACTTAGACAGCTTGAACGCCGATGGCACAGAAACTATCAATCAGAAGAACTCTCCCAGTTCAAACAAGCCCTAAAAGCCTATAATCTCCTGATTAGATTAGAAAAGAAAGTATACTGGTCCAAATTATTTGCGTCAGTTGATTCTGACCCAAAAACTATTTTTAAGATCGTGAAATCTTTCACGCATCCTAAATCACTCAAACGTGATATTCCACCCTCTCAGACTCTCTGTAACCAAATAGCTGATTTTTTCAAACAGAATATTCAAAATATTCACATTGATTTTCAGAGGATACCCTCCCCTAACACAGAACTAGCACCTGAACCCCAGAACAAGGCACACTATTTACACTTGTTTTAAATGATTGACATGGAGCAATCTCGCAAAACTACACTTTCTTGCAAATTAGGATCTCCTTTTGATCCCTGCCTCCCGAAGATATCTTATCTTATCAGTGTTTTGTAGAGCGCTCGTACACCGGTTGGTTTCATGGCGCTCATAGGCCTGTGTGAATAACCAGGTTTAGAGGGATTTTCTGAATTTGAGTAGGTTGGTGCTGAGTCTAATTGCCAGCGGGATGGAGTTCCACAGTCGTGGAACTAGAGTCGCGTACCTGCAACCCCCTTGGCATTTCAGTTTGTAGGTGGGTACCGTCAAAAGGTAGAGTTGGACTGAGTGAAGGTTCCGGGTGGGGGTATAACGTGAGATAAGATTGTTGATGAATATTTAGGGACTTGAACACTAGGCAGCCGACTTTAAAGGTGCAGGGTTGGAGGACAGGAAGCCAATGCAGTTTTTTGAGGAGGGGGGAGGTGTGTTGCCATCTGGGCTGTTTGTGTATTAGTCACCCCGCTTGGTTCTGTACCAGCTGAAGTCGCTTGGTGAGGCCGAGTGGGAGTCCCAGGTAAGTAGCATTAGTGTAGTCCAGCCGAGACAGGACCAGTGCTATCACCACCTGGACCAGCGCAACTTGGGACAGTAGCCTTCTGATTTTCCTGATTTTACTTTGCTGGAGAAAGCAGGCGGATACCACTGTGCCTATGTGTGTTTTTGGGAACAAGTCATTACCTATGGTAATCCCTAGGCTTTTAACTGAGATAGAGGGTGCAGGGGGGTGGGGGGGGGAGGGGTCCCAAGTTGCTTTTCCAATATTGTAGGCCCCACTGATTACGACCTCCGCCTGTCAAGATTAGTACTGTTTTGCTGGGGTTGAGTTTTAGATGCTCCACGCCATCATTGACACTTTTAACCCACTCATTAACAGTATAATTATTTCATCACTATCTCTAGCAGAAGTACCCCCTGACTGGAAAATTGCGGCATTCAGGCCCCTTCAGAAATTGCAACTATTGGACTCCACCACTCTTTCTAACCTCCGGCCCATCTCCTTATTACCCTGTTT
The DNA here is from genome assembly GCF_964261635.1 of Lissotriton helveticus. Lineage (NCBI taxonomy): Eukaryota > Metazoa > Chordata > Amphibia > Caudata > Salamandridae > Lissotriton > Lissotriton helveticus. The sequence continues at coordinate 1,832,484,497 of NC_136057.1, forward strand.
CAGTAAAATTACTGAAACAATAGTCAACAGTCAACTAATGACTTTCTTGGAAACCACTAACATGCTATTTCCGACTCAATGGGGTTTAAGGCCATTACACTCTACAGAATCGGCACTTCTACATACTTCGGAGACCCTCAAATTTGCCCTGGATGAATGACCAAATGCAGTACCGATTCTGTTTAACTTGTTAGCTGCTTTTGACACCATCTTTCATGAGATTCTGCTACATTGCCTCAAAGCGTGCCGCATTTCACATTTGGCTCTGGACTAGCTCAAGTCATTCTTGACAGGCCGTCATCAAGTAACCACACTTGGTCACTATCAGTCAACTGTAAAATCCCTGCGCACAGAATTCCCGCAGGGCTCTATATTAACCTCAGTGCTGTTTAACATCTACATGGCCCCCTCATAGTACTAATATCATCATTCAATATCAAAACCACCTCATATGCTGACGATACTCAACTGATTTTAGCATTTGACAAACACTCTGTTATTGCCGAAGAGAACTTCCAACATTGCCTCATGGAGGTTTCACACTGGATGAAGCAGAACTTCTTGAAGTTTAATACACAAAAGACAGAAATCATGCTCCTAGGTAAAGCTCACTCTTTTACCCTCAGTCGCTAGTGGCCGCCCAATACTCCCCCCTCCTTTTAATACGGTGGAGGTAGCCAACAATCTTGGGGTAAAAGTTGACTCAACTCTATCTTTCCGTTCACAAGCGCTATCATTGGCTGGGAAGTAGTTTCAGCTGATTAAATCCCTGAAAAAGTTTTTGGACCTTCTTCCAGCTACAGCACGGAAAACCGTCACAGCAGCCCTTATCACCTCCAGATTAGACTATTGCAACAGCCTTTATGCTGGTGCCAACGAGGCAATCTTCAAAAAGCTCCAGTCTGTTCAACATGCAGCAGCCCGTCTAGTGCTTAAATTGCCACGTCGCTCCTCAGCTTCCTCAATTCTAAAATCTCTGCATTGGCTACCCCTCCATAAAAGAGTGGTATTTAAGATACTCGTCGTCACTTTTAGAGATTTCACGGCCTTAGGACCTAAATATTTAACATCTAGATTTTCACCTTATGTCACCACACGTTCTCTTAGGTCTTCCTCAGCTAACCTTTTAAAACCCACACCTTTCAGATATAAAATGAAGGGGGGAAATCAGTGACCATTCTTTGAGTAAAATCATGGAATATACTCCCTAGTTTCATCCAATCTGAATCCTGCTTCAGGAAATCTTTGAAAACCTGGATTCTTGGAGCTTCAGACTCTCTCTGCTCTCTCATTAAACCTTCCAGCAATCTGAGACAGCAGCACCCTCCTGTGCCTCCCGCCTATTTCTGCTTAGCGCCAAGATACTCCTGCAGAGTGACTGATACGCTTTAGAAATTACACTTACTACTACTCCCTAAAATGTAATATGTTGGTAAACTAATAGCATTTGTAACATGAAATACTGCGTTACAGTCTGGTTCTCAAAATAAACTCTTTGGCCTTTGCAAAATAATATATTCTACTTTAGAGTTATGAGGACAGCAGTGTAGGCAATGAAGGCTTAACAGTATAGTAGTATATGTATATATATATATATATATATATATATATATATATATATATATATATATATATATATATATATATATATATATATAATATGTATAGAGAATTTAGAATGCTCAACTTTCCGTGACCCCACCGCTTAGAAATCACAAATATACCAGAAAGAACTTCTCTTCAGATAATCAAGTAATGAAAAGGAGCATACAGTAAAGCATAATTCATTTATCAATTATAAACAGTCTCTCCAGATCCACGAAATTCGCACAAACATATTACGCAAGGAGTCTTGGAATCTCTTTTTTCATCAATTATTCTTTATTTTCATGTTCAGTCAAATGCATCAGCCCAGCCAACGCATTTCAAACAAACTTGGACTTTCTCAGGGCTGTACAATCAATTAAATGAACACAGTTTAATTATCAAATAAACACAAAGAGGTTTAAGAGACCAGCTAGACATGAACAAGAAAAAACAATTAGACCTCTCATGATAAATATTCCTAATAGAATACATTTAATTTCTTCTCATGTGCAACTCCCTGCCTATATCCATTCTTAACCCGATATTCCAATATCAAGTAGTTGATGAAAAACAGCAACCTTAATCATCATCAGCATTTGTAGAGCGCCTGGTTACACCAACGGTGTGTCCCCGCGCTGAGCAGAAACTCAGAAATGACACTCGATAGGTAGGAGAGCCCTAGCGGTCATGTTTCAAGATCTATTCTGGTTTATAGGTGGGAAAAAAACTAGTTTTCAACCTTTTCCTAAAGGCAGCTTCACATGGCTTTTTCCTCAAATCCATTGGTTATGAATTCCAATGTTTTGCTGCCACGTATTTGAAAGAGCAGCTTCCTAGCCTGGCCTTCCTAAATCTGGGTACTATTACCAATGCCTTTCTTTCAGATCTTAGGCTTGCATTGGGGGTGTAGGGTGTAATTATGTCTTGTAGATAACTTGGGACTTTATTTGCTAGGATACAATGGCAGAAGCACATTGCCTTGAACAGGATCCTCTTGCCCACAGGGAACCAATGCAATTTGGCCAGGGCCTTTGTGTTGGACGATCTTCTAGGTAAATTCAGCACTAGCCGCGCAGTGGCGTTTTGGACTGATTGCAGCTTCATCAGCCTTTTTTTTGTGCTACACCTAGATATAGAACATTGCCGTGGTCAATCTGAGAGGTGACCACTGCATGTATTATAGCTTTTCTGACTTGACCAGTAGTAGGTCAATGACTTTCCATAGGGTTTTCAGCGTTCAAAAACATTTGCCTGTTATTTTTCGGATTTGATTTTCATATGTCAGGTTGGGGTCAAGCCATACTCCAAGGATGACTTCGGTTTTAGGGGTTGGGAGCTGTCCAGGTGCTTCCGGTCACCAAGCTGATGTCCAGACAGAAGGCGCTCTTCCCATTACCATCACTTCTGTCTTACTGCCATTATGTTTTAAGCAGTGGTCTGCCATCCTTGCTGTTACTTCCTCCATACATTGGGAACATTGATGTACATTATGTTCTAGGTTTTGAGATAGAGTGAAGATAAACTGAGTACTGTCAGGGTAAGATACAATGGACACTTTGTGGCCTTCCACTATATTAGCAAGGGGTCCCATACATAGGTTGAGCAAGGTGGGGCTCAGTATGGACCCCATGGGAGCTCCTTGTTATAGGGGAGATCTCTTGGAAGTGAATGTGTCTTGTGGAACCCCCTTTCCGCCAGGAAGGATTTCATCCAGCCCAGAGCCATACCCCTGATTCCACAAGATTCTAATCTCTGTAGGAGGGGGCCATGGAAGACTTTATCAAATGCTGCACTGAGGTCCAACAGGATCAGTGCAGCTGTGTGCCCTTCGCCCGCTGTCTTAGAGTTTCTGTGGCCAGGAGCAAGGTGGTTTCAGTGGAATGTGAGGCACGAAAACCTGATTGTGAGCAGTGTAGTAGGTCATTATTATTGCTGTGTTTGTGAGCTGAGTGTTAACTATTTTTTTCTGCGATTTTAGCAAAGAAAGGTAGGAGCGAGATGGGACGTAGATTATCTTGTACCTCATAGTCTATTTGTGTTTTTTTCCTTAATGGGCGGAGCATAGCTCGCTTCCATTCATAGGGAACTTCTCCCGATTAGAAGGAGCGGGAGATAAGTTATGAAAGGTACAATACAATTTCCTCCTTGTAATAAGATTTTGGGACGGGCTGCGTCCCTAGGTGAACCTGATTTGATTCTGTTTGCTAGTTTCCTTATTACATCTGGCTCTGGCATTATAAATTCCTCTAAGGTTGCAACTTTGACTACTGTTTATGTAGTGTCTTTGGAGCTAGTGGCCTGGCGTGCTTCTCTAGAGAAAGTATCATAGATCTTTGTCACTTTTTCTGCAAAGAAGTCAGCAATTCTATTGCAGAATTCCTCCGATGTGGAGGGGGGGGGGCTCTGTTAGTCTATCTGCTTAATGTAGGGATTTTAATATGGCAAACATCTCTTTTGAAGAGTTTTTGGCCATTTCAATTTTCCCAGTGTAGAACTCACAACGAGTTTTCTTTATCGGAGCGTAGTACGTTTTTAGTTGTTGTTTATATTCTCCTTTAATATTTGCGCAGTAGTTCTTATGCCACCAATGAATCAATCAATGACTCCAATCAATAAGAGTAAAACAAAAATAGTATAGCTTTGTTACATAGTGACATCTTATGTTATTCTTAAGACTCTCAATTCGCATGCAGTCTAAGTTACATTGTGACTTTTGATTATTGGTATATAATAATTTCTATAACTTTAATGGATTGTATATTATTGGCTTTTCTCAAGTATCCCTCCTATGGGGATTTGCAGAGAAATGTACAATGAGAATATATATGACATATATGTACCATCTTGCCCATTTAATACTTATTAATGTACTGTTATTCTTATCTCAATTTGTAATAGTCCGTATATGTGATATCTGGGATATTATTGTCCAAAACATCATCCACACACTATACAGTTCTTTTCTCAATTGGCTAAGGTCAGAAGATATGTGGGTTTAAATGACATAACTAACCATCTCATTACTTTTTTGGATTAGGCTTTGATTGACAGTCTCAATATTCTTTAATTTTTAAACCAGGAAACATAGTGAATGGCTCGCAATTTGTGCGCATCAAAGCAAACTAATAGGTTGCTATAGTTTCTCTCCTAGCATCAGGACTGAATAATGCAATATTATGCATTTGATTCATATTTGTCTAAAAAGGTGCAATTTCATTGCTTCAATATCACCCCCTTGTGGACACAAGTAATAGGGTCGGGATGGACATATAGAGTGATCCTGAAGGACCGCTATGGAGCGCAACAGTATTCATTTGTTCTGCGATTGCTTCAGAGCTAATTGTTTTTTTCTTGTTCGTGTCTATCTGGACTTTTCAACTTAGGTTTCTTTTAAACCTTTTTGTGTATATGTGATAATTAAATGGTGTTCATTTCATTGTTTTCACAGCCCTGAGGAAGTCCATGTTTGTTTGATTTGGAGAGACTGTTTATAATTGATAAATGAATAATGCTTTACTGTATGCTACTTTTCATTACTTGAGTATATTCTACCTTGTCTCTGTTCCCTGAGTTGGAAATTATGTGTGCACTTAGAAGCCAGTTTAATGTAAGAAGGAAACACCAAGGACATTTTCACAGTACAGGTCATGGTTTTCGTTCACAAACTCGGGGCTGTGTAACTGAAAGAGTCCAAATTCCCTATTAACATCTCTGAAAGTGAACATGTCTCTTAAGCAGCATTGTGCAGCATCCTGCCTGTGCTGCAGCACCTCTCTTCTAGATACATTCAGGCACTTCTTTAACAGCTCATAAATTGCTGAAATAGTGCATCATGGACACCCTGCCAGACCGCTCGAAGTGACCCTTCAGGCAGCTAGCTGTGAGCAGTGAATGGTGAGACAATTCGGGCCTGCACCAGCTGAGTGCAAGCAAAAAAACAGGTTACCCAAATGGGGGACTAACTTTCAGAAAATGGGATAGTTGGACACCTTTAGTGTGGATGAGCTACTTGTCCATAGACCTGGTACACTTGCGTGTGTTGCATGTTTTCTAGGAAGATTGTGCCATTAAAGTCAATTCATTCTAACCATTTGAATCTGAATGAATTGGAATGAATGAATGTTTACTACCCAGCTGGTCCCACTGAAGTCTTTGGAGGTGAACCCTTTTTGATAGATTGACATACCTTTATTGAGAGAACAATCCCATTGAAGTTGATAAATGATTTTTTTTGGGGCTATGATGCTTGTTAATTAAGATGATACCTCTTCATGGTTATTTGCGGTGCACCATTAATAGGGGCGAGATATAGACTTGTTAAGAAGGTGATTAATTGGAAGTCAAGCTAACCTCTTATGAGAAAGTGATTAGTTTAGTTAATAAAGTAAATAACTGCTTTCTGGTCCGCCGCAGCTTCATTAGCTGATTGTGTTGAGAAAGCTTTCTGGACCCACTTCCGGTGGAGGCTGCGGTTAGGCTCTAGTGCACTCTGCCATAAAAGCTGAGGCAGGGCACTCAGCGGATCTACGATCAGGATCTGCTTGGTGTAACCTGCTGCCACTATTCAGGGTGCATGTAGCAGCATCTATTAAATGCCTTTGTGTTTCTGATGTGTGCTAGTTCTGCGCGAGTATCACCCCTAACCAGGGACCCATTTTTTAATTGCCTGTTTTAATCTGCGCCACGCTGAACTCAGGGTGCCCTTGCTTCTGGTCCGACACAGCTTCAGTAGCTGATTGTACGGAGAAAGCTTTCTGGACCCACTTCCAGCGGGGGTGGTGGTTAGTACTCTAGTGCACTCGGCCACTCATGAGTAGTTGTGCGCGCTATAAATATCAATATAACATAACATAACCTAACATAATAGCCGATGCCGGGCGCGTAGCGGATGCGCGCCAAATGCAAGCCCATCTGCGCCCGTCCGTGCCTAGACATCGCCAGGACTCCTGGTTCTCCTAGGGTAAGAGTAATCAGTTCCATTACTCATCGGCTACCCTTTATCAATTGAGGGTGCCGAATAATGTTAGAGCCCCTCAACAACTCTTATGCTCTAATAGTTTCCGCCTAACCTAGAGGGACGAGTGGCTTGTCTCAACTGCCATCTTCAGAATAACAACGAACTAGAGAACCTCACGGGGCCTGACTCCAGCCCCAAACCTATTAGGAATGACCTAAGAGCCTCCTCTGTAATGTTAGGTCACTAGCCAAACACACAAATGAGATATGGGATCTAATTACCTCTCAGTCACCGGATATTTGTTTCCTGACAGAAAGTGGCTGAATCCGTCCAACCTTCCAGCCATTTCGCTAGCTATCCCTGCTAACTGCAAACTGATTAATCTCGACAGAGGATCAAAACTAGGAGGAGGCATTGCCAAAGCCTTCAAAAATACAATTAATGTAACATGGATTACGACCACTATCTCTGACTCATTAGAGCTAGGTATTTTTTAAATAAACCTCTCCGCTACCGACACCTGGAATGGAACCCTGATCTATCGCCCCCCAGGATCCAAACCGAACTGGTCTTGCCTGGACAGAGTACACTCAGTTGGAACCCCAGCTTCTGGCCCTCCAGCATGGGCGCTCCCCCATCCAAATCATCTTCGGTTAAGAGCTTAGGTATCTTCATCAGCGAGGACCTCTCTTTAAAAAAACAGGTTGGAGCAGTGGTGTCCTCCAGTTTTTTTCAGTTGAAGAAAATAAAAAAAATAGCTCGTTTCTTCTCCATAGCGGCCCTCACACAGATCGTCATCTCCCTGGTTTTGTCCAGGCTGGACTTTTCCAACAGTCTTTACCTTGGGCTCCAAATGGGAGAGCTTAAACGCCTCCAGCTGGTTCAGAACCAGGCGGCCAGACTCCTTTTGAACATTCCTAGGAGGCAGTCAGTCAGGCTTGGCCTCAAACAGCTAAACTGGCTGCCGGTTGAGCAACGTGTGGCCTTCAAAGCTGGGTGCATTATATTTAAGTCTCTGCATGACACTGGCCCCCTGTTTATTAGAGACTTATTTAAAAGATATAGTCCTTCCCGCAATCTCCGGTCCATCCACAAATCTCTCCTGATTGTGCCTCCGTTCAAGAGGAAGCGTCTCGGAGGCAGCTGCTTCGACCACCTCGCAGCGGCCTACTGGAATTCTCTTCCCCTCCCTCTAAAACTGAGTGACAACATCCTCAGCTTCAGACACTCCTTGAAGACCTTGCTCTTTTCTCAGGCACATTACTGAGCTGCTTCATCTCCACTAATTGACTGTCGCGCATTGCTCCTTTCTATAGCGCCATGAAGCCTCCGGGGGTACGAGCGCTCAACAAATACTGACTAACATTAACATTAACATTAACAAATTGAATTTCGGCTGCTGGAAGAAATAGCCTCCCATGTCTTATTCTCAAATAAGTTCCTCTTCCTAGGTGACTTTAACTACCATGGGGAAGACCACACTAATTCCAAAGTCACTAAGCTATTAGCAGACCTGGAAACACTAGGACTCTCCCAACGAGTAAGAGGCCCCACACACATAGCGGGCACTCATTGGGCCTGCTGTTTCCTAACACTGAACTTCTAGAATGTAAGGTACCAACTCCCCTCATATGGACAGATCATTTCTTAATTACTTTTCACATTCCGTCTCTTCATTGTTTCATCACAAACAGTAATAGCAGACTAGCACTAAATGCCCACCGACCATGGCATCGTCTTACTCCCGAGACTTTTTGGGAGGTCTTTCACCTCAGCCTTCCTAAAAATAATCCTGAGGTCACCGACCTACTGGAGTCCTTCAACACCACCTTAACCCCTTCGACGCTCATGACGAGCTGGGCTCGTCATGAGGTAGCCTCCTGCTACGCTCATGACGAGCCCAGCTCGTCATGAAACATGCGTTTTTAAAAATCTCAGCACTCGAGCAGAATTCCGCTAGCGCGCATGCGGTTAACCAAAGCCCTGGACGTTACAGTCCCTATAAAAACAACTGCACCACCAAACATGAACTTTCGTCCCTCTGGTTCTCCTACGAGCTAAAACTAGAAAAATCAAGGTGTAAGAACTTAGAGAGGCGCTGGCGCAGAAGCAAAAATCCGCATGATAAGGATCTTTATAAACAAGTCTTATCTTGTTACCATCAAAATGTCAAAATTGCAAGGCGTAATTCAATTATCAGTCAAATTGAACAGGCTGGCAACTCCTCTAAAGTTCTTTTCAATATAGTTCACGACTTTACCTCCCCTCTGGCATGTACTCAGCCTCCCTTAGAATCCTGGAAACTCTGTGACTTACTGGCCAACTTCTGCCAGGAGAAAGTCTCTCACATCTATGCACAATTTTACCTCCCCCCCCCCCCTTCGCCTGGGGTAGGGATCACTAGATCTGATATGGACTAGTTAAAAGAGTTACCCTACATCTTAGACAGTTTTGCGCCTTTCACCTTGGAGGAAATTTGTGGTTTGCTGGCGACAGCCAAGTCAGGCTTTCTTTTGGACATTTGCCCCCATAAAATAATGTCTCTGCTGGCCAAATACCTTGCCCCAATGATCCTAGAGATTTTCAACTGCTCGGTGAAAACAGGCACCATGCCGCCGGAGTGGAATGCGGTGTGTGTACGTCCTATCTTAAAAAACCCACCTTGGACCAAAACTCCCTGGCCAATTACCGGCCCATATCTTTGCTACCTCTTCTGGGCAAACAGCTCGAAAGTCTCATCAATAAACAACTAGTTACCTACCTAGAAACTAACCAGATTCTAGAGTCCTTCCCATCTGGCTTTTGACCAGGCCATAGCACGGAAACAGTGCTCCTGGCCATGACAGATTCCTTGCGCTGGGTGCTGTATGCAGGTAACCCAGTAATGCTTACGCTGTTAAATCTCTCAGCAGCCTTTGATACAGTCTCTCACACAAGGCTGCTGGAAAGGCTGCAGGATATCAGCATACAAGCCCTTGCACTCAAATGGCTCCAGCATTTTCTGGACGTTGGACATCAAACCGTCATCTTGGGCCCTTTTTCCTCTTGTAAGACAATCCTTGACAAGGGTGTTCCCCAGGGCTCCTGCCTGAGCCCTACTCTGTTTAACGTCTACGTGGCAGAGTGCTTTGACTTTGAAATAATCTCATATGTGTATGACACCCAACTGATGTTTACATTTGACCCTGATCTGACAGTGGCAAAAAATCGTTTCACCCTGGGCATGCTAGCCAACTCTGATTGGATGAATAGGAACTATCTCCAATTAAATGCAGATGAGACGGAGATCATGCTGTTTGGGAAAGCTTCCTCTATATAGACAGACTATTTGTGGCCTCACAAACTAGGCTCCAATCCTGTGCCCAAACAGACATTACAAAATCTTGCCATGAAAATAGACCTAGCTCTAACGATGAAAAAGCACATATTGGCCACCTCCAGAGTATGCTATCATAACATGCGCCTTCTGCGCAGAATATTTCCCTACCTTCCAACTTTTGCCCGAAAGACTAGTCCAAGCCTTAGTAATAAGCAGGCTGGAATATGGTAACGACCTTTTAGGGGATCCTAACGAGACCTTAGTTGCCAAAGTCCAGGTAGTTCAAAATACTGCAGCCAGGCTTGTTCTCAATTGCTGAGGGAACTGCACTGGCGGCCAATGAAGAAAAGATCCTGTTTTAAGATCTGCTGCCTTACCTATAATGCCCTAAAAGGGAAAGGCCCACTATATCTGCAACAAAAAATTAAAGCATACACACCGGGCCATTGCCTAAGATCTCGTGATAAAGCCTTATTGTGTGTCCCTCGCATTTGTCTTACCCGCAGCAGAGGAAAGGTTTTTCCTATCTTGCTCGCTACTATTGGAACAAGTTTCCACTCCATGTTCGCACATGTCCGTACTACTGTAAATTTAGGAAACTACGAAAATCTCACCTATTCTGAACTCCTCTTTCGCTCTCCCTGTTTCCGCAACAGCGCTGAGATGCCCCCGGGTGAGTTGTGCATTATATTAAATATAATTTGCATAACAAAACAATGTTTGGTCAGGTGAAGTAGAGTTATACGACTGCAGAAAATGTAGGTAATTGAAGGTAAATTAATGAGTGACAAAAACAACCAGAGATGCCAATACTGATCACTATTCGAATGACTTTACCGGGCACAAAAGCTCCTAGTCAGTCTGAGCCCAGATTATTGAATAATCATTATTTATTTTATAAAACGCAATCAATCTTTTTATCTTTTTTTCAAGGATTTACAACGCCAGTTTTGACATAAAATGTTAAAGAAAAATTTGAAAAATGCAGACACCACAACTAATGTTTGAACAAAATTGATCTATGTAGAAAAAGAAAAACTAGAACATCACACTCTAACTCATTCATTCATAGCTTTCATCATTCATACCACATTTCCTCAATCATGCTAGTCAACATTCAAATACATACTCATGACCCCATAGAGCCTAGAATGATTCTTTTTAAATTTAAACGGACTAGGGGGCCTAAGACCAAACAATGCAGAAATTCAGTGTAAAGACTTGGCTGTGCAACAAATCATTGGTAACAATAATACATTAAAAAAACTGCTTAAACAACGCACAACCAGTCCTAGCTATCTAGATAGTGCATTTGTTTGATATTCAACATAAACCCAAAGGGTCGACGCGTTTCCAACCACCTCATTCTTGGGGTTCTCCTCAGGACCACAGAAAACTGAAAAAGAAGAAAAAACAAACTTGTGTTTAAGGATTCTGACTTTCAATCTCAAAAGTTTGCCACCTAGTTGCGACATGCCACAGTGCATCTAACCTATTTCTTAGATCCACTAGTGATCAATAAAGATGTTGTTCAACCAGGAAAGCATAATGAATTCTAAAGACATAAAAACACATAGACAAATGGTGGCATGAAATAAAATAAAATAAAAACCGCTGTCAAAGAAAGTTATTCAATTTTTGTCTTGATTTTGCAAGCGGTAGTGGGCTCTTACCGATTTTTAGAAAAAGGGAGATGGTGTCATGTGAGAGTCGGATTGTCTGACTTGTCAGTTGGTTGCACTTTCTTCAAAAAGAACGTTTTAAGGATACATGTTGAAACTGATGGTCTCGTCCAAGCCACGTTTTGGTGTTATCACAGAATTTTTTGTCCATGAACATACCTGATGTCCCCGGTTGTATCTGATTCCAATGCGGCCGGACATCAGGTGGGAGGAGCCATATGATGTTACGTAATTGATTCTGAAATAAACAGGAGTGTATTAACAAGCCGTTTGTGCCGATTAAGTTCCTTAAGCATGGACGAACTTGGGAGCTTGTCTCATAGGGGGCAGCGCTCTACTCATGATTTTATAATGTGACCTGCTCGAAAGAGTACATATAGAAACTTGATAACACAGCATGGTGCCTGTAGCGCTGTCACAAGGACGCTAACTAGTCCACAAGCGGTCAAGTTGACGTACCTTGTTGATTAAAATCACAATGTTAGAATTTCCGGCACGTCAAAATGGGTGCGCGGCTGCCGTAATCTTGATCGTGGCCGTGTGCCTTCATGCGTTTAACAGTGCAACCGAGAAACGATGCAGTTAAGCCCCGAACTTGAGCACGCTTACATCTGCATGGATTTTTCTAAATGGCAGCAGCATACCTGTATTTTGCTTGGAAAAGTGGCTCTTCGGGTAGCAGCGAAGTCTGCTCCAAGTGCCTCCGGGTGTGGCTTGCCTCTCGACACAATCCAAGCTGGACTAATATACGTCACGGTCGGTTCCAGGGATTGTGGGAACGAGCACCGCTGAGAATTATGGTAACTGTAGTGCGGTGATATCTGTGTATGTATCAAAACAATTCATGAAAAAATATCGCAGCAATGTGGGATCCTTTGTAGTCTTTATAGAGTGAAAATCTCTGATAGATCATTCAAGCCTGAACACGCTGTATTAAACTTAACGATTAGCATAGCCTCACGTTGAGATAATCTCAGCTCAGGCTTACCGCCTCTTGATCCCTTTCAATTTTGGAAATCACTGTCCAACGAAGGTCTTGTTCAGTGTGAGCTTTTTTAATCCAGTGGTTGACTAGTGGAGCCGTAGCCACTTGCTTTTTGATGCGTGACTTGTGTTGGGTGATGCGTTGACTCACCTCCTGGTTTGTTTTTCCTATATACAGCATAGAACAGGGGCATAGGACATCATACACCACATTTTTGGTTTTACACTTTGTGAAACTGTCGTGTTGACAGTGGATTCCGTTGTGACTAAATAATGCACCTTCCACTGTCTGTTCACAGCAGGTACATGTCCCACATTTGTGGTGGCCTATAACTGTGGGTAAGCCAATCATTTGTCTCAGTGATGGTTTTTTCGCAGTTTTAGAGCTGCTATCACAATGTGATTAGATAGACTCTTTTCTTTTTTATATGCAAAAAGTGGAACATTGGAAAACGCCGGGTCGAGATTTTGGTCCAGATGCCAATTTTGGGTGATAGTTTTCTTGAGCAAGTTCGAATTAGGACAAAAGGTTGTTACGAAAACTTGACGGTCTGTTGACTTTTTTCATTTTTTTGTAACAATGTTTCCCTTGGGGTCCGTCGTGCTCTCGTCATTGTGGATTTGTTTTTTTCGGATAGCCTTGCTCTGACAATTTCTCACTCAAATTTTTGGCATGAACACTGTATTCATCCTCAAATGTACAATTGCGGCGAATCCTCAAGAATTGGCCGTATGGTCAATTCTCTTTAAGACTTCTTGGATGATTGCTCGAGAAAAGGAGTGCCTTGTTCCTGTCTGTTGTTTTTTTGTACAATGTTGTCGCAAGGCCTCTGTCAGATGGATATACTTCGACTTCCAAGAAGGGCATCCTGTGTGTTGACTGATTCATACTAAATTTTATATCTGGCGATCTTTGGTTGAGCCACTCATAAAATTGTTGAAGTTCGTCGGTGTTGCTTGACCAAACCAGGAAGATATCTTCAATGTAACGCATCCATGATTTGATGGATTGTCTGAACGGATTATTGATGTAAACAAATTTTTCTTCATACATTGACATGTATAGTACGGCCAGCTCTGGGGCAACCGGACACCCCATCGCCACTCCTTTTGTCTGATAAAAGAACTCTTTCCCAAACATGAAGTAGTTTCTTTTGAGTGCAAAAGTTGCCAGTTGCATGATGAATTCAGTGGGTACCCTTAGTGGCTTAGATATTTTTTCCAAATGATGTTCCAGGACAGCTAGGCCTTCATGTTGCGGAATCCGGGTATATAATGAAGTAACATCTAGTGTTACCATTATATCTCTGTTGGTTTCAAAGGAAACGTTATCCAACTTGTTTATGAAATCAGTGGTGTCTTGGAGGTAAGATTGAACATTCTCCATGAAGGGTTTTAAGAAAAAATCTACATATTTAGATATTGCCTCAATCAATGAGTCACACCTGGAGACGATTGGCCTAACTGGGGGACTAGTCGTACTCTATAGGAAGTACATAAAAGACAGGGATTCTTGGGAATTTATTTTGTAGAAAGCTGTATTCCTTTTTACCCAAGAAGCCCTCTTCAAATCCTGATTTCAAAATGGAGAAAAGTAGGCCTTGGAGTTCATTCGTCGGGTCTTTTGAAATGCGTTTGTAGCAGATAGGGTCATTGAGTTGTTTTATTGCCTCGATTGATTACTCAGGGGTGCCCCAGACCACGATTGAGCCCCCTTTGTCTGCCTGTTTTATAGTTACTGAAGGATCATCTTGAAGAGAGATGATAGCATCAAGTTCAGCTTTCGTGATGTTATGTTTCACGTATTTGGATTTTTGTTCCATGTTTGAAATTGCAGACAGAATCGTTTTTGACTTCTAAATCTATTGAACTTTCATTCTCAGCGAAGAACGCTTTTAAACGGATCTTACGACAGAATTCAATTGCTTCTGTTTTCATTTTAATGAAATCTGTGCGTCTCATAGGGAAAAATGTTAGGCCTTTGTTGAGTAGACTTTCCTCCGCATCTGTGAGTAGCCTTCCAGACAAATTGAAAAATTGGTGAAGTATTCAATTTTTGTAATACTGCCGGCGGGTGGTCATCTCCCACGGCTGGTTGTTGAATCTGGTACGTCCTCTTGGTTTTAGCTGGCCTCTCCCTAAAAAAGACAGCTGCCCAGGTTGTTGCTTGGCATTCCATCTCCTATTTGAGTTAGAGTTGGAGTGTCCTTCATTGCTGTCTGTTTCCCCTCCGGATCATGATGAAGTATCTGAAAATGAGATGAACGGATTTTTCGACCTTCCTTGGAAGTCAGATAGATATCTGCATGATTCTGCTCTAGTGTAAAAATCCGTTTGTAAATACTGATAAACCGCGTCTAATGAAAAATTATTTCTGTCTTTTTCAAACTTGGCCTCTTTTTGGCTCATTGTGTAATCCTTGAACTCCAGGATTTCTTTGTCCACTTTCTCTAATGAGTGGTACTTAATGAAGGTTTCCTGAAAAGTTGACCTCAATGATGTTAAGGGATGTGAGTCATTTGTTCAAGCATTTATTTAGGTACCATTAATTTTATTTTTAATGACTTGTTGGGAGTTTGAGGAATATTCATGTAAAGGTACATTGAGAGGTGCAGTAAAGTGATATGAGATCTATAAAGAAGAAATAGAAGAGAGGAAAACTGATCATTACTCATTGTTAGGTGTAAATTCAAAAATCGCATCTTCATGTTCTACAGTAACTTGAAACGCAAAAAGTGAAAAGGCCGCTTACATACAAAACCCCCAACCGCAATCCGGGAGCATTTGTTTATAATCATCATGAAATGGAACAGGCATTATGCAGTATCAAGGCTTGGATCTTTGGGAACAACACTTGTGGACCGACCTTACTAATTCTGGTCTCCAGAAGCACTGTTTTACCAACTTCTCAGTGTTTTTTCCAGTGCTGCCGTAGTCTTTGAACCTACCCTATGCCAATGGAAGACTTCACCGGCATTTAGAACATAGGCTTTTTAAACCTCCAACCAACCATATGACACTATGGGAAGTGGCATTTCATGAACATTGACCTGGGCATACTGTGCGTTTTCCCGCATTCTCTAAAAAAGTTGGAAATAAACCTGAGGTTGCTGCAAGTTAACGGAATATATAATAAATGACAACAGGCACAAACACCCAACTACTAAAATTAACAAAATCCAAAGGAAGACCTCATTGTAGAGTAGTGGACATATTGCTTAAAGGATGTATTTAAAACAATCTACAGTAGGTACACATGGGGCTGATATAAGTCTCTTTAGTACATGAAAAGTAAGTAAGACTTATTTTTTTATTTCTGCCTGCATGAAGACGTGGTATGAATAGTCAGAATCCTTTTAGCCATGATGAAGGGCCAATACTCCATCTGAGTCTACGTAAGGGGCCAAAAAATGTTAGCACAAGGATACCAGAAAGGATGATTAAGATGTATTCTCTCAATCATAATCCATATTGTATTTCTTCCCTGCCCTTTGAACCCTTTAAATAAAGGAAACTCCTTTGGTTTACGCAGAGACAATTTTTACAATGAAACCTGGATCCCACACATATACAGAATTAGTTATTCAGAACTCCTTCATTTCGAGGTTGAGACCTCCCTGGTGATACTATCCTGCCAGGGTGGAGGTGTCAAGTCAATGAAGAAGCATGCCATTATAATTTGGGTGAGACTTTTCCCTCCAGTATATTTTATTTTGCTTCCATAGGACACAGGCACTTTCCCAATTGAACAAGAAAGAGAAAGTAGCCAGGGATAGAAACGACTGCACCACCTGAGATCGTCACCTCAGTAGTTAAAGTACAGAAAGCAGACGTTGCCCACCTCAAGGCTCAGCATCTCATTGATCAAAATATAAGTATAACTTGAAAACAGAATGAGGGGCAACCATATTGATGTGTTAGATGTTGCAAAATTGACAGGTAAATAAAAGAATAATCGCAAATCCTGAATGTTGATTTTTCTCTTTAATCATTTCATAATTCTTTCTACTTATTTTTTTCACAAAAAGCGCAGCCAACGTGTTTCACCTTCAAAAAGGCTTTGTCAGGGCAAGATTTTATCGTGCACTTTAGAAGGATATCAATTCCCTTTAATGGACAGTCGCACTTGATCACATCTGTCATAAAAACAAACAGCTAGTTGCTCCACTTTTCCCAGTAGTTTCCACAAAGCACACACTAATAATTCACGTGGTCTCCCCTATTAATATATAGCTTCCTCGTGTATGTCTCAAAGTTAATCGTCACTTTCCGGCCCAGCGCAACTTGAAACGAACAGCCTTTCTGTTCCTTCCCAATTGATTAAGTGCAGGTACTATTATCGAATATTTTGTGTGGATGAATTGATTCCCTGACCTGTCACACTGGATCTCACTGCTTTAAAGCACAGGCCGTCCTACAGAATACCTGAAATAGGCCTTACTTGCAGACATAATGAATACTGAGCAAAAAGGTATCTGGACTGTCTATGCTCAGATACAAAATCAGATTATACAAATCTTATATTCCAGCTAGTTTCTAAATGCCTACATGGTATTTATGTTAGCTCTCTGCCCAAGAATGCTTTGCAAAAATAGTATTTTCTTTACATCACAACTTAATGAATATACTGGCTAGCAGTTGCTTCTACCCAAGCAAAGGGCATATTGGAGGCCTCTAGTTGCAATCTGGCATTCAAATGGCAGTACCATTAAACATCTGTACCCTATTGCCTTTCCACCTATCCTCTTCTTTATTGGTTCCTAATTTCCATTTTTTCCCAGTATAATGATGGGGCTGGAATGATCAAGGGTTTGGGAAGCGGGCTACAACTAAAAGAAGAGCTGGGGCAGCTGCGGACGTTTGAAAACTTAAGAGTGTAGCAACTGTCTCTGTTCTACCAAACAATATTCCTGGGAATGTAAACATTCCATATGTGCACAAGTGCTTTTCCAACATTGCAGAACAGAATTGCAGTGGTTCATGAATGAGGGTCATGGAATCCAGAGCGACCCTCACTCTTTGTGGAGAGAGAGAAGTGGAGACAATTTCACCAGAGGACTAAGACCCTCAGAGGATCTCTCTGTCGATCAAGAACCCAGGTTAGCTAGCAGGATTATTCACAAAGAAATGGTCAGCCATTTACACGATTGAATAGTGTGTCCTTTTAAATATGGAAATTGAGTTGTGAAGTTGTCCAATGCGCTACCATTTTTTAGGAGTTGAGACTAAAAGGTTCCATTTTGCCTCAGAAATGCTTTCTATTGCAGCTGTAGTATGTCCCAAGGCTTTAATTTTTGATCGTGGACTGCCAGTTCCAGATCCTAACAGACATATTGGTTCCTTTCAGGAATTGATGTGGCATTGGGATCCTTGCAAGTTGGATCTCTTTGCCTTCTCCCTAAACTGTCAGCTTCCTCCATTTATTAGCTTGGGACAAAAGCCCATAGTCTTTCATGAGAATGATGATGTGGGATGCTTTTGATAACCATTCAGCATTAGGAAACCATTTATTAGTAAATTTTTGACTTTTCACATTATTGCAATGCCATTCTGCATTCACTCTCTCTCTATATATCTCCTGCTTGTGCTGTGTGATCATGTGTACTGCTTTTCTCACCACCATTTAGGGAGAAGACACAATTGTAATTCAAGCTAAATTGACCATTGCTCGTCATATAGGTGTTTATCTTGTGCCAATGCTCTTTTAGTA
Organism: Lissotriton helveticus; assembly: GCF_964261635.1. NCBI lineage: Eukaryota > Metazoa > Chordata > Amphibia > Caudata > Salamandridae > Lissotriton > Lissotriton helveticus. The sequence goes on from NC_136057.1 coordinate 1,832,502,736, forward strand.
CCTTGGCTGTATGTCAAATAATTGCTTCTTATTTTGCCAGTTAAATATTACTCACCAGACACAGGTGGAGTCTTTAAGCATTCACCTTTATTACTTTGGCAATATGCATTTACTTGGTGTTTGATTTGACAGGTGACTCTGTTTACTCCTGAGTTGTGCAACACTTGTCAAAATGTATTCCAAACTTATTGGCTTTTAGATGGTTAAGTGGACAGTAAAGTACTGTAGCAGTATTTTAATACCAATGCCGCACATCCACTTCGTGACTGGGGATTTTCTCAAAGAGCAATCTCATCTATTCGTCTCAATCAGGATGACGCACAATGCCAGGCTCACTGATCCTTGATCTCCTTGCTTGGAGACATACCCGGCTTAATATTTGGTTGTGTTCACTTTATGTGATTATAAACTAGATAATGTTTCGATCTTCGCCCTTATGGCTGAAAAACTTTATTATCCTCCCTCTCTGAAGACTATTCATTCTATTTTATAACAGTGGCTATTCACCAACACACTGCCTGAATACTGTTCTTTTCATTGCTTGGCCAGCATCTAAAACCTTAGAAAAAATTTAGAACATGATTTAAAACTAAACTACTGAGCTGTCACGCATTACAAATTTTCTGCCTTAGAAGGGACTGGTCTTTCATAAATTGGAGGCCACACCCGTTCATGAAAAGGAGGAGATGGTTTCACGATTATTACGCATCAAGACATAAATCTTAGATGTGTGGAATTACTCAGTTTATAGGCATTGGTGTTCTATGTGGGTGCTTCATGCCAAATGTCCTTAAAACTTATATCAAGATCTGTCCCTGTTGGTTAAACACATCTTTGCCTGCTCTCTTTTTCCCTATGTAGGTTTTTTCCAGATGCTAATTTTGCAGAAATTCCAGCAACTATTGGGGTGTTGCTTCATGACCCATGCCCTGTAAAAAACCTTGAAAGACAAATGGCCGAATTTAGAGTTTGGCTGATGGGATACTCCATCACAAGCATGACGGATATCCCATCCGCCGTATTATAAATGCCATTGAATATAATGTTGATGTTATGCGGTGGGCTGGATATTAATCACTTTTGTGACAGAGCATCCCATCTGCCAAACTCTAAATAGGGCCCAAAATGATGTTCTTAGATCCTCCTTTAGGCTTCTTAACTATGTCAAGAGTGGTCTCAGATAACTTAGATTGAAGAAGGATTTCTGGTCATGGTGAATCCATCTAATCTCTTTCTACTTTTCCCATAGATGAGAGCAGCCACTGCACTGTTGCAGCACAACTCCAATGTTTTGTTGAGGTACCTAAAGTTTTTGATCCATTTCAGGTAGTATTTCATTCTGCCATCAGCACGGAATCAGTGGTCTTATCTGCAGTACACAATCTTAGGATGGAGATAGATGTGGTGATCCTGATCTTGTAGGATCTTTTAAAATACATTCACCACTTCCCACTATTACTTCTGTACATCTTCTACACTGAAATTGGGTGTTCTTTCAGGTGTCAGGCAAGGCTTCTTCCTCTTTCACTTTCATTTAAAATCATTAGCCAAACTTCTTCTTATCTGTGGTGTAAAATATTTTATGACTGCTATATTACCCAGCTGATCCTGAGTCTAGAAAAGTCCAGATAGGACCCGTCAACTGACACAAGCTCAGTATTTCTGCGGTGTATGTTTTAAATTTCAATCTAACCGAGATTTAGGTGACAAAATTATGTTATAGCCCAATGAGTTAGTTATGTACTCATGCAAACGCTATGTTGGCTTTTCCTATGATATAAATGCAGACAGACTGTGCCTAGTTGCTGCTGTCTATGCCTTTACTGACTGTTGTCTGGATTATGGAAGAAGGATTCATTATGGCAGACCAGACTTGGGCCAAATGTATGAAAATTGGAATTTGCAACTCACAAATCGAGACACATTGCGACTCGCAATTTGCGAGTTGCAAAATCCAATGTACAACAGTGTCTCAGACTCTATTTGCGATTCCCAATGGGGTTGCAAATTGCAAGGCTCATGAATATTAATGAGTCTGTCCCAATTTGGGACCCCATTGGGAATGGCTGGCACTCCCAGGGATGGTGGCCTGCTGGGGCCAGCAGACCACCATGTCTGGGACTGCTTTGTCAATCAAGCAGTTTAAAAAAATGCAGCCGGTGGGTCGTGGCTAGCGGCCGTGCGAAATGGCTGCCTAGAAGTGAGGCTCCGTGGGTAGTATAACCCTTCTCGTCTATCCGGCATAAGATCCGCGACATTACGACACCCCAAGGGCTGGGGCCGACGTCCGGGAACAAGCGGTGACGATTACAGGCACTTTCATCCGAAACTGCAGCCGGGAAGTGACAGATCCGGCGTATGCTCTGGGGTGGCCTGCTCCGGCTCCAGAAACCGGGGACTCGATTAGGTCGCAACCCGGACCGGAAGTCAAGGTACGGCGGAGACGGACCGATGCCCGGAAGTGAAAGCGGGCAAGAGACTGCGACCTAGTCAAGTAATAAGCCTCCACAGCCCCGGGTGCGATCCCAGCAGTGCCCGCATCGGCGTGTGATCAACGCCTCCTCTGAAAGTCTGTGGCGGTACCGCTGATCAAGGCGCTCGACCTCTTGAGACACTGACCCGGCCGAAGCCCGCCTGTCTCCAGAACAAATCGCAGGGCTGCAATCCTGGACAAGGGCCATTGTCGGTGGAATGAGGGTAGTTTGCCGTCACGATCCCCCCCCCCCCCCGCCCTACTGCTGCCCCTCACACGTTCCATACTGAAGGAAGCCCATTCCCCCGTCTTCCGAGTTGTGTACGGTGGTGACCGGCACTTGGTGGTATCAAGTCCGAGCTGCGACTGGGGAACAAAGCCACAATTGTGAAGGGGCGGCAAGGTGAGGCGCAGTGGGGAAACTCCAACATCCTCTCTGGTTGCTGGGTGCGACCTTACGCCATCGGCGGGGTCGAGCACTGCGGCGACGTTGGGAACCACGCCGACCCGGGACAAAGCAGAGAGCTGAGGGGGTCGAGGGCTGGACACTTGACCCCCACAACACCCGGCTCCTTTAACGTGACAACGGCAGTCCTGGTGTGTGGACATCGCTGGCACATACCGACTCTGACCAGAACACTTGAGGGCGCCTGAGGACGAGGGACTGAGTCGAAATCGGACCTTTGGCACTTCCTACGACCTGTAATAGGGATTGGCCTACGCCCATAGCCACTTACCTGACCAGCGGCGACGCAAACGTGGGCCAGTGTGCACGGACTCGGAGGCCTCAACCTCGGGGATAATAACCTTCCTATTTCTAATACCCTCTCGACTGGCATCATGGCGGGCAGTGGTCCGAAACATCTGTCAACGCAGGTAAAACTGGACAAGTTCGCCTATGATAAACACTCACCGCCCCTACCGGAGGGTCGTACCTCCTCAGGCAAGAGTGCGGACGACGACGGGGGGACGAAGAAGGTCACTCTGGAGGACATTATAAAGGCGCTGTCGAGTGTCCAAACCACGGTGGGCTCAATCTCCACTGACATCTCCCTGCTGCGGGCAGACTTTCACAAGATGGCAGACAGGGTCAAAGAGGTGGAAATAGTCACCAAGTCTCTGGTGGCGGACACGTCCGAGCTACAGACTGCCGTCTCCCGCTTAGAGACAGAAAACAAACTGCTCATAGACAAGCTTGATGACCAAGAAGGGCGCTCACGACGCAACAATATACGCCTCCTTGGTGTTCCGGAGAATGAGGGAACACAAGCCATGGACCTCTACGTGGAAGACTTAGTCAAAACCCGGCTACAACCTAAAGGTCTCTCCAGCTTTTTTTCAGTCGAGAGGTCCCACAGGATACCTGGAGGCCGTCCCAAACCCGGGGCACCCGCTCTACCAATAATTGCTCGTCTATTCAACTTCAGAGACCGGGACGCAATATTACAAACAGCTAGTCTCTCCACCAATTAAAGTCCAAAACTCTGTGATTACCTTCTTTCCGGACTACACAGCGGCAGTGTCCAGACGCAGGCACAGCTTCCTGGAGGTTTAGAAGGCGTTGCGGGAACAGGAACTGCCGTACTCCATGCTCTTCCCAGCAAGGCTTAGAATGGTAGCTGAGGATAGGACTTGGTTCTTTGATACACCCGAGGCGGCGTTCGATTGGCCCGATGGATGGCGAACAGTGGGCGGCAATGCCCGTGGGAATAGAAATAGCCGCCGACGTGGTGACCGAGACGGTCCAGGAGGTCAGCGAGCAAGAAGTCCCGATCATGGACACTCGGCAGAACCGGTGACGGAGGAGAAGGGCTAGCGGCGACGAAGAATGCTGACTGCACCCTGGCGATGCTTGCAGTTTTTCAAGACTGTGATTCTGCTGGCAATTGACACTGGACTAGGCGGGCCCTGGAGGGCAAGGAGGGTTAATGTGCCCTGAAGTCCCTCCACCCCGGACAAGCAAGTACTATGGTTTGGGAGGGAAAGAAGCACTCTGCTGAGTTGGGGAGGCGGGCAGTTGTAGGTCCGTTAAGCAGGGCGGCAGGGAGGGAGGGTGGTCACCAGGGTTGGGTTTCTGTTGTTTTGTTTGCTTATTTTCGAATATTGCTGGTGGAAAAAGCGATGCAATGCAGCGGAGCAGGGTAGTTTTTGGTTTCTTGTTTATACACGTCATGGCAGGATGCAACGAGATATGTATACTGTGTACGCGACAAGAAGACAGATACAGTTGGCCAGTGGTATTGGGACAAATCCATATGTTTAACCAATGTCCTTCTGACGCTCTTGTATTGGCAGTATGCAATGCTATTGAGGTACCACTCCTCTTTACTTTGGGATCTGGGTGGGACAAGCGCAGCTCTGAAATGTTGATGATTGTTACTTTGACTTATGGCTGAATGTAATTCACAGGAGCCCAGGACTCCCCAAACATCTCTGACGATATTATCTTGGAATGTCCGTGGTCTTGGGGATAAGGTGAAGAGAGGTCTGGTTTTACAATATTTAAAACACTGTGGCCCCACAGTGGTCCTATTGCAGGAAACGCATTTAACGGGCTCGATTGTCAAGGCCATGGATAGATGGGGGTATCGGATGATCGCTCACGCAGAATTCTCCTCAGGTTCAAGAGGTACGGGAATACTCATCAGGAAGATATTCCCTCTGGTGATACAACAGACGCAAGTTGATGATCAGGGTAGATTTGCAGCGCTTACATGTCAATGGGAGGGTCGACTGTTCAATTTGGTCTCTGTTTATGTCCCACCGGCCTTCCACGCACAGGCCCATTCTGCTCTTACAAACTTTCTACTAGCACTACCCACTGCAACACTACTCATAGGGGGCGACTTCAATGATATACTTGACTGTTCTCAAGACAGATTTCCCGCTAGACCAGGGGTGCAGGGCGGGCGACGCCTCCTTGGTCTCTTGGACGCTTTGGGGCTCACAGATAGTTGGAGACACACACACACCCTAAAGAGCGGCAGTACACTTTTTACTCTGCAGTCCACGACTGTCATACACGCATTGACCACTACCTAATTTCAGCGGACGGCCTGCCCGGAATAGAGGAAGTAGTTATCCGCCCTATGGGCATATCTGATCACTCCCCACTGCTTTTAAAATGCACACATCACCAGACCTCCAGGAGGCGTCTGTTTCCGCTTCACGCTGGCTTCTTGCATGTTGCCCCATCATGAAGCGCCTCGCGTCCACCACTAGTCACTTCTTCCAAGAAAACGCTGGATCAGTGGACTCCCCTTGCACGCTATGGGAGGCCTATAAGGTGGTCCTGCGTGGACAAGCACTGGCCTCCATTACAGGTCACAGACGGTCGCAACGGGCGGAATTAGATAACCTGGAGGAGGAGCTCAACTCGACACTGACTGAACAGGCGATGCACCCATCACTCAGCGCCACCCTTGAGGTTCAGCTTAAACAAACAGCGTATGGGGCGTACCAGCGGGAGAGTGCGATACAAGGCCTTCAAGCAACTAGGCATAGGATATACGGACTAGGTGACAAGGCTGGGAAGATACTAGCCTGGCTGGATAGGAAAGAAAGAGGAAGTAGGGTCATAGCACGGCTGTTGTCCCCTACGGACGCAGTGGTCAATAAGCCGGACGAAATAGTGGACGTTTTGGCCGATCATTATGAACAACTGTATGCTCCCCGGGCGTCCTATACGTCGGAAGAGGCGTATGACTATATCAAAGACCTGACAATCCCCCAACTCTTCCCAGAAGTGGCACTCCTGTTGGAGGCAGACATCACCCTAGAAGAGCTGGAAACTGCAACCTATTCCCTTGCGTCAGGTAAGGCGCTTGGGCTCAATGGTCTCCCAGTTGAACTGTACAAAAGGACAGCACAGACGACTGCACCCTTTTTACTTGAGATGTTTCTTGCTAGCCTTGAGGTGGGAGAGTTACCAAGAGACCAGCGCCTGTTGCGATTCACAAGCCCGGCAGACCAGAGGGGGACTGTGCGTCCTACCGCCCAATTTCCCTGATTAACGCAGAACCCAAGATTCTAGCCACGCTGCTGGCCTTGCGCCTTACCCCCCATCTCGCCTCTCTAGTACATCCTGACCAGTCTGGATTTATGCCGCATCGTAGCACTGCCCTCAACTTGCGCAGACTCCATGCAGTTTTGGCCCGCACATCATATATCCAGGAGCCCTCCGTTATCCTCTCCCTAGACGCCACCATGGCGTTTGATACCGTGGAGTGGCCTTATCTCTTCGCGGTGCTCCGCCATATGGGCTTCGGCCCGAAATATTGTGCTTGGATTCCCCTCTTGTACAACAAACCTCTAGCCCATGTCTCGAGATTTCCCACTTGGACGCGGTACAAGACAGGGATGTCCTTTATCCCCGCTGCTCTTCGCGCTGATCCTTGAGCCACTCGCAATCTGGATTAGATGGGAACCCTCTATTAAGGGACTTTCCTGGACCAACACGTGGGAGGACCGCATTTCCCTATATGCTGATGACATTTTACTATACCTCACCTCCCCTAAGAAATCCATCCTAGAACTGCTGAACGTCTGGGAAAAGTTTGGTAGGGTGCCAGGTTATAATTTCAATTAGTCTAAGTCCGTCCCCTATGTGTTGACCGGTCCCCCTCCCATCTTGCCCTCGAGTTACCCTTGCGACCTACTGTGACAGCGTTCAAATACCTCGGTATCTATATCACGTCCGACCCGGACGAATGTTTTGACTTAAATCTCACTCCCCACCTAGAGCGGTTTCGAAGAGACGTTAAGATCTGGCGAACGCTTCCTCTCACGCTCTTGGGTAAGGCGGCGTTATACAAAATGATGGCGCTCCCACGGTTTTTGTATGTCCTCGAGAATGCGCCATTCCTGATCCCTGACTCCTACTTTCGAGCTGTAGCTGCAACAGTTACCACTCTTTTGTGTGATGGGAAACCACCGCGTATTGCACAAGATAAGTTAATAAAGGGTTGGTACGATGGAGGTATAGCAACCCATCTTAAGCAGATAAACTACTGGTTGCACGCGCTGCAGACCGAGCCGGCATATCTCGCTGACAGGCAAAACTTGGAGGGCCGAGGCCTCCTTGGTAATCTATACTGCCGTCGTATGCCCGTGGATCTAATCGGACCCACGCAACACACGGTACATCTTTGGTATAAAGCGAATCGGCGTCTAAAATGCACTGGGGCGATTACGCTGATGACACCACTGTGGGATTCCTACAGATTATGCCTTCTCCTCAACAGTAAAGGATTCCAGAACTGGGATACCATCGGCATTTCAATGGTGGGTGCCCTTTGGAAAAAGGGAAAGGTGGTAGATTTCTCCCACCTCCTAACACAGTATGACATGGCACAAAAGGAAAGGTTCAGATACCTTCAAATTAAACACGCACTCCAATCGGTCATACCTCCAGGTACTGCCCTACAGGAGTCCTCCCCTTTAGAAGACAGACTCCTAACGGAACACATGCCAGATAGGGCCACTTCACTGACCTACCTGAAATTGATAAACAATCTCTGACGTGACGTCCACGCTGCGACAGAAATGGTCCAGAGAAGTGGGAGACTTTGATGACTCCGAATGGCAGGAGGCCCTTTCGTCTCCCAGAGAAACAGCGATATCCTCCAGGTTGAAACTGGTTCAACTCAAAATATTGCATCGCACATATTTTTTTTTTCCTCATTATGCGATTATTTAAATAAGGAGGCTTCAGGAGTCTGAGGTCCCGGGTTCTGTGCCTTCACTACCCCGTTGTTTTCGACTGAGTTTGGGGAGTATCCCTTTGGGAATTGTGACCATTCAGTTATCTCCAATGCTCTTTATCTTTATCAATATTTCCGGAGGTTGGAGGGGGAGCTAGCCTTCCTGGCTACTCGACAGAAATGATTTCTGCCTGGAATTATTGTCATCGCTTTAATCATTGGAATGTATTTTCCAGAGACCCGAGAGGAGTTAAAGGCTCGTCTGAAAGTGCTGTTCCCATATTTCCCAGAAGTTTACTCTCTTGGAGTTTTTCCCTTTCTTGTCAAGTCTGTTATGTTTTACTACAGAATTTAACGAGTTTGCGTGTGATTGTGGTGTTGGTTTAACCCAGTTTATACAAATCTCCCTCCTCGCTAGCAGTATCAGTACGAATAGGAGGTTTTCTTGTTTTTTAGTTAGCTTGGCCGTGCCCACCTCACTGATGTTATATATACCAAAGATAATAAGAGGAGTACTTGCGGTTATCTGGATTCCTAGTACCATGGTCAATGTCTTACCTATCTCATGCCAGTGGGAGCTGAGTGCGGGGCAGTTCTGGAACATGTGGGTGTCATCCGCCTTCTCCTCACTACATTTGTGGCAGGACTTTATGTTTTTTCCTTTAAATTTCGATAGTTTTTTTGGGGTCCAATATGCCCTGTGTATGGTGAACATATGATTTCTTTTTAATGCAGCTGGTTTTATACAGGACCAACATTTTTCTAGAGATCTTAGCCAGATGGTCTGTAAGTCTAATGCTTGGTCCGGCATATCTTTCCTCCATGTTGCTTCCGGGACTAAGAAATCTTCTTCTCCGGCCCCTATGAAAGCCCAGTACCATTTTGATATTTCTTTCTTTACTGGTAATATTTTTATCATTTCGTTTTCAAGATCCTCGTTCCCCTTTTTTCTTTCTAGTAAAGTGTTAGCCCAGCTGGTTAGTTGATAGTATTTGAATTTTGATAATTTGGCTTCAGTAATTACATATAGTTGGTCCCACTTTATTATAGAATTTTCTACCATCAATTGTCCCCATCTTACAATTCCTGCTCTTTTTAGTGGTGTTGCCAGGGAGTCTTTCAGACATTCTGGAGTCCCAGGAGAATCCCATATCGGGGCCATGGTACTGTAATACGGTATATTTACATTGTTTCTGATCTGGTTCCAAAGCCTTACCGCGTTATATAAGATCTTTAGTTTTATTTGTATTTTTTAAATTTGGGTGACCAAACTTATATAAGAAGTGGTCTGTTCTGTCCGTCAAATTCTGTAGATAGTTTGGGTAAAATTGATGTTTCTTTAATAAGGGTCTGAAGTTTTTGAATTGAAATGATCTATAGTACTCATATAGATCAGGACTTGCTATTCGACCTTGCTCTTTCCTCCTCCTTAATTTATTCCAGGCTATTCTCGTGCTTTTAGAAGCCCATATAAAGCTAGCTATTTCCCCCTGGATCTTCTTCAGTGTATCTTTTTTAAATTCCAAAGGGATTGTGTTAAAAATGTATGTGAACTTTGGAACGATGGTCATCTTTATTGCATTTGATCTTCCCAAAAAACTAAGCTGTAGTCCCGTCCAGACTCTGAGTAATCTTTTCATATCCTTTGCAACTCTGTTCAGGTTAATTTGTGGAATTTTTTCAATTTCTTTATCCAACATAATTCCTAAGTATTTTATTTTGTCTTTGTTATGTGGAATATTAGGGCACGTGTTCCAACTCATCGCCTCTGTTTTCTCCTGGTTTATTAGGTAGCCTGAAACCCTACCAAAGTTTTTTATCGTTTCTTCTATTGCCTGATTGGAGACCTTAAAGTTGTCTGTGAATATCATAAGGTCATCCGCATATAATGCAACTTTTTTTGTCCAGTTTTGATGTTTAAAAGGCGTTATTGAGTGATGTTTTCTGATGGAACAGGCCAGTGGTTCTATGTAAAGATTAAAAAGTAACGGCGACAGCGGACAGCCTTGCCTTGTGCCCCTGTGTATATTGATGTTACTAGTCAGATTCCCATTAATTATGATTTTTGCTCTAGGGTTGTTATATACTTCCCTTACTATGTGGCCAAAGCTTTCACCTAGCTTGTTTTTCTTGATGATTTCATTTAAAAATACCCAGTTAACTCTATCAAAAGTTTTAGCAGCATCATAAATAATTATTGTTAGGGGTAATTTTTCACATGTGGCTACGTCTATTGCTGCGATTAGCTCATGGGTAATCTCCTGAATTTGTCGTCCTTTTATAAAACCCTTCTGGTCTAGGTTAATCAGATTTGGCATGACCTTCGCTAATCTTTTAGATATAACCTGCGTGAATATTTTGTAGTAACAATTAAGTAACGATATGGGTCTATATGACTCACATAGCTTGGGGTTTTTCCCAGGTTTTAAAAGGATACTAATCGTTGCATCTTTCCAAGAATCTGGAATTTTCTTATGGTCTAGGTAAATAGTGTTTATTAGTTCTGTTAGTTGGTAAACTAGGGTTTCCTTTAGGGCTATATAAAATTCATTTGGAAGCGCGTCAGGGCCAGCGGCTTTTCCTCTTTTCAGGCCATTTATGACTGCTCTGACCTCCTCTGGTTTGATTTAGCTGTTTAGTTCTATCATTTCCTCATCTGTTAATGTTGGAAGTTGTACAGTATCCAGGTAATTCTTAATCTATTCTTCAGTTGGATGTATATCTTCTTTGTATAGATTAGAGAAGAACTTTGAGAACTCTTGTCTAATTACAGCGTCGTCAGAGCTTTGTAGCGTTTGATCTTGAATCTGGATTCATGGTATATTATTCCTTGATTGATCAGTTTTAATTCTCCACGCTAACATTTTCCCACATCCTTCCCCGTATTCGTGGTTTGACAGTTTACTGTTTTCCTATTTTTCTCTCACTAAGTCCTCCAAGTAGTCAGCAAGGGTTTCTTTAAGCTTTCGGTTCTTTCTTCTAAAGCTTCCTTTGGTTCTAAAAAGGATCCACTCTCTAGTTGTCTCTCCATTAATTTAATATCTGTTTCCATTTTTCTGATCTCCAATTTCCTGTTCTTAGTTTTATGGGCTCCTAGATTCAGTAATTTCCCCCTGGCCACCACTTTGTAAGCGTCCCAAGTGACTCTTTTCGGTGTGCCAACTGAATTGTCTTCAAAGTAATATATAGACATAGTTTCTAGTTGATTCACGTTCTACGGGTCATTAAAAATGGTTCGCTCAACTGTCCATCTGGGAGGAGTTATGATTTTTGGTATTAATAGGGTTAGTTGTACAGCAGAATGGTCGGACAGGTGTGCTGGTAGGTGTTCAATGTTTTTAACGCTACCTAGGAAATTCCTGCTTAAAAGGAAAAAGTCAATCTCCTCTTTGTTTCCACATATCTTCCAAATCCAGGTCTTGCTTATAGTTCCCTAGCCATTCCCTCATTTTTGGTAGATTCAGCTGTTTGCTTGGTGGTGCTCTATCTAGTTTTGGATCGAGTATAATGTTATAGTCACCCCCTATGATTATGGGGGTGGGGGTTGACAGGAGTTCTGTATAGAGTTCCCGGAGAGGAGACGGATCGTCCAGGTTTGGGCCTTAATAGCCTGCTATAGTAAGAATATTTTCGTCTATTCTGATTTTGGTCACTACCCATCTTCGTTTTTTGTCTACCACTTTACTCTTGATCTTGGCTTTAAGAGACTGTTTTAGAATAATTGCAACCCCTTTTATATTGCAGTCTTGTGTCGTGTATATATACAAGCATCCACCCAAGTTAATTTTTTCACTATTTGGTCACACTCAGAGCTTACAAGATGGGTTTCTTGGAGGATAATGATTTCGCTTTCAGCTTCCTTTAAGTATTCCAAGATTCTTCTTCGTCTGCTAGGGGTTCTGAGGCCGTTAACGTTCCACGAGAGGACTTTAACTACTCTTTTCTTTGTCATCTTTCATTTAGTTTAGTAGTATCCTGATCTAGGCTAGTAATTGATTTATAAAACTCCTGATTGGCTCCTAATTTTTGATTAATGAGGATATTTTTTCTGATTTTTTTCCCTATTTTGCTCCCCACCCATATTTTTACAAAATGTACATTACTAATTATCTGTGAGAATCAAGTTTCCCTCCCTTCTTCTTTTGGGTGGGATTTTCCACCCGATTTCACCAGAATGTTTTTACTTTAACTATTATATATTGAAAAGGACGCTTTCACTTTTTTTCCTTTAAAAAAAAAAAAAAAAAAAAAATGTATTCGTTTTTTTCCATTTGAACCTGATCTTTTATCTGTTGAATACCTTTTTCTACCTCTTGGGGCTCCCTTATATTCTGCATTTTATTACGCCACATTATTCTGAGGGCCGCAGGGAACTTCATCTGTACATTTGCCCCGAGGGACTTTAGTTCTTGCATATGCTGTCCCAGTTCCCACTGCCTATCTTGTTTGGCTTTGCAAATGTCAGAACGAATCCTGAAGGACCATTTGTCTTTATTCAGAGCTCCACTTTTTAAGCATTTGCTTAAAACTTTCGCTTTTAATGTTTGTCTTGAAATTGATTAGGATTTTCCTTGGTGATTTTCTTTCTTTGGTTCTCCTGAACGGATCTCTGTGGACCCTTTGGATGTCCTCCTTCAGGTCACTGTCTTTGGTCCAGGGAAAGAATTCCTCAAATAGGTTAACGATAAATGTCTTGATATCTGACCCTTCCATGTTTTCAGGTACATTCAGGACTCTTAGATTGTTCCTCCTTCCCTGGTTCTCCAGTGATTCCAGCTTCTCTTTCATAACACAGTCATTCTCTTTTAGTGAGCTTATACTTTTTTGGTTTGCGGCTACTTTTTTGCTGAGAGTTTCAATTGTTGATTCTACTGCCGCTACCCTGTCTCATTTAATTTCTGATCTAGAGTCTCACACACTTCATGAATTTTGTTCTGATTTGCTTGAGATACTGCAAATTTTTCCCGCATCTCTCCCATGAGTTTATCCATTTTATCCATGAAGATTTCCATTAGTTTCCCTGTTTGGTGGTTTATCGGAAATTCATTATCAGTTTGACCAGCAGCTGTACAGAATGTTCAGGGACTTCTACTATGGGTTGTGTTGATGAATCCTCTTTTGAAACTATGTGGGGCGACATGCCTGATGGTATATCCAACATTTCTCCTTCCCTTGTTATCCGCACTCTCCCCCCAGAGATGCTTAGTTCTGGTTCCTTATCTGTCGGGAGGAGTTTATTTAACTTGTCGTCGATGGGTGGGAGTGATGAGGTGTTCTTGCTCTGAGGTGAGAGATTACCCCCCTCACTTGTACCGTCTGTTGGACTTTGAAGAACGATCTTAAGGAGGGAGTCACTTTGAATCTTTGTTTTGTTGATATTGTCCCTTGTTCTTTTGGTTTCGTGGCTCTGGTTTTTATATTTTCTGAGAGTTCCACGCGTTTAGGAGGAGCTCTCTGTTTTCTCCTTGTACTCCTGGGGGTCACAATCTTTTTTGGGGGAGGCAGAGGGTTTTGTTTGGTGAGCTGACGATTTCTGAGGCAGTAAGCTGACCTCCCTTTGCCCTCTCTCTCTGATATCGTCTCTGGTTTGTTTTGGGTCTGAGATTCTCCTTCTCGCCTGTCTTCACTCCCACCTTCTACCGTCCCTGAGGGGTATCGGCTGCACCCTGCAATTAGATCCGGGGCTGCTGCTCCCTGCTCTCCCCCCACCCCTTGTTCCTGTGTCAGCAGTGAATGTCCGATGAGTGATTGGAGCGAGTCAACGTTCGTTTTCCCTGCCCCTTTAATCTCTGATAGCTGATTATTTTCCTCTGCTTCCACCCCTAGAGCCTGGAGAGGACTTATCTCTTTTTGCATCCGTTTAGATCAGATGTCTTCAAACTTTTTGATGCCGAGACCCCCTTGTAAAACCTTTTTAGGCGTAAGGACCCCCTTCCGACAAAAGATTCTAGAAACTGGTACTCCTCATCATCAACAACTATCGACAACCATAAATTCACTGGTTAGACCTCATCACATCCATCCATCATTCATCCACCCACACTTTCACACATCCATCCATCCATCCTTCATCCATCCACCCTTTCATCCTTTAATCCATCTTTCCTTTCATTTGCATCCTTCCATTCATACATCCATCTTTTACCCATCCAGTTGTCCATCCATCCACCCACCTTTTCACACATCCACCCACCTTTTCACACATCCACCCACCTTTTCACACATCCATCCACCTACCTTTTCACACATCCATCCACCTTTTCACACATCCATCCACCTTTTCACACATCCATCCATCATTCATCCATGCAACCTTTCATCCATACATCCATCTTTCATCCATCCACCCTTTCATTATTCCATCTATACATACACCCTTTCATCCACACATCCATCCTCCATCCACCCACCCTTTCGTCCATCCACCCATCATTCATCCCCCCCACCTTTTCACACATCCATCCATGCATCCATCATTCATCCATGCACCCTTTAATCCATCCATCCATCATCCATCCACGCTTTCATCCTTCCATCCATTCACCCATCATTCATCCATGCAACCTTTTATCCATCCATACATCCATCCTTCATCCATACACCCTTTCATCCTTCCATCCATACACCCTTTCATCCATCATTCCATCCATACATCCATCCACCCTTTCATCCATACATCCATCCTTCATCCTCCCACCCTTTCATCCATCCATAATTCATCCCCCCACCTTTTCACACATCCATCTATGCAGCCATCATTTATCCATGCAACCTTTTATCCATCCATCCATCCTTCATCCATCCACCCTTTCATCCTTCCATCCATACACCCTTTCATCCATCCTTTCATTATTCCATCCATACATCCATCCACCCTTTCATCCAGACATCCATCCTTCATCCTCCCACCCTTTCATCCATCCGATCCATCCATCATTCATCCCCCCACCTTTTCACACATCCATCATTGCACCCATCATTCCTCCATGCAACCTTTTATCCATCCATACATCCATCCTTCATCCATCCATCCACACTTTCATCCTTCCATCCATACTTCATCCATCCACCCTTTCATCCATCCACCATTCACCCACCCACTTTTTTCACACATCCATCCCTCATTCATCCATGCAACCTTTTATCCATCCATACATCCATCCTTCACCCATCTACGCTTTCATCCTTCCATCCATACATACATCCTTCATCCATCCATCCACCCTTTCATCCATCCTCCATCCACCCACCTTTTCACACATCCATCCATCCATCCTTCATCCATCCACCCTTTCATCTTTACATCCATCCACTCATCATTCATCCACCCACCTTTTCACATATCCATCCATCCATCCTTCATCCTTCCTTCCATCCATACATCCACCCACCCTTTCATCCTTCCATCCAACGAAACATCCTTCATCCATCCACTCATCATTCATCCACTCCGCCTACCTTTTCACACATCCATCCATCCTTCATCCTATCCATACATCCATCCACCCACCCTTTCATCCTTCCATCCACCCTTTCATTCTTCCATCCATCAAAACATCCTTCATCCATCCACTCATCATTCATCCACTCCACCTACCTTTTCACACATCCATCCTTTCATCCTTACATCCATCCATCCATCCTTCATCCTTCCATCCATCCATCCATCCATCATTCACCCCCCACCTTTTCACACATCCATCCATGCATCCATCATTCCTCCATGCAACCTTTTATCCATCCATACATCCATCCATCCACACTTTCATCCTTCCATCCATGCATCAATCCTTCATCTATCCACCCTTTCATCCATCCATTCACCCATCATTCATCCACCCATTCACCCATCATTCATCCACCCACTTTTTCACACATCCATCCCTCATTCATCCATGCAACCTTTTATCCATCCATCCATCCTTCATCCATCTACCCTTTCATCCTTCCATCCATACATACATCCTTCATCCATCCACCCTTTCATACATACATCCTCCATCCATCCACCCTTTCATCTTTACATCCATCCACTCATCATTCATCCATCCACCTTTTCACACATCCATCCATCCATTTTTCATCCTTCCATCCATTCATCCATCCATCATCCATCCACCCTTTCATCCATCCATCCACCCATCATTCATCCACCCACTTTCACACATCCATCCATCCCTCATTCATCCATGCAACCTTTTATCCACCCATCCATCCACCCTTTCATCTTTACATCCATACACTCATCATTCATCCACCCACCTTTTCACACATCCATCCATCCATCCTTCCTTCCATCCATTCATCATCCATCCACCCATCCATCCACCCATCATTCATCCACCCACTTTTTCACACATCCATCCCTCATTCATCCATGCAACCTTTTATCTATCCATCCTTCATCCTTCCATCCATACATCCTTCATCCATCCACCCTTTCATCCATCCACCCTTTCATCCATCCTCCATCCTTCATGCATCCACCCTTTCATCTTTACACCCATCCACTCATCATTCATCCACCCACCTTTTCACACATCCATCCATCCATCCTTCATCCTGCCTTCCATCCATTCATCCATCCATCCACCCATCATTCATCCACCCATCTTTTCTGTGCCTCTCTCATTGGGGGGGTCATTATCTCTCTGCGTCTTCTTCCTCCTCTCTCATGGGAGGGCATCTCTGTGCCTCCCTGGGGGGGGGGGGGGGGGGGGCAGACAGGCTGTAACAACATCTCACGGTGAAGATCCGACTCTCAGGCACATTTCTCCCGCACAGGCTCCAGGTATGAGGGCTCCTGGGACTTGAACCACTGATTGTAATGTCCTTCTGCTGTTTACTGTGTGTTTGTAAAGCGCTCTGATACCTACGTGTTCAGCTAGTGCTATATAAAACGTTAAAAATAAACCCCACAGCTCCAGGTGCGCAACGTTCATTGAACTCAAAGGGCTACAGCCTCCTCCCCCAGCCCCCCCTCATTCCCCCCCCCCCTCTTGTATGTGAGCCCGGGGCTGAAACAGCTTCAGGGACACCCAAAAAGGCACACTCGAGTAATTGACAGGTCTTTAAAAGACCTTTTACTTGTTAATGAGGCTTTGATGTTTTTCACCCCTTAGGCCTCCGCCGTGAGCACCGTCAATCAGCCCGACCTGCGACCCCCTCCCCAGAACTCCACGACCCCCCTGGGGGTCGCGCCCCACAGATTGAAGACCTCTGGTTTTGATTGTCCCAGACAGTCTGTATGTAAAATATAATGCCTTTTGTTTTTACTGGCTTTCAGTAGTTCGTTTTTCTTTTCAGGTTCAGGTTTAGTTTTAACTTTGGTGATTTTGGTTTCGGTTTCGTGTTTCACCCCCGTCGTCGTCTGGCCATGGAATGACTTTCCTGTAACTGATGTTGATTCTCTTTCCTGACCGCCGGCAGGTTCGCTGACTCTGCGCTCTATGCCCCGGAACAGGAAGGGAATCCTGCCGAACGCTTTACGGCAGCTTTGCCTCGCACCGAGTACCGCGACCCAGATTCCGGAGCGTGACAGGGCGCCCAGCTCCGAGTAGCCACCACAGAGCACGTTGATCAAGCCGCGGCTTCCAGCTCCAGCTCCCAACCAGCCTGGCTCAGCACTGGTGTTTTTTTTTTTTTTCAGGGGGCGCTTAATCAAAAATCTCCTATAGTTGCTCAAAAAGCATACGCATAGTTGCACTGGAAAGCGCCTTTTTACTCACACGCTGCTCTGGTGAAACAGTCGGAGCTCTCGACCGAGCGTTTTTTCAGCCGGCCGCCATCTTCCTCAATCAGTCTGCATCGCACATATTACACAAGAACGACTTTGTTTACAATAGGGTCTGCCCCCCACAAATTTTGCTTACGAGTCTGCGGGGACGAAGGATCATTCTATCATACCATATGGGACTGTGTACACATAGCGAGATACTGGACAGCAGTTATGCGCACGATATCCCAAACTACAAACATTTCCCTAACGCCAGAGCCCCGGCGCTGTTTACTAAATGTTTGGGAACCAAACGACTTAAACCACAGACAACAAGATTGGGTAATGCGGGGTATGATGGTGGCAAAGCGCAATATTGCTTTATTGTGGGGCTCCGAAGCGATACCTACCCTCCGTAAGTGGTGCAGCGATATGGACGAACTAATGGTGGCAGAAAAATCAGTGTTCATTCATCGTGGGTGTCCTAGGAAATGGGAGAAAATATGGGGTGCCTGGAATCAGTTTCGCGGTAATATTTGTGAACCTCCAGACCTCGAAAACGATGATTGTGCCTCAATATGACCTGCATCAGCCATGTAAGGATATTACTAAGTTAAGATGTCAACTTACAAAATTATTTTATGTAATACTATTTATGGACCGCGCTGCTTTGTTCTTGTGATCCACATAACATATGCTATTTTGCTGATCTGTATCACTGCCATGATTGTTCTCTCAATAAAAATATTTAAAAAAAATAAAACGAAAAAAAATGCAGCCCTTTTTCCTTAACTTTCAAAATATAACTCCAGTCACATGGGCAGACCACCATTTGCTTGCGTTCCAACATAAAACAACACTAAGCGACTCACCTAAAACTACCTTACATGCATCCACCTATCGACCGCGGAACAAACTCAATTTGGAACACATAGAAACACAACTAACATCCAGTACAGATCTGAAACAATAAATTCTGTTAAAAAAACCATATGAGTGGCTACAGGAAGCTTTTGACATCCTTATACTACTCAAAACCACACAACAGAACAGAAGAAAAAAAGCACTTTGGCAAAATATAGAGATAACAGACATAAAACAACAAATTAGAATGGGATGCATTTAGAAAATAAAAATGAAACATTTCAGTGACATTTTTTAAGGGCAGGCGTCCTTTCCCGTTGCGAGTGGTTTATCACCCTCCTTAGAAGGGTGGTAAACTGCAAGTGTTTTGAGACCACAATTGCGGTCACAAAACATTCATACATAGGTTTTGGAGTCGCTATTAGGAAGGGACGTCCTTGGCACGCCCCTTCCTAATAGCGAGTAGCTAACCCTATTTTGCGAGCCGCTTATTGATTAGCAACTCGCAAAATAGGGTTGGTACATTGGGCTGACCTATTTTGCGGTCTTTGTTTTAGTGTGTTTTAAGATGCATCCAATATATCACCTTGTGCGGGTTGGGATTCGTCTGCTTCTATTGGGTCTGGAAGAGAGGCAAGAGAAGGCGGGTCAGACAGAAGACTGTCACCCACCATTCCGCTTCTTCACTCTTGGGGTGACCTGATAACACAGTGCGAGTGAGGGCTTCCCCTTATGATGACGTACTAGTGGAAAAACAATTGTTGTGTTTCCACTGTTTTACCTTATTTGCAGTGAAAGTTCATGAGAGCATCATAAAGCGATTGGTGGCCCATTCAGAATTGTCTGGTGACTTAAAATGTATGAGGCGATTATGAGCGTTAGGGCTAGGACGAATGGTCATCTGCTGATTTTTTACAAACCTCAGCCTGAACTGTCCGATCCTGAGATGCTTTAAATGGATCGTAATGCCAACGAGGGTAAATGTGTCTGAGTATCGTGTTCATCCCATTACATGGTACCCATAGCTTTTTATGTCCAGTCAGTTAAACATGCTTTAGCAGTGGCAATTGGTATACTTTAATCATGATATGAGGCTTGGGTCTTCCTATTAACTTCAAATAGTTGCCTTACATAAAATGAAAAGGCCATGCAGTGACCCAATCAGGTGAAGTAGAGGATAGGCAGGGGGTAGGAAGGGGTCTCCACTTCTACACTGACTTTCCTTAGCAATGATTGCCTGGTAGCTGACCCATACTCTGACCTAAGAGTTTTGTGTATATTGAACATTTTTAGCATTTGAAGAGCATTTGATGAGAACTTTATTGACAACAATACATTTTCCTAATTTGCACAACTATACGGAATGTAAGTTTGTTCAAATTTCAAAATTTTCTTTAATTTATGGAAGCTTTTTCATGTTAGATTTATGAGTATGTGCTGTGGTTTGTGTATTGCGTTGAGCTTGTCACTCTTCTGGCATTCTCATAATGGAAGCTGGTGCAGCCCTATTGGGTGATTAGTAGTAAAACAGTGTCATACCTTTGGGGTTAATATAATCATGTGAGTAAGAGTCTGTTGCACTTTTGAAAGGCACCCCATCGACTGGTCTTTATTCCATGTGTGCCTCTGGGAACCTAACACATGCTTGAAAAGATCTCATTATCTATTTCAATCTTCCTTCCAGTTTCAGAAGAAGTTTGGGAATGTTCTCAGCTTCCAAATGGGTTGGATTAACCTAGTGGTTGTGAACGGGTATGATGCTGTCAAGGAGGCCCTTGTCACCAAATCTGAGGACACTGCGGACCGCCCACCCATGCCACTTCTGGAGAATCTGGGATTCAGGAAAGATTGTGAGGGTGAGTATGAATGAAGGAGAGGACCATGTGCCTTTTAAGTATATTACAGATCAGGGGTGGGGAAGTTCAATAATGCTAAATTGTCCTCAAGGTCCGAGCACCTTCTAAAAAAGCAGCATTGCATAGGTAGTGATGAATAAAGCTATCATAAGAGAAAGCTCACGCCTGTGGAGGGCCCCTCAATCCTCATGTCCCCGGTACTCAAAGAGCGCTTGCATGTTATTGGAGTGCATGCTAAGGCAATTCAATGAAATGTAGAAGCATATGCCGTAATGTGTTGAAAAAGAGTATTTAAATTACTCATCCAGAAGGAATTGTTTGCTTAGCACAAAACAATACTCGTGCGTTAACCACTATCCGATGAAATTTTGCATATATATATTTTTTTAAACAATTTTTTTATTGATTATGCTCAAGATCTCATTCATTGTACAGCAGTAATCAGAAGAAATATTGAAGAAACAGCAATACTTATTACATTCACAGTGTCCCCCATAGCAGAATGGGCAATGAATACAAGCGTCTTTATCCCACCCCCGCCCGCTCAACCCGGTATCTGCGCCAGGGTCCCCACACCTTTTTCCATTTCTTGAAACAACCTCTGGATTTATAGACAGTCTCCTCTGCTCTTTGACACCAGTCTAGGTCTCCGATTCATTGTTCCCATTGGGGGGGGAGGTGCCTGCGCCCTCCCAGTGGCTGGCTATATTCCGTTTTGCCACTCCCGCAGCTGTAGCTAGCCGATCTCATTATATCTAGACCAGTCGGTAGCCCCTCTTATCATTAGCAGCAACCACCTCGGGGTCCACCGGCACCGACGAGCCCACCACCAACTCCATCGTTTGCGGAACTTTAGTCCAAAAGGGCACTATGTGCGGGCAGTCCCAGAATATATGATAAAAAGTCCCCTCCCCCTGACAGCCCCTCGCACACAAAGGAGACAAGCACCTCCCCCAGGAGTACAGATGAGTTCGCGCGTACTACACTTGGTGCAGTATTTTCAATTGCACCAGACGGAACCTAATCCTTATTGCTATTTCCCGGGGACTCTGTAAGGTATCCTGCCAGTCGTCATCTTCAAGACTGCCTATGTCGCCCTCCCACCTCTCCCGCAGGGTCACCAGGAGTCGGAATGTTGTTAATGAGCTTGCGGTAAATGGTAGAGGTAGGCTTTTCCGGGATAGGGTCAAGAAGTAGTCTGTCCTCAAGTGGAGAATATTCTGGGAGTGTTACGTCCGTGTTTATGCATGTTCGTAGGGCATGAATGAGGACCAGATAGTGGTAGTGTTGGGAGTCGTGCAATCGGTACTCTTTTTGGAGATAGGCAAAAGATCTAGGAGCTTTCCCCTTCCACACATCACCCAAATAGTCAATCCCGATAAGCCTCCAGCCCCTGAAGCCCGTCAGTCTGGACCTCGACCAGCTGGTTGCCAGACCAGAGCGGCGTTCTGTCCATAAGGGTGCCTGCCCAACCCCAGAATTTATTAGCCTCCCTCCAGCATCACCAACCCTGTATGTGATGGAAGATCCTTACAGCGCTTACTCGTATATAATAGAGGCTCATAACAGCCCTCTGGCATGACATGCCTATCCACCCTGTAGGCCGGCTCTGACCTCTCTGCCTAGACCCAATTGTTAACCACCTGCAACTGCAGGGCCCAGTAGTACAGCTGAACGTCCGGGAGGGCCAGCCCCCCGTCGTACACACCCTAGTGAGCTTTCGCATCTCTATCCTCGGGTCCCCCCCATCCCAGAGCAGTGTCCGCACTGACAAGGAGATGCATTTAAATACCCCACCGGGGATCGGATAGGGTGAATTCTGCAGTATATAGAGCAGTCGGGGCATTGCCAGCATCTTGAAGAGCGCCGCACGCCCCATTAGAGAAAGAGGCAAGGAGCGCCAATGAGCGACGTCCGAAGCCAACCGCGTCAGGTGAGGCTCAAGATTCCTGCTCAAGAACTCCGCTCTGTCCCTGGTCACATAAACCCCAAGGTATTTAAACCCTTCGACAGCGATCGAGGCCGGGCATCACAACTGGATCCGGGGAGGGGGGGGCGTGGAGGGGGCAGAGAGGGGATCAGCGGATTGGTCCAGTTGATCGTATACCCGGAGTAACTTCAGAAGAGCTCAAACAGGTGGAGCACCTGTGCCATCGAGTGGTAGGGCCTGGCCATGTAGAGGATGACATCCTCTGCGTATAATGATATACGCTCCTCCCACTCGTCCGTAAGCGACAGCCCCCAAAATGACCTCTCCCATCGAATCCAATGAGCCAACGGCTCCAGGGCTCCATAGTGCCTCTGCGCAGGGGGAACGCCTGTGACGTTGCTCACCCTTGTCGCTGGTTGTTCGTACAGTAGGCGAACCCAGCCGCAAAACACTGTCCCGAAGCCAAAACGCTCCAAGACTTTAAACAGATAGGGCCACTCAATGCTGTCAAAGGCCATTGAGGCGTCCAGCGCCATCAACGCTGTTTGAGTCTCGCCCACCCCCTCAGTCTTGTATAAAACCCCAAATAACAAACGTAAGTTTAGTCTAGTGCTCCTGTGCGGCATAAACCCTGATTGGTCTACATGCACCAAATCAGGCAATTCCACCAGTAGTCTCGTCGCTAGGGCTTTGGCCAGAACCTTGGCCTCAACATTGAGGAGCGATATAGGCCAGTATGACGAACATTGATCAGGCGGCTTCCCGGCTTTGTGGATGACCACAATGGTGGCTTCACTCTGGTCAGGCGGGAACCTACCCAAACTCCTTGCTTCGAGGAACATCTGTCGCATAGGGTCAATGACAATATTGGCTTGCCTCTTATAGATTTCGACCGGTAGTCTGTTGGATCCCTGGGCTTTACTGGCCTTCAGGGAATTGAGGGCTTCCCCCAGCTTCAACCCCGTGAGCTCAGCCTCCAAACTGTCTGCCTGCTCACTAGACAGGGTGGGCAGATCAAAATCACACAGAAACTCCTCGCAGTCCGTCTCCGTCCACGTGTATACAGGGGTGTACACCCTTTTCATAGAATGACGCAAATGCCTCTGCTTTTGCAACACTAGTGGTTGCCAGGGTTCCGGACCCATCTCTCACTTCAGCCACCCAGGACCGCACCCGGTCCCGTGGTTCAAGCCAATCCAGTAGCTTCATGCTCTTGTCCCCTGCATCGTAAATCCTATGCTGCGTGGCGAGGGAGTGGGCGCGCACCTCACCCTGTGCCAACGCACAGAGCTCCTTTTGCTTAAGAGCTAACTCGTGACCTCTTTCCAAAGATGGGGACTCACTGGCCGCTTTCTCCAGTGATTCGATCTCACTCTCAAATTGCCTGATTTGGAGCGCTTCCTCGTTTTTCTGGGCGCCAATCAGTGCCTGAGCCTGGCCCCGTAGTACGGTTTTATAAGCTTCCCACAGGGTCAGGTGGGAAACAATCGAGCCCTTGTTCTCTGCAAAATATAATTGGGAACTCTCTCTCAGTTTGTCTGAGATGGAGTCGTCTTTAAGGCGCCAGGGGTCAATCCTAGGAAAGGCCGCCCTGTCTGTCATCGGTCCCTTGAGAGTGACCCCCACTGGTGAGTGGTCCAAGATACCTCTGGCCATGATGCAGGAGTCTGTGAAGTCACCTAGCTGATCCCCTAACACAGAAAGGTGATCTATTCTGGAAAAGGTCCCATGCCTAGCCGAGTAGAAGGTATACTGTCTGTTGGAGGGATTATGTGTACGCCATACGTCCCTGAGTCCCAGCGCTGTCACAAACCCCCGCAGGCCCAGTTCCCCTCTGTTACCCAGCCTCTCCCCCGAGCGGTCTGAGTTGGCCTCGATGATTGCATTTGTGTCACCCCCGAGAACCAAGGTGCTCTGGGGGAGGTCTGTCAAGTGTGCCCCAAATTTCACATACGCCTGGGTATGGAGGCCTGGTGGAATGTAGCAGGAGCTGAATACTATCGTGTGCCCTTCCCACCTAATCGCCACTGCTGCTGAGCACCCTGAGTCTTGCGTCCACGTACCCGTGACAATAAGAGGTAGAGTGCTACGGAGTAGTATACCCACCCCCCTAGATCGAGACGTAAACCCAGAGTGGTCCACATCCTATACCCAAATCGGTCCAAGGCCTTACATTTATTACCACGTAGGTGGGTCTCCTGCAGGAGTACTACATCCGGGGAATGGCGTTTCAAGTATTGTAGTACCAACGTGCGCTTTATTTTATTGCCCAAACCATTAACATTCCACACCCATATTCTTAAGCGCTTTTGATCTCCCATTCCAGTAAAGAGGCCTGAATAGTCTCGGAATTTTTAATGACCACTGCATCAGTCCACTGTGTATCTCTTGAGCTCGAGCCTAGAAAACTGTATAGGCAAAATATCAAACTTCCCCAGAACTCCCAGCCCCTCCCCCTACCCCACACCCCCCTCCCTGACTCCCTGCTAAGTGGGTCCCCAACCACCCACCAATGTAACATGCAAAGTGCCTGTTGCCCTGTAAACCCCACCATCAACAACAGTAGGAAACGTAAGTCTGCAGCCGCAAAAAGGAGTCATACTGACAGATCAGAGTGCACACCCCCTAAAGGGATCCTAACAAATGGTCCCTGTCACACCCCCACCCCCCTCTCCCACCCCCAATAGTGCCAAAGTCTCTGAATGTCCATCATAAGGCCCACTAACTGTTCTTTATTCTCCAGTTCGCAGTAGTCCACAGTTTGTCAGCCCCACCCCCTCCAAGTCTCGCGATGCCCGGGGGCAGGCCGCCCCCTTACCGCGAATGTCCAGATCGCTCTCTGCCAACACAACTCACTGCATCACTTAACCGAAGGCCGCTAAGTCTGAGGAGGTGCTTGCGACGAGGCGTTACTGGTCTGGGTCCCCAGGCCCATGCGGCTCGGAGTTGGGCGTCGCGAAACACCCCGGCGGCCATCTGTCCACCATCCCTCCATCCAGTCTCTAGCTTCCTCCAGTGAATTGAAGAAATACGCCTTTTCTCCATCCAGGACCTTCAGTCGTGCGGGGTACAACATCATGTATTTTACTCCTTGGTCCCTGAGGGATCGCTTCACACCTTCAAATGACCTGCATTGACGCTGTAGCTGTAGCGTGAAATCCGGGGAAAAATGAATGGTGGTGTTTTCTAACTGTAGGTCTCCAGACACCGTTGACGCCTGCAAGATGGCATCGCGGTACCGATAATTCAGGATCTGCGCGATTATGGTGCGTGGGGGGGGGCGGCTTGGGCCTCCCCCCTAGTGCGCGGTGGCCCTTTCGACTGAGAAGAAGTTGGAGAGACGCTTCGGCTTAAGATACTGGAGTATGAGATCCTCCACAAAGCAGTCCGTAGAAGGGCCTTCCATTCCCTCCGGCACACCCACGATACGGATATTGTTGCGCCTCGCCCGGCCCTCCTGATCCTCCAGGCGGGCGGCGAAATCGGCTTGGTTTTCGTGAGTGCAGCAACTTGCTCCTCGAGCCTCTTTGTCTTTGATTGCAGACTGCTGATTCCGCTCTCAGCCTCCAAGACCTTGTGGGACATTTTACTGAAGTCGGCGCGCAGCAGATTGATTTCCTCTGTAACTCAGTCGAGCTTGGGTTTGAAGGTCCCCCCGCATGTCTTTTAGGGCACCGCGCATCTCCGGGATAGCCAACATTATGTCTCTAAGCAAAGGATCCGGCCTACCCCCGGACGCCTCATCCTGCTGACGTCCGCTTTGCGAGTCCTCCTCCCTGTCCAGGGTGACTTGCTTGCCTCTGGGTCAATGGTTGATTGCGGCCTATGATCCTAGTGTCCGCCTCGTCCCTTACTGCTGGCAGGTGAATCCCACCCACCGGTTTGCCCAAGACCCACTCCGCAAGGCCCCCGGAGGTCTGCTCCACGACACTGGCAGGTGACACTTCACTTGGGAGCCCACAAACTGGGCTGGATCACTGCACCCCGAGGGAGAGCTCCCCCTACTCCAGCCAATGGCCCTGGAGGAGCCCACAGTCCAGACTAAGCAGCCTCCTGCGCCCAGCGAGCCGCACTGCAACCTGCTGCTTGTGCTGCACTACGTGTCTTGATGGGCCCGCTGAGATGTGCACCAAAGATCGCCCGCTCCGCTTGCCAACTGGCTTTCACTTGCTTCTGGTCTGCCCGGTCTCGCCGGTCCTCTACCAGCCCAATGCCGCCTGTTAATCACAGCCTCTGTCCACGCCAGTGCCTGCTCCTCGGGGGGCCTCCCCTCCCCTATGTACTGCCGCTGCTGGGGCCGCGAGTCCGTCTCATGCACACACCTGGCCCAGTGCCTTCTCTGATTGCTAATGTGCCACCTCTGTGGGCCTCACTGGGCTCAGTCCGCTCGCCCTGGGCACAGTCCCGCGCTGACTCCCGCCGACGTGGATGACTCGCACTCTCCGCTGCCGAAGTCTGCCTCCACACGTTACCTCTGCGGGCCGAGGCTTCAGGCTCAAAGCTCTGCCGCCGCGTGTGCCATTTTGTCTCCGCTCGGCTCCCCGGCCGCGCTCCTCACCGGCAGTCAGGGATCCCCGAAACTGGAGCAGGGCTGGAATCTAACGCTGTCCGCCGCTTCCCTTCAGCCCCCGAAGGCGGTAGGTGCCACTTATTCCTGCGGATTATGACGGATTAGGGTGATTAAACAGGATCAGCCGCAGTGCCCCCCTGGTGTACGGCCATCTTCTTTGGCTGCAGGCCACGCCCTCCTAAATTTTGCATATATTTGTATAACAATTTTTGCTCGTAGGGACACAGTATGCTAAGCTAAATTCTCCCTGAAGAAGGCTTTTTTTCTGAACTGGATTGGGAATTATAAGAGGAAGTCAGAATAAAAGATAATAATAGAACTAAAATATTGGGAACATGTACTATGAAACTGCAAACAAAATACATACTTGAAAATATAGAAATTAAAACCGTTGATCTCCCATTTCTAGTGCACCACTACCAAGACAGATGTTGTTGGGTGTATCAAGTTTGAGGGAATGAACCATGCAGTTGTCCCACCCCAATGAATTCTTAAGTGCCAACGATGCTTTACTTGCTTACTTTGGTCTTCTATTCATCTTTTCCATCATTCACACGGATTGAAGAACAAGGGCCTTCTTCTATCAACAGGCCTTGGCCATCACCCTCGTGCTCTCCTTTCCACTCTTTTTGGTAATATAAACTCATTTGAGTAATCTATGCCCATTCACGAGAAATAGTACTCTGCAGTATACATTTTGAGTTACCCCTTTCGTAGTTACTTGAGCATGTTACCCATGGATTCCATAAGACTGGCAGGGGTAGGATAAGATCCCTTTTCCTGTTTCTGGCTCGTTGCTGGTCGAACCAGGTGTAGGGGAATCAACATTCACATCAGTTAAAGAGAACACATACAGGGGCACCCATGTGCACATGAACAATGCCTGGATACGTAGAGAAATTACACAGGAAGTTAAAGAGAATTCACATTGTAAAGTTACAAAGGATAATGTGTATGGTTACAATGTTTTCAGATATCTGATGGCACTTCATTCTTTTTCAGCAAAATTGAAACGTGGTATTTTTCTTAGATATTTATCCATGACAGTGTCAAAATCGTTTCAAAAATGTAATACACTGCAGATGCTACTGAATTAGGAATAATCCAGTTATTGCTGTATTGCTTTAAAACAACCTATCTTGCAATATTTATTTTTTCATTAGTTTCTCCACATAAGCACTACAGCCATAAAAATCATCCTTTTTAAATGTCATACAATTATAGTACTCTTTAAAACATTATTACAGTTTAAGAAGAGCACCATAAAATGTAGTTAATCAATAACATGTTCACCCAGGAAGGGCTTAACAATAAATTTAGTACATCCTTATATGTTTCTAGTGAAAATTAAAAAATATGTGTCTAATAAATGTCTCTTGAAAATACTTACATTAGGGGCATAAACAGCACGTTAATCATATCCTGAATATTAGAGTCACAAAATTGACCCCAGAGGTGAGAACTGGTCCCATCACTTTTGGTCCACTCATTATCTCCTATTGCAAGTGAACCGTATTTAAACGTAATAACAACCTTCATGCAAATTGGTAAATGTTGACTTTCTGGAAAAATTGCATTTTATCCACATTTTAAAGATAAACAATTTAAATGCAGACTTTTAGTCTGAAGACAGTGTTGTAAATCTACTTGAAAGCTTTTTATGCGTGCTCATTTCTTTGGCCACAAACTCAGTTTTAAATTTTTATGTGGAAACATTTCTTTGCTTTCAAGTCCCAATGACTTTAAACATCCCGTAAGGGTTTTAGAAACCATATAGTTAGTATTCATATTCTGAGCAAATTCTCATCAAATTACTTTTTTAATAAGTTTAGCAAACAAGCAAAAACAGAATGGATAACCTGGTAATAAGCACAATATATTATTCCTGGTTAAACATAACTTGATGCAAATCATGTCGTTTGCAAAGTCGGTATTCTGCAAATGTATATTTGATCCACTAGAGGAGGTTGAGGCCTTCACCTACCTGGGTAGTGTCATAGACAAGCAGGGCGGCACAGACGCTGATGTCAAGGCAAGAACCAAAAAAGCAAGGACTACCTTCGTTTATAACTGAATCATGCTTTGGAGATGATATGGCTCCAGTCCTGCATGAAGCCATTCCTCAAGGCTATCAAACGATCACCCACAATCCTATAGGCAAAAAAGGAGGTGGCCTAGCTGTTGTGTTCAGGCAAACATTACATACATTTCATATCACTAAAGTTGATGACATCTCTATAAAGAATTGTGAGGCTGTTCTAACCAGTTGCAATTGTCAGAAGCTTGAATACACACAATTCAATACTTTTGCCTGTCAGGACGGATCATTTGATTGAAGGTACCTGTCGGGTGGGAGGAAGAGGGGTGGGGGGGTCCTGGGTTTAGTTGCTTTTTTTTGTTTGTTTAAAATTTTTCAAAAATCGAAAGTTGAATTATTATGTGTCATATCAGACAGATGTTCTCTCGCAATGTAAGCTCCTTTGTCTCTATTTGGCAACAATAAAAACAGATTTAAACATAACCATGTTCGCCGACGACACCTTGCTGATGTCCAAGACCCCAGCTGGGTTGCAGAGTCTCCTCAATAGGTTCCATCTCTTTTGCAACGATCGAGGGTTGGTTATTAACACCTTAAAAACAAATTCATGGCCTTCAATCCCCCTAAGTCCTACTAAAGCAACCCTTCACTAGGTAAGATACCTCTGGAAAGGGTGGGCACCTCCGACTATCTTGGTGTTTGGCTCTCTGGCAAATTGTCATGGAAGCCCCACCTAGCAAAGAAGTTGATGGGGCATAAAAGAGTAGCTGGAGCACAAGGGAGGGAACATCACCTCTCACACAGTAGACCGGTAGCCTCAGCCTTCCAGGTTTATGATGCCAAAGTGGTTAGCACACCATTGTACGGAGCAGAGCTATAGGGATTTGACAAGGCTCATGATCTCTGTAGATCTGAGCACAAGGTTCTCAGGGACCTGGTGACATTGCCCCAATATGTCCCCCTAAACCCATTAATGCTCGATATGGGCAGGCGATCGATTGGTGACATAGCAAGGATCCACCCGCCCCTCTTTTGGGCTCACATCAGGCGAACCCCAGAGCTCCTTCCCTACACTGAAGCCCTTTCTGAGTGATACGAATGGATCTCCAATGTTATGAAAAAGTTGTCAGCTTTGGGGCTCCAAGCGCCCTGGCATAGGCAGGAACCATCCTCGAAAGAAGAGTTAAAACGCCTTTACTGGGATTGAGTGGATCGCCAAGAAACCTGCAAACCGAATCTAGGTAGATTAACAGCAGAATTTTATCTTCACAAGCAGAATAGAATCCTAGGGTCCTTTTTAGATATTATCCAGGCCCCACTGGACAGGATGCTTTATATCCACCAGAATGCTATATATCCACTTCAGGTTTGGTACACTCCCAGTCTGTGAGACTACAGCAAAATGGCACTCACGCAATCGAACATCAAAGGCCTGCCCTTGTTGCAGGGCCCTGTTAGAAAGGGTTGCCCATGTTCTGTTTGCTTGCACGGCTTATAATATCCTAAGGGCCAAGTAGGCTAAAACCACTGTGCCGGCAACTGGGCACACAGGACAATCGGGTTGCCTTGCGCATCCTTAGGTCCCATCCCAGGCCCCTCTTTGCGGGTTGTGTGGCAAGGTTTCTAAGTCCTGCATGGCTCACAAGACAGAGACTCCTAACGGGAATAGCACAGCATGCTGCCGAAACGCGCTGACACGCAATCACTGTAGGGCTGTTCGGCTGATCTTTTCAATCCTAAAACCATATTAGGATTGCACATGCACTTTTTTCCTTCTATTTTTAATCCTATGCGCTCCTATCCGAAGGAGGTTAGGGACAACATTATTAGTAGCTCTGCAGGGGATGGAAACTTGTTACCAGATCCTATTCAAGATGAATTGTCATGTGCCCCCCCCTCTCTATTTTTACTCCATCAATTGTGTGTTCTTATTGATATAATGTGTATTCGTCTTTTTTAATCAGCTAGACCCGGTAACTGCATCTCAAATTAAGGGCGCACCAGTGTACCTGGACGGTCTGCTTGTATATATAATTTTTTGCGTGTTCCTGTATGACAAGTTTATCTTGTATTTCTCTTATGACATGTCTTTTTATTGCTTGAAATAAAGCTTTATGATGATGATGACATAACCAGATGCAATCCTGCACCGTCTTCCTACTCTAACTTCCAGCTCCTTTACCGACCTCCACCTTGCAAGGCAACATTCCCAGACACACTTCTAGACACGATTCAGAAAAGGGGGTGGTGATGAACAGAGTGTCTGAATTAAGCAGACCACTCTTACCCAGTCCAAAGATCAGGGCTTGATCCATCACCGTTTTTTAGCTCACTGCACCATCCCAGCTCAGAACCTGGCTACATGCAAATTAGTCTGTTCCTGTCCCAGTGCATGATGGGAACAGGGCAAACCAAACTACCAAGCCAATTCTTATACTGGGAAGGAAACAAGCTTCCGGGGACCGGTTTCTGGCATTTCAGCCGTCGTCGGCCCGGCTTGCTTGAATCCTGATGGTGCAATGAGCAAGGGACTCACATCTGAGTATACCCTTCCACGCTTATGGTGGACAAAATGATTCAGAAAAGGGGTGGTGATGAACAGAGTGTCTGAATTAAGCAGACCACTCTTACCCAGTCCAAAGATCAGGGCTTGATCCATCACCGTTTTTTAGCTCACTGCACCATCCCAGCTCAGAACCTGGCTACATGCAAATTAGTCTGTTCCTGTCCCAGTGCATGATGGGAACAGGGCAAACCAAACTACCAAGCCAATTCTTATACTGGGAAGGAAACAAGCTTCCGGGGACCGGTTTCTGGCATTTCAGTCGTCGTCGGCCCGGCTTGCTTGAATCCTGATGGTGCAATGAGCAAGGGACTCACATCTGAGTATACCCTTCCACGCTTATGGTGGACAAAATGATTCAGAAAAGGGGGTGGTGATGAACAGAGTGTCTGAATTAAGCAGACCACTCTTACCCAGTCCAAAGATCAGGGCTTGATCCATCACCGTTTTTTAGCTCACTGCACCATCCCAGCTCAGAACCTGGCTACATGCAAATTAGTCTGTTCCTGTCCCAGTGCATGATGGGAACAGGGCAAACCAAACTACCAAGCCAATTCTTATACTGGGAAGGAAACAAGCTTCCGGGGACCGGTTTCTGGCATTTCAGCCGTCGTCGGCCCGGCTTGCTTGAATCCTGATGGTGCAATGAGCAAGGGACTCACATCTGAGTATACCCTTCCACGCTTATGGTGGACAAAATGATTCAGAAAAGGGGGTGGTGATGAACAGAGTGTCTGAATTAAGCAGACCACTCTTACCCAGTCCAAAGATCAGGGCTTGATCCATCACCGTTTTTTAGCTCACTGCACCATCCCAGCTCAGAACCTGGCTACATGCAAATTAGTCTGTTCCTGTCCCAGTGCATGATGGGAACAGGGCAAACCAAACTACCAAGCCAATTCTTATACTGGGAAGGAAACCAGCTTCCGGGGACCGGTTTCTGGCATTTCAGCCGTCGTCGGCCCGGCTTGCTTGAATCCTGATGGTGCAATGAGCAAGGGACTCACATCTGAGTATACCCTTCCACGCTTATAGTGGACAAAATGATTCAGAAAAGAGGGTGGTGATGAACAGAGTGTCTGAATTAAGCAGACCACTCTTACCCAATCCAAAGATCAGGGCTTGATCCATCACCGTTTTTTAGCTCACTGCACCATCCCAGCTCAGAACCTGGCTACATGCAAATTAGTCTGTTCCTGTCCCAGTGCATGATGGGAACAGGGCAAACCAAACTACCAAGCCAATTCTTATACTGGGAAGGAAACAAGCTTCCGGGGACCGGTTTCTGGCATTTCAGCCGTCGTCGGCCCGGCTTGCTTGAATCCTGATGGTGCAATGAGCAAGGGACTCACATCTGAGTATACCCTTCCACGCTTATGGTGGACAAAATGATTCAGAAAAGGGGGTGGTGATGAACAGAGTGTCTGAATTAAGCAGACCACTCTTACCCAGTCCAAAGATCAGGGCTTGATCCATCACGGTTTTTTAGCTCACTGCACCATCCCAGCTCAGATCCTGGCTACATGCAAATTAGTCTGTTCCTGTCCCAGTGCATGATGGGAACAGGGCAAACCAAACTACCAAGCCAATTCTTATACTGGGAAGGAAACAAGCTTCCGGGGACCAGTTTCTGGCATTTCAGCCGTCGTCGGCCCGGCTTGCTTGAATCCTGATGGTGCAATGAGCAAGGGACTCACATCTGAGTATACCCTTCCACGCTTATGGTGGACAAAATGATTCAGAAAAGGGGGTGGTGATGAACAGAGTGTCTGAATTAAGCAGACCACTCTTACCCAGTCCAAAGATCAGGGCTTGATCCATCACCGTTTTTTAGCTCACTGCACCATCCCAGCTCAGAACCTGGCTACATGCAAATTAGTCTGTTCCTGTCCCAGTGCATGATGGGAACAGGGCAAACCAAACTACCAAGCCAATTCTTATACTGGGAAGGAAACAAGCTTCCGGGGACCGGTTTCTGGCATTTCAGCCGTCGTCGGCCCGGCTTGCTTGAATCCTGATGGTGCAGTGAGCAAGGGACTCACATCTGAGTATACCCTTCCACGCTTATGGTGGACAAAATGATTCAGAAAAGGGGGTGGTGATGAACAGAGTGTCTGAATTAAGCAGACCACTCTTACCCAGTCCAAAGATCAGGGCTTGATCCATCACCGTTTTTTAGCTCACTGCACCATCCCAGCTCAGAACCTGGCTACATGCAAATTAGTCTGTTCATGTCCCAGTGCATGATGGGAACAGGGCAAACCAAACTACCAAGCCAATTCTTATACTGGGAAGGAAACAAGCTTCCGGGGACCGGTTTCTGGCATTTCAGCCGTCGTCGGCCCGGCTTGCTTGAATCCTGATGGTGCAATGAGCAAGGGACGCACATCTGAGTATACCCTTCCACGCTTATGGTGGACAAAATGATTCAGAAAAGGGGGTGGTGATGAACAGAGTGTCTGAATTAAGCAGACCACTCTTACCCAGTCCAAAGATCAGGGATTGATCCATCACCGTTTTTTAGCTCACTGCACCATCCCAGCTCAGAACCTGGCTACATGCAAATTAGTCTGTTCCTGTCCCAGTGCATGATGGGAACAGGGCAAACCAAACTACCAAGCCAATTCTTATACTGGGAAGGAAACAAGCTTCCGGGGACCGGTTTCTGGCATTTCAGCCGTCGTCGGCCCGGCTTGCTTGAATCCTGATGGTGCAATGAGCAAGGGACTCACATCTGAGTATACCCTTCCACGCTTATGGTGGACAAAATGATTCAGAAAAGGGGGTGGTGATGAACAGAGTGTCTGAATTAAGCAGACCACTCTTACCCAGTCCAAAGATCAGGGCTTGATCCATCACCGTTTTTTAGCTCACTGCACCATCCCAGCTCAGAACCTGGCTACATGCAAATTAGTCTGTTCCTGTCCCAGTGCATGAGGGGAACAGGGCAAACCAAACTACCAAGCCAATTCTTATACTGGGAAGGAAACAAGCTTCCGGGGACCGGTTTCTGGCATTTCAGCCGTCGTCGGCCCGGCTTGATTGAATCCTGATGGTGCAATGAGCAAGGGACTCACATCTGAGTATACCCTTCCACGCTTATGGTGGACAAAATGCTCACTGCACCATCAGGATTCAAGCAAGCCGGGCCGAAGACGGCTGTAATGCCAGAAACCGGTCCCCGGAAGCTTGTTTCCTTTCCAGTAAAGAATTGGCTTGGTAGTTTGGTCTGTCCTGTTCCCATGATGCACTGGGCCAGGGTCAGACTAATTTGCATATAGCCAGGTTCTGAGCTGGGATGGTGCAGTGAGCTAAAAAACGGTGATGGATCAAGCCCTGATCTTTTGACTGGGTAGGAGTGTTCTGCTTAATTCAGATGCTCTGTCCATCACCACCCCCTTTTCTGAACACTTCTAGACACAGTTTCAAACCAGAAGACAATACACTCCAATCTATGCATTCTGGGTGACCTCAACATTTGGTTTGACAAACCCAATATGCCCCATCCGAAAACAATAATCACTGGCCCGGACGCACTGAGCCTGCATCAGATCGTCCACAAACCCACAAACATCGCTGGACACATCCTAGATGTAATTTTTGCTAATACTGAACTAGCCCACTTTCAAACTATAACTCCAGTCACATTGACAGACCATCATTTGCTTGCTTTCCCTTATAAAACAACACTAAGCTACTCACCTAAAACTACCTTACTTGCATCCACCTATCGCCCGCTGAACAACCTCAATTTAGAACACTTAGAAACACAACTAACATCCAGTACAGATCTGAAACAATACATTCTGTTAAACTATACGAGTGGCTACAGGAAGTTTTTGACATCCTTATACCACTCAAAACCACACAACAGAACAGAAGAAAAAAAGCACCTTGGAGAAATATAGAGATAAAAGACATAAAACAACAAATTAGAAAGCTGCAACATGGCTGGCTCAAAACCAACGCCAAACAAGACAAACTTCACCTACAGAAAATTAACAGATTATACAAGTCAGCTACCAAAAAAGCTAAGAAAAGGTACTATTCAGACAGAGTTCATAATGCTAAATATGCAAATAAAGAATTCTATAAAATACTCACTGAATTTCGTAAACCAAATTGCCTAGAAGGAACTCATCCCGTTACTCAAGATTTCCCAGACAAACTGGTAAGTCATTTTCCCTTACAAAGCAGACATGTTGGACTTCTACTTAAAACAGAGACAAAGCACCAGCACTAACCCTTTTACAAAACAACAATCCAAGAATACTCTAACCCAGCCTCTCTGTTCCTTCCAACACATCTCACACAATTAATTTATGGACCTGGTCAAAGCCAGCAGGCCTCCCGGCAGCCCTTCTGACCCATGTACACCATAAACTTTTAAGACCATTCTTTTAACAAACCTCTGCTGCCACTTCAGTAACAATTTCTTAACTACTGAGTATTTCCAGAAGAACTCAAAAAGTCACACATACACCCTTTACTGAAGAAAACAAAATTGGACCCTCTGAACCATGACAACTACAGACCCAATGTGATCAGGTCCCGTTGTCGACCCCGCCAGGATTGTACCCCCCTGAACCCTTACCGCTATCAGGGGTGTCACGCACAAACACTTTCCTCCAAACCCCTCGGGTCCGTAACATTGCCGGAGCGGTAACCATGACCCAAAGTCCCCCGCCCCTCTCTCTATTCCAGGAACCAATCAAAGACCAGCAACAACCGGAAGCACTTCACCTCGACCCCGGAAGTCCCACCCCTAAGGTAGCGACAGAACAAGTGAAAAGCGGAAGCAACATCGAAGACGTCGTCGGAGCATTGTGGCAGGATACTCAGACTGGCCTAGGAGACGGAGAAGAGGAACAACCCGAAGAAGACGAGTGGTCGGAGGACTGGTGGAGTCCTTAAGGAGGAGGCTGAAGAGCGGCCGTGGCTCACTGGAGAGCTACGGCGGACCGCGTGAGTAGCCTAAACCTCCCCGTGAGGACGCTAGGTGCTCAGTGTACATATTTTGAATAGATCTCTCCTTTTTAGGCACCTATCACGTAGTAGAAGCACTGTGAATATCGTAAAGCACTTTCACCGTAAGAAGCCCGTCTTCCCGTCACGCTCACCCTGACACCCTTGCTATATTCTCGTTCTTTACCCTTCTTTCTTGTCCCTCTTCCCCGTACCTCCCTTCCTCACGACTCGTTCTCCTCTGCCCCCTCACTTCCCGGTGCCGGTGGAAGCATACGTACTGAGTCCCTGTTCGGACTAACGGTCCCTTGTTTCTCTTGTTGCCCTCCGAGGTATCTCCCCAGCAAAGAAGACAGAGCCCAGCCGTGGACCAATCCGAGTGGAGTCTAGCCGACCAAGAAGAACTACCCGACCCATCTGGAACACTCTGTACTAGCCCTTTCTTTGACTCTTGTAAATTCAATAAAACCTCGAAATAGCCCACTACCTACGGCCTCCTTGCCTGATTTTCCGGCCCGCTACACCCCCACGACCACATCTGGTGTCAGAAGTGGGATCTGCTGGAGGCATGGAGGCCGTCATGAAGAGAATGGCCGACTCCCAGGAGCAACTGGGGAAACTCATGGAACAATTCCTGAAAACAGCAGAGGATGACAGAGGCCAATTGCATGATGTTTTGAAGGGCCAAGGAACCGTGCATGAACAAGCAATGGGCAAACTGACCGACGTTCTCGGACAACCTCGACCCATGGCCTCTCTCCCATCCGTTGTTTTGCAGAAGTATGTCCCAGGGGAAGACCCTGACTACTTCTTTACGAATTTTGAGAGGTTGGCTCAAGCCGCGAACTGGCCTGTAGAGCGATGGGGCCAATACCTGGGCCCCCTTCTTACTGGGGACTTACAGGCTGCCTATCAACAGGCCAACATCCAAGGCAACAACCCTTATGCCGACATAAAGAAATGTATCCTAGAGCGTCTGGGGGTGGACGACGACACATACAGGATGAAACTAAGACAGGCCAAAGAAGGGCCCCAAGAAAACCCTCGGGCTCTATCCTTTCGAATCAAAGATCTTGCCAACCGGTGGCTTAGACCGGAGACTTCCACGAAAGAGGACATTCTAGAGAAAATCTATCTCGAACAATTCCTGAACTCCCTACATCCCGCCACCCAGAAGTGGGTACGTCAACATACCAGACTCAACCTGGAGACGGCCGTGGAAATAGCCTGCGCTTATGGCCATGCTCAGGACCTGCAACGCGGTAAGGAGGAAGCCGCCCACAGACCTCACAACCCCACCGCCAACCGTCATCCCCGGCCTTTGCTCTCCCGGAGACCTGAACCCGCTCCTCTCTTGCCCTCTCCAATCCTGTACCGTCCCCCCAATCCTGGACCACAATGCTACCATTGTGGGAACTTTGGACACATAGCCCGCATGTGCCCCCAAAAGGAGGTGCCGATGGAAATCGGACTGGTTAGAAACTACGTCTGCCACACGCCGGGGGCTGCTCCCCCTCCGTTTCATTGTCCCGTGTCCATTGACGGACAGGAAGTCCTGGCCCTCGCTGATACTGGGTGTCGGCAAAGCGTCCTCCGTCCTCAAGACTTGACTCTCCCCCAGAGTACTCCAACAGGAGCAGTGGCCATCCAGTGTGTTCATGGGGACACTAAACGTTACCCCACCACTCAGGTTTGGGTGCAACACCCCGGCGATCCGGGAACCAACCTCACGGTCCGTCTTATACCGGCATTGCCTGAACAAGCCATCCTGGGAAGTGATTATCCCGGACTCCCTACTCTTCTCCAGGATACTACGGACTCCCTGGCCCAGTGGTGGAAAGAGGCCCCCTACCCTCATGGCCTGTCCTCAACCCCTAGAGAACCGAAACCCCACAAAACCATGAGCCAGAAAAGACAGGAGAAGAATATACACACCTCTGCCTATCCCGTGAATGTGGATGAACATCCCTGGCAAACCGACCAAGAGTTCCGAGCAGCTCAACAGGAGGACCCACTCCTACAAGAAGCATGAGGAAGGGCCCTAGACAACGAGGACCCCACACAAGTAGGTCCATATTTCTTCAAGAAAAGGGGGTTATTATACAGAAAGGGAGGCCCGCTACAAAGCCCACAATTACTGATTCCTGGTCCCTTCCAGGACAAAGTCCTCTTTTTAGCCCACAGTCACCTGTTAGGGGGTCATTTTGGGGATGAAAAGACCAGTCGAACGGTCCTTGAAAAATTCTATTGGCCCGGGGTCTATCAGCGCATTAAAACCTACTGCCGTGAATGTGCTGTTTGCCAAAAACATAGCCGATACAGACCCCCTAGGGTGCCGCTACAACCTCTTCCCCTCATCGACATACCATTCAGTAGGGTAGGGATGGACATAATAGGGCCCCTATTACCCTCCCGAAGCGGATGTCGATACGCATTTGTCATTGTGGACTATGCCACGCGCTTCCCTGAAGCCATTCCGTTACGCCAGCCCACAGCTCAGAACATAGCCAAGGCTCTCATCACCCTATTCTCCCGAGTAGGGTTTCCCCGTGAGATCCTTACTGACCAGGGCACCCCATTTGTCTCTGCACTGCTGAAACAGGTCTGCTCTAGACTAGGGATAAAACAAATTAGGACCTCGGCATACCATCCGCAAACGGACGGACTGGTCGA
Organism: Lissotriton helveticus; assembly: GCF_964261635.1. Classification (NCBI taxonomy): domain Eukaryota; kingdom Metazoa; phylum Chordata; class Amphibia; order Caudata; family Salamandridae; genus Lissotriton; species Lissotriton helveticus. Next base: position 1,832,542,085 of record NC_136057.1, read on the forward strand.
GCGCTACAACGCCACCTTAAAACAGACCCTGAAAAAACTGTTAGGGCTGGAAGCCAAACGGTGGGAGGAAATCCTCCCGCTGGCCCTTTTTGCCATCGGTGTAAACCACAGAGCAGTACAGGCTACTCCCCCTATGAGTTACTGTATGGAAGACCCCCTCGTACCCTGCTGGATATGGCACAGGAAGCCTGGGAAGCTGAACCTTCTATAGCCCCTCTACTTCTCAAAGCCGCAAACTTTACCATTCTTGGTGATCTAAACCTACATCTTGATGACACTTCCTGCGCCATCAGTAAGAGTTTCCTAAATGATTTAGAGGTATTGAGCCTGACGCTGTGCAACTCGGGCCCCACTCACTCTGCTGGGCATCAATTGGATCCAATTCTTTCCAATCTTTCCTTTGATTGCTCACAGAGTGCTCGTCCTTTGGATTGGACTGACCATTTTGCAGTCCATTTCGCCCTATCTGACATCAAACTGCCTATTTTGAATAGGCAGGGTAAGGGCGAATTAATCCATAGGTGGGGTAAACTAGATATTGCGAAGTTTAACCAATATCTCTTTGATACTCGTCCCCTGAATGATGGAGCCCTTCTCAAAGAATTGAACACGGCAATTACATCTTGGCTCACGAATGCTGTAAACATCGTGCTTCCCTCTACTCCGAGATTTTCTAAACTCCATCGATGCCCGGCCCCATGGTTCTCGGCCGATTTAAAGGTCCAGAGAACTAATTGCAAGGCCTTGGAAAGGAAATGGAGGGGCACTTACTCGGCTTCCCGGAAGACCGTTTATAAAGAAGCATTGAAGAATATCATTCCAGGTGTAAAGAGGCAAGAGCTTGGTATACGACAAACATAGTGACGCAAGCTCAGAATTGCCCTCGCACTCTATTTGCAGTGGTCAAAAAACTGACTGGCGCTGATACCTTACCGACCCCTCCTGTCCTGGAGGAAGCCCAATGTAATTCCATTGCGGAATTCTTTAACGCCAAAGTTGAGCGTATTAACAACTCCATGAGTTCCTCCAACATAGCATATCAATCCCAACTGGGGTGTGCGCCTGTGACTCCACCTGTGTCCCCGAGGGTAATGATAACCAACTGGCTTTTGTTTGATGACGACTCGTTCCTCGCTTGCCTGAACAGTGTAAGATCTGGCTCACCGCGTGATCCGGTGCCTGCAAAAATTCTAAAGTTGCTCGATCTTGAGTGTCGGCACCCTCTTATGAGACTCCTAAATACTTCCTTGAGTGAGTCTCGTGTGCCACAGGACTGGAAACATGCGATGGTGGTCCCACTTCTGAAAAAGGCTGGTGCGGACACATCAAACCTCTCCAACTTCAGACCTATCTCTCTGCTGCCTATCTTCTCAAAGATACTGAAGAGGCATGTCAACACGCAGCTTACTCTCTTTATTGAAAATCAGGGCTTTTTACATCCATCTCAGTCCGGTTTTCGGGCTCATCACTCTACCGAGACTGCACTACTAGGGGTAACGGAGAGGCTTCGGCACGGTATCGATCGCGGTGAAACTTCTGCTCTCATCCTCTTGGATTTGAGCGCAGCGTTCGATACCGTGTCTCATTCCATCTTATTAGACTCTCTCCGTTCCCTTGGAATTGCTGGCCCTGCACTTGCTTGGTTTGCCTCCTTTTTAAGGGAGCGCACATTCCAAGTTTTCTCTCAGAAAGCTGCATCTACGATCTGTCCATCGGCGTATGGTGTCCCTCAGGGGTCCATTCTCAGCCCGTTGCTATTTAATATTTACATCAAACCTCTCGCTACCATCGCAGAGGAAGCCGGGCTGACTATTTTTTCATACGCCGATGACACGCAAATCGTTTTTTCCCTCTCCAGTACCGAAGATAGCAGTGTGTCTGGTCTGAAAATTGGTTTGTCACTTGTAGCTGAGTGGATGCAGAGGCATCTCCTCAAGCTTAACGGTGACAAAACTGATATTATCATCTTGGGGAAGCAGAAGGACCTATGGGGCCCACAACATCGGCATAGTACCATGGGCCCTACCCCTCAACCAGTCCCGGTGGTACGTAACCTGGGTTTTCTTATAGACGATAGATTGTCTATGAGGCAACAGGCCACCAAGGTGGCAGCCATCTGTTTTACTACCTTAAGGTGGCTCCAAAAAATTCTCTGGATGTTGCCTCATGCCACTAGGAGAACCGTAGTCCAGGCACTCGTAACATCTCGCCTGGACTACGGTAATGTCCTCTATCTTGGTGCAGATGCTGCAACTGTCAAAAAACTACAGGTCGTACAAAATTCATCAGCCCGTCTCCTCTGTAACATTCCGAGGAGGTCTTCGGCTGTACAGGCCCTCCGTGATCTCCACTGGCTCAAGATCTCAAGTCGAATTAAATTGAAAGCTTTATGCTATCTCTTTAAAATTAATCAGGGTTCTGCCCCACTGTATCTTCAAAGCTTAGTCCAACCTTATAGGCCCTGTCGTACTTTGAGATCATCGGCCAATTGTGACTATGTCATCCCCAGATTTAAACTAGTGAGGATGGGTGGAAGATCTTTCTCTCATCTTGGCCCCAAATACTGGAATGCCCTGCCAGTTGCCCTGAAGACCGAGACTAATATGCTCTGTTTTCAGAAAAAATTGAAGACCTTACTCTTTTAAACCATCTTCCGCAGCTTTTGTGCCTAAATTTAGCTGTGTTGTGTGAGTCTTCTTCTTCAGTCTATCCCTTGCGCCGGGAAACCCACTGCGGGTAGCTGTTGCGCATTATAAGTTTTAAATAAATAAATAAAATAAATAAATAAACCTGACCGCACACGCCCTTTACCCGAGTATGTAAATAACCTAAAGACCCATCTAGCAGAGATCCGGGAAATAGTCGAACAAAACATGGAAAGGGCCCAAGACACACAGAAACAACAATATGATAAGGGCACCAAAGCCAGGGTTTTCGCCGTCGGGGACCTAGTCCTCCTAATGATGCCCTCTTCCGACCAAAAACTCTTGGGTCAGTGGCAAGGGCCCTATGCCATCCTGCGGCAGGTGACCCCGGTTACTTATGAGATTGAACTCGACCCTACAAGAGGCACGTCCCAGATATATCACATAAACCTCTTAAAAAAAATGGGAAGGACCCTGCCCTGTCCTGTCTGGGACCAGACCCCCGTCTTCCTTCCCCTTTGATCCCTGCTTAGATCCTGCTTTGACCCAGGTACAAATCCGGGCACTCCAAGTAGCCCTGTCACCCGTGATGAAGGTCTTCTCGTCCTATCCGGGACGAACCACCGTCACCGAACACGCAATCGAAACAGAACCAGGGAAAGTGGTTCGGTTGCGACCCTATCGAGTCCCTGAGGCTCGAAGAGCAGTCATAAAAAGGGAGACCGAGGACATGTTAAAAATGGGGATCATAGAGCCTTCGATCAGTGATTGGAACTCCCCTATAATCCCTGGTGCCAAAACCTGACGGGTCTGTCAGGTTTTGTATAGACTTTCGAGAAGTAAACAAGGTGTCCAGATTCGACACATACCCCTTACCAAGGGTTGACGAAATGGTCGAAAGAATAGGGAAGGCCAAATATATTTCCACGCTTGACCTCTGCAAGGGATACTGGCAGATTCCCCTCCGGGACCAAGACAAGAAGAAGACCGCCTTTTCTACCCCTGAGGGATTGTTTCAGTTCATTGTCATGCCCTTTGAGCTACACGGTGCCCCCGCTACCTTCCAGCGTGCCATGAACCAAGTCCTACGTCCGCACGCGCCATATGCAGGCACCTATCTGGACGACATAGTCATCTACAGCGACAGCTGGGAGCAACACCTGGTACATTTGCATGATGTTGTCTCTTCCCTAGGCTCATTTGGCTTTTCCATAAACCCCGCCAAAACAACCCTGGCTGCACAAACCGTCCAGTACCTCGGTTTCCTTTTGGGCGAAGGTCTGATCAGACCCCAGAAATCCAAAACCAATGCTATAGAGACCCTTCCCTTCCCCCGGACAAAAAAAGATCTCTGAGCTTTCCTCGGACTCCTAGGTTATTATAGGAGATTCGTGCCCAACTTTTCTCAGAGAGCTGCCCCTCTTACGGATCTTCTCAAGAAGGCTACACACACCGAACTCGCCCTGAAGCACCCTACTCCCCTTTTATGGCAGGCGTTCACCGACCTGAAGGGAGCCCTAACCTCCAGCCCTGTCCTAGTAAGCCCTGACTATTCCCGGCCTTTCATTCTCCAAACGGATGCCTCTGATCAGGGTTTAGGGGCAGTCCTGTCACAAGAAGACGAACAAGGAAATGAGAAACCTATACTATATCTCAGCCGAAAGCTGTTCCCCAGAGAACTACACTATGCTGTAGTCGAGAAAGAAGCCCTCGCAATCAAGTGGGCTATCAAAACCCTTGGATACTATCTGGAGGGTCGAGACTTTACCATTTATACCGACCATGCCCCCTTGGAGTGGATGGCCCGGAACAAAGGACATAATGACCGGGTCCTCCGCTCGTTCCTGTCTCTCCAGCCCTTTCATTTCCATACTCGTCATCGAAAAGGATCCGAACAAGGCAATGCAGACTTCTTATCCCGTTACCCCACCTCACCAACCCGTACAAGAAGGACAGCTAGGGGAAGGGGATGTGATCAGGTCCCGTTGTCGACCCCGCCAGGATTGTACCCCCCTGAACCCTTACCGCTATCAGGGGTGTCACGCACAAACACTTTCCTCCAAACCCCTCGGGTCCGTAACATTGCCGGAGCGGTAACCATGACCCAAAGTCCCCCGCCCCTCTCTCTATTCCAGGAACCAATCAAAGACCAGCAACAACCGGAAGCACTTCACCTCGACCCCGGAAGTCCCACCCCTAAGGTAGCGACAGAACAAGTGAAAAGCGGAAGCAACATCGAAGACGTCGTCGGAGCATTGTGGCAGGATACTCAGACTGGCCTAGGAGACGGAGAAGAGGAACAACCCGAAGAAGACGAGTGGTCGGAGGACTGGTGGAGTCCTTAAGGAGGAGGCTGAAGAGCGGCCGTGGCTCACTGGAGAGCTACGGCGGACCGCGTGAGTAGCCTAAACCTCCCCGTGAGCACGCTAGGTGCTCAGTGTACATATTTTGTATAGATCTCTCCTTTTTAGGCACCTATCACGTAGTAGAAGCACTGTGAATATCGTAAAGCACTTTCACCGTAAGAAGCCCGTCTTCCCGTCACGCTCACCCTGACACCCTTGCTATATTCTCGTTCTTTACCCTTCTTTCTTGTCCCTCTTCCCCGTACCTCCCTCCCTCACGACTCGTTCTTCTCTGCCCCCTCACTTCCCGGTGTCGGTGGAAGCATACGTACTGAGTCCCTGTTCGGACTAACGGTCCCTTGTTTCTCTTGTTGCCCTCCGAGGTATCTCCCCAGCAAAGAAGCCAGAGCCCAGCCGTGGACCAATCCGAGTTGAGTGTAGCCGACCAAGAAGAACTACCCGACCCATCTGGAACACTCTGTACTAGCCCTTTCTTCGACTCTTGTAAATTCAATAAAACCTCGAAATAGCCCACTACCTACGGCCTCCTTGCCTGATTTTCCGGCCCGCTACACCCCCACGACCACACCCATTACAAATGGACCTTTCCTGGACAAACTGATAGAAAGAGCAGTGTTCGCCCAGATGACACTATTCATTGTAGAGAATGCCATACTTTCAGACTTCCAAACAGGATTCCACCCGGAAAGAGGCACAGAATGTGCCCTCCTTGCCATCTGGGATGACCCGAAGAACACAATTGACTGCAACGGGGTTGCTGCACTACTCCTCTTGGACCTCTCGGCTGCCTTTGACACGGTTGACCATTACACTCTGAAACAAAGACTCTACGAAGCTGGCATAGAGAGGACTGGTCTAGACTGGATCGCGTCCTACCTTCGAAACAGAACAAATGTCATCCATAACCACCTTTCTCGTCCAAACCATACACCACAAAAGCAGGGGTCCCTCAAGGCTCTATCATCTCACCCATGCTTTTCAACATCTACATGAAGTCATTACCGGTACTGATAAATCAGTTTCACCTCAGGTGCAATAACTATGCAGATGAAACACAAATACTCCTTCAACTGGAATGCCCCAAAGACACTGGAAACTCTCCAATTTTCAGTTGTCTCAGAGCTGTGGATCAGTGGATGACTTGGAGCCATCTCAAATTGAATGCTTCCAAAACAGACATACTCACTTGTAGCAATTTGAAACATTATGACCCATTGATGAACTGGGATCACCACCTAAAGCATCGAAGGAAGTAAAAAACCTCGGAATGACCATGAACTCTAAGCTATTGATGAATGGCCAAGTGGGCAAACTAGCAAGTTCAAGCTTTGTCACTATAAAAACTCTGCGACAAATCTTTCCCAATTTGGGAATTCCACACAAGGTCCAAGCTACCATCTCCCTTGTTCTCTCCAAACTTGATTACATCAGTAGCCTCTACCACGGATCACCATGAACAACCATGAAAAGACTACAACGGATTTAGAACTCGGCTACCAGACTACTCTTGCATATCAAACCGCGAGACCACATCTCACCTGCCTTGAAAGCCCTGCATTGGTTACTGGTTGCCAGAAGATCCATATTCAATCTGCTTTGTATCATCCACAAAGCGATACATGGAATGGGACCGCTCTTCATCAGGAATAAAATCACCAACAACATTACACAAAGGAACCTCTGCTCTAGAGTGGCACCTCGCCTCAAAATCCCAGGATACAAGAAAATATCCATGGGTGGCACATCCTTCTCTGTTCAAGCAGCCAAACTATGGAACTCTTTATCCCCAACTTAAGATCCACGGACAACCACCTTATCTTCAGTAAACTACTCAAGAATTGTCTCTTCCCCACATAAGCATCATACGCAGAGAGAAATATACAGCATATCCCTCTGTATATAAGCATTTATTTGTACTAAAGATATCTACATATCTTTGTGTATTGCTTTGTATAAACATGTAGAATATTTATGTTGGTAAAAAATAATAAAATATATTTTTAAGTACAACACTTGAAAACCAGAGTTTATCTAATGCAGCTTTAATCTACATATACTTCCTTCCTTTTTGCATCTATATATCATCCATGTACTTGGATCTATATATTTATTACTTGTCTCCTAAAAAAGCATAGTCAATGCACTACCCTATTTCTCATTCTATGCCTCTATAAATATATTTTTAATTTACATATACTTACCTCCTTTATGCATCTATATACTTTCCATGTACTTATGGATCCATATATGTATTAATTTCTTCAAATGCAGCACATCCAATGCACTACCCTATTTCTCACCCTATACCTCTTTCAATATATCTTCTACCCCAACGTTCTGACTTATCTCAAACTTCTTTATATTACTCTTTCCAATGTACTACCCTATTTCTCACCCTATACCTCAATCAATGTATCCTCTACATCCATTTTCTCATTATTCCCAAACCCCATACCACTACTATGATCCCCAAAATAGCCCTTTCTAGACTCTCCCCCTCCATGCATCATCTGACACCTCTTTTACTATACTGATCCCCCAAAACAAGACTTTCTAAACTCTTCCCTCTAACTCTTCCCTCCCCCACATTCCTTTTTACTTATTCCAAGCCTCCTCCTACTGCTATGACCTCCAACACAAAAACAACAACAAAAAGTCTAAATCCTTCACTCTTCTTTCCCTCCACTATCCTTTTCAATCAAAATAATAGACTAACATGTCCAATTTTCAAATTTCATATTTCACTATACTAATTCACCACTAATCCTTTATGGGTTCCAGAGTAGTATGATACTTGCCGAAAAAAGCGCTTCAACATCTCTTCAGGGGTGGGAAGTAGTATATAAATGCAAACCTTTTCCCCTCTTCTAACCCTCCCATACCCTTCTCTATCCACCTAACTGAATAACATATCCACCACTAAAATTACTTTCATATTTCACTATACTAATTCACCACTAAACCTTTATGGGTTTCCAGAGTAGCGTGCTACTCGCCAAAAAAGCAATTCAACACCCCATCGGGGTAACAAGAGCTATATAAATCTAAACCTTTTTAGGTCGAAGACCGTAGGCTGCGCTTGCGCAGTTCGGTCCGAAGATTTAATGTTTTTTAGTTAGGAGGCTTGAACCCGCCCCTCTTCTCCATTGCTGGCCTCGTAAATGCTGGCCAGCCATTGGAGGAGAGGGGCGTCACTCCCTTTAAGCCCCGTCTTTTTTGGATTCGGGGGCGTGTTTTTTGCGTTCTATCTCACTGTGACGTCATCCGTCACTCAACAAAAAACACGCCCCCGATTCCGAAAATGTCGGAGCTTTGCGGCAGCCATTTCTGCCCGACCGCGTCCGGCCCTTGCATCCATCCGCTTGTTTCTGAATGCAAGCAGGCCTTCACCGTTTATGACAAAAACCCTGGCTGCCTGTAAGCAATAAACTCACTTTTTATCAATAAATGCATTGAGCCGCGACATGGCGCCTTGGTTGAATGACCGTAATTGAACAGCGCTATCTGATCCAATGGAAAGCGTCAGCCTGACTGCCTCAAAGCGCTGTAGACAGCCTGAACACCTCAGCAAAATCAGCGACATAACGCATCGGTGCTGCGGCTGAAAGTCGCGCAACGGCTGCCCCCCGGTGGCCTAGGCCAGTAGAGCACAGTGAGTGTGCTAGGGACCGCGGTGTGCGTGTGTGTACTGTTTAAGGGTGGTAGAGGCTAAGGTTTCGTACTGCAATTGTGGTTTATGCATCGCTAGGTGCAACGATTATTGCAAGGTGCTACCCTCCGTTACGGCAATGTGCAGTATAATTAGCAAGTGAATGATCACAGGATGTATGGCGTTGTTACCGAGCCTCGGGACCAGATCCCCATAACCTTTTTTTTTTTTTTTTTTTTTTTGCAGCTGATGATATCTGCACTCTTTTATTTTATTTTATTTTATTTTATTTTTTTTAACATTTTTATTGAGGCAGATGTCGCAAACCACAGTGTCAAATGAAAAGAAAAACAATGCCATGTTACAGAGACTGTGCGTAGGTTGTCAAGTAGCTTAATCCGCATAGTAATGAGTACATAAGACAGACATCTGGGTTGCACCATGCAGCATGAGAACTGTTACAGTAGAAAAACATTTTCTAATAAAGCAATCTACACACAAATTACACAATAGCAATAGGTCAGAAAACAACCAAAGAATAAAAAAAAAAAAAGGGGACAACAAAATGATAAGTAGAGTGCAAGACTAGTACAGTAAAGCTATCATTATCACAGTAAGTGGTATCCTAGCCAATGATCACATCACCATAAACATATATCCGGAACCTTTTCACCCAGGAAGGAGTTGGACCAGCAGCATGAGGTCGTATAGTGCCGAGTTGTCGAAAAGAGCTGAAAGGTGTGCTGCGTGAGCGTGGGTGGGACATACCCCTGCATAGGTCCGACGTACCCTAGCATCGGGAACAGCAACGGGTCCCCGCCCAGCAGGCCCCGTCTCCACACCAAGAAAGTAGTGGCCAACAGTCGCAGAGGCACAACCAGTGAGGAAGTGTGGAATGCGGGCCCCAAGGTCTAGCCCACTCCGGTCGGATTGTTGGGATGCAGGGACTGGGAGGGAGCCTCCTGCGTCTTCCGTGAAATGTATTGGCGGTATGGACCCCAAATGTCAGTAGGCCGGGAGGAGGCCGGGAGTTGGTCAGAATACTCCACACTATTCACATTGCAGAATGCCACGGTCCTAAGCCAAGTGGCAACTGAGGGAGCGCGTTTCGAGCACCATAGCAGCGCGACCTCTCTTTTGGCCAGAAGGAGGCAGATAGACGCCAACTTGCGGAGCTTGCGGGGGAATTCGGACATGTATCCCATCAGTGCAATTTCTGGAAGGACCGATAGGGGCAGCCCCAAGATCTCACCTAGTGTGTCGTGTATTTCAACCCAATAAGAGTGCAGCTTCGGGCAAGTCCAGGCAAGATGAGCGAAGTCGGCCTGGGGGGCATTACATTTAGGACAAGTATGGGGACGATTCGGGTCAATTCTGTGAGCCAGCGCAGGTGTGTGATACAGCCTACGAAGGAATTTAAAATGAATAAGTTTGTGTCTGCTGTTCATAGAAACTTCCCCCGTCATGGCACAACATGCGCCCCACTGGTCGTCAGTTATCTGAATGCCCAGATCCAGTTCCCATGCGGTCCGCACCGCCTCGTCCGACACTGGAAGGGAGGACAGGCAGAGTTTGTAGAGTTTGGACACAACGTGAGCCCCTGAAGAGGTCTGGATGATGTGTGTGAGAGCCAAAGTGTCCGCGGGCGGCAACGGGAAAGTGGGGAATGTAGCCCGCAACAGTGCCCTCAGTCTCGCAAACACAAACGTGTCCATAAAAGTGCGGTCGGTGAAGCGAGGGTCTTCAGAAATAGAAAGAGCGTGGCCGTCAGGGAATAAGTCTCCCATAGTGTGCAGTTGGTACTTAGCAAGTGTACGACTAATCAATGTCTTGCCCGTAATGGGGAGCCAATGCGGGTTGGGAAGTGGGAGTGCTGGGGAGTATAGTATGTCTACGCGCAGCAAGCGTCTGAGTTTGTCCCAAGCCCAAGTCGTAGTAGTGAGAGGGAGTATGTCGTGAGGGTCGCGGGGGAAGCCTTTGGGAAGCACGGCATCAAGCGACACAGGGAGCGCCGCGTCTGCCTCAGGTTTTAAATGCTGAATCCTGGCATCAGGGTGGTACCAGGGGTGGGAGTAGGAGCATTGGGCCACCAGGTAATACATATGGAAGTCAGGTACCCCAAAACCGCCCCTCTCGTAAGGCAGTGTCAGCGTGCTCCAGGCGAGGCGAGGGCGTTTGCCCCCCCAAACCAGTCTGAGTAGGGCTGTGCGCAATTGGGTGAAAAAAACCTGCTTTAAAGGGATGGGGATGTTATTGAACAGATATAAAAACCGGTGCAGAACCACCATCTTAACAATTGCTATGCGCCCAGCCATCGATAACGGAAGGCGGAGCCAGCGATCAGTGTTGTCTTCTAAAAAATCAAGGGCACGGCCATAGTTCAGGCGGATAATGGACGTAGTATCTAAGTGGATATGTATCCCTAAGTATTTGACGGAGTCCTCGCACCACTCCAGCGGGAGGGAGCAGGGCCATCTCGTCGTGGCGTTGGTGAGAGGGAATAACTGCGATTTGTGCCAATTAACCTTTAGCCCAGAATAGTCCCCAAATCGCGTAATTTCCGAAAGCAAAGGTTGCTGGTTGGTCTCAGGGGCACGGACATAAAGAACCATGTCATCTGCGTAAAGTGACACCAGAAGAGGTCCAGTACGGAACTGGAGCCCCCTGTGCATATGCTGCTCTTGAAAGTGACGGACCAGTGGATCCATGGCCAGTATAAAAAGTAAGGGGGACAGGGAGCATCCCTGTCGCGTACCTCTGGATAGAGTAAACCTATCAGTGATGGTGCCATTAAGGCGAATGCGAGCCGTGGGGGCTGTGTACAGCAATTCAACAGTCACCACAAACATTGCAGGCATGCCCATCCTACGCATTACATCTAAAAAAAAAGGCCACTCCAGAGTGTCAAACGCTTTCTCGGTATCCAGAAAGACTGCAGCAGCCGGGACGTCAGGGTCAATTCTATGCAGTACCGAGAAGAGAGTGCGAAGGTTAAGGGAAGTGGATCTCTGAGGGACGAAGCCAGCCTGCACCGGCGAAATAATGGAGTTCACCAGCAGCGCAAGCCGCAGCGCGAGCACCTTGGCCAGGATTTTATAATCCAAGTTCAGGAGGGACAGCGGGCGGTAAGAGCTGCAAACCGTTGGGTCGCGGCCCGGCTTGGGTAACAGTACTATAACCGCCTCACGGAGCGTGGGAGGGAGAATACCGCACTCCAAAGCTTCGGCATACACCTCAACCAAAATAGGCACTAGTTCCTCCTTGTACGTCTGATAGAAATCGGTTGTAAAGCCGTCCAGGCCCGGCGCTGAGGACCCCTTCAGTGAGTCTATCGCTTCCACTATCAACTCGGGTGTGATGGGATCTGCCAAAAAATCCTGCATATACCTCTCCAAGAAGACCATAGCTATTTCATCAATATAGGGACCCGGGTCACGGTGTTCGTCGGAAAGGGCAGACTTGTAAAGGCGTTTGTAGTAGGTCAGGAATGTATTGCATATGGCGGGAGTATTGTAGTGCAGCATGCCATCGTCATCAGTTATTTGTGTAATGTATGCAGCTTGTCGAGGCGGGCGCAGCAATTGGGCCAACAATTTGCCAGGTCTGTCTCCCTCACCGTACCGGCGCGCAGTGTGATACTTGCCCAGATGATTCAGCTCTCTGTCCGCCTCGTCCCTGAACTGCAAAAGGAGCTCAATGCGTTTCGCCTCGAGGACAGGGGAGGGATCAGCGACAATTCGGGATTCGAGGGCCAACAGGTCAGCTTCTAAGCGGGTCAGGGAAGTTCGGATTTCACGCAGCGCACCGACATGTTTGGTAATGCAGACTCCCCTAATAGTAGCCTTGAACCCCTCCCACAGAGTGGCCCATGTGGCCACCGAGCCAGTGTTGAGGTCGAAGTAGTCCTCGATCGCAGAGCGGATCCCCTCAGCGAATACTGGATCCGCAAGCGCGCGCCCTGGGAATCGCCACTGCCGTTCGTATCCACCCAGCCTTGGGACCGCAAGCGCCAGCAACACGGGAGAATGGACAGAGAGCGTGCGCGGTAGGGTGCGGAGATCAGTGACCCAGCCTGCCAGTCCCGGAGAAAGGAGCCAGTAGTCTATCCTGGTGCTCGTGCCGTGGAAGCTGGAGTGGTGCGTGAAGGAAGGGGAGGTAGTGTGACGCGTCGCCTCTATGTCTTGTAGTGAAAAGTGGGAGCAGATATCAGCCGTCACAGCGCGGGATATAGGTTTGCGGTCGGGGGAGATAGAAGTGCTGTCTCTGCCAGGGTTCATCAGCAAGTTAAAATCTCCCCCCATCACCAGCAAGTCAATGTCAGCGTGTAGCAAAGATAGGTGCAACTCCTCGAGATGGGCCGGAGAGTCTACATTAGGACCATATACCCCCACAATTGCTACCTTATATCCGAAGAGCACCCCCTGGAGAATCGCATAGCGCCCCTCCCCATCCACCTTGCTACCCGTCAAGACAAAAGGTATACGTTTGTGCACCAAGACCGCCACACCCCGTGCATACCGACTGAAGCACGAAAACACTCTATGGGCCCCCCACCCCCGCGCAAAGGAAAGCGTGTCAGACTCAGCCATATGCGTCTCCTGTAAAAAAAGCACATCAACATTATGTCTCGTTGCATACTGTAAAACCAGTTTCCGCTTCCGGGTGGAATTCAAGCCTCGGACATTCCATGTCATTAACGTTAAACTAGAAGGGCCAGTCTGTAATCCTAACCGGGCCATAGAGTCAAATCAAGAATCAAGGGCGTGAAGAGGCCAGGTAGCAAACCTTCGTCTTGCGTCTCACACTCAAATACCAGAAACAGGAAAAAACAAGGAAAAAACCCCACCCCCCCACCCAACCCACCACCCCACCCAACCCACCACCCAGCCTCCCAGCACCCCATGAGAGGCAGAACCCCATTAGTTGCAAATCAGTAGTGCAGCACAATAAATGCAAAAGGTGGAAAACATGAGAAATCGGCTGCATATTGCGATCTAGCAAAACCAAGAAAAGGAAACAAAACAGTACGGCACGCGCCATGGGGGGAGGCAACGCAAACCCCCGAGCGGGCAACCCAACTGAACGGTGGGAATGTCAATGATGAATGTTAGTAGAAGAACTGGAAGTCATCCCTGCAAAGAAGAAGAATGCAACAGAGCTAGAGTGATAGGGGCATTCAGCCCTGGCCAGCGTCCGTAAACAAATCATCGCTCGCCTGAGTGCCATGAATGACAGGAGAAGTGGAGCCGGAGCCCGCGGCCGATCCAGGCCCCTTTTTGTACGAGTGGCAGAAGTCCTGAGCCTCAGCTGGAGAGTCAAAGATGCGGAACCGGCCAAGGGCCTCCACTTTCAGCCGGGCCGGGTAGAGCATACTGTACTTGAGGCCCAGGTTTCGGAGCGCTGCCTTGACGCTGGTGAATTTCCTCCGAGCCTCCTGCACCATAACAGTATAGTCAGGAAAAAAGGACAGTTTGCTCCCCTGCCACCTCACCTCACCCATCTCACGCGCCGCCCGAAGCGCGGCATCACGGTCACGAAAGTTCATTATCCTGGCAATGATGGGTCGGGGCAGCTGACCAGAACGCGGTTTGGGACCCAGGGACCTGTGTGCCCTTTCCACAACAAAACCAGCCGTAAAGGTGTCTTTGCCAAACAGTTCAATAAGAAGATTCTCTACGAAGGTGTCAAATCGGCCAGTGGCTGTAGTCTCCGCCACGCCAAGGATCCTGATGTTATTCCTCCGGCTGCGCGCCTCCAAATCCTCGTTCTTGATGGCGACATCCTTTAAAATCTTTTCCACCCTCTCCAGGCGTTTCAAAGCTTTGGAAGACCCATCCTCCAGGTCGGATATTCTAGACTCCGCGAGATCCAGGCGCCGATCGTGGGCTTGCACAGTAGAGTTGATGGCAGAGAGTTTCTGCTCCAGGCTGTCGAACCTAGTATCCAGCGCCTTGAAGCCTGCGCGCATCTCCCCCATCATGGCAGCCATCATTGTCGCGGCGTCACCTGTATCCGGCGCCACGGAGGCCCACGATGTAGCACCCGGAGGGAGGTCAGCAGTCGGAGGAGGAGGCTTGTCAAACTGTAGGGTTCTCTGAGCAGGGTCCTTCTTCCCCATAGTGGAGGATGGCTGACGAGGTCGCAGACGTTGCGACAATGGCGGGGAGCAGGGATCAATCTTAGAGCTGGCCAATCAACAGACTACCAAGGCTAGGAAGCGCTGGGCAGCATCACTGGCAAGTGGACGGCACGCCGCCAGAGGAGCAGAAGCAGGGGAGACCAAGCAGTGGCAGGCAGCGCTACAGGAAGCTCCGGTGAGTAGGCGGTGACCACTCCCGACGGAGTGCAGCAGGTAAGGCCCTCAGGCCGCAAGGTAGGGCGGCACCTCGCCCAGACTCTCAGCGGGGCTGTAATGTGGGCTCGGGAGCGCCCTCCGACCGTCCAGCAGGCACACAGCTCACCCCGCCTCCGCCCCCCCCCCGCGCCCGCAGCCAGTCCCCCAGCTCCGCCCGAGCCCAAAATCTAGTCCCCGGCTCCCGGGCCTCAACAGGCCGCCGGCCGCAGCCGCACCCAAGAGCCCGGAAAAAAAAATGGGGAAAGAGCGGGAGCAAGCGGAGGCAGCGAGACTGCGCGCGGGGCAGAGAAGGGCAGCAGCAGAGGAACCAAGCCGCGGCCGCGGTCGGCCGAGCAGCACTCACCCGGAGCACCAGCGTCGCTGTCAAGATGGCGCCGAGGTCCGGAACACTCAGCTGTCCTCCGCCGCGGCCGAAGCTAGCAGCCGTCCCCACAGCTCATCAAACCCTCGCGGGCTGCCAGTGCACATCCGGAGGCTGGACACGGCCGGCAGTAGTGGCGGGGATGCAATTTACATTCCTTTGTCGTCCGTTTCGGGTGCCCGCCCGGAGGAGCCTCACAGCAATGCGGCCATTACGGTTGCCGCCGTGGCCACGCCCCCCCGATCCCCATAACCTTAGTCCCAACTCCTCTCTTGTATACTTGCCCCCTCGAGACTAGATTGCACCCCCAAGGGTGTAAGGGCCTGCTGTACGTGGGGTGGGGGGAATGCCTAGCCTCCAGAAAGCGCCGCGACAAGGTGCCTGGTAAGAATTAGGCGCTTTAACCTCGGGCCCTACCAGAAGGCGAGGCCGCGACTTTGACCAGGGTTGGGTGACAATCTATACGAGACACAGCTGCTCCCTGCGGGACCCAACCCTTCCAACCCTGCCCAAGTCACGCTTCCCTACTGTCATGCCCCCACTGGGTGCACCTCAGTCCCTTCTGGCACATTCTATTGATGATACTAACATGGGACGCCGTCTGCCTCACTGACTGAAGTTACCTGTTCACCACTGCTATGTATTTGCTAGGAGTATGTGCATTTCCCCCCTGGCTGGGGCATTTGTTACTCCCCTGCCAGTCGCTCACTCGTCCTGGGGTAATTATCTCTACATGTTACTGATCAATTTCCTCTTTAATGTAAATTGCTCATTTGCGCTTTATGAAATCACAAAAATCAATAATTAAAATAACCATTCAGTCTTGGGAAAACTTGCAATAAACCGCACCCTCAGCTGTGCGGCAGACTATGATGAAAGCGCCAAAAACGCATCACTCATGGTAACCGTGCTCTTGACAAGACATTGTTGCTAACCAATCTTCTACATTTCTGCTTTTCGACCACAAGCACGTAGCGGGTGTGGGCCCCTGCTTTGAAATATTCAGGGGAAACTCATATTATGGTTCAATAATTTGTTTCTTACCGCTCCCCTGCCATCTAATGCAGTAACAAACCTCATTATCATTGAACTCAATAAATCACAACGTCTAACAGAATTTCTTTTAAAGCCACAAAGCTTTTATTGACATTAAAACATCAATGCAATTACACTGTAAGAGAGCGAACAGGCATCTTGCCTAACCGCATGTGCTTTGAAGGGGGCGGAAGCATCTGGTGGTGTGTGCTCTACATATTTTATCTCGACTCCAACACTTTGAGCGACTAAAATTATCCATATGCTACACGCCAATGTGCTGCCAGGTGTCCGTGGCCCCTCTATGCGAGCTCGTTACTCACGCGCCACGGAGTGCTTTTCAATCGCATTAGAGGCACACATTCAATGTATTCAATTGATGTGAATTGCACAATGTTTGTGCCTCACACCGGACTCGAACCTGGGTCCCCGGCATCAGAAACGGCCATCCTAGCCGTTGAGCTAACTTCGAAGCATCGAAAGAAAACGCTACTCTCCCAGGCATTGAGGATGGAGGCCTAGGACCGTAAGAGCCGCGCCATAAACCTCTTGAATAAGGCATGTGATTATTATGGCCGTCAGCTAAGGATTTAATTGCACACGTTAGATACAACTTATCTTTGAAATAACACTGCCGAGCTTTCATTTCCTAGATTTACTTTAATTGGTTTATATCGAAACGCAGCCACTCCATAATATAAAATAAGATTTTGTAAATGCCAAGCAGCATTGTTAAATTCATAAATAATGCACAGCTGCAGGGTGTATCTTTGCCTTAAAAAGTGGAACCGCTTGTGGCTCTCTGTGTGGGTTTCTCTGTGTGTGTGTGGCTCTGTGTGTGTGTGTGTGTGTGTGTGTGTGTGTGTGTGTGTGTGTGTGTGTGTGGCTCTGTGTGTGTGTGTGTGTGAGTGTGTGTGTGTGTGTGTGTGTGGCTCTCTGTGTGTGTGTGTGTGTGTGTGGCTCTGTGTGTGTGTGTGTGGCTCTGTGTGTGTGGCTCTGTTTGTGTGTGTTTGGCGCTCTGAGTGTGTGGTGCTGTGTGTGTGTGTGTGGAGGGGGGCTCTGTGTGTGGGGGGCTCTGTGTGTGTGTGTGGCCCGCTGTGTGTGTGTGTGTGTGGGGGCTCTGTGTGTGTGTGGGGGGCTCTGTGTGTGTGTGGGGGGCTCTGTGTGTGTGTGGGGGGGCTCTGTGTGTGTGTGGGGGGCGTGTGTGTGGGGCTGTGTGTGTGTGTGTGTGGGGCTGTGTGTGTGTGTAGAGCTCTGTGTGTGTGGGGGGCTCTGTGTGTGTGGGGGCTCTGTGTGTGTGAGGGGCTCTGTGTGTGTGGGGGGCTCTGTGTGTGTGGGGGGGCTCTGTGTGTGTGGGGGGGCTCTGTGTGTGTGTGTGTGTGTGGGGGGCTCTGTGTGTGTGTGGGGGGGCTCTGTGTGTGTGTGTGTGTGTGGGGGGGCTCTGTGTGTGTGGGGGGGCTCTGTGTGTGTGTGTGTGGCTCTGTGTCCGCGAATACTCTTTTATTTATGTTTAAAAAAAAAAGAAAATGTCATGAGCATTGCCAATAGCTCTACCTTTAATAATGCCGAGACCATTGCATTGTAAATGCTTGTTTCCCTCTTCTATCCTTCCGCTATCTTTCTGAATCCAAATAACTGACTAACCTATTCACAACTCAAATTACTTTCATATTTCACTATACTTATTCAACACTAATCCTTTATGGTTTCCGGAGTAGGGTGCTACTCGTCGAAAAAGCACTTTAATACCTCTCCAGAAGTAGTAAGCGATATATAAATGCAAAATACAATACAATACAGTCTAAAGAAGATCTATAGCTCCAAGGAATTAACTCTGCAAACCAAGTCAGGACTTTTTAACACCACTATAAAATCAGGTCCTCGTGTATAGAGCAGAAACCTGGAGGACAACAGTGGTCACTACCAAAAAAGTCTAAACCTTTATCAGCACCTGCCTGAGGAAAATCTCCAATTCCGCTGGCCAGACGCCATTAGAAACAACAACATATGGAAGCAGACTTATCCAACTCCCTGCGCAAGCCTGCATCAAACACCTCCCGGCAATCCCTGACCTGGAACCCTCAAGAGAAAAGGAAAAGAGAAAGGCCAAGAAACACCTTTCGCCAAGGCCTCGAGGCTGACTGCAAGGAGATGTGTTACACCTGGAGTCAGATTGAAAGAATAGCCTAAGACAGGTGGCTGAAGAGTCTCGTTTCATGACCTATGTATACCCCAGGAGGGATAGAAGGCATAGGTAAGTATATTTATTAATGTAACTTATTGACTGTGCTTCATTAGCATGTAATGCAGCCAAAAGTATTTTCGCAGTATAGGCTGAGTAGTGATTGCACATCTCTTTTACCTAGAGTTTTAAAAAACTGCTGTAATACAAAACCTGTTGATTTAGTTCGGTTCATAGTTGGTTCATTGTAAGATCCTTTTTGCGACTACGGTAGGCGTAGCCCGAATGCTATGCCACTAAGCATGTTTGTGGATCAGTTCAGCTCTGCATTCGATGCAGTCCGCGCTGTACACTGCGTCACATGTGCTAGTGGCATCTTCTGCATTTTTGAAGTGGCACAGTTCCCTGCCGCGGTCAGGAGAGATGTATGTGAACTCACAATGGCGGAAATCGCTCGGCATCGGAGTACAAAGCAGCGGAGCAGAGTAGACCAATTATTTAAGGCATTCGGGCCGCAAGTGCTGAGGAAATCTCCCACAAGTGGCTGAGCAGCAGCTTCAGGACAACTCGGTCTCATGTGCAAAGGTGAGTGCAACTCACTGCTAGGAGTCAGTGTGGGTCAGCACTCTCCGCTGTGGGGGAGTGCAGATTGTTAAGAGCTGAACCTGGGGATTATTATTATTACTGAATCTCAGCAGGCTGGAGAGGCGAGAGAAGGGGAAATGCTGCAGTAACCTCCAGCTACTTACAGTGCAACAGAAGCCAAAGTTAAGGTTAAGGCAAGAAAGGCATGAAAGCAAAGAGTTTGGGATTTTTTTTTTTACAAAGCATGCAACATTTTAAGGGGTCCACTGCCTCCAGCACTTCGATCCCACCTTCCGAGAGAGTGGAAAAACATGCCATACAGGCCAAGTTAGTGGCGGCTCGTGTAAACCAAAGCCAACAATCCAGAATGTATTCTCAATTAGCATCACAGCTTAATGATAGCAGGGCAAGCAACCAGAGTGGGAGTGAGAGGGAGACTGAATATTAAAGACCTAATGTGTCTGCAGAAATTGATCCTAAGATACCTGAGCAATCCTCCACTGTAGTGACTTCGATCTATATTAATAAGGGAGAGAAAGTAGGACTGATGACGGAGACTGCAGTAATTGCTGGAAGGGAAGCGAGACCCACAGAATATCCTTTGTTTGTAAAGCAAGCAACACCCTGTTAGGACACTGTGATGGCACAGTCGGTTCCCGTAATGACAAACGTAGTACAACTACTAGAGCCAGGAGCACAGCAAAAGGTTATAGCAGTGAACAAGACTCCTACCTCTTTTAGCAGGTTATTCCACTGCTGGACTCGGAGTAGATTCCGGGTCAGCTACAGAGTCTTGCAATATTTCACTCAATTTTATTCTATCTAGAGATGAACAAGAGGGGGATTGCCCACGGAGAGACAGTTACCCTATCCAGTGAAAGTTATACTTGATTCTATATTGCTCAAACTCAGAGACTTTAAGCTCTCGCAGGCATAAGAGGTTGCAGCTCTTCATGAGAGATTAACTAAATTAGAGGAAAATATGTCAGAATTTACTGTGAAATGAAAAGAGGCCGAATCCAGGATATCAGAAAAGGTGGACAACATGGCATCAGTACAGCAAGGGATGCTTAACTTGGAAAAGAAAAAGAAATATTTTGAGAATAAGGTGTAATAACTAGAGAACTATGCGAGATGCTCCAATCTGTGCCTGGTGGCCATTCCAGAGGGGGGTGAAGGCCAGAATGTGCCTCAGCGAGTGAACACTTTGATCAAAGCCCATGTGCTGCCTTTTTGTCTATCATGAGAGCCCACTGTTTACTAGCTCCACGTTCACTCAATTCTAAGTATCCAAGCACCATTGTGGTGAGTTTAGTTGATTATAATATTGCAGAATAGATTTAGTCCAAAGCCATTGAGAGGAAAGGCTTCTCCACCTCAGAAAATATCCCGTTTTGCATCTTCTCTGACATGTCTGCTTCTGCAGCGCATCGCCGAAAAGAGTTTGTAGATTAACAGGCATGTTTAGAACTCAGGGTTCTCGGGCATCTGTGGCGCAACAGTCAAAGTTGAAGGTGCTTGTAAAAGGTCAGTTTCTCTCTTCGATGAATGCAGAAGAGGCTCACAAATTTATGTCTAAAATGTTGGTTTAATGATAAATAATTTCTGTTGAATCTATCTTTTCCTGTCTCTCTCCCTTTTTCTCTCCCTAGCTTCCCTACCCCCTCTTTTTTTTAAGGTGAAGATACCAAATGGATTTAGTGTATGAGTCGGAGGGGCCCTTTTGAGGGGCAACAAGTGTAGCCGGGTGCAGTAACATTTCACCACAGGCACAAGGTCGAGGGGTAATGCAGGCAGTTCCTTTGCATTGGGTTTTAGGGGTCAGAGGGTCACTGGTTTGTTTGAGGGAGGGATTCTGGGTGGGAGCACATTCAGAAAAAAATGTGCAGGTTTAAGGAAGGCTGTAATGCTATTTTCTGAAGCAGGAAAATTGAGGAGGGAGAGAAGTGCTCGTGAAATCCATAGCAGATAATCATAAGAGTGTATAAGGTCAAGGTGCTATCTTGCAATAGTAATGTTGTTTTAAATAGACGTAAATATGAGGGCTTGGTGAGATGACTCTCTTCTTTCAATCCAGAGGTTATTTTTCTATAAGAGACCCATCTCAAAAGTAACAATACAAAGCTTTATATTCCAAAGAAGTATTCTATGCATATTTTGCCTTGGCGGGGGTCACAATTCGGGAGGGGGAGTACGCAATTTATTTGGCAAATCATATCAAATGGGAAGACAAAGATTTCTTTAGGGATGTCGAGGGAGGTGTCTTTGGCTAAAAGTTTAGTCCAGGCCACTCCCCTGAATTTGGTTAAATATTATTGCCCGTTTACTAATGAGATAGGTCCATTGCTGAAGGTATACAACCTCACAGTGGGGTCAGAAGGACCGATTATCCTAGAGGACTATTTTAATTATATTCAGGATCTTACCATAGACACTTCAAATCGGGCCACAAACAGCACAAGTCTAAAACTACAAAAATCTTTTCTACCTTAACAACATAGTTCCATTTAGAAGATCTCTGGTGGGTGGGTCAACCAGTTGCAGCCCAATACACTTGCTTTTCACACAGTTTTAAGACAACCTCACAATTGGATTTTTTTAATATCCAGGCAATTAATTGTAATGGTTCTGACCATTCGGTTATATATATTATGGTAGATCTGGAAATTCCCAATAGAGAAAGGCCTACATGGCAGTTTGATAGGTGTCTCTTGACAAACCATAATTGCCTGGCAGAGTTGAGAGTATTCATAACAGAGTTTTTTTAGATTAAAATAAAAGGAGTTTGGCAGTGGTCACTCTTGTTCCTAGGGAGGTGGCAGTCCCCTGAGAAATTAAACTAAAAGGGGCTCTTGGGCTCATGAGAGCTCATTTTTTTAACCCTTGTTTTTTCAGTGAATTTCTCAGTTTTTTTAATGTAAAGTGACATCTTCTTCTAATACATCTGTGGCCACTCTCTGATGTGCATGGCCAAAGGGCGCGCTTGGTGAGGGTTTGGCCATAGGGCCTAGACCAGCACAGAGCCCCACATGGGCGGCCAACCAACTGCATATGGCTAACCCCTGAGACCAGCCAACTTTTCACAGACCCCTTCGCCCACCATTTTCCTTTTTTATGGCCCTGAGGGACCACGGGTTCAGTGCTGGCTTCTGTGGGAGTCCTGCAGGACCACACAGGAGCCACTCTGGCTCCCACAATAGTCACATGGTACTGTGACGACACAATTGTTTTTTGTTTTTTTTTTACATTATTGCCCGTTGGGGCCCCCTCATGAAGGCTATAGGTCAGGGTATCTCTAGAGTGCCCACTTCTATCTGTTTTAAATTACATTTGCCGATTTCAGAGTGGGAGAGCCCTCTGTGTGCCGTTTTTATTTTCAAGGCTGCATTTCCAAGGCTGCTGTTGTTATTAGACCTCGCGGTGGAATTGGAGAGAACAGGGCTGCGAGCGCCAGGTGAGGGACAGGGACTCCATTGCCCAGGAGTCCCTGCGCTGCTATCATCACCTGCACCTGGACGCTCTCCCTGCTTGCCCCGCCCCTCGAGCACCTCCTTCCTTTAACAGGAGCAGCTCCTTCCCGCTGCGCGGGAGAAGCCCGGGAGAAGCCCGGGAGAAGGGCGGGACCGTCTGTGGCCGTCAGGGGCCGGAGGAGGCCGGGCTGGGCCACCCCCTTGATATTGATTCCATACGGATATTATATTCCTTAGTACATTGTTGCGCTTTACAAGTGCTTACAAGTAAGTGTTGTTAAGAGCTGATAACCTTAGGGAATGCCGGAAACTTCAAGTAGAACTGCCTTGATGACATCACCGGGCGAGGTCGGGCTAACAGTTATTGGTCCCCTGGATAAATTCTTTAACCGTCCACTTCAGTTGATTGACAAAGAAATATCACTTGCTGAGAGGCGTGCAGAGCGGAGATTATCTATCGAACTTCTTAAAAATCCTATGGATAGGCGCTCTGCACAAATCTATCCTGCATTAGTAACACCCCTGTCATCATTAAACTTGCCTGACGTATCCGACTTAGTTCATGATGCTAATACTAATAAGGAGAACAAGGGTACTGTGGGCAATTTGATTCCTTCTTGTGTGAGCCATACAGAGTCTACAACTAGTACAGCCGAATTATGT
The DNA here is from genome assembly GCF_964261635.1 of Lissotriton helveticus. Lineage (NCBI taxonomy): Eukaryota > Metazoa > Chordata > Amphibia > Caudata > Salamandridae > Lissotriton > Lissotriton helveticus. The sequence continues at coordinate 1,832,565,396 of NC_136057.1, forward strand.
GCTCAGGTTCCATTGATCCACCCTAAATCAGGTTCCAAAAGAAAAAGGAATAATGTATCCAGAAAATGTTTCTTAGCTAAGCCACCATACAAACTTAGAAAAGTTAATAAAAGTATGTATCCCAGTAAGGTTGTCACTAAAGACAGTAGGGGTAGGGAAATTACGCAAGAGGGGGTTGTCGAGACATTAGATAGCCCAGATCCTAGTTCTATTATTCCTCCAGTCACTGGGGTGGCAACGGCTGATAAACCGCCATCCCTAAGTAGCCTGTTCCCTGACTTAGATAGGTTGTTACGGTCAATATTGCTCCCATTAGAGGAACGTATTAGTAAGCTTTCTGACTGCTTAGACCATTTCGAGCGGGTAACATTAGATAATTTCTTTTCTACAAAGACATTGATAAAAGCTCAGGCTAGGCTGGATGAAAGTAGTAAGTGTCAGAACACTACTCAAGTTGCACCACAAGTTAAGGGACTAAGGCAACAATCCAACTCCCCATTACCAACAAAGAATGATAGTGTGGCAGTGAAGAGACCTCCTAAGCCCCCCAACTCAGCACCACTGGGACTTGTCCTAAATCCTCCCATTATTGTAGCCCCTGCTCAGACCGCGGCGCAACAACCGCCGCTTAGTTCAAACTCCTCTGTCACTGTAGTAGCAGGGGGTGTTGCGGGTACTAGAAAGGGTACTGGCTTATCAACTGCCCTACCTACTGGAAATCAACTCTTAGTAAATAAATCTACACCCTGCCCTGCTTCTATTGTTTCTAGACCGTCTGTACCACCCCAGATAAAGCCACCACATAAGAAACCCCCCATGAACCTCACCCCAGACTCCTTCCCCTTTGTAGTAGTCCTAATAAATGTCCCACCACTTCTTCCGGGACAGAGAGAAACCTTCCAGATGCTTAAAAACAAAGCTATGCACTGGTTAAGGGTGAATCGGCCTCTACCAGGGGAAGTTGATGGTCTCATATTGGGGGTAAGGCGAATAGATTGGATAGGTTCTACCACCAAAAGTCTGGGGGGGACTGTATTGTGGTTAATTTTCAAGACCCAAGGGTGGTAGGATGGCTAACAAGACAGGGTTGGTGTACAAGTAAAGGAGGAATTGGCATTGTTGACCTTACTTTTTTCTACCCACGTCCCACTAGTGTTTCCACTTGTCTGCATAACGAGCAAAATTGCCCCCCAAGTCGTTTGTGGCCAGGGATTGTTACATCAGCTCCACCGCCACAGTACTATAACCCTACTACTGGCCCGATTTTTAATCCTTCGGGTGGTTGGCAAGACTTAGGGAGGGGATTGTGACAAACCCTTGATCACCTGATAACTAGTAGGGGTAGCATTAATAAAGTGGATAGAACATCTAATACTAGAAGCTCCAGATCTGTATCACAAAACGACCTGCTGCCTACTCCAGGGGAGCAGGCCGTCCCTGGTGATATATGGGAAGCAGGGGTGGCGATGGTCCAAATTGAGCCTACCACTGCCTGTCCTCCCCAGGGAGACACAGGCATGGTGGGCCCTGTTGAGCCCGGTAGCATTTCGATTGTGGCGGACCCATCTGTTAGGGTTCTCAGTTGGAATGTGGCCGGTCTGGACAGGAAATTGGCCCTGCCCGACTGGAACGCTCTTGTGGAGGATTACTCCATATGCTTGTTCCAGGAAACCTGGTGTAGGGAGCCCTCTCACAAAGTAGGATATTCATCCCACCATATACCGGCTGTACAACTAGAGACTGGGAGGGGTCGTCCCTCGGGAGGCCTCCTTGTTTGGGTAGCTTCCTCACTTAATTGTAGGGTGGAGGAGCATGATACCCAATGCCCGGACCTCCTCAACATCACCCTGAAAAATCCCAAGGGTCAAGTCATTGTAAATATCTTTAATATTTATGCCCGAGGCATGAAGGGGGGCAGAGAATCTCCCACTATAGCCCGCCTGGAGGCCCTTCTTCGATCTTCTCCACATAAGCACCGCACTCTGGTCGCGGGCGACTTCAACTGTACCTTCGAGCCTCTTGGCCCTGAAGTCTCACAGGATCAAGAGGTCGTTGACAATAGGTGGGGGATACCAGCCTTAGAGCTCAGCCCAATCAAAAAATGGACGGAAGTGGTGCTTCAGGTTAATTCCCTAACAATGGAGTTTGACCTGAGGGCCCTTAATGGTAGGACAAGTTCTGACAAAAAGGGAGCCCATACATACAATAGGCCCGCGCATACGTCAAGAATTGATTACTTTCTCCTTGACATCCATTTATGGAGCATGGTAAAGGATATGGCTATCATACCCTCTGTAGAGAGTGACCACAACCTTCTCTCGCTTACCCTGACCCATAGGTGGCTAGAAGGTATAGGGAGTAGAACTGTTTGTTCTCCCGCCCCGGATATGTCATCAGTATCTAATTGCGGTCGACGGCTAAAGTGGGCTAAGCTGTCGCTCTCAGTGGAGAAACTATCCTCTATAACGCAGCTTTTAGCTGCAGCCCTAGAAAACCTTGATTCCTTGGGGGGTGGGCTGGTGGATGTGCCTGCCAGGTTTTGCAACTTAACCCAGGCTCTTAGTGATCTTTTTATTGTTTCAGGTAGCGCCAATGGGAAGAAACCAGGTCCCAGGGCCAGACAAGGCTGGTTTAACCGTAAGTGCAGAGAGGCGAAGACCCTGCTTGTTGATGCAGTTAAATCTAAATCACAAATCAGGATCAGGGAGGCCAGAAGGTTATACTCTCACTGCCAAAAAAACGCTAAGAAAGAATGGGAGGATAACTTTTGACAGGATCTTTTGGCTGCCAGTCGAGGGAGAGATGCCAAAGGGTTTTGGGACTTGGTGGGTAGTAGGAACCGTCCCGACGACACCTTGAGGACTTGTACTATCACTGCCAAGGTGTGGTTTGACCATTTTTTGGCTCTCTATTCTGCTATAGAAGGCACGCTTAATGACCCTTTTATCCTTCCCCCCTCTACTTTGGACAGAGAGATAGATCTTTTCTCTGCACGGGAGGTCACAAACCTGATTAAAACTCTCATACCACTAAAAGCAGCTGGCACGGATGGGTTACCAGGGGCCTCCTTCGAGCATATCCGGGTGAATGGGGGATGTTGATCTCTGCACTTCTAAATGCCATTATTGAGGGAGGATCTGTGCCAGAGTCCTGGAAAGGGGCAGAGGTAGTCCCAATTTTTAAAAAGGGTAGTCGGGATTTACCAGGAAACTATAGGCCAATAAGCCTTATAGACTCGACCCAGAAGGTAGCGGGAAAAACAATTCTGGGGAGGATTCTTTCATGGGTGGATGATAACCGCATATTGTCTGAGATGCAAGCCGGGTTTCGCTCAGGCACAGGAACAATCGAACAAGTCTTTCGACTCCTGTTACTCTACTGGAAAGTGGTAGAGATGGGCAAAGGCAGTCTTTATCTGGCCTTTATAGACCTGAAGACTGCCTTAGACCTGGTTCCTAGGGAGGAACTATGGAGGGTGTTGTACGGTCTTGGGATGCCCCCTTACATCTTAAACCTCCTCATGAAATTGCATAATGCCAACTATGCTCAGGTTAGATGGGGTTTGAATGGGGAAAAGACTGATAAGAACCGGGTTGAGAGGGGTGTCCGGCAGGGCTGTGTTTTAGCTCCCACCCTATTCTCTCTTTATGTGAATGGGGTGGTAGAGCATTTGCTTGAAGAACCAGCAGACGCCCCCTCTCTGGGTGGCGTTAAGATTCCAACTCTGTTGTTTGCTGACGACACCCTTCTCATCTCGAAAACCCCCCAAGGCCTCCAGAAGCTCCTGAACCGGTTTCAGGATTTTTGTGCAAACAGAGGACTTGTCATAAATGTGGACAAAACAAAGTACTTAATCATGCACCCCCCCCCCCGCAAACTTGGCAGCCCCCCCATTCTGAATTCTATCCCTCTTGAAAGAGTATCAGAATTTGATTATTTGGGAATCCGTTTGAGTGATGTTATGAACTGGTCTCCCCACATTAACAAAATGACTATGGGCCACAAAAGGGTGGGGGGAGCTTTGTTAAAGGAGTACAATAACTCATCAAAACACTGTGTAGCTCCGATAATCGATATTTACAAAGCTCGAGCAGTATCCGCATCACTTTACGGAGCTGAGTTATGGGGTCTGGGTAATATGGAGTCTTTGTCTAAGGCAGAAAATACATTTATTAAGGACCTCCTGGCAATCCCGATGAGTACCCCGACAGTTCCGGTGCTCATGGACGCAGGCTGTAAAGCAATCCAGGACCTGGCCCGCCTCCGGCCTCTTTTACTGTGGGCTCGCTTGTGGAGGGTCCCGGAACTAAAATCTTATGCAGAGGGGCTGGTAGAGGTAATGCACTCCGATGGCTGGCAGAAGATTAAATGGCTCAGGGACATTAAACACCTGCTTGGGGACCTGGGATTGGGTTCTTGTTGGTCCACCCACTCAGCTCCCCCGAAGGAGACCCTGAAAAAAATATATTGGGAATGGGTTTCCTCAAAGCTCACCAGCAATCAGCGTCACTGCAATTCCACCGCAGCTTACCTGAGACTAAAAGATGTTGTTGCCTTTGAACCCTTTCTGGACATTATTACCATCCCCATGGATAGGGCTATTTATATTAAATTCAGACTAGGGACTTTACCCCTAGCCGATCTTCTCTCTAGATGGAATTCGCATAAGCAGGTATCATGTAATTGTGCCCTATGTACTGACAGACCCGAAACTGTGGCGCACTTCCTCTTTGAATGCCCGGACTATGTGCGCCCCAGATCCCACTGGCTCAAACCACTTTGTAGAGAGAAGGGTACTCGTCAGTATTCGGTGGCCCTCCGGATCTTATTAACTGATACAGTCCCTCCAATCGTTTGTGCTGTTTCCAAATTTTTAAAATGGGCTTGGTTGATTCGCTTAAAAAGACTGTCCATATCGATTTAATTCCTTTTAAACTAATTTATTCTGATTAAATGTTATTTCTACTTGTTGATTTTAATGAACAGTCTATGTTTTTTGATGTGCTGTTTTATATATTTCTGTGTAATGCTTTTATGATATATGCATATCGAAATAAACCAACCAACCAACCAACCAAATTACATTTTTCAGGACTCTGGGACTGAGCCAATGAGTCTTGTAATGAGGGCCGCAACATTTCTCCTCATATTGCAGCCAGCCAATCAGAGCTGTCTGTAACCAGAGCAGTTTCACGAGCCTAAAAATCTGAGTGCTTCATTTTCACGGTAGTCCCACATCACTAGATATCACTATTTATTTAGCTCTAATTTCTCTAAATCAGCTGAACAGATTTACATAGCCTCAAAGAAAGACGCTTTCTGAGTAAAGATCTAGCTTTCTGCCAAATTTTGTGTAAATCTGTTCAGACATTTTTCTCTCTATCACTGTTCAAAAATTCCTATGGAAATTGCATGGAGAAAATAGTTTTTGAGGTGACCTGTTTTTCTAAGCCCCCACTTGACAGATTATCATGAAACTTTCCAAGAAGGAGCTGAAGGGGAAGAATCTTGCATTTGGAAAGTTTAATGAAGATTCGTCAAATAGCACCAGGGTTATTAGCTGCATATTTCTACAAAGAAGAAGTGTGGCTCAATGGTTAGAGCGGCAGACCCTGATGCAGAGGTCTAGCCCGGGACCAGGGTTCAATTCCCCGCCTCGGCGGGTCTTGGGCTCAAAATTCCACGGACCTGATAATTCTCGCCTCGGTGCCTATTCCAATCATGGAGTCCCACTCTGCAACTCTGGGCAATAGCTTGCTTAATCTCCACAACGGCCCCCACAACGCTAAGGACGCCTGGCCTCCACCTTGGGGGTGCCCAGGAGTGGACACCTCACAGGGAAAGCCAGGATGGGTTCCACAGCGGTATTCGTACAAGCGCCTTGAGACCCTTGCGGGTGAGTAGTGCGCTATACAAGTATCAATTTACGTTTACAATTGGGGCCCGTTACTGTGCTATGTGTGCATATATGTGTATATAATATAAAATGGAAAAAAAACTAACGTTAAAACTTAGTTATAGTTAGGAAAACTTTATTCTTTCTATACAAGCCAAACCTTGAATGACACAAACATTAGACTTATGCACCACCTTTTTTTATAACTTGCGCTCCTCCATACAGATTGTTTTCAGCTTGCTGACCACACAACAATAACTAAAGCCTGCCACTCTACCATGCATTGCTTATACCCATTCTTATGACATCACTAATACCATCTGAAATCATAGTGTTTCTAACACTTATGGCATCTCAAATCCCATCTACCTGAGAACATAATGCATTGTACAGTGGTGAGTTATAGTTATTGTTAGTACATGGTGCTTGGCGAACTCAGCAGGTGCTATTGCCCTTGGGGTGAGTTCTGTGTTGTGTGTTTGAAGAGAGCTCGGATACGCGCTCTAAGGTTTAGAGCCCCACTATGAGTACTGTGATGAGCGAGGGAAGCGTTCAGTCTGGATATCAGGAAGCAAAGAAGCAGTGTTGTAGCTTCTTATGCAGTATGCCCTATCCAGAAGCTGTGTTGTAGGTTCTTATGCAGTATGCCCTATCCAGTCGCATCTTTACTGGGGTCGGATTCATACCCTGTAAATCTGGGTCTGGTGTTTTTGAACCTGTAATTTCAGGTCCACTAACACTGGACCACTCATGGTATGGCAGAGCAGAGTCCCAAGGGGATACCTCTGTGCTGGGAAAACTGCTCTGCCGCGCTCAAAATAATGATCTACACGTTTTCACCTATGAAATGGGAAATGATTGCAGTGATAGAGCAAGCTTCGCATCGCGACTTGCTCGAGTCATGAACCTCGCCCCTGTGTAATCAATTAATAAAATTTGTACGTCTTACTAATCTTTTATTTTATATTCGAACGAAGTAGAGGAAGCTTGCGTATGTGTATTTCTAATACAACTAATCCATGTCTCTAAAACATGGCCGCCGCTTGGAAAATTGCTTCTGCGCATGCGTCAGTCACCCTCACGTGACCTGACGTAGTTATAAGTTTGGTGGGAAAGGGTGCGCATGCGTAATACACAGCTTTCGTGAATAACGTGGTGATGCTCTTGTGAGTGTGTATATGTTGCTAACATTTAAACTGCATAGTATATTTTTATAATGATAAGTTTAAAGTACAAAACCAATGATGTGTTTTTCATACCGTCACTTCTATGTTTTAATTTGTCTTTTCATGTATCCTCGACTCGGAGGGGTGCTGGGCTGGGGAGTCCATCTTGGAGGGTATTTCTGCGCAGAATCTAGAAGCTGCCATGGCATTGAACTCAGGCCAAAGAAGGTTGATGCCAGAGCCACCCTGGTAAAGGGCACCTTCACCCAGCAGAAGCATTATGATTATGTTCTATTGTATCGAAATGTATTCTTTTCATTGTATTCTGTGCGACTTTCTCATGGGAACCCCAATCTCGCTAGGCGGTACCCAGAGATGCAAAGTAGGCCTCCAAATAGTCTGTTCTGATTGGTGTGTTACCCAAATCCTACCTAGGACCAATCCAAATTGAGGGATTCTGACACTTTGCAACATTGGGGGGTGGTACACCGTCCCAAAACAGTATATCTACCCTGGGTTCACCTAGGGAAGTCGTCCGACTTGTCTGGTTTAGCTGACCTGTCACTGACCCAACGCACTCAATAGGTGACTGAAGATACAGAGTACTGCGGAGCACTCTGTCCGAAATTGACCATAGACTAAGGTTTTACTAAACCTTAAAGTGCTGGCGGAGCACTTTGCTGGGAGTTCGCTGACGCAATCGGGGTCTTGATCGATAGCTGCAGAGAGGGTGGAGCGCAGGCGTTGCTTCCGAACTGCGGGTGCCGGTCCTGTCCTGAGGGTCCTGTCCTGAGGGTCCTGTCCTGAGGGTCCTGTCCTGAGGGTCCTGTCCTGATCCTAATCTGGTCTTCCTGTCCTTTCCTGGGTGTCCATTCTGCACCTGCTGTCCATTGAGGGGTATCCTTCCTTGAGGGTTTCCTGTCCTTAACTGACCCGTGGCCAGGGTTTGGTTTCCACACCAGTCTAGGTAAATATCACTCTGAAATTCTGAATCTTGCACCTTTCTGAATTTCTGTCTTTTGCTTCAATAAAGACATACCTTTGCATATGTTAATTTTCCATGCTTTTGCCGCAACCATTGGATCATAAAGTCATTTGCATTTATTTCATAACGTGTTCCTATGTTACCCTACCTGTTGGAAATTATATTTTGCATTGCAGTTTGTCATTTCCTGATATGGTCTAGAACCTCCTTACTTAAACTGTCTAAAGAACTTTTGCCTTAAAGCATAGCGTGTCTCTCTTTATAGACTCTCCTATAGTTATATAAATGTCCCGAACACCTGTCTTATTTCCTCTGAGATAATTTCAGAATACTAGTCCTAATCAAGACTATCCCAACTTTAGATGATTCATCTTAAACGTTCTAATTCCCGATCCTTCATTTAGAATGTGTCCTGGTTCCATTAGTTTATAAATGGTTGCACTGACTTATTTGCTATTTAGCTATATACTTTCTGTTATTCTGATTATCGATTGCCTAATTACTGTGAATTTGATGATTTCTGAATTTTACTAAATTAGATAAAGACTTTAAAACTTCCAGTTGTCCGTGGTCATTTTACAAAGAATATTGAATGTTACTTGCTGGGTTTGTATTTTGCTGCCTTTCCTTTTACAGCTAGCTCCCTGATCCATTGTGGTCATAGGTACCCGTGTCGGTGGATGGTAAGTCGGGTACTCTGAGGAATAACGAAAGGAACTCACAAATATCTGATAGCAGACCGTGAGGTCATTCGATCAATGTATATGGTGATTTGAAATATATGGGCCCGAAGCCGGAAGTGGCGAAATTATTGGTCGGGTGACCCGCGCGCTCTATCAGTATTTTCTGGTAGCAGAGTTATGGTTAGGGAATAGTTAAAGGTTAGGTAGGACTAGTTAGGCTAGCCAAGTCGGTAGCTGCTAACATTATTGCTGCTATAAGAGCGGCCATTTCGGGGGACTTGATCACTTTCTTGAGATGCGTTGCTTTCGAAATTTATGAATTGTTTGAAAATTGTTATTCTTGTTCTTATATTGTTATATGTATTAATCCATGCGTATGTAAAACGTTTTGTTAAGTGTTGTCGGAACTCCCCGGGGAAATTGAATGGCAAGTGGTGAATAGAATCCATTTGCCTTGAGGTCGCAGGCTCAAGGAAAGTTAGGTGCAGGTTAGGTAGAACCGGAAGCACTAACTAGGGCTTTTCCTGAATACATGTGTGAATAAATGTTAGTAACGAGGTTCATTGGCAAAATTCCCATAGTGGCGTAACCTAATAAGGGTCACATCGGAAGAGTAGCAGGTTCATCGGAGCTTGGGTGAAAGCAAAGGGGTCCGCTGGGAAACCTTAGACTCGGATATATCCCGGAAAGAGTGGATGGGTCTGGGGAAGTAACAGGTTCACTGATGCTAGAGTGAAGGGTAGGCGGAAGAGATCTACCCGTAGTGTGTGAAAAGTAAATGGAAGTAGTTTACTTGCAGTAAAACAACTCTTTCCTGTCTAGACACTTGAGCACTGTGGCGAATGTGTATTCGTTGTAAAATAACCAAGTACTAAGCACTTTAGAAAGAAAGAAAGTTTCCGTTACCTTGTGAAGGGAGGGAGTCAGTCGCGAAGCGTCTCTGACGTCACTCCGTGCCGCGCTGGGATTGGTAGAAACAGCGGGCGGGTAGCGGGGCTGGAATTGTGAAGGAGGGGTGAGCGCCGAAAGCGTGAGAACTGTCTCGCGAAAAGGCCACGCACCCATTGGCCGAAAATATTTGAACTCGTGCACCCCATTGGTCGCACGAAATTGCAAGACGCATTCTGATTGGAGGTAATTTTGTAAACAAAGTTAAGCGTAGGAATCGTATGTGGCACTCGTATACTCCAGAGACTAGACCCGATCCAAGAAACCTAGGGTTTGAAAGGGATCAGTGGAAGGCTAATAGATACGGCATTATGTACGGAAATAAGCGAAAAATGTCCCTTGTAAATAAGGTAAAGAATTACTTCAAAAAGGACAAGCCGATTCAAACTAGAGAGGGCATTGTTATTCCACCACCAAATACTCCCGCCTCTTTCATGATGTTTGACAGAGGGTACAATACATGTGTGTGGTTAGAAAATTGGGTGAAATACACAGAAGACGACGGAATAATGGCCTTTCCGTTAGAAGGTACCTTTAATGGTAGGATCCTATTCAATTTAAGAACCCGAATGAATGAATTACATCCCAGACCGAGACTAACGCAGTATGAGGCATTAGAGGAATGGGAGATTGAGGCTTTCCAAAGAGAAAAGCCCCGAATGGACAAAGGGCTGACAAAGTATTACCCAAAACTGAAACAAGAAACCCGAGACAAAAAGATGAAACAATGGAGACAGAGCATGATTGTTGAGGGACTGTTCCCCATGATGCCAGCAGAAGATCCTCCTGGGGGGGGGAAAAGGACAGAGAAATCCAAGCACTGGGGGCCACTCGGAGAATCAGATGATGAATTATTAGATGATATATGCATGAGAAGTCCGCCTCCTTATAATGAGGGACACCGACCTTCGAGTGCAGGAGATATTCCCCGGAGACCCCTACAAAGGGAGGAGGTCAGGTCCGCAAGTGTAGGAGGGGGTTACCACATTCCTCCTTATACCGAGAGTCTAGGACCAGTGGATACAAGAAACATTTATCCCAGAATGTCAGCTAGTGGGGAGACAGGATATTCCCGGGAAGGAGATTTTTGTTCTCGACCTCCCTACGGAGGCGAGGTGAGACCCTCAAGTTCAGGAATGCCGTTATTACAGTCACAGTATGAGGAAGAACGAAGATCCCTAGGCACAGGAAGTGTGTTTCAGAAACCTAATTATGGCGGAGGACCAAGTGAGACACATCCCACTGCCCCGAGTTATGCTCCCATTCTAACCCCGCAGGTGTTACATGGAAACTCTTTGGACAGGTTATTAGAAGAAAAAGAACGAGAAGCGCTAGCAATCCAGAGAGCTGAGATAATACAGAAAATGTCACAGCTAAATGCAAGTCCTGAAGCCTTAACGATCCCAGTAACTATCGGACCCGTGGTTCCGTTGTACGGGGACCGTCAAGGAAGTCCGAAAACTCCAGTAATTACTCCTGTCATTGCACCAACCAGACCAGAACCATTAATTGTAGATGACCAGACAAGTGAGTGCGAGTCGGAGGTCTCGCTGCTAGATCTGCCCGTTAGAAATACAGGAAAAAAGATACAGAAAAGACATAATCCTTTTAACGCGAGGTAAATTCAGATGGAATCGACCTCAGGTACTAAGAGTGTCACCTTGGTGACTCCTGAAGAAATCGAAAGATGGAGTCAAGAATTTGAAAAACAAGCGTCCCCAACGAAACCTTTAGATCTCTACAAGCTGAGAATAGAAATAGAGGAATTGATGGCAGGAAACGTAGGATTAGACAGATTAAATACCTACTCCGAAGACGAAATGCTGTTTATTTGCAAGAGTCTCACTCGAAATACCCGAGTACTTCATGAAAAACTGACAGATACTGCTGCTAGCATGGGAATAGATATTTCAAAATCAAAACCACTGCAGAAACCATATAGGGCAGATTTCTCAGACAAAGATTTGGAAAACTTGAATGTTTTAGGGAAGAAAGCACAGGTCAAAGAACTATTGACAGTATTACAAAAATGGGGAGACGTGGAAAGGTGGAAAGCCAGATGGGACAAGAAAAAGGATGAGGCCAGGTCTAGGCAGGCAACTCCCGAATTCTTGCTAAAAGAAGCTGAGAAACCAGAACAGTTATGCCCTATGCGCGAAGTACCAGGGGGAAAATATGTACATGTCCCATGGTCTCGTCAGGATATTGTGTCCTTTACTAACGATTTCCCGAAATTACGAGAAAAGCCCGTGGACTGGTATAGGCAGGTGGAAAGGTTTGTAAAGGTGCAAAAATGCCTGTGGAAAGACCTGGATGGGTTTTTCGACATTGTGGTCCCGGTAGATCTGTGGACCGAGTGTAAAATAGCCATAGCTTGGCCTAGTGAGGAATACCCGAGAGATGACAGAACAGGGGAACCATCGAAAGAAGTGATGAGAAAATATAAGTAATACAGCATCTGAAACTAAAAGTGCCAGCAAAGGAAACTGATTGGACCAAGATAGATAGAACCACGCAGGAAAGAGACGAGACAGTGCACTCCTTTTATGAAAGGCTGTTGCAGGTGTTCAAAACATACAGTGGTATAGATAACATCGAGATGAAGCATATGACACATTTTATTTACAGGTTTGTAAATGGTTTAAGACCCGAAATTTGTCAATGGATAAAAGATAACAAGATCTGTTGGCATACTAAAAAGATGGATGAGGTCCTACGGTACGCAAAGTACTGTGAGGACGAGATGGCAGAAAAGAAAAAGGCTCTCAAGGAGAAGGTTATGTGGGCTCAAGTGAAGCTCGCAGAACAGCAGGAAAAACAATTGAATAAAATGGCCAAAACTACTCAGAATCCAGGTCCTGGGGGTGGGGGTGGAGGAAAGCCCTGGCCCAAAATGAGCAGGGAGGAGGCTAGGAAAAAATTTCCCTGCCACCAGTGCGGAGAAATTGGACACTGGCGAGACGAGTGTCCCTATTTGCAGGATGATAATTCCCAATCACCTGATTTAACTCCACAGACGCAGAATGAAAGACCAAGAAAGACCCAACAACAGGTAAAAACGATTCAGTTGCCCCGAGCACCAAAGCAAGTATTTAAGGGAAAATCCACGCAGGGTGATGACGTAGAAGTCTGGGGAAGCAATGAGAACAGAAATGCAGCAACTTCGCAGTATTTATAAATGATACCTTCCTTTGTGATGACCAGTACTGACGGGGCCTGAGAGGGGAGGACGAGGAGTGCGTACTTGGCGCCTCCTTGCCGGTAGACCAGTCAGGGCCATACATTGAAGGAAAGGTTGACGGAAATGATGTCACTTTTCTGTTGGACACTGGCGCTACCCGTTCTACTGTGAGAACAGTGGACGTTCCAAACCTACCCCTCTCGGGAGAAGCAATCCAAGTAGTGGGGGTATCTAATCAACTGATTAGTACTCCTGTTACCGAGCCCATGGAGATCTCAATTGGAAACTTTAAAGAAATGCATAGATTTTTCGTTTGTGACACCAGTCCAGTGAACTTACTGGGACGTGATTTGCTGTGCAAAATGAACTGTACCATCTTTTGCACACCAAAGGGTGTTGAAATTCAGACCCCAGATGAAGATGGCATTTATAAATTAATGTTAATCAGACCTGACTCAGAAATTAAACGAATGACTATGCAGGATTTGCCCAAAGAACTCCAGGAAACAGTGAAGCCAGAGGTATGGGACTTTACCGGAAAAGATGTAGGATTAATGAAAAACGTAGACCCCATACAGATAGCAATAAAGGACAATGCAGTATACCCTAATACTAAACCCTACAGAATGAATGCAGAAGGGAGAGAAGGTGTTGCCCTGGAAATACAGAAATTGCTAGAAGGAAACATCATACAGGAAGTAATGAGTAGCCCATGCAACTCACCGATTATGGGCATCAAAAAGCCTAGTGGCAAGTACAGAGTAGTACAGGACCTAAGAAAGGTAAACAAAATAGTGGTTCCTTGCTGTCCTATTGTGCCGAACCCAGCAGTGATTCTGTACCAGATTCCCTGGGATGCTGAGTGGTTCACTGTGATAGACCTGTGTCATGCATTCTTTTCCATTCCCTTGCATCCAGACAGCAAATTTCTTTTCTCATTTGCCTTCAACAGTCACGTGTATGTCTGGAACAGGGTTCCCCAGGGGTACACAGAGAGCCCCTCTATCTTTAATCAGATCTTGAAAAAATTTTTGGAAACTTTGGTCTTACCTGGAAATTCTGTTTTGGTGCAATACATTGACGACCTCTTGGTGGCGTCCAAAAGTCATAAAGATTGTGTGATTGACACCATTGCCCTACTGAATCACCTGAGTGAGAAGGGACATAAAGTGGCCCCTGAAAAATTACAGTTCTGTGCAAAATCAGTAAAATATCTGGGGCACCAGATAGAGAAAGGCATCAGGAAAGTAACGTCAGAAAGAGTTAGAATAATTCAAAAGATGCAGTTACCCCGTACTCAGAAAGCAATCAGAATGTTCCTTGGGGTGATAGGATACTGCAGGCAATGGATTGTGGGATTTGCAGTCCTAGCTAGGCCTTTGATAAAAATGACCAAGAGAGGAACGCCGGATATTGTAGAATGGGATGATGAAAGCTTAACAGCCTTCACAAAATTGCGAGATTGTCTGTGTACAGCCCCTGCATTGGGAATGCCAGACTATTCCAAGGAATTTGCCCTGTTCTGTGACACTCGCGATAATTGCGCGTTGTCAGTCCTAACACAAGAGCATGGCACAACCAGAAGGCCAGTGGCATATTTCTCTGCCACCCTGGATCCAGTGGCTGCTGGATTACCAGGATGTCTGAAAGCAGTAGCTGCTACTTGCACAAGTTTAGAGCAGAGTGAATCCATTGTCATGGGACATCCTGTAACTGTGTATGTTCCACATGGAGTGGTAATTTTGCTAACAAGAACGAAAACTCAGTATCTCACCCCTAGTCGGCTGACTAAATACGAGAGGGTTCTCGTGGGTGCTGCAAATATAACAATTGTCAGGTGCAACATTCTGAACCCCGCCACTCTGCTTCCCAACTCAATGGATATGGAAGATGGGGAGGAAAATGAGCATAACTGCATTGATTTAACAGAATTTTGCACAAAACCACGCCCAGACATTAAAGAAACACCTTTGCCTAAACATGACATGGAATTGTTTGTGGATGGTTCATGCCTAAGACATGAACAAGGAGGCCTGAGTGCTGCCTATGCGGTGGTCTCCTTAACCAAAATTGTAGAAGCAGGTTATTTATTTGAAGTAAAGTCTGCACAAGTAGCCGAATTGATCGCTATGATAAAAGCTTGCAAATTGGGGAAAAACGTACGCCTAACAGTGTATACTGACAGTCAGTACTGTTTTGGAGTTGTGCATGACTTTGGCCAATTATGGCTACAGAGGGAGTTCCTGACTTCATCAGGTACCCCTATTCGAAATGGAAAAGTTGTTCAAGACCTTTTAGAGGCAATCCAATTACCAAAGGAATTGGCAGTGGTCAAGTGTGTTGCCCATAAGAAGGACTTTGACCCTGTATCTTTGGGAAATGATTTTGCTGATCAAGTGGCACAATTATGCGCCAGGGATCGATTGATCATAAATCCAAAAGGGGGGGGGCCCGGAAACAGCTGCCAACTTCGAGTGTTTGAAGAAGTGCCTACATGGGATGAAGTGGGAGAATGGCAGCAGGCGGCACCCTGGCAAGAGAGAGAGAAGTGGAAGGAAGAAGGGTGTAGACCAAGACGTGAGGATGGTGTCATCTTGGGCCCAAATGGTATGCCTGTGTTACCCAGACACTTGCTTGGCACAATGGCTAGATTGATACATGAAGGATCACACATTGGTAGGGACGCCATGATTCTGGTATTCCAACAGACTTGGTACAGCAAAAAGTTCAGGAAAGTAGCAGAGTCCCTCTGCCAGAGGTGCTTGTCATGTCAACAGTTCAATGCAGGCAAAAGAACAATGGTGGAACTAGGGAGAATTGGGAGGTCAGGGGGTCCCTTTGTGAGAATACAGGTTGATTTCATCACCATGCCACGTTGTGAGGGGAAACGTTATGTCCTTGTCATTGTCTGCCTATTTTCAAAGTGGGTGGAAGCTTACCCTACTCCCCAAAGTGACGCACTGACAGTAGCAAAGTGTTTACTGAAAGAACTGATACCTAGATTTGGGGTTCCAGTCACTATTGAATCAGATAGAGGCCGACATTTTCAGAATGATGTGATCGACCAACTCTGTAAGGCATTTGGGATCTCGCAAAAACTCCACTGTGCATATCATCCAGAGGCTTCTGGAGTGGTGGAACAAATAAACGGGACTATCAAAACAAGACTAGCAAAATTGTGTGATGCATCTGGCATGACCTGGGTAAAGGCCCTGCCTCTGGTTCTGATGGGACTCCGAAGTATTCCAGACCGGAAGACAGGCCTGAGCCCCCATGAAATCCTGATGGGAAGAGTGATGAGACAAGCATGGGTACCAGGAAGCAAATTGTTGAGTATTACTGATGATTTGGTGCTTGAATACTGCAAGAGATTAGGTGACCAAGTGCGTTATATCTCTCGCCAGATCGGAGAAGACGCCGTCGCCAATCCAACGACTCCCCTCCACAAACTGGTTCCCGGGGACTGGGTCAAAATAAAGAAGCATACTCGGTCGAGCTGCCTGGAACCAAGGTGGGGACAGAAGCGCCAAGTAATCCTGGTAACGACCACAGCAGTGAAGTGTGCAGGTGTTCCCCATTGGATCCACGCCAGCCACACCCAGAAGGTACTACCAGACGAAGAGCCTGGAGAAGGAGGCCGTCCAGCAGAGGGGCCTGCAGAAGCAAGACCAGAAGTAGCTGACGACGTACAGCCCAGTACCAGTCAAGCTGAGGGGTCCGCAGACGTTGGTCCAGGAGTAGTTGATGACGAGCTACCAAGAGTCCAGCCTGCTGAAGGGTTCCCAGAAGTTGGTCCAGAAATAGCTGATGACGAGCTGCCAAGCATATGGCCAGATGAGTGGATACCCTTGATTGACCTCACCGAAGACCCCATCAGAACAAGAGAACGAATTTGGGAAGGTAGAGAGTGGAATAGAGAGGAAAAGCAAGGCACAGGCGAAGAACCTCAGACTATTGAGATTCACGTCAAAACTGAGGAAGGAGAAGGTCAGACAGGGACTGAGCAAATAATTGATACACCTCCACTGACTCCTGATGTCGAAAAGGGACAGACTAGACATAGTGTAATAGTTCGAGCAGAAGAAAATCAAGGGATCGAAGTGCTCGATCAGGATCAGATAGGATTAGAAGAACGTGTTCAGGACACAGAAACAGAGACATTTGAAAAGCAAACACAAAATTCTCCTGAACAAGGCCAGATTAGTAACCAGGCAGAAGAAATAGATGCAAGCCCTGGAACTAGTGAGATAGGAAGGGAAGAAAAATAAGCAGAATTGCCACAAACTAATGAAAATAAAAGGGCAAGAGAAGAAAACGAAATCCCAGTGCCAACTAAAAGACTTAAGAAAAGAAAGCACATTGAGCCTGGATTCATAAAGAAATTGAGACTGAGGATAAAAACGGTAGAAGAAAAACGTGCAGAAGAAAGGAGAAGTTCTCGCATAGCAGAGCAACCAGAAGACACTTCCAAAAGAATAAAAAGACAAAACAAAAAGTACAAGTCTCCTGAATGGACGCTCGTTTTGGAAGAATTTGAAGATCTTGATATAACTGACGAAAGCGACGGAGAACCAGTCGCTGAGTACTCTGCCGAAGAGGAAGACGAGCCACCGTGAATTTGCACAAAGTAAGCTACTCGTGTAAAGACACAAAGAGGGGTCGAGAAACTTCTTCTGAGCCAAAATGTCTGATTCAAACGTGAGTGGTAGACCTAGTGGCAGTTGTTGCAAAACATGCTGCAAGGTATGTGTATGTAGTATAATTATAGTGATATTAGTTTGGATAGGATTAACAGTTTTCATTCCTTTTGCAGTGAGCAAAAATACTAATATTGACCCTACTGAGATTGTAAATACTGACATTGAAGAACTGACAACACAGAGTGTAGCAAGACATGAGAGAGCACTCAAACAAACAAAACGAGACCTAGAAGCATCAGATGAGGGAGGACTACATTATCATGGAGTTAAGAATAAGACACATTTAAATGTTTTCGCAAACTTGTTAATACACTATGTAGAGACTATGGAAATTGAGGATTGCTATGTCTGCATGAAGCTACCTACTTCTGTAGCTGAAGGCGTGACATACCATCACCTGCCCCTAACATACGGAATATCCTGTAGCATTTTAGCAAGATTATTTTACAAAAGAGGACCGTTACAGTACTATTACTCTAACAATGACGTGATCTTTTCTGAACTTCCTATACGTGGGAACTTGAATCCTGTACATACAAAAAGTGACGTTATTCGCTATATGGGCGAATACTTCCTGACTATAGGTAATATAGACATAGGTGACGCACACAGAGATAACTTGACCTGCTCTGTTGCTGGATTTTGAAAAGAAAGGAAAGCTATGTCTTCACCGCGAGAAGACTAGCTATTATAATAACATTTTCATTGGTTCCAGTGAATGTGAACATAATTACAAGGTAATTGGAGGATGGGGTTTCAAAAATGCGTCAGAGCCTGTGTTTCCTGGAATCTATTATATATGTGGAGACAAGGCTTATTTCAAATTGCCGGATCACTGGTATGGAAGCTGCTATTTTGGCATTGTCTTCCCGAAAATATACCATGTGAATGAAGTTGCTGGAAGCAGTGAAAATACTAATGGCTTAGTGCGTAGTAAAAGAGAAAGTGTAGGTGAAATAATGGGTAGTATTTTCAGTGCACTGATACCTGGAGTGGGAGTGGTTCTGAACACTCACAGAATTTGCAAATTGTCCACTATAGTGGATGTGTTGTCTACGGACACAGCTCATGGATTTCTGCTGGTCAATACCGAAATGGTTGCGATCAGATCAATGGTTTTGCAGAACAGACTTGCTCTTGATACCTTATTAGCAAAAGAGGGCGGAGTCTGCCGGATGTTGAAGGCGCAACATTGTTGCACTTATATTCCGGACAAAAGTGTGCAGCTCAAAAGATACGTGAAAAACATTACTAATTTGGAAAAGGAACTCAAACCACTCGAGGTTGACAGTGCCTGGAAGAGACTGGTAGATGGTCTCTCAAATGTAGGTCATTGGCTTGCTAGCTTAGGTAAAAGCTTATTGTTCAAGGTACTGATGCCAATTGGAATTATAGGTCTTATCCTATTTTTCATATTTGTCTGTTGCAAATGCCGTAAGCACACCAGAAAGCATCAAGTGAATGCCAGAGGAGTGAAACGAAGTGTGGATGAGCTTGAATTAGAGGAAATGAATAATCAGATATACAAAAAGGTGAAAAATTCTCACCCTACCGAAAATGAGAAAGAGAAACTGAATCGCTTGTTGGAAGAGATAGAGTTGTATAAGGTGTGAGAAGTTGGCATCTGGTTCCATTATTTTTGTGATGATAGTAAATATCATCAAAGAGGGGATTGATAGAGCAAGCTTCGCATCGCGACTTGCTCGAGTCATGAACCTCGCCCCTGTGTAATCAATTAATAAAATTTGTACGTCTTACTAATCTTTTATTTTATATTCGAACGAAGTAGAGGAAGCTTGCGTATGTGTATTTCTAATACAACTAATCCATGTCTCTAAAACATGGCCGCCGCTTGGAAAATTGCTTCTGCACATGCGTCAGTCACCCTCACGTGACCTGACGTAGTTATAAGTTTGGTGGGAAAGGGTGCGCATGCGTAATACACAGCTTTCGTGAATAACGTGGTGATGCTCTTGTGAGTGTGTATATGTTGCTAACATTTAAACTGCATAGTATATTTTTATAATGATAAGTTTAAAGTACAAAACCAATGATGTGTTTTTCATACCGTCACTTCTATGTTTTAATTTGTTTTCGCTTACTTTTCATGTATCCTCGACTCGGAGGGGTGCTGGGCTGGGGAGTCCATCTTGGAGGGTATTTCTGCGCAGAATCTAGAAGCTGCCATGGCATTGAACTCAGGCCAAAGAAGGTTGATGCCAGAGCCACCCTGGGAAAGGGCACCTTCACCCAGCAGAAGCATTATGATTATGTTCTATTGTATCGAAATGTATTCTTTTCATTGTATTCTGTGCGACTTTCTCATGGGAACCCCAATCTCGCTAGGCGGTACCCAGAGATGCAAAGTAGGCCTCCAAATAGTCTGTTCTGATTGGTGTGTTACCCAAATCCTACCTAGGACCAATCCAAATTGAGGGATTCTGACACTTTGCAACATTGGGGGGTGGTACACCGTCCCAAAACAGTATATCTACCCTGGGTTCACCTAGGGAAGTCGTCCGACTTGTCTGGTTTAGCTGACCTGTCACTGACCCAACGCACTCAATAGGTGACTGAAGATACAGAGTACTGCGGAGCACTCTGTCCGAAATTGACCATAGACTAAGGTTTTACTAAACCTTAAAGTGCTGGCGGAGCACTTTGCTGCGAGTTCGCTGACGCAATCGGGGTCTTGATCGATAGCTGCAGAGAGGGTGGAGCGCAGGCGTTGCTTCCGAACTGCGGGTGCCGGTCCTGTCCTGAGGGTCCTGTCCTGAGGGTCCTGTCCTGAGGGTCCTGTCCTGATCCTAATCTGGTCTTCCTGTCCTTTCCTGGGTGTCCATTCTGCACCTGCTGTCCATTGAGGGGTATCCTTCCTTGAGGGTTTCCTGTCCTTAACTGACCCGTGGCCAGGGTTTGGTTTCCACACCAGTCTAGGTAAATATCACTCTGAAATTCTGAATCTTGCACCTTTCTGAATTTCTGTCTTTTGCTTCAATAAAGACATACCTTTGCATATGTTAATTTTCCATGCTTTTGCCGCAACCATTGGATCATAAAGTCATTTGCATTTATTTCATAACGTGTTCCTATGTTACCCTACCTGTTAGAAATTATATTTTGCATTGCAGTTTGTCATTTCCTGATATGGTCTAGAACCTCCTTACTTAAACTGTCTAAAGAACTTTTGCCTTAAAGCATAGCGTGTCTCTCTTTATAGACTCTCCTATAGTTATATAAATGTCCCGAACACCTGTCTTATTTCCTCTGAGATAATTTCAGAATACTAGTCCTAATCAAGACTATCCCAACTTTAGATGATTCATCTTAAACGTTCTAATTCCCGATCCTTCATTTAGAATGTGTCCTGGTTCCATTAGTTTATAAATGGTTGCACTGACTTATTTGCTATTTAGCTATATACTTTCTGTTATTCTGATTATCGATTGCTTAATTACTGTGAATTTGATGATTTCTGAATTTTACTAAATTAGATAAAGACTTTAAAACTTCCAGTTGTCCGTGGTCATTTTACAAAGAATATTGAATGTTACTTGCTGGGTTTGTATTTTGCTGCCTTTCCTTTTACAGCTAGCTCCCTGATCCATTGTGGTCATAGGTACCCGTGTCGGTGGATGGTAAGTCGGGTACTCTGAGGAATAACGAAAGGAACTCACAAATATCTGATAGCAGACCGTGAGGTCATCCGATCAATGTATATGGTGATTTGAAATATATGGGCCCGAAGCCGGAAGTGGCGAAATTATTGGTCGGGTGACCCGCGCGCTCTATCAGCAGGAATTGATCTTTGATCACTGATTTCTACAGGTTTTCCCCCACATTCAGGGCACTTTCCCCCAGATATATTCTACCAGTTTTAACTAGTGAAATGTGTCCAAGAAAAACCCCCAAGGATCTGGTGTTACAATACAGTTCATAATACCGACTTGGGCAGGAACTAATTTTTCCATCGGAATCCGGATATAATGTATGCTCGGTATAAAGAATAAAAGATTTAGATGCTCCTAGAAATAGTGCTGTATTTGAAGCAATTCTTGACGCCCCCACTATGGACCTGCTTCTAGAATACTGTTTGGTAAATGCCACTAAAAATGTGTACGTATAGAGTAACAACTAATGCTATTTTATTACCTTAAATGGCCAGAATTTGTGGCCTCATCAGAGGTCTCCAAAATTTCAAAGAATGACACGCCCATGGGAAGCTCCAGCAGGTTTCTTATGAGTGACCAAAAGGTTCTTGCCCCAGTATATTTCTTCTTTTTTTTTTTTTTTATTATCAATGTAGTCTGTATGATGAATCAAAGTATGGTCTATTCTGTATCCTCAACCACTCATTTAATTGGAGAGGATGGAGGAATAGGAACAATATGAAAGTAATAATTTTTGGGAGGTTTTTGAAGAAAAATATGAAAATGCTACTCTGATGTTTGAACCAACTTATGAGTCTAAGCTATGACCTAAATCTATTTGTAACTCATTTTGCTCCCTCTGATTTGCCTTTGGTTAACATTCTATGAACAACCTCTAGTGAGCCTTGCTAAGAAGCAGTGCAAGAAACCTAACTTGTCTTAATTGGAACTCTGCAGGTGTAGTAATGGCACGGTATGGCCGTGGCTGGAAGGACATTAGGAGGTTCACCATCTCCACTCTGAGGAACTTTGGTCTGGGGAAGAAGTCTCTGGAAGAGCGGGTGAGCCAGGAGGCCACCTGTCTCTGCGCAGCCTTTGAAACCCAAGATGGTAAGTCATGCTTTCAGAATGCGTCCACTGTCAGGGAAACTCATTGTGTTCTTATTTCCTGTTTGTTCTAAAGCAAGGATTGCACTAAGCATTCTTGGGATCCATCTGTGCTTTAGAGGTGAGCTGCATAGTTTGAGAAACATTCATTCTGAATGGGAATTTGTCAGCCTTCAGCATAGCACAACTTGGTGCTGCCTCCTTCAGCTCTTGTGATGTATTGCTTGTTCAATGCAGGCCCCAGTCAATACAGACTTGTACATGTATCTGTAGACTAAATTCATGATAAACGACCACAACCAAGTCAATACATATTTACGTGAATAGCAAGGACAGGCAGCACACAGCTTCACTGCGAGAAGTAAGAACAGTAAGCAAAAAAAACTAAGAAAAAGAAATATAAGCATATTGCATGCAGGCGCAGAACCAGAGCGTGCAGAGGTATGATGATGGGGCCCTGACACAGGCATCTGCATTCAACTTACCAAGATATATTTGATATCACATATACACCTTGTTAAAGCTTTGCCTAATATGTTAAAATGCCAGTTATTGATTGATGTATGATTCATTCTTGCGATGTATATATGCATATGTTTATTATTGGCAGCTGTTGAAATCCAAGTAAAACCCAATAAGGAAATAAAAATACATTTAAAAAAAATGCTAGAGAGGCATGTGAAATAAGCTGTACCTATCTATAGACTAGGTGGCTATACAATGGCATATACACCTGGGAAACATATTAGGCTGTGTGTGGCATATGTGTCTGTACTAGGACATACAAAAAGTCAGCGTTTCCCAAACTGTGGGATGCAACCCATGCTGCAGGTGTGTCTGGAGATAGGCATGATGCGAGCGGACATTGTCGGAGCTCTGTCCACCCTCCTCACCAGCGTCAATTCCCTGGCCACAGCTATGTCGTCTCCCAACTCCCTTCCCATACCACTGACAATGTCTCCCCCTGTCCGTTGGCACACACTGTTTCCCCCTTATGTACCCCTCGTGTGTACCAAGCCCATGTGGTGCCTGTTCCTGCACCGGCCAGCCATGTGCCTGCATCAGACTCTGAGGATCTGGACATTGTGTTAGTAGAGGATGACCAGAAGGACACTTGACTCTTTGACTGATACATCTTTGTGGACAAAAATGTATTTTCCTCTTGTAAATAGACTGGTTTCCCTGACGCTCCCTGACGTGTTATATTTTTGCTGACCCACCCCAATCCAAGTTCCCCTCTCCATCTGCATTAAGATCATCATTTGTTTTCCTTTCTCCCTTCCAAATGGACGGTTGTTCTAATAATCATACATAAATATCTTTGAGGAATCCTACTTACTTTAACTTGTTTGATTTCATTGTGAATGTCTGGTACAGAAAATGGACACGTATCCGATATGTGCAGCTGCGCCCTACACTATGGCCCTACCCCACCCATGCTCATTTACACAGCTGCCGAACAAAATGGTATCCGGCAGGGGATGGCTGCTACAGCGGGAGACCTGTTTTGCCTGTAACATCGGTGCAGGGTAGCCGATATTGAAGGGGGAGGGGCCAAGACTTCCTGGGAGACCGGGACTTCGGTAGGAGTATCGGTGGGCCCTGGAGAGGGCTAAAGATTCTGCGGACCTCCCGCGAACCGGCAGATATCCTTTAAACAGGGATTGGGATCAACTGTCCCAACAAGCCCACTGCTTCAGAGGAGAATGGAACGATAGGAGTGCCCCGCGCTGTGCTACTGACCGCAGGGCTGTTGTTGAGTGGCCAACCTGCTGCAGAGAAGGGTAGAAGCGGGCGAGACACACAAGCTTCTACCACTTTGCGATTTCAGCGTGCACCGCTTGAGCCTTGCGAGGGTGACTCCTAGGGGGAAGACACAGATAACTCTGGGACGAGGAACAAACGCTGTGCCCACAATTACCCCCAAAATTAGGAAGTGCACCTAATATAGAGATCGAATCGAGGGACTTGGTTGAGGCCAATTTATTCTTTGCAGAGCCTTCTCAAGGCAGTGCCTGACTTCAAGATGGCGACTGGGACCAGTCTTGACCACCTCAGAGGGGGACTCCGTAGGCTCCGGGCCACTCCTAAACTGAGCTGTTGGGGGCATCCCTTCTGATCACCTTTTACATAGGCGCTCCATCCTGGGGGCATTTCAAGGACGTGATGTCTACTGTACGATCGGGCCAGAAAAACGCCTGACTCTTAGATGGCACCCGCCCCCTGCCCCCGTTCGGCCCGCTGTGTTCTCCAGCTCTCTGGTGTCTGCCTCTCCCGGCTATCGAGCCTCCTGCTGATGGCGCCTTGATAATCACAGAAACAATATCCCCACGCCCATCTGGATTTTGTTTGGACAGTGGGTTTCTCATCTCTCCAACTCCCAACCGGACATCCGACTCAGCCTATCCCCATCTCCCTGTTTTGTCTTCCTTCCATCCCACCCCCTGACAGGGGAGTCTGAGCATTATGGCCGATGCCCGGTGCCAGACAGCTATAGAGGAAATCGGCACTGGTCCATCCCCTTGACCGTCACCTACCCAGCTGGACATTAAGCACAGTTTCTCCCCGTTCTCTCTGTTTTGTCTCCTTCCTCCCCCTCCCTTTGACAGCGGAGTCCGAGCATTAAGGCCAACGCCCGGTGGAGCTGCCAGACCGCTATAGAGGGGATTGGCCCTGGTTCTTCCCCTTGGCTGTCACCTACCCAGCCGGGCATTGGACACAGTTTCTCCCCGTCTCCCTGTTTTGTCTCCTTCCTCCCCCTCCTCTGACGAATTTACCTTAACACTGCCTTTTAATCCTATGTTTGATTATGCTTTGTAACAAATGTAACTTATAACCTGTAATTCACTGATCCTCATGTAAAGCACTCTGATACCTATGGGTCTAGCCAGCGCTATATAAAACTCAATAAATAAATAAATAAATAAACCCACTGGTAGATCATGAGCCAATTTTTGGTGGGCCGGTAAAGTCTGAGCAATAACTAAAGATGCCTTTAAACTGTGCATTATCTTATCACATTTGCTGTTGCTTCAAAGACAAATTTCAAATGTCAGGCTGTGTTTTCTGACAAATTGCTACTTATTATTTTAACAGGGGTTTGGTGTTTACTTTTCTTTCTCTGCCTGCAAAATTAGAGGAGTTTTTAAAGTGGAAATATATGACAATCTTGCTGGAGTACAGTGGATGTGAAAGGAAAAGCTTGGAATGTTGTTTGTTTGCAACACACAACAAAATGTATATACCTTAAATGAACTGTATGCATTCAGCAGTTAGGAAAGCGAAACTTAAGCATATTGTTTGTAATTCTGAAGTGTGCTGGAAATGGAGATGTCAACAGGACCAAAACATATCAATTATTCACAGAAACCCGATTACTGCACATTATCCTTTCAGTACAATATGCAATATAGTTTTATCAGTAAAACTGTATATCTGTGCAAAGCTAGTTGCCATTTCATTGGATAATGGGCTACCACACAATGCTTTAGTTACATTAAATAATTCCCCCCCTCAAATCCATAAAAGGTAGGTGGGTTGCAAAAGATTGTAGTTCTAAAAAGTGTGTTGTGATTCTAAAATGTTTGGGAACCACTGCGATAGGTAATCTTGGGCAATATTATAGGCATATAGGACTCTACCTTGGCATTTGAGGACTGATTCTGTGTAGTGACCAGATGTAAATGGGTGTGTATATGAGACATCACTTTGTTTATGGTGGTTGAGTCTCAGTTTAGTAGGCTGTGAATATGAGGCTTGCACAGGCTTTTGCCGGTGACACCTGTGCATAAAAGGTAGTATCTGGAGATATGTTGGCAGTGTCTGGGCGTATGAGACACCACTATAAGCATTGTTGAACCTGGGTTATGAGTCTGTATATGTTAATGTTAATGTTAATAGAGCTTATATAGCGCTCAGCTGCCCCAGCCAAGGGGCGTCCCAGCGCTGACCCAAAAGCAAAACAAACAGCGTCTGTCAGCCAAGGTACAGAAAGCAATGGCATGGCCAAGACCATCTACGGAAAGAGGTAGGTTTTGATGGCTTTTCTGAAGCTCAGCAGATCAGTAAGGTTACGTACCCAAGGTGGTAAGGAGCTCCATAATTTGGCGGCCATGTAGCGAAAAGATCGTCCACCCATCCTTGAGCGTTTCACATGCGGGACAATGACAAGGTTCTGGCTTTCGGATCATAAGGCTCGGGAGGGCACATACGGAGTGAGAAGCGATCTGATGATGGGTGCTGTATTCAACTTTATGATTTTAAAGGATAGGCAAAGAGCCTTAAAATGGATCCTTTTGGCCACCGGCAGCCAGTGGAGTTTGTTCAAAGTGCTAGTTACCGAACAGAAGCGGGGTAAACCGGTCAGACTTCGTGCTGCCGCGTTTTGGACCCTTTGCAGCCTATTTATCTCTACCTGGTTTGCTCCTAGTAGCAGGGAGCTAGCATAGTCTATGCGGGAGAGAACTGATGTTTGTACTATGATCTGGCGCATGCCAGAATCAAAGAATTTCAGAATAGGTCTGAGATTTCGAAGAATCCCAAAACAGGTTGCAGCTGTTTTTTCTTCGTATGACTGCGATAACTGAGGGAGGAGTCAATCCAAACCCCTAGGTTTTTTACCTCCGTTTTTGGACAGGGGAGTATCCCCAAGGCGTCGGGCCACCAGTTTTCTCCCCAAGCAGACACATTTTTTCCTACTAGCAAAACCTCTGTTTTACTTGCATTAAGCTGCAAACAGTTACCAGTCATCCAGTCTGATACGGCGGAGGTGGAGTGGACACCTGAAAGGATCTGTCTCTAAGAAAGGCTCTGAACCAATCTAATGATTGTCCTCCAATCCCTGCTTCCTCTAGTCGGCGCAGCAAAATCGTATGTGAGACCGTATCAAAGGCGGCACTCAGATCCAACAGGATCAGTGCCGCCGTTTGACCCAAATCCAATAAGGCTCGCAGATGTTCCGTCACACATAGGAGTGCTGTCTCAGTACTGTGGCCAACTCGGAAACCGTGCTGAGACGCATCAAGGATGTTGTTAGATTGGAGGAAGCTGGTCAGGATGTTGTTAACATATCCTTCCATTACATTCGCAGGCCAAGGGAGCAAGGAGATGGGCCTGAAATTCTCCGGCTTAGTGGGATCCAAAGTAGTTTTTTTTATAATAGGTGAAACCCAAGCCTGTTTCCAGCTGGCTGGTATCCTAGCTGATGTCAGTGAGGAGTTAATAATCGTCCTGAGCGGTTCAAGGATGAGAGAGGGTGCTTTCCTGAACTGGGCCGGTCTTAAAGGATCCACCGGAGAGCCGGACTTGGTTTTCCTACATATTCGTAGCTAATTTCCAGAAGCAACGTAAGTTTGCTGGCACGGTCACTTATTGCCGAGCGCGCCTCAACCCTCGGGGTAGCAGGCCATTCTCTAGGTGAGAAAGATCCGTAGATAGTACGGACCTTCTCAATAAAGAAGGTCGCCAGCTCCTCACAGTGTGTTTCAGAAGCTGGTGCATGTTTCAGCTCCTTTTTAGTACTGAGATCTTTCAGGATTTTAAAGATTGATTTGGAGGGATTAGGGCTGTTTTTTATCTCCTCGGCGTAATATGCTGCACGTGTCCTACAGACCGCTCTATGATAGGTTTTTTGGGCCAAGGTATATTGCTTTTTAGCTTCAGAATCGTACATTTTCCTCCATATTCTTTCTGCTTTTTTACAGGCACTTCTCAGTTTTTAAGTCGTTGTACCATAGGTTAGCTCTGAGTTTACGGTTTTTGGACCAGCCTGCCGGGCATAGAGTATCCAAAGCTATAGTAAGCCATGCACAAAACCTCTCATACCCAGTTTCTATATCCTCACCTAACTCTAGGGGCGTAGATGTAAGTAGGGCATGGAAATCGTCCATGCGTAATTTTCGCCAACGACGTTTAGAAATCCGATTGTTGATTTGGGTTCCTGAAGTATTCTTTAGAGGTAGAGACAAGTTAACTAACAGATGGTCGGACCAGGGGATAGTAATGGGGGTTTCTACCGTAGCCCTCTCTAAATTAGAGAAAATAGGGTCTAATATATGTCCACCAATATGGGTGGTGCTAGGGACTAGTTGGTGCAGTTGAAATGCTGCTAGGTCCGCTAGTAGGTCAATAATCTTATTTTCTGATGTGAGATCAAAATGGAGGTTTAAGTCTCCAAAAATGCTGAAATTGGCTGTAGTCATGGCCAATGACCCCACTATTTCCAAAAAGAGAAACCACCATCGTGGCCCGGGGGCCTATATACCAGCAGGCCCGAGATGGTCAAATGGGGGTTTATCTGAATGGAAAAGCGGGCGGCTTCACATCCTGTAATGTTCATTTTAGTAAAAAGACAAAAGTAGTGAGAATTCACCACCGCCGCTATACCTCCTCCCCTTGTTGGCCGATTAACGGTATATATTGAGTAGCCGGATGGAGTAGCTAGATTAGGGACTGATATCATGTCGTCCATGATCCATGTCTCCATGAGGAACATAATATCAGGTTTAATGTCCTCAATAAGGTCGTAGACTTCTGCATGGTGCTTAGCTAGCGATCTTACGTTGAGCTGGCAAATAACCAAATTTTGTAGAGGGTCGGTGCTTTTGAGAGGCTTAATTGCCATGGGCGTTGGAAGGGAAAACAGGCCACAATCACAGTAATGAGGGCCTGCCATAGGATGCAGGGGGAACTGATTACATCGAGCCTTCAGCGTATTAATCGCCAAAAGGGAGTCCCTAGAGTAGGCGAGTAGCTGCTGAGTATGACAGGCGACATATGACCATATTAATTATTCATTTGCCAACAGGGAATTTCAACGAGAAAAGAAAAGTTTATCATAGCAACTGTAAAGTACTTAGGACATTAGTTTTGGGAGGTCGTATAGAGATGATGATGCGAGAAGGTAAAAAAAAATCATGCTGTAACATTTGAAGAAGATATGTGAATGAGAGATCATATCAGTGCAGTAGTCAGCAGGCAGCTACTCCTTTCATCTGAATACATTATAACACATTGTCCAGGGTCTTCAAACATCCAACAGGACTCCAGTAGTGTAAGATTTTGTTAAATCTTTCTTAGATTATTGCAGTTCATTGCGCGCTGACCTTATTCTAACCAATGCCTCAGTTGCTGGAACCCACTTCATCTTATATCTGCAACAAATCATGTCCTTGACGACCTTCAAAAATTTCTTGGAGAGGCACCATTTCTAGGCATCTTTGAGGTTGCTAATAACATCCACGTCAACAGACCGCTTTGAAGTGTTTGTCAGTCACTCAATGTACATTGTCACTCGGCCTTGCTCCTCCCTGCACACTGACAACCCCACCCCTAATACGCCCCATGATTACACAAAGTACGAGAAAATTCCTCATGAACTCCCTGGATGTAGAGAAACTGGAAGTCAAAATACTTTAACACTCTCAAAACCACAAATAGTTTTTACACTTGCCCCTGGCCAGACATGCTGCCTTTCTCAGCTTCTCTAGTAGCAGCTTGAAAATTATCCCCTGATGAACATTACCTCCTACACCAATAAGGACTTGTCCTAATTAAAGCCTCTCATGAAAGTCTACAGCCTGTGGCCACGATACAGCACCACCAACCTATCCAGCACCACCTTTTCAGAATCACACCTAAGCTGGATCCTACAACACACCCTTGTCCACACGCCTACTGCCTTCTCTCGTCATGAAGATCAACCTGCTTGACAGATATGCTCCCAGCTTTAATAATCTCACTCATCCTTAAGAACTTGAACATCCTCCCCATCATCTATGTGCTAGAACCGTCCTTGGTCATCATTACTCATGTGCAAACTTCACTCCGTTCCTCATCAACAATTTGTGAATTAAAGTGACATAAAACCCCAATAATGTAAACACAACTAAAAATATATGCATACAAATGTATACCTAATACTCTATATGCACTAATAAGGCAATTCATATTTAAATTAAACCTTGCAACCCATAGGGGATGCAATACCCAATGGGGCTAAAACTAAAGACAAACGTGAGTTTTGCAACACATTTCGGAAAAAATCTCTATCAAACAAATGGATGTTACTTCCTCAATTGGTACCAAAATATGTATATGTGTGTGTGTGTATATGTGTATATGTATATATATATATATATATATATATACATATATAATTCGATTGCAGAGTAGCCCCATGAAGACAAGCCACAAGAAATTAATTTACTCGCATTTATTCTTTCCATCACTTGCCAGCAGACGAACTTGAAGGTACACGTCACATCAGTTCTTGATATTTGCCAGATGCATTTCAGGATACCAAAATCCTTTCTTCAGTGGCTCAGGCAGGGGAAATGAAAGCACTCTTGTAATTTGCACTTTTAACTTGTTACCTCAGTGGGTGTGGCTTCTGTGCAAAGCTCTCTGGTCGTTGTAGTGCTTTTATTAATTGTTCCTCTTGTGAGGGAGGCTTTCTGTCCCATTTTCCGCCTATTTAAATTGTTATCCAAGTGGAAAGGTGAAACAGTCTCTCCCTTTCATCTGCCCTGCTTTGCAATGATGAAAAACGAGTTTCAAGCAGCGTCGTTCTGCAGCGCGCTGCTCCCCTTCTTTCCAAGCTGCAGGCTGTCCTCTGAAGCCTACATGGACCCGCCTTCAGGCGGTGAGCTTGTCTTCGTGGCTGGGCAAAGCCATAAACATAATTCGATTGCAGAGTAGCCCCATGAAGACAAGCCACAAGAAATTAATTTACTCGCATTTATTTTTTCCATCACTTGCCAGCAGACGAAGTTGAAGGTACAGGTCACATCAGTTCTTGATATTTGCCAGATGCATTTCAGGATACCAAAATCCTTTCTTCAGTGGCTCAGGCAGGGGAAATGAAAGCACTCTTGTAATTTGCACTTTTAACTTGTTACCTCAGTGGGTGTGGCTTCTGTGCAAAGCTCTCCGGTCGTTGTAGTGCTTTTATTAATTGTTCCTCTTGTGAGGGAGGCTTTCTGTCCCATTTTCCGCCTATTTAAATTGTTATCCAAGTGGAAAGGTGAAACTGTCTCTCCCTTTCATCTGCCCGGCTTTGCAATGATGAAAAACGAGTTTCAAGCAGCGTCGTTCTGCAGCGCGCTGCTCCCCTTCTTTCCAAGCTGCAGGCTGTCCTCTGAAGCCTACATGGACCCGCCTTCAGGCGGTTTGCTTATCTTCGTGGCTGGGCAAAGCCATAAACATAATTCGATTGCAGAGTAGCCCCATGAAGACAAGCCACAAGAAATTAATCTACTCGCATTTATTCTTTCCATCACTTGCCAGCAGACGAACTTGAAGGTACAGGTCACATCAGTTCTTGAAATTTGCCAGATGCATTTCAGGATACCAAAATCCTTTCTTCAGTGGCTCAGGCAGGGGAAATGAAAGCACTCTTGTAATTTGCACTTTTAACTTGTTACCTCAGTGGGTGTGGCTTCTGTGCAAAGCTCTCTGGTCGTTGTAGTGCTTTTATTAATTGTTCCTCTTGTGAGGGAGGCTTTCTGTCCCATTTTCCGCCTATTTAAATTGTTATCCAAGTGGAAAGGTGAAACTGTCTCTCCCTTTCATCTGCCCTGCTTTGCAATGATGAAAAACGAGTTTCAAGCAGCGTCGTTCTGCAGCGCGCTGCTCCCCTTCTTTCCAAGCTGCAGGCTGTCCTCTGAAGCCTACATGGACCCGCCTTCAGGCGGTGAGCTTGTCTTCGTGGCTGGGCAAAGCCATAAACATAATTCGATTGCAGAGTAGCCCCATGAAGACAAGCCACAAGAAATTAATTTACTCGCATTTATTCTTTCCATCACTTGCCAGCAGACGAACTTGAAGGTACAGGTCACATCAGTTCTTGATATTTGCCAGATGCATTTCAGGATACCAAAATCCTTTCTTCAGTGGCTCAGGCAGGGGAAATGAAAGCACTCTTGTAATTTGCACTTTTAACTTGTTACCTCAGTGGGTGTGGCTTCTGTGCAAAGCTCTTTGGTCGTTGTAGTGCTTTTATTAATTGTTCCCCTTGTGAGGGAGGCTTTCTGTCCCATTTTCCGCCTATTTAAATTGTTATCCAAGTGGAAAGGTGAAACTGTCTCTCCCTTTCATCTGCCCTGCTTTGCAATGATGAAAAACGAGTTTCAAGCAGCGTCGTTCTGCAGCGCGCTGCTCCCCTTCTTTCCAAGCTGCAGGCTGTCCTCTGAAGCCTACATGGACCCGCCTTCAGGCGGTGAGCTTGTCTTCGTGGCTGGGCAAAGCCATAAACATAATTCGATTGCAGAGTAGCCCCATGAAGACAAGCCACAAGAAATTAATTTACTCGCATTTATTCTTTCCATCACTTGCCAGCAGACGAACTTGAAGGTACAGGTCACATCAGTTCTTGATATTTGCCAGATGCATTTCAAGATACCAAAATCCTTTCTTCAGTGGCTCAGGCAGGGGAAATGAAAGCACTCTTGTAATTTGCACTTTTAACTTGTTACCTCAGTGGGTGTGGCTTCTGTGCAAAGCTCTCTGGTCGTTGTAGTGCTTTTATTAATTGTTCCTCTTGTGAGGGAGGCTTTCTGTCCCATTTTCCGCCTATTTAAATTGTTATCCAAGTGGAAAGGTGAAACTGTCTCTCCCTTTCATCTGCCCTGCTTTGCAATGATGAAAAACGAGTTTCAAGCAGCGTCGTTCTGCAGCGCGCTGCTCCCCTTCTTTCCAAGCTGCAGGCTGTCCTCTGAAGCCTACATGGACCCGCCTTCAGGCGGTGAGCTTGTCTTCGTGGCTGGGCAAAGCCATAAACATAATTTGATTGCAGAGTAGCCCCATGAAGACAAGCCACAAGAAATTAATTTACTCGCATTTATTCTTTCCATCACTTGCCAGCAGACGAACTTGAAGGTACAGGTCACATCAGTTCTTGATATTTGCCAGATGCATTTCAGGATACCAAAATCCTTTCTTCAGTGGCTCAGGCAGGGGAAATGAAAGCACTCTTGTAATTTGCACTTTTAACTTGTTACCTCAGTGGGTGTGGCTTCTGTGCAAAGCTCTCTGGTCGTTGTAGTGCTTTTATTAATTGTTCCTCTTGTGAGGGAGGCTTTCTGTCCCATTTTCCGCCTATTTAAATTGTTATTCAAGTGGAAAGGTGAAACTGTCTCTCCCTTTCATCCCTTTAAATAGGCGGAAAATGGGACAGAAAGCTTCCCTCACAAGAGGAACAATTAATAAAAGCACTACAACGACCAGAGAGCTTTGCACAGAAGCCACACCCACTGAGGTAACAAGTTAAAAGTGCAAATTACAAGAGTGCTTTCATTTCCCCTGCCTGAGCCACTGAAGAAAGGATTTTGGTATCCTGAAATGCATCTGGCAAATATCAAGAACTGATGTGACCTGTACCTTCAACTTCGTCTGCTGGCAAGTGATGGAAAGAATAAATGCGAGTAAATTAATTTCTTGTGGCTTGTCTTCATGGGGCTACTCTGCAATCGAATTATATATATATATATATATATATATATATATATATATATATATATATATATATATATATATATATATATATATATATATATATATATATATATATATATATATATATATATATAGTTTTTTTCACAGAAAAAACATAGGTTTCAGGGGTGTTATAGTTAGCTGGACATTTCATTCACACAAAACCATTGAAATTCCTCCGTTATAGTTAGTTGTACTAACTATAACTCGCCCACGCGCGTGCAATCCACTGCTGATGATGTCACATATTACATCATTCATGACATGGTCAGTGACATCACTGATGACATCACTGATGACATCATCCATGTGACAACCTGAGACATCTTATCACACAGTAGTATAACCTTTAATCACTCAGTATAAAATACAAAGTACAATTTTTTAAACCATTGACACATCAATACAAGTTTCTAAAAACCCACTCCGTGATTCTTAGATCTACACACACATCTAAACACTTACCTATAGATTCACTCATACATGCTGACAAAGATCAATAGAACATCAGGAAATATTCCCTCATGACCTAAATAATTCTGAAAATAACAAATTTTATGCTTTCAAAATCGTCTTTCAACACAAGGTGACAACATGTGCTTTTTTACATGTGTAATTTTTATTACTTTTTTATATAAGATACATTTCTCATTTCTTTCTCCTTTTTTTCAATTTTTACTTTAAAGTCATTACAATCATTTTATAAAACATGTAATTCATCCTTTGAGCAATAAAAAACATACAAATACCATGCAGAGAAAAGAAAAAGCGAATTCACTCTCACAGAAACCTCATACAGACTCTCTCATACATACTACATTCATTCTTTATTCTGTGTCTGAGGGATCGCAAGTTGTAGCGCGAAATTGTTACGCAAGATCGACGCGTTTCGGTGGTTTGAGACCACCTTCCTCAGGACCTTTTAGCAGAACAGACGATCTTTCACAAAGAAATTATAAACACTGCATGGATATATTATAACTTTAGTAGGGTAGATCAACACTTCAATTGTAACTTCATGTCAATTAATTTGTTCACAAAGAAGCGTTCCACATGACGCTCAATCCATTCACAAACAAGTTGATAATGCGGAGGTTGACCTGAGCTGTAAACCTTGGCTGGTTAGTGTGATTTTCCTTCCGATTATCCGGAGCGGCTCCTAAAAAATCCCTTTATGTATTTCGGCTGGTTTCTATTTCTCGACTTGTTTGGGGCATCTCACTCATTTAATAACATTTTGGTTCCGTTTGCTAGGATGCACGCTCCAAGCCGCTTCCTCCAGCACTCCGGCACGTAATCCCGTAGAACACTATCAAATATACTTATACACCTATATCGACATTACACACCAGCACACATCCTGTTCACTTATGCAGTCATCCTACTCACTTATGCAAACAATTTATCAGGCTTACATTTACTCAGCTACACACTTATACAAACACCACTTAATTTATTTATTTAGATAGTAACTCATACTTAGTGTCTTATAAAATCACTATTACAAGTATACCGTTATCCATACAGTCACTCACACAATCACTAACCCTTATGAATACTTATTTTTATACAACCACTGTCACAAACACTGCCTTTTATTTTTCGACTTTGTTGGACATGTCATTTCCCATCACCACACCCATAAAGACATTCACTCACCCAAACAACTGTTTCCACATGCAGTCTTAACATCATATACCCACTAAATCAACTATTTACACATCTTTGGACAGTCACACTCCCCATCCAACCACACACATTCACTCTCCCATACAAATACTCAGTTAACTAATCAGTAACTAATATAGACATTCACATAGCTAGTAACCAACTTACGCAGTAGTTTACACAACAAGAGACCGAGTTACTTGCAGTGCTTTTGGTAATCTCAGTGCCAGGATACCCATTGGGTGGCAGACGCGCTATATAAGAATGCCCTTACATTACAGTACAACACCAAAGATTTTGACTGACTAGAAGTAATCATAAACAAGTCAACTATACTACAAAGAAAGCGGTGGAAACAAATTAATAAGGATGGTTGGACAAGTCAAGTTTGCATGCTATGTAGAGAGCCTAGCGGTGGTGACGAGATTATCTGGACCATAAAAAGGGAACATAGAATGAACATAGACTGATGGTAGTAGGGTGATGGGGGTCCGTATACATAGAGGGGGGGGTGTGTGAGATGTTGATATACTCCAGGTCCAGATCTGCGTAAGAGCAAAAGGGTAACACAGTGTTTTCATGCCACTAACACTAATTGAAGCACACAGGATACTGTAACAAGGGGAGCATACTATAATCCTGACTAGGGGGATTTTTGTACCATGTCTGTAACCTTTACGGTGTGATCCCAGAAGTTTATACACATATACAACAACCTCACCACACAGCAGACACAGCAGTAATTTGACAGCAAATTATGTGGTACCTGCTAAAGACAGCAACAGTATCTCTGGATTCAAGTGTGTGCATCCCAGCTTCCTGGTCCAGGGTGAGGGATGTGGAAGCCTAAAGGTACACAGGGGTCGCAATAGACCATACGGATCTCTTGATCTGTTTAGCTAGCTAGTCAACCAGTTGCTGTATCCCCTTAGGGTCAAACAACAGGAATGAACAAAGGAGGTTTGTGCCTCTTAAGAAGTCATCACTCAAACTCTCAACAACCCAACTACATGTTATGTGTGCTGCGACGTTTAAGTGGCTTAAGTAGATGTTTGCAAACAGCAGAGAGTACTCTATCTTCCAAGAATGCAGTGTTTGGTCCTCTGTTTATGTGTAGAGACCAGGTACAACTCTCTTGTGGGCAACTGTGTACATATTCACACTTGGACATTCCCAGAAACAAAGACCAGTGGAGGATGAAAACATGAGGAAATCGTTGTCCTCTTTGGCCACATCTCACCCTCTGACATGCAAATCCCTTTTATACACTAAAGTAAATGTTCATAATTGGCTCCGGGTAAGCCTAAGATCAGGTGCATGTACTGCATGCTAGAGGGCCCTACCTGGCCAATGCCTCTGGAATACTTTTACATGTCGAGGAGAGACGCAACACCCCAGACTATCCACGGGCACCCAAGAACGAGAATATGCTGGCAGCAGCCAGGGCTTGTGCTGAATGTGTCAAGTGGGTGGGGGCTAACCCCTTGAGATTAATGCATGCAAGAGACCTCTTTAGGCCCTATTCCTCCAAGGCCTGTGAGAAGTGTGACTTTCAGATGCACACATTTATATTTTGAGGGGTCCTTCATGATTAGAGGTTTCACAAACTGTCAAATGACAATTACAAGGAAAGTCTAAGGAGGAAAGAAAATGTGGTGGGGATAGTACAACTGCACAGAGAGTAGGGTATTTTGTGCAACAGCTGTAAAATACTGTGATGTGGGAAGTCTAAACCTTGAATGGGATGTGAACTTCAGGCTCCCATGACTATAGCCTATCACATGTATAATTAACCACCCAAAGACATCATGACTCTTTGTCTCAGTGACCATATTTATTAATTCCCAGTGTGTTTCATCTATCCTTGTTAGAAATGGGATCTCTGGTTGGCTAAGGCTTGCGCCAAAGCCAGGCAGAGACCACCACTCTAGTCAGGGCGAGGGAGTTACACGCCAACGATAACCCCTGCTCACTCCCTTGGTAGCTGGCACGAGCAGTCAGGCTTATCCTGAAGGCAATGTGTAAAGCGGTTGCGCAACACACACACCAACAACATCCCAGGCACACCACAAAAGGAATTCCACACAAGGTTATATCCAAAATAGCCTTTGTATTCTCATAACACATTAGAATAGTAATCACATAATATAGATTGTACCACCTGGCACTAGGTCATATCTACAAGGGATTATATACACCGGAAAGGGACCACTTCCACTCTTGCGGCGGGGGCAGGCACCTGCAATTTGCCTCGGTTATCCTCTGCCTCCATAACCACTGACTCCTCCTTGTGCCCTCACTACGCGGGGCTCTCTCTCCATTCTGAGAGCCCCGCTGGCCGTCATCACTCTTCACCCAGACCCCCTCCTGGGACCCGGGACTTCTCTTTTCCGACGGGCAGCACTTCTCTCACGGCGCGGGACTTCCCTTCACTCGTGTGAGCCCCGCGCTGCTTTCAGCGGCCTCGGCCACCTTCACTCCTCAGAACTCATGGAGGCGGGGTAGGCTCCCGTCCTCCTCTCTCCATACCGCCATGCTCTCCTTCGCTTCCGGCCGCACTTCCGCCTGGTGCCCCACCCACAGTCAGGCGGGCGCTTGGCTTCCTTTTCGGGCGATCGGGCCGCGGCGGTAGTTCCTTTGCCGGCAATACGGGGTAGCCTCCCTTTAACTAAATTTGCAAAAGCGGGGTGGGCACCCGCGTTTCTTAATCCATAAGCGAGGTGGGCTCCCGGTAATTAAATATGCAAAAGTGGGGTGGGCACCCTCGTTTCTTAATCCATAAGCGGGGTGGGCTCCCGGTAATTAAATATGCAAAAGTGGGGTGGGCACCCTCGTTTCTTAATCCATAAGTGGGGTGGGCTCCCAATTTCCTCTCCTTCAGTAGGGGGAAGCTCCACATCGGGATTCCCTAAGGAAGATTGCAGCTCAGCGCTGCAGAGCCCTCTTGCTTCTTTGCTGGGGGAATAATTAAAATAAAGCGCTGCCATGCGCTAGAAGCAGAGTCCTGCAGCCAAAAAACATCAGTATTTAGGTGAAGGGTCAATGCAGGGCCCTGGGAGGCAAGCCCTCCTGGCAGCCCCCCTGGGCCCCAGCAGCAGCACGCCCCAGCAGGAACAGCCCAAATACAGCACCAAATACAGGACATTTTTATGGGGTCACAGCCCTTATATTCATATCTCATTTGCCTTTGTGTCACAGCTCAGGGCTTGGGGATACCAGTCAGAACTGGTTAAGGGGGGCTTTGGAGCACTTTATTTTGACCAGCTCCTCTTTCCCTTTGTCAGGTGGGGGCTCAGCGATCAGACACACCACAGGGGGTGGAGCCAGCATTGTACAGCCTGGGCACAATCCTATTCAGAGTCAGGGGGTTTTCTCCTCCCACTACTCCTAGCCCAGGTGTCCCATTCAGCCTAGCTGATTCACCCTGCCCCTCCTGGAGCCACCCACACCTCTCAGCTCCTGTCACTCACAAGCCAGACATGCAATTCACATGAGGCAGGCAAACACACAGCACACAGAAATGCCAACTTCTAAAAGTGCAAAAACAACAGTTGATGGACAGAATGCAGAACAATGTCATACATTCACCCCAGTACAGAGATCAGGGCCCAAATCCTTCGTTTTTTTGCTCACCATGCCATTCCAGTTTGAACCAGCCATATGCAAATCAGTCTTGACCCTGTGCCCCATGGGAACAGTCCAGCCCGAACTGCCACGCCAGGTCCTCCGTGGACTGGAAACAAGCATCCTAGGACCGGTTTCGGGCTTTCAGCCCTCATCAGCCAGGATAGCTTGATTCCAGTGGCATGGAGAGCACGGGACTCACGTCTGAGCATACCCATCCCACTCGGGGTGACAAATGCAAAAACAACAGTTGGTGGACAGAATGCAGAACAATGTCATACATTCACCTCAGTACAGAGATCTGGGCCTAAATCCATGTTTTTTTTGCTCACCATGCCATTCCAGTTTGAACCAAGACATATGCAAATCAGATTTGACCCTGTGCCCCATGGGAACAGTCCAGCCCTAACTGCCAAGCCAGGTCCTCCCTGGACTGGAAACAAGCATCCTAGGACCGGTTTCGGGCCGCGTGTGGCCATTTGTTGACACCAAATCCTTCAGCTCCAATTCTTTCACTTGTTTGGACATGTGGTCCCTCATCTCCTTACGCAATTTGTCTGCAGCGGAAATAGCAATGAATTACCTGCGGATAACTGTTTTGAGGGCTTCCCAGAGTATGGCAACAGAGACTTCAGGGGGTTTGTTCAGGGCAAGATAGTCAGTTCAGCAAGGTGGACTTGCTTTACCAACTCAGGACGCTGTAATAATGTGTCTCAGTCGCCAGGTCCGTGTTGGGCGGTGCATTGGGAAAGTGTCATTGTGAGTGAGATTGCTGTGTGGTCTGGCAGTGCAACTGGAAGTATCTCCGATTCTGATGCGAGTGTGAGGATGTCTTCCGTGCCCAGGAAGTAATCTAGCATTTCATAGGTTTTTTGTGCATGGGAAAAATAGGAATATTCATGTGAATGGGGGTGAAGTGTTCTCCATATATCCAAGTGCCCCATGACCTTGAGTCACCTGTGTAATTCCCTCATCAGTGCCACAGTTTGGCAGGGTCTGTGCATTGGCCTGTCTAAGTCATTATCCAGAACTAGGTTATGGTACCCTCCCACTAGAACTCTTCATTCATGTGTGGGTAGGACCTCTGTCAGTGCTGAGCGCAGGAACACCTCTTGACCCTCATTTGGTGCGTAGATTGAGGCCACTACAAAGGACCAGTTGTTGAGGGTGAGGTGGAAATCAAGGACCGGCCCTTCACTTCCGCTTCTTAGCAGCCAAATTTCCCCTTTAAGGAGTGCGCTACCAAGAGGGCCACCCCTGCTGTCCTGGTACGTGCGGAAGAAAAGAATTGCTGCAGGAAGATGCGCAAGCGGAGTTTATGACAATCTTGTAGAAGGTGTCTCTTCTGGAGTAGGCATATATCCACCCCATGTTCTCCAAGTATGATAATACCACACTATGTTTAACTGGGCTATTAAGTCCCTTCACAATTAGGGTGAGGTCCTTAAGGGGGATGTTCCTCATTGTATATCTGGATGAGTCTAAAGGCTGCCCCAAGCGACATTCCCCAAGCGACATTCGGTGTACGATTCGATGGCTAGTATGGTGTAACCTGGGTCTTGCTGTTGCCGTGTGTGTACCACGATGTGACTGCTGTGGGCATGAGTGTATCCCCACCTAAGTAGAAAACCCCTCAAAAGAACAAGCGAAAATGCAAACAGGAAAATATGTACTCAAAAAAAAAACCAGATTCACTGTTCGGAGTGTCAAATGTAGAGGGTCCAATCCCAGGCCACAGTTCCCCAGCACTCCTTCCCACCACCCAACCCACTGGCAATACAGTCAGCGAAGTTGCTTGCCTATGATGACGTTGGGATTCTCATCTAGATTTTCACTTTACCAATCTGAAGAATCCCGGGTCGACAAACCTCTTTAGTCTGCATAGAAGTGTAAAGGAAGTTCTCTACCTTCATACTTTTAACAGTTTCCCCATGAATAATACATCTCAATCTAAAGGACCACTGACACCGAAGAAATGTTTAAAGATTTATTACAAAGCCAAAAACAGCTGAACATACAAGCACTTCAGCAAGAGGTTCAAGAAATAAACTGGCACTAGTACAAACATAATCCTACGCAGGAGTCTCAGACGACTCAAAATAAAAAGCAACGTTAATTCAAGAAGCATTAAGCAAGCGATGACTGTTCCCACTGGAAAACTCGACTGCATCTGCTCCAATGGAAAAGAAAAAGATTAGTCTGTCCCTACACTAACTCTAAAGTGACATCCCTACTTAGCATACCTCCCAGGCAAGAGAAAAAGATGTCAGCAGTGAAGGCTCCCTAAGAAGTGCATTCACTCCTTTCAAGTAAGAAGCCAAAGCTACCAAGCTCGTTCTAAGATGCTCCTTAATTTCTCCTCCTTAGTCCCCTCTGAGACCCAGGTCTAACTGCATATCCAATTGGACTGCCTTAGACAGGAACCAGTCTAAGTCCAACTGACCCTAACCCTAGCTTCAATAGCAACTCAACTGAACATCCACCCTCGCGGCACTTTCCCTAATACAAAATGCCCAAAACAGTAGATACGCCCCTGGCACACCTCCTTCTGGCAGGTGCAGCCCCTCGTACTTTTCCAGCGCAGATCCATCTTCTTTCAGACACCGTTGCTGTGTCCTTGGGTCCCAGGCACCTTCTCTGCCAAACGTTTCAACCGTGCATTCCAGCGCACTCCCTTCGTTCCTACTCCTACCAGTCTAACTTCTAAACAATGGATCATTGTACCTAACGAGCTACATGACCTTGCACCTGCAAAAGAAATGCATGAGAAACAGTCCTTTGCATGCTCTAAGTTACAATTCGAAATTTAACTGCAAACAGGAGCCTTTTTCCCAAGGAACATTTTCAACTCTACATTTCTAGTCATGATAAGAAAACCACATTTAGGCCTCTGTTTTCGTTCTCATGTCTAAGGCCTTTACACTTTTAAGTGCATTGCTAACACACCAACATAAGCATTTCATTAATCAATCCTAACATTACTATTCACATTAGAAATCATTATTCTCATGTTAAAGCATCACGTTTCTTATTATACAGCCAACATGTGCGCCGGACCTGCTCCTGGAAACTGCGCTGTACTCCCTCGATGGGGCCAGCGAGGTCGCGCCTGACCTACTTACGCTGCCTGTGCTGACTTCCCTCGTTGGGGCCACCGAGGTCGCACTGAACCTGCTTTTGCTGGCCACGATGGGCTCCCTCGTTGGTACGGGACGTGCCGCGCAAGGCTCCACCCTCACTTCACCTTGGCGCAAATGGGCTGCCTTCCGCCCTACCAAGTCCGCTGCTCCAGACCGCTCCCTATCCTGAAAAGAAAAAGGCCAGACTGATGTGCCGGGACCCTTACTACATAAAGAACCAGCACCAGAAAACTCACCTACTGTTGCCCTACCAACACCTTGACCACCTACCTGCAAATCAACCGAACAAACAGGATCCCTCCTTGTAACAACAGTGCCCAACTGAGGGGGTGGGGGTGAGGGCCCACAAACCTCCTCATCACTACTCCAGTCCAACATTGCCTGAACAATAGCAGACGCAGGACCCTGTACCTGAGAACCCTGCCTCACACCCTCCTGACACACCACTGCCAAATCACCTGACACCCTATTTCGACCACCCACCTGTAAACCCGGAAAATTCACCACACCAGACCTTGAAACCGCATCCCCATGACTACCACCCGTCTGAGACTTCTGGGCGTCACACAAACCTTCAGTCCAAGAAGGAAAAATATCCAGACCCCCCCAAGACCGAACCCTAACCCCCGGGTGAGCCCCAAGCAAATGCCCCACCACAGGAGAAGACCCCACCACTCCCTTGTCCACAGCTCCAGAAAAAGCAGGAACCTGAAAAGAGCCCAAAGCCTCATCCCCAAGACCTGATTGTAAAAGGAAAGACCCCTCATGACCCCCCGCCTGTGCCCACTCGCCCTCACCCACAGAACCACTGCACACAGAAACAACTTCACCCCTAACAGATACTGGAGGGGAAAACAATAATGGGCTAAAAGGAACCACAGCTGAACTAGTCTCCACAACCCCCCCTGCCGGACCAACAACCTCCTGATCCATTGAAAAAGAAACTCCATGTGGGCGAGAAGGAGTAAATAGCAACTCTCCCCCTACCTCCCTATGCGCCCGCAAAACAGCCTGATTAGGAATATCCTGAAGAGAAACTAACACCTCCGACGCAGGCTCCACATGCCCGCTATGAACCGGCATAGAAACCGCCGTCATGCACTCAGACACGGCCTCCGCCCCTCCCCCGCCCGTGACGTCACTAACCTTCACTGCGGAGGCCGAGGCAGAGCGCCGTCTTCCCCCACGCTGTGACAGTGTACGACGACCACGGTGCACTGGAGCCAAAGCGGCTCGCTCATGCAACGCCGCCACCGGTATTTCAAGCGGCGCCTGAATGACCCCTACACCTGCCGATCCGCCCGCAGCAAATGCCTCATAACCTACAGGCTCCGAGAGCCCCGAAGCACTCCCACGCTGAGCCTTCACCCCGGGGGCCACTCTCCTAGTTCGAGAGCGGCCCCGATCCCTTACCGCCTCCTGCCGACGGGGCTTCGGTGAGCAACACGCTGCCACCACAGCCGCCACTCCTGCCGACGCCATACGCTGGGGACGCGGAGGCACGACCTGTCCCCGCTCCCCAATCACCATATTGCTCGTCGTAGCTCAATTACCAGACAACCCCCTGCGTTTTTTCCCAGCCAAACACTAGTTCAATGCATGTGCGGTTTCCCCCAAACTCTCCCATCTATAAAAGCAGCTTTCAAAAGCAATAAGTCAACAGTAATGAGAAAGGGATGTGTTTGTCCTCGGAAGGACACCGAAGCCTTTTCAGGCGTCTAGAAAGAAAGTTATAGAATATTTTTTAAAAATGGTCTTTTGTGTCAGTTCACT
Organism: Lissotriton helveticus; assembly: GCF_964261635.1. Taxonomy (NCBI): domain Eukaryota; kingdom Metazoa; phylum Chordata; class Amphibia; order Caudata; family Salamandridae; genus Lissotriton; species Lissotriton helveticus. Next base: position 1,832,609,407 of record NC_136057.1, read on the forward strand.
GCAGCTTCTACAGAACGACATGTGGTAACTGCTGGTAAAATCATGGTCATTAATTGGGGGACAGTTTGGGGAAATGAAGGACACCGCCCTTTCGAGGAAAGCATTAAATGGTTTAGGAGTTAGGGTCTTGTCGCCATTTTGCGATATGTTAGCCTTTGCGGGTCCAGGCTCCGGATGGCTCAATGCATGTAATTGGCATTGTATGAGTAGGGTTGTGGGGGAGGGGTTTGGGCACTGTACATTCGACGCGTGCAATTGTGGAGAAATAACAGTGCATAACTCTGCTCAGCCCGCTCACAGTTAATGAAAATAAAGGTTTGGGGTAAAATTTAAGAGCACGGCTTTAGCCCACTCCTGCTCCATTTGGGGTCAGGCTGGAAATCTCTTATAAAAACTGAAGCGGTGGGGGTAGAGCCCGGAGGTGAAACCCAGCAGAGAGCTTGTTGTACAACGAGAGGCCCTGCGGTCTATTTCCTTGCAGGAGTTCATGTTTTAGCATGTCAATCGCCGCCATGAATAATTCAGAGGCGGCTTAAATAGCAGCGAGGGGAGGGGAGGGGCGAGGCAGGGTATATGCGTGTGTGCATAGTAAGTAAAGTTTTATTTAGCATAGTTACTTAAAACCGTTGCTACAAAATATCTCATTGCAAATTTAAAACCAATTAAAACCAATTAAAAGACATTATAACCTAATGATATTTGCAACGCATTAAAACAAGCAATTATTGTAGCAGCATTTGTCCTTATACCTATCTGCTGTGTGGTAATTCAGGCTTTGGCATTTTCTTCTCTACTTGTGTTAAAAATTTTACAAAGCAACAGTTAAGCTGCGTGTCCTCGGGTGCAAAACATGCCAACACAGCTTGTCTCCGTGTGCGAATGCCTCTCTGGTTAAAAAGTGGTTTTAAAAACCGTCTCCTTTCCTCAGTTATTTCTTTACATGTACAGAGGAGATGCAGCATATCTTCTTGCACTGTCCCACATAAGCGGCAGTTGGAATCGGATTGGGTTTTCAGCCAATGTGGAAAGTGCTTTGTGCATGGCAGCAAGCCTAGTCTGTATTTCAAAAATAACATTTTTGTATGTTTAGCAAAACCCAAGGCTAGATACTTCTGAGCCCCCAGAGAGGAATAGGTGCATAGAAGGGTGAGGTGCCGGCAAGTGGGGAGCACAGTACGGCTGGGCATCTGCGGGGGTCTGGCTACCCCCGTGGGAATGTGGCGGGGAAAAAATACTGCTCTTCAAGGTATCCACAATCCCACCTCCTCAATTTGAGAATGTAGTAAACTCCTGTCGGTGCAAAAAGGGGTTTGGGTACCAGTGGGAATCAGAAGCTTCTCTTCCCTACTCCCATTGCCCCTTACCACCCCCAGCCCCCCTACACACTCATTCACTCACACCCACGCATGTGTCCGAGATGCTCTGGCAATCTGGAGCAGGCCACGGCTGATGACGTATGCCTGACACAGGTGTGCAGCAGAGTGAGGCGTGGGAACTCCGGCACGGCAGCCAATGGTAGAGGTGCAGGGCAAAGGTCCGCACGCGATGGAATGTTTGATGAGCCCTTCCCCCCTCCGCCCCAGCCAGCTGCTAGGGCCAGACACAGGCGCGCGCTCTATCAGGGCACCTCAGTATTCACCTGCGTCATTCCTACTGTTTTTCCAGTCAACGGCAGCCACCCGCACGCAGCTCGTCCAATGCACCCCAATCTACGCCTGCACCTCTCCCTCCGACTCTCTATTAAATTTCACACAACCTTCTATCAGCCCTTACCCTACAACTCGTGCTATATCTGAGGTGCGCACCCCACAGAGCTCTGCCAATGTTCCTCTGCCCAAGAAGCAGCACCGGCTGCAGATCGGTTTGTGATACTTCAGCACCCTCCCGCTAATATGCCCCGTGAGCTGCAGGGCTCCCTGCTCTTCCAGTACGGACTCCCTCACAGTGAATGCAGGGTGCGACTGAACAAGACAGACGAGGGCAGCACGAGGAATGTGAGACAAAGAAAGAGCATAGGTAGAACTGTGTAAATCCATGGATGGATGGATGGGAGGGTGCGAGAAGGAGAGAGAGAGAGAGCGAGAAGGAAAGAGAAAATGAGAGAGACTGGGGAGAGGAGAGAGAATGAGGAGGGGAGAGAGCGCGAGATGTGGAGATAGAGGGAGAATGAGAGAGGGCGGGAGAGGGGGAGAGAAAAGAGAGAGAGAGGGAGAGAAAAGAGATAGGGAGAGAAAAGAGGAGAGAATGAGAAACAAGTGAGGGAGAGAAAAGAGAGACAAAAGAAAGAGAGGGGGGGAAAGAGGGAAAGTGAGAGGGAAAGGGAAAGAAAAGAGATGGAGGGAAAGAGGGAGAGAAAAGAGAAAAAAAGAAGAGGAAAGCGAGGGAGAGAAAAGAGAGAGGGAGATGGCGAGCTAGAGGCATAGGAGGAGATGGAGAGCGGATTAGTCGATTTGTTAATTCCATTTACTTCGTATGGTGTTACTCACTCATTGAAAACTTTCCAATATAAGCTGACATATTAAAATACTACACACGTGGTTAGAGTACGCAGGGCGCACTCTGTTTATACAGCAGATTGATATAATTACGCTAGTCATCAGACTCAACAAGTAGGTAAAACAATCTGAACGCGCCTTCACAGAAGCTTAGCAGAGCAGAGAGCCTGGCAGCGTCATTGTCTGCACACAAATCTGTGGGGCTGCTTTAAGCCCGTGTTGGTGGTGCTGGCTTTTATTGTGTGTTGTACAACACGCATCTGTTTAGCAGATAAACAGTAATCCGCGCATTTATAAATACACTGCCGTCGGTCGCTGGCAGCCATTAAGAAGCCGTCTGTCTGTCTTTTGCGGCGGCGGGCCATGGACAGACACGCAGCTGTCCTCGGATGCTTGATTCCGTTCTGGGAAGGACATGGCTTTTGTAGTTCGGACTGGACTGTTCCCATGGGGCAACAGGGTCAGAGCTGATTTGCATATCGCCATTGTCTAACCCAGGGTGGTGTGGAGTGCAAAAAAACGATGGATTTGGGCCCAGATCTTTTGACTGGGGGAGTGTGTGACATTGATCCACATTCAGTCCATCACTTGTTGTTTTTGCAATTGCCGCCCTAAGTGCGCTGGGGATGCCCAGACGTGGGTCCCAGGCACTCCACACCACTTGGAGTCAAGCTAGCCGGGCTGAAGAGAGGTGTTACCTCGAAACCGGTCCGGTCCTCGGATGCTTGATTCCGTTCTGGGAAGGACATGGCTTTTGTAGTTCGGACTGGACTGTTCCCATGGGGCAACAGGGTCAGAGCTGATTTGCATATCGCCATTGTCTAACCCAGGGTGGTGTGGAGTGCAAAAAAACGATGGATTTGGGCCCAGATCTTTTGACTGGGGGAGTGTGTGACATTGATCCACATTCAGTCCATCACTTGTTGTTTTTGCAATTGCCGCCCTAAGTGCGCTGGGGATGCCCAGACGTGGGTCCCAGGCACTCCACACCACTTGGAGTCAAGCTAGCCGGGCTGAAGAGAGGTGTTACCTCGAAACCGGTCCGGTCCTCGGATGCTTGATTCCGTTCTGGGAAGGACATGGCTTTTGTAGTTCGGACTGGACTGTTCCCATGGGGCAACAGGGTCAGAGCTGATTTGCATATCGCCATTGTCTAACCCAGGGTGGTGTGGAGTGCAAAAAAACGATGGATTTGGGCCCAGATCTTTTGACTGGGGGAGTGTGTGACATTGATCCACATTCAGTCCATCACTTGTTGTTTTTGCAATTGCCGCCCTAAGTGCGCTGGGGATGCCCAGACGTGGGTCCCAGGCACTCCACACCACTTGGAGTCAAGCTAGCCGGGCTGAAGAGAGGTGTTACCTCGAAACCGGTCCGGTCCTCGGATGCTTGATTCCGTTCTGGGAAGGACATGGCTTTTGTAGTTCGGACTGGACTGTTCCCATGGGGCAACAGGGTCAGAGCTGATTTGCATATCGCCATTGTCTAACCCAGGGTGGTGTGGAGTGCAAAAAAACGATGGATTTGGGCCCAGATCTTTTGACTGGGGGAGTGTGTGACATTGATCCACATTCAGTCCATCACTTGTTGTTTTTGCAATTGCCGCCCTAAGTGCGCTGGGGATGCCCAGACGTGGGTCCCAGGCACTCCACACCACTTGGAGTCAAGCTAGCCGGGCTGAAGAGAGGTGTTACCTCGAAACCGGTCCGGTCCTCGGATGCTTGATTCCGTTCTGGGAAGGACATGGCTTTTGTAGTTCGGACTGGACTGTTCCCATGGGGCAACAGGGTCAGAGCTGATTTGCATATCGCCATTGTCTAACCCAGGGTGGTGTGGAGTGCAAAAAAACGATGGATTTGGGCCCAGATCTTTTGACTGGGGGAGTGTGTGACATTGATCCACATTCAGTCCATCACTTGTTGTTTTTGCAATTGCCGCCCTAAGTGCGCTGGGGATGCGCAGACGTGGGTCCCAGGCACTCCACACCACTTGGAGTCAAGCTAGCCGGGCTGAAGAGAGGTGTTACCTCGAAACCGGTCCGGTCCTCGGATGCTTGATTCCGTTCTGGGAAGGACATGGCTTTTGTAGTTCGGACTGGACTGTTCCCATGGGGCAACAGGGTCAGAGCTGATTTGCATATCGCCATTGTCTAACCCAGGGTGGTGTGGAGTGCAAAAAAACGATGGATTTGGGCCCAGATCTTTTGACTGGGGGAGTGTGTGACATTGATCCACATTCAGTCCATCACTTGTTGTTTTTGCAATTGCCGCCCTAAGTGCGCTGGGGATGCCCAGACGTGGGTCCCAGGCACTCCACACCACTTGGAGTCAAGCTAGCCGGGCTGAAGAGAGGTGTTACCTCGAAACCGGTCCGGTCCTCGGATGCTTGATTCCGTTCTGGGAAGGACATGGCTTTTGTAGTTCGGACTGGACTGTTCCCATGGGGCAACAGGGTCAGAGCTGATTTGCATATCGCCATTGTCTAACCCAGGGTGGTGTGGAGTGCAAAAAAACGATGGATTTGGGCCCAGATCTTTTGACTGGGGGAGTGTGTGACATTGATCCACATTCAGTCCATCACTTGTTGTTTTTGCAATATTAAAATACTACACACGTGGTTAGAGTACGCAGGGCGCACTCTGTTTATACAGCAGATTGATATAATTACGCTAGTCATCAGACTCAACAAGTAGGTAAAACAATCTGAACGCGCCTTCACAGAAGCTTAGCAGAGCAGAGAGCCTGGCAGCGTCATTGTCTGCACACAAATCTGTGGGGCTGCTTTAAGCCCGTGTTGGTGGTGCTGGCTTTTATTGTGTGTTGTACAACACGCATCTGTTTAGCAGATAAACAGTAATCCGCGCATTTATAAATACACTGCCGTCGGTCGCTGGCAGCCATTAAGAAGCCGTCTGTCTGTCTTTTGCGGCGGCGGGCCATGGACAGACACGCAGCTGTCCCTTTCTGGGCCCGGACTGTGGGTGCCACTCGGTATTCTGCACACTCGAGCCCATCATAGAGCAGACATAAGGAAACAAGACAGAGGCAAGGAGTGTGGCAAATGGCCGGAGGGAAGCCGGATGGGGGCGGGAGAGCCTGGTGGGGGGGCGGGAATGCGAGCGAGGGGAGGAGAATGGAGGGGGAGGCAAGACAGAGGCAAGGAGTGTGGCAAATGGCCGGAGGGAAGCCGGATGGGGGCGGGAGAGCCTGGTGGGGGGGCGGGAATGCGAGCGAGGGGAGCAGGCGGATTAGGGAGATGCTCGTGCTTTTGTGGTCACGTGACCCGCTTTTGTGCTCACGTGACTCGCTTTTGTGCTCACGTGACTCACATGCACTGTGAGAAAACTGCAGTGGTTTCACGAGTCGATTGAGCCCTTGAATTTTCGCCTATTACATTCGCAAGCGAATGATAATAGGCGAAACCTAAAAAGGTATTTCACGTGCTGAAGTTAAATGCTCACAAACAGGCAGCTTTGTTTATGAGGCGTATAGTGGAAAATACCAGCAAACTAAGAGTGAAAACAACAGATGTTGCCTTGCCCAAGCGATAAACATTTTGCAGGTTTCTGGAATACTATTTGGTTTTGTTTCGAAGTCTTTTTTTTATTACTCGGTTATATGGCTACTAACTCCTTGCTACAAACAAGTTTTTTGCCCTAAATACTGTATCCAAATATTAAAAGAGCATTTGTTTTTTAGAGTATGTTTACATATTTTTTAACCTTGGCTATTTAGCATTTTTTTAAATGTATGGTAAATTAATATTTAAATACTTTACCAAAGAAAAGACAAAAACGCATGCAGTTAAAATAGAAAAGTATTCAAAATACTAAAGCACTATCAGTCATTTATTAAAATTTGCTACGTCTAACATACTGTATCATTACTATAATATTTTAATAAAACAAAAAATTCACAAAATACATAAATATGGCGAAACCAATTGGCATGGCCAATGCTTGTGAGTTATTTCATTTGTCACAGAGATCCTTTGGTTACTTGCAGATCATAATTTATAATCCTAATATAGCTCAATTACTTATGAACTCCTATCAAGGAGTTGCATTCAAACTGCATGGTATAGGTTAGAACATTACTTGACCCACAGTCTTTCATTATCCTAATGTTGCTAAAAGGGGTTAGTTTGGGTAGAAATACATTCTTTTTATAGTAGAGCCAACCACTGTGGTACGTTTTTACATCCTGAGTTTGTGTTTCTCCGGATCGAACACTTTAAAAAAACCACTGCCTACTAGTATGGAAAATGTGATTTCTACAACTTTTAATCTTCACTGTCATATGTAACATTTCCTAATGAGTGATTTACACATATATGATTCGTTGTCTCTGCACAATGCATGTATGATGTAAGGTGCTCTGCTCTGACACCCTACACTGATATGAGGAGCTCTATGAAAACAAATAAAACTCATGAAATAGAGGTTAGTGGCCTTCCATTTCAGGTGCTCTGCAGCAGTTTTAAGATCTTCTTAAAGTTTTTCATTGATCATATGGGTGTAAATTCTGATATTTATCTTTCGCCGTGGACTTCATTACTTGATTTTACTTGAGAGAAAGTGTCACTCTTAAGTGTCACACATTTGATCGTTGAGTGGCACTCATAAGTACACTGAAACTATGGATAATTGTCACACATAAGCAATCTCAAATCTTGGCAGCTATGAATTAGCCGCCACGTAAAGTTTATTAAGGAAGCAGGGAGTATGGATGGGTGTGGGAGCAATGGATGAGCTGTGGTAGGATGTATGGCTCAGAGTATTGACAGCGAGTTGTGCTGATGGGAGAGAGGGAGGAAAGCGGTGAATTCCCATGTAGTGCTGAAAAATAAATAAAAAGGTAGTCCTCTTGCATTGGCAGCGGAAGGATAAATGTCAGTCAATCTAAATGAAAGGTAAAGAAGCGATGTTCTAGTGGTAAGGACAAACAAAGGCATAGGGAGGAAAGGCATTGAATAAGGAGCAGGGAACTGAGGTAGGCACGAAAGCCATCGAGCCGGACTAAAGAGCTGACCCAAAGACAACTTTGTCTATTGTATTGTAGCCGATACATTTTCATCAACGACAGCTGAAGCTATCTCTAGGCAAGACTTATAATTACAGGTGGAAAAATAGGGCAAAGCAAAGGAAACCAAAGCAATATCCTGCCCACAGGCATGTGTAGGTTTTGTAGCTTCAGAGGTCTAGAGATCGACAGTAAGTAGCATCATCCAGGATTGTTGAGCAACTTCCTGTTTCACAGAAGGCCTTTTGATAAGACTTTTAGAACTTGGAAATTCACTCCACTGAGCTGGTGTTTACAAGGAGGAATGTGAGCTGCCAACTATGATTAGAGGTGGAGCCACGATCTTAGATTAGGATCAATGACTAGAGCCATCTGTTCAGCAAGTTCCATACCTAATGAGCACAGATGCTGGACTGGCCTGTTGTTTTCAGTCCCAGGTTGCTCCCCCTCCTCAGATAACCTATGTCTGTCAGCCTATATGCCCTGTATATGTGTTAAAAAGTGCCACAGATCAATATATAGGTAGGTGAGCTTGCCTGTGTCTGGTGCCTTACAACCTAAGGCCTGGAGTGTGAAACTGCTTTTGTGTTGTATTTCCATATCCCTTTTATATATATTTTCTATTTTATTGATTTGTAAAGCGCTGGCTTATAGCATAGAGTCACTTTATAGGGCCTTCAGAGTTTTCAGACAGGACTTCTCACACTTGGTCAAAGCTTGCTGAGAGTCCACAAGATGCGAGAATTAAATCAATACTTGATGCCCAGAAGAAATAATGGAGCTAGTGGAGAAATAATGGAAATAGTGGAGAGCCCACTCCACTAAATAAAGGGTGGTTGGGCCCTGAGGTATCTAGAGCCTTCTGGAAAGGACTTGTTTTCAGATTCCTTTTTGAAGATGTGAGGTGTGATTTTCTTTTGTAGGCCTGATCTTAGCAAAGTTCCTAGATCTGTGCCTAGATATCGAATTTAAGCAGTAGGGTATAGGTAGGGCTAGAGATTCGAGGATACAGGCATAGAGTGAATAAACTAAGGTAGACGTGTAGGTATTAAAGTATATGTAATACTAGAGCTACTAGGGGATAGGCAGAGGTATAGGCAGAGGTGGAGGTGCCAGGGTATTGGTAGGAGTAAAAGACTATAGGCTGGGATTAAGGTACTAGGTTGGGTCGAGGTGGTAGGATTAGAGGTACAAATATATTAGTGGGATAGAAGTACTAGAGTATAGGCAGCTGTGGAGATACAGGGGTACAAGTAGAGGCAGAGGAAATTTTGTATTTTTCTGGAATAAAGGTACAATGATGCAAGCAGTGGGTAGAGAAACAATCCAAGTGGCAGCGGTTTAGTGAGGACACACAAGGTTATAAGAGAAGAAGTACTGGGGAATTTGCAGTTGTAGAGGTACAAAGGTACACATAGTGGTAGCACAGTATAGGCAGGAGTGGGTGGAGATACAATGCTACAGTCAGGCATAAAAAGAATGGGATAGGTATGGGTAGATGTACTTGGGTTTATTATGGGTGAAGGTACAAGGATATAAGCATGGGGCTAGGAGTTAGAAGGCTGCAGGCAGTAGGTAGAGAAACAACGGAATAGGTAGCGGTGGATATACTAGGGGTTTTGTTCTGGTAGAGGTACAATGATATAAGCATGGGGATAGGGATGGATGTGCAAGGCTACAAGCAGTAGGCAGAGAAACTGAATAGGAAGGGGTGGATATATAGGGCTGGCTATTGGTAAAGGTACACAGATGAACCATGAGTAGATGATCGGGGTAAAGAAAAAATATAGTTGAGTGAGTATTATCATAGAAACTGAATATGTGCTAGCTTCAGTTTCCTGAATTCTACTCATATTTCTTCCTCATTGAGGAAATGGCACATCACTCCCTCTCAGCTTTTGCCTGCACTTCAAGACCATGACTGCCCCAGATAAACATTGCTCAGTGGCATCCCATTTTACCTGAAGCAAAGTTTTCCTACATATTACCCACCAAAGCGTCCTTGATGTACAGGGAAATACCTGCTAACCACCGAAAGAAAACTGCATAAAAAAGCTGCATGTAGGTTTTTTATGCTGTGGTTGCAAATGCTTGGTAAAATGCCCTGCCTGAGGGAAGGTTTTAAAACCCCATCTATTTGGATAAATCATTGAAACCGCATTTAGTTGTCCCATTTATAAGGTCAGTATTCGAAATGCAAGTGAGCTGACTAATTAAGCGTAGAAGGGGGAGCACCCAAGAGGATATAGGAAGAATTTGAAAAGAGGAAGAAGGTAAATAGAGCAGACAGGGCGAGGGTAGAGATGGTGGTAAAATAGAATATATAGAATTCGAAAAATACAGTGCATTGAATTTTTTTTGACATGATGGGTGTCCAGCAGGATGAGTTTGTTACGCTGGGAAATATTGAGGAAACTGATTTGTGCAAAAACTGTTTCAACAATATGTTTCTTCTGTGTTATTTTCTACAGATTTACATACAGCCTCCTTACCACCTATTATATAATCAATCCCAGCTCTGTGCACCTTTAATTGTCACTGCACTTATTTACCTCTTCCAGGCCTCCAGTGCCTACTCTACATTTCTCCTGATCCAGACTCGTCCATTCTAAGCGACAGACCATAAACGGCTGTCTCAGCTAACTGAAATGTGATTGCTCCTGAAAACAAGACCTTTGCCTATCCAAACCCTTATCACTTTTGCCACACCATCCCTCATCTGTTCATCCCACATCTTATTTAGCACCTTTTAACTGCTAGGCTTTTGTGTGCCTCCTGCCAACACAACTTACTAAAGGTCTCATTTAGATGTTGGCAGTCTTGGGTCTGACCGCCCACATACCATGCAGTCCGACTGCCAGATGATGATGCGGGCGGTGAGACCGCCCCCAGACCACCTCCTCCGCCAAGAGATGAGCTCTCAAAGCAGCGTGGATAGCGTGGGTAAATGGCATTGGTGTCAGCATCGGCACCGGCGTGGCCATTACAACCTGCCTTTTAATGGTGGGCCCCTGGCTTGAAAAGGTCAGCAGAAAGAAAGGGAATGGGTCCCCAAACAGGGCCCCAGGGCATTTTAGTCCATTAGGGGTGTGCATGGGGGCACATGTTGTGGCCCCCTCTCTTTGCAGTGTCGTGCCTGCACTGTGTGCCATGCATGACATGGAGCATGGTACACAGTGCACCGACACACAAAAGGCGGTGCCATGGCGGCAGTATGTGCTGCAGGCTCCTATGAGCTGATGCATGCCGCCACCTTGCACTGTCACCGTAAAACAAACAGCCTGGAGGTGAAATCATAGTAAGGAGGTCGGGATGCCGCCTGCTTATCGGTGTATTCTCGACAGCCACGGGCTGGTGGTTGGGGGTATGTGAGTGCCTCCTCCTCCTTGTTCAGTAGGAACACAAAAAAATTTGTTTCAGGAATTCAGGTGGTGGTTTTCTTTATTACGCTTTTATTTTTGAGTTCTCATCATTTGTTCTAAATGTTACTGGTCCAATTTAAGACTTTCAACAGCTGACACGTGTTTCAACCTTACATGGTCATCTGGACCAGGGCTTTCTCAAGGCTGCAAAAGATTTAATGAGAATTCTATAATTCAATATTCAAGAGATCACTCATAGCCACCACCAAGTGCTATGTGACAAAGGTGCAGATAGTTCTTTATGGTTACTGTACCATGCCCTTCACGTCTAAATGGGAACGGGAATGGTGTGGTGATATTGTGATTAAAGAGAGAGGAAAGAAGAGAGGCAAAGAAAAAGATAACCAGAAATTGGCAGGGGTGCTGACAAATACTAAATCGGGCCCTAAATGTCTGCTTCCGGGCCCTGTCTCACCATAACTCTCATTCCTACAAACAGCATTCCCAATCTGCCCACTTCCCTGTCTAGTACTGTCACCACGACACTGAACCACAATGAAGCAAATCTAACTTTGAAAGGGCCTTACTGCCATTGGGATTATGTTTTGTCCAAACTGCTCTCGAATTTTCTTCACCCCAACAGCCCCACAGTCACCAACTACCCTTCCTTCACTTTCTGCTTGCCTGGTAAACCAGGCTATTACTTGGACACAATATCTAAAGTCCAGTATTCACCTTCCTGCTGTATAAGTTGTCTGGTCATGTAAATGTAAATGTAAATGTATTTCGATTTATATAGCGCACAAATCACCCAGGGGTCTCAAGGCGCTTGCTTAGGGAACCCGTCCTGGTATTCCCCTGTGAGATACCCCGGCAGGGTATTCACAAGGTGAAAGCCAGGCATCCCGCCGCGAGGGGCCGTAGTGGAGATTAAGCAAGCTATTGCCCAACCTGTCACCGTGAAGGGCGGAAATGGGACTGGGTCAGGGCACTTTGGTCACCTCACCAATTACTGTCCCACCTTCTCCCACCCTTATCCTGCTTATCCCTGCACTCCTCTCTCGAAACATAAAATAATTCTCCTTTCACCAGCTCTTTCCATGTCCTTGGCCATCAAGCATGTTGGGCCAGTGGTAGGTTCACTTGCTTCTCTCACACTGAACAATACTATAGTTGTGACTATGCTCCACCAGATTGAAAGTTGTATCAGCTGCCTCTCTTCAAATCAACCAAGTTTCTCTAATGACATATGAAAAAAATTGAAGGTGTTCTGTTGAAGAGCGTGAAGAGGCGATATGTTAATACTTACATTGTACTTAGAATATGATAAAAGTAAGTTTTTTCATCTCTTGTTCCTTTCTCCTCAGGTTGCCCCTTTGACCCACATTTTCTTATAAACAATGCAGTGAGTAATGTAATATGCTCCATTGTCTTTGGGGATCGCTTTGAATATGATGATGAAAAGTTCCAAAGGATGCTGCACGTCTTGGATGAGAGTTTGGAGACTGGGCAGGGACTCCTCCCTCAGGTAGTAAAGTCACATCAGCCAGACAGTGCTATCATTTGATTGTCTGGGGTATCAAATTTTAAAAATACCGAACAATTGTCATGCCTTCAAAATTATCCTTAGGCACTGGAATGCGAGAGTGAACCCTTGACTGCTTTCTCTGGTTCTTCAATGTTTCTGCCTTTATCCATCAGACAGCAACTCTACTTTTGATTGAAGGCCTTCTATATTACTTGGTCAGCAAGGGTACTGCTCAATTAGATATTTTTTACAGCGTTCCAAATTAATGTAATTCTAGGTCCACTGTAATGGCTATGATTGCCTGTAGAAATTGCTATGATCCACTGTGATTACACATCTTCTTTATGCTTTTAGAAACGTAAACTTGACTCAGCTCACACGTGAGGGTGTGGCGGGGTACCTCCGAGATTAGACCAAGGAGGACCACACTTGGTACTCTTCTGGAGTCCATCCATGCTCTTCTAATCTCAATTTTTCACTATATTTTACTATCACACATTGTAGCTATATCAAAGCCTCTGGTGAAGTCAGTACAATTATATGCACTTGGTTTCACTATTGGTCTCACTTCTGATAGAATCAGAAAAGAATCTCCATATATCGCCTTTTAACCTGTGGCTAATTCCTGGTAAAGTAATTGTACAAAGACATACAAAGTAATTTGTAAGGTAGGATTAGCTTTATGATAGGAGAACTGAGCTGCTGCCTGCCTGGATCAACTTTTACCACTGAAGACCCAATGTTCCAATACACACAGTACCATCTTCGTGGAAAATACTTGTCCCAGTGTTTCTTTACACGGATGACGCGGTTCTTATTGCACGTGCTGCTAGTGGGCTGCAGGCTCTTTTAGATGGTTTTAATAATTTTATGATGGGCCTAAATTTACACATCAATTTAGAAGTCGTTTATTTTGACTTGTGGCCCAAAAGGTACTAGCTATAAAAGTTTTTATATCGCGGGGTCCCTTATATCCAAAATCTCTAGTTTGAACTATTTGTGGATTTTGTTGGATGCAAATCTGACTTGGAACCGGCTAGTTGCCCAAAGATAAGATTGCGACTTCCGGGGAAGTGAGTTTTAGTTTTGCCGAAAAGCTAGGCCACAAACCTTTTAATGAGATGTTAACATTATATAAGAAGAAATGCCTTTTCGTCGGCACATATGGGGCAGGGTTGTGAGGATATGCAAGCTTTGGTCCTCTGCAGGTAGAATCGTTTTTTTCACACAAGGTAATAGGGGACTCTCTTAATTTAAGCAACATGTCAGCCATCCCTTGGCTATCATATGTCAAGAACTCCCTTGGTGAACTAAGTCTAAGTCAATTTTTTGACACCCGTTGCATTATTGATAGTCATGAGAAGGAGGTGGTAAAATCCAGGTTTTACGTTTAGAAGGAGAAAGAGAGAATTATAATGTCTGTCGATATGGTTTCCATTGCCCAACATGTTCCACTGTCAATTACTTCGGTCATGGAATCTTCCCTTTCCTGGATTGAGAAACTGCAATTTAGATTTTACCTTACTCGCTTGAGATTATGTACGATCAACTTTTTGGTTGCCTTCCCACACACAGGCACCTGTTTTTCTTCCTTGCCATGTTGCCAATGTGACGGAGTGTCCACTCAGTCAACAAAGCACTTTATTATTTTTTGCACGTTGTATAGCACTTTAAGATCTCGCTTTTTATGCCCCATTTTACGTGCAATGAATTTTAGTAAACATCAAGAAGGGTAGCTTTTATACAACTTTTAAATTCACATGCTTTATGTTTTTTGTTTTAAATTAGATCTTACCTGCTTTAAAAGTGAGGAAGAATTATGCAAGTGGAGCATAAAATATAAACAACTTGTAGCTGGATATTAGATACATATATCTTTTTAATTGTAACCTTTGATTATCATTCAGGCTGGAAATGTTCTAGATATATATATTTTGTTTAAAAGCTCCTTTTATGATTGCTATAGGTCGCTTTTAAAAACTCCATTTGTGTATTTATGATCAATATCTGTTTTACGTGTTTCTAGTTATGTAGTCGTGGGACTATTGTATGTGAATTTTTTGCACTTTTATGGTCATGAACTGACCGAATAAAGATTATTTTTTTTTTTTATTGTTTTTATTGTTGCATTTATATAATCACATTTGCAGACGTATATATTTGTCGGTGCAGCGTCAACATTCAGCTACAGCCAACCGCTATTTGCAACTTTATTTTCATTTTTATAACTCTTAACTTAAACGGTCACTGATTGGATAGTAGGCACTGAGCAGTCTAGACATTACCATATTAGTTAGAAGCAGTATAGCAATGAAGGCTTTATATTCTGCGGCACGTGCGCTCCCTATCTCAGCCAGGAGAGCACGGAGAATCATGGGGCCTTCCCTGCCTTTGCACTGTCCCACCTCCCATCCAACCCCTATTCCATGTCGTCGTCTTCCCCTGAACTATCAATGTCTTCCTCCTCTGGCAGAGGCTCGCACAGATCCCCCCTATATGTGTTCCAAGGTGACCATATTTTGTTCCATTTACGTGGGTTGGATATATGCTGATATACCGCCCTCTCCACCACCATCAGCATGTCCATGTTCCTACACCATTAAGCTAGGGTAGGTGTTTCGGATGCCCCCCATTTCTGCGCTATGTCGCGCTTTGCCAACATCATTCCGATAACCACCCACTGTCTCCCATGTGGTGTCAAGTTGTTTGGGCCCCACACATTCAGTAGACAAACCCTGGGGTCAGGTGTGATGGGGATTTGCAAAGTCTGGGCTAGAGTGCGTGCTATTCTCCGCCAGTAGTCCACGATGCTGGGGCATGACCAAAGAGTATGGAACAATGTACCCTGTTCTCCGCATTGTCTCAGGCAGTATGGGTTATCAGCTCTGTGGATTTTGTGTAGCATAGTGCGTGTATAGTAGACTCGGTGTAATATTTTAAATTGCACTAGCCTGAATCTTGCCGATATACCGGCTTCCCTGGGTGACGCCAGAGCAGCATTCCAATTCGTCTCATCTAACTCCCCTATCTCATCCTCCCAGGTCTCTTTCAGTTTTTGCAACGGGTCGGGTAGGTTGTTTAGTAATTTACGGTAAGTGAGGGAAGTAGCTTTAGCCTCCATGTAGTCCGTAAGCAGTCGGTCTTCCAAAGGAGCCGACTCCGGGACATTAGTACCAGGCTCTAATACTGTCATTAATGCATGTCGGATCTGTATGTATCTGTATGTTTCAGTCACACCCAAATCGTATTTTTCCCTGAGGGTCTCAAATGACACACCCCGTCCTTCGTCCACATATCACCCACCGTGGAGATCCCAATGGTGTCCCATTGATCAAAGCCCTTGCTGTGCCTCAGATTACCCAGGGCCTTGGAGTCCCACAAGGGTGTCAGGCGTGTAATCACACCCTCCCATTTCAATCGTGTCTGTGCTTTATGCCATAGTGTTACAGTGTGCTTAGTTGGGCCGCTCAGTTTTGTAATCAGTCCTCTGTTGTAGAGTGGGGCCAAAAGGGTGGCAGTGCCTAGCTGGTGTCTGTCCGCCAGAAACGCCGGGTCATCATGCGGTCCATGTATCCACTGGTTGATCACCTTGAGGTGAGCTGCCCAATAGTATAGTTCCAAATTTGGGAGTGCTATCCCCCACTGTACCAGTCCCTAATCAGTTTCAAGTGTGCTACCCTCGCTGGTCCGCTTCCCCATAATAGGCCAGACAGTTGAGTCGATATCTGTCGGAAGAACGATGATGGGACCGTCGCTGGCGTATTTTCCAGGACATATAGGAAACGGGGTAGCGCCATCATCTTGAAAAGTGCTGCTCTGCCTAGTAATGGTAATGGGAGGGTTTTCCAGTGTCGCACGTCCGTTTTCAGCCTTTCAAGCAGTGGCCGTAGGTTCAGGGCCTGAAAGGTCGTGTGATCACGTGTAATGTGGATCCCTAAATACCTGAAGGAGACGGTCTCCACTATTAATGGGCAGTCTGCACTCAGAATCGGCGGCGTGCCGTGTAGCACGTAAAGCACCGATTTCGTCCAGTTGATTTTATACCCTGAGGCCATCCCATGCCTCTCACACAACGCCAGTAATGCCGGTATACCCACCGCGAAGTCCGTTAGGTAAATTAACATGTCGTCGGCATATAACGACACCCTGTCTTCCCAGTCACCGCCCCACTGTATGCCCCGCAGCATCCGGGTAGTCCTAATGATAGTGGCTTAAGGTTCCAGCACTAGGGCGAACAGTAGCGGTGAGAGTGGGCACCCTTGTCTCGTACCCCTCGCCAATGATATTTCTCTCGAGATACGGCCATTTGCTGTCACTCGCGCCACTGGGTTTTTGTATAGCAGCTTAATCCATGTTATGAATTTCGGGCCGAAACCCATATGTTCTAGAACCGCAAAAAGGTAGCGCCATTCTACCAGATCAAACGCCATTTTGGCGTCCAGCGAGAGGATCGCTGCCGGTTCCGACAGTAGCGTGGCCCGTGCCATCACCCCATGCAATCGTCTGAGATTCATCGTCGTGCTCCTGTGCGGCATGAATCCCGACTGGTCAGGATGTATTAGGTGCACCAGATGAGGCAGTAGTCTGTTGGCCAGTAGTTTTGCCAAGATTTTGCTCTCGGCGTTAAGGAGGGATATTGGGCGGTATGACCCGCAATCCTCAGGTGGTTTGCCGGGTTTCGGTATCGTTACTATAGTCGCCGCACGTTGGTCGGGCGGTAATTGTCCCCGTTCAAGACTGTCCTTAAACATGTTAAGTAGGGGTGTAGAAAGCGTCTCCGACATGGTTTTGTACCACTCAATCGGTATCCCATTGGGACCTAACGCTTTCCCTGAGTGTAGCGCTGCGATAGCTATCTGAATCTCCTCAACGGTCAGGTCTGCTTCTAGCTCGTCCATATTGTCCTGTGACAAGGTGCGAGTGGGTACTCCCACGAGAGACGCTTCCGCCATCTCCCGGGTAACATCGAATTCGGGGGTGTATACTGTTTGAAAATGGTCCACCAGGAGTTCGACTATCAGTGATGGGTGGGTCTGTAACACACCCGCACGATCCCTCAAGTGTAGTATGGCCCTTTGTCCACCCCGTTTCCTGTCCAACCAGGCAAGGAGTCTACCGGCTTTATCGCCCACATCGTATATCCTGTGCGCTGTGGTCGCTATACTGTCTACCACCCTGCTGCGTACGTGGTCGGTGTGACGCTGCTGGCACAGCTGGAGCATGTGCAGCGTGTCTCTCGTCGGGTCAACCTCATGGTCTCTATTAGCCTTGGCCAGTTTGTCTTCTAGGTCTAAAAGTTCCTGTTTTTGTGTGCGCTTATGTCTCGTGATCGTGGAGATGGCCTGCCCTCGAAGAACCATTTTGTAGGCCTCCCATAAGATGGTGGGAGACTCTACTGTCCCTTCGTTTTCCGCAAAGTATGACCTCGTTCCCTTTTTCAGTGATTTAGCTACCAGTGGCACTTTAAGGTACCCCGGGTAGATGCGTTTTTGGGTCTGCTCAGGGTTGGCGAGAGCCAGTGTCAACGGGGAGTGATCCGAAACACCCCTTGGCCTAATTTGTACGTCATCGATAGTGAGGAGGCCACGCCCTAGTGTTAGGAAATAGTCGATCCGTGACAGGCTATCATGGACCGCCGAGTGGTACGTGTATTGCTGGTTGTCCGGATGAGTGGTACGTGTATTGCTGGTTGTCCGGATGGAGTTGCCTCCAGAGGTCCACCAAGCCCTGCGCCTCCAGGAAGTCATGCAGCCGGGAGGGCCCGGGGGACTGAGTACGCACCGGGAATCTGTCACACGTGTTGTGTGCCACTGCGTTAAAGTCCCCCCCAAGATGAGATCTCCCTCCGGTAGTTCCAACAGAAACTTCCCCAATTTTGGGAGAGCGACTGCGTGCAGTGCCGGCGGAATATACACTCAGCGGCCTCCCTTCCCACTGACCATGTGTTGCTGCAAAACGTCCCTGTGTGTCTATTTTCGTGGACTGGACTATGAATCTTGAGGAACGGTGCATTAGGATCCCTGTACCACGGGACCCCTTAGTGAATTCTGAGTGGACAATCATACGGTAGCCTTTCCTACCTAGGGCCCGTGTATCTGTGCCTGTTAAGTGTGTTTCTTGCAATAGGACCAGGCTGGACTCAATCTTCGTATACCCTGCAGTACCAATCCCCGTTTGACCTTATCCCCAAATCCCCTCACATTCCATGACATGAGGCATAACGGTGTCACTTGCTCCCGTCCCGAATCCCCCCTCTCTGCCTCAACTCGTGTGGTGCGTGCCATAGCTCCTGCGGTTGAGTGTACCAGTGTGCCGTACCGACTGAGTTCGACTGAGTTGCCAGATTCCTGCTATACTACGTGTGTGTGCCATGTAGTTCCAACCTCGACCAGTGTAACAGTCCATGAAATGCAAAACCTCCCAACCCCCAACTCCCCCCCTCCCTGCCCCCCTGCTAAACGGACGTAGAACTGCCCGCCCCCCCAACTCAGCAGAGTGCCTGATCCCAACCCAAAACATAGTACTTGCACGCTGGGGTGAAGGACTCTCCGGAGTCGGCGGCCCCCCTCCTTGGCCACGGAGGTCCTCAGCCCAGTGTCCATGGCGGCACGCCCGGTCAGCGTTGCATTCGGCCTAGAAAGGCAACATTGGGAAGTCATTGTTCTTCGTTATCTTCCGTTTCTGGAATGTCGTTCAGAGGCGAGTGCCGGTCTGCTTCCCCTCCGGATGCCTGGGAGCTCGGACGGGATCCGTCGTTGCGGTGCACGTTCGGCCTGTTAGAACGGCGAGGTTGGTTTGCCAGTCTCCAACCTTCCAGCCAATCCTGTGCTGCCTCCGGAGTGTCGAAAAACCACGTTTTAGTATCCGCTACTATCCTGAGCTTGGCCGGAAAGAGCATTGAGTAAGGAATCTCTCTGGCCCTAAGTTCTTTCTTCACTTCGAAAAAGGTTCTCCTCCTCCACGCGACTTCCGCCGTATAGTCCGGAAAGAATGCCAGTGTAGAGTTCTGGATTCTAATGGGGGGTGAGGTCCTTGCTGTTTGAAGGATCGCGTCCCTGTCTCTAAAATTGAAGAGGCGAGCAATGATCGGCCTTGGGTTAGCGCCCTGTTTCGGGCGACCCCCGGGAACCCGGTGCGCCCTTTCCACTGTGTAAAAGTCGGAGAGACCCTTTGATTGCAGTTTTTGTTTGATCAGCTCCTCTACATAGAGGTCCATAGCTCTTGTGCCCTCCGATTCCGGAACCCCTATTATGCGGATGTTATTCCGTCTCGAGCGCCCCTCCTGGTCATCCAGCTTGTCACGCAGGTCCTTATTCTCCTTTGAAATCCGCTCCATGCTTATCTGCAGTTCTGAGACATCTTCCACCAAGGATTTGGTTACTATTTCCACTGTATTCACTTTCTCGGACATTTTATGGAAGTCCGCTCGTATTAGAGTTATTTCGGTTGAGATCGAACCCACTGTCGCCTGCACCTGAGCGAGGGCCCGCATCACATCATCCAAGGTTGCTTTCTTGCCTCCCGCCGTATCCGCGGTTTTGCCCGTTTGCATTTTCGCGTCTGGTGAGGAGGAGGTAGCCTTATCATAGGCGTATCTTTCAAGTCGGGCTTGCGCAGCTCCACCTTTCGTCCCTTTAACGGCCATCCTGGTGGTCACTTCCGTCGCGGTCTTCAGAGGTTTGTCCGTTCCGGGCAGAGTCTCTAGTGGTGTTGAGGCTATTGGGAAGCCACCCCTGTGTAGGCCCCTTCGGAGCTGTGTGGGTCGACCGATCACGATAGCCACTGGTTGACGGACTGTCCTCTCGTCGCTGCCTTGCCAGTGGTGGGTGTGACCCTTGCTTCTTGTCGCATTCAGTTTGTAGACTAATTACGTTCTGTAAAGCGAAGTTGTGTCGCCTGGTGTTCCGCTGCGTCCCCGCAGCCACGGTTCCCCGGTGCACGCAGTCTGAGACGGTGCTGTCTGGGGCGAGGCAGCCCCTGGGTGTCGACCCCGCCGCTCCCCCCGCTGACCATCAATGGCGGGCGCTGCCTGCGGTATTCTCAGTTCCTATGCTGGTGTCACCTCGGCCACAGCAGGTAGGTATCCAGGAGGTTGCCTCCGCAAATGTGTGTGCGGCGCCTCGGTAACACACCTCCCCCTATGAGGAGCCGAAGAGTTGTGGTGCGTGCACTCTCACCCCGGCGCCGGAGTCCGTGGCACCTCTGTACACCTCTGCACCCGATGGAACGCGGGGCCCCGGGATGTCGGGTCCGTGTCTGGGAGGCGGCGCCTGCAATATAGTGGCTGGGTCGGGGTAAGCGCCGGCGCGCCACCGCCTATATTCGCGCCACCGCCCGATAGGTGTCCCGGGTTCAGCGCCCTCCTCCACCAGGTAGCTCGCGGTCTGTGGGATGACTCCCTCTGGTCTCTGCCGGCGGCCGGGTCTCGCACAGGCTGGCACGGCCTCTACACTGTCCAGGGCCCCGGGCCTCGCCTCGCTCGGCGCCCAAGATGGCGGCCCCGGCCCCGGAGTCCGCAGGGTTATCTGCCTCCGTTTGCTGTTCGGGCGTGCTCCCGATGTGTGCCGAGTCCCCGCCTGTGACTTCTGGCCCTCTGCTCCCGGGTACCTCTAGTCCGGCGGTGGCGCCGTCCTGCTGACCCCTCTGTTGTCCGGATCTCGTCCACGAGCGGGCGCTTCCGGTGTTGTCTCGCCCTGCCTGCAGCACTTCCTGTCCGCTCACCGCTTCAGGCAGCTCCCCGGCTCCAGTCTGTCTTAGCGGCCTGAGCGGGCTGCGCTCCGAACTGCACTTCCCGCCGTCGGATTCACGTTCCGCCGGTTCCCATTTGCGCCGCCCGGTCCTGGGCGTCAGTACCTTCCCGCAGGTGATGGTTGTGTGCCGGATCAATAGTCGGATTGTCAAGGAGGCCGCTTCAACCGCGGAGCTCGCCTTCTAAGCTGCCGCCATCGTCGGCTGCTAGCCACGCCCCCCCCGAATAAAGAATTTTGACTAGACCAAGAGAATGAGGGTAGAGGCCATTCACGACCGCACTCAACAAATGAACAGTGTGTCTAAGTAACTAATAGTGCACGAAACCGAGGAGCACTCCCCACTGTGCTGCCAAAATAGGACCAAGTCCTACAATAACATTAAATGCAAGGAGGTTCAGCACTAAATAATGTAGTAAACACGTGTCATGTCAAAAATCCAAAATTACTTAGCACACAAAGAAAACATCCAAATCCACTGTGTATTTTTCTTGATGTGGTTTCTCTTTATTTTTCTTCAAAGGATTTTTTTCTTCATTTTCCCAAGAGCAAATGTTCATAACCATAGCTAATGTTCATAACCATAGCCAACGTGTTTCGTCTCCCTAAGAGACTTCTTCAGGGCTTCACAGTATGGCATAGGGTGTATACATTAGATGGTTGTGCAATTTCAGATTTTTAAAGCTCCAATGTTCAGTAAACTTTTTATACAATTTAAAGACTCGGCAGTGGCATGATAACCAGAGATATGTGTAGTCCTCGTGTTTCACAGCTTGAAAAGTTATGAACATTGGCTGTGGTTATGAACATTTGCTCTTGGGAAAATAAAGAAAAAAATCCTTTGAAGAAAAATAAAGAGAAACCACTTCACAGTGGATTTGGATGTTTTCTTTGTGGGCTAATTAATTTATGATTTTTGACATGACACGTGTTTACTACATTATATAATGCTGAACCTCTTTGCATTGAAAGAATTTTGACTGACTACTTGTCCCAGTGTTCCAAAGTCCACAGTTCCACCTTCAGCCTAGAGTGTTCCATACCACACACCCAAGACGCCAAAAGTAGTCAGCATGGAGTACATTGGTGGAGCATTGGAATTCAAGCATCTTCATCATAACTTTCACTTCTTGCTAGTACATGGTCTTTAATGTATTCTTAAAAAGTGTGCACCAATAGCCGAAAGTGCTGGTTCACGTCATTAAAGGAGACATTGGGCAGTGTACTGAACATTTGGTGCAGGCAAATGTGCTCTATCTGGAAATTACAACTTCAAATCCTGGCAAGGCAGACTTGCAGCCTCATTTAAAGTCTGATGTGGCTCACAAGCCTCAAGTTCAGAAGAGGCTATGGCCTCTGCTCCACAGATGAAGAACCACATGCCATATTTAGATATCCACTCTGGCATAGTGGGAATTGGGAATTTCAGTGGAGCTACCTTTAAAGTGGCTTCATGGAAGGCAATGGATTTTTGATGAGAGGGTGCCATGGTTGAGGCACCCTCTCTGAAAGAACAAACTCCGGAACCCAATGCTTGTTCATGCAGAATAAAATTAGGATGACACAATACACAGGGCCTGGAGTACCATTGTGTAATTTCTCTTTCGAGGACCTGCAGTGTCTCGCATGGGAGTCCCATGAAGGAAAATGGGTGATGGTCATCCCACTCCAAATAATCCAGGGTGACTGCCACTACGACCAGGTGTTTGTTTGGCGGTCTCCACCATTTCCTGCATCTCAGTGGGATGGAGAACCGCAAGTTTGTCGGAACTGCATCCAAGCTTTCGGGCGCACGCACCATTTCACAAAACCGTAAATGATCCTCTCAGTGTTCAATCCTGTTGAGTTCCGTACATTAGGTGCCATGAATCAGATAACAGTGTAATGAAAATTGATCTTTTTACATGCATGTGTACAGATGCACACTTTTTTGATTTTCATATATAACAGACAAGTCAACAACAAGTTGCCAAAAATTCACTTCATCGAAGTATGTCTTAAAGATACAATGACAGAGCGCTAAAGCATCATCATAATGAACTAATATCGGAAACACGTGGGTGTATATACAGTGTATGAAGGTATAAAACATTGGATGTAGAAAGGGAATAATGAGCAGTGTGCTATGTGAGGGGAGTGGCGGGTTCAATCAGTAGAGTCATGGTCAAGTGTGCGGAGATAATCACGCAGGGGTTGCCAAAAATGCCTAGGTTGGTGATTGTAGTAATCTTCGCTAACACTATCACAATAGGTCATGCTTTTAAGTCGGGTACAGGAGGTGAGCACACTGGCAGAGGCCCATTGAACGCAATTTCACGTTTTGCTAACAAGAAAGCCATGGAGGCGAGCCAGGGCAAAGATCGAGGTATGTCTAGTGTACCCTAGGAGAGCCACTAAGGGGTCAGGATTGGGTGTAATATCTATCGTAGCTGTGACATGGGTAAAACTGAAATCCAGTATGCAGAAATAGCAGGGCATACAGATGCATGTTAGTCTTGCAAGTGATGAAACTTTAAAAAAAACAGGGAACTCAAAACAGTCCCCAGGAGAATATATACGATTAACATTTGTTATAGGGAAATCTGATGTAATCGAATTTATAACTCTGTGTTTAGACAAAGGAGCCTCGGGCTAAAGTTCTTTAAAGCTCAATAAATTGATTCACCATTATGAACAACGCAGTGCCTATCCTATTGAAATGCTGCTTACATTAAACAGAATATACAAAATACAAATGTAGAGAAAACATTAAATGTGCTACTTAAATGTGCTTCGGCATCCTTAAGACTCTCAGGAACTTCTTCCCGCTTCTCCTGCAAGCAGCGAAAGAAACAGTTACTCGTGCTTTGATTTTGTCATGTCTGGACTACGCCAATGCCCTTCATGCGGGTATTCCCGGCTACCTGTTGAAAAAATTACAGGTGGTTCAGAATACGGCAGCCAGACTGCTACTGGGCATTTCGGCGAGGGACAGCATGCATCATCATATGTGTTCCCTCCACTGACTCCATGTGGCGGACAGAGTCAAATTCAAATCTCTCGTCCCGGCCCATCGGGCTCTCCATGGGTGTGGCCCTCTCTAGCTTGAGAGACGCCTTTCTTTCGATGCCCCGTCGCAAGCTCATCGATCCATGTCCCTTCACCTTGCCCGGGTCCCACGCTTCAAGCTTCCGGGGCTAGGGGGCTGCTCTTTTTCTGTGAAGGCCAGTGTGGCCTGGAATGCCCTCCCCCTGGACCTACATTCAATCCAGGATCCTGTGTTGTTTAAAAGGAAACTGAAGACTCATTTGTTTGTCTAAACATTACTTCTCTCTACCCCTGTGGCATCGCGCCGGGACGCTCATGAGTAGCTGTGCGTGTTACAAGTGGACATAACATAACATAACATTAACTTACGTCTACTAAATCTGCTTGAAGGCAAGAAGGGCATTTCCACACTCAGAACGTAAAACATGCTACAATGGAAAATATTGCATACAAATCCAAAGCAGTGGGTACAATATTTGAGCACACACATCACTAAAAACCACACAAATTGCTCCTCAAGCTCAAATACATAATACAAATAATTAGACCCAACTGTGTCATGCAAATTGTATTTGTCTTTATTTTCATTGATTTATTATCCACGGTTGTATAGTTGCCCAGAACATTGTATTACATCTGCCTGTCTTGATGGAATTGTGTATAATTTATGGAATCTTATAATATAGATTTAGTTTGTGTAAGGATGGGACTTGCAGGCATGCCAGACAAAGTGCCTCATTTAGGTCCCCTCTTACAATGATTTCATGATCTGGGTAGGCTGTTTGTTGGTATTTTAAATGATTAAACAATGTGTCCTGAGTTAGTCTCTTTCTTACCAGATCTGGCGGTATTTATACATTGTAGAGGATTAATCCTGTCTGCAGTGTGGCCCTTTTGGAATTTTATGTCTGTCACTCATAAATAATTTGATGATATCTTTTTTTATTTTTTTTATTATTTTTTTTTTATTGAGAGTTCATATATAACAATACAATACAGTACAAGAGACATGACATATTTGAGATCCAATTAATACAGTCTAGAAGAAAAGAATATTAAAAACAACCATACAGTTTTTAGTTATAACATTTAAATTATAAAGTGCAAAATTGTGTAAGAGCAAACAGGCAATAGACTTTCACTAATATTCAAAAGATTTTGTTAGAGTTAAAAAAATATAGGAACTTTAAATTCCCTTTGAAATTTCTCAGTTAATTTTTCATAGCTAGATTTATAAAGTGCATCGTGCATATACATAACGAACCTAATAAACCAATTTTAAATCCGAATAAATAGTAGCAAGGCAAATTTAAGGATCAAACCCACTCCAAAATTTCTCATATTTTTTCAGAGCCCCTGATCTTAAAGCGTATGTTCTTTCCCTATCCTGGATTCGAAGTAATTTTATCTTCCATGCTTTGGAAAGATGGGACAAGGTCTGTTTTCCAGGACTGTAATATAAGGGATTTAGCTATTAAAGAAGCTATAAAAAGCGACTCATCGTGTTGAGTGTGGATAGGAGAGCAACCTAGGACGGAAGTCAATTCATCAAGGACAATATTAGTTTTAAGGACAATTGAGAGATATTTTTCTATTTCCTTCCATAATACCTGGATTTTGGGGCATTCCCAAACAATGTGTTTCCACGTGCCTTTTCCTTCACATCGGAAACATTTGTCAGCTACTTGGGGGAAGATATTATGCAAAAAGGACGGAGTTCTATATATCAACCATTTGTTAAAGAATTGCATACGTTTAAAATTTGCTCCTCGAAAAATGGTTTTATTAAACTTATTTATTTTGTCCCATACCTGTTGATTAATTGTAATATCTTCCCTCTTTTTCCATCTTTCAATAATCTTGCTGTAGAGGTCCTGATCTTTGCCTTCTCTTAGTGTTTTAATCCAAATACTCATTTTCTTTTGTGTTTTGTTGTTAAGGATAGTGGAAATATTTTCTTTCATGAATCCCAATTTCCTATAGTGAGTTCTCTAAGTTTTGGATTTATCCTGATGAAGGACCAGTTCAGCATGCAGTGCGAATGGATTAACTGACTATTGATTTCATCCCAGGATTTCCATCTGTTGCCCAAGAGGAAGTCTTCAATTTTCTCAAAGCCATTCTCCTTCCAAATAGTTAATATATATTTGTCCATACATCCAGCGTCTCCCAAGCTAAAATTCATTAAATCTGTCTTGCTGCTAAAATTAGGTAATCCATAGAATTTAAAAAACTGAGTTTTCACCTTAAAGATCCACTGCAGGGATTTATAGCGTACTTTTTTTGGATCTTTAGTGATTCTCACTGGGTCATAAATTCCAACAGCATCCTTTTGATAAAAAAATCATCCGACTCATGGAGATCTAAAACAGAAAACCTGTGACTATAATGTGCAAAAGACGCAAAATAATATTCTCTAATATTTGGGAGGGACAGCCCTCCTTGTGTAAATGATAAATACAAAGTGCTCAGTGGAAGTCTGGAAGATTTTTTTGCCCATAGGAAAGAAGAAATCAGTGCTTCTACTTTTTTAAAATAAGAGGCCTGGATTGCGCAGGGAATTGCACAAAAAAGGAAATTAAAAAGGGGTAATACCGACATACGAATTAGCGATGCACGCCCTATAATAGACAGGGGTAACAAATTCCACCGGTCTAAAAGTGAGCCCACCTTTTTTAGTAAAGGTAAAAAATTTAGTGCAAAAAGGTCGTCTAGGCTATCTGATACAAATATTCCAAGATATCTTTTTGGATTTGTGTTATATATCCGCCTGAATTCCGGAGCTAAAGTGTCTATAGTGCAGTTCACCAGAATAATTTCCGTTTTGTTTACATTAATTTTATAACCCCCTAGCTTTTGAAAATCAGAGAAGATTTTTAAGATCCTCCGTTGACTAGAGGGTTTAGAATCTATAAAAAGGGCAATATCATCTGCATACAATTTTATATTTGTCATTCCTAATATTGGGGCTGTGTCAGCTTTAATATTCCTGATGGCGATTGCGAGAGGTTCGATAAATAATGCAAATAAAATTGGCGACAGGGGACATCCCTGTCGCGTACCTCTAGTGACTTTACAGGACCCAATATTTGTATTATTAATGATAATTTGTGCCCTAGAATTCACATACAATTGTCGTAGGAGAAAAATAAAAACATTCGGGAAATTAAAACTGCGTAAAATTGCAAACAGGCAATCCCAAGAGACTAGATCGAAGGCTTTCTCCGCATCTAAAAACCAAATTTGAGCCTTCACCTTATTAGTTTTAAAATAATCTAGTGCCTCCAATAAAAATTTAGTGTTGGAATGAAGGTGTCTGCCTGCAATGAAACCGCACTGATCGTGAGCTACCAGGGATCCTATTATTTTATTTAATTGGTTTGCTAAAAGTTTTGTAAAAATTTTATAATCTGTATTCAGAAGGCTAATCGGGCGGTATGAATTTATATTTTCCTTGTCCTTTCCCTTTTTTAAAATACTGACCACCACCGCTATGTGGAAGGAATCCGGTGGGGGACCACCTTGGAGTAAGTTATTAACTAATTTCAGAAGTTCTTTGCGTAGTGTTCCCTCAAATCTTTTAAAAAATTCGATGGGAAGGCCATCCTCACCGTTGGCCTTACCGTTGGGGAAAGACTCTATCACTTCCTCTAATTCCAATAATGTGAAATCTTGAGTAAGATAATTAATGCCCTCAAGATCTAATTTAGGTATTTCAAGTTGTTCTAAAAATTCCAAGGTAGAGTCAGATGTAGCCCCTTCAGATACTTGATAAATTCCCTCATAATGTTTTAAAAACAGTTCGCCAATAGAGGTGGTGGTCTTAACTTGTATTTTAGTAGTAGGGTCTAATAGCTGATCTATTCTATTGTGAAACTGCTTTTCTTTAGATTGCCAGGCCAGAAGCTTTCCTGTATATTCACTCTCTTCATATATTTTCTGTGCATATAGGTTGCTATTTGTCTCGCCTAAATCATAATAAAAGTTCTTCATTTTGCATTTTGCCACGTTGAGTTTGTGACCAGAGATCTTAGATCTGACCCTAAAATGCTCTTGGGCTGCCTGTGAAAGTTCAGTTTGGAGTTTGATTTTCTCCTCCCTTTTTGCCCTCAGCTTAGGGATTTCTTTAGATGTAATTATTCCACGAAGAGTGGCTTTAAAAGCATCCCAGATTATATTTAATGGGGCTGAACCTCTATTCTGTATAAAAAATTGCTCAATCCTTTCGTTAATATCTGTGCACCATTGTTGGTCAAGGAGATTAAGTTTATTAAAAAACCATCTACTTTTAGATCTAGCTTCGTGATTCCCCAGATTGACCTCCATACAAAGAGCTGCATGGTCTGAGAAAGCATTAGGTAGATGCGCATAATTGTATAATACTAAATCATGGGATGACAGAAAAAAATCTAACCTAGACGCTGAATTGTATTTTGCTGAGTGGCATGAATACTCGCGCTTGATAGGATTTAACTTTCGCCAGTGGTCAATAAGATCAAGATCTATTTTACAACTTTGGACTGCTAAAGCAACTTGGGGTTTATTCTGACGACGATCTTTCTTAGTCGAGTCCAATCGCGGGTTTTGCAATAGATTAAAATCTCCCCCCCAGATTATTGGCCCGGGCAGACCAGTTATTGCCTGTTTTACTTGTAGAATGACTTGAGGGTCGTCAAGAATTGGTGCATAAACTGTAGCAAGAATAACACTGACGTTATTTAATTTACCGTGTGCAACTGCCCATCTACCTCTAATGTCCGTGCAAGACCCTTCAAGATTAAACCCTACATGTCTCCCTATTAATATGGAAACTCCTCTCTGAGCCATCCCTGCTGGGGCAGATATGTTATAGCCCACCCAGCTTTTGAATAGTTTAGCTGACTCTGCATGGTCTTTATGATGGGTTTCTTGTAAATAGATGACATCTGGTGAAAGGTTTTTCAGCCAGCACTCGGTAGCATTCCTTTTACGAACGTTATTCAATCCATTAATGTTTAAAGAAATACATTTCACCATATTATTTCATGTTCGAGATGTTGGGCGTGACCCTCAACTAATACACTAGTGTGCAAATTTGCAAAAATAGATTTAACAGCAACAACACATATAATCAATAAATAATATATATATATATAGCAGTCTAGACCCATAACATAATAGCAGCAAATATTCACAGGAGCATCCGTGAAGAGACTGAATTTAAATGTGGAAATGTGCAAGCCAACATATACCATATGTTGAACGAGGCCCTCAGCCAATGTGCAAGTGTACAAATCAGCAAATAAACAAAAAACTACAGCAGCAACAAGTATAACCAATAGGTAATATAAATGTATATAACAATATAGACCAGTAGCATAATAGCAACAAATATTCATAGAAATATTCCTAGAGAAACTGAAATTAGATGTGCAAATCTGCAAACGGGCATATTTGAGATGATGGGCGAGGCCCTCAGGAAGTGTGCAAATGTGCAAATCTATAAATATATAAGCAACAACGACGACGTATATAACCGATAGGTGATACATAATAGTGTAATAGCAGCAGCAGATATTGATGGAAACATTCATAAGAATCTAAATTGCAATGTGCAAATGTGCAAACGAGCAGCAACTGTGCAAATATGCAATTAATCAGCAGGCTGATACAAATAGCAGCACGGGCTTGAAGGGTTAAGAGCCCCCTAGTGCAAAATAAGCAAATATACTCAAAGAAACTTGACAGCTTATTATAATCCATACGGGCAAAAGTGGCAAGTGCAAAGAATTATTTGTGCAGGATATAGAAAAAAAAATAAAGATATATGAAAAAGAATAACATTGCTGGTACTGTAGTCATAGAAATGTAGAGAAACATATTGCATTTGAACTCTCGTTTTTTCCCTTGCAACACCTCCCTTCACCACCCCGGACCCCCCTCCTCCCCCCTCAGTTGGACGGATGCCCCCGTGTTCCACGTCCGTCCTTTCCTTCTGTTTCTTCTTGTTGGATGCCATTGCATTGCATCCTTTTTGTGCTTCCTGTTATGGACAACCCCCCCCCCATGTCGATCGGAGCTGTTATAGACTAAACTCTTGAATCTGCTAGGAGTATGATACAGCTGGAGATCTGGTGGGCTATCCTCCTAATCCTTCCAGGAAGGACTGGGCTTCGTCGAGAATTGTAAAAATAAAGAACCTCCCTTTAGCCAGGACCTTGAGTTTTGACTGTTGCACAATCATAGCCTGGGCTCCCTTGCTTTTGAAAGAGTCTATCATTTTGACAAAGTCTCGACGTCTGTGGGCAGAGGCCGCTGACATATCCGAGAAAATTCGAAAATTGTTTATTCCTTCTGCATTAAATGATTTCTTGGAATATGCTGTGTTTAGAATTCTCTCCTTCACCCTAAAATCTGAAAAGTTAAGCAGAATTGTACGCGGATATTTCAAGTTATTGGGTTTATATGCCGGGACTCTGTGTGCCCTAGTGATAGTCAAATCGCCTTGGAGCTCCGGTATGGCTGTTTTCAGGAGAGACTCCGACCACTTGACTACGTCCTTGTCTTCCACCCCCTCTGGTATACCTACCAGGCGTAAATTTGATCTCCGATTGTAGTTTTCGAGGTCCTGCATTTTTTCCACTAACTGGGCTCTTTCCCTATTGGCCACTGATAGATCTTTCTGCATTGTTGACAGTGAATCCTCCAGGGATGAGATCCGGGTCTCAGCCTCACTGATCTTTGAAGGAAGGTTCCCAAGGCACTCTTCCATTTTTGTGAGCCTAGTGTGTAATTGCGCAATCTCCTGTGCCTGTGATTCTTTAAAATCTCTTAGTTCCTGAAGGATAGTTCCAAGCAGAAATTCAATGGAGTTCGTTTTTGTGGTGTTAGGAAGGGAGAGTAGGTCATCCTCTTTTGATATTTGCGATGACTGCAGGCTTAACTCTTGGCTTAACTCTTGGCTAGCGGTTTTCATGATCAGCTCAGGGCTTTGGCTGGTATCCAGAGCCGATGTTCTAAGTGCTAGGGGAGCCGCAGATATGATTTCCTCGGAGTGCTCGGAATGCTCCTTCTCCTTATCTACCCCCTTTGATGTCTCGGGCATCTCAGGCGTTATGGAGTTGTTTAGTACCCCTTCAGTACTCTGAACTTTTTGTCCCGGGGCATCTTTTTCTCCTCCCGCTTTGGCCCACCCCGCATCGGGGTACTTGAGAGCTGCCCCTGTTGCCCCTGTTGGAGAAGGGGTTTTGAGAAAAGGGGATATTGTTTTAACTGACTCCCAGTGCCTTGTGGTGAGGATGGTTTGTTAACTGCAGCGCCCCTCAAGGTCATCTTAGCACATACGGTTTTCTCCTCCGTCTCCAGATCGTCCTTTTTGCCTTTCACTGTACTTTTCCCAGCAGCTACTGTCAGGCTTGGCCCCTTTGAATGGTCGGGGCGGTCCTGGATCTCCGTATCTCCGCCTGTCTCCATCTCTACCTCTACCTCCACTTTGCCCTCATTGACTTCGATATCCTCGCTATCCACAGTCTCATTCTCTTCTCTTAGTACTTCGTATTTATTTCTGTCTGAATGCATCTCAGCAGTCTTCTGCCTCAGGGCGTTCTTTTGTTGATTTTTCCGTCTGTTTTTTTTTTACCCCTTTATCTGCAGGTAGGGTTTTGTTGATTGATTTCAGCAGATCTTGGTCCTGCTTAGCCTGCTTACCCCTCGCTCTCACTGACATAATTAGGCGGTGGCCGCTATGCCCCTCCTCCCTTTTTATGGTCGTTGGCAAAAATAAGGGTGTAAGTGGCAGTCAGGGAGGGACAAGACAGACTGGTTCAAATCACAATCAACCTCTTGGTGACGGGGCCCTGCTTGAGGCTGGGCCCCCGGGAGAGCTTCAATGTCAATGACAAGAGTGGAGAGAGAGATGAGAGGGGGAAATAATAACCCACGGCGACACACAGCAACCAGCTGCAGAGAGCAGTGAGCAGCACACAGAGCTGCAGAGCGGCGAGGGTTGGAGGTCTGGAGGTCTGGAGGTCAGAGGTTGAGTGCAGAAAATCCGCAGAGACTGGTAAATGGGGGCTGCAGAACGAAGCAAGAGCAAGACGGAGAAATCCTCCAGATGCCAGACACAGACACAGAAAGTCAAGAAAAATGAGACAGGGCACAGCCCGCGATACCTCTCCGTCGTAGATCAATCACCACCTGTCTTGTTTTGTGTGCCGAAAATACAGTCTCAGAGACCGGAGCTGGCTCGGGACAGGGACAGGGCCGTTAATCACCGAGCTCCGTCAGAACCGCCAATCTTTTGCCATTAGGTGCAAAACGCCTGCATCTCGGCGTCTCTCAGCATCTCTCAGCGTCTCGGCACCACCATTACCTCCGAGGGCGGGGCTACGGCACAACAGGAAGCACAGCGGCGGCGTGCGTGGATCACGTCAGCCGCTCCATCTCAATTTGATGATATCTTGACCGCTGACTACGTGAAGTTAGCCTTGGATGAGATGCATGTAGCCAAACCTCCAGATAACCTGCCATGGTCTGAGAGTTTTACTGTAGCAAATAGTCGTAAAAGCGTTCCTCTGTTCAATATGTGATGTTAGCCTTTGCTATGGGAGTGATGCAAAAATACAACAGAGTGGGCCTTTGGTTGCTCATACTGGTCTGTGCTTACTGGTTCCTCACACGAGTCTCCCTTTAGTGGCTTTGTATTTACAATTGGGTGGTTGCTCCTTGGTTATGTTCTAGCCGGACAACAAACTATGTTGCCAATGTCTTGGAGACCACTCATTTTAATATCAAGCACCCAATCCTTTAAATTGGAGCTCCCAATAGGCTGATGATTCATATGCCTGGTGTTGGCATTGATTGCGTGTGATTTAAGTCCTGAGTAATAATGTTGCTTTCTCCCTTCTATTGTTTGCCCGAAAACCAATGCTGGCTCTCTCAGAGTTGGTTGTGTATTGATTGAAATGCATTCCAGTACTTCTTGTAGCACTTCAGCGTTCTTATTGCCATTGTTATATGCTTCAATTGCTCTTTAGGGACTCTTACTAACCATCTTAGGTTCTTCCACCATCATCAATCTTAGTTTGCTTTGACAAGCCTTGTTTGTCCACGTCACCTAGTTTAGTATAGAGGCAAGAGTAATCAATGTGCAATTTGCCATTATGACATTGTTTTGCAGGATAGGTGTTAACTAACTTGTTCTGAGATTTCAGAGTTCTTCCCAGTGTATGAATCAGGTCATTGGTCCATCTGTGATTTATTCGGGTAGAAATGTGAAAGATTGACACCATTTTTGCTCTTATCTTTTTTTACAAGTTTTTTTTTTGTCCATTTTTTTGTTCTTCCTTGAAAGCTTTCCTGGGCTTCTGTCGCTCTTAGCTCTCACATTCTCATCTATATTATTGTCTAAAATTACCCTCCTCAGTGACTCTGAATGATCTGGAGATATGCTTTTTGCTTTGTCGCTGTTTAATTTATCCCTTAATTCATCGGTTGTTGGTTGATGTGGGTAGATATTTGTAGATCTTTCCTCATTCCAGTTGGGTTTAGGGTTTGTAGCCTCCCTTGGTTGTTTATGGTTGAGCAATGTATTGCTTTGATCCCCACTGCACTGGCGATGTTTTCAATATTCAAATTTTCTGTTGAAGGTGCCAAATCTGATGAAGGCTTATCTCTTACTTTAGCCTTAAATCCTTTTTAATATGCATCCATCATAAAATTCTTGGTAGCGCCCACGTTTTTTCAATGATATTGCTGCAAAAGCATCGAATTCCAAGTGGTGCACCCTCCTTTTTTTTACCATTTTACTCTCCGGTTCTTGCAGTTGTGTTACTATTCTTGAGAGAATTTCCATTTGGACATCTGTTTTTAGGTACTGCATATTCATAGTATCACTACAGAGGTCAAAAGCAATGTCATTGAGTTTACAGTGGATGCTGCCAGATCTAATGATGCTGCATGCTGCAGGGGTGTCACCTTACAACTCTATTGAAGTCTGGGGCTGTGAGGCTCCATTTGTCATGTTGGAGACTTGAGATGCTAAGTTCTTTCCTAATGTTGAATTTCTTCATCCATATGGGCTGTCGTAGGACTCTCCATTGCCTCTTTGCCAGCTTCTTTCTCAGTTGGACTGCATATGGCAATTTCTCCCACCTTTTTCTATCTCCTTATAGATGTCTCTTTCTACCGTGTTGTTAAATCCCTCCATAATCTCACTTGGCTGTTAGCTTGAGAAGCCTGATCACTCTCGGGTCTCCACCTTTTCGGAATCTGAGATAGTCTTTAGCCAGTGGATGAGATTTATGTTTTCGCAGTGTACTTCCTCTTTTATCAAACACTGTTTAAGTGCTCAATTACTGTTAAACCCTGTCATTTTGCTGCCCTGAACTTTATAATAGACCCCTGTTTCTGCCTTGCTTGCCTCCTGGCCCGCTTGGCTGTCTAAGCAGGCCTGGAATTTAACCTTGTACCTTCCTTAAGGTGTTTGTATTGACTCACCGGTGTCATCCCATACATGCTCCTCAGCATCTGTTCTGCACCCTAACATGTCCCCATTGCTTTTATTGGGATTCAGAAGATCGGAGGATTCAATGGTAGGCCAGATCGGATCTCTGATTGTGTTCGGGGATGTGTCTTCCACTGGAGAAATGGCTCTGGTGACTTTAGTATTTTTGGGGATCTAGTAATCTATAACGTCTAGGTCTCCTTCACTGGGATGCAGCTTTCTCCTTTGCAAGTAGGCTCTTGCTTCCCTAGTTGCATTGGTTGATAGAGTAGATGTGCTTTTCCAATCTTTTTTTAGGGAGACTTTGCCATTGTGGACCAGTCTTTTGAAGCTTAGTCCTAGCTCTGGTTTGCCACATCTTGCTTCACCAAGGTAAGTGGACCTGATTCTCCCCCCGCCCACCTGCATACTCTGATTGTATTGACTTAAATCCCCCTTTCCTTTCCTTTCGCGTATAAACACGTCCTGCTTTTGTTGGACCCTCAAGTAACTCAGAAATTGATAGTGTATAAATCTTGTAGTTCAATAGTAATATTCTCCTCCTTCATGCACATACTGCTGTGGGGTGGGGCTGCAAAAGAATAAAGGAACAGGTGGTTCAGGAGTAGAAAAGATAGTGAGGGAAGTGGGGGAGCTCTGGGGTGCACAAGCCACACTGGCTCGTGGCTACCCACCTCCGCCCGCCACCATGCTCATCCCTCTGCCGCTGCTCCTACCGTGCATGGCTCACCTTCAGCTCTTCTCCTTACCTCTGGCTCCTGATTTGAGTACTTCGCTCCATGCTCATTGTTTTTCCTGGCCACTCCTTGGTTTAGCTCTGTGGTTCTCTGTGTCCCCCTGCTTAGTTCATCCTCCTGCTATTGTGACTGCTCTCCAAGTGTTTCCAAGGTTTGCTGCTGTTCGTTTAGGGATCCTCTATTGCACAATATGGGGCCTACGAAGTATCCCTCATGAGTCTCCCGCCTCTGCTCCATTCCCCTCCAAACAGGACCACAGTGTATGATGTATGGAATGGCCCAAGCGACAGGGTGGCACTGACTGCACAGCCATGTACAGTCGGGCCGGACTGTAGGATAAGAGCAGCGTTCTTAAGTGTCCGTAAGTATGTGTCATACAGAGGGTCCCTCCTTCCTCTGTCCTTTTCTCTAGCCAGGCTGCAGCCGGGCTCCTGAATGAAGGCAACGTCCATGAGCGGCCTCTCTGATTGGGCGGCAGTGCAAAAGCAACTCCTGTGAGCGGATTTTGGCATGATAGGGACATCCTCTTCTCTGCAACACTGCATTTCCCCTCACAACTTTGTTCACAAAATGCACAGGGGTCGCCTATCTCTCAAATATGGCTCTTAGTGTCTTGATGAGGTATAGGTTAATTTAATTGAAAGATATATCTAGTAAAATGACGTTGAAGGACACTTATATTACTGGCGTATTAGTATATTAGGCCAGCCATGTTTAAACCTCAGCTTTAAATCATTTAATGGATGATCTAGATAACTAAACAAACACCATGCCAACCAAACTCTTAGTGGGAATGCCACTTTTGGTAGATGCAGTGAAAACACATAAGGTGGTATGGACCGCTAAGAAACTTAGGAGAAGAAATACACTTTGCCTAGATTGAATGTATGATGAGTACTATGTGCTTGGTATGAAGTTATATGGGGTTTGGCAGAATTAAAAAATCAGCAAAGATGCTGTCATCAAGATGTTTTCTAAATGCTGTCTTCTATAGGCCTTTCACTCTAATCGATATTAGATGAATAATTTTTGCATAAATTCTAGCTTTGTCTTTAGAAGGATTTTTACCAAAGGTAATCAACAGTGATCCAACTTGCTTGCTTTTGTAAAGGTATGTGGGTACCCTTGAACTTTAGATTGACATAACGAGGTTCTGGAATTGGCTGAGACTTTGGGAGCGAAGTATTATAGCTGTGCTGGAATCCTAAGGGTCAGTTGAACTGCTAGAATGCAGCATTGTTGCTGAGACCTAATAATGGTAAGGAGTTAGTTGGACATTCAGTGATCTGGTGAAGGTTTTATATTCTTGTTTCAAAGCTTCTGTTTATATCACTTCAGTGTCATTATCTAATTCCAAACTGTGCAGGTGGAGGGCCAACAGCAGCACTCTTTGTCTGTAGTTGTAGTTGTATTTGCTGTTCCATATATGTTTGATATGTTATCACTTAGCATAATATCTCAAAGTGTGACTGTTACTAGATGAGTATTAAAATGACGATTCATGTCAACTATGTCGTAAGAAATTGGGTTATTAGTTGTGCAGGATGTGAGTCATGCACAAGTAATAGATCCTCAATTACCTCCTTACTGGAAACCAAGTGCCCCATTGTAGTACTTGATTGTCTCATGGTAGCAAAGTAGAGCAGTCAAGGGCCTACTCATTAGAGGTGGTGTGGGCTAGAGTTGGCACAATAAATGATTGCCCAGTCAGTGGTTTTTCTTTAAAAAAGAAAAAGCACATTTATTCACACACTACTAAATACTACACATACATTTTCAGATTTATACATCGCAATTGACCCATAGTGGGTCCTTACCCCATAATCATACCACACCCACCTTTACCAGTCCCTTCTGCATTAGGCTACCTGTGTACAAATTCTGGATTGTGCACAATGGTAGTCTCACACACACAGCCCGCACAAATGCGCGCACAGGTGTGCACACATGTTCATGGGTAACCAGTAGAATGCTCCTTATCTTAGTTCCGCCACAGTGTTCTCTGGTGGTAAACAAGCTCAGTCCCATTACTATGCAATTACTGTGAGTGAGACTTGGGTAGTGAGACTCACCCACAGTAAATGTACAAAAATCAGGTGATCGAAAGGAAAACATCTAGATAAACTGAATTTGCAGAACCCAATTTACTACATATGTTATTTTATTAATTTCTGAATCATATATGTCTATTCTAACAGCATTTCTTTTTATTTCCTCAGGCAGCTCTGTTTGAATTCTTTGGCAAGGGTACGATTTGGATGGAACACTGTTTGTTCCAAGTCATCCGGGTTATGGGGAGGTCTTAGACACAGCTCTGTTTTAGCACTCTGTTTATTTAATATGTATGTTAAAAACCTGGAGAGTTATATGGCCAATATTAGTAAGGATGTACGTAGGAAACCACTGGATCCCTATCCTGTTGTTCACAGATGACACAGTGCTAATGTCAAGTTAAATTCACTAGTAAACTGGGTTAAAAACCTCTAAAAGTGATGCTGGAGGTTTATAAAGCTAAATGGATCTCCGTTGCATGCTATGGAGCAGGTTTGTGGGGTTATGTAAACTGTACAAGCCTCTAAAAATAAAAAAAATCAATCGTTTCATGAAGAGACCACTGGTGGTCCCACCCAGCTGTACCAACTAAATATGGCACAGAGAATGGGGCCTATACTTACTGGAGGACTTGATTACCCTTTGACCCCTTTTGCTGTGGCACGCATTATGGACTAAACCCAAAATAATAGGTTGGTTATAAAGGACTGTCTTTCCTAAGATCATGCCATACATTCCCCTTAGCTAGACCATTTAGATAAGATCTGTGTGATGATGAGAAATTCTAAATTCTTCAGTAAACCCGACTCCCTCTGTATCATCCCAAAGAAACAGATTAAACCACTTTTTTGGAATTCCTGTGAAGAGATGGGCTCTCTAAGGGAAGCATGCAAACCAACAAACATTGATCGCTCATTACTGCTAATTCGTACTGTAATGTTCTTCTCTGCGGTTAATAATGCCCAACATAGATTTAGGTTCATATGTTTCCAGTTAAGTACTGACCATGCTGCCTCAGTTTGGACCCAGCAATATGCAATTTAGTTTTTTACGCTGCTCCCCATGTGAACAGTCCAGTCCAAACTGCAAAGCCTGGCCCAAACTGTAATGGCATGGCGAGCAAAAACAATTATGGATTGTGACTGGGGGTGAATGTTTTATTTGTTCAGCATTCCGTCCATCATCTATTTTTTTTGCATTTGTCGCCCTAAGCGGGAAGGGTATGCCCAGACCTGGGTCCTGTACTCGCTATGCCACCTGATTCAAGCAAGCCTGGCTGATGAGGGTTGACACTCAGAAACCGGTCCCAGGATGCTTATTTTTGGTCTAAGGAGGATCTGGTCTGGCACTTCAGGCTGGATTGTTCCCATGCAGAGCAGGGTCAAGACTGATATGCATATGGCTGGGTCCAAACTGGAATGGTGTGGGGAGCACGAAAATGATGGATTTAACCCTGATCTATGACTGAGGGTGAATGTTTGATTTGTTCAGCATTCCATCCATCATCTGTTCTTTTTGTCTTAGTCCATGAATGGCATTGTTGTCAGAGTAGTTAGAAAGGGTAGGAACGTTTCTAAGTTAATGTTTAAAAACTCACTTTTAAAAGAAGGCTCTCAATGCAGTGATATGATTTCATATACTAAGATAATGCTTTGGCGTGTTAAAAAAATGCGCTTTTTGGAATTTTGAAAAGACTTTATCATATTTCTGCATGATGTTAGTTATATGATTAAATTGGAAAATATTTTCATGGCTCAGCTTGTGTACACAGTT
Source organism: Lissotriton helveticus (assembly GCF_964261635.1). Taxonomy (NCBI): domain Eukaryota; kingdom Metazoa; phylum Chordata; class Amphibia; order Caudata; family Salamandridae; genus Lissotriton; species Lissotriton helveticus. Next base: position 1,832,648,632 of record NC_136057.1, read on the forward strand.
TTAGAGCCAAGCTAGACCCTCAACACAGATCTAGCTCCACTCTCCTTGTTAATTTGTTGGTTCGCTCATCTCCATCACCTAACACATAAATTACCTATGGTCAAGCGCTGTTTAATAGAACTTGGTTATAGATGCAAGCCGAGTAATGGTATCAGAATTATAAATAAATATCCACATTTGTAAAGCGCACAATCACCCGTTAGGGTCTCTAGGCGCTGGGGGCCGTCGGGAAGATTAAGCAAGCTATTGCCCAGAGTCACATGGTGCTGGGCTAATCTGCCGCCGGTGCCGGGGATCGAACCGTGATCCCCAGATTCCGGAGTCAGTCGCCCTGGCCGCGGCGCCACACCTCTTCCACCAAGGCGCAACACCTCTTCCACCAAGGCAATGATCATCTTAAATATGTATTATGGTTTCTAGCCTTGCCCAGTTTCCTCAAACTCTATTTGCATAGGGACACTGGGGATATTTTCCAATTCAGTTTTACACAGCTGCATGTGTTTTCTTTGTGTCTTGAAGTTTTACAGCTTTCTGTTCCCTTTAGGTTCCAGTAGCCTTCAGTCCTGTGTCATGCTGCTTATTTGTAGGGGTTGCAGCTTGTAGACTTTCTGATTCCACCAAATGGATCTATGATTTTTGTAGAGCAAGGGAGAATTGCCAGGTGTTTCCCCACCCTCCTATTGTGTGTTGCACATGCAGAATAGGAGTGTTTAAAGTCAGACCAAATATTGGAATTTATTATGTGCTGTTCTTCTACAAATACTGTATGTTACAATTATCTTCATAATAATGAACAGCTCAGCATTTAAAAATAAGATGAGTTCAAATTAAATATGCCTTTAGGCAGCACTCATGAGTTTAAAATATTTGCTGAGACATTTAAAACATGCACGTAGAAGTATGGCAGACAGGTTCCAACTGGATGCCCATTACACAGCATGCCTCTGCGGCATTTCTTGGAGTGTTTTGTACTCTTTTTAGGTCGAGCATTCAAGACCTCTTGTATATACTTCAGTATATACTTATATGTGCTATGTACTTTGTGGGCTCAAGAGATCAGCCCTAGGACTTGTCTGCTTCCGTTTAGGGACTCTTTTTTTCTGTTCAGCTGTCTCTATTTAACTGCCTTAATAAAAAAACGAACAGTAGAGGTCAGTACAAACAAGAATTGCTTTCTGCTTGTTCAACTCTCTATTTAATTGTCTTGGCAGAAAACGACCTGTAGAGGTCAGTAAAATACCAGAGTTGCTTTCTGCTGAGGGACTTTCTTTTTTTAATTTTTCTGGCAACTGCCTCTATTTAACATTCTTGATAGAAAACAACCAGCAGAGGTCAGTAAAATACCAGAATCACTTTAGCATTCTCTAGATTCCAGTCCATAGAAATTGTTTTCCACGAGCACCCGACAATATTTTTTTCAATCTTGTATTTTCATTGATATAACCACTGAAGGCCCTGATTTTATATTAAAAACAGAGCTTTGGACTATACCATTTCCTGCTGAAAGGCAATATCTCTCTCCATGTGTTCCCATACCTGGCATGTCACGCAGTTTGGTGCTTATTTTCCCTCCATGTTAAAGAACAGTAGATGTTTCAGCACCCAGGCTAATGTGCTGCATAGCTAAATACACATAAGACCCAAAGGCGAGACCGATAGCATTGCAAATGCTTGCTGTCTTAAGGCTTCAATAGAGCAAAAAGGCGCCTATTGCTTCTGATCCTGCACGTGCAATACAGGACTGAAAATGAACTTTCTGTTAGTTTATTAAAAAGCATACGGAAGCCACAGCTTGTATAACTTTTTTTTATTTCCGCCAGCAGTCTGTCATTGTGCAAGTAGAGCTTATACACTGTGAATACCACACAGAATAGAAAACTCATTTCCCAACTGCTACAACATAAGCCAGAGAAAGCATGTGAAAGTTTAGCACATAGAGGCATTCTGCTAGCCCAAAAAATAAAGTCGCAAAGCTCATGTTAATGGAGTCCTGTGTTCAAGTCCTAATACCTAATTCAAGTATTCAAGCCCTTTGGTCTGTGACAGATGTAACATTATCAAATACATGGAAAGGAATGCTCACATACATCACTTGTTTGCATTACCAAGAACCTGTCTTATTAATCTTATTCACATTTTGTGGGAAATAATTAAAGGGAATTTTGAGGTTATGTTTAGAGCACCTGGGTGCCTTTCTCTTGGCCAGGGGACCCTGTTCACCTGAAAATGCTGGCTTACTTTCTAAAAGATCTCTATGGGACCTGTGAAAAGGACCAATGAGTTATGGCAGATATTTTCTGATTGCCGACCCACAGCGTCATTCTCAAAACAATCACCCAGCCTCCTCAATTCTAGATATTTCACATAATGAAATCTTATATTCATGTTGGTCTTTAATATTACGTTATTTTAGGTGCAACATGTGGAATGGTATCAAAAATCCAAATTCAGTTAACATGATGGTTGTCACTGCCAAATGTTGTATAACATCTCATTGGAAGAGCCAGTGGAATATTTGTGAAGGGGTGGAAATTATATTGCAATATGCACAACGTAGGAAGAGCGAGCGGGTACAAGCTGGCTGAGTAGGCTAATGAGTAAAAAGAGGTATGGAAGCTTCTGAAAGACTATTAGACTAGAAACTGTGTTTCAATTAACATCTTCATTATGAGCTCCTTCTATGGTGGGGCCTTTGTAAGCGAATGTTACACTCTTTATAAAAATATAATTTGTTTTATCGTGCATTGATTAGTCAGTTATAATTCACAGGGATGAACTAGAACTCAAAATAATTCCTGGCAAACTCTGTAGATGATCAAAACAAGAATCAGCCAATGGGGGCCTTCATGGTTGGGTCATGGCAGCCCAACCAGCTCTAAAAACAGCTGCCCTATACCCAGCATCGCATCGGGAAAATGAAAGAGTGGCAGAGTGGCAGAATGGCCCGTCTGGCACTGTGATTTCACCAGAAATCATAATTATCAGCAGCTCACTTGCCAAAGCCTCACTCCTCCAGTTAATTTGTTTGTCTTTGTTTCTATTTTGTGCTTCATTTTGGACATATATCATTTGTTTTTCAGTTGATATAGTTAGGAATAGGTGATGTTTATAAGCTGATATACGATGTTAAAAGTTTCTATTTCAAGAATCCCAATATAAAGGATTGTAATCTCATGTCATTTCACTAAATAGTTTTAAACATAAAAAAGAAGTTAGCACGTTGAACTGTTTGCAAGACGAATTCCAGATGTGACATTCACCCCCTGACAGGACAGACCTGCAAGCATTCCCCAACAGAAAGCTGGGGAGGTAAAAAAAAGCCTTGGGCCTCAGAAGCGGTAGGGAAAGAGCAAGGAAAATATCAGTAAAGAAAAGTAAATGGAAGGGCGCCATTTTTAAAATTCTAGCCAGTCCAAAAGAAGATCATGGAGTCCCAAATTGCCTGGGATACTTGACTGTGCAAAAACAGCAGAGATCTTGCCAGGTTACAATTCCATGTTGGACGTTTCTTTATTTACTCCCATTCTCACCCCCTTTATTTACACTTTTCATTGTCAATACTGACCCTAGAACCATCAAGTCATCTTTGCTACTGCTATAACCATCTACAGCTACTTAGGAATGTGAGGAAAATGCTCAAAGGCTGTTTAACCTGACTGCCTTATAGTCATGTGACTCTAATGGGCCACTGGTGGCCAGTTAATGCATTAACTTTCCTAGGTGGAAACCTCAGGGTAGAGAAGTGACAACATTTCTTCAAACAGAAGGGGTTGGCTCATTTTGGAGCATTGCATGCAAAAGGCATGGGATCCAAGTATATATTGGTTTAGTGATGGGTCATGGAAGCACTTATCCTTGGGTTCCTCATATATCAGTGTTGTGATGATGAACTGGGACCACAGAATAAGAGGGACATTAGTGTAGTGTACTCTTGCCTCAAAGTTCATGGGAACTTTACCTACACTGTTGTTATCGAATTTGTTCTGCTGAGGTTTGTGTTGGGTTGGTTCAGATATTTGCTCCTTTAATCTCCATAAATGGTATTGAAGACCGTGTGAAGATAAACACAAGGTCATAATTAGAGTTTGTTGCCAAGGATTACCAGAAAGGACAACCATTCTAGAATGTGGCAGGAAGCAGAATCAGCCGTAAGTTGAACGGAGGCTCAGGTACATTATGGTACTGTCATCAGAGGCCACAGAATTGTACTTTCCTGGTGGGATTCAGGTGCAGAATATTTCTTAATGAACGTACATGGCAATGGTACTGACGGGTAAGTGGAAGTAACTTCTGAGATCGTGGTTTATTTGTTTATAAAAGTAGTAATATGAGCTACATAGCAACAAAAATAAAGGGAGCTATCAATATCAGATTGTAAGCATACTTCTACCCACAAGGATGTCATGGCACTGGGGAATGCACAGAATCCAGCTTAAAACTCTCCTGAAAGATGGATGAAGAAAAAGAGCCACGACCGAAGAGCTTTACCAAATTGTATAATGTTCATTCAACAGACATAGCTGAGAGGGTAGATCATTCAAAATTGTAGCATCCAAGCATGAAATGAGTGACCACCAAGTCAGGCTCTTAGGACTGAAGAAAGAAGGCAAGAGCAGTAGAAGAACCTAAGGTTCTTTTTTAGATTATAAGATTGAGGATTTACATATTTTGTTGATTTGGTGATTTTAAATAATGGCAGTAACAAAAGTACATACAAATGAAGTTGTGTACAGAGCACGATTACCTGGTCAATCCATTTTCTTTTTAAAAATAAATTAGAGGGGAACTCCAAGTGCAGTCTTAAAATCATGGAGCAACATCTTTTGTGTGCGAAGTCCTGTGGAGATTCCACAGTAAATTGAATGATCGAGACATCGAGGAATTACTTGGCGGTTTGCAAGTAACCAGAAAATTTTGACAGGCCAAGATTTATACTGGGCACCTTCTTCTGCTTATGAGTCTTACAATGCCAGTGGTAAGGAACTTTGTATAATAACATGACATGCATGCACCCCTTTGTTCAGACACTCTGTGGTGTCAATTGGAGGATCGCTACATCATCTCACTGAAGGTTTGGGGTTAAAATCTATCCCGGCATGAACAAAGGTGAGGAGTCAGTTGAGTGCAAGGAGGAGGAGTTCAGAAGGGCACGCTTGACCATGCTCGTACATAGGAAAGCAGCATCAACGCTTTGATGTCACTTTTGTGGCCACCATCTTGATTTTAGAAGTTTCAACTACAGCAACGTGCACACTCTCTCACAAGCACAGCAAAGCGCACGCTGTTTACCCTCTGCAATTAGTGGATTTAGCGTGTTGTCGGTGACATGCACACCACTACCCACTGCTCTTGCGAGCAGTAGCGTGTCATCCTTCATGAGCATTATATGTGCGAACCTCTCATCAGCAGTTACTGTCTGCCTTTTTGATTTGTAAATAATTGTTTGTCATTTTACTTCAGCTGTGTTACAGTGATGCACACACCAGATGTGACTTGCGCATTATTGTCTGCATCACAAGACTTCATGAAAATTCATTAGGGTGTCGCTTGTAGTTTTACCTGTGTTGTTAGAGGAAGTGTGTGTCATCCTTCACTGGTGTAATGGTGATACGCACACCTGCGACAAATTTCACTTTATCACCTGTGTCACGGGACTTCCTTGACTTTTCATTAAGGTGCTATTTGTGGGGTTTCCCTTTAAAATTGTTATACACCTTGTTTTGTTGAGAAAGTATTATAGTCATTCATTATGCAAGCTCAGAGTACAATTGTTACCCCTCCTCTATTTCTAGCTCAACCAGGTCCACTAAATGTGGAGTGGGAGGACTGGATAGAGATGTTTGAAACTTACATAGAGACACTGGATGGGCAGAAATTTAGTGCTGCAAGTGAGAAAGCTTTACTTTTGAACATGCTTGGCAAGAAGGGCCAACATGTTTTTGAAATATCTCCTCATGTACACAGAACCTAGTGGCGATCACATTGAAGATGTGTATATTGATCGTAAGAAACGCCTGGAACGCAGGTTTGCAAAATAATGTACTGATGAATAGATACAAATTCCATACATGTCCTCAAGCTGAAAATGAATCAATTGATGAATTTGTGGCAAAGTTTAGGGAATTGTCCCTGAAATGCAAGTTTGGGGCGATGATGAATTAACTTGTGTGTGTACAATTGATCGTTCATTGCAAAAGCAAAAAAAATCTGGGGCGACTATGGGCTGCTAAAAACACATCTGTGAAAGATGCTATAGACATGGCCAGAGTGGGGCGACAGTCACAGTTGTGCATGAGGGAGATGGAGGAGAAGGAATTTGGTGGTGGTGAAGTGCCAAGTGTCTCTAAAGGTGAATCTGATGTGGGTGCGGTAGTCCATCTAGTAGTACCTTTGGAAAACTTAAGCTGTATAATCAAACATGTTATCGGTGTAGGATCATTTTTCATACTCCGGGTTATAGGAAATATGTAACACTGAATAAAGACTGCAGAAAGTGTGGTCGTAGGGGCCATTTTGCGTCTGTTTGTAAAAAGGGTGGTCCATTTAAAGTGGCTACTGTAGATGAGTGTTGAGCGTAAGTCAGTGAAGATCGTATTATCTGTGTGTAAAGCACTGGCATAATGAAAGGCAAGTGGACCAGGGCAGTATTTGTAATCAATGGTAGAAGTGTTGAGCTCATGGTAGACTGTGTTCATTGTATACTATCATCCCCGAGAGTATGTTTTTAAGCATTAGTTGAGAGGTGGCCTACTACCTAAGGATATCCATCTGTTTGGTTATCAATGGGAAACTATTAATCTGATGGGATATATGGAGGCAGGAACAAAATTTAGGGGCAGAGATATGAAAGGGAAAGTCTATGTAGTGGAGGAGGGACCACCCATATTAGGTTGGAAAAACCAGTATGACTGTAATATCATTATAAATCCAAGATGGACTCAGGTGATGGTGATTTGATGAAATATTGCTGGTGGATATTTCGGATTAAGTTTTTATAGAAGAGTCAGGACTTCTCAAGGGGTATGCCCATAAGATTGTGTTGAAGCCTGATGATGTGCCTGTTCAGCACAAAGTGAGAAGAATTCTGTTGGTTTTCCGTGCTGCTGTAAAAGATTTGTTGGATAAAATGCTATTGAATGGAGTAATTGAACCTGTGGAGGTGTCCAGCTGGGTGTCTCCGGTGGTTATTACGGAGAAATCTGATGGGCGGTACAGCTTTTTATGGATTTGAATTTACTCAATCAGAATGTGGTAGATGATACTGATCGATTACCCAATATTAGCAAATTAACTTTGGCATTGGTTGGTGGTAGGTTTTTTCCAAACTTGATTCTCAAAAATGCCCATCACCAAATTAAACTACATGAAGATTCCAAATCCCTCACGTCGTTTATCACCCTGCAGGGCACATTTCAGTCACTCATATGCCTTTTGGTTTTTGCTTAGCAGCTAGAGTATTCCAGAGAATGATGGGTGAAGTGTTTAAAGGCATGAGGAATATCCTGCACTACCAGGTTTACTTTTTGATTTTCGGTGTCACAACAGAGAAACACAACATGATTTTCAGACAGTCATTGCATAGAGTGAAGGATGCTGGTTTGACTCTACACCAGGAAATGTAAGTTCTTAATTAAACAGGTGGATTACCTGGGTTACAGCATTGCTGCAAAGGGAGTCAAACCTAGAGAAAATTAGTTGAGGGCTTTCAGATTGGCTGTTTCACCCACACACAAGGAAATGTTGAGGTCCTTCCTGTGCCTCATCGAGTATTATGCCAAGTTAGGGGAGACAATTTCTGATATGAGAAATTGTTTGAGGCTACTGCTAAAAAAAGGGCTTGCCTTTGATTGAGGGCAGGAAGAACATAAATGTTATGATTCAATCAAGAATTAGATTTCTAATGCTGGTATTTTAATGCTTATCAATACAAAGTTGAAATCGATACGGTGGATTCTAGTTCAACTGGCATTGGGGCGATGTTGTCCCAAGTTTATACGAAAGGTAAAAAAACTGTAGCGTTTGCTTCCCCCACTTTAACCATCTCTGAGAGAAATTACTCGAGCATTGAACGCGAAGTGTTGGCTGCAGCTTGGGGTACAGAATATTTCAGGAATTAACCATGGGGAACCATGTTTCTTCTTCACTGGACCACAAACCTTTGGTCAAGGTTTTGCTTGCGGGTGGAGCAGGGAATGGGTGAGCTAGGTTAGCGAGACTAGCAGCCAGACTCTAGGAATATTGCCATGTCATAAAACATATTCAAGAGTGGAAGAAATGTAAAGCTGATTGCAGTTTTAGCCAAAGAAAAGGATTTGGGAGGCATGCATGGCATCACTAAAGATGACTGGGTCAAGGAGATGGGGTTTGATCCCGTAATCCAAGAAGTTAAACGGTTGGTGATATTAGGCAGTAGGAGGGAAAGTACTGTGCCAGTATCTGTCAGGCCTTATTTGAAAGTTCTTGAGGAATTGTCCTTTTGTGAAGACATGGTGTTGATGAGAGGTGAGAAACTTGTGCCACCGTGTGATCTCCAGGCAAAATAGGAATGGCACAGGAGGGGGACCTTGGGCAAACCAAAACCAGGAAGAGGTTGATTGAAAATTGGTGGTCACCTGGGATGGACGAACAAGTGGATAAACGGCTAGAGAACTGTGGTATGTGCAAGGATGTAGAAACTAGATTGAGTAAGAGTTAAATCGGACATGGGTCACATATCTGATCCTGGCAAACCATGGCTTACATTTAGGGGGTCATTAGGATGGTGGATGGACTTTGTCCGTCCGCCATCCTGTCGTGGGCATGGACCGTCCGCCATAAGGGTGGAGGTGCCGTGCCTCGAATCAGGATGCACCCGCCACAGTGGCGGGTGCATCCGGCATTTTTAACATTGCGGCGGGCGGTGCTGAAAGCACCGTCCGCCACAATGCCAAAAATGCATGTTGTGCGTTACAAAGCACACCATGACAGGCACCACGCGGTGCCTTCCATGTTGTACTTTGAAACGGTACCCCCCACCCCTCCTTCACCATGTGGGCCCACAACGGGCCCCCAAAGCAAAGACCGTATGCCTTTCCGTGGCGGCATTGCCGCCACGGAAAGGCATTCCCCGAAGCACATCCTAATATGGCTGGCGGTGTCTGATAGACACCGCCACCATATTAGCCCTGTTCCGCCACGGTCGCAAGGCAACCACGGCGGAAAAGCGGCAGACGGTCTTCCTGTCTGCCATCCTAATGTGGCGGGGGGTCACTTCTGTCATGATGGCGGATGGATTGCCCCCGCCGGGCCGGCGGTGGCTACCGCCAGCCCGGCGGGGGCAATCCGTCTGCCATCCTAATCGACGCCTAAGTCTGGATTTTATTGGCCCTATGCATGAGCTGAGGAGTAAATGGAAGTATGCCATGATCGTGGTGAATGTTCATTCTAAGTGGTTAGTTGTCAAATTCATGAGGGAGATTACTACAAGACTACTATTCTGTTGTTGAAGAAGATTTTCCTGGATGAAGGTGTTCCCAATGTTATCAAAACTGATAATGGATCATAATTTATTTCTGGTAGATAGATAGATATCCTTTATTGTTTGATTAATTGAAATCTTACAATAAAAAAAATTCAAAGAAAAGTCCATTATATACAATTTGAATAGCAGCAATTCTTTAAAATTCAATACATCTTTTGAGTGAGTATTTTCAATAAAATTAATTACAGTGAGGTCAAAATAAAGTAAATAAATAAGAATTAAAAGGAAAACAAATATAGAAGTTATTTAAATTTCTATTTCTTGAAGTTCTAATTTTTTCCACTCTTTTGTTAAAAATTTTACCAAAGCAGAATTCATAAGAATATCATCTGAAGAAAGACATCGGATCAATGCCTGTCTACATGTTCTTACCCCTCTTTTGTTAAATAGTCTCTTTAGTACAGTTAATCTTTCATTTCTCAATTCAGAACAGAGACACAATAGGTGGATAATCTTCTCCTCCCCAGATTTACAGAGTCTACATACAGGGGTCGATTCCGATCCGGTAAAAAGCACTCCGAATCGTCGTACGGAGCGTTTTCTTCCCCGTACGGATCGTACCTGTAAACGTCCCGTACGAACGACGAAGTACGATTCGTACCAGGAGCCGTACTCCGTACGAGTTGTACAAGACACTGTACGACTCTAATCTCCATACGATTCTTCCTCGGAACCCGCTGTACGCGACATCTGTACGTTTCGCGGCTGGTTTTTATGTTAGCAAGTACGATACGTGTCGGGTACGCACCGTACGACCCTTTTTCTACGGGAGCTGAAAACAGCCGTAAAAGTAGAGTTCGCGCCGAAAAAGGTACGGAACGCCCCCCCCCCCGGTAAGGTGCGTACCCCCCATGATCGCATGGGGTGTACGAGCCGTACCCCCATTGTACGATCGGTGTACGAGCCGTACCCCCATTGTACGATCGGTGTACAAGCCGTACCCCCATTGTACGATGGGTGTACGAGCCGTACCCCCATTGTACGATCGGTGTACGAGCCGTACCCCCATTGTACGATGGGTGTACGGATCGTACACCGATCGTACATGGGGTACGGCTCGTACACCGATCGTACATGGGGTACGGCTCGTACACTGATTGTGCAATGGGGGTACGGCTTGTACACCCCATGATCGCAGGGTACGGTGCGTACCCCTGCGATTATGGGTGTTACGGACCATACGGTGTGTATGTACTCGTCAGGTCGTACGGTATGTGTACGAGTCGTACGGTTCACGGTTTCAGCCTTGCAATACGTACTGATCGCGACGATTCGGACGGATTCACGGAATACGGATCGTACTTTGCGACTCGGACGGACGGCTATGATTCGTACGGAGAGGGCTCCGGATACAAATCGTACGTACGTTTTTTTTCCTGAATCGGAATCGACCCCACAGTATCCTTTTCGTACTTTTTCCAAGGTGGTAAATGACATAGTCCTGGCAATACACCAAATTGTGCTTTAATAAACATTTGTTTGTTTTTCAGCAACCATGGTGTATTCAAGTATCGCTGTGCCGTCTTTTTTGAGAATCCATTTATTATGGGCCATGCATGTTTTCTTTTTTTTTTGCAAGAGTGGCTTTGTCGCTCATCAGCAATAAGTGATCTATTATTTTATTGATAATTTTCTTAAATGATTCCGGAGTTATAGTAGAATCCTAAAACGGCCTAACCTCGAGTTCTGCCAAAGCCGCATCTAAATATTTCCAGGCAGGTGATTTGCTATGGCCGCTAATTTCTCTCCAAATTAACTGGGACATTAGGTTGTCTTTGTCATTTTTTTATTCTATACCAGACTTTAATTACGTTTCCCTTTTGTGCATACAGCTGGTTGTTTAGACCGAATTCCAGTCTGACTTGTGCTTTCGAAGCATTAGTGGGCAAATGGAAAAGGATTTTAAACATTTTTGAGGTAGCATTGTTGATAATAACTGCGTCTTTTCCATTTAAGGCCTCACTGCTGTGAGTTATGGAGGGTAGCAGTTTAACAGGGATCACTTTTAGGAGTGGACGATAAGTTAGGTCGCTAATCGATTTTTGTATAGTCCTAAATGCTGCTGTCAAGGCATTTGCTTTCCTATAGATTTCAAGCTTCTGTGGGAGAAGGTTTCCGTTATCATTAAATAAAACCCCCAAATATCTATAGGTTTCTACTTTGGTCTAATTGCGACTTTCCCTGAAACCATTTGGATTTATATTTCCGTCTTGAGTTTTTTGTAATCACCATGACTTTGGATTTTGATTAATTTATTACCATCCTATTTTCTTTTGCATACTCAAATATTCGCGCTATTAGACGTTGTAATCCCACTTTTGTATTGCTTAAGAGAACAACATCGTCCGCATATAGGAGGTTGGATATATGTTTATCAGCAAGCTTCGGTGGATGAGCGTTTGTATCATTCAGTGCCTCCGTTAAATCTGCTAAAACAGGTTAAATAGTAATGGGGCAAGTACACATCCTTGCTTTAGGCCTCCTGATGTCGGTATTTCATTAGTTAGTGACCTCCCATCCCCCATCCGCACTCTGACCCAGGTGTGAGTATGGAGGAGACGTATCAGCTGTAATAGTTGAGGTGGGATCCCTTGCAGTCATAGCTTTTCCCACAGTAGCTCTCTATACACACAGTCGAAAGCGGATTTAAAATCGACAAAGCATAAGTACAAAGGTTGTTTTATTGCAATTGCTTTGTTCATTAATAGGGCAAGAATATCAGTTGCGGTGCCTAGGCCTTTGATAAAACCTCTTTGATTTGGCGGAAGAATGTTATTTTTCTTTACCCAATCGGATAGGCTCGACAACAAAATCCCTGCGAACAGTTTTGCGTCCGTGTCTTGTAATGTTATTAAGCTGTAGTTCTCAGGCCGGGCCCAATTTCCCTTTTTAAAGATAGGGGATATTAGTGACCCTCTCCAAGATTGAGGGATCATCCCTCTCCGTACTACTTCGTTAAAGACTCTAATTAGATGTTCTGCCCATATGGCTGGATCCTCCTTGTATAGGACAAAAGGGATACCGTTTAGACCTGGTACCCCATTTTTTTGTTTTTTTATTAGTTTAACCACTTTGTCTTGTGTTATTACAATTTCGTTGTCAAACTCTAAGTTTGATGTCTCCTTCCTTTTGTGGTCATATGTTTCCGTTATTTTGTAATCCGGGTTCAAATGATTTCCCAGGAAATTAACCCATTCAGTCTCAGTTAGTACAGATAACACAGCAGTTTTATCAGGTCTTGGTAGGCTATTTATAATTTTCCAAAACTCCCTTGAGTTTGCTTGATTACTGGCGTAAAAGATTTTTGTCCAAAGTTCATGATTGGCTTTGGTTTTTTCATCCCAGATTAGTTTCCTCAGATTTTGATTTAATGTTTTATGGTGGCTAATATTTCTTTGTTGATTGGAAGCTTGATTAACTCTTTCCTGAGTTTGTTTCGGGACTGTTTCATTTTCCGACTCGTATATGTCAAATTAATTTTTGCTTCCCTTTTTTCTTTCCGCATTATATTTCTATTCCTCGTTTCGATGGAGGGGTCATGTGAATCAATTATTTTGCGTGTGAAGCTTACCCAGTGATCGATTGATGAGTTGGAGGTTTTTTCTTGAAAGCATTCAGTACCCAGTTTTTGAGCTAGTTCACGGGTACTTTCTTTAGTATTTGGCTTCCAAATTAATTTCCTTTAATTTATGGTTCCAACCTGACCTTGCATTGACAAATATAATTGGTGTTTCGTACTTTTAAGTGATGTAGTAATTATTTGCTGGCTGTGATCACTCTCAGGGAGCTTCCTTAAATAAAACAAAGTAATATTGTTAAAGATGCTCAATGTTACCATCGTGTAATCAATTCGCGATTTCGCATTTTGTGTGTGAAATGACCATGCTGGGGGCGAATCCGTCTGGAATCTCACATTTAGTATGCGTAGCCCCAATGCTTCAATGTCTCTCACGAAGACCGATTTTGTTCTGCTTGGATTTTATTGCAGTGTCCATTGATTGCTCTGGAATAAGACATTGTTGGTATTGGGACTGTGTGATATCGTCTCTTGCAAATGGTACTAGCAGATTTAAATTCAAGTCTCCCATAACTATAAAGTCTGCAAAGGCATCATCAACCATTTGTTCAAGTAGATAACAGGTAAGAGTAGCACACATAGTATTCCTTGAGATCCCTGTTGGGGGAACATAATTCATTTCTGGGGAGAAGGGTAGTATTTTGGAGTCACACGGTTTTTCACATAATAGTACCTCATTTTACAAGCCACAAAGTAATAGTATTGTGGAGAGGGCGAAGACAATGATCAAGAACAGGATTCAAATGGCTGTAGCATGAGTAAGTGATGTAGGTAGTATAATGATGGACAGGGCGGCTGCTTATCGCACCAGTGTTCATGATGTCACTCAAAGGACCCCATTAAGAGGGAAAGGCTGGCAGGCACCAAGCTAGTCCCCAGCTGGATGAAAGATATAGCATTTTCTGACACACAGATGGAAGAGCGTATCCAGGACATGAAACATATCCCACATATTCAGGTGGGTGAAGATTTGTTGTGCTTGGAAAGGAGGAGTTTTGTCAAAGTTCAGGGGGCCATTTAAGGTCAGGCAAGTTTGTTGCTTTTCTGTGGTTTTGGAGAATGGTGAGAGATGAAACAGACGAGTGCCTTTATATCAGAGAGGTGGTCAAAGTCGGGTTGGTGAGTAACAAAGCAACAGTGCTTTCATGGTAATGTGTGATGGTACATGAGCAGGCCCTCTGAACGACTTAGTATTGCCCCATTGTTAGGTGTGGGTGATTCCTGTGGCAACTGATGTGGATTCTGTGCTAAGAAGTGTCCGGAGTAGCAAACCACCTGCATATTTTAAGGATTATGTTCAGTAGTCAGAGCATCATTGAATTTGGATGTTCTTGTATCCCTTTGCATGTTCGTATTTTAGTTAAAAATATCATTGTGTGTATTGCTTTTCCTTCAGTACATTGTTCATTTGTAAGGCGAAGATGTGTTGTGCTTATGAGTCTTACAATGCCAGTGGTAAGAAACTTTGTATAGGTATGTGTGGTGTGGGGGTAGCCTGCATCTGTGCTCTATGTGACCAGCGAGCATTCCAGTGAAGTCAGTTATGCTAGAGCTGGTCGAGGGATAGCTACGCTCCTGTTGTAGGGATAATACTTTCTTGAATAAACCATTTAACTTACCCCTGGCTTCCTTGCATTATTCCAGGGGGTCAAGACACCTGCTGAGTTAGGCTCTGTATAGATAGCGTGTGCGGTGGTGCCATTGATTGTATTGAATACCAGTATTACTCTGTTTTTAGCTGATAGCAGTCTGACCCAGTTACGGTAGGATGATATGGGGGTATTTCTTGGGAGGCTGTGGAAGGCTCTTGTATATAAGTTTAGCGCTTTATCATATGGCGACGGAAGGAGAGAGGGAGGCTGGTCAATGGGCTTCAGCAGAATTCCTGCGTGCTTGGATTTAGTGCAGTGATTAGTGCCGTGGTCACATGGTCAGTCATATGTTTATAAAACTTAGTACCTGGCTACCATTGCTGTAGCATTGATGAATGAGTTCAATCAAAAATGTTGGATTGAAGAACCTGCATAGAAGAGCAGTTCGAGTAACCAGCTGCCACTTTTAGTGTCTGGGCCAAGAACAATTGCATGTAGATGATTCCTGTTTGAAGTGGCACACCAAACAATGAAAATACTGGAAGGCAGCTCAGAGTAACTACTAATGACCGATGGATGTGAGCATTCCGAGCATTGCTTTTTGTTCCCAACAATACATAAAGCTGGTCTTCTGCTATCTGAATGGATCAGCATGTGTTTATACCTGTACACTACTTAATCATTGACTGTCATTGTTGGAGTTCAATACATGGAGCCATATCTTTTTAAATACCCAACCTCTTGTTTTCCTCCACATTTTGCCCCGCAGGTGTTGAGCCTGTTCCCTGTGTTGCTGCGCATCCCTTTTCTGGAGCGGAAAGTGTTTCGACCGCAGAGGGAAATATTCAGCTTTATGAGAGAAATCATCAAGGAGCACCAGGAGACCTTTGACCCTGCGATGACCAGGGACTTCATCGATGCCTTCCTTGTTGAAATGGAGAAGGTATCAATATTCAGAATATGAGATATGGGGGGGGCTCATTTATAAAAATGCTCATATCTTTAGTATAGAGGTAACCATACCCTGCTAAATAAAGAGGTCACCACAAATGTGATAGTTGCAAATGTCATGTACATCGTAAACTTTTAGTTACACTCTAATTGTATAGAAAGAGATTCACAAAATTTCACACACCTCTAGTTTCAACCTAGATATTGCATATCTCCGGAATACTTGACGCAAATATGAGTATTCACTGACTAACCAAAATTCAGGTTCACACAGATGTCACAGTCTAAGTTTGCAGGGAGAGACATTAGCAGGTTTTCGACTAAGCGCTGTTGTTGTAACATACAATTATGATTTCCCTGCATGGGCATGTACTAACATCACCATGGTGTACTAGGAGTGGGAATGTGATCCAAGGTTTGTGGTACAAACCCATATTAATGACCTTTGATGTTTCTTATTTCCCCAAATGCTGTAGCACTGTAGACCCTACAGTAGGTCTCATTAACAGTCCCTCCATTTTTTGGGGGTACAAAATCCACATTGGGTAAATATATGTACCACGTGCGTTGATTTTCCCCCTAAGCACATTGTTCCGGCCACTCTGAGTTTCCAAAGTCGGAAATTAAATTACCGAGCAGTTGCAGTGCTCTGCATTGTAATTCGACACGTGTCTGCCACTTCTCACCTGATTTGCCTATATAAAATGTCCCAGGTAATACCAGAGAAATTCGCATAGAAAATACTATGGGTTTGAGTGCAAATATCGCTTGAAATGGAATTGACGCAAAGACCATTGGCGCTCAATTTTGGATTTTGTGTGTGACTAAATGATCTTTCCTGCCATTTTCCCTTGGATGGTTTCATCATCTTTTCCATCTCTTAACTCTCTTCCCTAGAGCCACACAACTGCTACTGTGTTTGTATCTCTGAAGTATTTAAGTGTCTCTTATACCACCAAGACCTTCTTCTTCTATATTTATTTTCTTGGCATATTTAATTGTCTCTTAAATACCCTTCCTGTTCGAGTGTACTTATACAGTTTATTTTTATTTATTTTGAAAGTTTTATATAGCGCGGACAAGATCTTTGCAGATATCAGAGCGCTTTACACAGAAAGGGTACATGAGGGAACATATTCAAAACAAATAAATCAGAGGAGCAAACAGTACAAATGAGTGAGGGCAAAACCAATCATGTAAATCAGTAAATCAATCATACAAGTATTAAAAATATGCAACAGGGTCAAACAAGAATACAGATCGGTGCCTATTCTTAAGGAGACCTAAGTAACAGTTCAGGTGTATTTTGCCATAAGGATAGCTTTTACTTCTTTCTTAAAGATTGTAGTGGAAGAGATGAGCCTAGTTTCGGGGGGGGAGTGAGTTCCAGATTCTGGGTGCCATTCCTGAGAAGGAGCGTTTATATGTTTTTTCCTTCCGGAATCTACGTGGTTTCAGCAGAAGATTGTTTGTGCCTCTCGTGTTTCTAGCGCCGCCAGAGATTGTCAACTTCTGAGAGAGGTAGCCGGGAGAGTTCAGGTGTACCGCCTTGTGAGTCATGCTGGCGATTTTCAGATGTATTCTGGCTTCAAAAGGCAGCCAGTTCAGGGATTTCAAGTCAGGGGAAATATGAGAGTGTTTTTTTGATCCAGTAATGAGCCTCGCTGCAGCGTTTAGAGAAGCTCTTAGGGGTGCGGTAGTAGTTAGCGGGAGTCCGCAGAGGGCGACGCTGCCATATTCTATTCGAGGGATGACTAGTGCTTGTACTGCGGTTTGGAAGTCATTGGCTGGGAGGAATGGTTTGAGTTTCCTCAGGGTATTGATTTGGAAATTCGCTCCCTTAGTTGCCTTGTTGATGTGTTGCTGCATGTTGAGATTGGTGTCGAGGGTTATGCCTAGAGATTTTGCTGAATCCACGATGGTGGGTTGGACATTGAGTGCAGTTAGGTGTTTGAGCCAACTTTGAGTGGTGGAGATCTTCGCTGGAGGTGAGATCAGAAGGAACTCTGTTTTCAGAGCATTGAGTTTGAGATGATTATCGGCCAGCCAAGATTGGGTGCTTCTGATCGTTGAGTTCAGGAGCAAGATGTCTTTGGGGGATTGTAATTTGAGGTAAAGTTGGGTGTCATCGGCATACATGTGAAAGTGTAAGTTAGCTGCCTGTAGCAAGGTGGTGAGAGGTTCCATCACTAGGTTGAACCACTTGAGAACAGTTCCAGATAATCCCATTCTAGTGCTTAGTAGTTCGAGTAAGTTCTCATGTTTAACGGTGTCGAATGCTGAAGAGAGATCAAGAAGGATGAGAAGGCAGGTGTTGTTTTGGTCTAGCATTTGAAGTGCGTCGTCAATTATGTGGGTCATAGCAGTTTCTGTACTATGTCCTGCTCGGAAGCCTGATTGATGAGGATTGAGGAGATCAAATTGTTCAATGTGTTTAGTCAATTGTAGTTGTACGCATTTTTCCAGAGTTTGGCGAGAGTGGGGATATTAGTGATGGGACGATAATTGTTCAGATCAGAGGGGTCGGCTGTAGGTTTCTTTAGTAAGGGAGTGACTTGTCCAACTTTGAGGGAGTCAGGTATGGTTCCTTGTTGAAGAGAGCCGTTGATAATTCTAGTCCAGAGTGGGAGAAGCAAAGGGGCAAAGTCTTTTACAGCGTTAGCAGGAAGGGGATCTGTGAGGTGATTGGATGGTTTCAAGGTGCTGAGCAGTTTGCCAATTTCCTCTTCAGAGTATGTGCCAAAGGATGACCATGTAGCATTGTTTTTTGGTTCAATGGGTGCAATGCATTGAGGTTTGGAGTAGAGCCTTGCGTCCGCGAGGAGATCGCTCTTAATGTTGTCAGTTTTTTGGATGAAGAAAGCGGAGAAGTCTTCACAGGAGGGAGCTTCGCGCACAGTGCTGAGCTGTTGGGGTTGTTCCTTGGATTGAGTTTTGATTAGCTCAAACAATTTTCTTGGACGTTTTTTTGCTTGGTCGAGCTGGAGGCTGAAGAAGTCTAGTTTTGAACGTTTTATTTTCCTGAAATAGGCGTTTCTCTTTTTCTTCAGAGTTTTTAGGTGCAGTGCAGAGGGAGCTGATCTCCAGGTGCGTTCTGCCATTCGCATGTCTCGTCTATCCTCATTGAGACTTCCGTCATACCATGGGTTGGACATTTTAGTTGAGACTCTTTTTAACTGCATAGGTGCCGCCTCATTTATTACTGATAATGTCGAGGCAGATGTATTCACAAGATGTTGGGGATGATATGGAGGTGGACTTGCCTTTCAGAACGGAGAGGTTGTTCCTGTGGATGCATGCGATTCCACCACCTATTTTGCCTGGCCTGTCAAGTCTAATTATGTGGTAATTAGGTGGAACCAGAATGTCCATTATAGGTGATGAGGCTTCAGTTAGCCATGTTTCAGTCAGAATGATTAGGTCAAGGTCCAGCGATAAGAGGAGATCAGCGATGGCGGCGGAATGTTTCGAGGCTGATCTGCAGTTAAGGAGAGTGCATTTGAGCTGGGGTGTGTTGAGGACGGTAGAGGGTTCAAGAGAGAGAGGGACTTTCCTAAGGTTGTTGGGGTTGGATATTCTGCTGTTCAGTGTGGGGGGTCTAAGGGCATTTGAGTGTATCGTGGGAATGGTGAGGTGTGTGGTGGATGTGTCATTTTGGGGGGTTGGGTCATACTCACGGAGGAGAGTTAGTGTGTCGAGGTCCGAAAGAGGGTAGCAGGGGCGACGAGGGCGGCTGTTGCGATTGCTAGCGGGGGTTGAGGTCCAGTGTGGGGAGTGTCGAGTGAGAGAGTTAACCGAAGAGGTGGGGGACACGTTGGGAGGGGAGGAGGGGGTGGGTGATGTGTTGCAGGGGCGGCGGGGGCGGGTGTTGCTATTACGAACAGGCAGTGATGTCCGGTGTGTGGAGTCCTGAGTACGAGTGTCAACCGGTGGGGTAGGGGGCATGTTTGGGGTGGAGGTGGAGGTGAGTGAGGGGTGTATAGGGTATGTGGAGAGTCGTTCCTTGATGCTGTGTATGTCTTCTTTGATCTGAGTGAGGGTGGCCATAATCAAGTCCAATGTGGGGGGAGTGATGGAGGTGGGGGTGGAGGTCGAGGGTGGATGACTGACCAGGGAGATGTCGTGCAGGCGGGATAGTGGGCTGGTGTTGGTGCAGGACTCCGTTGTGTTAGTGTGCGAGATGGTATTGGGAATGGGAGAGTGTTTGGGCGTGTTGGGTGTGGATGAACTGGGGAGGAGATTGGTGGTATGAGTGTGGGCGTGAGTGTGAGTGTGAGCGTTGTTGGTAGGCGGTGAGATCAAAGTGGAGGATGGGTGTATGTTAGTTGAGCTGGGGATGCAGGAAGGGTAATGGGGGCTGAGAGTGGGTGGGGACATGGGATTGGGGATGGTCCTGTTGTGGGGGGGGGGGAGATAGATTAAAAGAAGAGGTGTGTTCTGCGTAGTACGTTAGAGGGAGGTGGGGACTGAGCATGGGGGGGAGGGATTTGTCTTTGTGCGTGTCGTTTTGGTGCGGTACTAGGTTAGCAGTGTTAATGTTGGTTATGATGTTCTGGGCGAGAGGAGTGATAATAGTGGTATTTGTGGAGGTCTTAGGTCCGGAAGGAGGGGTGGGGGTGCGAGTGTTGTGAGAGGGGGAGGGATCTGTGTCTGTGTTAGAGGCGTGAGTGGTTGTTACCTGGTGCTGAACTGGGAGAGAGGGGTTGTGGGTGGGGGCTGAGTATTTTGGGGTGGTGGTAGGTGTGTCACTGAATGCTGAGTGTGTAGCAGCGTGAGTGGTTGTTACCTGGCGCTGAACTGGGAGAGAGGGGTTGTGGGTGGGGGCTGAGTAGTTTGGGGTGGTGGTAGGTGTGTCACTGAATGCTGAGTGTGTAGCAGCTACCTGGTGCTGTGCTAGGTTAGAAGTGTTGTGTGTGTTGGGAGCTATGACGTCAGGGGTGGTGGGACTGAGGGAGATGTGAGCGTCTGACCGCGTATTGGAGAGGTGATCTTTGAAAGTGGGGAACAGGTTATCTAGTATTTCCAAGTTCCTGTCTGTGGCTTGGGATAGGATCATCCCATTATTGTAAATAGTAATGGTGGCTCTGCCTTGGAAGAGTCGTGATGGTGTGATGTAGAGAGTTAGGCCATGAGCGGATTTCCTGGTGGTGGAGACTGTGAGTAAGGTGTGGAACGTTTTTCTCCATTGAGCTCTGCGTGTGGTGTGGAAGATGATATCAGTGCTCAGGGATCCATTGACCGGTGAGAAGTAGGTGTCGGCAAAGGGTGTTTCAGGGTGGGACCTCAGGAAGTTGTGTTTAAAGCGTTTAGCGGCTTTTTTGGTGAGTGTGGATGGGTAGTTGATTTTATATGTGTGCTTGCCGATGGGCTCCATGTTGGGGTGGCGGTGTAGGAGGGCGAGGCGGTATAGGTGGGTATGGGAGGTGTAGGTGGGTATAGGTATAGGTGGGTATAGGTGGGTATGGGAGGGTGGACGATAGTAATACAGATGTGTAAAGAACAATGCAGGCAGTGCGTTACCTGGAACACAAGCAACACTAGTGAGCAAAAATGCAGTTAGCAGTCTGTGAACACCAAAGAATAAACAGTGAAATGGGTGCAATTTACACAATGTACAGAAATATATGAAAATATATGAGGTAGCAAACGGTACAGAAATATATGAAAATATATGAGGTAGCAAACGGTACAGCTTACAAGATGTACAAACATATATAAAAATATAAGTGAGGTAGGTGCAGGTTACAGATGTGTACGGTACACAAATAAAAGAATCATACTGATGATATACTGAATCCAGATACCGGTGCAGCCAGAAAGCTGCATGAAGCAATATTGATACTAGTGAACAGCCAGAAAAATTTGAGGTAGCGATCGGTACATTATCAGTGAAGCAAAGTGAGAAGTGTGCAGGTTACAATAAATGTACAGAGTACAAGTAGGGGTATATTGTTGCAATAAAGGCAGACACTAAATCACACGAGGGTTTAAATAGAAAATGTAAGTGTAAATAAAAATGAACAAAATAACAGTAAAGGTATAGTACTGTAGTGAGGCAGGCACTTGGCCAGAAAGTGGGAATGACTAGTCCATGATGGCCGCCAAAGGGAGAGAGAGACCAGTCTAAAATGTCCGCCTCAAAAGGGAAGTTGGAGACGGTAGTCCTCTTTTTGTTGTTGGTGCTTTGATAACAGGGAAGTGCAGATTCAGTTTCTATTTCAGCAGGCACAGTTCATGTCTTGCTGGGAGGGAGGCTTATCTCTGTATTGGAGGACTTGTGTGGGGGAGTTAAGCTGAGGAGCCTCGTGAGCAACAGAGGTACCAAAGGAGATTTATTACTACAGTTTTATGGCTCCAGCCATTTTGAACAAAGGAGGGTTTTTCAAAAAGGAGGGATTTTCAAAAATGTGTATAGGCGAGTAGGGTAAATAAATACCTTTTTTTAGAATTCTGCTCAGCAGCAATTTCGTGCACGATCAGAGCCTCATTGCTGCAGCCCCTACCGCCTCGATGGGCGTTGTTGTGTCTTTTCCCATTGACTCTTTCCCTTTTCCTCCAATTCCCCTGTGATTATCCGATCGCCTCAGAACTTTCAGGTATCTCCCCCCCTGAGCGGCGTCACCTCCATCTCCCGGCGCGGCAAGGGCAGGCTCCTGACGCCCGTTGTCTCTGCTGATCCCGCCCGCCTCGGGGTTCCACTCCGGCAGCTCCCTGGGCGGCGGGGGCCACTCCTCCGATCACCTTCAGCACTCGGCGCAGCCGGGACCAGCTCCTTTCTTTTGTAGACGTCCCTCCGGCTCCCGCCCGTCTCAGGGCACCGATCCGACCGCTCCTGTGGCGGCGCCACACCCCCAGCACTCGGCGCAGCCCAGTGCCTATGCGGGCAGCTCCAGACGTCCGTCGTCCTTCCGCTATCTGGAACCACAGAACTTGTTCAGGCCAGCAGTCTGACCCCTGAAGCCGGCACCGGTGGCGGTACCCTCAGGCGTACCGTACGCCTCTGATGGACAAACACTCAACTTAGACCCATAACGGCTCGGTTCCAGCCTCTGCCGGGGCGATCAGGTGCACCACGAAGGCTCCAGGCAGCCCCCCCAGCAGGTTCCGTCCCAAGCTCCGCCGATGGGCAGGGGCAGCCAGGTATCCGGAGAAGGCAGGGTCGACTCGGTCCTCTTCTACGATCACGGCTCCGTGAAGATGAAGATGAGTACTCGGAGAGCTCCAGCCATCGCCAGCCAGGTAGGCGCGCCACATATAATCCAGTTACTTGAAGCGAAATGATCCTGTTACTTTTGTTATTTAAGGTCCAGTTCCGTTCCTCGCCATGCTGGGTGCTAACAGGGATTAAATCCAGAAACTGGAATCCCAAGCACTCGGAGCTCTAACGTAGAGCTCCTGCCACGCGGCCATCTTAGAACACTATTGAGCTCTTTATTTGTTTCTGACATCACCCTTCTCATTTTTGAGCTATACACTTCTACTGTATTATTCTCCTGTGACATTTAAATGTCTGTTTATTTGTATTTAATTTCCGATGTTATAGCCAGTAGCGGGTGGTGTTGTGGAAGAGTACAGGGGCGGGGGAAGGGGTAGCGGGATGGAAAAAATAAAAATAAAACGTACCTGCAGCAGGCCGGGTCGTGCACTTCTGCTCCTCTCCTCACAGGCAAGGCTCACAGACTCCACTGCCACCAATCCGGATGCTGCTCTCGTGTCATGAGAGCAGCATCAGGACTGGCCTGAGCGCTCTGAATGTGCACTTTCAGTGAGACTGGGAGCCTGTGCCCGCTGTCTCCAACCCGGCAACGCAGCTCGGATTGGAGACCGCTTCAGTGCACTTGATGGTTTGGCCTGCCAAACTATCATGTGTACTGACAACAGTGCCCACCACTCCTCCTGCAGCCTGTCATCCCCCATGGCCCGCCTGTAAAGACTCAACACATAAGGAAAAATAAAACAATTATAAAATGTGTTTATTATTGTTTTATTTCTATTTTCCTGTTGTTTTGAGGCATTTGGAAGGGAGGGCGATGCTTCTCCCGCATAGCGGAGGAGCCTCCCCAGGTTATAGCTTCACAGTCCCTCTTCTACTGTAGTTATACCACTGAAGTATATAAATGCTTCTCCCCCTCCCCCATCCTCTATTGTATTTATTCCTGAGTGGTATTTACAGTCTCTCTTCTTTCTCATTTCCCTACACTCCAGCAGTGATATCCATGTGATATTTAAATGACTTTTCCATATATCCTGTCTCCCCCTCCTCTGTTTCCCTCTGCTTACATATTTCACTGCCCACATTTCTATTCAGTCATCGGAGAGGGTTTTAATCATTAACCATCATTGTATTAAACCCCCAGGGCTACACCCTGTGTACACGTGTATCAAGGGGACTATCAGTGATTGACATTCATTTTTATTGTGTAAGCCTGATAAAAAGTCTGCAAGACAGAGGAACCACTAGCTTAACAAGCATTTGCAATGCAATAGGTCTCGCATTTACGTAGTTTTGAGCTTTTGGCATTGTAAATGACAATGTCTTATTTATGTTTTGGTTTGTAAAACAAATAAAAGGCATTGTCATTTGCAATGCTAATAGCTTAAACTATCGCAAATGCGAGACCTATTGCATTGCAAATGCTTGTTTTAATTGGACTGGTCTCAAACTGCCCAAAACCCTCCAAAGAACCAACCCACCGGCTTCCCTACAAACACACATCGGCCCAGATATAAATATGTTTATCTAAAAATGTAACATTCAGCAACTGAGAAACTACTCTTTATTGCCACATATGCTTGTAATGTTTGTGGATGCTACTTTTATGGGGCACCGTTTAATAGAATTTAGTGGTATTGTCTCCATGAGGTGGGTTGGGGGAAGGGCGGTGGGTTTTGTTTTTGACGTGAAACTCAGGTACTTGAATAGCAACCAAATGTCCGGGTCCATGTGTGACCATTTAGGGCAGGCTTGTATTTTTCTTAGAATTCTGGAACTTGTAGTCTTAATAAACCCAGTATAAAACCAGGACTACAAGTCCAATAACTCCAAGAAAAAAAGTACAGGGCTAACTGGTCACGCATTGATTGGGAAACTTGGCAGCTATGTACTTGGGCATCTTTTCAGGCTTGGTTCAGGGTATTCCAAAGCCTGGGACCCTGGGCGCATCGTGCCACCTTGTTAGATCTTACAAAAGACGCATTGGGTGATCAAATGTCCAGTGTTTGCATACTGCGAGGGCACAAACAGCAGTTCAGATGGCAATGTCCACTGCTGTGCAGGGCAGCGGGACAGAACACAGCTCAGATGGTCCCTGTACCCATTTGATCGCATCTTCCTATTTGTTGATCTATTTAACGTGCCTCCGTGCTCTTTTCTCTTTGACTGAGCTTGCAGTCAGTGGAAATACTAAGCGTAGGCAGTGCTGAATTTGCTCCAAACGATGCCCAAAATCCTGCAAGCACTGGCACAAATTAAGCATTGGACAGCTCAAGAGGCTGCAGGTCTTCTACCTCACCCAGAATCAAATACAGAACTGACACCTCTTGTAGACCCTGCCACTAGGATTTCATAGTTTAAATTTTTTTTTAATTATATTATCATTCTGGTTTATACAATTATCGCAGTACTCAATATGAGGATATTGTCTCAAAATAATATGTGTCATAATGTAATCAGCATGTAAGACACTGTTTTGTAAACAATACAATAACTTTAATCCCTCCCTCTGTTAGTATAATGTATTGCATGATGACTGTTGGCAAGTGGATGAGCAGCAACTCACTTAAATTAAATAAGGAAAAAATTGAAGTCCTAGTGGTTTCTGTCGAGTTTTTACCTCTTAGTGCATTTTTCAGCAGCTCGACTCTTCACATGAGCACTGTTTACATTACAACAGGTCACACTCATTGTATTATAGCACGGGGAGATTAAGTGATTTGCCCAGAATCACAGGATGTTGAACCAGTCCGAGAGTAGACCCTGTTTCCCCAGTTGTAAAGTCGGCAGCTCTGGCTGGAATGCCACATCCTGAGTAGACGGAGGGTGGCAGGCAGAAGCCACATGAAAGCTCGGCTCCTCGTGGGCTCGAGGTTCCAACAGGCCCTTGAGCCAAGCCAGAGCCACCTTTCAGACTCGCCCACGTCTCTACTCATTCGTGAACGTGCAGTTTGTTGTGTGTCAGGAGAGGAGTTGTAGAAAGTCATGACCACGAGAGTTTCTTATATAGAGGTACTTAACTAACTTTAGGAACCAGAACTGGGGTAGCGGGTGAAGGCAAGGGTTGTTGGGTTCCTGTTTTTGTCTACACAAAACAACATGGGTAATGTTCAAGAGCTCCATGCTCAGACATTATACTGACTGAGCGCAGAGGAGACTGGGCCCAAGATGCGGCAGTGAGCTGCTGAATTCTCTCTCAACACTGGGACAGATAGAAGATGGATGCAAGGATATGCATACGTTGGTGCACTGGTGACCAAGAGTGTCATAAGAGTGGTATGATGGGGAGTACGGCTGAAAGGGTGCATGCTGTATGTACTGGGGTGTTATACAGGGTGGTGGTGTGCTCCATGTATCTCACAGGGGAAGTGGAATGATGAACGGATGTATGGGAGTCAAGGTCTGAGGTAGAGTGATGGCAGGGGCAATGTAGTGGGCCAATAAAACCAAATTCATCTCAGAGTTTGATGTAATAATAAATCTTTATTTCCCAAAAAGCAAATGTGGTGCGCTCGTTCAGAATATGGAAGCTTACAAATCTGTTGGAAATTTGGATTGCTGTTGGTTCAAACAAAAAAGTGCAATTACATAAAGTAATGTGTTATGTCTAGAATATTGGGAAATAAACTCAAGGATTGCTGTTATAATAGACAGACAGGCGTCAGAAGACCTTCACGAAAATCTGCATGGTTCTGACATGGAGTTCTCACACGAGATCACAACTATGCAGAAACCTTCTTGGTGTATGCTGTATTTAAACAGAAAATTGTGCAGTCCCATTGCTTTTCAATGCCCTTATCTGACCTATTCTGCCACACACCTGCCCAGTGTGGAATGGTTGCCAGGAATAGTACAGAAAATCTGTGACAAAAGTCCAAAACAAGTCAGGTATTGAAAAACTCACCGTCGCAGCCCGGCTTGGACAGGAAGCCAGGCAACCTGTGTTGGGACGGGGCGGGGCCGCAGAAAGACAGGAAGCAGACGGGAGCCTACCCCGCACTCCTGTGCCCGTGAAGCAAGCCGGAAGCTTTGCGTGTGAGCTAGCGGAGCTCCCGTGCCCGTGGAGAGCCCCGCCTGTTGCTGAGAATGACCCACTGGCTGCTGAGGGGGAGAGGGACACGCGGAAAGAGCCCGGTGAGTGGGGTGGGGGGGATGTGTGCGTGTGTGTAAATGTAAATGTGTGTGGGACTTGTAAAGCGCACGGCTGCCCGTAAGCGTCCCGGCGCTGAAGACCGCTGGGGAACCCGTCCTGGCTTTCCCTGTGAGATGGTCCCTTCTGGGTATCTCCAAGGTGAAACCAGGCATCCCCGGCATCTGTGGGGGGCCATTGTAGAGATGAGGCAAGCTTAATGCCCAGAGTTGCCGAGTGTGATCCCTGGTTAGAGTAGGCACCGAGGCGAGAATTGTCAAGTCCGCTGACCCTGGTCCACGACCCTGCCGCGTCGGGAATGGAACCCTGGTCTCGGGCCGTTCTCTGCTTCCGGGTCTGCCGCCTCTACCCAGTGAGCCACACCACTCCACGCCTCTAACCAGTAAGCCACACCACTCCACTCTGTGTGTGTGTACGTGCGTGTGTCTGTGTGTGTGCGCGCGAGTGTGTCTGTGTGTCTGTGTGTGTGTGTGTGCGCTTGTGTGTGTGTGTGCATGTGCGCGTGTGTCTGACCCCTGAAGCCGGCACCGGTGGCGGTACCCTCAGGCGTACCGTACGCCTCTGATGGACAAACACTCAACTTAGACCCATAACGGCTCGGTTCCAGCCTCTGCCGGGGCGATCAGGTGCACCACGAAGGCTCCAGGCAGCCCCCCCAGCAGGTTCCGTCCCAAGCTCCGCCGATGGGCAGGGGCAGCCAGGTATCCGGAGAAGGCAGGGTCGACTCGGTCCTCTTCTACGATCACGGCTCCGTGAAGATGAAGATGAGTACTCGGAGAGCTCCAGCCATCGCCAGCCAGGTAGGCGCGCCACATATAATCCAGTTACTTGAAGCGAAATGATCCTGTTACTTTTGTTATTTAAGGTCCAGTTCCGTTCCTCGCCATGCTGGGTGCTAACAGGGATTAAATCCAGAAACTGGAATCCCAAGCACTCGGAGCTCTAACGTAGAGCTCCTGCCACGCGGCCATCTTAGAACACTATTGAGCTCTTTATTTGTTTCTGACATCACCCTTCTCATTTTTGAGCTATACACTTCTACTGTATTATTCTCCTGTGACATTTAAATGTCTGTTTATTTGTATTTAATTTCCGATGTTATAGCCAGTAGCGGGTGGTGTTGTGGAAGAGTACAGGGGCGGGGGAAGGGGTAGCGGGATGGAAAAAATAAAAATAAAACGTACCTGCAGCAGGCCGGGTCGTGCACTTCTGCTCCTCTCCTCACAGGCAAGGCTCACAGACTCCACTGCCACCAATCCGGATGCTGCTCTCGTGTCATGAGAGCAGCATCAGGACTGGCCTGAGCGCTCTGAATGTGCACTTTCAGTGAGACTGGGAGCCTGTGCCCGCTGTCTCCAACCCGGCAACGCAGCTCGGATTGGAGACCGCTTCAGTGCACTTGATGGTTTGGCCTGCCAAACTATCATGTGTACTGACAACAGTGCCCACCACTCCTCCTGCAGCCTGTCATCCCCCATGGCCCGCCTGTAAAGACTCAACACATAAGGAAAAATAAAACAATTATAAAATGTGTTTATTATTGTTTTATTTCTATTTTCCTGTTGTTTTGAGGCATTTGGAAGGGAGGGCGATGCTTCTCCCGCATAGCGGAGGAGCCTCCCCAGGTTATAGCTTCACAGTCCCTCTTCTACTGTAGTTATACCACTGAAGTATATAAATGCTTCTCCCCCTCCCCCATCCTCTATTGTATTTATTCCTGAGTGGTATTTACAGTCTCTCTTCTTTCTCATTTCCCTACACTCCAGCAGTGATATCCATGTGATATTTAAATGACTTTTCCATATATCCTGTCTCCCCCTCCTCTGTTTCCCTCTGCTTACATATTTCACTGCCCACATTTCTATTCAGTCATCGGAGAGGGTTTTAATCATTAACCATCATTGTATTAAACCCCCAGGGCTACACCCTGTGTACACGTGTATCAAGGGGACTATCAGTGATTGACATTCATTTTTATTGTGTAAGCCTGATAAAAAGTCTGCAAGACAGAGGAACCACTAGCTTAACAAGCATTTGCAATGCAATAGGTCTCGCATTTACGTAGTTTTGAGCTTTTGGCATTGTAAATGACAATGTCTTATTTATGTTTTGGTTTGTAAAACAAATAAAAGGCATTGTCATTTGCAATGCTAATAGCTTAAACTATCGCAAATGCGAGACCTATTGCATTGCAAATGCTTGTTTTAATTGGACTGGTCTCAAACTGCCCAAAACCCTCCAAAGAACCAACCCACCGGCTTCCCTACAAACACACATCGGCCCAGATATAAATATGTTTATCTAAAAATGTAACATTCAGCAACTGAGAAACTACTCTTTATTGCCACATATGCTTGTAATGTTTGTGGATGCTACTTTTATGGGGCACCGTTTAATAGAATTTAGTGGTATTGTCTCCATGAGGTGGGTTGGGGGAAGGGCGGTGGGTTTTGTTTTTGACGTGAAACTCAGGTACTTGAATAGCAACCAAATGTCCGGGTCCATGTGTGACCATTTAGGGCAGGCTTGTATTTTTCTTAGAATTCTGGAACTTGTAGTCTTAATAAACCCAGTATAAAACCAGGACTACAAGTCCAATAACTCCAAGAAAAAAAGTACAGGGCTAACTGGTCACGCATTGATTGGGAAACTTGGCAGCTATGTACTTGGGCATCTTTTCAGGCTTGGTTCAGGGTATTCCAAAGCCTGGGACCCTGGGCGCATCGTGCCACCTTGTTAGATCTTACAAAAGACGCATTGGGTGATCAAATGTCCAGTGTTTGCATACTGCGAGGGCACAAACAGCAGTTCAGATGGCAATGTCCACTGCTGTGCAGGGCAGCGGGACAGAACACAGCTCAGATGGTCCCTGTACCCATTTGATCGCATCTTCCTATTTGTTGATCTATTTAACGTGCCTCCGTGCTCTTTTCTCTTTGACTGAGCTTGCAGTCAGTGGAAATACTAAGCGTAGGCAGTGCTTAATTTGCTCCAAACGATGCCCAAAATCCTGCAAGCACTGGCACAAATTAAGCATTGGACAGCTCAAGAGGCTGCAGGTCTTCTACCTCACCCAGAATCAAATACAGAACTGACACCTCTTGTAGACCCTGCCACTAGGATTTCATAGTTTAAATTTTTTTTAAATTATATTATCATTCTGGTTTATACAATTATCGCAGTACTCAATATGAGGATATTGTCTCAAAATAATATGTGTCATAATGTAATCAGCATTTAAGACACTGTTTTGTAAACAATACAATAACTTTAATCCCTCCCTCTGTTAGTATAATGTATTGCATGATGACTGTTGGCAAGTGGATGAGCAGCAACTCACTTAAATTAAATAAGGAAAAAATTGAAGTCCTAGTGGTTTCTGTCGAGTTTTTACCTCTTAGTGCATTTTTCAGCAGCTCGACTCTTCACATGAGCACTGTTTACATTACAACAGGTCACACTCATTGTATTATAGCACGGGGAGATTAAGTGATTTGCCCAGAATCACAGGATGTTGAACCAGTCCGAGAGTAGACCCTGTTTCCCCAGTTGTAAAGTCGGCAGCTCTGGCTGGAATGCCACATCCTGAGTAGACGGAGGGTGGCAGGCAGAAGCCACATGAAAGCTCGGCTCCTCGTGGGCTCGAGGTTCCAACAGACCCTTGAGCCAAGCCAGAGCCACCTTTCAGACTCGCCCACGTCTCTACTCATTCGTGAACGTGCAGTTTGTTGTGTGTCAGGAGAGGAGTTGTAGAAAGTCATGACCACGAGAGTTTCTTATATAGAGGTACTTAACTAACTTTAGGAACCAGAACTGGGGTAGCGGGTGAAGGCAAGGGTTGTTGGGTTCCTGTTTTTGTCTACACAAAACAACATGGGTAATGTTCAAGAGCTCCATGCTCAGACATTATACTGACTGAGCGCAGAGGAGACTGGGCCCAAGATGCGGCAGTGAGCTGCTGAATTCTCTCTCAACACTGGGACAGATAGAAGATGGATGCAAGGATATGCATACGTTGGTGCACTGGTGACCAAGAGTGTCATAAGAGTGGTATGATGGGGAGTACGGCTGAAAGGGTGCATGCTGTATGTACTGGGGTGTTATACAGGGTGGTGGTGTGCTCCATGTATCTCACAGGGGAAGTGGAATGATGAACGGATGTATGGGAGTCAAGGTCTGAGGTAGAGTGATGGCAGGGGCAATGTAGTGGGCCAATAAAACCAAATTCATCTCAGAGTTTGATGTAATAATAAATCTTTATTTCCCAAAAAGCAAATGTGGTGCGCTCGTTCAGAATATGGAAGCTTACAAATCTGTTGGAAATTTGGATTGCTGTTGGTTCAAACAAAAAAGTGCAATTACATAAAGTAATGTGTTATGTCTAGAATATTGGGAAATAAACTCAAGGATTGCTGTTATAATAGACAGACAGGCGTCAGAAGACCTTCACGAAAATCTGCATGGTTCTGACATGGAGTTCTCACACGAGATCACAACTATGCAGAAACCTTCTTGGTGTATGCTGTATTTAAACAGAAAATTGTGCAGTCCCATTGCTTTTCAATGCCCTTATCTGACCTATTCTGCCACACACCTGCCCAGTGTGGAATGGTTGCCAGGAATAGTACAGAAAATCTGTGACAAAAGTCCAAAACAAGTCAGGTATTGAAAAACTCACCGTCGCAGCCCGGCTTGGACAGGAAGCCAGGCAACCTGTGTTGGGACGGGGCGGGGCCGCAGAAAGACAGGAAGCAGACGGGAGCCTACCCCGCACTCCTGTGCCCGTGAAGCAAGCCGGAAGCTTTGCGTGTGAGCTAGCGGAGCTCCCGTGCCCGTGGAGAGCCCCGCCTGTTGCTGAGAATGACCCACTGGCTGCTGAGGGGGAGAGGGACACGCGGAAAGAGCCCGGTGAGTGTGGTGGGGGGGATGTGTGCGTGTGTGTAAATGTAAATGTGTGTGGGACTTGTAAAGCGCACGGCTGCCCGTAAGCGTCCCGGCGCTGAA
Source organism: Lissotriton helveticus (assembly GCF_964261635.1). Classification (NCBI taxonomy): domain Eukaryota; kingdom Metazoa; phylum Chordata; class Amphibia; order Caudata; family Salamandridae; genus Lissotriton; species Lissotriton helveticus. The sequence goes on from NC_136057.1 coordinate 1,832,680,639, forward strand.
GACCGCTGGGGAACCCGTCCTGGCTTTCCCTGTGAGATGGTCCCTTCTGGGTATCTCCAAGGTGAAACCAGGCATCCCCGGCATCTGTGGGGGGCCATTGTAGAGATGAGGCAAGCTTAATGCCCAGAGTTGCCGAGTGTGATCCCTGGTTAGAGTAGGCACCGAGGCGAGAATTGTCAAGTCCGCTGACCCTGGTCCACGACCCTGCCGCGTCGGGAATGGAACCCTGGTCTCGGGCCGTTCTCTGCTTCCGGGTCTGCCGCCTCTACCCAGTGAGCCACACCACTCCACGCCTCTAACCAGTAAGCCACACCACTCCACTCTGTGTGTGTGTACGTGCGTGTGTCTGTGTGTGTGCGCGCGAGTGTGTCTGTGTGTGTGTGTGCGCTTGTGTGTGTGTGTGCATGTGCGCGTGTGTGTGCGTGTGTGTGCATGTGCGTGTGCGTGCCTCCTGATCCATTTTGAACTGGGATCAGCATGCCGGAATCGGAGCGCGTGTTCACGCGCGCTACCTGATCCGATTCGGGCATGCTGCACGTGCCCATCTCTTGTCTCCCTCTTGGTTCCTTGTAAGCAGAGCCGACAACAATAGGTCTCGCGCTGCTAAAAATGGCAAACCTCAGATACCAAGTTGAAAAGTCCCAGTGACTAGTCATTAATCTTTTCCCTTATTCGAAATGGAGGTCTGAAATCCTCCCTGACACGGTTACTCTTCTTCCTTATTTATTTTACCTGCATAGATCCACAGCAACTTTCACAATCTCAATGAGTCACCTGAATTATTTTTGATACCATTGGGAGTAGGATCTGCAGCATCACTACAGTCGCTAACCCATGTCCCTATTCTTCCCTTCCAGACTAAGGACAACCCCAGCGACATCTTCTGTCTGGATAACCTTCTCTTTACCGTTGGTGACCTATTTGGCGCTGGCACTGAGACCACCTCAACCAGCTTGCGCTGGGGGCTGCTCTATATGATCCTGTATCCAGACATTCAGAGTAAGTGGCACTGTGGTTTAGTATGGCATTTAAAAGCGTTTGAAACATGCATTGGCCCAGACAGAAGGTCTAGGATTAATGTGACAATGCAGGCAAACACAGGCATGCAGATTTGTTTTCATGAGGGACAACCTTAAAGTCTGACCTATTAGCTTTGTTAAAGTTTGGTAGTGGTGTTGGTAATATTGTTGGTGGGATTGTTTGGTTTCAGTAGTATTAGTGGTAATAGAAGGGGTGGTATTGGTAGAAGTATGGTATTGGTAATTATGGTATTGGTGTTTTTTCTAGTGGTGTAGCTGGTACTAGTGGGGGTGGTATTGTGGCCTTGGCTCCCCTATGATGGTAGTTTCTGACTTTGCTGGTGTTATTTTTGCTGGTGTTGATGGCATTGGCGTCACTGTTTGTGGTATAGGTGGCGGAGGCACTGGTGCCATGGTATTGAAGATTGCATTAGTGTGAAGGTGGTGATTTTGATGGTGGTAGTTGTTTTAGGTGTAATGTAGGTGGCGACATTGGCAGTGTTAGTGGTAACATTATTGGTGGTATTGGTATTGTGGTGGAGGTTTCAGTGATGAATGAGTTGTATTGGTGGCGGGTTTCAAGTTGAATTGGTGGTATTTAGTTCTTCGTATTGATAGTAAAAAAAATGCAATATAAAATTTAAAATAGTCTCTTGTTTATTGCAGTGCAAGCTTTTCATATAAGGGGGAATTATACATCAAACAGCCAATCTCATGAGGTCAGAGAGGGAGATTTCTCTGGGCTGATACAATGTGATTGAAAGTGTTTGAATCCAAAAGCTGAATGTAGCTGATCTAAAAAAGTCATGTGTGAATGGGGGCTTACCCAAAGCCCACTCTATATATATATATTGTAAGTAATAAGGTTTGCAGACCTGTGCTGTCAACCAGATCTTAAAAATGGGGCTCTTTTGTGTTCACTCAGGCATCTCTCTATTAGCGCAGAGCTGCAACACTACTTCCACATACTGTATAAATCAGCTGTCTTTATACTTATGTATGTGTTAATGACTAATAGACAGTAAATAATTGTACTTATGTGTAATGTACATGATCCAAAAAGTGTGTTTGTTCTTTAAATTCCATCACTCAATAAGTCAGATGCATTTGTTGGCCGAGTTCCCTGCCCCTCTGCCGTTATCTTAGAGATGGAAATAGGGTTGACGTTAACTCAAGCACATCTTGGAAGTTTCAGACTCCGTGCTATCAAGTAAGATGGGTGGGGGGTATCATCAATGAACTCCAGATGAGGAAATTTGGGGCTGCAACAAGATCCTAGTCACTGCCTGAACTGCTCGCGATTTCAGGTTCCGTTCCAGCCGATCACGATTGTGGCGACCTCCTGGAGATCGCGGACTCCGGCCAAGAAACCAATTCGATTATGGTTGAGTCTACGTCCGGACTGATTCCTCTCCTCTCCTCTACGGACAGACCGACTAGACGGCACCTCCACAACCCGCTTCAGTCGGTCGACAGTGGATCGGGGCTCTGACCCTGTTATCAGCTCTTGCTGACCGTCTGGCTCACGCTTCCTTTCCGGGGCCAACACCAATCCAGATTCCTTCGATACCGTATCCGACTAAATTCCGGATTCCTCCATTGGAACGATCTACCATCCCGGGCTCTGCCCTCCGGCAGGAACCCTGCGCCCTAGTGGTTCTGCGCCTCCCCTTCGGGCCCCTTCTCCTGGACACACGCCACAGGGATAGGGCTAGCCTCGCTGTCCTATTAGCATCCATACCTCAGCACCTTCAGATGGCAACCTGTTCTTGATGATGATCCCAACTGACTAGGATCGAAACGCCATCGACATACCAGCGCTATTTGCGGCCCCTTTTCTATAATGGTTCTTTAAAAAATGACTAAAAAGTATGATTAATCTATGTAAATAATCTTTGTCCTGAACCAGAAATCGGTAAACATATCAGTCACCTTTTCACATTGCGCCCTCCCTGTTTTTTTCACTTGTCACCTGCACCGTTCACCTTTGAGTGTCATGAGCACTTGCATGCACAAAGTCTTCGGGTTGCCCCTGCAATAATTGCTTAGAGTGCTAATACATTTGTTCCCAAATTTCTCTTTCAAAATATATGATGCCTTGAGCACACACTTCGAGTCTTCCTATTTCTCTGTTGTTGTAATGTTGTGTACATAGTTACTAATTAGCTCTTTCAATAATACCGGTTGAGACATTGTTGTTTTTCCATACCTCCTTACCCAGATCTCAACCTGATCTATGGGTTTACGCCTGTTGTTTATTGCTGAACTGCTTTGGGAATCACTGTGAACACCAGATCCTAAACAGCCACCTCCGTCAGTTCCCATTTGCGGCATACAAATATATGACAAGTACGATACGAACCAAACTGGATGCTGTAACTTCACCTAATCTAGAGGAGCTTTGGTCCATTATGTCAGAGAACCTTAGTGTCTTCTCCTGTTGTCTAAGTGTGTGGCCTATAAGAAGACCGCAACATAGAGAGGACAGAGCTTATATCAAAGGACTTTGCATTCCGCTACCTCCATACCAGCTTGAGTCATCATGACTAATCCAATACTGCAGAAGATGAGGATATCTTTCCAGGACCCGTGACTGCTTCTCACTCGGCTGCTCTAATGCACCTTGACTTTGCCGTCAACCTTCGAACTGATGGCAGCTGTTGATAAATCTATCCTGCTAAAGCGAACAAAGCCACTACTGCTTGGTTTATACCTGCAGTCAAGGAGGAAAGCTGGCCACAAGCAACTTGAGCATACCCGTAGTCGTTCTTTTTTCGGATAGTAGAATTAGCTTGCAAAAATCGCCTTATCGTTATAAGCTGACTATCGTTAGGTGAAAACTTGAATCTGTTAATGAGCTAATTAACTTGGACTGCTGACTTGGTAAGGAAATGTTTTGGAATAGCTAACCACTTTCTCAGACCACCTTGCAGTTATATGAAAGCAGTACGTTTGCAAGAGTTAAGGGATAGGACTGCTTTTTTCTGCGACAATTTCTATCTTCTACTTCATGTTCTGACAAGTAGGCAATACTAGCGTTCCTGTCCCTCTGCTCTGGTCACTGAGTTGCCTGAATGTGCAAATTGAAAGATTTTAATTATCCAGTATGGGAGATGGAACCTTCTCTCAACCAGGCGGAATTATTTAGACCAATTTACGTACTTACTCAATAACTTTATAGCATAACCATATATAACATCGACAAAGGCTAAAAATACAATGCATTCAATAAAAAAGATAAGCAAGGCATCTATAATTAATGACAATAAAAGATGAAAGAATTCATTGAGTTTCGTCAATGCAAAGCATTTTTAGGAAGCGCCCCGCTGAATGGCAGACAACATAATTTGGTAACACACGGAAAAATAAAATGCAGGTTTGTGTTGATAAAATCCAGGAAATTTGAGAATATGACCAAAGTATCTATTTAAAATGTTCATAGTATTTAAGAAAGAAGATGAAATGAATGCGGGTCTTGGCGGAGGTTTAATCGCAAGCAGAGGCTTAGCTTAGCCAAAAATGTTAGGGGTGGGGTGTGAGTCTGAGATTTCCCAACTAGCAACATGGTGAACCCAACTGGAAAGAGTAGCAACGGTCTGAGGTCAGTAAACGGGAATAACGAAAAGCTTAGGGACATTAATTTTAAGCTATTTAGTAAAGCAAGGGTATTATTGGTAGCAATACTATAGTCTTAAGCCACAACATACGTTAGCATAGAATTCAAAGTGTCTACTATGTATTTGCAAATTGCAGTATACTATAACTAAAGTTTTTTAGCACATGCTTAAAAGGCGCAATAGAACTCTTATAATGGGAAACAAACAGCTTTTACCTGAAAAAAGAATTTGAATGTTTTAAGTTTAAGTTTCATCCAAAGGTTTATGTTGTCCGCAAACGCGCAGTTTCTTCTGATTAGTGGAAACTACACAACACCAGGTCACTGCTTCACAAAAGGACCAACATTTTTTTTTAATTTGTTTTTATTGGATTTATGCAAAGTTCAGGTACAAGCAATAGGAACATAGGGTCAGATTCATCAAGCTGAAATCCGCTCGCAAGGGCCAGATTCTGAGAATCTGGCCCTTTGCGAGCGGTATTTTTGCATTTGGTATGCATCATCCCAAATGCAAAAATCGCCAATTAAGAATTCGCTAAATTGCGATTCTTTGCATTTAAGGAATCTCAAATTGAGATTCCTTAAATGCAATGCATGAAAGTGAAAAAAATAGCGAATTCGCTATTAGGACACACAAATTAATATGAAGTACATCTTCGTGGTAATTTTGCAAAAACTTAGAAAAATGCACTAAAGTGCTTTTTTCAAAGTTTCATGTTGCGCACACATGCCCTAAGGGCATGTGTGTGTGCAACATATGTGCACACATCAATTTCAGGGGTGCAACCGGGTGTCCTTTGGACACCCCTGCACCCTTGAAATCGCAATCTCAATTTGCGAATCGCTAATTGCGATTAGCAAATTGAGATTGTCTTCCCATTCATTCCTATGGGCCTCTATGCCCATAGGAATGAATGGGGAGATATTCCTTAATTGCGACTCGCAATTTGCGAGTCGCAATTAAGGAATTATTAGAAATCTCTATTTTTGTAGTGATTTCTTGATGCATAGCATTTTGCTATTCCTTAATAGCGAATCAGTATTTTTCGCTATTAAGGAATAGCAAAATGTGTTCTTGATGAATCTGGGAGATAGTTCCAATCAAGAACCAGTTAGCATGTCTTTTCATAAGATACAAAATTCTATAAAACGATTCAGTAGAGTTACACGTAAGGAATGATACATCCAATAAACAACATGTGTAGGTCAGGCAGTAGTACAATCACATATATCACAAGTGAAGCGTTAACCATTACATTGGTGAAATTATAAATGACATGAAACGTCAGAGGCGAACAAAAAGCATATGTTATCAGCATATGTCCGGTCAAGAGCATGCCTGATGACAACCACACAGCCTTGTTTCAAACTGGTCTAGTGTAACATGGAAACATTGCATTAAACGATTGCACCAGAATTAGGAACAGCTCTAGTGCGCGCCCCTTGCAGGAAGGGCTAAAAGGACCAACATTTAAAATGAACATAGAACACTTTAAAAGGGGTGATTACTTATTCATGTTTTTTTATGGTCTCTTGTTTATGCAACTTATTCCGATGTCACGGCCATCTTTAGCGCTGATGGCATGCGGTGCAACAATCTCTTTCAGTGCTCCCTCTCCTCAATGCCTCTTTCAGTGCTCCCTCTCCTCAATGACCTCCTTCTCCACGGATTTCCTCACTCTAACCATCCAACATTGCCCCTCATCTCTCTATAGCCCTTCTCACAAATGCATTTTATTTGTTTTATAGCGCTGTTCATACCAGTTTAAGTTGTCGGAGCACTTTGCATCACATATAAACTAGGCAGAGACAATGGCCCACATGCATCAAGCATTTTTGTAGTCGCAAACGGTGCGATTCCTTAAAATCGGCCGTTTGCGAATGCAAAAGTGCTTTTTGGGATGCATGAAGCAATTTTAGAATTCGTAATATTTTTGCGAGTTCTAAAATTGCGGGTGCTTTAAGAAGTCGCAGATGTGCGACTTCTTAAAAGCAATGCATCATTACTTTGACAAGTGGAAATTCGCAATTAGGGTGCCAAATTTACCGAGTGGTTGAACCACTCGGTAAATTTGGAAAAAGTGTTTAAAATGGTGAAAAAGTATTTTTTTCAACATTCATGTTTAACACACACATGTCTTTAGGACATGTGTGTGTGAAACATGATGCGAAAAATACATTTCAGGGGTGCATGGGGGGGTCCTTTGGACCCCCCCCCTGCACCCATGAAATTTTCTAAGTGCCACTCGCAATTTGCATTGACTCCTATGGGCCTTTTGGCCCATAGGAATCAATGGGAATTGCGAAAATTTACTTAAGAAATCGGTATTCATTTGGGATTCGGTAAAAATTGCGATTTTTACCGAATCCCAAATGAATACCGAAAATAATGATGCATAGCATTTTGCACTTCTTAATTTGCGATTCCTTATTTTTCGCAAATTAGGAAGTGCAAAATGTAACAATGATGCATGTGGGCCAATGAATCACACTAAGAGTGATTGGTCTGAAGAAACACAAACTTAGAATTTAAAACATACCACAGTGGTTGCGGTTGGCTATACTCATAAGACTGTATTGCTATCAAACTAACCCTTTATTAACATCATTAGGATAAAGAAAGACTGGGGAAAACCATAGTGTTCTAACCTATACCACGCAGTTTCCAGGCACCTCTTAGATGGCAGTTCACATGTCACTGTGATATATTATTTAGGATTAGTATTAATGAACAGCAAGCAACAAAAGGATATCTGTGACAAAAACAGAAACCCACTGAGCTATCCACATAAATACAGTTCTGATCTGCATGGTACTCATTCTTTGCAGAAAGTACATTAACCCTCTGTGCTACAGTTAGAACTGCCACTAGACAAAACTCTGATCTCTGTCTAGCAGGAACACAACTTTTAATCACCAGCGTTATTTTAATTCTTTTTATTGTTGCCGGAATCCTGTAGAAACACACATGGAATTCCCTGTAGCAGATGCTTTTAAACCAAGTGAATTTGTAGCACGGTGCCCTGGCACTCAGCAACCCAAAACTCTACACCATCCTAAAAGCCTGCCCTTTCCGATGCCCATCTGTTGGTCACCCAAAACGACATGCACAAGTTTAAAACTTCAAATGCACATTCCCAGAATCATGTAAGAATTTAGTTTTTATTGTCTAACTTTCTTACAGTGCTGCGGATGATTGACAGCTGCTTCAAAGTACTTGTCAGCAGGACAATGCATAAATACATGAAACTCATACATCATAATTTCCGAACAAATCGAGTACATATACATAGCAGGTGCACATGCAGTCGGTGGAAGACAACAATGAAAAAAATACACACCAGAAGAGCGTCCACCTGACTTCTCATGAGAAAGCATAGCACACACTTAAGTAGTAGTCCAATTGTAGGTAACATCACTGGCATGCAGAGACAGCATATGTTATCATGCTGCTCACTCAAGCACTGGGCCCAGAATGTGGTACCACTCCCTGACAAAGGCGTGATGAACATCAGTTAGGTCACTGAGAGGTCATCCCAGCACCAGCAACACAGTGGAGTGAGTAACAGGTAGAGAGAGGCCCATTGCTCTTGTGCGATTGTACCAATTTCATTCGGATGTGTACTTTGAGCTCAAACCCCTGCCTATGCTCTCACGTACTCCTCCTCCTGGGTCCAGCAATCTTGATAAAATAAACATGTTTACCGACAGCAGAACCGATTATGCTGCCTCATCTGTCGTGTAGTTCCTAAAAAACTATATAGGATCTGCTCGTTTAGACAACATAGACTGTGAGATTGGTGTCCAGACTGATTCCAGACGCCCCCACCGGGTATTTTTGCGTGTATACCAGGTAGTTCACAGTGCCACTAGACACCCCTCTTACCAGGGAGAGAATAGTTCTTGGCAACTATCCAACATGACAACTCTGTCCCATCAGGGATCATGGAAACAGTGCAATACTTTTCGCTCAGTCACTCGTGCTCACTTTGTCTTAGAGAGACACACAGAATAAATGGTGGGGACATTTTCAAAAGGCATTTATTGAACCAGTCTTATTCTAATGTAAAATAGGTGTGCTGAAACAACCATTGGACAGAAACCGATATTAATTATTATAAGCACCAACAGAGTATAAGGATGGTAGATTTCTACGATAGTGCTAAAACAATGAATACAGGCAGGTATAAAAATACATGACAGTAATAATGCATACTCCTACGATGTGACCCTAACTAGATGTACCTAAGTTTACCTAGCATGTATGTAGGTGTAGAGCCAAGAAACCCTCTAGCATAAAGTCAATACTATTACCTAAAGTGAGAGACTGTGGGACCCCGTCTTGGTCTCGAGATGGACACACCGCGTGGGATGTCAGACCACTCACTGCGAGCTGGAGTGTCTGCATGCAGGAACCTTAGTGTCTTGCATCAGTGTGTCAGCATGGAAGTCCTTTTTCTCCTCTCCCTGCCTCAGCAAAGATGTGGTGTTTATATACCCAAAGTGGTAACCTCAGGGGATCTACCTTGCTGTGTCATGTCGGACTTAGAATGACGGAAGGAATAACCCTTATACATAGTTATTATGCAGGAGATGGTAGTCCTGCTGAGTTTCCACGAATCCTCATGCACAATGAATGAGGCTAATTTTCAGGGAAAACCCCATGTCCTGTAAGCAGTACCGTAACTAGGTAAAAGGTCAGCCCCAAGAACTAGGTAAAAGGTCAGTCCCAAGAACCGTTATGTAGTGTAATGGCAGGGAAAATATAGGTGAAGGGTTTGGTTGCTACCTAAGCCTATATTGGGGTACCTATCTGAAACATAACACATCACTGACAGATCAATTATTTGGGGTATACTCCACCCCATACACCCTCCCCCTGAAGATACACCCCTGATCATAAGGGCAAATTAAGATGGATGCAGAGTCAAACTGACCCAAGAGTAAACAAAGGTGGCTTCAAGTTGTGCCTAAGTGACATTTAGTTAGGAGCATTCTTTCCCATACATTATTGACCAGGCTCAAGTAAAGTTCAATACTGTCACGTTTTGATAATGGCATAATTTATCAGGGTGATTTTCTCCATTTTCATTCTTTATCTGTTGGCAGTCGAAAACATCACAAATAGCTCTTTTACACATGCACTTTCACCCTTGGCAATCGTATGTGGGGAAGTGTACAGATCTTGTCTGCCAAAAACCTCCATGGTGTTCTTGATGTGTTTCAGCCAAAGGATTGTATGGCCTAAATCGGATGCTAGGCAATCTGCAATAACATCATGATTAAGGAAGGCTTGCCGATTGCTCCATAGTGAAATCCAGAGGAGGAATAGAACATGTTTAATGTGATCTTTTGCATAGTTAAGGCCCAATTCCTCATGAAGAAAATAATGAGGGCTAGGTGGAGCTAGGCCTAGTAACCATCTGCAGAAGTGATTCTCGTCTTGCTGTAATTGAGATCAGTCACTGTAACCCTATATAAGAGCCCATAGGTCATAACTAGCAAGCAATTAATCTTGTAGATTTTAAGTAAAGGCATAACAGATGTACTCCTGATGTTCTTTACAAAGTTGAACTGAGCCCCAACAGGCTGGTTATAGAGGCGGCATCTGTTGGAAAAACAAGGTAGCCAAGTACTAAATGAGTCAAATGTCACCCTTAAATATGGGAAATAATTGACCTTCATGATGTGCTTCTGCTTGTTTGAAATATGTCTAATTTTACACCTTTGTGGACCGCAAACCGTGTAGTATGTTTGGCGAGGTTAGTCTCAAGGTCCAAATTGTGAAATAAACTTAAAAAAGTTGTCTGTGAGCCTTCTGAGGCCATTCAGGCTGCATGAGAGCAAAAGCATCATCTGCAGAAAGCAGAGCAGGGACTAATTAAGGTCAATGATCTATCCAGGGCAGATGAGAACCCTCCTTAACTTATACTCATGGCTCAGCTGTAGCCATCTTCTAGAGTTCAGATGGAGGCTTGGACAAAAATATGGGTATGAGAAGCAGAGCTAAAAAGGAGTGACCTGTTTGTGCTAGCAGAAAGTGTTCATTATATTTCACCAACAATTCTTACTACCTGTAGAAGGAATCAGGCATTTTTTAATTTTCCCTGAACCTCTCAGTAGTACTTCAGTTTGTAGAAAGCAAATGTCACAGAATATCACACACTGTGGGAACTAGGTTAGGACTGAGTTAAGATTCCCCAGTTGCCAAGTTATATCTACCTAATAAAAACTACTGGTTGGATCACTTTTTCGGTGAATTTGAAGGAAAGAGAGGAAGACTTCCCTGCTTGCTAAAAAGATAAAGCCTGCTCCTCCTATGAGAGGAAGTCTTCAAAGGCTGTTTCAAATTATGGGTTGGAACATTTCTCCAAGGAATGCCTCCAGACCTGCAGGACTTGTTTCCCAGCTTACCCCTGAGACAGAGAACTCTGCATCTTCTGAGGAAAGTTGTTTGCTGCTTGGTACCAGCCTGTGTGCATGACGTGGGAAGTTCCTCTACTAGAGGGAGGTATTACCGATTGTTGGCATCTGCTCAGGAACTTGTGTATGAGTTGTAAGGTTCTACAACAAAGGAGGGCTATGACAGTGTGGATTGATCATGATTAACTGCAGGTACTGTAAAGCATTCAAGACTTGTTTTCAGTGGCGAGACACTCCCTAACAACTTCATTCAGGATAACAGAGGCTACTGGGTCTCATCTTGGGGATTTCTGAGACATACTGGGAATTTTTTGTTCAGGAGATACTGGGATTTTCCCAGGCTTCATAAGAAAGTCCAGGTAATAGACAGAAGCACAGCTTCAGAAATTTTAGATAATATCTAACATTGGGAAGACGCTTCAAGGTATATTTTCGGCTCGGTGAAGACTGTCCTGCAGCTTCTCTGTTTACACTGTGAACTTGCTTATTCTCCAATATTTTTATTATTAGATATTGACATGTCCACAGCTTGGCTCAAAGGAGAGATCAGGTCTCATTTTATAAAACTCTGCAATTAAGGAAATAAACACGAGCCTGTGTGTTTCTTTAATTGTGTAGGCTTTAATCATTATGTTGTTTTAAATTTATCTGGCACAAGTTACCATCTTGAGATGGGTTCATAGCAAGCAGTGGCCATAAATAAAAATAAAGCGTAGGTGCAAAGGTAATGTTTCTGAGATCTGAAAAGCATGGAGAGTTCATTAGAAACTCAGATAGTATTTACTGCCCTGCAAACATTCAAAACGGTGTGTAGTCTGCTGATATGAAGTAGAACTTAGCTCCATTACTGAGTCTAATCTGGAAACATAAGCAGCCTGCACAGACAGAAGTAGGGCAAGAGCAAAGTAACTCCCAGCACTCAGTATGACCCAAAGCATCATGCAGGGCACGATAACACTTACTTCTAGTAGTCTTTATGTTTTTACCCTTGTTGGTGCAGCTTGGGTTGTGTAACTCTAAACATGTGTTTCTGGATTCACTCCTTCATCAGTAGAGATCAACAAGTCATTGTGGGGTTCTGGAAATGCTGCCCAAAGTCTTCTCAGGTCTCTGTACCACTCACTGGGTGCAGGTGCATCACCACAAGCTCGTCAGCTCAGTAGCTCAAGGTAGCCTTTTCAAAGAGAACAAGGGAGGGAGCACACTGCCTCATATCCCAGCACTCCATTTGCCCCAATGTGGCATGGTAAAAGCAGTTCCTGATAACACTTACTTCAGTAGTCATTTTTTTAAGTGTTCACCCTTGTTGGCGCAGCTTGTGCTGTGTAACTCTAGACACGTGTTTCTGTTTTCATTCCTTTATCAGTAGAGAGCAACAAGTCTTTTTGGGGGTTGCTGCAAATACTGCCCAAATTCTTCTCCGGTCTCTGTACCGCTCTGTGGAAAAGGCTCCCTTGAGCTCCTGAGCTGACGTGCTTGTGTGGATGCACCTGCGCCCAGTGAGTGGTACAGAGACCCGAGAAGACTGAAGTTATTAGCAAAATAAAAATACAAAAATGCTCTTCTTTTGGAAACTCTGACTAGTGCATAACTACACAGCGGCTACTGCCAGTGTGAAATATTTTTATTGAAAACAAACGTCTTTGATAATACCATACATAAAAATGGATTAAGAACGATGTCACGAAAATGAATAAAACTCAACGTAGGGATAAAGCAGTAGAAGTAGTAGTATGAGCTTTATTTGATACATAAAATATCATAAAAGCATATACAATTTTTTTTAGAAAAGTTCAAATATTAAAAAGAATATACAACAATTTAAGATACGACATGCATCATACTATACTATACTATACACTTGTAATTTACATATTAAAATCCATTCATTTAAAAAGTACTAACGATTAAAACTAGACCATTTTATAAGCTGGAACACTATAGCAGAAACATAGCAGCAATTAGGTTAAACATATGGCACTCTAAGCCCGAACTCTATTCTCATTGCGTGACGGAGCTGGTGGGGCATATTGCCTTTTTTGCCAAGATCCTATTTCGTTGTATAATCTTTATTCGGTAAAAATTCTCACCATAAAAGAATACATTTTACACAGTAAAACATTAGTAAAAACTATCGACGATAAAATTCCCTAGTTAAAAGGTTCAAGCCTACACATTATACAGTACATTGGGTGATTATTATGAGACCCCAGTCAAACATCCTCATCAATACATTATTACATCATGGTTAGAATGACTTCAAATCCATCCAGTCATCATCATAGCGTCCTGACAATAGGGCCTGCTAGCAATTTGGCAAGATGGAATATAGCTTCATCCTCCTAGTACGAGTCAGCCATGCACTGCTCAAATATTTAGCCACCCCGCATACCATGGCAGAGGATGTCGGGTCGGTAGTGAGAACTCGTAAGGCCATTCTATGGCACCTCAAACCCAACCCCGCGCATACTGGTTTCAACCAGACCTTCCTGGCAACTTTATAAGCGGGGCAGGCAAAAAGTAAATGCGCCACAGACTCCTTTGGAGCCGCGCACCCGGGGCAGGGGCGCGGAGGACCACCAGCGTTAGACCACCCCGCGGTGAACTCATGCACCGGAAGGGTCCTATACCTGAGTTTTAAATAAAGGGCTCTGTCCAGAGGCTTGGCTATGAGGTCGAGGAAGGGTTCCAACTTTCTAGACCATTTAAACTCTAAAAACCGTTCGGTGAGTAAACCCCCAACCCCACTGCGTGTTGCCTCTGCCTGAACCCAGTCCCAGTATAGCTTCTTGATCACCGGTTTGGGGGGTGGCATTTGACTCACCCACACATCTCTCAGGCCCAATTGCACCACCAACTGCCTCACGTTGCTCAACCACCCGATCTTATTACCGATGTCGAGCAGTATTAGTTCATCCAGCCCAGCAGCATATTTGGCAAGCTCCCTGGTCCTTCGCAACCGAGCCCAAAACAATAGAGGGCGCAGCCGCACTAAATCTTTGAAGGATCGCCTGCCCAGATCTAGCCGCAATGGAATTAGCGGGGTAGAAACGGGAGAGCCACCACATCCCTCAAAAACTTGTTTTCCGCTACAACTAACTCACAAACATTTTCAAACCCCCACAGCTCGGAGCCATATAATGCAGCTGGGAGTATCTGGCCCTCATAGATTGCCATGACCGGTGCCACAGGTTTACTCGTTGACTCCCGATGCTCCCTCAGGGTCACCCCTGATACTCTTTTATGGCCAAGTAACATTTTGGCCAGGTGGTCCTTCCAATTCATCCGACTATTTATCCGCACCCCCAAAAAGTCGAATGAATCAACCAACTCCAAGGGTGCCCCATTGAGCGTAAAATTATTTCTAAATCTTTTGGAGGGTGAGAGAGCCATGAGCTTAGTTTTCGAGGTGTTAATAGTAAGTCCTCTATCTGTACAAAAGGTACTGAATCGGTGCAGAAGCTTTTGAAGTCCCACCGGGGATTTAGAGATCAGTATGGTGTCGTCCGCGAAGAGTAGACTGGGGATTCTTTCCCCCGCCAGGGATGGTGCGTCCGCCTCTTCCTATCTCAGATGATCCACCACTCCATTCACAAACAAAGAGAAGAGGATCGGGGCCATAACACATCCCTGGCGTACTCCCCTCCTCACGGGCACCCTATCTGTCAGCTGGCCCTGGGTGCCCCATCTGATCCTCGCATAATTCCCCTCGTGGAGCCTTACAATAAAACTCAGAAGCGAACCGGGGAAACCCATCTTCTCCAGTGTCTCCCACAGCTTTACTCGAGGGACCAGGTCAAAAGCCGTCTTGAGATCTATGAAAGCCATGTAAAGGCTACCCCTTTTGATGGTAACTGACTTCCAATAGATGACAAAAAAGCGAAAGACCTGGTCCATCGTACCCACCTTCTGGCGGAATCCTGCTTGGAGGTGGGAGAGGATTTGTTCCTCTTCCATCCATGCTCCAACCCTTGAGATGATGACCCTGCCAACCACTTTCTGGATTACATCTATCAGACTGATAGGTCTGTAATTGGCAGGGTCCTCTCTAGCCCCCTTTTTGAACACAGTGACCACCTCTGCCCCCTTCCAAGAGTCTGGCACGGGGTGACCGCTGGCAATCAAATTCATTATAATAGCAATTAATTCGGCCCAAGCCTTAGGGTCCTCGATCAGAAGGTCCCCTGGGATCCCATCCGGGCCAGCCGCCTTCTTCGGGGTCAGATGTCTGATGGCCACTACTACTTCCGAGGGCGAGAATGGGTCCTCGGGCTCCCCTATAGGTTCCCCTTCTCCACCCCTAGCTACCATTGGACAGGAGGGGACTTCAGTTCCACCATATAGTGCCGAAAAGTGGTCAAACCATTGCTGGCTTGTTATGTGGGCGGCTAAAGGCTGAGCGCTCTGCTGCCTAGCTTTATTAATAAGGTCCCAGAATAACGTTGAATTCCTCATGCTGACTGCACAGTTTAGGTCCTGCCAATGTTGTTCCTCCCACTCTCGTTTGGCCAGTGCCATTACTCTTGAGTAGTCCTTCCTAGCCGCTCTAACTAGTGAGGGATCTTTTTTAAGTAAGGCAGCTTTTAGCTCTTTCCTTTTTCCCTTGCACTGGGCCGAGTACCAGGGATTACTAGAGATGGGAGGTGTGTTATTAACTCTATGGCTTTTCCCTTTAAATAAAAAGTATTGGCTCACTTGCTCTATTGTGGTTTTGTAGGCTATATCAAGGGCAATGGGCGGCTCCGGGGCACTTCCCATTCCCTGTTCCCATACCGCCAAATCCAAGGACAGATCTACCACAAGAGATTTTATACTCCCAAGTTGGTCTTCCTGCAATTGGGCCTTGTCCCATTTCAACCTGCGGTTACTATTGTAAGGGACAACCTCTTTGGTTAACCTCAGGGGGGCACTCATCCCCCTACCCTTGGGGTTACCCACCTAAACTTACTGCAGAGGGGGTTGTGGTCACTATCCTGTGTAGCCACCACCTCCATATCTATTAGGTCTTTCCACAATCTAACGTCCAATAAGATGTAATCAATTCTGGACGGACCATTAAGCCTGTTAAAGGTCATTGCACCAACTCTGTCGGACAAAGTCCTGCCGTTGAGTGCTCTTAGATTGTGTTCCCTAGTAAGGGCATTAATTTGTATTGCCCTTGCTGACCATTTTCGAATAGGGGGTAGAGACAAAGCTGGGATGGACCATTTAGAATCTTCCTCCTCGGTACCTAAAGGATCGTCCCCAGAAAGGGGTTCATACGTGCAGTTAAAATCCCCGCCCACTATAATTTTAGCAGATGGGGGGCACTTGGCTAATGCTAAGTCTAAGCTTGTTAAAATTACTGAAGAAGTGTCCCCCGGTGCCCCTCTAGCGTAAACATTAAATAATTCGAGCCTGCTCCCCTCAATGTATCATCTAGAGGAGAGATGTAATACATCACTACACTCTGAATCATGAATGACAACATCCCAATCCAGATCAATTTTAATCCAAACCGATAGTCCTCCCGCTGGTCTACCCTTCCCTCTGCATACTGCTGGAGAAAAATATGTAGTATAGCCAGATTTGTGTAGTGGGAGCAGACTCCAGGTTTCCTGGAACAGGCATACATCAAACTTCTCAATGAATGTGTGCCATTCTGGTAGGGCCATCTTCCTTTTTAACCCTGCCACGTTCCAAGATAACAGGTGTATTACACTGTGACCCATAGGAGCTATACCAGGGACCCCCTTGCTCCCACCCCTTCCACCCTCCTTGGGCATGGAAATGGCGTCCACACAGATAGATGACTTGGGGGATGCAATGCTACCATCTATGATGTCTACACACAATACATCCGTAGACACTCTTGTAATACTGCTATCCGTACTTTGGGCTACTAAGGGGCCCACCTGTCTATTGTCTTTACGTCTTGCCACCCTTAGTGCCTCAAAATCTGTGCCCTTTGGATTAGCCGCACTTGATCGGCCACCCCTCTCCCCCATAGAATGTAGACATCAGTCGCAGTCTTCCATACCGGATAGCAACGAGAACCTGTTGCCTGTCTCCAGAGGGGTAAAGGGTCTCAAGTGCTCCATTCTGCTGTTGCTATTTCTGTTGTGTCTCTGGGGTGCCGTGATCCAGCCAAAAGGGTCCGCCGCCTGGGCAGGGTGCTGGCCATAAGGAGCATAGCTATTACTGTATAGTGGCGGGGGGTTGGGTCTGGGGGGGTAGAGCCCACTTACATGAGTTAGGGGGAACACCACTGATCTAGGGTAGAAATATGTCAGAGCCCGAGGGATAATGCAATTGTCTCCACATCCAGTGGGCCAATTTAATATGTAATCCACTGCCCGCGGGTCCCTAAAATTAACCACCACCAGGTCACCCTCAATATCTTTACATCTGCTACCCAACCAATTGAGCCGCCTGACATGCACTATGTCCCCATCAATGTTATGCGTAATGGGCCTATAAGTACTCAGCCAGTGTATTATTTTATTTTTCAATTGAGCGTAGCCCTCCCTCTTGTTATCTACTAACGGCGGAACCCCTGTCAAGACGACCACAAAAGGCACTGCTTCTGGAGGTATCTCCACTTTTGGCCCCTTGGCCCCTGGAGCTCTAGTGTATCTGACGCTTCCCTGTTCCTCCCGTTTATTTCCTGTGGGGGCCATTATCGGTGCCCTTTGGGAATCACCCACTGGTCTTGCTACTGGGATGTTTATATGCTTTGGAGGGTGCGGTTTTTGGTAGACGGGCTCAGCCCTACCATGGGACTGTGGCTTCGGTTTGGGGGGCTGGGATGAAGCAATAGGAGCATTGGTAGAGGGTAACCTGACCGAGGTTACGGGTGGAGCGACCCCGCTCCCCTGGGCTTTGGTTAAAGTAACCATACTGCTTATGGCAGTCTCCAAGATGGTCAGTCTAATCTCAACTTTCTTTATGCTCTCACTAATGGGCAGGAGCAGGGACCTGAGTAAAAATTACAAGTTCCCCAATGATGTGGCAGGAAGTGATGCGTTCGGTGGTGAATACCCAGAAATAATGTCATGGTCTATGGTGTTAGTGCCCCTGACAGGTGAGGCCGCCGCTAGCGGTAGTGGCTGGGTTGAAAGAGATTCTGGCACCTCTACTATTGCCCTATCAGGAATGATAGGGGGCTTTGATACTTTACCGAAGTCGGAGTGGGGAATTTTGGCTTTACCCTGCCCTACCCTCAACTTCCTTCTTCGCTTACTAGGTGGTGGGCCATGCATCTCCACCACAACTAGTTGTTTCGGCTTCGTCTTCCTTGGCTTTACTGCAATGGGGGTCTGGGTAATTCGATCAGCAGCCGTACAACAGAGACTAGGGGGGGGGAGACACTTACGATCTGATCGGGAGGCAAACAAGGGGTGGGAGTACAATCCCGCAACAAAAGAGGGACGCCATCCTGGCTTGATACATCCTCACTAATATTAGGTGAACCTCCCTCCTGGGCAGCGGGATAAGGAGCAATATCGGTAAGGGACCTGTTTTTCATACTTTCAACCGAGCGTCGACGATCAGCCCTACGCTCAGCCATAGAGGATTCCTTATCGCCATCACTCAGGACCCTAGAAAAATATTTGTCCAATGACCCATTTCTTCATCTATCCGCCTTCCCAATTATTCCCTCCTCAGACGGCATAGCCATGACCGTCGCCTGTATCAAGGTCCACAGTTCCAGGTCAGTACAGGCGTTAGAGAGTAGGCCCAGCCCAGCCTACACTGGCCTACGAGGGCCTCAGAGGGCCCTCCCTTTGCCCGGGCTTAGCCCCGCGCTTCGTCCCGCAGCGCAGAACGAAAAGTCTGGTTTTAATCCTCCCAGGCGGGTGGGCGTAGCCGCTGCGGGAAGAGGCTGCAGGTGTGATGAGAATTGCCTCGCAGTCCTGCAGCGGTGTGGGCGGAGTGGGCGGGTCCAGCGGCGCAAACGTGGAGCGGGAGCCGCGACCGGGAGCCAGCAGTTCAGGAAATCCAAAATGAATCCAGGGAGCCCAGTCCTATGCCCCGTAAAATTCAGCCGGTGAGTAACACCCGCGAAGCGGGTGTTGCGAACAGTTATGGAGGAGCCAGGCAGGGGGGCGTAGCCGCTGCGGGAAGAGGCTGCAGGTGTGATGAGAACTGCCTCGCAGTCCCGCAGCGGTGTGGGCGGAGTGGGCGGGTCCAGCGGCGCAACCGTGGAGCGGGAGCCGCGACCGGGAGCCAGCAGTTCAGGAAATCCAAAATGAATCCAGGGAGCCCAGTCCTATGCCCCGTAAAATTCAGCGGGTGTTGCGAACAGTTATGGAGGAGCCAGGCAGGGGGGCGTAGCCGCTGCGGGAAGAGGCTGCAGGTGTGATGAGAACTGCCTCGCAGTCCCGCAGCGGTGTGGGCGGAGTGGGCGGGTCCAGCGGCGCAACCGTGGAGCGGGAGCCGCGACCGGGAGCCAGCAGTTCAGGAAATCCAAAATTAATCCAGGGAGCCCAGTCCTATGCCCCGTAAAATTTAGCCGGTGAGTAACCTATTTCTTATCAGCCATGCACAGCCTAAAAACTTACCCACCCTGGAAATCAATGTCAATGAAGATGTATCTGTACACAGGATGCGGAGTGCGGCACGATGGTTCATCGGGCCAATCAATTGACAGGCCGGTTTGAGCCACTTGGCTCTGGCCGATCTGTAGGCTGGACAGGCAAATAAAAGGTGTACAGTTGACTCATTGTGGTTGGCGCAGCCTGGACATGGCATAGGTGTCGAATTTGGCCCTTTCCAAGAAACAGTCACACTGTTAGTGGCCCAGGCCTCCCTAAGACCTATATCTGTTAAGAGCTGTCGGAGGTCAGCTATCCATTTAATTCTGCTCCCCGTGTCAGCTAATATCAGTTCATCAAGGGCTGCCGCATAGTTGGACAATTCAGCGGTCCTTCTTATACGTGCCCAGAAAAGGAGGGGACGCAGTCGTACAATGTCCTGAATGGAACGCCTTCCCATATCATAAAATAAAGGTTTCAAGGGTGTCGAGACAGGGAGGGAGATGAGATCTCTCATGAACTTATTTTCAGATTTAGCACGCTCACTGACGTTCTCGAAGCCCCAGAGTTCGGACCCATATAGGGCCGAAGGGAGTGCTTTGCCGTCATAGACTGCAAGCACAGGGGCTACTGGCTGACTCCTAGATAGATGTTGCTCTTTAACGATGGCCCCAGAGACCCGCTTGTGGCTTAAGAGCATCTTGGCTAGATGGGAGCCCCACCTCATATTCTTAGAGACACGGATTCCCAAGTAGTCAAAAGACTCAACAGTGTCCAAAGGGGAATCGTTCAGGGTAATGCCGTTTCTAAAACGTTTGGATGGGTTGATACTCATAAGTTTTGTTTTAGTCCCATTAATTATTAACCCCCGAGAATTACAGAAGTTGCCAAACACATTCAGAAGTTTCTGGAGTCCCCTCGGTGACTTAAAAATCAAAAGGATGTCGTCGGCGAACAGGAGGGTCAGTGTCTTCTCCCCCACTAAGATGGGAGCGCCTGCTGGTTATTGCCTTAAAAAATCAACCACCCTGTTGATGTATAAAGAAAACAGGGTGGGTGCCAGCACGCATCCCTGGCGGACCCCCCTGTTCACCACGATCCTCTCTGTCAATTGTCCCTGTGATCCCCACCTGAATTTTGCATAGTTGTCGCTATGCAAGCGTTGTACAATATCAAGAACCAGGGGGGAGATACCTAGTTCTTGAAGGACATGCCAGAGTTTTTCCCGGGGCACCAGGTTGAACGCAGTGTTCAGATCTACAAAGGCCAAGTACAAACTACCTTTCCCTAAAATTACTGTTTTCCAGTAGATCATGAAGAATCTGAACACCTGGTCCATTGTTCCCACCTTTTGTCTGAACCCTGCTTAATAATGGGACAAGATACTGCCGTCCTCCATCCATGTTCCAATCCTAGCAAGGAGGACCATGCCAACATCCTTCTGTATCACATCGATTAAACTAATCAGCCGATAGTTGGCAGGGTCCTCCCTGTTCCCCTTTTTACAGATTGGAACAACCTCAGCTCCTTTCCAAGAGTCTGGGACAGGTGATCCCCTCGCTATTAAATTCATTATCAATAAGATGAAGAAGGCCCAAGGCTTAGGATCATACAGAAGCAGGTCTCCGGGAAGGCCGTCAGGACCCTCCGCCTTACCGGGAGCAATGCTGTTTATTGCTAACTCCACCTCTTGGAGCTCGAAGCAGTCTGAGTTGTGAACGGGCCAATGGGAATTCAGGGGAGGTAAGATGCTAGAGGCAGAGGGCATTCATCATCCCCGAATAAAGATTAGAAAAATGGTCCTGCCATTGTTGGGACGTAATGTGGTTAGGGATTGGAACAGAGCTACTTCTAGTCCTACTGTTAATTAAGTCCCAGAAGTGTTTTGGGTCCCTCTGCTTAGAGGCATATTTTAATTCCTGGCAATGGTTCTCTTCCCAATTTCGTTTGGCTTCCACCTGTGCCCTAGAATACTCCTTCCTTGCTATTCTGACGGCTGAGGAATCTTTTCTCCTAACTGCAAGAGATAGGGCCACCCTCTTTTCCCTGCAGCCCTGGGAATACCAGGGGTTAGAGGGCCTTGCCTGGTCACGTCTGGAGCCCACTTTCCCCTCAATAAAAAAGGAGCTCAGTTTATCAATTGATTCTTGATAAATCAAATGGAGGTTGGACTGAGCTCCCATTTCCCTAGAAAGCACCGCAAGTTCCTTGTTCTTAACCTCTAGGTATGTATCCCGTAGGGATAAAGCCCTTGTTGCCCATCAGACTGATCATCACAGATCTCAGTAACTATTTCCAAAACAAACTCTTTCCAGACACTACAGAACTAGACATAATATTCAGCTCTACAGTACTCTGGTCACAACTAATAATAATTACCTCATCTCCTGATGGAATAATGAACAGACAAAACATAATCTCCCAAGTAGCTACTGTATAAATAGCACAACACCCAAATCCAATCATAGCATCACCCACTTTAATGATAGATCAGCCAACAAAAAGGCAGCCATCACTTACAGCCCATCCTAGCAATGACTGAGGAGTGCATTTTACATCGATTCTATTTGCACCTTTCAAGACTGTATCCCGTCTTATAATTTTATGCAGGAAATGCAGTCAAGGAATATTTAATTTTTTTCACTAATATATTATCTTGCAAAAATATTGATTGCCCTTCCTTGAATCCATTGACTGTCTCCTGATTAAATGCTTGATCAGTTCAGCTTCATACATTCTCATCTTATTTCCCCTGGTCTCCAATGTATTTCTACCTTTTCGTCTGACCTGGTAGATCTTGTCCAGTGTTCTCTTTCCCTGTCCTACAGAGTCTTCTTCTTGGGCAACTGTTATGAATGGGAAATTGATCTTTCAGGAAGTTTTGTTCTGGGAACTGTGGCAAAAATGGACACTTTGATTCCTTTAGCTTCTTGATGGTCCGACTTACAGAATAAGTCAAAGCTTTGATTTTTTTTTTTCTTCTCATCCTAAATTTGTGCATTTACTACCTGCTTCCCTTGTCATGATATGCCCACTCCTCCATCAGTTTGTAATCAGGTGAGAATTCAGTAACTCACCTAAACTGACCATTGATCCTCAGCCTTCTCCACTGCTTATGAACCTGTGCAACATAAGTCATTCCTCTTTCCTGAATGCCTTTCCCGTTATTCTCCTGCTACCAAAAAACTGCACACAGATCCCCTTTAAATATCTGGCCCAGAAGGAGGATGGCACAATCAGTTCTGGAGCAAAAGGTTGGAGACGAAGTTAGAGAGAGAGAACAAAATACAACTCTCTACAGTACTCAAGAAGACATACCGGAATTATTCAGCACAACAGGCAGGGAATTCTTCTTTCCTCTTCCAGTCAGGCAGAGTCTATCCTTGGAGAAGGTCAAGGAGGTTCTGTTAAATATCCTAGCTATGGTAATAGAAAGATTTAATTCTATTAAAGACTCGGAGGCGAGGATTATGCTTTCACTTTCTCCACTTTATTCTCAGCAGCCATTTTATTGCATTTGAACAAGAACCACATTTCCCACGAAACACTGTTGATTGGTAAGAACAACAATGGACAATGTAGTCCAACAGTCCACAAGTGTCAAATCAGGTGGCAGCGTATGCACCATAGTCCTTTGCCACTGTCCTTGGTTCTTCACGCTAGTCTCACCATTGCCCTTTTCTCACAAACCCTATTTCCCAGTTTTCCTTCCTGGAAAAAGAGATTAAATTACCAAGAGGGTACCCGCAGACAAGGCTACACCATAAATTAGTATAAACCTACAATAGCCATGACAATGAGAACATAATGCAATGCTTACTGGTCACAGGGAGGGTCTCCTGAATAAGTAATCTCTGGGTGGGATAATCCACGTCTCTGAGTCCTTAATAGAAATTAAACTTTCTGTTATGATAGCTAGGATTTTTTTTATTCTATGTCCGCAGCGGAGGCGCGGATTATGCTAGTTTAAAAGGATTATGCTAGTTTAAAGCTTACTCACCACCAAATGAGCCATATCCAACACTTGCTTAAAATAGAATCTCCTAAATGTAAAATCCGAGGCCCAATCAGGCGCGTTCATAATATCTTCCAGGCGGGCACCCAAACTGAACGCCTTCAAGGCCATCGCTCCACGAGTGGAATGTGCACCAAAGATTTAAGATCAACTCCAGCTTCCTGCATAACCCACCACACCCAACGGGCTGTGGTCGGGGAAGACACCGGTTTGTGCGGATTTCTGAAGGGCGATTAAGAGCTGTCTCTTTCCCAGGGACCTGAAGTCAGCAGAATTGCCATCATAGGCCTTTAAGGCATTAAACTACATAACCTAGGAGACTCCATAAGGGCTGGGTATTCCATAACCCTAGTATTGGATTTAGTACGCCTGCTCAGCGTAAAGACACCCCTGGGGGTGAAAAAGACCTTCCAGTAATGTCTAGGGCCGGAACGTCTGAGACCCTTCTGCATGATACCATACAGAGCAGCATCGCCAGCTTCACTGAGAGTTCCTTCCTTGATGGTAACTTATTGGGTTGCCAGGATAGGAAAAGGTTAAGCACCTTATTAACATCATAAAGACCCGAATAACATTGTTCCGGTGGAAGTGATAGCCGGATGCAATTTAAAGGCGCACACAAAAGTATGTTCTCTCACAAGGGGCCCTTCCATGGGCACCTGCCCTGCCAAGATAGCAGAACAGAAGATGTTGATTGATTGGTATGTCAGACATTTCTGCGATAAACTGGCCAGGAAATTCAGGACCTCAACTATGTAGGTGCACACTGGATCACAACCCTATCGCACACACTAATGACACCATTGCGTCCAAACAGACCGGCATCGCTTGATGGTGCCGTCCAACCAGGCCTTTGATAGGAGGTTTCAGCCAGTGTCAAAAATCCCTAGAGCGACTATCGACTCCTGTAATCAGCCATGCCATTAGGAGGAGAGACCCCTCCTGAACTATCTCATGTGGGATCCGATCCGGGTGGAGAAGGAGAGTCGGAAATAAGGGAGACCGATTGAAAAATCCCAAGAAAGTTCCAGAAGAACCAGACACCAGACTTGAGACTTCCAAATTGGTGACCAAAACTACATCTACCCGCTAGGGTAGGATCTGGGCTGACGCCCTCATAATCATTGCGAACAGGGGGGAATGCAGACCCTGTCTCCAGCTTCCTGTTCTGGAGAAACGTATTTGTGGCTGCAGCCAGAGCATCAGGTCTCCAACCGAAGAATTTGGATAGTGATGATCCAAACTGGAGGCAAGCAGGTCCACCAAAAAAGGACCCCAATGAGGTTCTGTGAATTCTGAACCCGTGGGTTCCATTTTGTGTATGGCAGCCATTTTGTGGTTGCCCTCACGTAGGCTGATGATTGTGGCTGAACAAGTCTTTTAAGGACATGTACACCTTAGCTTGAGTTCATGCTGACTCCTGTTTGACCTGAGTGAACCGACCCTGTTGCCTGAAGCTGACCTTGTTAAACCAGTTCCTGCCCTTTAGCTGATCAAGATTGAGGATCAAAGCACAGGACATTGCAGAGTTTGGTATGCACACACACACCCCTTATCCTGCTTCTTATCTGTTTTCTGTTCCTTCTTTTATGGTCTGTTTATGATATGGGTTGTGGTCCTTTTATTATGGGTTTGTCCGGCTGTGTAAGAAGGAATGTTAGGCATTTTGCATGCTTGCAAAAGCTAGGACTGCCCCTTACTTGTATGCTGAAGTTTGTAACCCTAAGCATATAAAAGGCCTCTGCTTTCTGTACTGAAGTTGCTACGGCTTCTGTGTGACGTGGCCTCACTTATTAAATTTAATAAAGATGTCTTTTCATATTTTCAGCTTCTGTGCCAAGTTCTTTTTTATTAGTAAGTATTCCCTGAGAATGAAGATTACAGTTCTTCAAATGGCGCGGCCAACGTGGGCTTCATCAGAGAAGTGCCTTTCTGTGGGAGTGATCTGATCAGAGGACTGAAATCTACTGAGGAGGACAGAACAGGATTCTACTAAGGAGGTACTCTGTGCACAGGGATTCTGGAGATTCTTTGATTCTGCAGCCCAGTATATTTCTGATCTTCCTGATTTTGATCCTCCACATGATGTCACTCCTGACAGAGAACCTTTTTGGCGTGAGTATTCTAAAAAAGACCGTTAGGTCATGTAGAACTTGACAGTTAGAATTTGGATAACCTTTTGATTAGTAAAAATAAGAAGTACAAGTGGGTCGCTCCCACGACTTTTGTTTGGTTTCTTGGTTTTGATTTGGTTATTGCAATTACCAAAGCCGAGGGTCTCGTATATTTGCGAGTATATCGTTTTTGATAACCCCTTGAAGTTTGAAGCTAGATTAGTGAGCTATAAGATGCCTGGTTTTAGCAAATTTAGGATTGGAACTTTGGAATTTGTGTTGGCCAACTTTGGATTTGTATAGGTTTGTATATGCGAATTGCAATTTGCGTAGAACAGGTAATGAGGAGAATTTTCTCTACTTGGTTTAGTTGAACGGTGCACGTACGAAAAGTACATTAAGCACTACATTGATTATAATATTGTATATTTTGCAATATTTTTGGCATGCCTGTTTAAAAGCTCACATAAGAAGAATGTGTGGCTTTATTTGGAAGGTACCATAGTGTGATGTGAAGTAAATTAGCCGGCTTCCCTAGAGGGAATATCTAAATAGGTTTAGATTTACAAACATATTTCTTCCTTGGTGATTTTGTATCCCCAGGGAATTAAAATATGACATAATACATATAAGGATCCTTTGTTCTGCGCAATGTTATGAAGGAAGATATGCAGAGCGATTTTTTTGGTGTTCTGCTAGCCAAAGCTAGTGAATTGAGTGTATTTTCGCTTCTTGGACATACATCAGTCTGTTGGTCTGTTTTTGCAGTCTTTTGAAACACAATTGAGAAGCGTTTCTTGTAAATATGACTTACAACTAGTATTTACAAATGGTTTGGTTTAAGTACAGTCTGTGGGCTGTCCTTGGTTTCTGTCCTGAGTATTGATTTGTGGGTTAAATGTGTGTTTAAATGTCTATGTGGGTTTCCCATTAGTGCAACTTCTGTAAGTACATAGCGATGGCGCTATTCACGAAATGCATGGCTAAAGCGCGCTGTATTGTGTGTCCTGAGTGTTTGACCCCTTTCTGTTTATGTCTGAAATGAGCTCAATGTCTGTTTGTGGTTTTCTTGATGTTTTCAGTCTATTAAGCAAAATGTCTAAAATGCTTAAAAACAAAAATTTAAATTCACATTCACTAGGAATAAAAAAAGAGCCTCAAAAACGAAAATGGTGTATTTTGTAGGAAAACAAACTTATAGCATTTTTTACTTACATACATTGTATTAGAAATTACCAGGCAAGCACTTCAGCTGAAGTACATTTTTTGCTGAACTCAGACGCATTGATATGTCTTAGTTTGAAAAAGAGTGTCACCATGCTCATGTTACGATACTGAGAGGAGAACTTTTATTACCTCTGAGCAAATAGCTGCTGTCTTGGCAGGTCACAGAATAAACAGGAGTATTTATTCAGCCAGGACTTTGCCCTTAGCTAAAACACGGGTGAATCTTTACATTTTAGATTGCTGTTTTCAAAAGGTTCCAAACCTAAGGTTCATTATTTTGTATTACAGGAAGACATTTTAATTAAGGGTTTTCCTCTCTCGCATATTCTTGGCTCTGTTGCTAAATAAAATTGCCCTTTTTAGAAAGAAAAAATGTGGCGCCAAATTTTGTCATGTTTCAGTTAGGCTTCTGTGCTTAGGCTTTTAAATGAATGCATCTAAAATGATAGGCAAGGGTTGCAGCTTGCTTTTATATGTGAAATTAGCCAAAAATTATTGGATTTATTAAAAATAATTATTAATTATAAAAAATAATTATTAAAAATAAGTGCTACAAAATTCGTTTTTTACTATTCATGAAGCTTAATAGTCATACTATGACCCGCTAGCATTAACATTTATTTTCAGTTGTGTTGCACTGCATAATGAGGACATTAGCATATGACATTTCACTTAGCGCAGGCGTAAAAAACTCATTTTTCTAAGGATTTACATGAGATATGTCTAATGTCTAATATCTGTAATGTGTAAAGAACATTCTGAGGATGATTAATATGTAACATACGTATAGGATATTTATTTTTAAGTGCCCCAAATATCAAAGTCGAATTTGGGTATTTTTGCCATTTATAATAGCTTTAAAGTGCTTTAGGCTTCAGTAAATGCATACATTTAGGTATAAAACACAAATTTGCAGGTTGTTCCCATTTGGGGTTGCGTTTAATGGCTCAGTGAGCCAATGTGCCTGGTGCAGAGGTTTGGGTTTAATATCAGGGTTGAAGGTTTTTTACTTTGGCTGGACCTAACTGAGACCTTCATCTATTTAAGGTTGATGAAATGAGTACCAATGCAAACAATCATTTGTTCTAAAAACTGGTATGTGTGTTTATGTTCTGCGAATTATTCACAGTAAATGTTTTAATAATATAAGTATAGAAATAAATTATAGCCCCTAACAGGAGTAATATATATATCATGTGTTTTAAATAGAGTGAATTATTGCAGGTTAGGAGGAATCCGGAAGGCCTTTTGTCTTTGACAAACTTCTTAGTGAGCAGAAGCTGGGGGCTAGGACAGCTGCAGAGGCTGGCTCGAGTCCCGCTGAGGTGTTATCTTTAGTTGCCCTGTAAACAATGGAAGGAGGCTGTCATGTTGACATTTGTGACCTTTTAAATTCGGGCTTTGTCTCTGTGAAATGCAGAATGACCTTGCTAAACAGGCCTCTAAAAGGAAGGGTTTCTGGTTTCTCCACAAAAATTAAAGAACTTAATTCCAAAGGGAAAATATGAAAAAGGTTTCTTTGAAAGTCCCAACACATGCTAAATGCTCTGCAGAAATTATATATTTGTATCTCTGCCTCTAAAAAAATAATGTCTGCTGGTTGCTTTTATCTGACCGAAAATGAAGCATTGCATTAAGTCTTAGACAGAAAATAAGACAAAGCTTTTTATTGAAATTTTGAAGGCTACATGCCTAAGTGAGAACGAATTTTGGAGCACGGCTAACATGGAGTGTCAGTGAAAGAATTTTACTTTTGGAAAGTTAAAAGGGCTTCATGTTGCAAGGTGATTGACAAGATGGTAACAGTTAAGTAATGGAAATTTATTTTTGTGTCTGTTAATGTATATTATGTTTTGTCTTCTGATTAAAAGTTATAATTGATGTCTGTTTGTTATGAGAAATGTCTCTCTTTTGTGTGTTGTGTATTTTTTTGCTTCTGCCCACAGATCATCTATGGATTGCTCTGGGTGATTTTAAGGCTGACAAGACACGTGAGTTTGGTTGGTTGAAATGAGATGTGTTTTTGCGTAACTCCTTTGGAAAGAAATGTCCATGCGTTTTTCATGTTTGTGTATTTGGTTCTATCATGAATTATTCTTGCTGGTTCTGTGTGTCTGAAAGTTGTATTTGACAGCAGATATCCACTAATTGGTGATCTACTGTCAAAAAGGAGGGTAAGGATTTTAAACCTGACACGGTGTTATGCGTCACCGCTCATTTATATATGCTATTGTTTTGTCTATGCTTTTTGTGCTTGATATACAGCGAGTATATCTGATGGCTTGACATGTCCGTTTTGTGCGTTTTTTTGCATGTTTTTTGTTTTATGTTGCTGCTTATGATACTATTACAAGTTTACCTGTGTTGTTAAGGGATATACATGACGATGTGTATCCTGTACAACAGCTGGGTGAATTTGCGCTAAATTTCACAGATATGATATTTTTTCATCCTGTGAGGGAGACAAACAACACTTCACCAGTGCATGTCAAATTTGGCTATAATGGTATTTGAACAAAAATAAAAAAGATATACAGGAAACAAGGTTTCACCTACAGTCACGTTACTGCCCCCTTTCCTATAAGGAACAGGCAGCTCTAAAATTATGTATCCTGAATTGGACGCAAGGATAAATTATAGATCTGTGACTTTTGTGCATGGTGACCTCATTTTTATATTACATTAGTCAGTTTTGTTCTGCTTCCTGAATAGTGTATGGCTTTGTACCATAAAGGAAACAAGGCTTAATTTTTCCCCTGATTGATGTTGCATCGTGTCTAGTAATTGGGGATTTCAGCTGTGTCCTAGTCCCATTTTCCCTTTTCCATATTCCTTTCACCAGTTAGCCTTCTTTTTGTTATTATTGTATTAGGTTCACACTTCCAGATTGCAGTAATGTGTTAGGAACGCCATATTATGTATAAATCCCTTTTGTATAACTAGACTGGTTTTTAAGAATTTTCTTTAGGCCTACCTCGATGTTTTCCAGTCTGACCGTCAGGGTAGTGTTGGATTGGTTAACTGACTCAATGCTATTATAAGACAAGTTTCCACATTTTGATTATTTGCCTGTGTATTGCGTAGTGCACTTGATGCACAGTTATTAAAAGGAAGGTATCCACATGTCCCTGATAATCTGTATCATGTGATTTCTCTTTTGAAATGTTTTAGATAAGGAATTTAGTAACACCTATATGTAATTATTGAGAGAAAAAATGTGTTTACCCCATTAGATGATGCCACTATGTGTGAGGACATCCATTTAGATAAAATTCTCATATAGTTATCTACCCTTAGATGGTAGAGGATATGCTCTCACATGGAAACCCAATTGAAGAAATTAGAGGCACTGTTTTGCTTATTGCCTTTGTCTTTGTATTCTATGAGAATGACAGTGTATTTTAGATCACAATAGTTCCATGGCGTATAGCCACTCCTTTGAAGATTGCAGGCCACCTGTTTGCAGTCCCTTTGTTAAAGGAACTGTTTTTGTACTAAATTGAAGGAAAATAACAAATGTGTCCCATTTCCTACATTACTAGGTTCTGCGGGATTAAGTCATAATAACCTGCGGAACTCACCCACAATCCCATTAGCGACAGCTAACAGATGAAAAGTCCCAGCACCCAGACAGCGATCGCCAGCGTGCCATCAATAATATCGCCAAAGTATTGTGCTTGCTTCATCAGAAGGCGTTGAACATCAAAAAAGAAGGAGGAGCTGGTTTTGCCACAGAACCAGAGTTTCAGTGCAAAAGAGCGAGAAGGAGGAGCTGGTTTTGCCACAGAACCAGAGTTTCAGTGCAAAAGAGCGAAAGAATTGAGGCTTCAGTCTTCCACCTGTCATGTACTGGTAACCTCTGACAGTGTGCAGTCCCTTGAGTCCCTTGGCCTGAGTTTTGGCCACACACCCCCTTTTCCTTTGCTCCAACGGAAGTGCAGTGCACCGGAGGATTCGAGATTGGCAAAAGGCATTACATTATGGTGCCCATGAAAGAGCAGCCTGAGCGTTCTCTGACACTGAGTAATGAGTGTTGGAGCCTGAGAATGTAGGCCCGGATCTGCATAAAATGATCTGTGCCCTTGATCAATGGAGAGCACACTATCTGTAGTGCCTGCCGCAGAGAAGAGATATTGGTGCACTGCATTGAGACATTGAGACTTTCGAATGAGCTATGAGTGTTTGCCAGGAGGGCACTCCAACGGATACTGAGAAGGACCATTTTCATGAAAGGCCTGAATGAAGAGGCCCATGCGGAAGAAAACAGAAGAGGATTTTGATGAACAATAGAAGCCTGCCGGAGAGGCTTGTACGGACTCTGGGTATTTCCCGTGCGATTGCATAAAATGGGTGTTAGGAGACTATTTTTTGCTGTTTTGCTGGCATTGTTTTAAAGTAGTATTCTGTTTAGTAAAAGCAGAATGAAGTCCATTCTCTGTGGAAGAGTATCCCTTTTCATCTGAGAGCATTAATAAGGATCACCACTGTTTCACCTGAACATATAAGGAGTTACTGAAATGCATAGGAACCATAAAAAAAATTTACTAGATAATTTTAGGATTTGCTTTCTGCTTAGTTGTGAAAAATGATACTTTTATTTGTAATAGTGGTCATTACTTTATCCTGTTGTCCATTTGTTCTTAATGACATGGTTTCTAGTATTTTTAAGCATGACGTTGTCTTTTGTGGGTTGGATTGTTTTTGCTACCCAATTGACATCTGTACCCGCCTCCCAACCTATGTCTCTTCCTACTACTACTTCTTCGCATTCTTTCCATATTTTATCTGAACATGAACTGGTTAGGAGGTCAGAGTTTACTTATAATTCCTTTGTACAGCTTCTGCATCAACACCAGTTAGTAATGAACACCATTAATTGTTGGGTGTGTGGTCTTATGCCACATACTACAGATAGAGGTATTCCCTATTTGGTTCTGTCATTTATTTACAATGGGTCTGTATGGGCATATCAGACGATGTTTATTTATGCCAACGAAGTCTATCCCTTGCGTTCCATGAAAGATAA
This sequence comes from Lissotriton helveticus, assembly GCF_964261635.1. Classification (NCBI taxonomy): domain Eukaryota; kingdom Metazoa; phylum Chordata; class Amphibia; order Caudata; family Salamandridae; genus Lissotriton; species Lissotriton helveticus. Next base: position 1,832,712,595 of record NC_136057.1, read on the forward strand.
CTCGAGTAATAATGCCTTAGTGAAGGGAATAACGGATGGTATTGATATCGATTCAGACACAGACTGAGTGATTGCCTATGTAAGGGCAAAAGGAGGGTCTGAGGTTCTCTGAATTCTGAACCCGTGGGTTCCATTTTGTGTATGGCAGCCATTTTGTGGTTGCCCTCACATAGGCCGATGATTGTGGCTGAACAAGTCTTTTAAGGACACGTACACCTTAGCTCGAGTTCATGCTGACTCCTGTTTGACCTGAGTGAACTGACCCTGTTGCCTGAAGCTGACCTTGTTAAACCAGTTCCTGCCCTTTAGCTGATCAAGATTGAGGATCAAAGCACAGGACATTGTAGAGTTTGGTATGCACACACACACCCCTTATCCTGCTTCTTATCTGTTTTCTGCTCCTTCTTTTATGGTCTGTTTATGATATGGGTTGTGGTCCTTTTATTATGGGTTTGTCCGGCTGTGTAAGAAGGAATGTTAGGCATTTTGCATGCTTGCAAAAGCTAGGACGGCCCCTTGTATGCTGAAGTTTGTAACCCTAAGCATATAAAAGGCCTCTGCTTTCTGTACTCTTCAGACTGCCTCATTCAGTTGCTACGGCTTCTGTGTGACGTGGCCTCACTTATTAAATTTAATAAAGATGTATTTTCATATTTTCAGCTTCTGTGCCAAGTTCTTTTTTATTAGTAAGTATTCCCTGAAAATGAAGATTACAGTTCTTCACCAATGGTTCTAAATGCTGGCAAAGACTTTCAAAGGAAGTTTACAAAGTCTGGAGTCCTGGAAGTGACTCGACTGCCAGTCCGCCACCCAGTTCTCCAGGCTGGAAAGATATTCTGCCGTAACCGAGATATAATGGTCCAGGCAGAACAGCAAAAAGTTGGTCGCCAGATCCAAGAGAACCTTGGAGTGAGTGCCCCCAGGTGATTGATGTACCTGACGGATGAAATGTGTCCATTTTGAGCAGGACAGAGGACTGGATCTTGTCCCGGGCCCAACACTGGACTGCAAAGGACCTGGCCAGAAGCTCCAAACAGTTGATGGGTAATCTCTTTTCTTGAGGAGGTCACAATTGTCCTGTGGAGAATTCTCCACACTGAGTGCCCCAGCCTGACCTGTGGGCATCAGATTCTATAAGGAGATCCGGAGCCTAACTGAAAATTGCTCTCCCATTCGATGCTTCTAGGAGGGAAAGCCACCAAAGAATATCCTCCCGTGCATCGTCTGAAAGGATGACTGGTAGGGAGTAAGTGAGCCCCTTTTGCAGGTGTGCTGCATTTAATCTCTGAAGAGCCCGATAGTGCAGGGGTCCTGGGAAAATGGCCTGGATGAAGGATGATAAGAGACCTACAAGGCAAGCAATGTGTTACAAGGACACTGTCGGGTTAACGTTCTCCAAAGCTTGTGCTGAATCGTCGTCCCTTTCTGAGAAGGTAGCCCCAGTGGAATCTGACAAAACCCAGAAAAGCTGCTCTCTGAGAGGGTATTAGGAGGGGTGTAGTCTCGATAACAACAAATCCAAGACTTTCGAGCAGGTTAACAGCCATCTGCAGTTGGACTGACAAATGTCGGGGGTTTGTACCAGGAGGAGCAAATCGTCAAGGTAAATGAGGAGTGTCCCCTGTATCCCCTGTGCTTGTAGGTATCCCACAGCTGGTTTAAACACCTTTGTGAAGCACCTAGAAGCGGAGGAGAGCCTGAAGGGTAGCATTGCAAACTGAAACGTCTGTTGTCACCTGAGGAACCTCCTGTGAGGTGGGAAAATTAATATGGCCCAGTAAGCATCCTTCAAGTCCAGGAAGAGCATCCAGTCTGCATGACGTAAAAACTTTGGAGGAGGTGTATACCCTCCATTTTTAAATGGCGGATACCAGCCACTCGTTGAACTCTCGTAAATATATTACCGTTCTCTCACTCCTGTCGTTCTTGTCTACTACGAAAATGGTGCTTATGAAGCCAGGTGGATGAGGGGTGGTAGGACAAATAGCTACTTTTGCAAGGAGCGAGGCAACCTCCGCATCCACCATTTGCACCTCATGTTATGAGAACTGGAGTGGACTGGGGTGTGTAACGTGACATAAGGACCCACAAAATTCTATGTGAAACCCCTGAATCTTCTGCTGGTCCCAAGCATCACTTTTGATTGACTGCCAGAAATGGAACAAAATTGCAAGACGATCCCCTATTTTAATTACGGAAGAAGGGCAAACACTCACTGGAATTGAAGGCAGTGTCGAATCCCATTTCTCCTCTGCCTCTGAAGCACCGTCTGCGGACTGGTAGAAATTTCCAAAACAGGTATGGTCCTAATATTGCCCTTTCCTGATATTGCCTGGAGTCTTGCCCTCTAGGAGGGTACTGGGAGAAGGCATAGGGGCTGAGTGGCCACTGCCTCAACCAGGAAACCTGAGAGGAGAAAAACCCTTTTGATGGAGGACTTGGATTTGTCCAGTGACGTTGAAGGTATTAAAAAACGTTCCCATTTCCTTAAAAAAGTCCCCCTTGTGCCACAGCTCAAAATCAGCAAGCTCCCCAAGTTTTGGATCCACTTTTATTAAGAAGGAATGTCACCACTTTTATTAAGAAGGAATGTCACTGTTCTGTGTACAGCATGCAATTGGCAAACATTTCCAGTATTTTTTGGGAAATGTGGTTCTTGTTAAAATGCATTAAAATAGCGGCTGAGAATAAAGAGAAGAAAGCGAAAGTGTCTATGCACTTGTCTCAAACACATAACAGAATCATCACTTTAAACCACAGGGATTTTCACTCCTCAAAATTGAACTAGATACACCTAAATGACCCGCTAACTGCGCATAACACAAGTCAATTTCAAAAATAAAAAAAAAACAAGTACAAAGTTAAAAAAAAAATTCAATATCTAAGTTACAAAAATTGACAGATTGTATCAGCGCCATCAGTAGCAAAATGGAACGGCCTAAACAACTTATGTTACCTGCCCACGGGTAATCAACTTTCAGCATTTCTTTGCTACTGTTTATACTTCCGCATATTGCATCCTGTCTCGTTATTTAAAAAAACCCTGCATGAAAATTTCTTGATTATATCTAGAGATTTAATCTGACTCAATTTAAACAATACACTTCTTACACTCCCGCCTTTGGCTGTCTTAGTACTTCGGCGTTTACTCTACTCTATCACGTCTGCCACCTTACTTTCTACTATAGTTTAGTAAACTAATCATACTTCCTCCTTACAAATCATAAACTCTGTTTTTAGTACCCATTCCTGCAATACCGATCCTTTTCTATACTATCTAATCATCACACTCCCATTAATCACAATCCCCACATCTGTGTAATCTCTCACTATTTCACAATAGTTAACCTCCTACACCATATTTAATTATCACATTTTTCCACTAGCATGAACTCAATCTGATAATTTCGCCTAACGCCTGTTACCCTAATCCACCAATAGAAACTGAAGGAAATACAATGCTTCACGTTCCCCAGAGCACATGACTATCCCAATAGCCAACATATTTACAAAAATAATTAATAACCACTGGACTTGCTACTAACTCTGGGTTACGGAGTAGCATGCTACCTGCCATAAAGTGCTTCAAAGCCTTGTCAGAGGCAGAAGTGCTATATAAAGACAATTACAATAAAATACAATACAATTGTGTTAACAGTTTATTGGCACAGCAGCTGACACGGTATAGGCTCCAAAGGTGTGAATTGGCCTGCTCACAGACAGCAATGTGAATACTTTTTGGAACGCATTTCAGTTGAGTCCGGCAGGAACTGTTATAAAGGTAATGGATTATAGAACATAAAATCTACTACTAGTCTTTTCAGCATGGATTACCAATGCATTGTACATTTTGCTGTTATAGCACTCTCTAGCAAAAGTTACAATTCAGGGTTTTCTTACTATGTATACAGCCAGAACAAATCCTGCAGCAAGGCCTGTCTGGAACAGCATGTAGTTGCAGGCCATGTTTAAGAAATGAGTGGGATAATCTATCCTTCCCTTCTACTGTGTGAAACTATGCCGGGCTCCTGCACACATACATTACCAGAGTGAGAGTTAAAATCAGTTTTGAAATAAGAATGGTCATACAGACCAAATGAGGCTGGCCTGTTTATCTGGTTACAGCCACTGCAGAGGTCAAAGTACCAGAAACCTAGAGCCAAAAGTATGCGGGAGTGCAGGGCGTGGATGTGCTTTCAAATATTTATGTACATTGGGAGCAAACCCCACGATGAGACACTAGACTCATTTTTCCAAAACTCATAAACTTTTGCCAGTTTGGGCATGAAGGAAAGCATTTTATAAAACCAGCTGCTGAAAATGTGGTCAACATTTTATGAAAAAATCTCCTGTGGACTAGGGTCTTTTGTCAAGAGTTTTTCAGATCAGACATAGTTCCATATCTGCTGAACATGCATAGTGAAACTCTACAGTGAAATAGTTGAGCATGAGATTCCTACAGATTCCATGAAACTGGCTACGATCACTGTCATTTCCAAAACTGACTAGATTGTTCTTGTTACTGGACAGTCTCTTCATTGAACATCGACCTGAACAATCTGATTAAAAACTTCGCTGATAGGGTACAATATGAAGAGGGTAGTGCTAATGAGCCGTTTTGGGCTCCTGATCAGTCTGAAGCACAAAAACTAATTTAACCCAAGAAATACCGCATGGTGTGGGGCAAAATGGGTGGGGGCGATAGATGACTAACACTCTGTGTGGCCGTTGTGTGATGCGGTGGGTGCCTGGCTCAACCCCTTCAATCACTAGATATTGATGTGCAGTGTTGTGGTGTACTGCGTTCTCAGGTGAACCGCTTATTTAATTGACTGTGTGTACTTCGTTTGTGTTTTGTGCTCTCTTTCAAAATCAATAAAATTGGTTATCAAAAAAAACGAATTTAACATTGTTCTCTTGAATTAACTCCAACCATCTCTTTCTTGCTATGTGAAATCTCTGGGCTTCTACATTGACTACACCTTATCACTTTCACTTAATTTCAGTAAACTACCACAAAGGTTCCTCCACTCGTTGAAGAAAATGAGACCATTCTTGACAGACAAATCTCTAAAAATTGCTGTCTATGCTCTGGATACTGCTCAATTAGATTTTTGCCTATCCATCCCAGAAGCAACCCCCTGTAACTATACTAAGGGTTATATGTAAAAAGAAATGGCAGGACCAGTATTAACCTCATTAGCTGTGTCACTAGGATTCAAATATGTGACTGAAAGGTTGCACACATAGGAACATACCTGACCTACCTTAAATTTGTTAGGGGCTCCAGGGGCTGGGGAGGGTGTCTTATGTGCTTCCCTTTAGCATCCATGCCTTAAGATGATTTGTTGGAATCATAATCAAATGCCTTTGTCAGGAGCTGGGCTTCAACCGCTATCTTTGTCAACACTGGGCTTCGTCTTTTCTTAATGATGGATACGCACACCCAGACACACTTTCACATGCACAAACACACATGCCAGAAACACAAATACACAAAATCACACTCTTTCTCTCTTTATCTTGATTTCTCAACAATCTGAATATATTGAACCAGTCAGAACACTCTGGCACTGCTTCTGCACATGCTTGGTTCATACAATCAGTCCAACTTATATAAAACCCAAATGCACCCTACTCTATAATTACAACAATCACAATATATTGATTTTAGACATGCAACTTCTAGAATGTGGTCATTTGTATTATAGTGTTCCTTAAAGCAGCACTCAAAACAGTGATTTCTTTATGGTTGCCATGTTGTACTAGCTACATATCGGCCCATGCCCATGGACCCATGGAACACAGCCTCCCACGCATTCTTCCATCCATAGACATGTTTGTACCTATTTCTGTACACGTATGACTTTGTGTGCCTGAATGTGCATTGCCTGTCTGTATGTGTTTTTGTTAAAGTACTGTCTGTGCCTATTTTTGGGTTGCCTGTGTGAGAATCAAAGTAAGCGTGTGGCCCAACACCATATAGTGATGTCATGTTTATAGCATTTATAGAGCGCAAAATCATCCACAATGGGATATCCCGGCACTAGAGAGCAATCCCCATTCGAGATCTCTTAATTTGCCTACAGTGTATCAGCCTGACGAGCAGATCAAAGGGCACGCACTGTCTTGTGAAAAACAATTTTACAATTTAAGGCTACTGGTCTGGTCTCATAAAATATTCAGTGTTTATTGATTGTATTTATTTGTTTAGAAAGCTTTACAAAGCTTGAACATGACCCTACTGGGTATCAGAGCGCTTTACAATTGTTCAGAGACAAAGATATTAAAAATATCAAAGTCGATAACAATACAGGATATGGCAGCAAAGCTGATAAGGGAGGGTACAACACATGACAAAGTGGTTTGAAAATACTTCTCTTACGACTAGTAGCCAATGAAGAAATTTATAACAAACTGAAAACGAGCTCCTAGTGGTTGCAAATCAATCTCACCAGGAGTATTGAATCAATTGTAGGTGAGTGAACAAATAGTCAGCCATTCTGACATACAAGGGATTCCCATAGTGTAATCTACTCATAAAAAAGACCCGCAAAATAGCCTCATGCCATGCCACAGGAATCCAGTGTATTATCTTGCGGAAGGTCCATTAGAGACCAAAGCAACTCCCACAGAAAGCATTCCCCTTGTCCTCCATAGAAATAGAGTTATTGATCAGAACGCCTAAACTCACTTACTTGCTGCCTGTTGTTTGAAATGCTCTTGCTGCCACACTGCCTGGGACTCTTCAGCTGCCCTTCAGCCACCTTTTGACCACCTGCTGATAACATCGACCGCGGAGCGGAGGACTGCCTGGGACTCTATTCCCCAGAAGGATGTGCGCTCTAGCGGGATTTGCAGCGAGATCGCCGTACTTGAAGAATCACCCGGGGCTCCCGCGGCGCGGAGCGCCTAAACTCACTTACTTGCTGCCTGTTGTTGGAAATGCTCTTGCTGCCTCACTGCCCAGGACTCTTCAGCTGCCCTTCAGCCACCTTTTGACCACCTGCTGATAACATCTACTGCGGAGCGCAGGACTGCCCGGGACTCTATTCCCCAGAAGGATGTGCGCTCTAGCGGGATTTGCAGCGAGATCGCCGTACTTGAAGAATCACCCGGGGCTCCCGCGGCGCGGGAAACGCGCGGGCTCGCCCGGGCCAAGGGTGGGCCTGTCCTTGCCCGTTTGTGCCTGGATGAGGCTGGGCTGGGCCCCCCTCTTGGATTTTAACTGATCATAGAGGACTAAAAGACTGACAGTAAGAGTTTGATTTAATTGATAATCGAGTGGACAAACTTAAAAACTGGAAGTGATTTTGGGCTGCGCTTAGCAAAGTCCTCCACATTTACCTACCGTATTACTTTGATGGTGATCCTGATAAATGAAAGTAAAAATATATTGATTAGCCCCGTTTTTTTAAATAAATCGTAATAAGTACAGTCTACACAGTTAGGTATGGGCAAGAGGAAAATGCCAGGCCCCAAGCCCTGTGTAGAAAAAATAGTCCCCGATGTAGAGAGCCACCCGGCCTCTCACCAACATTGTATCAATACACATACACGCACGCCTTCACCCTCGGGACGGGCACGCCCCGAGGTATATATTAAAAGCGCGGAAGACCGCTCGGGGTCTTTCCGGCATACCCTCCATCCTGTGTGTGTGTGTCCCCATTACTGTATTAAATACCTCCTGTGCGAGGCCCGGACCTCGCGCAAGACACTGGCGACGAGGCCGGTTCTGCCCCCGCGCGTGCCTGGCCATCTGCTGGAGCTCCTCGCTCCGTTGCCTGCTGTTGGCTGCCGGCGGCTTCTGCCGGGCGTCCTCGTGGCCGCGGAGCTCGTCCGCCGGCCTGCTGCCTCTGCTCAAGTCGGCTCCCCGCCCACGCGCCTCCGAGGTCGGAGCGTGTTCAGCTGGCGGGAGCCGCCCGGTGAGTGGTTCGCCCCCGCGCTGTGTGCGCTGCTGCCTGGGGGCTCGCCCCGCTGCGCGCACAGCGCTAGCGCGCTCCCTGTAGTGTGCTGCCCCAGAGGGGGTGGGGCGAAGAGGGGAGACGCTGCACGTCAGCCCCGAGGCCCTGTCTGACGGTGCCTCCTACGCCTGCCCTGCCCTCCGCTCCGTGAACACGGTTTGCTCTGGCCCTGGGACTGCTTTGGAAGCGTGATTCACTCAAGCACTGACAAGGGCAATAACACAGGCACGGGCTGATTCCACTTCTGCCTGCTCCCCGCACCACGGACACGGCCTGCTCAGGCCCTGGGGGGGGAGTGTGTTGCTGCACTGTGACGTGCTAATCCTGTTATATACAAGCACTGGCAAAATCAACTACTGCCTCCCGTGGGAGCACCGCGTCAGGAAGCTAGACAGTCACATACTCACCGTCCTAACTCCGTTCCACGCTGCGCGGCCCGCGCAGGTAGGGTGTGATCCAAGGGAGGGGTCAGCATCATGAACGACGCCGCCACAGGGGGTGCGCCCACATGGACGGCCGCACATGCCGCTACGCCACGCCCACCTCCTCGGCGCGGAGCAGACACTCACGTAGTCAGCCATGCCCACACTGGAGTGGCCCCGCTTCCGCCATTCAGCGAGACTGCGGACCCAGCAACTGCGGCGCCGCGATGGAAGGCGTGGCTGGGGCGCTTGAACCTCTACTTTAGAGGCACCAGAGAAACTGATAACACCGTGAAAAGATCACTCTTGATCCTGTATGGAGGCCCAGAAATCTACGACCTTTTTGAATCTCTCCCGAACACCGGTGAGGACGATGACTATGACGCGGCGGTGGCCGCGCTGAATACCCACTTTGACCCCCAGGTCAACACCGACTATGAGAAGTTCAAGTTTAAGCGGGCGTGGCAAACTGAGGCCGAATCAGTGGACATGTACTATGCGAGGCTGCGCCGGCTGGCCAGCAGCTGCCCGTTTACAGAACCACGTGAGGAAATCAGAGACCAGATCATCGTAGGATGCAAATCAAAACTACTACGGAAGCTCATCCTCAGACAACCAGGCATCACGTTGGATGCCATTCTTGTCCTTGCCCGCTCCCATGAGCTGTCGGATTCCAGAGCAGACGAAATGGAGCTGGCGCTCCGGTCCCCCATAGCTCCGCAAGCCGCACCCAAAATGGCGCCCATCAAGGAAGAAACTGTTGACGCGATACAGAGGAGACCGACGGGAGGAAGAGCTCGACAGTGGCAAACCCGGGACGCCCAGTGTGCCTACTGTGGGGGAGACCATGCAGCGACCGCTGTGTGCAACGCGAAAGGAAAGACGTGCTCGAAGTGCGGCAGACTCAACCATTTTGCCGCGGTGTGCCATGGAGGACAATACAGGCCCCGTGCACAAAGGTCGCGAGGCGGATATGGATCTCGGTCGATGACATCCAGAGTGAGACAACTGTCGCTGGAGCAAGAACACCCGCCGCCAGACACGCAGGCCCAAGACCGGAAACCGTACTATGAGGACGAGGAGGACGATGAAGTATATGTGGTATCCTATGTCAGCAGGGTAGCCACCCGGAAGAGACCGCCTCCCATGTGCACGATCTCTGTGGAAGGATCAGAAATCAGAGCACTGATCGACACCGGAGCCTCCGTGAATGTCATGGACTCTGACCAGTATGAACAGATGTCGCCTAAACCCACATTGGCCCCGACGAACGCTCGGATATACACATATGGAGGCACCGAACCCATGCCGCTACGCGGCGTCATCAGCACCACCATTCGAAATGGGGAGTACACAACGGAGGCCCGGTTCCACGTAACTGAAGGGAAGAAAGGTACACTGCTCAGCTGCAACACAGCGGAAGACCTAGGGCTGGTCTTCTTCGCCAACCAAGTCCACCAATCGCACGCCGATACTATGCTAGAAGAATTCCCTGCGCTCTTCAGTGGCCTCGGAAAGCTCAAAGGCAAGAAAGTCAAACTGCACATAGACACCTCCATCCGTCCCGTCGCCTTGCGACACAGAAGGGTGCCCTTTAACCTCCGTCCTCAGGTTGAAGAGGAGCTGAAGAAGCTCGAAGCTCTTGACGTAATCGAGAAGGTGTCCGGACCGACTCCATGGGTGTCTCCACTGGTGGTTGCCCCCAAACCCAAACAGCCTGGGGCCATCAGGCTGTGCGTCGACATGAGACTGCCGAACACTGCTGTGAAGCGGGAGCGCCACATCACGCCCACCATGGACGACATCGTCGCCGACCTCAACGGGGCGAAGTGGTTCTCTAAACTTGATCTCAACGCAGGCTACCACCAGTTAGAACTTGATCAGAACAGCCGGTACATCACGACTTTCTCCACCCATGTCGGGCTCCGGCGATACAAGAGGCTAAGTTTTGGAGTGTCATCGGCGGCCGAAGTGTTTCAGAATGCAATAAAGGAAGTTCTGTCTGGGCTGAGTGGGGTCATCAACTTGAGCGACGACATTCTGATCTACTCGAACACGCTGGAGGAACACCATGCACATCTTAGGGCCACCCTACAAAGACTACAGGAACATGGACTAACCCTCCACAGAGAAAAATGCTCATTCTACCAAGAAGCAGTGGACTTCTTCGGCTATCGATTCACGCGCGAAGGGCTCCGAGTTGACCCAAGGAAGGCGGAAGCTATCCAGAATGCCAGCACGCCCAGAAACCCCACCGAGGTGAGAAGCTTCCTCGGGATGGCCACGTACTGTGGCCGATTTATACCCAACCTGGCCGACCTGGCCGAGCCCCTTCGCGCACTCACTAGACAGGACCATGAATGGGAATGGACAGGCGCAGCAAACCAAGCCTTCCAGGAAATCAAGGCGACCCTTCTGGACAAGGCCACGATGGCCTACTTCCAACCACGCAGGAAGACCGAATTGGTCGTGGACGCCAGCCCCGTAGGCCTCGGCGCAGTTCTACTGCAGGAATATGGCCAAAATGACTGGAAACCCGTCGCATATGCGAGCAAGGCCCTCACGGACACTGAAACACGGTATGCTCAGATCGAGCGAGAAGCGTTAGCCATCAAGTGGGCCTGCCACCACTTTCACTTGTATCTCTGTTGCCAACCCTTCACCATTGTGACCGACCACAAACCACTCCTGCCCCTGTTCACCGGATCCTCCAGGCTTGCCCCACCGCGGATTGAACGTTGGGCCGTCCAGCTACAAGGCTACAATTTCACCCTGGTCTTCCGGCCCGGCGCCCACAATCCAGCGGATTATCTGTCCAGGCATCCCGATGTAACCAGGAAAGCAACCCCGCTGGCGGATGGTCCATTGGTGGAGGAATTCGTCCACATGGTGTCCGTGGCTGCCTGCTCGGAGACCCTCACCCTGCAGGAGATCGGAAAAGCCACCGCTGAAGATGAGACTCTGACCCGCGTCAAGAGTGCCCTGGACACTGGAAGTTGGACTCGGTTTCTGGAAGGAGCTCAAGGACTTCGTCCGGAAATAAGCCATGCCCGACAACAGCTATGGCAGATCCGCCATGAATTGAGCGTCGGTGATGAAGGCATTATACTGCGAGGGCATCTCATTGTGGTGCCTGTAAGCCTCCAACAACAGATCCTCGCGATCGCCCACACGGGCCACCAAGGAACAGCCAAGACGAAGGCCAGATTACGCAACAAGGTATGGTTCCCAGCCATGGATCGCATGGTGGATGAGATGGTGCGCTCCTGTCATGCCTGCACCATCACGGGGTCAGATCCAGCCCCAGCCCCAGTCATCACTGAAGAAGCGGCGACAACACCCTGGACTCAGTTAAGCATAGACTTCGGGAGTTTCCCAGACGGTCGACACACGCTGGTGGTCGTGGACTCCTTTTCGAAATTCCCCGTCGTGGAGCTGCTCTCCTCCACAGCATTTGGACCAGTCAAGAAAGCGTTGGACCACGTCTTTGCCACTATGGGACTCCCCGAAGAGGTGAAATCGGACAACGGACCCCCCTTTCAAGGGCGAGAGTTCCAAGCATACCTGGAGGGCCTGGGGATAAAACACCGCAAGATCACACCGTTGTGGCCGCAAGCAAACGGCGAAGTGGAGAGGCTCATGCGGACTCTCAACAGGGCGATCCGCATCGCCGTCAACGATGGCAAAGACCCGGAAGCTGCGCTGGATCAATTCCTGAGTGCATATCGACAGACCCCTCATAGCACCACCCATTGCGCACCGGCGCATGTCCTGTTCAAAAGAGCACCAAGAGGCAACATCCCGGCGTCCTCTACATGGACCCCTGAAGAGAGAGATGGTGCTGCCATCCAGGCACGGAGAACTGTCACGAACCAGAAAGCAAGCGAAAGAAGACATGCAAGACACCCCGGGTTGCAAGAAGGAGACATCGTCGTGGTACAAGATCGGCACCCTGGGTGGAAATTTAGAACCCCGTTTGAACCAGAGCGATGGATCGTGGAGAAAATTCGGGGAACAATGGTGACTGCCCGCCTCGGCCAACAGACTGTCACACGAAATGTATCCTGCTTCAAAAGAATAGGAATGTCGGATGGCATTCCCCAGGAGGCTGACGAAACCATCGATGTCGGCGCAGATGGTCCGGACGATGGAAGAACGGGGGCCCAAAACTCCGTGCCCCTCCAGAGCCATGACCAGCCAAGAGAAGACAGGCGTCATTTTGTTGGGCCCCGAAGTGAAACAACTGGGTGCACTTCCTCCTCCCGAGATGAAGCAACAACCCCGGCTGGGGCTGTTGAGTCTCCTGCCAGGTCCAACCACAGATACCACCTGCGGCCCAATCCTGGGCCGAGCCAAAGACTCCGAGACTTTATGTGCACTTCCCCTTAGCCATTGTGCCTGGACAATTTACATGAGAACTAAATTGAAGGAGGGATGTAGAGAGCCACCCGGCCTCTCACCAACATTGTATCAATACACATACACGCACGCCTTCACCCTCGGGACGGGCACGCCCCGAGGTATATATTAAAAGCGCGGAAGACCGCTCGGGGTCTTTCGGCATACCCTCCATCCTGTGTGTGTGTCCCCATTACTGTATTAATTACCTCCTGTGCGAGGCCCGGACCTCGCGCACGACACCCAGTGACACCTAACAAACGCTACTGAGCTATTTAACAGGGGCAATGTGGGCTCTGGATAGGCAAATCTCTTCAGTAGAAGAGTCATTGGAGGCAAGAACATCATGTCCAACTCTGAATCCGAAAGGTCTAATGTTCTGGCTATCCCGGGACATAGTGTAAGTCATAACATTGATTCAAATGGTTGTGTCCAACAGATCTGTGAGGAAATTCTAGTGAGCGATTCAGATTCCACACCTCAACCTCATCAGAAAAAAAAAAGAATCCCGCCTGCATAGATAAAATAGCAGTTGTACATAATACAGTGGATGAAGATAAAATTTCATCAAAATTGAGTGTGTTACCTACTATGAAGCAGGGCCCTCAAGGGAAAAAAAGGACAGGTTTGAGAAAAGGCCTTAGCAAAACTAAAGAGAATGTTAATAGTAGGCCTGATATGCAAAGTAATGATTTAAAGAGTTTACTGACTCTAGTTGAAAGATTAGACCTTTACGTAAGAGATTCTTTACATCAAATGGGCACTAGATTAACCTTAATTGAAGATCACATCACTAGTAATAGGAAACAAGGTGGTGCTATAGTCCAGGGAATGGCGAAGAGGGATCCTTACTACTCAGGGCGGGCAACTAGGTATACCAGAAATAAGCATTTTAAAAACAAAAGGAAATGAGCTTTTAATGGAGGGAGCAACAAACTTTAAAGAAGCGATTACTGTCCTTCCCCTACAGACCAGTCCGAGCAACCTATCTACTAGTGCAGCGCCTGAAGATAAGAATAAGGGTATTACGAGACCTAAAGAAAATACATGGTTGGTCCGCCCTGTATGTTTCCCACAGACTTACCAAAATTCAGAGTCCAATCACGTAGACCAAACCCGGGATTCTCCTAGATTGGATCAACATTTTGACCTACCACCTGAAACTACTCCCTATATAATTATATTGGCTAACGTCGCAAAAAAGGTTCCATCTGAATTTGAAACTTGGGAGTCATTAAGAAATAAATCGCTTCACTGGCTAGGTAGGAGGACAGGCCTAACAGAACAACTCTTTGCTGAATTTAAAATGGCGAATATTCCCTGGCGATTGTATTGTTCAGACATTTAAAACACCTTTGCTTGTGAGAAAAACTATTTGGTCAGGAGGAAATAACTTGTTAATGGCGGATGGGATAAAGATCTTACTGCTTGGTTTTTTCTACCCACCTAATTTTAGAGATATGAGTGAATTTAATAGCAGAAATGGCGAACAAGCTCAAGGTTACTATTATAATGTTCCAACTTTTAATAGATACCACATGCTATCTGGTCTAGAGGAGATAGACTGACAGGTCAAGTCAAGGCCCAAAGGTCAAGGAACACAGGAAGATTGCACGCATCCAGGCTTGCTCCAATTGGAATGTGCCTTAAAACATACCTTACAGCATTGTATTGTGGCTAATAGTTGTAGTCCTATTTACCCTATCTCTCATTATTGTACTGTAACGAGAGCTCGGGGTCAGCCTTTGATTGTAACATTGCATCGAAACAGGATAAAACAGGTAATATGCTAAATTCCGACCCCCCTGGAGGAGCTATTGAAATAAGTACTGCTCAGGCAAGAATTCCAAGCGTATCTGGACTTAAAATCGCTTTCTGGAACATAGCTGGTCTGCATTCCAAAATCGTTAACGATAAATGGCTCAGTTTCGCTTGGGAATTCTGTAGTGTAGTTCCTATATTCCCAATACGCTCTGCGCATTGGAATAATATATTCAGCAGTGTAGACGTAGGACTGAGGTCGACTAGGTCTCTACTGACAATATTAGACTTAAGGTTTGCCAGCTAGCTCAGAGGTCACTAGAAACTTTCTCGAATAAACAAGGAGGAGTTTAACCTCCCTGAATAGACAAGAAGGGATTAGCTTCTGACAACCATAAAACATGACAACTTTGCTCTCCCTGAATAAGAGTGTATCTCTAGAGTCGTGTGAAAACAAAAGACAGCTATTTCACTCAGTCAAATGTGCGTACTTAGTTTCACCAGAATGCAGAGAAAAGAGAGACGGGCCTTTTCAATAAAAGGTGTGATTTATTGAGCAGTCTTCTTCCTCATGCAAGAGAAATGAATTGCCACAATTGCAATACTCATAGTAAAGTAAAGTGTGTACAGTAAAAGGAGGATTATAAAATAATACTGTAAAAGCATTGATATGGTTTCTTAGCCATATGATACTTTAAAATAGATAAAATATATACATACATATATACATTGACTAATCGTACTCAACTGGTGCTTCTAAATACGCCTACCCCGGTGTACCTGACCTAAGCCTAATACGTGGGAAGGAGTAAGTAAGTAGCAGTTTAAGTTAAGTTTGTTTTGCCAAGAATCTGACTCAAGAATTCTCTTTAAGGGTTTAGTCAGTTCCGTACCTGGGTAAATAGATAGCAGGAGGTCTGGTATCTCTCTCTCTCAGGACTCGATATCCCAGTAACCCGCAAGGGTAGGCTGGAAACGCCGGAGCTGGATTTTCTCGGCAGGAGAAAAGACAGCGTCTTTCTCAGCGCGTCAAAAGGGAGGGGCAGCGTCCGTGGGCTCTCACATCAGCTGGGCTCTCGGGCAAGTAGATAGCTGCTCCAAAACAACCACTGTGTGTTTGCTTACGGCAACGTTGGTATATTTATACCTGAAAGGTGCCGGGTTTGATGTAAGGTTGGACATAAAACGTCAATAAAGATGTCACTAAGAACTGGCCGTTCTTACAGTGCTTTACAGGAGTTCTAGGACGAAATCAAAACAAAAGCAAGGGGGATTTCCCAGGTTGCTGGAGGCTTGGTTTTGTTTAGAGAACTCGGTGTGCTTTCTAGGGGGACGGAGAAGTAGCCTTGCTTAATGTGACAGCATGTGCTACGGCTGAACTATGGATAGGGTTATTATGCCGTTGTATGGATATTATTGATTATAACCGGACAAGGGCATAAAATAGAAATATCGATTCAGGTCCCTAGATAAAAACACTACACCCACTCCACGAATTAATGTCCATCATTACTAAAACTAAGCAATAGTAAACATTTATTTTTAAAGGTGCTTGTGTATACCAACCCACCCCAAAATACATTATTTGCATTTGAAATGGTGTATGCGAAATACATGAAAATGATTATAGGTACTGTACGCTTTTCAAGCAGTGTAATCATTCATTAAAAAAGGATGCATATATATATCAGCTGAATGATAATGCAAAAGTTACACATGAAATGGTTCTTAATACAGAAAAGAAGTGCAAGACCATTCCATCACATATAAATACAGTTATTTGTAAATATGCTAGAGGCTGAGGTAATATATTGTCTCTAGAGTTCCTAAAAATAGAAGCTCTGTTCTCTAAGAATAGTTCTACTTTAAGCAGAGTACAAGTGCCAAATATTGTGGAATCGAGAAAAAAAAAAATTTCAGTGGAAGAAAAAAACAATTTCGCTTTCAGGGCAAAAATAGTTCCAAATATTTTCAGTAGCTTTTTGCTTATTAAAGCTGAAGGCCGAATTCAGAGTTCATGGAACGCTGTGTTCTTGTTTGCTTAAAAGTTATTCTTTCTGTTCAGGGGAGAACATCATTTCAGACAGACTTTCAAAAAAGCAGTTTACGGCTTCAGGTCAAAGTTCGACCAAGTTGGAAAATGCCGCAACTGTGAAGTCGTGAGAATGATTGCTATCATCGATGTCTTGATCAGCAATGCTCATAGAAGGTCGTACCTGGGTGATGCTGCTCTCATCTCGCACTTTACTACCCTTTAATCGCAGTGGTGAAGTCTCAACGAATGCCGTCATCAGGATGGGTAACCGCTGGGGACAACACGATGCATGAGCCGTTACAGGACTTAGCAAAGTATCTGTATCCAATGGTACTGCTGATTGTAGTGTAAGACAGACGTCCAACACGCATTCTTCTCCACATAGCATACAACGAAGCACAGGTAAGATACAATTCTGCCAGATGGGTCTGAATGAAAGAAACCAGGTCATATTCAGATCTCTTAGCCGGGCTAACCAAAGGACTTTAGTTATGCGGTCCCGATAGCGTATAGCTAGGATCGTTTCTTCCATTGTTGCTGGAGTCTTGTCTGCGATTTGGCTTGCCATAACGAAGCAGGAGAATCAAAAATAAAGTGCCTGCTACGAGTCCCAACAGAAGTGGTAGACCGCCAAAGACAGAGTGGACAAAATTAGGAAAGATGCCCAGAACTGTTTTGAAGGGTGTTAACAGTCCCGAAAAAATTGTCTTAAATACATGTGGGATACCACTGGTATCAGACATATTTAGGATTTGGCTTAGCATTTCCGCGAAATGCAGGGGGCAATTTGTTGATAAAAGGGTATGTATCTCTGCCGTTGTCCTTGCAACTTGCAGATCATATGTTTCTTTTGATGACGTCAAGGGCACAGTTGTCTGTAGAAGAACAGACTTCATTCTGCTTAAAGTATCAATTCGAATAGAAAAGATATTCAAAAAGGGCCACATTTTTGCCTCCCTGTCTGGAGTGCTGTTTGGATACAATACTTGCATACAGCAAGTGACCATGGAACTAACGCTCACTAGATAAGCTTTTCCTGGCACCATGCCACAACATCTGTGGTCCACTATTAAAATGTAGCTCCATTTAGAAAGCCGTCTAAAGAATGGCTCTATTCGTGTTGCAGGTGTGCCATGCTGGTGGCATGAAAGGTTATTTGAAGTCCCCTCACAGGCCCCATGCAGGTTAATACCTTGACACAGAAGTATACCACTTAGTGACCGTTTACAATTATTACCAATAAGAAATACATTCTGTTCCTTTTCACTATAACATGTGTGTGTGTAAGGCAATTTCCATGATGACTTAATGTACCCTTTACCCAACCTTTCATACTGGCCTGCAGGAATATACTCTTGACAGTATTTACATTGGAAAGTTGTTATCGGAATAGTTATGATTCTGTGTATTATCCATTCAATGACAGGTCGTTCTGACATTGTCAATGGTAATCTCTCAAGTTTTTCAATGCTCAAAATTGTATATTCCGCTCCTTTTTGTGCCAAGCTGATTTGTGTATCAGTAAGGTTAAAGATAGAGAATAATGACCTTGTGTTGATTAAACGCCAGGGCACGTAGCCTGAACGCAGATTTTGTAACGTCCAGCCAAGCTGTACAATAGAACGTAGTTGGGACTGACCGTGTTGTAACATTAGTAAGTCCTGCTCTATTATATCTATATCAGATGATACAATACTGTCCAGTGAATATATTCTGGAAGACAGAGTCATTAACCCATTGTCCACAACAGAAAGTGATTTTTCCAAATTAATACGGTCAATTTCCCGTATTTTTTCTGCTGTTTCAATTTGCGTTTCTTTCCAAGCTTTGTTGTAAGCTGCGTATATACTGGCTGCTATGAAACGTTTTTGACGCTGTTTGCGTGGTCCCATTATGAAATCACGCAAGTCAGCACCGTCTTTAAGTAAAGTCAAGTGTTGCTTAATTTCTGCCAGTGTGGATTTCTGTAGCCATTCGAGGCAGAGTTTCCCTACACTGTATGTTGTAACTATCCCTGGATGTTGTCTCTGGGAGTATCAAGGGTCTGGCCTGGTCAATTTGAACCCCTGTATTTTGTTCAGGAATCTATCTTGACAGTTATTTGTGTCTGTGGGCCAGATCAACCATTTTTTCCAATCAGGATGTGTTCTGTTTTGGTTAAAAATATGGGATAAGTCCATCTCAACATCTGTAGTGCTATTACTGTCAGGTGTTGGCTTCGGAATAGACGGTTTGTTTAAGTCTTTAATTTTGGCTAGGCCAAGACAGGTTGTCTGTTGAATTGTGTCATTCAAGAATATAATTTGTTCTGGGATCATGCAGGCTCTAAATAATGATTCTATACCTTGGACCTGCCAATCTTTGGTACCCCAGATGGTTTTTGTTTCAATGTTGTTTTTCCAAAAATCGAAACCAAATGTACTCATTTTTTCATAAAATGTTTCCGAATAGAATAATTTAGTGTTTGTCAGCATTGTTTTCATTCCTGTCTTATTTAATATTTTGAAATAAAACGTTTCTGCATCACTAGTGTTAAACCCTGAGAAGTATGGGAATTTCCCGTAAAATGTTTTCGAACTGCCTTTTGGTGGAGTTGCACAATGTTCCCATTGATTATAATTAAAAACATTTCTAGGCTGAGCAGATTTATGCAAATAGTGATGTGCAAAGTGGTTGTAGCAATACATTTCTTCATAATTAGATGAACCTTGCAAGTAATCATGTTCTGTAAATTTTGCTGACATACCAAATCTGACATCATATTATTAATACTTTCAAAGTCCCACTCATCAGAGAATGTGCTCGGTTTTACAAAGTCACTTAATGTAACCTTAAACTGGTGTGGATACTTCAAGTGCTCGACCGGGCCTAAATTTCATAATCTGTTTTGTCCCAAGCTACCCCACCGGGTATTGGATTGGCTGTGACATTTACTGATGATAGTTCTCTTTTCTCGATGTGAGATGACTTGTGTGGCTTTAGGACCAAGTTGATGTTCTGACTTGCTGTGTCCATTGTACTGTATTTTCCCTCAATGAATTTTCCCAAACAAAGTACCAAGATGAGCCAAAGCAGGAGGAAAAGTACACCTAACACAATCCAAAATTCAATCCATGGAGAAATCAGATAGGTTTCTTTGAGTTGATGAAAGAGTTCTGTTGCTTTGTCTTTAAAAGTTTTTGTTGTTGGCTGTTCTTCAGGCTCGTTTGGATCCTCAGAAAAGTCATCGAAATTGATGAAGTAGCCAGATGCAGTTCTGTCAATTGTTGGAATCGCTTCCGGATTTTCATTTGCTTTTGCATTTTTTGTTTCATTAGCATAGTCTGAGGCTACATCGTTGTAGACTGGTGTTTCTTGACGAACTGTTGCAATTTGGGTTTTAAGAGGCATAAGTTCCATGGCTTTGTTGCATAGTCCTTTTTGATTCACTGTAGGTTTATCAAATGTGATTAGTCTCTCAGTTTGAACCTCTTGTATTGTAGCAAATTTTGGTGATCTGCTATTTCTTGGGAGTCCACTTGGCCTACTACTTATTATTGGCCACATGATTGTGGTTTTACCAGGTCGATGGATACAACTCGGTTCTCCTTTTTACCAGCAAGGGGCGGTAGTACAACTGATCTTGTTCCGTTGACAGTTAAGACAGGTACTGTTTTTCTGTAAGAAGGCCCGAATTCCTTCTTCACCGCGATTTTCTCTCTGACCAGATCCCCAATCTTTGGAATCCAGACAGGCCTTGCTGGGACAGGTGGTTTCTCTTCAGTGGCTGTTGGCTGCTGTTTTAACTTTATGTTGCTCAGGTCTTTTCTTGTTTCATTTAAGTCCTGTAAAATAGCCAAAAGATCTTTGATATCAAAGCATTTTTCTTCTACCACTGAAGTCTGACTATCAAGGTCCTGAATATGCATTCTAGTCCCGAACAATAGTTCGTACGGACTGAAACCTTTTAGAGAATTTCTTGGCAGATTGTTAAGACTACGTTGGACACTTGTTAAATGTTTGACCCACCCATCACCCGAACCTAATACCCTTGCCGTTATAGATTGCTTTATGTCTCGGTTTTTTCTTTCCACAATCCAGTGTCCCTCAGGATGGAAGGGACAAGAATACCGCAATGCAATGCCCATGCTGGTCATGGCCTCCTTATAAGCTCGAGAGCTAAAAGCAGGACCGTGGTCAGAATGTAGCATGCCAATTGCGTATGTGCCGATATAGACTCGCAAATCTTTTATAACAGTTCTGGCGTCAGCCGAGCGCTGGGGCCACATCCAAATGAATCTCGTGCATGAATCCACTGCGACCATGATATATCTATAGTTACCATCCCTTTGTAAGGGACCACAATGGTCCAGGTAAACGCACGCTAATGGTTTATCCGAGATTAGAAGGGGTGTTTGTGCCGGTCGTTTCACTGTTGAAACTTTCATCCTTTGGCATATTTCACATTCTAGAACATAGTTCCTAGTTTGTTTAATCATGCATGGCCACCAATATCTCTGTTTTAATAATGATACTGTGGCGGAAACACCAGCATGTGCAGAAGCTAGCCCTTTGTGTGCCGCTGTAATTAGTACTAACCTATGTTCCATGATTGGAATTGCCCTATCCCCCACTCCAGGGATTCGAGCAAATGGAACGTTATCCGCATCAGTTATGTATGAGTACTTTACTGGAAAGCCTTTCGGGAGTGATTTTATCTCATTTTTTACTGTAGCACTGACAGCTTGCAATATCTCGCTGTCTATTTTTGTTTTTGACCGGGTGATAGCAGCTACGGAAGCCGTTTGCACAGCTGCCTTCGTGGCTTCATCAGCCAATGAATTCCCCGCAACGTGAACGCCATCACGTTGATGACTCAGTGTATGTATTACGTGAGTCTTTTGTAGTTCTTTTTGTAAAAGAACTACTTGTTCCCAAAGCGTTTTATGCTTGATTGTGCCACCTTTTGCATCTTTGAAACCGTTTTGAACCCAGTTCTGCAAGTATTCATTATAAGACTGAACGCAGTAATATGAATCGCACACTATGAGTGTGGGGAATTCGTGATCGGTATTTTCAAGCGCCATCTTAAATGCTAGTAGTTCAGCTCGCTGAGCTGTATAATCTCCTAGAGATTGCGTTTTAGTGACCAGTGGTCTAAATTTCCTTTCGTGCCAATCACCTTTAACAATCGCGCACGCAGCACTGTAAGCTTGTTTACCCCTAACTGCGGGTTGTGCTGATCCGTCTGTATATATTATACATCCGTAATGTTCTAGAGGCAGGATTTCGGTTGGTAGAGGACATTCATATTCATATTGTAGAAATTCTTGTGTTTTCAAATTAGGATCAAATTCGTTTACCACGTCTGTTGCAGCAAGAGAATTGACCCATTGGATCCATCTCGGATGTAGTGCTTTAGCATTTGGAGTGCTTGCCTTTGTTACCGCTTCTAGAGCTAGTACTGGTGTAACGATTATTATTCGTTTACCTTGTGCTAGGGCTCTTTCTTTTGCTACAGCAGTCTGAACCGCAGTTAGAATTTTTTCCGTTGAACTAAATTTTATTTCAGCTTTTGTGTACAAGTGTGATTTGTAAGCTATTGGTACCGTTTCTCCCTCATTAGAGGTCAGGTACGTGAATCTGCATCTTCCTGGGATGACTCGGATTACAAGGTTGCGTGTGTTATAGCGAGTTTGCAATTTTGTTTTAGCTAACATGTCTGTTTGCAATGATCTCAAAATTTCTGTGTGTTTTTGAGTCCAATTGATTGGTTTAAAATCAGGTTTTATTAGTTCATAGAGAGGTTTAACCTTCTCTGCATAATTTAGAATGTAAGTTCTTCCGAAATTCAGGAAACCTAGATTTGATTGTAAGTTTTTCAGCGTTTTTGGTGCTTGGAGTACAGCGCACTTCTCTAAGAAATTGTCCGCTAGGCTTTTGCCTTCACTTGATAATTCATATCCTAAAAATAGGACAGTTAGATGGGCAATTCGTGACTTTTTAAAGTTGAATTTGTAACCCTCTGCTGCGAACCCAAGTATTATGGTGTTCACTCTTTTCAAGTGAGTATCCAAGTCGTCATCTGTTAGATAGATGTCATCGACATAAGATAATGCCTCATCATCATACATTTGTAGTAACTCTGTTACCCTTGCTGGGAATAATCCTGGGCTATTCTTGAATCCCTGTGGGAGTCGACAGAAATTTTTCTGCGAACCCATTATTGAGAAAGCGGTCAAATACCTACTTTCAGGTGCTATGTTTTGACAAAAGAATCCATTAGACATGTCTAATGTTGTTTTGTATTTTTTGCGCACGATGTTATTCATTAGTGCTGCACTATGTGAGTTTTGTACTGCAAATGTCTTACAACATGAGTTTAGGTGTCTGTAGTCGAAAACTAGACGGTATGAATCGTCTGGCTTGAAGACAGGAAACAAAGGATTGTTCATTTGTGAGGTGCATGTTTCAATCACCCCCTGGTATTCAAGTTGATCTAAGATCTCCCTGACCTGTTATTTAGCTTCTTGCTTAATTGGGTACTGCCTTTGTGCAGTTGGTTGACATTTTAACTGGATTTTGTGGGTAGGAGAGTCCTCATCCCATCCAACATGATTTTTATATAATGCAGGAGCTTGCGCTACCACCCACTTTCTTGCAAGTGTACATTTTTTATGAATTGGAATGTAATTTGAGAAGGCAGGCATAATCATTTCTTCGCCATGAGGGCACTCCCTGACAAACTATGGTGGCCAATCTTTTTCAGCTAAAAGGATATCATAGCCTTTGGAAAGGTTATCCCAAAATAGACCCCTTACTTTCCTAGTCTTATCTCCCTCTATACGTAATGGTATTTCGTATATCTTATGAGGTTTGCTAACTCTGGTATCTGCAGTTTCCACCTGAATGTATTCATTAGTGTCCACTGTCTCCAGATGATTCATCAGGATCTTGCGAGCTATGCTCACTTCTGCTGCTATGTCTAGTATTGTCTGGGCCCACTCTCCGTTTTTCGGCTGTGTCCTCAGTATCCTCGGCATGTTTGATTACTTTATTACTGGCTACCTTCTTTTTTGGAATTTGTCATTTTTTACTTTGATGAGCAGGTTCCTTGTCTTTGGACTTGACGTGCTCTTCCCTGTGTTCTGACCGTCCTCTTCTTTCCGATTTCTGCGAGGAATTCTGAAAAGATCGAGAGGGACGTGTATCAATATCTTGATATCTATCAGGTTTCTTCAAATTATCCCTATTTCTAAGGTTGTATCTTTTCTCACAGGGCTCCCTTGGGGAGACTTGTGTCCTTGGTCCGGAGATATTTCTCTCCGCCGAGGGGACCTTCCTCTGGACTGGAATCTTTTTTCTTTGGGAGTGGATTGTTTATTTCCATCCCAGCTCTTTTTTGGAGTGTTTAGATTATTTTTAATAAATATCTTTTCAGGATTTTCAGTTAGTTGGGGTTTTACTGGTTTCCCACCCAAACTATCTCTTCCTAGTTCTTCATAGGATTTTCTATGATTCTGGCAAGTTCAAATGGCTGTTCTGCTATATCTGTTTCTTTCAATTTCTGTAGGAAAGTTATATCCTCTGTTGCCAATTGAACTAACTCTCTATATGCCTGTGTTAATTCTATTATTTTAACTAAGATTTCTTCGCTTGACATTTTATTAATGTCAGGATGTGGTGTGTAGCTGGCTAGAACCGGCCACGTTGCTCCTGGTCTACCTAATGGACCGAGCCTGGTGATGTGATTATTATGTTTTAGGGCGCCTTTAAACCAGAGCATGTGCTCTTGGTATTTTAATGGGATTTCCACCTCCTCGAAAGGAGTGTACTCATCCGGAGGTTTCTCTATTTTGTAATAGTGGAATTCGTGTGTGACAGCGTTTGCTGCTGGAAAGTTTATCCATGTTTATCCATGAATAGAATACCTCTGTCTGCCGATATTCATGTGCCTCAATTACGAATATGACTGTGCCACCTCTCGATGTTAGTCCATTTTCTATAAGTTTAAGAGTTATAGTTTTCCTTATATTGACCGGAATGAGTATAGCATTCGGGTCGTTCTGCAGGAGACTTGTGTCATCCTCTAGGAGTTGAGCTGCTATTCTAGCTGCCTCCCTTTCGTCTTCACTTTCTGACATTTTTTACTGACAGAAAGGTTTTTGTTGCAGATCAAGTTTCAAGGAAACAAAGATTAGGTGCACAATATTTTGGAACACTGTATCCTTCAACGTTGACTATACCAAAAACTATACATAGAAATCTCTTCCTACTAAGTTCCGGCGGATTTTAACCTTTTACCCACTCCAGACGTCTTTGGAGTATTTACGGGAAAAAGGGTCTGTGTGAAAAAGCACGACTGAGTTACTCTAACGTCTTGCGTTAGATTTATCGCCTTACCAAACGTTGGGCGCCATGTAGTGTAGTTCCTATATTCCCAATAGGCTCTGCGCATTGGAATAATATATTCAGCAGT
Organism: Lissotriton helveticus; assembly: GCF_964261635.1. NCBI lineage: Eukaryota > Metazoa > Chordata > Amphibia > Caudata > Salamandridae > Lissotriton > Lissotriton helveticus. The sequence continues at coordinate 1,832,737,633 of NC_136057.1, forward strand.
GTAGACGTAGGACTGAGGTCGACTAGGTCTCTACTGACTATATTAGACTTAAGGTTTGCCAGCTAGCTCAGAGGTCACTAGAAACTTTCTCGAATAAACGAGGAGTTTAACCTTCCTGGATAGACAAGAAGGGATTAGCTTCTGACAACCATAAAACATGACAACTTTGCTCTCCCTGAATAAGAGTGTATCTCTAGAGTCGTGTGAAAACAAAAGAAAGCTATTTCACTCAGTCAAATGTGCGTACTTAGTTTCACCAGAATGCAGAGAAAAGAGAGACTGGCGTTTTCAATAAAAGGTGTAATTTATTGAGCAGTCTTCTTCCTCATGCAAGAGAAATGAATTGCCACAATTGCAATACTCATAGTAAAGTAAAGTGCGTACAGTAAAAGGAGGATTATAAAATAATACTGTAAAAGCATTGATATGGTTTCTTAGCCATATGATACTTTAAAATAGATAAAATATATACATACATATATACATTGACTAATCGTACTCAACTGGTGCTTCTAAATACGCCTACCCCGGTGTACCTGACCTAAGCCTAATACGTGGTAAGTAAGTAGCAGTTTAAATTACGTTTGTTTTGCCAAGAATCTGACTCAAGAATTCTCTTTAAGGGTTTAGTCAGTTCCGTACCTGGGTAAATAGAAAGCAGGAGGTCTGGTATCGCTCTCTCAGGACTCGATATCCCAGTAACCCGCAAGGGTAGGCTGGAAACGCCGCAGCTGGATTTTCTCGGCAGGAGAAAAGACAGCGTCTTTCTCAGCGCGTCAAAAGGGAGGGGCAGCGTCCGTGGGCTCTCGCATCAGCTGGGTTCTCGGGCAAGTAGATAGCTGCTCCAAAACCACTGTGTGTTTGCTTAAGGCAACGTTGGTATATTTATACCTGAAAGGTGCCGGGTTTGACATAAGGTTGGACATAAGACGTCAATAAAGATGTCACTAAGAACTGGCCGTTCTTACAGTGCTTTACAGGAGTTCTAGGACGAAATCAAAACAAAAGCAAGGGGGATTTCCCAGGTTGCTGGAGGCTTGGTTTTGTTTAGAGAACTCGGTGTGCTTTCTAGGGGGACGGAAAAGTAGCCTTGCTTAATGTGACAGCATGTGCTACGGCTGAACTATGGATAGGGTTATTATGCCGTTGTATGGATATTATTGATTATAACCGGACAAGGGCATAAAATAGAAATATCGATTCAGGTCCCTAGATAAAAACACTACAATTCAATGTACTTTGTCTCCAAGAGACGTGGGCTGTAACAACCATCCATATTAATGGATTTAAAACGTACTTTTCGCCTGCGATTCCCTCCACATCAGGGCGAGCTAAAGGAGGCTTGATCACATTTATTTCTAATCTTTCTGAGGTTGGGGAAACAGTTCCCTTGAAACTGGAGTCTAATTTTCAAATAATAATTCTTAATATAAATAAATTTGACATCTTTGCGTTAGTTAATTTTGATAATAACCCGCAGAAGGCCCAGTTAATAGCCACTTTGAAAGAGATTTGTCATATTCTAATGGAGTTTAATAATAAGAATACCAAAAGAAGGGTTTCCGTAATTTGGGGGGTTGATTTTAATTTATCACCATGTGGGCTAAATGACAATGTAACTTGTGGTTTGCAAGATGAGAATGTTAATAATCTAACCTATTTTCCCCACAAAATGAGTGGGGATTGTCAGAATGAGACATTATTCATTTTGGAACGTGGTTTAGCAAACAGAGAAGGACGTTTGCCGACCAGCAGAGAGCAGCAGTGAGCAGCGAATGCGAGCAAACGGAGAGCAGTTTGCAGAACAGGCGAGCGAGCAGGACGCCAAGCAGGACGCTGCGTCGATATCTCCGCAGTGCCCGAGGTCCGGTTAAGCTTTTTCTGGTAAAAAACAACAAAACAACAGCAGCAGGGGTACGGCGGTGAGGCAGGGCTTGCGAGGCATATTGAACCGGCGGATTGGAGCGCTCTGCCTCAGCCTCTGCCTCCAGCCTGCAGCCTCCTGCTTCCTCTCAGCCCCTCCCGGTACACGGGAGCCGAGTCGAGAGAGAGCCGAGACGAGAGAGTCGAGCAGCAGCTGCTGTGGCGGCGCAGCGGAGTTTGGCTGAGTTGCGGAAGCAGGAAGCCGAGAAGACCCCGAGAAAACCCCCCGTACAGTACTATTGAATAGCATTCAGCTCGGAGTTCTGAGTCCTGCTGCCAGCCGCCCCCTGAGCCCCTGAGCCTGTGACTCTGTCTGCCGCCCCCACCGCCAGTCGCCGCCGGCCATTACACACAGCAGCACGGTGCAGCGCGATGCGAGGAGTGGCACGAGGTGTCGAAAACCGGGGGGCAGAGAAGAACAGTGAGTACCGGCGGAAAGAGGAGCAGGGGGTGGGGGGCTCGGCGGGGGGGTCGGAGGGGGACCCAGCGGCGGTGTGCGGGTTGCCGCTGCGCTCCAGTCTGCTCCCCCCTGGTTTCCACAGCCGTGACGGATGGGAAGGTGTCGCATATAAAAAGTCATTAAATTACCAGGCTGCCAATTCGTCCTCAGAGACCACAGAACCACAGAGCTCCAGGTTTAGCAGGTCTGAAAGTGACGAGTGAGAGGAGCTTGGTCCAGCAACAAGGGGCTCCTTGGAAATACTCAGTTTAGTCCTGCCAGCCTCCCAGTATACAAAACTTTAGCCCTGCCCAGCCGCAACAGTTCAGCAGCAGAGGTAGGGGGGCTTGGCAGAGAGATCCCGTGACCCGTGTGGTAACGAGGAGCCCAGGAGACAGAGGGAGCTGTATCCAGGTGCTCCAGGTGCTCACGAGACACAGAGTGGATTTGTGGATTATGTGTGGACTTATGCCGTACCCTGTCTCATCTTAAGGACACCAGAGACTGCCGCAGAGCCTACCAGAGCCTACCAGAGCAGAGCCTACCACAGTTATCACGCCATTGCCACCTCATCCCCACTTCATCCCCGGGGCCATACAGGGGTCGGTGTGTGGTTCTGATTGGTCTTGATTGGGCCACTGCTGAATCACCCAGGCTCCGTGTAAGGTGGTATGTGATTAGTAGTGGGGTATCTGCGAGGCACTTGAGGCGCACTTGAGGCAGGGTTAAGTGGCGTTACATTACTGGGGCAATGGTAATGTCTGTTAGACGACTGTGTTCACTTTCAAAAGCAAAACTAGCAGAAACCCTAGTAACCAGTAATCAGAGTGCCGAGAGTCCCCTTAAACCTAAGAAAACTATTTGTCGTTGCATAAGCGGAGCACATTTGTCGTTATTGAAATCCTATCCATCGGTAAGGTCAATGTTTACCAAAAAGAGAAGAAGCCCTAGGTATGGAACTAATAAAAAAATGGAGATGAAGGAAAGGAGGGGAATCCAACAGAGGTCTCAATGGACTCCGAACCAATAGCTAAGAACGGAGTGGAGAGCCATTTAATAGGTCCAGAGGTGCTTTTCCCCGTTGTAAATATACTAAAGATAAATGAGGTCGAACGTAATGCTACACCCCTTTTATCAGTAGGAAGTGCAGATCTGCAGCAAGAAGAAGGAGTGGATAATATTTCGGAAATGGTGATGGAGATGTCCCCTTCCAAGCTTGAGGTAGTGGATCCTCCTCAAGGCAAGGGCAGTAAAAGAAAGGAAACCATCCCAATTTCTCCATTAGCAGATCTGATATCCCTTTTTGAAAAGTCAGATGTTAATGTTAGTGCTCAGAGGCCTATACCGGAATGCTCATTACTAAAAGTAAGTGATTTCCCCCTAAAATGGAACAAGAGAGAGATTACAGCTTATTTACTGGGCAGGCGAAAATAGAGGACTTAACTCTTCCGGACATTGCCATCCCATTAGAAAAGAACACTAATCGTGTGAAGCTGCTAGGAAAATTGGATGCTCAAGGTTTGGACTCAGAGTCTCATACTAACAAAGAAGTATTGACATCTCGAGAAGGAGCTCACACACACATGCCTATTATGTATTGTAGTACTCCTACTGAATTATCTTTGGTTTCGGACTCACATAATTTTTCAGGTGAAGAGCTATCAATATCAAGCGATAAAAGGATGAGGAATACCCTGTATTCATTGCTCGCAAATGAGAATGCAGGGGTAGAGGGGCTAATGAACACGTTTCTCAAATTGGAAAAAATCCTATCCGCAATTTTGTCCCTGCTGGAGAAAAGTACTTATAATTCCGATCATATTCTTAAAGTCCTCACGCCTATTCTTGGTGGGGTTTTAGATCTTAAACAGCTAAGTCAAGCAAGCATGAAATGTACTTCCATTACGTCTAGTAAAGCATGTCAAACGTATAATGTGATAAATAACCCTGATAAAGTATACGGGATTGGGGAGTCAAAGAAATTGCTGGCAGACTTTGAAAGTTCGACACCTGTAAGAAATTCAATCCTAAATCCGTCCCAAGTTAACCTTAATGATTCCATAAAGGTATCCAATACGGGGGAAAGGTTAAATGTAAGTGTCTCACCTGTAATAGACACAGTGCGTGTCTTTCCAATCTTTAATATGTGTACGTTAAAAAAACCTAAACCTCAACAACCAGATGAAATAATTAACATCTTAGAGAGTTCGGCTGAGGGGGAAGTCTCATCAGTAAGTAAGGGAATCACTTAAAATGGTCGTGGGAGGAAAAAGAAGATAAAAAATCGCAGGTTTCCAAAACGCAAGCAGAGAAAGCTGCGATTCCAACCAGTAAACGAAAAGGAAAACACTTACATAGCCCCTGTGGAGGAAAAAAATACAATGTCTGTGGGGCAACTGAATATGAGTACGAGTGTGAAACATGAGCAGGCTCCTGCCCTTCAGCAGAATAGTTCGTTTGTTAGGCCGAACACCAATCAGTATAATGATGGGGTAGGAGAAGGCAGGTCAAGTAGGGGCCCTATCTTGCATAGTAGCTCAGGAATTAAAGAGGCCAATTTAAAAAGCGCCGCAACACACCTGAGTGTAGAATTAAGTGATGTCGCACAGGAGTCAACTGGACCTGCATCTTCACCAACGAATCCGGTATTAAGTAATAGTGGGGGAGTCAGTCGGAAAATGATTATAGCAGGTATTAAAAATAAGGGGTGGAATTTAAATGACTATTTCCCCAGTAGCCTGCAAGATACTAATTTAATTAGGCTACCCGAAATATTTGCACGGCAAGCGAACAAGACTTTAATTTTTATCCCCCTTTTTGATGCTGAGCTAATGACACTGAATAGAAGCGCCCTTCTTAGAATTATATCAGAAATAGACGATTTAAAGTCAATTTCCAGTAATGATATCGAACTAGTTCATTGAGATTGGAAGAACAAACCCTATGTAACTAGAGCTATTTTTACATCTGGGGTAGTGTATTCGCTCGTTTTAGCAAACGTAGACGGTTTCAGGAAAAGAGGCATAGATGTTCTTACTAGTACGGTATCACACGGGGCCCCGCCCAAGAACCTCGAAATACTTTATCATCAAAAAGGGAAAAGCTTCATTGTACATGAGAGGGAGAATACACCTATAAAATTTGAGGATTTGGAAATTACAGTAGGTAGCGTACCGGGTGTAAGGGAAATTAAGCTTTCAGCACCCGAGGTCCAATAGGTCGTTAGTATAGATGTAGGAGACGAGGTGTCTAAATGGAGTTGGATCGCAAGTACTTTGAATGGGGCAAAAACAACTAACATAAAACCCACAGAGCGGGGATAGCCTTCTGGGGACTATTGTGTCATGGAACATGGCGGGGCTAGGTAAAGAAAAACAGAAGCTTAAATCTTTAGAATATCTGGCCCCCAAGATAATTTTCCTACAGGAAACGTGGGCAAGGGAAGAGTTCCAATTAGAGAGCTACTATGTGTACTGTAGTGAAGCAAAAAAATCTATAAAGGGGCATGCAAGTGGGGGTTTAGCCATTCTGTTAAGCTGTGAGTTGGCATGGGACCCGGTGATATACATACATCCATCAAATTTTTGTATCTGCGCTAAGTTAAAAATGGAAAAAAATTATTTTGGATTTGCAACTTTTTTACTTTTGGTAAACGTATATATTCCACCGGCGAAAGCGTTTACTCCATTGGTTGATTCCATTTGCTCTTTTGTGCAAAACTTATGCAGTAATGGAGAAAGAGTAAGTATAATGATGGTAGGGACTTTAACGCTAAAGTAAGTAACAGCTCCATCTCGTCTTTTTCCGATGTGGACTTGGAGGAGGTCTGGTTTATACCAGAGTCAATATTCCCGGCAAATTTAAAACCTGACAAACGTGGCCTTTCGCTCTTGCAAAATCTTAGGAATCTTGACCTTGTATTATTAAATGGTAGATTCCCAGAGAATTCACCCGCAGCACTTACCTTTCATGGGGCATTTGGCCACTCCTTACTTGATTATATGGCAGTGTCTTTTCAACTGTTTGGGGCATGCTCACAGTTTAAAGTGCTCCCCACTAAACTGAGCGACCACAACATTTTGGTGGTAAATTTAGCATTAAATTTCGAGAAGCCTGAACTCTGGAACCAGAGGAATGACAACGTATCTTATTCTCGAAATAAGGTCGCACATGCTGGTCACATAAGAACCTTCCGAACTTCCAGTGGGTATTTAAAAAATATTGTGCCCAGTTTAATCCGGGAGACCCCGATAGTGAGATATGAAAGAGTAATGGCTGCTGTAATAAATCTGGGAAAAAAGAAGCAAGGTGAAAGAGCTGCCCCATAAGCTTTATTCTTCATTGATACCAAAAAGCTTAATAATAAGATAAATGGGCTGATTAGAGCCCAATTTAGAGATCCTAGTCCATTAAGACAAAAAGAAATATATAGATTAAAACAGGTCCGGAAGAGAAAAGTAGCAGCTAACTGTAGGGCCTCTGAAGATGAAAAATGGGTTAACCTTCGGGACTTACTGGTGATTCTAGAAAATACTGGGCCTTAATAGCCAAATTCTGTGACAGTAGAGAAAAATCTCAACCCATGTTAATCCCAGAAACAGAGTGGTCAATTTATATATCCTTATTGTATGCCCCTAATCTACTAGACGTTGAGGGTGAGGGGTCCCTTAATACCATAGCACTAGGAGGCGATGTAGAAGCGCCTTCAGAGAGGGAAATTGAAGGATACATTAAGGGGGCGAGACTCTCGGGCGCAATGGGTCCGAGTGATGTCCCTGTAGCAATAATAAAAAAGGATTGTGGTGAGTGGGCAAAAGTATTACAACCTCTATTCGCCCATTGCTACAATTTCGGGGACATCCCTTATTCCTGGAAGGGAAACATAATAGTTCCGCTATATAAGAAGGGCCCTAAAAACTCCCCGGCTAGTTTTAGCCAAATTTCCCTTCTAGATGCAACGGGAAAATTGTTTGCAAAAAGTATCCTGGTTCATTTACAAGAGTGGGTATTTGGAAATAATTTAATTCTCCTTGAACAATCAGGGTTTCGGAAGAACAGTGGCACTCTGTATAACATCTCTGTTCTGCAAACATTAATTGATAAATATCCCGTTGGTCGGAGAACCCCATTGTATACAGCATTTATTGATTTCTCCACAGCGTTCGATAGGGTAGATCGGGGGACGCTGTGGAGGAAATTGATTAGTATGGGGATCCCAGGAAATCTGCTAAAAGTGATAATTGCTCTTCACTCATCTACATGGACCCAAGTTTTGTTAGGGGGGACTCAAGGCCTTTCAAAGAACATTTCCACTAATAATGGGTTAAAGCAGGGGTGCCTATTGGCCCCTTTACTCTTCTCAATCTATATGAATGACCTGCTGAGTCGGATAGGGGAGAGTAAAGAGGATCCTCCACAAGTGGGTAACCTAAAAATAAGTTGTTTGCTGTACGCCGATGACGCTATAATAATGGACTTAACCCCAATTGGGCTGCAGAGACGACTCTCGGAATTGGTTAGGTACACTAAGGAATACTTTCTAAAAATAAATGTCTCAAAGAGTAAAGTGATGATTTTTAGTTATGAGGGCTGTAAGGTTAGATCAAACTTAAAATGGTTTTTAGGAGATGAAATGATGGAAATAGTAAAATTTTACCCTTATCTAGGAAAAGAATTCACAAATAGGTGTTCTGTTAAAAAACATATGGACCATTGCAAAAGTAAAGCTATTTCACAAGCCTCAGCAATAAATCGCTTGTACTTGCAATGTGGGAAAATACATTTTTCTCACACCATCGCCGTATATAAAATAAAGATTCCACCAACTTTGAATTACGGCAATGAAACGATAGATGAATGTGAATGGGCAAAGTACGAGGAAGTGGAAGGTAAAATCTGGTGACAATTTTGCAATCTGAGTCACGCTGCGTCAATTGCGGCCCTTAGGCTCGAATTTGGCCTTCTTTCAACATATGTCTTAACAATGGCAGCTTGCTTAAGATGGGGTAACGCTTGATAAATTCTCAGGAGAACCTATTAAGGTTGGCATTGTATAAGGAAATTTTTGTTACTATGCTATCAAAAAGTGTAATTTTTAGGAATTATTTAAAGGCCTTAAGCAGTTTTGGTTTAGATTTTGAAGGAGCAGCAGGATTGGATAAAATAACATTAAAACATATAATTAAAAGATCTATATATGTGATTTCGCGGGAAAGAGATTTGAAAATATGCCGCGTGTATTGCGGAGAGTTCTATAGTTAAAATTCCTCAGCCGTACATTCTTTGGAACTTGAATCATGGAGTTCGAAGAGTGATTTTATTATTAAGAATGAACCTACTGCCTTTGAGGATTGTAACAGGTGCCTGGGAGGGTATCCCCAAAAACGAAAGACATTGCGATTTATGCAACAGTGGCATACAGGACCTTAACCATGTTTTGATTGTGTGCCCAGCACTTCTTTCAATACGCGGCAAATATTTAAGGCGTGTTTTTTTACAGTATAAAATCGCAACAGCAGAACAGGCCCGTAATTTTCTTCTGTTCCCACCATCTGAACTGATTTGTTTTAAAATTTTTCGCTTTTTTAAAGAATTTTTGAATGTATATTAAAAAATTGTTTTTCAGTCGTAGTTAATCCTTATGCCTTTATAGTACTGTGTGATGCGTTCTCATGCATTAGCACTTTGTTATGCACTTTAAGCACTGTAATTAGTCATTAAATACGAAAATCAATGCTTATTTCTACTGTGTTCTAGCACTCCTGTAAGATAGTTAATCAACAAAGTGCAATTCCTTAGAAGCATAGCTCCTGGGTAATTATTTGTGAGAATAGCCCTAGAATAGGGTATTAATGCACGAGCACTTTTGTATTGCATTAGCACTTTATTTGGCACCTTATAAATATGGTATACAACTGTTACCACGCATTTTTTACAACGCAATACCATAACCACGCATCTTTTACAACGCAAGTACTTTTACCACGAATACCTTTACAACGCATTACACTACAACGCAGATACTATTACAACGCATACCGTTACAACGTAAGTATAGGTAAGTTTATCTTTTTTTAAAAACATTTATTAGGGGTATTGGGTTTGGGTTTTGGGGTACAGGGGTATTTTTAGGTTTCAGGGATGGGTTTGGGTTTTGGGGTACAGGGGTATTTTTAGGTTTCAGGGATGGGTTTGGGTTTTGGGGTACAGGGGTATTTTTAGGTTTCAGGGTTGGGTTTGGGTTTTGGGGTACAGGGGTATTTTTAGGTTTCAGGGATGGGTTTGGGTTTTGGGGTACAGGGGTATTTTTAGGTTTCAGGGTTGGGTTTGGGTTTTGGGGTACAGGGGTATTTTTAGGTTTCAGGGATGGGTTTGGGTTTTGGGGTACAGGGGTATTTTTCGGTTTCAGGGTTGGGTTTGGGTTTTGGGGTACAGGGATATTTTTAGGTTTCAGGGTTGGGTTTGGGTTTTGGGGTACAGGGGTATTTTTAGGTTTCAGGGATGGGTTTGGGTTTTGGGGTACAGGGGTATTTTTAGGTTTTAGGGTTGGGTTTGGGTTTTGGGGTACAGGGGTATTTTTAGGTTTCAGGGATGGGTTTGGGTTTTGGGGTACAGGGGTATTTTTAGGTTTCAGGGTTGGGTTTGGGTTTTGGGGTACAGGGGTATTTTTAGGTTTCAGGGTTGGGTTTGGGTTTTGGGGTACAGGGGTATTTTTAGGTTTCAGGGATGGGTTTGGGTTTTGGGGTACAGGGGTATTTTTAGGTTTCAGGTTTGGGTTTTGGGGTACAGGGGTATTTTTAGGTTTCAGGGATGGGTTTGGGTTTTGGGGTACAGGGGTATTTTTAGGTTTCAGGGTTGGGTTTGGGTTTTGGGGTACAGGGGTATTTTTAGGTTTCAGGGTTGGGTTTGGGTTTTGGGGTCCAGGGGTATTTTTAACATATATATTTACAAATTAATAAATAAAAATTAATATAATTAATTACAATATTTAATATTAAAATAATAAATTATTAATAAAAAAAAATATTAATAATAATTACATTATTTTAACATATTATATACTTACCTATACTTACGTTGTAATGGTATGCGTTGTAATAGTACCTGCGTTGTAGTGTATTGCGTTGTAAAGGTATTCGTGGTAAAGGGTCCTGCGTTGTAAAAATTGCGTGGTAATGGTCTGCGTGCTAAAAGTATGCGTGGTATCAACATATATCCTATAAATATACTTGCTGCTACTTCCATTTCATGATCACCTTCCAAAAAAAAAAAAACTTTTTAATTATTTATGAAAATTGTTGTGTATATTGGATGGTAATGGTATTTTTATCTTAAATGTTGTAGCCCACTGTAGTGATTAACTTATTGAAGAAAAGAGAATTTGACTACTTGAGAATTATGCAATTAAGGAAAATTGAATATGTAACTCTTTGTGGTTTAGAGGCTGTCCTCTGTCGTCCTCCAGAGTGTAGAGTCTATTGGAGATAAGTGATGATGTACTCTTGGCTGTAACCTAGAAAAATTCATGTTGTACCTTTTTCTGTTTTTAACTATTGCGATTTTAATGAAATGTTGTTTTATCTGTATTTTATGTGGAATTCCTCGGAATTCCAAATCATAATAAAATAATAATTGTGTGTGTTATTTAGCAAACAAATTAGTGGTCCCCCCAGTTCCACTCACTCAGACTTTTAATGGTGGAGGAGCTTCTACTACTATAGATTTTATATTTGTGTCAAGCAATGCTGCGTCCCACATCTTGAGTTTTAAAACACATGACAATGCTACCAGTGATCAATTTCCTAATAGTGTTATACTGTCTCTCCCCACTAATCGAGATAAGACTAATCGAGTGAGAACATATGGTCAGAAAAATCTGATTCTGGATAGGTTAAATGGGTACTCGATCAAGTGGGATCTAGTTGAGCCACTTAAGATCACTACAGAGGTGGTGAAGAATTTTTTTAAGGCTTTAGAAAAATGCTTAGACACTACCTCTTCTCATCAAGAGATCTTAGGTAGTTTTGCGGTCATAGTAAATGCAGTAAAGGAAGCTTTGTATGTCTATCCGAAGGGAATAAGAGAAAAACTAACGGTTGGTTTAATAACGCTTGTACTAAAGCATATTCCGACTTAAAATCCGCCCTTCATAAAACAGAAAGGGACAAACAAGAAATTATTCTCCTAAGAAAGATATTTAATTCAGCAATAAAATCAAGAAAAGCCGAATTGAAGCAAGAAATATGGGCTGATTTACATAAGAGGTGCATGATGAAGGATAGTACCGCTTTTTAGAAGACAATCAAATCTCCCTTTCTGTCCGAACCCAGGGATAATGATAAAATTGAAATAGCTATCGACAAATCATTATAGGTGGAACCTTTTTCACGCATATTTGGATTAACTGCTACGCCAGAGACTGACCCAAATGAAATAGAGTGGATAAGTCCCCATCAAAAATCCACAATCTTTCGTATTGCACTTGATTTTACCCAGTTAGAAGTGAAACTTGCCTTAATAGCAAGTAAAGGGGGAAAGGCGCCAGGCCCCGATGGGGTCCCAGTAGATCTTTGTAAATATAACATGGGACTGTGGACGCCAATATTGGCTCGGGTACTGGAAGCCTCATACACAGTGGGGCTTGTTGAACCGTGGTCAGACTCAATCCTGGTCCCAGTTTTTAAAAAAGGAGATCGTCAAAGCCCATCGTGTTATCGTCCCATATCATTATTAGACTCCTTGGGCAAAGTAGCGGGACGTATTATTCTCAATCGCCTACAACAATGGGCTGGCGATAATAAAATATTGTCTGACCTCCAATTCGGGTTCAGGGAGGGTCTGGGTACCACGGAGCAAGGCCTTAATTTGACATTTTAATGGGTTAATATGTGAACTTAAAGGGAGGAAATTTGTATATGGCTTACGTAGATTTAACATCAACCTTTGACTGCATAAGCCATTCGAAATTGTGGAGCATTTTAACAGAAATGGGAGTTGAGCTTTCCTTGGTTCATTTCTTGTGTGAATTGTATTCAAATGCTACGGCGAGGATTGGATTAGGAGGGGAACTGACGGCGCCGATTAGAGTGGAGAGGGGTGTAAGGCAGGTCTGTGTCCTGGCGCCCTTCCTATTTACGCTTTATACTAATGGCTTAGAACAAGCCATGTTGGAAGGGTGCCAGGACCTACCCTTATTGTGTGAATGCCCAATACCCGCTCTACTCTATGCGGACGACGGCATAATTATTGCACAAACTCTCCTGGAACTCCAACGTGCACTCAATAGGTATACTAGCTTTATGACTAATTTAGATTTAAGAATTAACATTAAAAAACATTCATAATGAACTCAGGGCCTAGGCATAAGAAAAGGAGAGATGTCTATATTGAAAATACCAAGGTGGAGAACACAATACGTATCCCTGTTTAGGAATTTTAATAGACGCGAAGTGTACATGGAGGAAAGCTATAGAGGCTAGAAAGTTGCTATTTATAAGGGTCGCCTCTGCATTAGTTAGTTTTGCGCAGAGGCTCGGTAAAAGGCCACCGGTGGAGATGATCCAAATCTATCAGGCTAAATGCGTTAGCACAGCGATCTATGGTGCCGGGTTTTCGGTTATGGACAGGTGGAAGCCCTTCAAAAAGTCGAGAACAGTTTCTTGAGGTTTCTCCTCGCGGTTCCGTGAGGCACCTCGACCTTTAGCTGCCACTTATAATTAGGTTTGCCATATATTACTGATATTGTAAAACTGCAACCGATCCTATTGTGGCATCGCCTTTGGTCTTCCACAAAGACCGCTTTTAATCAAAGCCTATTGAATGACTGTCTCTCACTTGAAAACTCATATAAGATTGATTGGCTCCTATATATATATGTTAAAAAGTTTTTGTATGATTTGGGTTTAGAAAGATACTACCATAACCCCCCACTCACTGCAGAGATATCGAGAAAAGGGCTGAAAAAGCTATGCTTGACCCATTTGGAAGAACTCTACCTGGTTACTGCGCTTGGTTACTGAGGCAAAAAAAGCTCAGTTCAACATTCATTATTGATTCAAACTACCATGGCCATACAACCTTATCTGACTTGTAATTTGAGTAGCTACGAAAGGTTTCTGCTGACTCGTTATAGGATGAATATTTCTCATCGCCTGGTAATTGTTCCCAGAATCAAGACTGGTCAAAGTTGTTAATAACTTGCCCCTGTGATGAAGTATCTACTCAATCGTTAATCCGTGTGCTCCTTTTTTGTACATTTTATAAAGAACTGAGAAAGCATTGGATAATACCTATTTTAAAAACTTTAGGTCTATGACAATGTCGTCCTGCTCTCATCGTGTTGCAACTTATGGAGACAGAATGCCTGGCTAAAAACATTGTCAAATTTCTGAAGATTTATATCAGACATAGGACAAACTTATAAACAAGATTATTGTTGTATACATTTTTGTAGGCTATACTGTCTTGACTTGTACTCCAATGACCATAAGAATGTATTTTTTTAATTATTATCTTTGAATATTAAAATATATTAGTGATGGATTGCTTGTCATGTAATTTTGTATAATTATTTATTAATATCCGAAGAAGTGATTTTTAACGATGAACTTTTATCGTTTTCATAAACACGAAAACCGAATTAAGCAATTTTTGATTTGATTTGATCAGAAAACCCAAGATTCTTCACTACTCTTCTGGGCCTGGGGACAGCGTCAAGGAGTGTGGGCCACCAAGAATGATTCCAGACACTGAGCGCCTTTCCAAAGAGCAGGATCTCAGTTTTCTCTGTGTTGAGTTTCAAACAGTGAGACACATCTAAATTTCCACCTCCTAAAGATAATTCACTAAGTTTCCTCTTGTCTCTGTGTTCCTTTCATTGATAGAAATGATGAGCTGTATATCGTCAGCATAGGTAACGATCTCAAACATTCAGGCTCTAACAATACCCACCAGAGGTGAAATATAAACATTTAACAAAGTAGGGCTCAGGGACGAACACTGGGGAACACCACAGTTTCCAACCCTTGGCTTGGACTTAAAAGACAGCGGCTGTACAGACTATTGCTCAAAAGAGAGCAAAACCATTGCAAGATGCTAGAATGAAAGCTGTGCATGTGTAGCAATAGATGATGGGAAACAGTGTCCAATGCAGCAGACCCAGGCTCCAGTAAGGCTAATTTGTAAAACCTTTAGCTCATCCTTGGCTTCTAGCAGTAAGCCTTAAACAGAGGAACTTGTGTAAACCATTTAGAAGTAGCAAACCACGAAATAAGAAAGTCATGCAATCCTTGAGAAGGCGGCCCAGGCGCAGCTGGCTGATTATCTAGAAACCAACCAGTTGCTACACGACTCCCAGTCTCGGTTTCGGACTGGCTATAGCACTGAGACGGCGCTCCTCGAGGTTTCTGAGACCATTCGTGAGTGTGTGGACAGGGGCGAGGAGGCCATGCTGGTCCTCCTCGACCTGTCCGCCGCTTTCGACACTGTGTCCCATGAAATTCTGCTGAGCCGGCTTGGACATCTGGGAATCGGAGGTTCTGTGCTTAACTGGATTTGATCTTTCCTCTCAGGACGCACTCAAAAGGTTTTTCTTCGGCCCTTTGAATCCGAGGGTAAGCCGCTTCTTTGCGGAGTGCCTCAGGGTTCGGCGCTTAGCCCTTTATTTTTTAATGCCTATTTGGGCCCATTGGCTACAGTGGTTGAATCTTGCGGGGTCAGAGTGATATCTTACGCTGACGATACTCAGCTGATGTTTTCTTTTAGAGATCATTCTGACCCCAACTTTACCAACTTTCGCCTCTGCCTCCGTAACATCAGTTCCTGGATGGCCTCGAACCATCTAGCTCTGAATGCAGATAAAACGGAGGTTTTATTTTTTACCCAAAAAGATCCACTGCCGGCTATTCAGTGGTGGCCTCCGGAATTGAATCCCCCACCGATCCCTGTTCAAACAGCCTGCAACTTAGGCTTTCAATTTGACAACGCTTTGTCCTGTCAATCTCAGATTAATAAGGTTACTTCTGCCTGTTTTGGTAAAATGCGCATGATGAGGAAGATCTTCGCCTATCTCCCGCTTGACTCTCGCAAGACTATTTTGCATGCCCTCATAACGTCTCATCTAGACTATGCCAATAGTCTCTATGCTGGCGCTCCCCTTTACCAAATTGAACGTTTGCAAATTGTGCAAAATGCTGCTGCGCGGCTAATCGGAAATATTCCTTTCCGTCAATCTGTTGCCGCGTATCGTAAAAAACTTCACTGGCTTCCCATTACCCGCCGCATTCAGTTCAAAGCTTTGACCTTAGCCTTTCGTGCCCTTAATGGGTCAGGTCCAGGATATTTGCGTAAGAGACTTTTACTATCTCATTCCGTTAGATCGCTGCGATCTAACAGCTTACGCCTTTTGGTGATTCCTAGATTCCGCCGCGCCAGGAGTGGGGGCAGAGCTTTCGGAGTAGTTACAGCTAGACTCTGGAACAGCCTCCCACTAGATCTCAGGTTCATTGACTCAGAACCTATGTTCCGACGCAAACTTAAAACCTGGTTATTCACCATCCCTTAGTTACCTTTTCCACATGCTTGCAATCTGTAGCGCCGGGACACCCCCAACGGGGGTAGCTGCGCGCTTTATAAGCTTCTTAATAAATAAATAAATAAATAAATGCTTCTTGGAAGAAATCTGACAACAATTTATAAACATAGATTATACTTTTATGAATTTTTAGACACCTAGATTAGCAACATTCACCAGAGGGTTCCGGAGATGTGTGTTTTTAAAGAAAACTCAAATCTCAGCGTTTTAGTCAAAATGCAAATAGCATTGGTAACTGTTACTGGGAATGCAGGAAGCTGAAGTATACTCTGGGTGCTGTGCGATCAAGGGGGGTGTCCTTGTAGTTATATCTCGGTCCACGTGGTAACTTTGGAATTGGGGGTTAGTGTCCTTCAAAGTCCTCTTTAAGACAGTAGAAGGCCAGCTGCAGCTACGCTACAGATCTCCTTACACAGAGGGTTCAGCAGTTTCCTTTGGTTAACGCCTGTTGTCTGTCTGTGTTTGGGGACCAATCTGGACTCGGATGACAATCCCAGGTCCAGTAGACTTGGGTGCATCTTTTGCTCATCGAGGATTGCTCTCTTGAGTTGCTCGTCAGCTGTCAGCAACGATTCGAAAAATGTGGCTATTGACTCCCTGGAATGTGCTAACTTAGCTTTAATGGCACTGGTACTGGTTCCAGGGGCTAAACTGACTGACCCTGGGAGTCACTTCTTTGCTCTGAGGCTTAGGAGTGACTCCCACGAGCCAGGAGACACAGGCACAGTCCTCTCTTTGCTATCCCAAGGTGTAGCAGGTGCAGTCCAGTAGTCTGATCAGCCTCTCTTGCCAGGTCCAGGGGTCAGCAGGGCAGTTCTTCTTTGGTCTGTTCGCCAGTTCCATTGTTATTTGAGGTTCAGGATACCAGGGGTGACATATTTATACACAGAAAGTACCCTGAGGGATGATGCGGTCACTAGCCAATGGCCTACCAGAATGCCTCTCGCTCTATGATGACTCCGGCTATGTGTGGCGTCTAGCAATTCTGTGATGCACTATTCTGCCTACTCCCATTATGTCTGAACCCTTCCTTGGATGATAGGTGCTTGGTAGCCCACCCTAGAGGTATGGCTACTTGTAGGCAACCCACCGACGGGAAAACCGGTTTGGCAACCGGTGTCCCCCTCTCTGTTCCTGCCGCCAGTCTCTCTACCTGAACAAAGAGGCAGTCCGGAGGGCAGAAGGCTGTCTGGTGGCAAGCAACTGTGCAAGGCCACTGGACAAACTGGGCGACAGAGTGGCAACTTTCTAGAAGTTACCTTTTCTTAAAATTTTCATTAAATTGAACTTGGGCATCAAGTCAGGTTTAATGCCACAATTAATTTGTTACCTTGAAATACCCATTTTAGTAGTCCCATTCAGAAGTTAGGAGGACTCAGACAGAGGTCAGCCTGTATGAACCAATGGGGCTATTATCCTTCCCACAGCAGGTTTTGCTGTTATGGCATTTTAAATTATATGTCCTACTTACTAGCATACTGTTCCCTGCCTTGATAGGCCTCACTCTTGAAGAGACATATATTGCTAAGGGAAGTGGGGGCTTTCCCATTTGTTTAAATGGCTAAGTCTAACTAGAAGTTTTAAAACTGCGCTTCATGCTGCAGCTGTTTAACAGGAGCTATTTTGTACTTTGTCACACTCAGAGTGGAACAATCAGGGCTGCATCCCTGAGTGAACACTCTAACTTACAAACACCCTGGGCACACTTGCTACCATATACTGGGGACTTATAAGAAAGTCAGTTGTGCCAGATGAGGGTAACCAATTCAACATACATGTTGTGATGGGTTACAACACTGGCAATGAGGAATGTTTAGCAGGCCTCACTGCACACTCTGAGTTGAAAAAACAGCAGTTAGTATCCACATAGGGCCAAAAGGTGGGGAGGGTCCAAAAAGCCTGTTTCCTCACTCTTTGCCAAATAATCCAAGAGAGAGATGGGCCGACAATTGGACGAATTGAAAGGGTCTGCATCTGCTTTCTGCAGCAGTTGAAGAACTAGAGCATGCTTAAAGGTCTCTAAATAATCCTCTTCCTTCAGTGATTTATTCACAAGTACTCTTAGATGAGGACTAACCTTTAGGGTAAGGCGGGATCTAATGGAGAGCCCGACTTCACCTTTAACATAGTGTCTTCCACCATCCAGTTGGTTAATTCAGAGAACGAGCCCCTGTTGGATAAAGGAGGGTGAGGGCTAATGTTGTTATACAAATTTCACCCAAAAAAAGGTCTGGGTTGCAAAGCCTGAATAAATGGTCTCTATTCTGTCACTGAAAACGAGGCCAAATCTCACAAAATTAAACTGAGTGTCTGGCTGTCTGGTTCAGCACCACTGGGTGAGTCAACTCCTGAACAATTATAAGCAATTCTTTAAGAGATCCACTGTTTTCCTTAATCCTCCTGACAAAATACTGTCTCTTATTTTTTTATTTTACAGAGTTTTATATAGAGCGAACTTGACCCGAATCGGGTATCAGAGCGCTTTACATAGCACCAGTTGCATTGCATGAGGACACATTCATTTTAGCCTGTTGAAGTTGCTTATGGTAGATTTGGAGTGCTTCCTTAAAAACGTCCCGGCTCACAGGAGTTTTAGTGGACTGCCAGCAGACTTCAAATGACTTACACTTCTTTTGTCCCCTCTCTCAACTCTGCCGTGTACCGCTTTGCCGATATAGCTCGCCTAGAGGAATGAGTCTGCTTCAGAGGGGCGCAGACATCAATGGCCGTGGCCAAAGTACCCACAAATTCAGGTACTGCTGTCGCCACTGAGATGCTCTCTGTGACCTCAGGAGGGGTGAAATTACAACAAAAATGTTTGGTGTTAACTCTCCTCCTGTTCGCCGCATTACTGGAGTCGACCTACAACTGGAAGGGAGACCACCCAGCAATGAGATATTGAATGTAATGATTGAGTGGTCTGAGCAGGTGATAGGGTCTTCTGTCTGTATTTTCAAGGTATTTAAATTACTAAATAGTAATTCAAGTGTGTGGTCCGCAATATGGGTTGGACCTTTTATCTTTCAAGTGAGCAGTAAAATCTGCATCTCATTCTCCAAATTTCCATTAAAAAAATCAGATTAAAGTCTCCAATAAGAAGAAAAAGGGCAAACTTTAGTAAGGTTGGTGATAGCAACGCAGAAAGTTCGCTGCCAGCAGGGCGCCTGTGAAGTAATGCTCCTCCTAATTTGGAAGCAGCATTAAATAATAGCAGCAAATTCATAATTTTGAAAAAACTCCTTCAAGAAGTAATTCAGCCTGATACCCTCAAACACATCCCTATAAATGATGGCCACTTCCCCACCTTTCCTTTCAATGGAGTTACGCTTTAACATACTGTAGCAGGCCGGTACCGCCATAGCTAGATCCACGGAGGTGGAACTGTTAAGTCATATTACTGTGATGAATATTAAATCAGGCCTCAAACTAAAAGTAGTATCCCACAACTCCATACAATGTTTTGGAAGTGATCTAGAGTTAAAATAATGTCAGTTGATTGAAAGGTACCCACCCCTAAGCTCCATCAAAGGTTCAGATGCCTCCTTCCCATAGGGTTAAGAACAAAAGGGGATAGGCCCATAAATAAGTGGTGAGGGCTAGACCCTTTAATAAATTGCAAAAACACACAGTGCCCGCACCACAATTACTCAATCAATTTTTTGAGAGGGTAAGAAACCAATTTATTGTGACCACCCTCGACATAATTATTTTATGTCAATCATTTTGTACTTTTAAAATTTTCACAAGGCTTGTAACAGAAAAAAGACTATACATTTAAATATTTACAAAACTATATATGCTCTGTACATACGTAGAAAAACACACAATGTTTACACAATAAATAAAGATGCAGAAACTTTATTTATTGTGTAAACGTGTGTTTTTCTACGTATGTACAGAGCATATATAGTTTTGTAAATATTTAAGTGTATAGTCTTTTTTCTATTACAAGCCTTGTGAAAATTTGGAAAGTACAAAATGATTGACATAAAATAATTATGTCGAGGGTGGTCACAATAAATTGGTTTCTTACCCTCTCAAAACATTGATTGAGTAATTGTGGTGCGGGGACTGTGTGTTTTTGCAAGCTCCTTCCCATAGGGGCACCCTTCAGCATGTCCCCTCACAAATGAGATTTGTCTCTGGGACCCTTTCAAGGGCTCCCTAGGCCCTTCGTGGTTTGTACAGAACCACCTGTAACTACACAAGAGAAAGGGCAGAGTATCATCCCAGGAGCACGTTTGTAACAGTTCTTCTTGTTTTGAGCATTTGGGATTATAGTGAGCAAGGACTCCCTCGGATACATAATAAAAGTATAGTAACCGGATTCCGGCAGGGTCCTGGCGACAGGCGACATCCAAGTGCGGACGGGTGCAGATGTACTTATTTTGGCATGCTAGCAGTGTGGACGCATGCCACCCACAATTAAATCTATAATGGCTGTCCACCCACTAGACCTCTGACTCTCTCCCCCCTCTGAACCCTTCCCTAGAATGGTGAAGAAAACAAAACAAACCTAACCGGGACCACCGTGGTATAACGCGCCACTGGCCTTCACGCCTCTTAAAACTGCTTGCCTAAAATAAACAATTAAGCCAGATCAAAAAGTTAAAAAATATTTCAAAGCACCTAGGAGCTTACTACACATAAAAATACGGATGAATGCAAAATACTTGACAACATACAGAGCTAGTGAAAAAGCACATAAAAATAAAGCAAAATTCAGACGCATTGGCTTTGCCTATGCTTGGCGTATCTCAGAGTTTAAAATAATGGGGTTTGTTTGTGAGGAGTTATTGATACAACAGTACACCTCTGCTGTGATGTGGCTAAGTGGGAATTGGTCAGTTGAACTTCTTGTGCTTGTTGCTGAGAGAAGACTGGGCATTCCACAACTGTAAAAAGCCTCCCTCTTGTTTCTAGGTCAGGTACACAAAGAGATTGACACAGTGATTGGACGAGGTAGAAAGCCCACAATGGAGGATCAGATCAACTTACCCTTCACCAACGCTGTGATCCATGAGATCCAACGCTGTGGAGATATCGTTCCACTGTCACTGCCGCACATGACGTGCCGTGACACAGAGATCCAAGGATTCGTTATCCCTAAGGTAAGCAATGTCTACATTTCATTCTTATATCCGACCACCCCAAATCTTTATGACTATTCCCAGCCCCAGGTGATATTAATCACTGATCTATCCCAGACGAAAATGATGACTGTTCCCAGCTAAGGTGATATTAATAACTCCTACAAGGGCATTTGATGACTACTCCAATTCCTGGAAGATATTAAGTACTTCTTTGTCCCAGATGATATTATGACTGCGCTAAACTCTGGGTCAAATTGCAGACTCCTCCCTGACTTGTTGATATCAACGACAAATCCCAGCCCCATGGAATGCCATGGGGACTATCAAGTCTGTTTATCATGATCTGTACTTGTTGTTCTCATTAAGCAAATGTGTTGAATCAAGTTGGTTCTTTTGTTCTCTGTTCTCGGTGTTTTATCCCTATTATCCCTATTTGAAATGCTTGCTTCTGTTTAAGCATGGAAAGCCATTTCTTGCAGCACTTCCTGGTGAAAGTTTCCATGTATTTTTGCCTCACAGAGAGAGAGGAAAGTTGATAAATTCTCCCAACCTTGATGGAACTCCATTAGCTTCCCTCAGAGGCCAACACTATCTTCAAACCATCTTCATCATTTGCAAAGCCATCACGACAGTCAGCCCCAGCTTATCCTGCAGACAAGCTTTCACCAACTCTGGGGCTCTCAGCACACCCGCAGCCAGAGCACCATCAGACTCGATACTAAAAAGTGTAAAAAAGAAAAAAACAAGTCAGAAAGCCTTTTCATGCACTCAGGGCCTGGAAAAACATCTCAGTTTCCATCAGAACCGTCCCATCTCTGCTCCAATGTAGGGAAGAGCAGAAGCCTCACCTCTTTAAAGTACATTATCACAATGCATTAACAGTCAGCAAACTAACTACCGCTGCCATAACTGGTTGACATTATGACTGTCTTTGATAGTGTACAGTGATCTGCTGCCTTTTAGCTGGTTTGGGTTATAGAAATGCTGCATATATACATAAAAGAGAGAGAGCTTTGGCCCTCTATACCTCCCACTTCTAAGTTGCTTGCAACACGAATACCTCTATCAAACCACAGTTCTGCTTCTCCAAATGTTTGGGGTGTGTTACGAGAGACATTAGGGGCAGAACAGCACAAACTTTGGAATTATAGTTTATTCTTTTTTTCCCAATGGAAACATTGGCCAAAATATCCCGGCCTGGTAAATGTTTTTTGTATATAGCTGTAATGGATTGAAGGCACTATGTATAAAACAAAACCATTTGAAGACTTTGCAAAACAGAGTGGGTCGGATATGAAAAACATTGAGGTAGCCCGTTCTGGATCTCTAAATCTGGAATCTCTTTCCTAAACATGGACAGTCAGAAGCTATGTTTAGCTACGCACAAACTGCCGGTCACAGCTTTAAATTCCATTATTATAGCTGGCTAAGTTATTAGCGATGGGTTTCTGTATCACATGCGATACATCGCTTGGCAATAATATTGCACCCACTACATGGATCTACCACTACATGGTAATGTAAGTATATTTAATATTCACTATGCCATTTTTATCACCTGCCAAGGTAGGTACCAGTGGATTTAAAAATAGAGACATATACGTAACTTACAAATGGAGCTGTGGATAACTTGTAAGTTACAGGTTCCAATTTAAGTAGAATAACTTGGTGAATCTTATTCCTTCTAAAAGCATATATTATTAACCAGTAGATACATGCAGGTGTCTCCTTTCTCACATCCATGTCTGATGTCTCCTTTCCACAAAGCATCTTCTCCCCAACCAGTCTGCTCTCTTACTCCCACAATATTTGTATGCCTTTCCTCTTCTCTGAGTGCTCTCTTCCTTCCACGATATTTCTATTCCTTCCCTTTGCCTGTCTCCTCTCTCCCTTTTTTTTGCTTCATACCTCTGCTACTGTCCTTCCTACTGGCTCCCAGTTTTCTTTTTCTTCTTCCACTCCTATGGCACTCTCTTGTCCCCATTTTCCCTTCCTTCGCTTGTTCTTTTATCTGCCCATTCTGCGTCCCTTTCCTCCCTTGCACGTGAGCAGTGAGCTCTCTCCTTTCTATTCTAATCTCTCATTCCTACTCTCCTCACTCCCGTCTCTCTCTTTTCCTTGGCCTTTCTTTCCATTCTCCCTTCCTTGGCCTTTCTTTCCCTTCCTTGTTCCCTCTCTCCCTCTCCAGTCTCCCCTGCTCTTCCTTTGTCTTCTCTTAGTATTGCTGTAGCTTTTCTCCTTTGTTCCCCTTCCCTCCCTCCATACATCGTGTTTTGTCCCTCCCTCACCCCACCTTTCTGTTTCCTCCTTGATAATCCCCTTTCTACCTCCAATGTCCTTAAACCCTTTGCACACCGCCAAGGCCCTACTTTTAACAAGCATTGGCATAGCCAATAGGTGTCGCTTTTAGGACCTTATAAGTATTTAGTTATGCAGCACAATATCCTTGGTGCAACATAATCAACTGTTGCATGGCTAAACACTGGCCGAGAATGATAAAAACTGTATCGATAAGGCATAACCTATATTAAG
Source organism: Lissotriton helveticus (assembly GCF_964261635.1). Taxonomy (NCBI): domain Eukaryota; kingdom Metazoa; phylum Chordata; class Amphibia; order Caudata; family Salamandridae; genus Lissotriton; species Lissotriton helveticus. Next base: position 1,832,761,211 of record NC_136057.1, read on the forward strand.
GTCCGTTATTTTGTGCCAAAAGATGATTCTAACGAATATTTTTGTATGTACCTTAAACAATAAACCTCCAATTAAAAGTGTGTTTTGCCATAACACCACAGACCCGGGGTTTTATAATACTGTGTGTGCAGTACTGGCACTGCATTTCTGAAGGCAAGCCTGATTTATAACTACAAGATTAATTATGCACCACAGTGCAGTTCAAATACTGACATTTCAATGTGCTTAGCAATTGACCAGATAATGTATCTTGGGGTAAAAAAGGAAAATCAAAATGGATATTCAGAATAGTAGCCCACGCGAACTAAGTGAAAAATCACCATATTTATACTTATAAAGTTAGATTTACAAGCAAAGAGATTAGACGAGTCAAGTAGGTCTGATTATTGTTTACCCAAATAGAATGGCCTATGTTAGACAGTCGCTAGATCAAACAATCTGCGGCCAACTTCGCTGAACCAACGGGTAAGGCATGAATAATAAGCATAGATGTACGCATTCTAAGGAAGAAAGCCTATGCGTGCTAACAGCCTGCACTGCCAGCTCATTATATTGCATGTGGCATTCGATTGATATCTACAGGCCACACTGGAAAAGCAGAACAGTGATTTGCATACAATAGCTACTCGCTTGCTCCATAAAAAAATGAACTGCTAAACAGTAAGTAACAGGGCTGTGATGGAAGAACGAAAATAAACTCTAGACAGAATGGGAGCCTGCTACAACGTTGCTCGGCTGAACTGTAACGTATTGGCATATACGGACAACAACTTACTTGTTGAATGAGATTTGTTGGATAAAGGATTCCTCTGCACGCCTCGATAGCCGCGTGAAGACTAACCGCAAATACATCAACTTCCGCATAAAATGTTGTTAGAGCACGTCACATGGTAGTGAATGGCCAATCCGAGGAACAAGAACAATAACTTTATTAACTAGTGAGAAAAGACACCCTGCTCAATGTCTCTGATTGCAGACAGGTTACAATGTTCATATAAACGTAGAATGGGAGATCTACCAATTCAAATTTTTTGTGGCGAGTAAAAGATGAAACTTAGGAAACCACCAACGTTTATAAGACGAAAAGTGTTCAGACGGAGGCAGAGGGGAAAGGACAGGAAATAAAAACAAGCATTTGCCGCTCGACACAGGAAGCTTGTAATAAAAAAGCTGACGAGGAGGGAGTGGGAGAAAGGAGGGGGAGGGGGATTCACGCGCACTCTGTAAGGCATTCACGTGAGAAAAGCCACTCAAAAAAAAGATTACGTTCCCGGAGGAGAAGCCTCTTTATTCCATTCCGGTAAAAGACAACATTACAAAGATTTAAATAAACTGGGCAGCGACACCAAACCCACAGTCAACCAAACGGGATAATCAATTCACTGTGAGAAGAATTCACATTCAAAGGCGCTGCCTTGCTCGAGAGGTTTAGCTCCTCTACGTTGTTGCTATGGTTTCTGAGACTTTTTAATTGTACAAGGGAACCCAATGGGTAAACTAGGACCATGGGTGATCAACTACTATTGAGAACAAAGGTCCTAGTAGTAAAGCAGAAAAATTATATACAGTATATTTTTATAGACTAGAGTCAGTACTATAAACTCAGTTCTCTCTGTGTACCCAGCCAGGCCACAGGTGTTTATTTTACAAAAAGATAAGATAATAACAATTTGACATACAAACAGGTGATAGGGCACAGTCCTGTACCTATCATTCAAAGCAAAGAATTACAGAAAGGAAAGGAATAACAGGCAAAAAGAAGTGGAGCCAATTTTGTGACTTGTAAACCATTTCTTATCATTGCAAGTTCACAAATACAGTTACTACACACATTTAAACACAGTGGTCATATATGTAGGGCTGTATTTAAAAAGGTCGACGTTTCGATCCCCTGGCTCCTAATAAACCGGGATCATCATCATCAGGACTATTGTAATTAGTTGCCTGTCAGGGGTTCAGGATATTTGGCACGATTGCAATTGGTGTTGTGGTGACCTGATAGGAGGCAGTACAGCCGTACTTTTGTGCGCGTGCTGGATATCGCAGCATCGCTGAAGAAAGGTTGAGACCACTGAGCCATCACCTTGCCTACCTTCGAAGGGGCCATTCCCCCACCGTGGGACGCCCGTCATAATAAGAGCACGCGCACGGCAATTCCCCTGCAGCTCTTTATTTTCCAACAAACGGACTGCGGCTCCCGACCCGAATGCGAGTTCACGGAGTCCGCCAAAAAGCTTGATTTTAAACAAAAGTACGGCTGTACTGCCTCCTATCAGGTCACCACAACACCAAATGCAATCGTGCCAAATATTCTGAACCCCTGACAAAGCCTTGTGGGTTCTGATTGAAGCATCCGTAATTACGGATCCCGGTTGGAACTACACCAGGCAACTAATTACAATAGTCCTGATGATGATCCCGGTTTATTAGGAGCCAGGGGATCGAAACGTCGACCTTTTCAAATACAGCACTACATATATGACCACTGTGTTTAAATGCGTGTAGTAACTGTATTTGTGAACTTGCAATGATAAGAAATGGTTTACAAGTCACAAAATTGGCTCCACTTCTTTTTGCCTGTTATTCCTTTCCTTTCTGTAATTCTTTGCTTTGAATGATAGGTACAGGACTGGGCCTATCACCTGTTTGTATGTCAAATTGTTATTATCTTATCTTTTTGTAAAATAAACACCTGTGGCCCGGCTGGGTACACAGAGAGAACTGAGTTTATAGTACTGACTCTAGTCTATAAAAATATACTGTATATAATTTTTCTGCCTTACTACTAGGACCTTTGTTCTCAATAATGGTTTCTGAGACGGCATCTGAGAAGTGTATACAGAGAACAGTGTCACCTTTAATCCTTGGGTTGCACCTCGATGGAAAACGTAGGACCAGCTGCAGCCACCTCAAAACCATTAAGGAAAGAATGTTAGGGAAAACTGTACGTTATCATAAACAGGCGGTGGACACCATACCAAAGATCCTGTAAAAAAATTACATAGGCATCAACTTCCTTTGCAGCGTGTATGTGTGTTCCCGTGAAGAGAAATGAAGTTTTTAACAAGGCTTTGAACAAGCTCTGTGGTGAAGCAGAAAGGGAACAAACATGCTGGCCACTGTTTCTTGGGACTTACATCAACATGAGGCACATCTGATTTTAGAGGGAGCCCGAAGGCAGGAGCACAAAACAGACCCCGGTAGGTTACATTTAGAAGTGGAGAGAGGTGCGCGTGACAGTATGATGGCAGGCGGCCACGGCAGACACCCTGTCTGCACAGCATGCAGTCTGATCGGCCCAGACATTCAAATGGAAACAAACAGATTTTACTACTGGACAAAAGAACAAAAAATAAATACATCGGAGCGAAAAGTTTGTGGTACGACTAACTTCATTCTAGTGACTTCCGGACTGTGTAAAAGAAGCTGAGGGGGAGGGGGATTCATGCACGCGCTGTAAGGCATTCACGCGAGAAAGCCAGATGGCAGCTGTGCACGTGGCGCTCGCTTGTGTGCGTAACAGCAAGCTGGTGGCCGGCAAAAGCCTGTGGGTAGCACTTTGAAAACCCGCTTACTAAATGTCTCGCTTGAGATAGCGCATGCACTGGCTCAGGCAAGACCTAAAAATCATCCTTGTTAGGTGTGTTTCACCAACTTGCAAAATACAGTTTAAAAAAAATCATAAAACCCTGGGATTTGATGCAGTGTTACATGTAAAAAGTAACAAGTGATGCGTCTTTGTGCAAACTTTTCATACATGCAATACTGAGTGTACAGGTAGTTAGAGAATGAACACAGGCGAATGGATCCCATCTGATCTTGTTAATTCTGTCTTTTCTAGGGAGTCGGGATTTTCACCAACCTGACCTCAGTGCTGAAGGATGAGACTGTCTGGGAGAGGCCTCACCAGTTCTACCCTGAACATTTCCTGGACGCCGAAAAGAACTTCGTGAAGCGAGATGCATTCATGCCTTTCTCTGCAGGTAATCAAAAAATGCGTGTGCCTGATTTAACGTGGTGATTAATCAGCGGTATCTGTTGTGGTAAAATTGGGGGCTGAAGGTTTGATTTTGACTGTGTCTGGCAACATGCACGAGTAAAGAATGTCTACTGATGTGCCAGCTTTAGATAAATTGTCTTTACAAACAAGAGCACCGCAAATGATTGTGAGAACCTTGGGCAATTAATGTAAGTAAAACTGCAGTGGTTCACACCAAAAACATTCAAAGTTCGATTACGTAAACAACACAGCAACATTACTGTACATAATGATTTGAAAAGAGAGCATTTTACAGGTTTAAGTAACAAGAAATGGTTTATTTCCAGCGTTAACCACATAACCATGTGGACATCTCACAAAAATATGTGTGAACCATAGGCCACATAGTGCTGGTGGGAAGGCAGTGGCAGCCTAAAGGCCCTTGGATGGCAAAAGGTAGGAGGGCAAGGGCATGCACATGGACAAAGAAGGGAAGAGAGAGGGGCAGGGGCAGCTCAAAGGACCACAGAGAGCAGGAGGGAGGAGTCAGGGGATGCACATGGACCACGGAGGGGCAGGTAGAGATTAATTGTAACTAGTGCGTTGCTGACGCACATTTCTATTAAGATGTGAGTTAAAATTAAAAACCTGTTACCAAAAATATGTGAGAAGAGGTTTCTCCTTAGAATACACTATTCACCTGTGGATTCCTATGTGTAATCTGTGCACTCTTCCCGTCAACAGATGCAACCTTCAGAAACTCTTGAAAATGCCAGAATGAGAATCTTCCTAGTCTTTTCATGGCATCCTGAGCAGAGCTCTGAAAAAAACTTCTTTAGTTATTAGTCACGGAAATTTGAGCATGTATTATTGTTGTAGCAATGCGTTCACATGACTCTGACAAGATGAAGTCAGTTTAGTTTTTGTGTTTGCATGCAGCCCAGGCACCCACAGTTCTCATACACTGACTTCACTTCCTGTCAACTATGTATCCATGCCATCCACACCACTACCCTGACCTATGACATAACAAGTAGATAATCATTCAGAAACAAAAATACCAGCCATCTTCAAATAGAAAAGCTCTTGATTCAGTAGCCCCACAAGCCTGATGTTGACTGACTAGACGCAGACATCTCTGTTAACTGAAGCAGGACGACAGTGGAACTGTATATGTAGAAAAAGCAGTGGTAGATCTCTGTAAGATGACAGCCCTGCTCATAACAACCCGTCTTGAGTGATTGAGGAATGAAGGCCTGTCGTCCTACACAAGAAAAACAATAATTATAAGAAAATGTGTTATATTTCGAGGTATCACATTAATTGTTATATTAAACTCAAAATATTGCTACAATTAGTTTTTAGGTAACTTTTAATGTGAAGGTGCATTGGGAAAGTCACCACGTTCTTGGCCAAAGGTTCTAGTAGCCGTTTCTGATTAACTATAGCAGTTGTCACCTGAGATACCCTGTTGCCCTCCTGCCAAGAGGTGTGAATGGCTCCCAGGAAAGGAAAATAAAAGGCCTGTTGGTGGGAGGAGGTGTGACCTCCTCCTGACAGGATGGCCAGAGGGATGTGGCCGCAGATGGCCAAGCTTCGAAGGTCCAGATGCCTGTCACAGGCAACTGCAAGTCATACTTTAACCTGCCTTTTTCTTTGTCCAGGTAGAGAGGCTGGCATCGGTTCCAGAGGTGAAACACCTGTTGCAGAATTGGTTCTCCAGGAGGAGTTGCTCATTATACTGGATGCACTTCAGGGGTGTGCCTGTAGCTCTGACCAAGCAAAGGTTATAACATATTGGATTTGGGCAGAGAAATGCACTGTGGGATTGATTGGTGGCAATCCCCATGGAAGTAATTTAAAGAGCGAGACGGTTTGCCTGTCGGAATTTTACCCTCATTGGTTAGGGAGTCCTCCCCATCCACAATCTCGAAAATCATAACAGTGACACCCCTGAGTACCAGCCTCGGAATGCTACTGGACTTGAAAAGTACAGAAAAAGGACTGTACCCGCAGAACCTGTAGACCTCAGAAAGAAAGGCTGCACCAAGGAGGACTGCACCTGCTGAACCAAAGACAGGACTTCAGAAAGAGTGACTGCTCCTGCTGTGACAGTCATGGAGAGAGACCCCAAGGGCTAGACCTGCTCCCACTTGTGCCAAGGACCAGTGAGTGGACTCCAAAGGCCAGTTTGCTAACCTCCTCTTAAACTCCAGAAATATAAAAGCTAAAGAAGCCCAGCATCTGCAAAGTGCCCTGCTGACTGGTTACAACTGGACTTTCCCTGGACCCCACTGGTGGCCGTGAGACTGAGTCCTGGGACCCAAGAGGTGGCCCCAAGTCCTGGATCTTGGATGTTGCTAGAGTGGACACATTCCCCTAAAAAACCTGAAACGTGTGAGCCTAGAGCTCAAAGATAACAGTTTTAAAAATAGAGTCAGTGGCTACAACACTACCACTACTCGGCTCCACTTAATCGTCTTAAGTATCCCTGTGCCGCTGACTTCAGATTGCACCTGCTAAAATGTTTTTGTGGAATGTGGATTGCCTCAAACACTGGTCAAGAACCAAGGTTCATACTGCATCATCGGACTTTGTGTGTCTACTGACGTCAACCACAACAGATAATCCAAGCTGCAGAGGACCTTGCGGATGAGCCTTGTCGATGAAGGAAAAAACCAGAAAAGCTCCTAAGTGCAAAGGTAAAAGTTTGATCGGGACCAACCCCACCCCTGCATCCGAACGGTGCACTCAAGACTCATGGACTACCGCTACTAGTGAAAAGCAGTGATTTATGAAACTATTTGAATGAATTTCAGTGATTTATAAAAACTTTGCTAACAGTGGGGGACTTCAAACCCCTCACTTCATTACACCAGAAGGGGCTGTTTGACCAGCTGCTGGGGGGAAGAGAAGTAAGTGCCCCCATTGCACTTTATAGAGCCTCTGTCATCACCACTTCATGGGCCGCCGTGCTAACAGTGAGGGGCTTCAAACCCCAGACATCACTACGCCAGGAGGGGTGTGGTGTTTTTTGACCAGCTGCAGAGGGAAGGAGGAGTTAAGTGCCCCCGTCCCGTTATATGGCGCTTCTGTCATCACTGCTGCGTGGGATGTGCGAGGGCAAAGCCCAGGCCTGTCATTGCCCAAAAGAGGCTGGGCTGGGCCACCTCTCTTGGCCATTCCTACTTGATGGTCACAGCAAACTTTGTCTACCTTATACACTACAGTGACATTGGCGTGTTTATCTGGAGTTCTCGGACTCCGAGGCTGTGGTGGTTACTCTATAGTGCTCTTTGTATTTATGTAGTCCCATGGACCTCTGCCTATTTGTGAGCGAGTCACCATGTGCAAACGTAGCTTGTGTGTAAAACCACGTCCTCTGTACGACCATTTGTTTTGTACTGCTTGATTATAGTTTTGATATTTGCATCGAGGACATTGTGATTTTATTAGTAATCAACTATCAATAAACTAGGGGGAACTTGATTGCCATCAAAAGAAACTAACAGGGCCTGTACAACAAGACAAATACTTGTTGAGAGCTCCATTTTTTCCCTGGTTTTAGGATGTTGTTGACTATGGCAAAGCAACAGATGTACCACTTAGAGGGAAAACTTACTTCTAAATTAACAGAGTGCAGGGGATAATTTTACCTTGACAGAAATAGATTATTTTATTGTCGTGGTAGAGGCTGTTGGGAGATAAGAGCAAAACTAGCAATGACCAAAACTCTAAAATCACAAGATTTTATAAGAGACACACCCCGAAGCTGCAGACTTTTTAAGTCATACACCTGCCCCCATGGTATTGTGTGATGGGCAAATGGCAGCATCATTCATGCCTGATTTTCAGGGGAACGCAGCCCCTTCAAGTACTCAAATACAAGCTGCGCCTTTATTTGAGAAACCACATTCTGATAACCAAATACCAATTGAAGCAGTGGCAAGAAATCCTTCTATCCCTTGTACCAACAGATTTATTTTCTCCCCTGGCTTCATTGGAATATTTGGAGCCAGAGGCTTTAGTAGATAACTTGGCCAGTATTACTTGGACAGGTCAATCAGTAACAGAACTCACTACTAGAATTGAGTTGTTGTCAGATGAGATCAGAGAACTGAAAGGCCTTGTGAAAACATTGATGCGGAGTTGCCAAGCTCTAAGAGAAGCGCCTAGTGATAATTTGGTTCACAGTAATAACATGATTTCTGATCAACTAAAGAAAGACACTGACATGGTCCAGTTCTAGAAAGTACCAAATAGGGCCCTGAGGCACATGTCAAGGTGCGCACCCATGGGACAAGTGCCATACTGATTTAACAGTGTGCAAGGGGTGGGTCCAGGAGGTTCTGGGTTTAGCATGGTGAGTAGGCCGCAGGCTAGTGTTGAAGAGGGATTACGTTTCCATAATGAAGCAAATCGACCCTCTACTCTGACTTAAATCAACCGTACCATAGGACCTTTCTTAAGGGATCACTTCAACAATCACACTCTGAATTCTATACTAACAGACCCCATTGTTATATAGAAGCATTCCAGGTTTGGTAGGGGATAAAAGACCAATAATTAATCCCACCATTGTTTCAACAGAGCTCACATATCCAAATGTTTGGTCCAATCTCCCATGTGTTACCCCTTCGAAGGGTCTATGCCCAAATTTGAATGAAAGTCAGGCAGCATCAAACCTGGAGTCCAATGATTAACTACTCCTACAAGGGCTGTACTCACAGCTTGTAATCTCTTCTGTTACGAACTCCCCTTGCCATTTGATGGCAGTATCTGATCTAAAGTTTGCTAAGAGTACCAATAGGGTAGAAGCCTTACATAATGAAAACCTGTTTGATACCATTGGCGATGTTGCTGGTAACATGCCTCTTGAGGTAGAAGATAACTTAACCAATCGGATGGGGAATTGCAGCCTCATGGAATGGAACCTAGCAACAACAATTCGTTCTAGAATGGCAGGATTATAATGATAAATTTAAACTCTGCCTTTTTCAGGAAACCTGGGCACTGGTATAAGACCATTTTAGTAAAAGCGGTACCCTACACATTATTTTTTTCGGTTTTTTTTGCTGAGTTTTATATAGCGCGAGCTAGACCCGAACCGAATCAGGTATCAGAGCGCTTTACATAGCACCAGTTTCGTTACATGAGGACGGACACACATTCATTTTAGGCACGGGGAGATTAAGTGATTTGCCCAGAATCACAGAAGGTTTTTGGCGTTGTTACCGAGACTCGAACCCAGATCCCCAGGTCCGAGGTCGAGCACCCTAGCCGTTAGGCCAACTCCTCTCCCCTGTTGTAGGGCATCAGGGGAACTTGGTATTTGGACAAAATTATCATTGAAGGTGTGGATTGAAATCTTGAATATTGACTCTCCTGATAATTTAGGGTTACGTGTACATATACCTTAATGATCTTATATTGTGCCTACGTAATGTATACATTAGACCGAGGCGAAAGAACACAGAGGCTACCTCCCTTGTCATTTGGAAGAACTATTTGAATTCTGTAAACAAGAAGGGCATTGCAATAATAGGGGAGGATTTTAAAAGCACATATGAGCCCATCTTTGGATTAGATCTGGTCACCGAGAAGGAGGAGGAAACGTAAAATATACCATCGATTGAATCAAACCATACTGTCCAGTGCTTTGTGGCTGCTATATAGATGGTCCTTTTTACTGTTGAGCACGGATAATAGAAACAAACCCAGAAACATCTCCCTAAATAATAATTAGTCCATAGGTCACAGATCCTAAATAAGAAAACAGTATCATTGTCCCACAGAACAGTTTTTTTATAAAGTTATTTTTATTATTATTTTTGCCGCATTGCAGAAGGAGTCTTCGTAAGGGAGAATCTTTGCTATTGACGGACTGCAGGTTCCAGGAGCCCTCCGGCCAGCGCCACCTGAGCCGCATCAGCTGCACCAGCCCCTCCCACCAGCAGCTGCTACTTTACTCCTCGGGTGCCGCATCGCAGAAGGAGTCTTCGTGGGGGTGAATCTTTGCTATTGACGGACTCCAGGTTCCAGGAGCCCTCCGGCAAGCGCCACCTGAGCCGCACCAGCCCCTCCCTCCAGCAGCCTCTACTTTACTCTTTGAGGCACCCGCTGCACGGAACGCGCGCGCCAGGCCCGTTTGAGCCCGTTCGAGTACGGAGTACCCCTCTAACTAAACTCATATGAGATGGTCAGTCTATATCTTCTGTTCAGTTTGTTAGTGGCACCAGATCTGCCTTGGTATTCAAAGCTCTGGGCTTATTGTTGTGGTAGCGTGGATTTCATGATGGCTTCCACAGGCGGAAAGGGGAAGACTCTCGAGTGAAGACAGTCATAAATAGCTTGAATTTGTGTAATAAATTGCTGCAAAGTGTGAAAAAGGAAGGATCAGTCTACCCAGTCAAGCACCTTCTCTGCGTCTAATGCCAACAGCACTGCGGGGGTCCTTTTCCTGGTGGCTTGTTCTATTAAATGGATCACACGCCAAAGATTCTCATGCATCTGGCACGCTTTAATGAAGGGTGACTGGTTGAGTTGGATCAGATCAGGCATGACGTCCTCCAACCTATTAGCTAGTATTTTAGTGTACAGCTTCGTAACAGTGCGATCTTTCGGTATGATTGACATGTACTAGGGTCTTTACCTAGCTTTGGGATTACTGTAATAAGGCTTCCCCCATGGAAGGAGTTACAGCTCGTGTCTCAGTAAAGGAATTAAAAAGAGTGATCAGGTGAGGAGTCAGGGCAGAACTAAATGTTTTATAAAATTGGGACGTAAGCCCGCACGGTCCTGAATATTTGTGCAATTTCAGGGAGTCGATCGCTTCCTGTACTTCATCTGCTCGAATAGGCCCACCTAGGAGTTCCTGTTGGGAAGGTGACATTTTTGGGATGGTGGTGTGGGCCAGATAGTCTAGTTGCATGTGGGAGTTCACTGGGTCTTTACTGTCTAAGGTCTCATAAAAAGTTTGAAAGGTCCCTGCCTTCCCCTTTTCAGTAGAGGCGAGTTCTCATTAGATTCCTTAATTGGTCCTATACAATCTTTTTCCTGTTTCGCCCTTAAGTGCCGGGCCAAGTGAGTTCAAACCTTATTCCCCCTCTCATACATGGTCTGTCTGACGTGCAAAAGGGTAAGTTCCGCTCTGTTGGCATATATGGTCACAGTCTTACCCCTCAACATGGTCACAAGGGTGGGGAATGCTTTCTGAGCTCTTTCAGCTTGGAGGAGTTCTTCCTCCAGTGCCAAACACTCTTTAGTCTTCTACCGCATTAGAGTAGACATAAGGTAGATGCATTTTCCTCTTAACACCGCTCTAAAAGATTCTCAAGTCATTGCGTAATTAGTGTTGTGGGGGGCTGTTCGTCCGGAAGTACTCCATGATGGTGGTCCTGAGCTCATCCCAAAACAGGCAGTCCCAGTTCAGGGGGTTCAGAAAGAACCATTGACGGAAAGAAGACTGTGGGTCTGGCAAGTCCAAGTTAATCTCTATCATGGCATGGTCAGAGATCATTATGGGGTGGATATTAGCAGGCCAAATGGTCTGTTGTAATGTTTGACTCATAAAGACATGATCAAGCTGGGAGTAAGTTCTATGTGAATGTGAAAAAATAAGTGTAGTCTTTGTCGGTGGGATGGAAGGTACGGCAGGCATCCAATAGCCCAAGTTGTGTTATTGCCTGCTTTGTGGGCATGGAGAAGATACCCGTTAGTGATCTCTGAGGATAGGTATTATCTAGTTTAGGGTCCCAAATGAGATTAAAGTCCCCCAGTACTATGAACTCACCTTCTGCAAAACCCCCTAACCGATTGAAAAAGGAGAGGAGAAAATCTATCTGAATCGAGTTTGGGGCATAGATCGTAGGAACAAGACTGGATCCCATTTGCGGCCCTCCTGGAGGATTTTCTCCTTGAAAATCTTAAAGGAATGTAGCTTGGCTAAAATGTCTCTGGCACAAGAGTAGCTCCCGTCTTCTGTGAGTCTATTCTGTGGTCACTCTACAGTCACACCTTAGGGTGGTTGTCGACCAAGAGGCTAGAAAACATACCCACTACAAAAGCCTGTTAATCAGAGCCCTTCGCCCCCTCCTCCAGCCCCCTGATGCGGATGAAATTGCACCTAGAGCGATTTTCCAAGTCTTCGCACTTGAGGAGGGCTGACTTCAATTGGAAGTATATATGCGCTGTGTCCGCTTCTAATGGGGCTCCTCGCCAATCCAGAGCCCTGGCCCCCACCGAGTTCTCGTCAGCCTGAAGAGCGATCAGCCAAGCTTTGATGTCCTTCCTCAGAGTACTCAGAGATGAAGGATGAGGATGAAGTCTGATTGAAGTTCTTCCCTGCACTCTATTTTAAATACTCTTAGCGATGCCAGGAGGTCATCTTTAGACAAGGCCATCACTTCCCCAGTGGTCTTTTGACTAGACCCTGCCGCCTAGGTAAAGTAACTGGTGACACTATTAGACTGGGCCTTATTAGGTGGCATAGAGGCTGTTGACCTCGAGGGGTCCCAAAGTGTCCAACCTGTTTCACAGAAGATCAAAGGGGGCATCAGCTCCCCGCGGGTACACCGCAAGAAGATAGGAGCCCTTGGGTAAGTGTGATACCCTCCATGCAGGACGCATCACTGACGAACAGGCAAGTGGGCACAGGTACCTCAGGCCTGCAGACACCACCAGCTACAAAAGATCATCCCACCTGGGGCATGGATCATCCTCGCCTGCTCCCACCTGGCGAATGGACCCCAAAGGCGCCGGAGTATAGGGGATCATGTCAGTGAGTAAGGCAGGAGGCTGTTGGATCAAGAGGTGCCAGAATTGTAACCAGTAATGGGAAGCAAAAGCAGAGATCCTGTGCGAGGTTCCTAATGCCAAAGTAAGTTGACAGGAGTCTCACTGGTAAAAGGCCCCCCAGCCAGAGTCACTCAGGGCCTAAAGGGCAGCGGAGCCATTCATCATGGGCCTGCTGGCCCAGCAGAAGGATGTTTCTTGAGTAAGGAGCCGATTGTCGTGCTCTCCAGTGGCCCAGACTGGGCCCACACCCCCTCACTCACCGAGTCTCTACGCACACTGCACGCGGTCGCCCCAGGTGGTTTACCGGAATGGAGGTGCAGAAAAAGGGCACCCAGTTTGCTTCTTACTGCACCTTCGGGCAAAGTAGCAGCCCGAACTTTAGTCCGCTGTCACACAGAGCCTCTATGAGCGCCTTGTGGTTGGCGCCATATTGGACTCAGGCAGTTGCGGTTGGTTCCAGTTCTGCCCCTGCGGCCCGAACCCAGCAGCCACAAACCGCTCACCAAGTACTCCCCGGGCCGTGAAGAAATGTTTAGCATCAGTCTCACTCGTCATCTTGCTTCTGCTCTGTCCGATGTTCCCATGTCAAAGCCGCCGTCACCATGTCTGTACATTTTCTCAGGCCACAGCAATGATGCTCCCTCACAGTGGGTCATCAACACCAAGTCGGGCCAGTCTGGGCCATCCCTGGCACTCCTATCACCGGATCCATGCAGGCATCATAGGTTGGCAGTCAGTGGTGAAGTTGCTAAGTGTTGTGCGGAGCCTCTGTCGATTACATCCACACTGCCATGACGGTTGGCACCACCCTATGTTGTATTTTTTACTTATTAACTGATTAGTATTGGTAAATGCTTTACACTTGTTTTCTTTGAGTTAAGCCTGACAGCACTGGGCCACAGCTACCCAGGGTTTAAATGATAGTAACCTGACATGATACAGAATAGTGAAATGATTACTTGATGAGGTCTCACAACCTCTCCAACTAATAATCCAATTTCTCACATAATGCTTTTACTGCAGAAAAGAGCTTATACTTTTTCTGTCAAAACTTGTCATTTTAGAGGATTAAGATGTTTCAATATTTTCTTCTTGATAACAGGAAACTGAATGATTCTAAAATATATTGTTACTTCAAGGACCATATCCACTTTTTGTATTTCAACTCCTCTGTTTCTAAATTCATGGTATGTCTCCATTCAGTGTTATCCATTTGATCAAAGAATACATTATTGCCTTTGATGAATAAGTCTCATTAAATTGAATGCTCTACCTTAAGTTTTGTTTTCAGGCTGGGAAAATGGAAGACTGGATGATTCCGCCCAGCATCTCAATACTTTTTCACTGTGTTCGCCATAGAAGTGATTTATTATCAAGGAAATTTTTCAGACTTACAAAACTGAATGGATTTCCAAATATGCTATCCACAGTATTTTATGATATTATCTCTCAAAAACGTAATTGAAGTACTTGCACTTTCTTGCCCTCTTGTTTCTACGATGGCCTAATATTTTGCCTTTCTCTATTTCCCACGCTTACCTCCAGGTCGCCGTGTCTGTTTGGGGGAGCAACTAGCCAGGATGGAGCTTTTTCTCTTCTTCACCACTCTCTTCCAGCGTTTTACCTTCACCATCCCAAAGAACCAGGCCAGGCCACGAGAAGACCCCGTTTACATTTTCACCCACTCCCCTCATTCCTACCAGATCTGTGCTGAGCTGAGATGAAGTTCTGATCCTCAGATCACCCCCTCTCTGAATAATCCCAAACTTAAGCTCTTCATGTGGACCCTTCCTCCTGCGAATATTGCCGTCGCCAAGGAAGTTGTACACTGAATACCTGTGTAATTTTGTAAACTAAAGTGTTTGGCTAACATCTAACATTGTCACACTTCAGTGCTGTATATTTCATAAAGCAATTCTCTTACATCAAAGGTCTATAAAAAATAAAATCAGAATAAAATGTTTACAAGTCTGGTCCTCCACCAACAACTTTATGGTAAAAAAGGGTAGCGCTGGAGTCAGCATGCCTTAAATGAAGTTGTTGGAAGGAAGGGCGGGGCTTTTGAAATCATTTCAAGGGTACCTTTTATTTAGTCCAAAATGTACACTGGATGTGAAAGTTCTAACAGAGTTAATGCATCAAATTAAACCAGAAATGTACATAGAAACACTGCACCTCATAAATGGGGTGCAATGGGCTCCTCGGACCCGTAGGCCCTGGTGCAGCTGCACTAATGTTTTATTATTGCCCTGAGAAGCAGGGTATGTACTCTGTCTCTTTTGCCCAGTGCTCTGTTTCCTTGCTCCAATGCCTAAAGATCTATGTCACTTCCCCTTTGGGGAAGATAACCCCCCCCCCACATCTTAACACCACCTTCTTTGCTGTAAGGGTGCCCTGGGCCCTAATGATAGCAATGAAAATAGACTGCCTTACTTCCTTTTGGTTATTAAGGCAACCGTATTTACGGTGTAGTGGCCCTTCACACTTTTGACTCCACTGCCACTGCACCTCCTGCACTAATAATAGCTAAGGCCCGACAGGCTGTTTCCTCTGACTCTTTTTGCCCTTTGTCAAAGCCAGAGGTGAGGCCCCACATCTCACTGCCTTTCCCTTGGCCATCCCTTCAAGGCCTGAAGGAACACTGGCACAGCAAGAGCGGCCTGGGCCCTAATAATTCCAAAGACATGAGCCTCCACTACTGTCTTAAGTAGTAAAAGATAGCCGTAATGGCAGAGTGGTTTGCCATCACATCCTGGGCCCTGGTGCCATTGCACATGCTACACTAATGATAACCAAGGCCCTGTGAAGTAGTCTGTCTCCTCTGCCACTGTCGCCCAGAACCCACAGCCCCCTCCGAACCAGAGCCATCGCTCTTCGGCCAGAGTATGCAGTATCAGCACCTTTGTTCCCAAAAAAGAACCACCCTCTCTCCTGGGCCTTCTCACAGGTGCAGCAATTAAAACAATTATAACATAAGTGTAGTGGCTGCTCTCATCCCTAGGCACTCATGCTACTGCACCTACTTCATCAATGAAAGCCATAGTCCCATGAAATAGGCTGTTTTCTCAACAATTTATTAAAAAAGCAGAGACCCCACATCTTGCTTCCTCCACTGTACCATCGTTTAGAGGCTTTGTAAAAGAAAAAAAGAAATGAAAATTAAAAAGCGTGCTCATCTCCCTAGGGCATGTCAACAAGGCCTGATGCCGTCTCTGTCCTTTTATGGAAAAAAATGTGCTGTGCAATTTCACCCCTTCCCTCTCTCTCGGGCCTTTTCTCCGATACTGAAGGGCACCCCGGGGGGGGGGGGGGCAAACAGTGAATACATATGAAAGCAAAAGGCATTTAGGAGTAGTAAAGTTAGGAATCCTAACTTTACTACTCCTAAATGCCTTTTGTGAATACTGAAAGGCGTAAAGTTAGGATTTTGTCTCAGTTTAGGAGTAGTAAAGTTAGGAATCCTAACTTTACTACTCCTAAATGCCTTTTGTGAATACCGAAAGTCATAAAGTTAGGATTTTTTCTCAGATTACTTTTGTGAATCGGGCCCTATGTTCTTATCAGTGATGTTTTTTGATGCCTCATATTTTCAAATTAAAATAAACAGGATGTGACAAGATGTTACAAAATGAAAAGGAGAAACGTTTCTCTTATTTTGAAACAGAGTTCGAACTGGACATTTAATAGACCTATGATCATGGACACTGGCAGGCTTGAACCTTTAACTTTCAAAGTGAGAGTTCATG
The DNA here is from genome assembly GCF_964261635.1 of Lissotriton helveticus. NCBI lineage: Eukaryota > Metazoa > Chordata > Amphibia > Caudata > Salamandridae > Lissotriton > Lissotriton helveticus. The sequence continues at coordinate 1,832,777,732 of NC_136057.1, forward strand.
ACCTTAACCATTAGTCCACAGTTGACTTTCTATTGTGCTTCATGAAAGCATAATTTTGCCATACATTCTGAAAATGTAAGTCATTGAGTTCCCATAGGTGACTGTACACTGATTACTTCATGATTAACAAAATATAATGAAGTTAATAAAGGTAGACAGGTAGGGGAAAGGGACAGAGAAATATAGTTTTGAACTAGGAGCTCTATAAAAGAATGTTATTATCATTAACAGTTCTTTTTTGCTTAATACTACGACAAAAAATAGAAATTGCGAAAAATTCCTTTCAACCTAATAGTACGATTAAAAAACGGAAATTGGGACATGTTGTGAAATGAAAACTATTAATCTTGTTTTACAATCAGATAAAATATTTCTTTTGGAAACAGAATGATATTTAAGCATACCAATGAGTTTTGCCACAGGCAAATTTGAACTAATAACATACAGAGTAAGAGTCCAAGGCCTTAACCACTAAGCTACAAGTGACGGTCTATGCAGTTAGATGAAAACATAATTTTCCTTTTTGCTCAAAACAGGTCAGTCAGTTTCCATTAATGATTATACATTGACAGCAACATCATTTAAAGACCAGGAAGGAGGGTGGGAGAGAAAACTTTTTTTATTTAAGACCTACAAGAGTATGTTCTTAGCAATAATACCTTTTAACTAGACAGGATTTGTGCAAAAATCAGGCACCATAACAAATTTGCTTGCAATATCTGTCCTGTTGGACAAAGCGGCTTCCTCAGGATTGTTAATGCATGGATGCTTCGTGGGCTTTAAGGCCGCCTTTGACCGCGTACCCCGAAGCCTATTATGGCTCAAATTGCGGAAATGGCGGATTCCACCAATGCTTCTACGAGCCATAATTGCGCTACACACCAACACTTGGATCCGCATAAAACTTTGGGACGGATCGTATACCTCAAGGAAAATACAAACATCATGCGGAGTGGAACACGGTTGTGTGTAAGCGCCCCTTCTTTTCAACCTCTTCATTTCTGATCTGTCGTAGTCACTCGACAAAGTTAATTCTCATCTACCAAAACTCCCCGGGGTAAGAGTTAGTAATCTATTGTATGCGGATGATTTAGTACTGCTAAGCCACACCAGGGTTGGCTTGCAGAGACTCCTTGATCGATTGTCCCTTTATACCACCGGAAACAAGCTAGAATTTAACTTAACAAAGACAAGGGCAATCACCTTTGGGTCAAGTAAATAACGAGGCGGCGATTGGTTATACAATGGTAAAAGTGTTGATAAAGCCATCTCCTATAAATACTTGGGGGTCCATATGGACAGAAGGGGCTCATTCTCGAAACATAGAGATGAGGTAGAATCCAAAGCTTTGACAATCCAGGTGGCATTGAATACCCTTGCCAGGCAACTGTTTGGGCCAAGCCTGACCCCACTCATAACTATCATGAAGGCAAAAATCAATAACTTCCTCAGGTACAGCCAGGAGATCATGCAAGGGAAGGACAACAGCTTTGTGATTAAAATAACAACAAGAATATTCAAACAAGTGTTGAACCTTCAGAAATCTTCATCCCCTGCTCAAATATGTCTCGAGTTTGGCCTTCAAGATCATCAACCAGTAGGGGCCGGAGCATTCATCAGGCTGTGTAATAACTTGTGTACCTCCAGAAAAGGAAGCCTAGCAGCCCTCCTGTGGCAGGAAATCGCAGCCGGTCAACTTGGTAGATCATATTGGCGTTATCTACAAGATTCCTGGATTCAGAAGAAATCTGGAACTCGAACCCACCGTAGCAGGCACTCAAAATCCACATCAAATGGAACATCCGCTTTTGGTCCTTTCATTCGGACAGAGCCCAACTGGCCCAACATAAGCACGCTTGGAAAATTGTAACATGGTTCAAGCCAGGGATTATGGCCCCATATTTGTCATGTACTTATTCTGTGCTGTGGAAAAAAGATTCATGGCCCTCAGAATGGGCGAATGGCCATTCCTGTTTCACTTGCTGAGCTGGCAACGTGTAAACACCAACGTAATGTGCAGGGGGTGCGGGAGTAGCAAGGTAACAATCAAGCATGTGGCATGTCTTTGTCCTACATTACTCGACGATCGAAAGATCTTGTTAAAGAGAAGAGCGAATGGAATAAACTCGGCATTCGCACGTGCCTACAAGCTATCCTTGCATCAATGAATCCGGACAATTCAATGCTCAATATCCGGTTCACCAACTTTATGACAAGAGCAGCAAGAAGATTTATAATTAGAGAGAGCCAGCAAGCAAACAATGGTCAACCATAAAAGGGAGGACTAAGTCCTCTGCTCCACCAAACAGCAGCTGACCATGACCTCTTTCTTTACACAGATTATTTCTTGCCCTCTTGTGCGTCCCAGGAACATTTAAACCATCATATGTAGGGTCTTCACCATATTAATGGACCCGCTCTTCCAGTGGTATTAATCATTAATTCTCAATGACTATGGTCTTGTTCTGTGGCCTTAGCAGATGTTAAACCAGAAGGGATAACCACGGCCCCCAATTGATTTCTAATTGCTCGTTACGAAGTTGTATTACTTAGATGAAGTTAATATTTTACTAACAAAGATAAATTGCTAGGTCCTTTTTAATTATTTATAGATTAATTTAATTTTTTAATTCACTACGATGATACAAACGGACTAAACGGACTTTCCTATGAAGATTCTTTTTTTAAATATGTTTATTGGCATTTCCATAGTTGCGATACAGATACAATATTCATTGAGAATGTTTCAATAACAATACTTCAGCATCCAGTTCCGTGTTCAGTAGTTTACAATAGGACGGTTGTGGTATGTCCCTTCGACTCCCTTCACACCCCCCTCCCCTTTCCCCCTTCTAATCCCATCTCAAGACCTCATTGGGAGTCAGTAAGCGTAAGGCCATAGTATTTAAGCCAAGGCTTCCATATCCTCCAGAATTTCTTAGGACACCCTCTTGCCTGATAGGTCGTTTTCTCCCCCAACATGTACATGTCCATATTTTTCCTCCACTCATTCAGTGATGGGCCCGTCACAGCCCCCCATGCCTTGGCCAAGTCACGCTTTGCCACTCCTGTTCCTAGCTGGAGCAACAGTATTTTTGTCCTAGGGAGATCGATCTCTGTGGAGACTCCCAGCAGGACCAACTGCGGATTCAGAGGAATTGTCCTCTCCAGAATGGCCCCTAGCTCCTCTAAAAGAGTCCTCCAATATCTCTGAATCCGGGCGCACTCCCAAACCGTATGGAAGAAGTTGCCCTCCGGTGCTTGGCAGGGCAAACAATTGGGCTCCTCCGCCCTCCCTATGCCATGCAGACGTGCCCTATCATAGTATGCCCTGTGTAAATATTTGAGTTGAATCAATCTTAAGCGTGACTTGATCGCCACTTCACAAGGGTGTATCAACGCCATTTCCCAGTCGAGGTCCTCTAGTGCCCCCACATCTAGTTCCCATCTGGCCTTCAAATTCTGCAAAGAGTCTAGCTTGTTATTGATGATGGTCCTGTATGTCCAGGAGACCGCCTTATCTCCTATCTCACCCATCACGAGATGACCCTCTAATGGCGCGTACTCCGGAATGGTTGTTGTGTCAATACGTTGTGCCTGCCATGCGTGCGTCAGCTGCAGAAATTTGTAATGTTGGGATGTGGCCATAGCATACTCAGTCTGGAGGTGCGAGAATGTTACCAGTTTCCCTCGACTCAATATGTCCTTCAGCTGGGACTGCCCAGCAGGTCCCATTGCCTGAAACCTCTCAGTTTTGCAATTTCTTTAAGTCTGCTACCTACCCAAAGTGGGGTTTCCTTTGTCACTCTACCCGACCATTTCATCTGCCTCTCTGCCTTTTTCCACGTAGCTATCACTATCTGTGTGGCTGTTAGGAGATGGGTGGAGCCCTTACCACCGTAGATATAGTGGGTATATGGGTGATTGCTGAATTGTGTATGTTCCAGCGCATATGTGGGGTGTTCTCTGTCTACATGGCCCCAGTCATTCACCACAATAAGGTGAGCTGCCCAATAATAGCGCTATTCTCGGCGGTTTCCCATCCCAGAGGAATGCTCTCAGTGTACCCTCTATTCTAATGAACACCTCATCCGGGATCCAGTGGTACATATTTTGCAGGACATATAAGAACTTCGGGAGCATTATCATTTTGTAGAGTGCAGCCTACCCAGCAATGTCAGCGGCAACGTCCTCCATCTGTCAGCGTCCGCTCTGAATTCCCTGTGTACCCCATAGAGGTTTCAGTCTAGAGCCACTGTGGTGTTTGTCGTAACATAAATACCCAGGTATTTGATACCTTCAGGGGCCAATTGGAGTTGCCTCGGCCACACATCACAACCGCAATCTCTGCCCACCGGATAAAGACAGGATTTCTCCCAATTAATTGTGTATCCTGCGTGAGCTCCATACGTTTCGCAACAATCCATTATCTTAGGGATGGATGTCTCTGGGTTTGTGACATACAGCAGTATGTCGTCCGCATACAACGAGATACGTCCATCCGAACCCTCCTCTCCTGGACCCCGAAATCCCGTTATATCTGGGTGTGCCCTAATAACGCATGCAAGAGGTTCCAGTACCAAAGCAAAAAGTAGACGAGACAGGGGACAACCCTGACGGGTACCCCTTCCGATCTGGAATTCCCTGGACACCACCCCGTTAACTCTGGTTCTGGCCAGTGGTCGTTCATGGAGAACGGCTATCCACCGTCTGAATACCTTTTCGGCGTCCAGAGACAGGATGAAGTGTGGCTGTTCCTTAGTGGTTGACACTTCTAACCAATTGTGCAACCTCCGAAGATTGAGCCGTGTCGACCGTTTAGGCATAAAGCCAGACTGATCTCGATGTATGAGTCCCGATATTATCCCAGTGAGTCTATTAGCCGGTATCCTAGCCAATATTTTAGTTTCCATATTGATAAGAGAGATAGGTCTGTACGAGCTACAGTTCTGCGGTGGCCTACCCTCCTTGTGTATCACCACAATTGTAGCTGTCCTCAGATCTTTGGGCAGACTGTCAGTCTCATGCGCCTCCAGGTATAATTGGAGGAGATGTGGGCAGAAAAGTGGTACGTTCTGTTTAAAAAATTCTGGGGGGAGCCCGTTAGGGCCCGGGACCTTGCCCGTCTATAGCTGGCTAATAGCTGCCACAATTTCCTCTTTAGTAATTTTACCATCTAATATCTGCGAGTCACTATCTGTTAGTTTTGGAAATTGCGTGCGTTGGAGATAGGCCCGTGTCTGTTCAGGTTCCGCCAAGTCACGTTGTGTGTAAAAGCGTTCATAATAATCTGCAAAAGCATTGGCTATTGCAGTAGGGGTATCATCCGTCTGGCCAGTGTCAGTACGTATCTGTGTCACCCATCTGTTTTCGAACTCTTTCTTACTGAGCCATGCAAGCAGACGGCCCGTTTTGTCTCCTGCGTCATATAATCTTCGGTGCATGGCTTGTATTGCATGTTGCGGATCTCTCTTCACCAACGTAAAATATTCCCGTCTGAGGAGTTGCATTCTACGCAACAAGGAAGGGTCAGTACTTGTACTGGCCTGCACTTCCACCTGCAGTAGGTGGGATTCAAGCCCCGCGATCTGTGCTCCCTCCTTTCGTTTCTTGTGGCCTATGATGTTTTGGGCTCTATCTCTCAACACTGGTTTGTAGGCCTCCCACAGTGTAATAGCCGAATCTACTGACCCCACATACTCACTAAAGTAGAGTTCAGAATCCACCCTAATTTCCTTGGCAACCTTCGGGTCTCTCAACTCCCATGGTTTGAGTTTCCATTCCACTGCTGGCCGACGTGTCTGGGTGCCCACTGTAAGCCACAGCGGCGAGTGGTCTGAAAGGCCTCTCGCCAGGTATTCTACCTTTTGTGTGTCTCCTAATTCCACCGCCGGGGTTAATATATAATCCAGATGTGAAAAGGTTTTGTGTGCACCTGAGTAAAAGGAATAGGTTCTGGACTGGGGGCCTATGAAGATTCTTAAAGAAAAAAAAAGATTTTTTTTAAAACACAGCATTGAGATTAAGCACATGTCTCTTGCACCATGTGTAAATACTTTAGCAAATATCGATACACGTTTTTATTATCATTGATGCATGTTTACCATTGTAATGATTTTCATTAATCAAACAATAAAGTTCTAGGCATTAATACTTTTTTAAATGTAATTCTCATATTCTACCATTAAAACAAACAAGATATGACATGGTTACAAAGTGAAAATGAAAAACCTTGACTTATTTTGAAACAATTAGACTTTGAACAGATCTTTATTGGACCCATGGCCATGGAGACTGGTAAACTTGAACCTTTAACTTTCCAAGTGAAAGACCAAGACCGTAACCATTAGCCCACAATTGACTCTATTGATCTGGATAAAAACATTGTAGGCATTTTTTGTGAACATGTAGGTCAGTGAGATCCCAAAGGAGATTGATTGCTTTATCATGTAGAAAATACGATGGTGGTAGAGAGGTAGGGCAGCGAGATAGATTGAGAGATATTGTTTTGTTCTAAGACCCCTAAACCCTATGGGGCATATTTATGTAATTAGTGGAGCAGGGCAGCGTAGCAAGTTACCTTGCTGCACTGCTTCACCCAGAAAGGGCAGGAATGCGCCATATTTATCCAATATGGCACATTCCTGTCTTTTCCCCTTGTGTTTGTGTTCTTTTAGCAGCCTAGTGCCATCGAAGGCACCCTTGCACCATGGTGCAAGGATGCCTCCGTTGTATGCATTATTGTTTTTCTGTAGAAAGGGGCATCTTCCTGCACAAAAACAGTCCCTGGAAGAAGCATGCTCAAAATTGAATATCTCTTCTTCAAAGCCTAAAATGGATGCCCCAAGAGAAACGCTCCAACAGAAGGGCTAGGAATGGACACAAGTGTGGGAGGGGCGCAAAGGGGGCATCCCAAAACAGAAGGAAATCCTTGCAGAACAATGGTCAGCCCTTGAACACGTGAACAGAGTTAGTGGTACATCCATGCCAAGTCAGCAGTCCTCGCTGATCTCTTTTTCAGAGCACAAGATTGCTCCTAATTGAACCGGGCATCAGACTCTCAAGATTTTTGAGTTGATTTGCGGGGTCCTCCCGGAGCCCACAGCAGATTTAGGAATGTTATTGTGTGAACGCAGGAGTTGGTGGCCCGGATGGGCGACGTCCTGGACTGGCCCTAATAGAGGCCTTATTCCCTTTCAGGGTCAACCCTTTCTTCATATTGAACTGCAGATGTCATTCAGGGATCACATGGAAAGAGTTCCGGTTTTGGTATTGCATGTTCCAGCAATATTGATGTTCTTTGCTTTGTGTTTTTTCTAGTTTTGTGTTGGGGAAATTGGGATTTTGGGAGGTAACAGTGGAGTGGGCATCCTGATCCATCACCATTGTCCAATGATAGTGGAAGGGACACTAAGGGCTGGCGGTTGGCCATTAGAGGCACACCTTGGGGCCAACCACTTGCAATAGCATCAGTATATAGCCCCTATCAGCGACTTGATTATATACTCTTGAATAAATTCCTTCTCCTGATTTTGACGGATGCCACTCATCACCTGATCATGGGCCAGTTTCTTTCGAGTTGACGGATATGGGCCCTATGAAGCCTAGAGCGACTGGCACCTGGAGGCTCTGGGATGACCCCTTGAGGGATACAGTGATGATAGTGAACATTAGGAAGGGTATCAAAGATCATCTCCTTCATAACAATACTGGGGAAATCAGTGTGTCCACCCTCTGGGATACCCTGAAGGCAGCCCTCCGAGGTCTGTTTATACTGGAGGTTTCATGCCTTTGTAAAATTAGCGAGGCATTGTGCTGTAAAAAGGGCATGGAACTCGAGATCCTCGAGACTGAACATAAGACAACTCGCTCTTCAGGGCACTTTGAGCTAGGACTATCATTTCAGAAGTTCAGCATCAGTAGGGCACCATGCGCACTGGCAGCAGGAAAAAAGGCAGCATGCTTTCATAACTATTATACCCAGCTATACACAAACCAGAGCACTGACCCACAGGAGTAATTGAAATATCTTGCAGAGACTCAGTTGCCTAAAATAAACCCCCCGGAGAGGATAACTCTACACTGGCTGCTTGAGAAAGAGGAAATCTTAACAGCTATATCTAGGTTGCGACCCTCCAGGGCTCCAGGCCCCGATGGCCTTACAGTAGCCTTCTATAAATGCTTCAGTGCCACCTTGTTGCCGCTCCTCCTGTATACATACCGAGATTTTTGAGTACGGTAGGGTCACACCCTCCATGAAGGACTCCATTATTTCCTCTGACTTTTAAACCCAATAAAAATCCCACAGACTATGGGTCTTATTGACCCACCTCCCTTATTAATACTGATGCCAAAATCCTCACTACGGCTGCTTCCTTGAGACTACAACTCCTGCTCGAGGATCTCGTACACCTGGACCAATAGGGTTTCATTCTCTCATGCCAAGCAAGCAATAATACCAAACAGGCCCTCCAACTCCTTGACATTGGCGCCATGGGTACTAAACGTGGTCATGGTCACATTGGATGCTGAGACAGCATTCGCCACGTTGACTGGGCCTTCATGACGGATGTATAGAGTGCAGTGGGAATGGGTCCTACATTCATGTCCTGGCTCCTACCGGGTTTTCTGGCCCCCCAAGCTAGAATCCACATTAATGTTTTTTTCTCCAACTGGGTGCACATAAAAGGACTGTCAACAAGAGCGCCTTGCCGTCAGTATTTTTAGAAGCCCTGACGGTCTCAAGTGAAGCAATTGAATTACTCACTCAACACACTTCTAACTGAATTATGATGAAGATTCGACCTTAATTGATCCCCTTACTGGGACTACTTGGACCTATAGTAACCTCTGGCTAACCGTCACAAGGGATCTACTCTACCTGGACACCACCAGAAGTACCCTGAAATAACTTAGGAAGATTCCTGCACCTTGGGCAGTATTATGTGTTACTCGTCTCCAAAATTCCCTTATAACGAGAGGCTCGAAACTTCGTCGACTACTATAAAGAGAGAGCCTAAGAAAACTAAAAATTACCTATAAAAACTGATTGTACTATATCTCTTAAGAGCTCCTCTTTTGAATACCAATAAACAATGCCTCGTTTTTTACTAGCACTACATATATCGCACTGTCTGGTTATGGTCATCTCACTGGGGTTCTCAAAATTACGTTGAAATGTGAAAATATATACAGTGTAAATACACAACTGAATATTCCTTTTATGCCTCCTTGGTATGTTGAATATTGTTGGCAAAATAAATTACACTCACTTCAGCAGAAGTGAGTACAGTTATAATTCTTGTTCTGTGGGCCCCTATAAAAATTGCGACAATTTTGATAGACGTAATTGAATTAAAGTTCCATTCTATTTGCTTTCTGCCTCTGCTTGATTCTGCTAGGTATACTACTTATTGCAAGAAATTGTACTAATTAATTAAATGAGTTCTTTGCGAACATTGTTTTGGCTTATTAGCAACACCCAGTTTGCAAGTACATATTGGCCGCTCTTGTCGCTTTGTGAAAATTGCACATAAAAGGAGGCACACGTCATGGTAGCCCCCTCTTCCCTCTTCTTTTGGCCCCCACATTGGAACCATTGGCGTACCATGTTCAAAGTAATCCCCAGATTAACGGAATCTGGTTTGGCCAACAGGACCTTAAAATGTCTATATTCCCCGACAATGTTCTCCTGTCCGTGACTGATCCTGTAGCCTCTATCTCCTGGGTGCTGCAAGAACTACAGCTTTATCAAGATGTTTTGGGTTTCAAGATTAACATTTCCAAACCTGAGATTCTGAATATATCGACCCCTCGGTCAGTAGTACAGCAGGCACAGGCACTCGCCTCTCTGCAATGAGCTACAACCCATATTGAGTACTTGGACCTTGCATTGGCTTTTACTCTGGCTAAAACTACAGCTCTAAACCTCTAGCATGTTAAACAGAATATCCGCTGCTAAATCAATAGTTAGAAGCATAGATCCCTCTCTCTTCTTGGAAAGATTGCTGCATACAAACAGATGATCCTGCCCAAAGTATTTTATCTCTTCCAGACACTGACCCTTCAAATTCCAAAAGAACACATAGCTGATCTTCAATTGTTATGTGAGGACTTTCTTATTCTTTACCAGAATATGATAGGTCCCAGTCCACTTGTACTGAAGTGCTCTGGGGGTTACAAGCTCCAAAACACACACCAACTGTCCTGGCTGGTATTCCACCATTGCAGTTATCTGGTCATACCAGTGCTTGACAAGCTCCTGGCTGGCCTCCAAGTTTATTTGCTTTCTCCATGTTCTGGAACGAAGGCCTAGCACATAGTCCAGGATATCTTGTTGCATTTTTTGAGAGGTCTCTTCCAGCCTTCACTCACCAAACTCAAGGGACCTCCTACAAAGAGTCCAAAGAGTAACTCAAAGGGACTGAAACCTCCCAGTAATCAAACATGAAGCAGGGCAACATCCTGTTGCCTTCTGAGTTTCTCAGGCAAACCCATCATCATGCCTTTCATGCTCTTGTTGAACATTTCTACAAGACCATTTCCTTGGGGAGGGTATGGGTTAGTGAATGTATAAGTCACACCACACTCATGCCACAATCCTTTCAGTTCAGCTGACAAAGTTGGTGCCCCTATCTGATATAACCTCCTTAGAAAAACCCAACCTGGCTGAAGATTCTGAGGAGGCTCTTGTGACTATAGGAGCAGTGACTGCCATCAGTGGAATAGCTTCTGGATACCCGGTGGCATGGTCCACCACTACCAAGAAAAATCTGTTATCAGAAGCTGTTTGTGGGTGTAGGGGGAAACAATGTCAATTCTCACCCTCTTAAGGAGTCCCCACCTCAGGTAAACTCCTGTCTTGACCGGTGACACAGGAGTAACAGATCTCCTTCACCTTTTCAGATATCTGAGGCCAATAGAAATGGTTAATCAGCCTCTCCCATGTTTTGGTCTGCCCCAGATGTTTAGCTAAGGAAATCTCATGGGCCTGGTTAAGGAGGAACTCTTTGTATAGTTGGGGGACCTCGCTCCCCTGGTTGCCCCTGGTTTGGGGTGCCTAGCCTCACTAAATAGGATACTCTCCACCCAGTATACCTTATGGGTACCACTGACATCACCTTGTTCTTGATAGCTAGCTGTCTCTGGCCTGTCTTAGTGCTTCATGATTGGGAGAAGTATTTGGTCCCTGGCTCAAATCCTCTCTGAGGGACCTCTTGCTCCTTGGCGTTCAGCCAATCCTCAATAGCTTTGTAATGAAGCAGTCACCTTGTCATGCATCAAGCCGTTACCCTCTTGATTAGGCTCCTTCTTCGCCTTAGGACCTTTGGAAGTTGACTCACCAGCCTTCCTGACCTTTCTCTTGGGGCCTGCACCACTTTACCAGGCTTCAGGTCCCCTGGACTTTTCCTCAAGGACTTTTGTGCTCTTCTGGAGGCAACATCCATTCAGGAAGGCCCAGCATTGCTGAATGAGTCATTCTGTCCTTCACATCCCAGACAGACGTCTTAAGGTCATTTCCCAGCAGAAAATCCACTGGGATGGCAGGGGACACTGTTACTTTCTTTGGGCCAGTAAAGCCTCCTCACTCACAGTCTACCAAAGCTAAGGGGTGTGACTTTGTAACATTGTCAGAGTTGACAATCTGGTGCACCTCATCAGGGAGTATTTGGTCTTCTGGGGAAGCCAGCTTGGCCATCATCATGGTTATGCTGGCACCGGTAATCATCAGAGCATGTACTTCAACCCTATTGATTCTTTGCTACTGACTGTATTTTTCAATGCTGAGAGGCCAGTGGGCCAAGGATTCAATTTCCTCCCCATCCTTCGAAGCTATGGTAGCCTTTACGTACCCTTTGCAACTACCAGAGACAACTTCCACCCCATCCCAATTCCAATGCCTTTGGTATGGTCACCAGTGGGTGACTTCTTGGTGAGTACAACGCCTTATTTCTTCTGTCCTGGCTGCTTACAGTCATAGCACACCCAGCATTTGAAGGGTCATACTTATTACCCAGATACCCACTTCCTTTGGAATGGGATGTGGCTCTGGGCTCGAACACCCCCCCCCCCTGAATTTTTTGGGGACTTTTTGGGCACCTTGGGGCATACCCACTCATCCGCCATCTTGCCCAACTCTCTGGGACCAGATGGCTTTGAATCCACCAGATGCTGGTATAACTTCTCTGAGGAACAGCTAGACGGTATGTGCTCTTTGACCATTCAATTATAGAGCCTTTCATGTGTGTTCACTCTGTTACCCTTTGTCAAGCCCTCCGGTGACTTCAGAAAGTCCACCTATGTCTGTGTTCACCCTTGTGAATGTTCCTAATTTTTGCTTGCATTCTTCAGGAGTGACAGGAAATTGTTTAATGAGTGCCTCATCCATGTGTAGATAAGATTCAGCCTCCTCATCCGCCAGTGTCAGGAGCCTATCCTTCCCTACTCTTCGGACCAGTTCTCACAACAAGGATGCCCTGCGTCGGGTACCCACCCCTTTCATCCTTAGAGCCCAAGAATAGGAAACTAGCCATCTGTCAACGTCATCCCCCTCAATATATCAAGGAACGGTGCCTTTGAACAACCTAGGAATATAGGCACACCTTGAAATTACCTCTGGGTCATTGCAGTCACCATCCTATTTTAGCATGATGCCCAACTTGGCCCTTCTCTGCCAGGGCCAACTTTCTGTCCTTTAACGCCAGGTTCCTCACCTCATGATATAGGAGACTTATCTGGGCCTCAATGCTTTTTTGCCCCCTTTCTAAGGTGAAGCTCCTCTCACAGCCAGATGTGAAGGGCATTCTTTGACTGGTCATGCTGTCATTGCCCCCTCATCCTCTCCTTTAACAACATCGTTGTCATCCTCTTCATACTAACTGTCAGGGGTGAATTTCACTTTCCAATAGTGCTTGTGCTCCCTGGCTTCTTCTCAAGCCCTCAGAGCCTTCTCCAGGTCATTCCTTTCCTTATACAGCGACCTCGGGTCCTTGATCCTCTTTTTACCAATCTTTTCTCAAACTTCCGGAACATTTTTAAATATGTTTTTAACTTCAAATCCACATCAGACCAATTGTTGGCATGCACCCTGACATAAATGAGGGTTGGTGAACTAGGAGATCTTTACCGCCAACATAAATTTACAACACTCCCCCTCCCAATGGACCGCTTCTTATATTTTAGCATACAACATTCTGCTCAGATGCACTTGTCTAGCTTTCCTGACCCACAGACTCCCCCCACACCCCCCACCCAGATTATACGCTCTAAAGAGACCACCAAATGGGTGTCTTGCGTATACAAAACATGTTCGGCAACATGTACAGACCTACCGGATCGCTTCTGGGCCAAGTTGAGTAGAGACTCTGGAACTGAAGTTACCATATCCCATGGTACATATTGCTGTATGCAAATCAAACTAGTTTCAGTAGACATACATTTTACATTATTTCATTGACTATACTATACACCGACTCGGAGATCAAAAATAGACCTCTTCTGCTCACACCGATGCCTGCAATGTTCCCATGAACAAACTGACTTCACAGACGTGATTGATTTCCAATTAGATATCAAGCCTTTGATTGCCATTTTAGGCTTTGTAAATCAAATAGCAAAAGGAGTGCGTAGATACACTGCGATACAGCGATGTGCTGGGAAGTGTGAATGTGCTGTGCAAGCAGCACTGGATTGGTGATTTAGTGCAATGTAATAGACATAGTGAAGTTTTTGCAGATCTACAGCTCTGACTTCTAGACCTGAAGAAATATGGGGACCCCTGAAATCCCATCTGCCTCAGGCTAGGGACTCGGACACAAACTCCAGGGGAAGGCAGAAGAAGATATCTGGGACCCACAATTCAAACTTGGCAGCACCTTAGCAGGTTAAATCCTCCATCCATTGATATGTTACATGCCCCCCCCCGCCTAGACAGCAACATCATCTGTTACTGAGATGTGTAGACTCCAATATTCTTCAACCACTTTCCCACTGTCCTGTTACCCCTGGAGAGATCAACCTCCATACACGACCAGGCAGTAATATATTGCTGCTCCAAACAAGAGGTCTCGTCGGACCTCTCAAGCACGGTCCAATTTACATCATAAATCCCTTGCACACCAAGGATGATGACGCCATGTCTTTCACCAACTAAAATGTATTTGTCGGCTGTTGCTGTCAGGCGCGTTTTGCCTGCACAGCAGGCTTACTCACCAATAATTGATAGTTTTCAACAATTTTTAAAACACCTCAATACGTGTCACATGTGAAACTACAAAATAATGAATAATGAAGACAGACTGGTAGTTTCTCGTACTCTGGCTTGTTACTCTTCGTCAATTATAACTTTTGATGTCGTTTTGAAATCATTTTTTTTAAAACAACTTACATTTTTTTTTAAAAAGGGCATTAGTATTAACAATTACATTTTTGAAATTTAAACCAAATGGATACCTAATATAGCACCAAATTAGTGTCAATCGTATTTGTACCCAAGTCACAATCTATCCAAGACTTATACCTCTTTTATTGACCACAACACAATATTCAGCCCAAGTGGGCAATTCATAGCATCTTTTTATATTTATATGCTTTTGTGCACAGGCCTAGTGCAGCCCAAGTGGGCAACAGTACATCATTTATTTAGTCGTCAACCTAAAGTGCTTGTGCAAAAATGAACAAACAGACCCTAAAAAATAGGTTAAGACCACAGAGAGTAGGGAATAGAAGCGGCATTATAGCATTCACAAATGTGTGTGAAAATCTTCTTCCATGTTGAGACCATCTGGAATTTTAGAATTTAACTCAACTATAAATCGTGATTCCAATTGTCTCAATTTCTTTTCGTGGTTTCCTCCTCTTGGATTTGGAGGAAAGCAGCAATCACAAAGTATGTCAAACCTTGTACATTTCTACCATGATGTTGATCAAAGTGGCGTGCCACTGGATATGTTTTGCACCATTCTTTATGGCCCTTAAGTGCTGTAGCACTCTTTTATGAACTTGCAAGATTGTACTGCCTACGTACCTCAGGCCACATGGGCACTGAAGAACGTAGACAGCAAAATCTGTCTTGCAGGAGAATTGACCTCTAATCTTCTTTTCATTTGTTAAGAGGCTTGATTTGTACATTGCAGTATTTTTTCCTTCAGTGCAAGCTTTGCACTTCGTGCACTTAATAAAACTATCTTTACCTTTAAGCCAAGAAATACTTGTATCCATTGTTTTAGATGGAGGTAACATATTAGTAACCAAGGATTGCTTAAGGGATCTTACTTTTCTAAAAGTTATCTGTGTTCTCCTCTGTACTAGTTTCCCTAATACAGGATAATTTCTAATTATGTGCCAATGTTTATATAAAATATTCCTTAAGTTACTCTCTAGATTGCTGAATGTAGTTATCATTCTGCATTGGTCGGCACTTGACATTTTTTGTCTCCTTGTTTTATTTTGTTGTCTTGTCTGTCTTTAAACAAAAAATACTCTCTAGTTTTATTATTAGCTTTGTGTATAGCTGATTGGATACAACCCTCTGAATACTCTCTAGCTAGAAATATTGTTCTTAAACAAATCAATTCTTTTTTCAGCTCAATCTGGTTACTGCAATTTCTCATGGTGCGTAAACATTCTCCATAAGGAATGCTTCTGACTAGGTTTCTCGGATGGAAACTTGTCGCATGTAGCAACGTGTTTCCAGCTGTTGGCTTCCGAAACAATTTGGTTTCTAGCATTCCATCTTGAATATATACAGTTAAATCTAGAAAATCAACACTAGTGGCACTTATGTTGCTGGTGAAGCTTAGATTTAGATTATTGGCCTGAAGTTTTTTAATGAAGCCTTTTATGCTTTCTTCTGTGTCTTTCCAGACAATAAATAAATCATCTATGTATCGGCTCCAATGCATTACATTCTCCTGCGATGCCTCATGATACTGCATCTGGACCACCTGCCTCCCACCAGCCCATATACAAATTAGCATAGCTGGGGGCGAAGCAGGTGCCCATCGCAGTACCGCAGTGACCACTCTTTACACCAGCATCAGGCATGAAGGTGGTCTGAATGCCATCAAGTACTATCTAAGAGGGGGCGTGGCTAGCCGAGCTGCTCCGCTGGCCGGGGGAATAATCCTAACTTTTATCCTGTTCCGAGTACATTTGTAAAAGTGCTGCAAGCTGTGAACAGCTGGGGAAAAGTTGCCGTACAAGACTAGCCTGAAGCGGAAGTCGGCGTTGAAGTTGGAGGGTAGATCAGAGGCGAAACGAAGCTGAGGGGGACTGAGGCCCGAGCACCACCCCGACTGCTGCCGGATCCAGCAATAACTAAAGCCCGAGACGGAGGCCCTGATTGCGGGCCGCGAATCGGTAAACGTGGAGAGGTGCCAACGAGAGAGGACGTGCTGAGAAGCTGAGACCGTGCGAACTGCAGACCTCCCCCACGGTGAGTGCTAGACGTATTGCCCTGCTGCTACGGTGAATGCTGCGAAGTAGTAGGAGGAAAGACCGGGAAGCGGATGGCTGGAAACATGGCGGCGTCCAGTGATCCTTGCGCATGAAGATAGGCCAGTGGGGCAACCTGCTTTTTGAAGTGGGATCACTTTCAAGCTGTGAGGTGGGGCTGAAAGAAAACTGAGACCTGAGCGTTGACCTAAATACTGCTGGATAGACTATATATTGGAGTCCGCGGCGGAAGCCCTGCCTACGGACCGCTACGCCATGAGCACGGAGAAAAGCTGATAGGGGGATACGCGGTAAAAGGCACAGATCGAGCAAACTGCAGGCTCCCCCACCCCCCCGACAAGTGGCCGATATACTGACCTGCTGGATTGGAAGCAGATAGGAGTAGAAGGAGGGCAACTGAAATAGATGGTCTACAACATGGCGGCACCCTGTGGTCCCCACGCATGGCGGCAGGCCAGAGAGGCCGACTGAATTTGCAGGGTGCTGGAAGCGGAGCTGTGGCACCGAAGTGAAGGGCTGCCTGATTCCGAAGCTGCTCTAAGTTGCGAAGCACTGCACTGCGTTGGCCTGCATCTGGGATCCTGGCTGCTAGAAATGGCAAGTTATATTTGCCTACATATGAGTTGAGCAGTGCTCTGAGCGGTTAGGTGGACCACTCGGAGACTATAAAATTATATGCCCTGTGGCGTGGCCAGAGTGCAGTGCACTTAAGTAGATGAGCGAGGCGCCGCCATTTTGATAGTTGTAGTGTGACCCCTCTATAGAGAGACCTGCGGACTAGCAGTGAAATATCTGACCAAGATTGGAGCCCCACCGAGTACCTGCGGCTACGGGGTCATGTGAATGTAAGACACAGGGACGCATCTGTGCTCGACAGCGTAAACAGAAGGTATTAATCGCCGAACCGAAGAGGGAGTGTTGGAGGTGAATGGTGCATAACGTAGGGCTGGAAGACATTCACAGCGCCTAGACACAACTTGGGGAAGAAAGGGATGTGCTGGTGAGACTAACGAAAGTGAGCTACGCCAGGACTACTGCACTCCCTCGAGCTTCTGTTGGCAATTGTGTATAGAGTGCGTGGTGGGGCGCTGCGGCGGAAGCTGTTGAGGTGGGAGTAATTGGAGGCTCATTGGAGTCCCGCTGCAACAGTGTGTGACCATACTCTATAGGCGCCGAAGCTGGCACAGGAGAGCTGAGTCTCTGCGCAGATATGGGGAAACAAGATCCTAAACAACCGAAGATAACGTTTGATGCTCGTCGTTCGACCAGGCAGGCAGAAACGGAGGCCGGAGCGCAGGGTGGATCAGACATGGATTTGCAATCTGGAGCGGGAGACGAGGATGTAAAGACCCTGCTGTTGGAAATGCGCACCAGCCTTAAAGGTATTGACACCAAGTTAGACACACTGACACAACAGCTGGATAGTGTGAAAACTCAGGTCTCTGTACACGAAACACAACTAGACGGACTGGAAAACCGGCAGGTAGGGTTCCACGAATTCCAAATGGAGACAAAGGAACAGCTCTTACATATGGACAAGCTTTTAGGAGTAATAAGGGCACAGAACGATGACCTAGAGGCGAGGTCTCGCAGAAGCAACCTCCGTGTCACGGGCATACCAGAGACGCCAGCCATGTCCAAAATGGAGGACTATATGGCAGATCTCTTACACGCACTGTTTGATCCACACCTCTCGAATGTGTTCACTGTGGAAAGGGCGCATAGAACATAGGGCCCAAAACCGCCAGTGGGTGGTACACCGCGGCCCATTTTGATTAAACTGATGAACTACCAAGATAGAGACACGATTCTGAGACTGGCAAGAGAGAAAGGTCAGATCACACATCAGGGAAACTCAATATCTTTTTATCCCGATTTCACGCCACTGGTGCAGGCGGCTCTGAGAGAATTTCTGCCAGCTAAGAGACTTTTGCTGCAGGCACAGATACCATACTCCTTGTTGTATCCAGCTAAGTTGAAGGTGTCACATGACGGAACGGCGCACTACTTCACAGATGCGAAGTCGGTGTTAAAATTTGCCAAACATGTTGCGGGAAAAGTGCCTAAGAAAAGGAATGATGGAACTGAGTGCTCGACGGACAGGCTAAGCGATAACGACTAAATTGTTGCTTTTCCTATAAGTTATGTGTTAAGAAAGGATGTGTTGGCTAATATGATGCATTATCTCACAGTAAGCAAGTACGATACAATGGTGGGGTTGTGATGGACCCCGATGGGGGTCCCCATTGGAGGAAAAATTTACCTTTTGAATTGTCCCCGTACTAAATGTGGAATGTATGCTGTAGTGACACCTCGGCCACCCTGCGAAAGTAGGGGGGTATGCCGGTCTACCCCATTCCACCCCCCCCACCCCCCGGGAATGTTCCCTAGGGCTGGTTTGATGTTTGGAAATGTTGTTATTGGGTGGGATATGCTACAACCTGATTGGGGGGTTGGTGTGGGTGGGAGGTGGGGACAGGGGTGGTTTGTTTCTCTTTGTGAGCCAGTAAGTCACAGGTATGAATGTAACACAAAACTATGGTTGGTTCTAGACTCTATCAGAATTGGAAGGTGCAGTATATTTTGTCTGATTTGGAAATGCCGTGCAATACTACTCTGAATATTGTAACCTGGAACATTAGAGGGTTGAATGATGGACGCAAGGCAAAACTGGCTCATGCATACTTAGTAAGGCATGATATAGATATTTGTTTCCTGCAGGAAACCCACATCAACGTAGCACCGTCACAGAAACTAAAACATAGCAGATGGGGGAGATATATTCTGCAATATATTCTAATTATGCTAGGGGGGTTGCTGTATTGGTACTGAGGGGAATTGATTGGAAATGTGTTTCATCCTTTGCGGACCCAGAAGGTCGCTTTGTGTTACTAATGGCAGATTAAGCGGCAGGGAGGTGACACTGGTGGCTGTGTATGGCTCTAATACGGATTCTCCTGCCTTTTTTAGACAACTGTGGTCTAGAATTAGAGCAATAGGATGCCGCACTGTACTCTGGGGTGGGGACTTCAACGTGATCCTCTCAGACACTGAGGATAGGCTGGGGACGGCTAGGCCATTGCACCCTCAGGCACGCACGGCTCTACACGACATAATGATAGATGGGGACCTCTCGGACATATGGAGGGAACGTAACCCCACACTCAGAGAGGGTACGTGTGTATCGACCCACCACCAAGCCTGGTCGAGACTAGACTTCTGGCTGATATTGTGAGGGGTGGCAACTTGGACGGTGGAGATATCTTATATGGCAAGGTCACTGTCAGATCACGCACCTTATTTGTTGGTTATACCGCGCTAGAATAGACTCCCAAAGGAGTATCTCTGCACCTGTGAGCTAGACAACGCTTTCAGCAAGTCCAAGGAATGAATTAAGTCTGAAACAGAAAGGTCTTAAGCTGTTTCCTGAAACTCAGATGTTCTATGCATTTCCTAAGTGGCAGGGGTAATCTGTTCCATAAGATGGGACCAGCTACGGACAGAGCCCTACCACCCTGTCTTACTTTCTTGACAGCCGGCACTGTTAGGAACAGCTGATTACTGGACCTGAGGGATTGCGCCGGAGTGTAAGGTGTAAATTTATCACTCCAGTATGTTGGTCCTAATCCATTTAAGCTCTTATGGATAAGACAGCAGGTCTTAAATATCACCCTTTTCCGAACAGGAAGCCAGTGTAATTTATCAATGAGTGGTTTCGATGGTGTTCGTGGCGGGGCATTTAAAACCAGCCTTGCTGCTGTATTCTGTACAACCTGGAGTTTGGCTTTAACTCCCTCGTTGGCTGACAGCAGAAGCCCGTTACAGTAGTCTAAACGACTAAGAATCAGAGCCTGCACCAAGGTTTTCCTGGTAGCATCTGGCAGCAAGGGGAAGACTTTTCTAAGAAGGCCGATCACATGAAAGCAAGTGCCCACCACTGTATTGGCATGCTGCTTCAAGGAGAGGTCTCGGTCCAGGCGTACCCCCAAATCTTTCACGACCAATTTGGGTTCAGGTACTGGCCCAAGTTCCTGCGGCCACCAATCTGGGGTCCACAGGATCTTGGCTTCTCCAAAGAGTAGGACCTCTGTCTTCCCCACATTGCATTGAAGGCAGTTTGATGACATCCAATTGGCTACTGCCTTCATGCCATTAGAGAAGGAGACCTTCACTTCGTTCGTGAGATGCCTAAAAGGATACAGTAGTTGGGTATCATCCGCGTAAGATACAGGGATGAAACCGAACTCTCTCAGGATATTTGCCAGGGGTGCCACATAGATGTTAAAAAGAGTCTGGCTCAGACAAGAGCCCTGTGGCACCCCCTTGGCAATCTCCATTTCAACCGAACGAAATGTGCCCATGCTGACCGTTTGAGTCCGGTTAGATAGAAAGCTTTTTAGCCAGGCTAAGGCCGTGTTCTTCAGCCCAATGTCAGCAGATCGTTCGAGTAAGATACTGTGAGAGACAGTATCGAATGCTGCTGACAGATCTAGCAGCACCAGAACAACGGAAAAGCCTCTATCTTGATATCTGTGGAGGTCATCTGTTACTGATAGTAACGCGGTCTCCGTACCATGTTTGGGCCTAAAGCCAAACTGGGAGTGATCCAAGCGATTGGTCTGTTCAAGAAATGTAGATAAGTGCCTATTTACATACTTTTCAGCTCATTTTCCCATAAAAGGGAGTAGAGATATCGGTCTTAAATTAGACAAATCGGTCCATGGGATAGTAGAATTTTTTCTGATCGGTCTGACCGATGCTCTTTTCCATTACCTAGGCACCTGACCATTTGCCAGCGAGAGATTCACTATTCTCTGAATGCTTGGACCCAGTATGTTCCCAACAGTTGGCATTATTCTTGCTGGAATAATGTCCAAAAGGCTTCCACTCTTGATTTGATTAATATAGCCATTCACCTCCTCTAAAGAGATTGGCGGGAATGTGCTAAGAGAGCATGCCGGGGGATTAGTTGGAATCTGTGACATTACCCCACCACCAGGGGTGAATATATTAGCATTGGCAATGTTATCATAGATCTTATCAATCTTATTAGTAAAGAACTGTGCTACTTCGTCGCACAATTGCTGTGACGTCAACTCTGGGCTTTCACAAGCTGCTGGCTTAATAAAGGACTGCAACACTTGGTACAGCACCCTAGGGGCATTTCCAGCAGATGACTGAAGGGACGCAATGTGAGTCTTGCATGCCAGTCGAATAGCTTTATGGTAGATGGAGAGGGCCGACCAATAAAGATTTCTGTCATCTTCTCTATGGGATGTTCTCCATACTTTTTCCAATTTCCTGGCTGCCCGTTTTAAAGAACGTAAATGCTCCGAAAACCATACTTCGTGCTTCTGGGCAGGACGCGGTTTAAAGGTTTTCATGGGGGCAATTGTGTCCACTGCTATCTGTATAGCTTGATCAAATTTGGCTAGGGCACTGTCCACTCCGTCTTTAGAACAGACTGAAGGCTCAATAAACCGTTCCCGGAAAGTATCCGAGTTAACCTTATGCCATTGCCTCCTTCTACTTGGTAATGTCATTATTTGATTTAAAGGTTTCTCTGGCCTAGATGTGTAAAATTCCATAATATAGTGATCTGTCCAACTCACTTGTATGGGAGGGGGGCAATTAATGGTATTTGGTATGGTCGAAAAAATAAGATCCAGGGTATGTCCTGCTAGATGCGTTGGTCCACTGTTAATCTGTGTAAGGCCCAGTAATCCAAATCAGTCAGCAAGGACTGCGCCTCGCTACAATCTGTTCGTTCGCTATGAACATTAAAATCTCCAAGGAGTAGAAAATCACTTCCTGGATTAACATAGCTGGCTAACGCTTCTAGCAGTGTAGTGGAGAAATTGGCGCAAGGGCCAGGAGGGCGATAAACTAAAGCCCCTTTACGACTCATTTTACGTGATATTTCAATCTTAAAGATTATTAATTCCAACTCTGGAGTACTGCGTTCCTCTAGAATGGATAGTCGCAACTCATTCTTATACACAATTGCTGTGCCTCCACCCATTTTAACTGGGCGATCTAACCTAACTATATGATAGCCCTGTGGGATCCCTAAAGTAATAGCTGGGACACTATGGGGCTTTAACCATGTTTCGGTTAGAAAACATAAATCTGGTTGTGTTGATGAAATAAGATCCCAAACTTCAGCATGATGTTTGGGCAGTGATCTTATATTACACAATATGTTCCTGTAACCCAGTCCCAGATCAGGCTCTGAATATTCAATTTTAGGGTAGCATTGTTCATGATAATTCTCCTCAACAGTGGCCTGGTAGTGGCAGGTTCGACACGAGAATGGGCCTACGGGGACATCTCCCGCCTCCCCTGAACATCCCAACAATGCGGGAGTCCGTAAACCTAGTAAATCTCGTGAAGAGTAGCTTACCCGATGAGTGATATTCGAGCCAGAGGTTCCACATATAGGGGACATAGCCCCTAGCCCCGTCCTGTCGCGGACGGGCACAGACGGGCACCTCTTTGGCTCCTCTTAGGCGACTTCTTAGGCACACCCCTGCGCGCGACCGCTGCGCGCTCAATCTGTGCCTGCAGATCTAGGTGTTCCACAAGGATCCTCCCTCTCCCCTACACTGTTCAACCTCATCATGGAACCGCTCGCCACCTTGCTCCAAGCATCCAATGTTCAATTCCATATGTACGCCGATGACACACAACTCTATCTAAAGTTACAATCCCCGGAAGATATCAAACATCTGAATTCCACGCTTATTAACACCCAATCTTGGCTGGCCGATAATCACCTCAAACTAAATGCTCTGAAAACTGAGTTCCTACTCATCTCACCCCCGGCGAAAATCTCCACCACCCAAACCTGGCTCAACAACCTAACAGCACTCAATGTCCAACCTACCATCGTGGACTCGGCGAAATCCCTAGGCATCACACTCGACGCCAAGCTCAACATGCAGCAGCACGTCAGCAAAGCCACAAAAGCAGCTAATTTCCAAATTAACACACTGAGGAAAATTAAACCCTTCCTCCCGGCCAAAGACTTCCAAACTGCTGTACAAGCTTTAGTCATCCCTCGAATAGACTACGGAATTGCGGCCCTCAGCGGTCTCCCGCTATCCACAACAGCACCCTTAAGAGCCTCCCTGAACGCTGCCGCGAGACTCATTACTGGCTCAAGAAAGCATTCGCACATATCCCCAGACTTAAAGTCTCTAAAATGGCTGCCTTTTGAAGCCAGAATACAGCTAAAAATTGCAGTTATGACACACGCGGCCGTGCACCACAAGGCACCCAACTACCTCGCTCAAAAGTTGTCTATATCAGGAGGTTCGAGATCCAATAGGAGTACAAAAAATCTACTCCTGAAACCTCGTAGATTCCGGAAAGTGAAAACATACAAGCGCTCCTTCTCAGGAATGGCACCCAGGGTCTGGAATGCGCTCCCTCCTGAAACCAGGCTGATCTCCTCCACTGCACTCTTCAAGAAAGAGGTGAAAACCATCCTTCTGGCCAAGATCTCCTGAACGTTATAGATGTTGGATCAGAGACTCTGCATTGCTTTGTATCACTGCTCACCCTATCCTTTGGCACTATACTCTACTTGTTGGGGGCACTACTACGCTACTCTCTTACTACCGACCAAGATATGATACACGTTGGTTTACTGATCCACTCTCCCGATGCCCCCACGCATTATTCTCTCTATACTAAAACATTGGTATAAGCCATCCACACACCCAAGGGGTACCTGAACACCTCTGTAGTGGGATCAATGACTTGTGCTGTCCTATATTACTTCTTTACCTGATTGTATATTGATTGGTTTTATGTATGTTATTACTATCCCTGTTATTACCATGTTATTGACTATTATACTGTTCCCATTATCTCTGTTGACTCCTACTGCCCCTACCCTGTCTTTGTGAAGCGCTCTGATATCTGTAAGGATCCTGTTTGCGCTATATAAAACTTTGAATAAATAAATAAAAATGAGGTAAGGGCTTTATAGCTCTTGCTGTTGTGAGAGCTAGAGCGCTAACCGCTCGTGGGGCGGAAGTGTCTCTGGCTCTGCCTGTCCGCCCTCCGCTCAACGGTGATAATCACCGAGTCGGACCAAGGCGTGCAGGCGAGTGATTGAGCACAGAAATCAATGTGAGTAGTGGCTTAAAATCGTATTAAACAAACATATAATGTGCTGCTTTAAAATTATCCGTTTTAAAAGTAAAATTAATATCAGTGCTGCATCAACAATAAATTCAATTCCTCAAGCCTTTACTTGAAATAACGCTATCTAGCATCAGAGCGTGTCAGGGAAGACTCTGCCACCGTCCACCCCTTACCGTGTGTTCTCCGATTGTCAATTCCCGGGGCTCCCCCATGAGCTTTCAGCTGGAGGCTACCTCAGCAAGCGTTGCTAGACGAAGCATTCAAAGAGGAGATAAGGTCCGATATTGAGGCATATTTTGACACGAATACTGGTTCAGTGGACTCCGAAGCCATTTTGTGGGATGCCTTCACTAGTTATAAGGGGGCAGTGTATTGTTAGGCAGGCAGGGGTGCTAAAGGCTGTAAGAGGGAAATTGGCTGGTTTAGAGAAAGACATTAGGACCCTGGAGAGCCAGTTATACTTACACACGACACCTGAGACAGCAAGCCTGCTAAAAACCAAACTCCTTGAATTTGAGGAAGAGGCTCGTAGGGAGGTGAAATTCTTGGGTCAATATGCGGAGGCCAGGCGGTACGGGGAAGGTGACAGACCAGGCCGTACACTGGCTAATATGGTTAGACCTACCAGGGATATGGCATTTGTGCATGAGATACATGATATGAAGGGAGAGATTGTCAGGGGCCAGGAAGGGGTGCTGACTGCATTTCGTGACTTTTATTCTACTTTGTATAGCACAGCTGAGATGTCGGACGCTGACAACATGTCGGAATTCTTAGCCTCTATTGCACTTGCGTGGTTTAACGACAATCATAGATTGTACATGGACCTGCCTATCACTAAAGAGGATGTAGCACAGGTAATTAAAAGCCTTCCGTTAAATAAGGCCCCAGGTTACGACGGCATTCTACAAGACATACACTGAGGTGTTGGCACCTAGATTACTTGCAGTGTACGAGGAGGCTTTAGCGACGGAGATCTTACCCCAATCCATGAGAGAGGCTTTGATCATTACACTGCTGAAGCCGGATAAACCAGAGCTAGAACTAGACTTCTGATAAATGTTGATGTCAAAATGTACTCAAAATTGTTGGCAAATCGGCTGCAGCCGATGTTACCTATGATTGCGCTCCCTGACCAATCAGGTTTTATCCCAGGGAGGTCGACGTCGCATAATTTACGCACATTGTTTTCAGTTATACATTATTTACACCCGAGTGTGCAGGCAGCGGCCGTATTTCTAGACGCAACTAAAGCGTTTGATTCCTTGGAGTGGCCATATTTGTTCTTGGTATTGCAATGCATGGGGTTCAGCTTTTTATTTATGAAGAGAATAAAGTTACTGTATGAAGCTCCACAAGCCCGTGTCAGGGTAAATGGAATTGTGTCGGACTCCTTCGGGATCTCGAGGGGTACAAGACAGGGATGTCCGCTGTCGCCACTCCTATTGGCCATAGCTATGGAACCGTTGGCAGCTAGAATTAGGCAACACCACACTGCCAGGGGCATAGGGTTTAGTACACGCAGCCTCTTGATATCGCTATATGCAGACAACATCACACTGTATATCCTGGACCTGGAGGTGAACCTTGCTCCGGTGCTACGGGAGTTTATAAAATTTGGGGGCTTTGCGGGAATATCCATAAATTGGACCAAGTCAGTGATCCTCCCACTAACTGATGGTACGAGGGAAGTTTGCTCTGAATTCCCACTACGATGGGAAGCCACGGAGGTTAAATACTTGGGAGTGTGGTTGAGTAGGAACCTGTAGGAAATTTGGAACCTGAATTTTGTCCGGGCTTATACATGGCTGGAAAGTAAGGTAGCTATTTGGTCTAAGTTGCCACTCTCAGTAGCAGGGAGAGTGGAATTGACAAAGATTATTATATTGGAGAAGTGCGGCTCACTGGTTAGAAGCGGCAGACCCTGATGCAGAGGTCTGACCCGGGACCAGGGTTCAATTCCCAACGCGGCAGGGTCTTGAGGTCAATGTCCATGGACTCGATAATTCTCGCCTCGGTGCCTACTCTAATCATGGGTCCCACTCTGCAACTCTGGGCAATAGCTTGCTTAATCTCCACAATGGCCCAAAAGCGCTGGGATGCCTGGCTTCACCTTGGGGGTGCCGAGTAGGGGGCATCTCACAGGGAAAGCCAGGAAGGGTTCCACAGCGGTATACAGCGCCAGGATGCCTGAAAGGTGATAGTGCGCTTTACAAGTATACATACATTTACATTTACATATTGCCCAAATTTCTTTATTTATTTGTGAACGTGCCAATCCCTCTCACTAAACATTTTTTCAGGATGTTACGATCGCAGCTGTTGGCCCTGATATGGGCAGATGGGCAAGCCAGGGTATCATGGAACCTTTCGACCCTTCCTCTTAAGCAGGGTGGACTAGGTGCCCCCGATATGCATTTATATGCCCTATGTGCGCAGGCTCAATTCTTGCATTTCTGGGTGCACGAGACTCCATTCCA
This sequence comes from Lissotriton helveticus, assembly GCF_964261635.1. Taxonomy (NCBI): domain Eukaryota; kingdom Metazoa; phylum Chordata; class Amphibia; order Caudata; family Salamandridae; genus Lissotriton; species Lissotriton helveticus. The sequence goes on from NC_136057.1 coordinate 1,832,804,821, forward strand.
ACCCCATGTTGTGGTTGAGCGAGATGCGGTGTCTCCGCTCCCACTGGATGTTGCTTTGTATCAGAGGGCCAGTCGCCCGGGAGCGGACGTGGACACTGTAGGAACATTGCGCTGGGTGTGGTGTGAGTTGCAGAAAAGGGCGGGTAACCTGACGATGTATGCACCATCGATGGTGCTGGAGCGTAACCCTTTATTGCCTTGTGTGGAGAAAGGAGTCAGCAAGGCGCTGCTCGCCGCCATGAAGTTAAATACATTTGCTGACCTCTACCCGGACGGTACTTTCCGGCCTCCCTCTTTGGAGGAGGAGGGGCATGAGACACCGTTTGCTGAAACGTTTTTATACCATCAGTTGCGCACGGCATGCCGAGCGCTGTATCCAGGATTCCCCGAGGCCCCTCCGACTATGTTAGCTCTTGAAAACGTTCTTAAACTGAAATCATCTAGGACACTAGTTACTAGGCTCTACACGGTTATGCAATCTGACTGCCCGATTCTGAAGCCCAAATCCATGGAGCTTTGGAATGGTGAATTGGACCCGCAGATGACGGATGAGCAATGGGAATATTGCTGTGGTCAGCTCGCTGTCTTGTCCCCGAATTATCGTCTGAGACTGATACATTTCAAATTCTTACATAGGTATTATCGTACGCCGGTTAGCTTACACCGTATGCGATTGCGAGACGATGCGAGATGTTGGAGATGTGGCTACGATCAGGCCACATTTTTACATGTGGCTTGGGAATGTCCGCATTTGCAATTGTTTTGGGGAGAGATATTCAATGCAATCAATCAAATAATTGGTAGAGAGGATCCACCTTCGCCTCTACTGGGCCTTTTAGGATATGTACGAGACACAATACCTAAGAGGCGTAAGCTACACGCACTATTGCTGCTATATGCCCGCAGACAGATTGCTCATCGCTGGGGCAGGAAGAGGTTTCCGGATTTTAAAAGTTGGTTAACGGATGTGACCTATGGTCATACTCAATTAGAATTATTTTGGGATCAGATGCCCTCCACGTCTCGTCCGATTGATATATGGGGCCCTTTTTTGGAGTGGACACGATTGACAGGCAGCCAGGATGCACAGGTTGAGAGTTCTGAAGAGCATGAGGTGGAAGGGAGCTGAATCGAAATACTGATTCGACTGTAAATAAATGGCGAAAGTGAATTCAAATGGTGATGTATCTGCTGCAATGTATATATACTAAAAAGTCTGGCCTGCGCCGTCACGAGGAAAAGGTTGAAATGACTTGTGTTCCCCATATGCTACGTATTGTTAAGGCTATATCCTATGTCCAAAAATCTGATATGAAGCGATTATGGAATACAGAACCTGATGCTGTAATAGGATAAGATAAAAAAACATTTGACTTTCAAATATGTGTTGTAAAGGTGACTTAACTGGCTAAAAGTTGGCGCCTTGCGCTTTGGTTTTTGTATTCTGTTGAAAAATCAATCAAAAAAAAAGTACTATCTAAGCAATCGTCCCCAAACACTTTGGGCGCATACACAAATGATTCTATCAATGACTGCTTCATGCTTAAAGAATAATTATTTTCTATTTAACGAAGTCCTATACATTCAGACATACGGTACTGCGATGGGCACCTGCTTCGGAGACAAAAAATGTAAAAGTGCCAACCGATGCAGAATGATAACTACATTCAGCAATCAAGAGAGTAACTTAAGGAATATTTTGTATAAACAATGGCACTTAATTAAAAATGATCCTGTATTAGGATAACTAGTACAGCGGAGACCACAGATAACTTTTAGAAAAGTAAGATCCCTTAAACAATCCTTGGTTACTAATATGTTACCTCCATCTAAAACAATGGATGAAAGTATTTCTTGGCTTAAATGTAAAGATGGCTTTATTAAGTGCACGAAGTGCAAAGCTTGCACTCATGGAAAAAATACTACAATGTACAGATCAAGCCTCTTAACAAATGAAAAGATGATTAGAAGTCAATTCTCCTGCAAGACAGATTTTGCTGTCTACGTTCTTCAGTGCCCATGTGACCTGAGGTACGTAGGCAGTACAATCTTGCAAGTTCATAAAAGAGTGCTACAGCACTTAAGGGCCATAAAGAATGGTGACAAAACCTACCCAGTGGCACGCCACTTTGATCAACATCATGGTAGAAATGTACAAGGTTTGACATACTTTGTGATTCCTGCTATTCCTCAAAATCTAAGAGGAGGAAACCGCGAAAAGAAATTTAGACAAATGGAATCATGGTTTATTATTGAGTTAAATTCTAAAATTTCAGATGGTGTCAACATGGAAGAAGATTTTCACACACATTTGTGAATGCTATAATATCGCTTCTATTCCCTACTCTGTGGTTTTAACCTATTTTTTAGGGTCTTTTTGTTAATTTTTGCACGAGCACTTTAGGTTGACGACTGATGTAAATAAATGATGTACCGTTGCCCACTTGGGCTGCACTAGGCCTATGCACAAAAGCATATAAATATAAAAAGATGCTATGAATCGCCCACTTGGGCTGAATATCGTGTTGTGGTCAATTACAGAGGCATAAGTCTTGGATAGATTGTGACTTAGGTACAAATAAGATTGACACTAATCTGGTGATATTTTAGTTATCCATTTAGTTTAAATTTCTAAAACTTGATTTTTAATACTCATGCCCTGTTTTTTTTTTTAAGTTATTTAAAAAAAAATATATTTTAAAACGACATATACTGTTATAATTGACAAAGAGTAACAAGCCAGGGTACGAGAAACTACCAGTCTGTCATCATTATTCATTATTTTGTAGTTTCACATGTGACACATAGTGAGGTGTTTTAAAAAATGGTTGAAAACTTTATCAATTGTCGGTGAGCAAGCCTGCTGTGCAGGCGAAATGCGTCTGACAGCAACAGCAGACAAATAAATTTTGGTTGGTGAAAGACATGGCGTCGTCATCCTTGGTGTGCACGGGATTTAATATATATATATATATATATATATATATATATATATACACATATACACAAACACACAATACGTGGCGTGTTTTAAGTTGGGGGATTAAGTCCCCTTGAATCCTGAGGGTCCCTGAGGGCCAACTGGCCCACCAGGTACCTCCAGTAAGCAGCCTTGCAGAGAAGTGGTCTAAGGCCACGCCCCCTTTTTACACCACTCTGCAATGCAGCTCTGTGGCGCTTACTGGAGCTAGCTGGTAGGCTAGTTGCCCCCCCCCCCCGAGACCCTCAGGACTCAAGGGGATTTATTCCCCCAATTTTCAACACACCAGGGGGCGTATTTGCACAGTGGTGAAGGCAGGGGATGGGGCCTGATGTGACAAGTGTGCAAACGCGCCCTGTGGCCCGTTTTAAGTTGGGGGATTAATTCCTCTTGAATCCTGAGGGTCCCTGGGGGCCAACTAGCCCACCAAGTATGTCCAGTAAGCGCCACAGAGTTGCTTTGCAGAGAGTTGTAAAAAGGGGCGTAGCCTCAGACCACCTCTCTGCAACGCAGCTCTGTGGCACTTACTGGACGTACCTGGTGGGCTAGTTGGTCCCCAGGGACCCTCAGGATTCAAGAGGAATTAATCCCCCAACTTAAAACCCGCCAGGAGGCACGTTTGCACAGTGGTGAAGGGAGGGGTGGGGCCTGATGTGACATGTATACTTATCCAATCACTCCGCCAAAACCCAAGCACTTATAAATTCACCATACTCTCTCCTTGCAGCACTCTAATCATCCAGTCACTACTCATGCAATGACCTATGCACTAACTCATGAACTGCTACAATACCTTGAGCACTACCCATGCAGTCCAGCCATCGCCCTGTCACTACGCATGCATTCCTTCAATCACCCAGCGAGCACCATGTACTTATCCAATCACTCCGCCAAAACCCAAGCACTTATAATTTCACCATGCACTCTCCTTGCAGTACTCTAAACATCCAATCAGTACTCATGCAATGACCCAGTCACTCCCCGTGCACTCCTCCAGTCACTCAGCTACTACTTTGTACTAATCCAAACACTCTGCCAATACGCAAGCACTTATAAATTCACTCAGGCACTCTCCTTGCAGTATTCTAATGTTTCAGTCAGTAGCTATGTACTCATGCAATAATCCAGGAACTAACTGATCACTGCTACAATCCCCTATGCACTACCCATGCAGACCTCTAATGTATTGATGGTTGACTGCATGTATGAGTGACTGTATGGGTGAATGAGTGGATGTGTGTGTAGACCTAGGAATTAATGACTGGGTGTGTACTACCTGGTATTGGTGTGTCTATGGTTTCCAAAATGGTAGTCTGTATTTTAGAGTGGCTGTATCAAAGGTTATATTCGGGTATGAGGAGGTGAATCCGATTATCACGTGGATGATGTCATCAGTGATGTTATTTGACGGAAAACCTATCCCAATTCTGCTTTACGCAGATGATGCAGTACTCTTATCGCGAACCCAAAATGGTCTGCAGCACCTTATTGATAGTTTTTATGCTTTTATAATCACACGGAAACTGGTAATTAATAAGAGCAAAACCTTCACCATGGCATGTGGGAAAATCACCAAACACAATAGGACCTTCTTCTTAGACAATGTTAGGTTAGAACCCGTCAAGAATTTATGTTATCTAGGGATAACTTTCTCCGGGGACGGGGGCTGGACTAGTGAGCAGGAGTCTGTACATTTAAAGATGACGAGGAACACCAACAGTATCTTTAAATTCGCAACCAAGCTGGGAAATCGCAGAATCAAACAAATGACCCACATTTACATTACGAGGTGTCTATCATCTGCATTGTATGGGGCCGGTGTCTGGGGACATAATACAAGTAGCTGTAAGCTGCTCCAACATCAGGAAAACCTTTTCCTCAATCGTTTATTATGCACCCCGGCATCCGCTTCCGTAGAGATTTTACATAGGGAAGTAGGTTTAGCCTACATAGGAGATCTAGCAGCATTACGTCCCCTATCTCTATGGAGATCCATTTGGTCTAAAGCAGAAACAGAGTTTACGCAAACTCTTATCAAGGATTGTTTAAGCTTAGACAACCATATGCGTATTCCCTGGTTCAGACACATTCGGTTTTGGTTTAAGTCAGTCTTTGATCACGATCCTTTCCTGAATCCAGATTTGGGCGTCCAGGTTTCAAAAAAGGAATTGAAAGATCTGTTCCTAGAAAATGCTAAGAAGGTCAGGTCCGCTAGATATGCATCCCAACATACATATGCCTTCTACAACGAACATATCACCATAGAAGGTTACCAACAGTATTTATCAACTGTTACCAGAAGCTCTCACCGTTTTGTCCTGACCCGGTTGAGATTGGGCACTGTGCATCATTTAGTGTCTTTCCCACAAACTAGAAGGAGTAGCACTCTGCCATGCCCATGCGACGGGACATCTAAACAGAGCTGTTGTCACTTTATGCTTTTTTGTAAATTCTATATTCCATATAGGAAATTGTATTTAAAGCCTCTTTTTTTTAAATCCAATATAAGAAGTACCAAAGATGCCCTGTAGTTGAAGTTTGATTTGAATAGCGCAGATGTATGCTTCCATGTAGCTTCCTTTATTTTAAAATGTGTTTCCAGTAGGAAATCCATCATTTTATGACCTATATTACCATGACATAATGATTCCAGTAATAATTTGTTCACCATTGGTGTATTGGCTCTATCTTTTTAAATTAGCTAATTATATTAATTAGTTGAATCCTTACATATTATGAATTCTAACATGTTTTTAAATTCTGTAATTATACCTAAACGTTATTTGTATCATTCCAATCCTACTCAATAAGTCTTGGGACTATGCTCTTTGTCACTTTATCTAAAGGAAACTATATAGGCCTTATGAATTAATGTATCTATTAAATGTATGTGGACACCCTGTATATGCTCTGGACCTAATATGATAATGGATTGTTTTTAACAAATTTATGATGTATCAAATGTATTTTTTTTTGTATGCTATATGGTTATATCTATACACCGAATAAAGCATTTGAAATTTAAATTTGAGATGTCATCAGTGATGTCACTGACCATATCATGAATGGGGTAATATGTGACGTTATCAGCAGTGCATTGCGGGGGCGCGAGTTATAGTTAGCTGAACTAATTATAACGGCCGAATTTGTCTGGTTTCGTGCGAGTAAAATGTCCAACTAACTATAACGTCCCTGAAACCTTAGTTTTTTTTCAGTGAATTTCTAAGGTTTTTTAAATGCTAAATTCTAACTAAAACGTCACAGAAACCTATGTTTTTTTCAGAGAATTTCAAAGGTTTTTTAAATGCTAATTTCTAACTAACCTCCCTGAAACCTATGTTTTTTTCAGTATATATATATATATATATATATATATACATATATATATATATATATATATATATATATATTCTCACCAGCCATACTTCACAATTCAAAGAAGGCGCTGACTCCGTGAATCTGAATCCAAATGTTTATTCTTAAGATCAGTTGCTGCTTAGACGCGTTTCGGCGTTACCGCCTTGTTCACTACACCTGCTGTTATGTTTGGGGCATGTATATATACACAAGAACATGGGTGTGTCTATCAATTAGTGTGACAGGTTAAAACCAGATGTTGCCATGGTTACATAGTGGCAGTGCCTGTCTTTGTTAGTCTTTTTACACTTTTTTTTTGTATATATTACAAGCATTGTATTGGAAACAATTATATAGATGTCTCAAAGAAATCACAAAATTAAAAAGTGTCTTTAGCTTTTCTGAAACCTCTTACTCATTCAACAATGTGCCACAGTGATAGCTGAATTTAAGGTTTACAGAAACCAAAAGTAAGTAAAGGAAAATTATAACGTGAGTGACAACATTTAAATTAACACATTTTGCTTTCCCATTATGCTAGTCCCTGCCATGAATGTTCCTGTATATAGGCCCTGTTCTAGTAGCCCATCTGGTTTATCTGGTATATATATATATAATCTACTGGCGCTCGCCAGTAGATAGTTATAGTTAGGACCTATTTTCCATAGGAAAATCGCAACATTCTATTCCCAATAACTTTGGCGCCAGTTGACGAATCTTCGCGAAATTTTCAAAACCTATGGCCCGCTCCGGTCCGCTCTTATCTTGTAAGTTTCGGGTGATTCGGCAAGCGGGGTCCGAGAAAAAAGGGGGTCCCAAAACGTGTTTTCCCCATGCAATTTTCCATAGGAAACTTTAGACACGGCTACAGCCTGTACTGCTGAACGGAATTACACCAAATTTGGCTAAGAGGTAGTTCTTGGTTCAGAAAGAATCCTTTTTGTTAAATGGTGTGAATCCGTTCAGTAGTTGCTAAGAAAATCAAAAGTAAATATATATATATATGGCCGCGCAGGATCCGCGCACCCTCCCGATCACTAGCTTTATGCTAATTAGCTGTCAACACTTCAAACCAGAAAGTGTTGGCAGCACGAGGCACAAGAAATCAATCAACCAATCAATCAATCAATCAAAAACATTTATAGAGCGCGCTACTCACCCGCAAGGGTCTCATGGCGCTGGGGGATGGGGGGGGGGGGGGCGCTACTGCTTGAAAAGCAAGGTCTTGAGGTGCTTCCTGAAGGAGAGATGGTCCTGGGTAAGTCGAAGGTGGGCGGGGATGGTGTTCCATGTCTTGGCCGCCAGGTAGGTGAAGGATCTTCCTCCGGTGGTGGTCCTCGGATCCGTGGGACGGTGGCGAGAGCGAGGCTGGCGGAGCGGAGCTGGCGGGTCGGCGTGTAGAACGTGAGGCGGTTTTTGAGGTATTCGGGGCACAAGTCGTGGAGAGCCTTGTGTGTGGGTGAGGAGTCTGAACGTGATCCTTTTGCTGACGGGGAGCCAGTGCAGGTCCCTCAGGTGGGCGGAGATGTGGCTGTGTCTGGGTATGTCCAGGACAAGTCGTGCTGATGCGTTCCGGGTGCGCTGGAGTATTTTCTGTAGTTTGGCTGTGGTCCCAGCGTAGAGGGCGTTCCCGTAGTCCAGGCGGCTGGTGACGAGGGCCTGGGTGACCGTCTTTCTGGTTTCAGTGGGGATCCAGCGGAAGATCTTACGGAGCATGTGGAGGGTGTTGAAGCAGGAGGAAGTAACGGCGTGACTTGCCTGGTCATCGTGAGGGAGGAGTCAAGGATGAAGCCCAGGTTGCGTGCGTGGTCCGTGGGCTTGGGGGGGGGGGTGCCCAGTGCAGGGGGCCACCAGGAGTGGTGCCAGGCGGAGATGGATGGGCCGAGGATGAGGACTTCCGTCTTGTCTGAGTTCAGTTTCAGACGGCTGAGCCTCATCCAGTCTGCGACGTCTTTCATTCCGTCCTGGAAGCTGGCTTTGGCGGTGGCGGGGTCGTTGGTGAGGGAGAGGATCAGCTGGGTATCATCGGCATAGGAGATGATGTTGAGGTTGTGCCTGCGTGCTATGGCTGCGAGGGGGCTCCTGTAGACATGAAGAGGGTGGGGCTGAGCGAGGAGCCCTGAGGCACGCCGCAGATGATCCTGGTGGCTTCTGCGAGGAAGGGCGGGAGACGGACTCTTTGGGTTCTGTCGGAGAGGAAGAGGTGATCCATTCCAGGGCCTTTCCTTGGATCCCGGCATGGTGGAGGCGGGTTGTCAGGGTGCGAATGCAGCCGAAAGGTCAAGGAGGATGAGGGCGGCGGTTTCTCCATTGTCAAGCAGGGTCCTGATGTCATTGGTGGCTGCGATGAGGGCGGTCTCGGTGCTGTGGTTCACTCGGAATCTGGACTGCGATGGGTCGAGGGAGCCGTTCGTCTCGAGGAAGGCTGTCAGCTGTTTGTTGACGGTTTTCTCAATGACTTTTGTGGGGAAGGGGAGGAGCGAGATGGGGCGGAAGATTTTGAGGTCTGTGGGGTCTGCGGTGGGTTTCTTCAGGAGGGCGCTGATCTCTGCATGCTTCCAGCTCTCCGGGAAGGTGGCGGATACGAAGGAGTTGTTGATGATGTCCCGGAGTTGGGGTGCGATGATGGAGTCGGCTTTTTTGAAGATGTGGTGTGGGCCGGGATCGGCTGGGGAGCCCGAGTGGATGGTGTTCATCGTGTGGGTGGTGTCTTCCGTGCTGACCAGCGTCCAGGCGCTTAGGATGGTCGTGGGCAGCGTAGGTTCGGTGGTAGGGTTTGCGATCTGAGCGCCGAAGCTGTCGTGTATGTCGGCGATCGTGCGATGGAAAAAAGTGGCGAGAGAGTTGCAGAGGTTTTGCGATGGCGTGATGTCGTTGTTGCTGGCGTTGGGGTTGGAGAGCTCTTTCACGATGTTGAAGAGGTCCTTGCTGTTGTGGGTGTTGTTGTCCAGTCGTTCTCTGAAGGACGATCTTTTGGCGGTGCGGATCAGCTGGTGGTGTGTGCGGATGGCGTTCTTGAGGGCTGTCATGTTTTCTGTTGACTGGTTGTGGCGCCAGGCCTTCTCGAGGGCACGGCAGGATTTCTTGGAGTCTTTGAGATCGTTGGTGAACCATGCTACTTTCTTGCTGTCGGGGTTGCTTGGAGGGTTCTTCAGTGGAGCAAGGGCATCGGCACAGTCTGTGATCCACTGTGTGAGGCTGCGGGCTGCTTCGTTGGGGTCCGTAGTGTGGGTGGGAGGGTTTTGGCTCAAGGAGGTGGTGAGTTGATCGGTGGTGATCTTGCTCCAGTATCTTCGGGGGGGTCTGTTGCGGACGGTGGTGGGTCGTTGTCTTCCTGAAGTTGAAGTGTACGCAGCTGTGGTCGGTCCAGTGAAGCTCGGTGGTGTGGCTGAAGGAGACGTGGTTGCTGGCGGAGAAAACGGGGTCGAGCGTGTGGCCAGCGTAGTGGGTGGGGGTGTCGACCAGTTGCTTGAGTCCGAGGTTGGCGAGGTTGTCTAGTAGGGAGGTGGTGTTGCTGTCCTTGTCGTTCTCCAGGTGGAAGTTGAGGTCTCCTAGGAGGATGTAGTCGGAGGAGGCGAGGGCGAGCGGGCTGATGAAGTCTGCAATGGCTTCGCTGAAGTGTGAGCGTGGTCCCGGGGGTCTGTAGATGAGGGTGCCTCTGAGGGTGGTCTTGGGGTTGGTGTGTATCTGGAAATGAAGGTGCTCTGCGGCGGTGAGGGTGTCTTTGGTGTTGGTCGTGACGCTGATGGTGTTCCTGTAGATGATGGCGATTCCTCCTCCGGTTTGGTTGACGCGGTCCCTCCGGATGATTTTGTAGCCGTCCGGGATGGCTATGGCGATGTCGGGGGCTGAGGTGGCGTTCATCCAGGTTTCCGTGAGGAAGGCGACGTCCGGCGCTGTTTTGTCCAGGAGGTCCCAGAGTTCTACGGCGTGTTTGTGGACGGAGCGGGTGTTGAGCAGGATACACTTGAGATTGTTGTTGTTGGCGGCTGTTCTGGCTGGCGCGGTGCAGGACCGAGTACAGGTGAAATTGCAGGCGTGGCAGGTGAAGGGTCCGTGGGTGTGTTTCGGGGTGGCTTGGTAGCAGGCTGGCTGTTTGCCGGTGTTGAGTGCGTGGAGGGTGGCGGCGTTGTATCTCCGTCGGGTGGGCTGGCTTCGGCGAGGTCCAGGGGGTCTGGCGCTGGGCGCGGTCCAGGCGTGGATGGGCGTAGACGGGCTTGCCTTTGGCGCACAATCGGCATGCCCGCTGCGCGTACGAGCAGACCCCGCCATATATGGCCAAGTGGGAGGGAGGAGCAGCTCGGAGGCGGGGGGGCAAATGGGGAGCGGGATCAGGAGGGAAGAAGAAGGGGGCGGGGCCGCAGGGGAGAAGCGGCGGGGAGCGGGGGGGGGGACAAGAGCGGGAAAAAGCGGGAAAAACAGCCTGGGGAGGGCGGCGAGTGGGGCAGCCTAGAGAGCAGAGGCACGGGGAGAAGTAGCAGGCAGAAAAACCAAGAGCAGAGGCCCAAGCAGAGAGGGGCGCTGAACAGGGGGAGGCACAGGGTCCTACGGCAGCAGGAGTGACGGCGAAAATCGCGGCAGCAGCAGTGGAGAAATCAGGACAAACGGGGGCCGTGCGGTGAGTGGGGTGACCGGGTCAAGGGTCACAGCTCACTGCCGCGCGGACCCCGCCTTATATGGCCAAGTGGGAGGGAGGAGCAGCTGGGAGGTGGGAGCGGGGCGGCGAATGGGGAGTGGGATCAGGAGGGAAGAAGAAGGGGGCGGGCCGCAGGGGAGCAGCAGCAGGGAGTGGGGGGACAAGAGCGGGGAAAAAGCGGGAAAAACAGCCTGGGGAGAGCGGCGAGGGGGGCAGCCTAGAGAGCAGAGGCACGGGGAGAAGTAGTAGGCAGAAAAACCAAGAGCAGAGGCCCAGGCAGAGAGGGGCGCAGAGCAGGGGGAGGCACAGGGTCCTACGGCATCAGGAGTGGCGGCGAAATCAGTAAAACTAAGGCGCAAAACGCAAAAAGAGGGCAGGGTAGAAACACCCTGACCCCGTAGTCGGCAAAAGCCACGCAGGATGCGCGGATCCAGCCAAGCAAAAAAAAGTGAAGTGCCGGCTCCCGCGCTTCGTTAAGATTCAGCCCCAGGGTGGGCCAAATCCCAGGATATTGGGATGGGGGGCCCAAAGGGGCCCGCCAGCCCCGAGGACCACCACCCCTGGGGCTTTTAAAACATATTGGCTGGGGGGCTCACAGCCCCCCCCTGCCCCGGGGACTGCCACCCCCGGGGCTTATCTAAAATATTTGCGGGGGCTCACGGACGCCCGGGGACTGCCACCCCAGGGGCATGTGGGGGGGCTCGAGCCCCCCCCACACGCCCCGGGGACCGCCAACTCCCAGGGGCTCTAAATATTTAAATTAGGGGGTCTATGATGGACCCCCAAAGCCCCGGGGACCACCACCCCCGGGGCTTTGTAGATGTTGGGAGGGGGGACGCGCGGCACCCTCCTGGAGCCTGTGATGGCCCTGGGGACCACCACCCCCCAGGGCCGGCTCCTGCAGTGTCCCGGGGTGCCCACCCCCGGGACACTGCAGTTTGCTATGGCAGTGCGGGAGCCTTGCGGCTCTAGCAAACTCTGCTCTCTATTCCAAATACCAAAGAAGATTGCTTTTCCACACGGGGAGCTGCACCTTGGCAGCTCCCCATGTGGAAGAGCAATGTCGGCTCGCGCGGGGAGCCATCTGGAACCATTGGGGCTCCCCCCACGGTCCCCAACGAGGTGGCCAGGCCCCAGGGGATGGGGTCCCGGGGCCAGAAGTGGCCAGGGAGGGAGGCCACAGTGGTGAAGGGAGGGGACGGGGCCTGAGGTGACGTGTGTAAACATGCCCTGTGGCACGTTTTAAGTTGGGGAAATAATTCCCCTTCAATCCTGAGGGACCCTGGGGGCCAGCTAGCCCACCAGGTGCTTCCAGTAGGCGCCACTGCGCTGCATTGCAGAGAGGTGGTCTAGGCCATGCCCCTTTTTACACCTCTCCGCAACACAGCTCTGTGGCGCTTACTCGAGGTTCCTAGTGGGCTAGTTGGACCCCTGGGACCCTCAGGATTCAAGGGGACTTTATCCCCCAACTTAAAAGGCCCACAGGACATGTTTGCACACATGTCACCTCAGGCTCTCCCCCTCCCTTCACCAGTGTGCAAACGCACCCTGTGGCGCGTTTTAAGAGGTAGTTGTAATCCCCCTGCCCTATTATATACTAGGGGCTTACAGAGGAGGTCATACTAATCACAGGGGGACCCCAACGCATAGTGTTCCCTAGTGAATGTAGGTGTTTTCACTGTATTCTAAGTGTCTTTTAACATAGCACTGGCTCTAGGACTGGTTAGTTAGACTCAGTTACCACCAGTACCCGTCTGAAAAGTTGAGGGTACAGGATGATTTGCAACAAGGCTTCTTTCTGCTCCTCTGTTTGTTCTTTCTGAACGTCTTGCTTCTTCCTGCACTTTTGTTCGTCTTTGAGGATTTCTGTTGCTTCTTTCTGCATTTCTTTTGCTTCTTTCTGTGCGTTTTTTCTTCTTTCTTCACATGTCTTACCACAGTAGGCATAGTTAGACACTAGCATTTAAAAACCTTTGAAATTCACTGAAAAAGCCATAGGTTTCAGGGGCGTTATAGTTAGCTGAACATTTCACTCGTACAAAACCATTGAAATTCCCCCGTTATAGTTAGTTCAGCTAACTTTAACTTGCGCGCCCGCAATGCACTGCTGATGAGGTCACATATTACATCACTCATGACATGGTCAGTGACATCACTGATGACATCTCAAATGACATCACTGATGCCATCATCCTTGTGATAGAGTGGCAGACCTCCTCTCACCCTAATATAACCTTTGATACACACATTCAAAAATAGAAACAAACATTTTCAAAAAAATGGACATACCAATACCAGTTACAACAACCTATTCAGTAATTCCAAGATCTACATTCACATCCACTCATTCACCAACAGTCCTATATAGTCACTCATACATGTACTCACTCATCATATGTACTCATACACCTATACATCCTGTTACACACTCCCACTCATTCATAGAGTTACTCACACACATAGTCACTCATGCTAATAAAGAATCAAACCTCTATTTACTTGCATATACAGTTATACACCCACCACACTACTTACTTCTACAGAAACTTACACATAATTACTCTCTTAAGCAATCACTTATAGAAAGACATACTAATTTATACAGGAACTCTTCCAATCTCTCACTCTCACATATACTCACTTATGTACACCAATACTCACATATACTAGTTTAAAACATATGTAGTTACTCATAAAGACACTATTGAGACAGTGATTCACTCTTTAACACACCCATACACACACTCATCCACCCATACAGTCCTGCACACATGCTGGCTTCAACAATACAAACAGTGAGTCACTCATTCGTGCATCTATCCACTACGTAATACCCCCCACCGAACCATACAGACACTCATACTGATACTCGATAACCCATATAGACACTGATGTAGCTATTCACCTACCCATGCAGTCACTTATACACAAAGTGAGAGACTGATACAGATATTTACATATATAAACATTACTCACTAACACATGTATTTACTACGATACACTTAGCCAGTTATACAATCAATTTTTCATTTAAAAAAAATCATCCATCTAGACACTTACATACCCATTTATTCTTCCATCAACCTTAAGATATACAAATATAAAACATATTTAATTTTCAGAAAAACACACATTCACTGGATGATGTCATCAGTGATGTCATTTGAGATGTCATCAGTGATGTCATGAGTGATGTCACTGACCATGTCATGAGTGATGTAATATGTGACGTCATCAGCAGTGCATTGCGGGCGCACGAGTTATAGTTAGCTGAACTAACTATAACGGGGGAATTTCAATGGTTTTGTACGAGTGAAATGTCCAGCTAACTGTAACGCCCCTGATATATATTTATATATATACACACACTTATCTCACTGTAAAATGCCACTGATAATCAGAACTTGGAAACCCGTTTAAAACTTCTTCTTAGGTGTAGACTTGGCAGTTTTTTCAGTGGTTGTCAACTTCTTAATTGTCTAGTACAGCTAAACACAAGTTCTGGATCACATCGCTAGGCACCAATGTGAGGAAATATGGTGTATTATATGGTGTGGTTGTGTAAACTCACTGTGGAATACACTTGTGTTACCGATTTGGGTCGTCAGGCTTGTTTGTTAAACCGTCACTCAACCCTGCATAGCTGCAGCTTCGAGCAGTCACGCACAAAAAAAAAATAACCATTGAAAAGTATTTAGAAGTACCAAAACAATGGAATAAGAAAGGCATGCAGCACAAAAGAAAGTCATCATTAATTTATCAAAAAGAGTTGTGGGGAGAACCCTTCTCTTGGTGTGTGGAGCTTGATCGCTCACCCTAGCAGTGCAGTTACCTGAAAGTCACGCCCCCACAATAAATCCGGTTTGACAACTGGCTTCCCCTCTCTGTCCCCTATGATAGCCCACCTACCTGAACAAAAAAGCAGCCCCTCATAGGTGGCTTTCCCTTTGAAGCTTGTCTTTTAGGGTCACACTATGGGGCTCATTAGGATGGCGGACGGAAGGCCGTCCGCCGTCCTGGAGTAGGCGGAAAAAGCCTTTTTCCGTCCGCCTGCCGCGGACAGTCCGACCGCCATATTAGGATGGGAAAAACTGTCAAAACTCCGTACGCGGTGGAAGAGAACGCACCGCCGCGGAATTACACCCGACCCCGCGGTGGACGTAACCAATCCAGAGACACCGCCGTACGGAATGACGTCTCCGACCATGTCCCAAATCACGATGGCGGAAAACACACATAAAACCGCTGCAGAAAAACAACCTGCCTGAACAGGGCGGATTCCCCACAGCTAACAAACCACACATTGCGAAGATACCCACCAAAAGCAGCTCACCCACATGGACCCAGCGCTACACGCTTTTCCGATACTCTTCGCGATCCTCCACCAGCAAGTCATGGACCATCATCGACGACGACGCTGGTACGCTACACACCATTTACTTCCGGAAGGGGAGTACCTGGCAGGGCTGTGACGTTGGGAGGGAGAGTGTCATGTCACAGGAAATACATTGACGAACGCACCAAAATATACACAATTGAAGTACACAACCAGGAATGACAGCGACAAACCACTAAACATGATACATTAGCTTTATTCAACATAATAGGTGCATAATATCAGAAAATCCAAGAGCATGGGCATTGTGCCCAACAGAGCAGGTACATCATTGGCAGCATATGAGAGGGCAGAATGCAGTATCAGAACAGCAACAGGGCAGTGTGGACAACAGAGCAGGTACATCATTGGCAGCACGTGAGAGGGCAGAATGCAGTATCAGAACAGCAACAGGGCAGTGTGGACAACACAGCAGGTACATCATTGGCAGCACGTGAGAGGGCAGAATGCAGTATCAGAACAGCAACAGGGCAGTGTGGACAACACAGCAGGTACATCATTGGCAGCACGTGAGAGGGCAGAATGCAGTATCAGAACAGCAACAGGGCAGTGTGCCCAACAGAGCAGGTACATCATTTGCAGCACGTGAGAGGGCAGAATGCAGTATCAGAACAGCAACAGGGCAGTGTGCCCAACAGAGCAGGTACATCATTGGCAGCACGTGAGAGGGCAGAATGCAGTATCAGAACAGCAACAGGGCAGTGTGCCCAACAGAGCAGGTACATCAGAGGCAGCACGTGAGAGGGGGTAAGTGCATCAACAGTCCATTGCACTGAACAGGTCCATCAGAGGCAGCACGTGAGAGGGGCTAAGTGCATCAACAGTCCATTGCACTGAACAGGTCCATCAGAGGCAGCATGTGAGAGGGGCTAAGTGCATCAACGGTCCATTGCACTGAACAGGTCCATCAGAGGCAGCACGTGTGAGGGGCTAAGTGCATCAACAGTCCATTGCACTGAACAGGTCCATCATTGGCAGCACGTGAGAGGGCAGAATGCAGTATCAGAACAGCAACAGGGCATTGTGGACAACAGAGCAGGTACATCAGAGGCAGCACGTGAGAGGGGCTAAGTGCATCAACAGTCCATTGCACTGAACAGGTCCATCATTGGCAGCACGTGAGAGGGCAGAATGCAGTATCAGAACAGCAACAGGGCATTGTGCCCAACAGAGCAGGTACATCATTGGCAGCATATGAGAGAGCAGAATGCAGTATCAGAGCAGCAACAGGGCATTGTGGACAACAGAGCAGGTACATCATTGGCAGCACGTGAGAGGGGCTAAGTGCATCAACAGTCCATTGCACTGAACAGATCCATCATTGGCAGCACGTGAGAGGGCAGAATGCAGTATCAGAACAGCAACAGGGCATTGTCCCCAACAGAGCATGTACATCATTGGCAGCATATGAGAGGGCAGAATGCAGTATCAGAACAGCAACAGGGCAGTGTGGACAACACAGCAGGTACATCATTGGCAGCACGTGAGAGGGCAGAATGCAGTATCAGAACAGCAACAGGGCAGTGTGGACAACAGAGCAGGTACATCATTGGCAGCACGTGAGAGGGCAGAATGCATTATCAGAACAGCAACAGGGCAGTGTGGACAACACAGCAGGTACATCATTGGCAGCACGTGAGAGGGCAGAATGCAGTATCAGAACAGCAACAGGGCATTGTGGACAACACAGCAGGTACATCATTGGCAGCACGTGAGATGGCAGAATGCATTATCAGAACAGCAACAGGGCATTGTGCCCACCACAGCAAGTACATCATTGGCTAGCCAAGTACGTGTGTCAAGCGACCCGTCACAAGGGGACTAATAAAACATAGGTGGTTACATACGTCAATCTACACACAAACTTGATGAAAAATGAGATGTGACTGATGGCAACTAGACCTCACACCACAGAATCTGGTGGACTGCTTGAACAACTCGCCTCCGACACACCGCCAGCACCAGGAACAGGAGTGTGAGACAGCCACCGATCTACTGACTGACACATGAGCCATAGACCCAGACACACCGCCAGCACCAGCAACAGGAATGTGAGACACAGCCACCGATCTACTGACTGACACATGAGCCCTAGACCCAGACACACCGCCAGCACCTGAAACAGGAGTGTGAGACACAGCCACAGCTGTGGTGACTGACATGTGCCATAGACCCAGACACACCGCCAGCACCAGAAACAGGAGTGTGAGACACAGCCACCGATCTACTGACTGACACATGTGCCATAGACCCAGACACACCGCCAGCAACAGGAGTGTGAGACACAGCCACCGATCTACTGACTGACACATGTGCCATAGACCCAGACACACCGCCAGTACCAGCAACAGGAGTGTGAGACACAGCCACCGATCTACTGACTGACACATGTGCCATAGACCCAGACACACTGCCCGGACATGTCCCTGTACACTGAACAACAAATACCATGCATGCACCTGACACATGTGAGTGAACAGCAGCTGAGCCACTAGGACCACTGAAATGTTGAGCCACAGGGCTGTATGGGCCAGGAGGCAGGGTGGCTCTGGGAGCTGGGGACAGCTGTACTGGAGCGACATTGGGGTGTTCAGGTCTCACTGGTGTGTGTCTCCGTTTCTTTGTGAAACGTAGGGGCACCCCGGACATGCCTGGACTGGTAAGTGGAGTGGCATCACCAGACATCAAAGGTGTATCATGTGCTTGTGGTGGTCTGCTCTCTGGGGACGTGCTGGACCCTGCCTGCCGTTTGCTGTGTGCCTGCCTTCTGCCCTCTGCATCATGTGTAATGGGGGATGCTACAACAGTGTATTCCTTCCTCTGCTTTAGCGGGCCGTGGATTGGAGTAGAGGTATGGGGGGACTCCACCACTGATACATGTGGGGTACGTTCCTTAAACATCATCCTCAGTGCAGCCAGGGGTGAAATATGCCTGTCCTTGATGGTGCTCGTGTCCATGGGAGAACCCTTGGCCATGGGATGTGCCTTGGACGTCGGAGGTGTCCTGTCCCTGGAATGGCCCTGATCCCTTTCCTGTGCCCTGTCCCTGGGTGCAGACATGTCCATTGTAGTGTCCCTTTCCTTTGAAGCTACCCTGCTCTTGGGAGGTGCCCTTACCTTGGTACTGTCCTTGTCCTTGGGAGTGTCCCTGCTCTTGGGAGGTGCCGTTTCCTTGGTACTGTCCTTTTCCTTGGGAGTGTCCCTGCTCTTGGGAGGTGCCCTTTCCTTGGTACGGTCCTTGTCCTTGGGAGTGTCCCTGCTCTTGGGAGGTGCCCTTTCCTTGGTACTGTCCTTGGGAGTGTCCCTGCTCTTGGGAGTGTCCCTGCTCTTGGGAGGTGCCCTTTCCTTGGTACTGTCCTTGTCCTTGGGAGTGTCCCTGCTCTTGGGAGTGTCCCTGCTCTTGGGAGGTGCCCTTTCCTTGGTACTGTCCTTGTCCTTGGGAGTGTCCCTGCTCTTGGGAGGTGCCCTTTCCTTGGTACTGTCCTTGGTACTGTCCTTGTCCTTGGGAGTGTCCCTGCTCTTGGGAGTGTCCCTGCTCTTGGGAGGTGGCCTTGGCTTGGGAGTCACGTTGGTGGGGGGGTGGCTGTGTAGCATGTGAATCCATTTGCATACACACCCCTACATGATCCTGTCTGTCAACTCCAGTGTTGGACACGTCATCTTCGGATAAAGAGATCACAGGCTTAGGGGAGGGTGTCTGTGCTCTCCGTGCCCTGCCTTGCTGCCTGTGGCTGCTCCTAGTGTAATAACCAGAATAAGAGGCCTGGTCTGAAGACTCACTCTCCCCTGTAACATCAAGTGGTGTGGATGGTTGTACAGAAGTAGCACCCTGTCTATGCGACTGTACAATGGCTGAGGACAGAGTGTTTGCCAATGACTGAACTGTTCTGTGGAGACCAGCAACATCGCCATGCATCCTCTCCATGAATGCCACCACCTGCCCCAACTTCCTATCGTGGTCTTGGAATGCATTGATCATGTTGGTCTGCCCTACACACAGCTGTCGCAGCAGATCAACAACCTCTGCACAAAGTGCACTTTGTGTCACTGGGGCAGGGGCGGCGGTTCCTGCGCCGAAGGCAACTCTGCTCCCCCTCCTCTGGCGAGCACAAGCAGTACATGTTGCAGTGGGTGGCAGTGTGGGCCCTGTGTGCTGTGTCCCGACTGAAGGTGTCGATTGCCCACTCCCTGTCTGTGCCAACAGTGCGGACTCACCAACACTTTCTGAGGATGAGGGCGATGGTGTTTCCACATGCGAGTCCTCAGGGACGGTCCTGTCCCCCTCTCCGTGGCTGCCCCATTCAGTGTCAGTCTGCATGTGCGTGACCTCTGATTCAGAAGCATTGTCACCACTCATCTCCGTCGTCTGTGGGTCAGTGCCCTCTGCCAAAGCTGAAATAGAGAGAAACGCGGTGTGAGTAAGTACCACACTCACGTACTGAAGGACAACAGATCTAGGATTCCATTACATACATTGTAAATGTAGCACACATCCTGCACACGTCCCACCCCTACTATCTGCACACATGTCATGCCATGGGACCACAGACCTCAACGGCATGTCCTGGAACCCTCAACTTCCAAGCAAGTGAGCTGTCCACCTGGCGGACATGGATGCCAACGCCTACTCCGCTAATGGCACCAGCATGGTATTTCAGATAAACATACGCACCACGGAAGCCACTACTGTGTCCGAGCAGCAATACATGCATTGCAGGCCCAAGTAACATACACATACAATCTGCTTACCGCTAGTGTGCTGTTTTTCCCCACTCAGCTGGGCGGACAGGTCAGGATGCGTCACAGCAATGATACGTCATGCCGGCCACCGGCGGTGGGTGACCGGCCTGGCCCAGCGGTGGGCGACCGGCCTGGCCCGGCGGTGGGTGACCGGCCTGGCCCGGCAGTGGGTGACCGGCCTGGTCCGGCGGTGGGTGACCGGACTGGCCCGGCGGTGGGTGACATGCCTGGCACGGCGGTTGTGCACCGGGCCTGGCCCGGCGGTGGGTGACCGGCCTGGCCCGGCAGTGGGTGACCGGCCTGGCCCGGCAGTGGGTGACCGGCCTGGCCCGGCGGTGGGTGACATGCCTGGCACGGCGGTTGTGCACCGGGCCGGCCCGGCGGTGGTTGACCGCCTGGCCCGACGGTGGGTGACCGGCCTGGCCCGGCGGTAGGTGACATGCTTGGCACAGCGGTGGGTGACCGGCCTGGCCCGGCGGTAGGTGACCGGCCTGGCCCGGTGGTGGGTGACCGGCCTGGCCCGGCGGTGGGTGACAGGCCTGGCCCGGCGGTGGGTGACATGCCTGGCATGGCGGTGGGTGACCGGCCTGGCACGGCGGTGGGTGACATGCCTGGCATGGCGGTGGGTGACCGGCCTGGCCCGGCGGTGGGTGACATGCCTGGCATGGCGGTGGGTGACCGGCCTGGCCCGGCGGTGGGTGACATGCCTGGCACGGCGGTGGGTGACCAGCCTGGCCCGGCGGTGGGTGACTGGCCTGGCCCGGCGGAGGGTGACATGCCTGGCCCGGCGGTGGGTGACCAGCCTAGCCCGGCGGTGGGTGACCGGCCTGGCCCGGCGGTGGGTGACAGGCCTGGCCCGGCGGTGGGTGACATGCCTGGCACGGCGGTGGGTGACCGGCCTGGCACGGCGGTGGGTGACCGGCCTGGCACGGCGGTGGGTGACCGGCCTGGCCCGGCGGTGGGTGACATGCCTGCCACGGCGGTTGTGCACCGGGCCTGCCACGGCCGGTGTACGGTGGATGATGCAACGTGACTGTAAGGAGGGTCATGACCTGCCATTTCGATATCCATAATTACAAGTATGTGTTGGCCTGCACCTCCCCCGCGGAAGGCGTGCACCGCCATGGTGGCGCCACTGATTGAACATTGTTGCAAGAGAAGCATCCGTCCCGGAAGCTTGCACATGCGGTTGCCGATGTGTGACCGTGACGGTCCGTGCACATGCAGCCAATGGGAAGAGGGAATGCGGGCCGCGTATGCCCATTTGGAAATCGCGGAAGCAGTGCACCGCCATGGCGGCGCCAATGATGTTATTATTTGGACCGCTGCACCGTGCTGTATAGTCCGCTATTGCGTTATGAGGGTTGTGACCGTGCTGGCGACACTGCATATGTAATGCACTATATCATGTGTGTTCATACTATGCCCATTGATGTGCACACAATGTGCTACACATGTGCATGTCGACGTGTTGACGTCTTGTATTTCCCTACACACGTTTCAAATACTTCTTATCTACACTGTACATCAGGCATGTCTCGCCACAGTCAGAATCTGTTGACAGTGTGTAGTTAATGTGTGCTAATAACAATGGTGGGGGTACACATGCATTCTGTGTATGTGTGTTGCCTGTTGTTTGACCATGCATGTAATGAGCGGATGCTCACCATTGTCAGTGTTGTCATTGGTGCATGATGACATGGAGTGTGTGTAGCAGAATCGTTTAGTGTTTGCACGTGCATGTGTGTCTGTGATGAGGCTTGTACACATTTGGGTCCTTACACATGTCTTGTTGGCAGTAATGTTGACATGAGACTAAGTTGCATTGTACATGTTGACTCACTTCATGTTGCTAGTGGCTGCACATTGTTCATAGGGCACTCCGTATTGTCGTTACTTTCTGAGATGTCACACATATGACTATTGTCCACAACATTTATCTTCTTGCTAGTGTTGGCTTACATGTGATGGAGTTGCACAGCCATGCGTTGTTTGTAAGTTGACTTATATTACATCTACTCCCACACAGGAGGGCTCTAAATGTCCATCGCCCATACACTGTGCTGCAGGATATGGTTGACAAGGAGGTGATCAGGAAATTCCGGCTAGATCGACGTCGATTGATGGAGCCTGTAGACCAATTGTCTCCTCATCTGCAGCCACGAAGGACGTATCCTGGTTCCATTGCACCCACAGCTAAGGTGATGGCGGCACTACACTTTTTTGCTACTGGCACCTTTCAGTACACAGTTGGACATGCCGGGGGGATGTCACAGTCCATGTTCAGCATGGTACTTCGGGATGTTCTAAAAGCCATGATGCTGTACAAGGATGACTACATCCATTTCCCACGGCCGGCAGAGTTGGCAGCTGTCAAAGCAGACTTGTATGCACTGGGTCAGATACCACACGTAGTGGGTTCCATTGATGGCACACATATCGCTCTCATTCCACCACGGGCACGTGAGCCGGTATATAGGAATCGCAAGCACTTTCATTCGCTCAACGTGCAGGTGGTGTGCCTGGCCGACAACATCATCTCCCATGTGTGTGCAAGATTTCCAGGCTCCGCACATGACTCCCACATCATGCGGAGCAGCATTGTCCCCCAACTGATGGCAAATCTGCGTCCAGGACACGCGTGGCTTGTTGGTGAGTATGCTGTGGGGACATTTGTGATTTCTGTGTGGCATGGGGTACCCACCAATTCTGGTTGTGATATTTGTGTCTGTCATCCCCCTACATAGGCGACTCGGCGTACCCAAACTGGCCCTGGCTCCTGAGTCCCATACGTAATCCTACTACAGCGGGTGAAATGCGCTACAATGATGGCCATGGAAGGACACGTAGAGTGGTGGAACGTACTTTTGGACTGCTAAAGTCCAGGTTTTGGTGCCTGGATAAGACCGGAGGGGCCCTGCCTTACTCACCAGGCAAAGTATGCAGGATCGGGATTGCCTGCTGCATGCTCCACAACCTGGCAGTGCGCAATAACATTGAATTGATCTTGGACCCTGAAGACCAAGTGAAGTAGTGTGGCTCACTGGTTAGAGGCGGCAGACCCGAGAGCAGAGGACGGCCCGGGACCAGGGTTCAATTCCCGGCGCGGCAGGTTTCTGGACCAGGGTCAGCGGACTCGATAATTCTCTCGCCTCTGTGCCCACTCTGATCAGCGATCACACTCGGCAACTCTGGGCATTAGCTTGCCTCATCTTCACTAACGGCCCCACCAGACCGCCGGGGATGCCTGGTCTCACCCTGGAGATACCCATTAAGGGACCATCTCTCAGGGAAGCCAGGAAGGGTTTCGCAGCGGTCGAAGCGCCTTGGGACCCTACGGGTAAGTAGTGCGCTATATAAATGCCTATACATTACATTACATTACATTACAACAAGTTCCTCGGCCTCCCATCCCACCCATGTCGACTGATGAGGATAGTGGTGAGGAGGAAGGTGTGGACCAGAGGCGTCAGCTCATTGATCGCTATTTCCCTTGAATGTGAGTGACTACCTCCTGTGCCGGTTGACAATGCGTTATGTATGTTTGCTGGTGGTGTGTGGATGTGGTGTTCATCAGCTGCCTGTTCTGGTATGTTATGTTTGCATGTATGCGTGTTTATTTCTCTGGACATGCAAGTCTCCATGATGTGTGTCCTCTCGTCCACTGAATTTGTGATGGGTGTGGTTTGTGGAATTTTGCACTGCTGTGTGTTATGATGTGTGTGATTCACTTACCTGACGTGTGTTTGCTGTCTCTGATTTTCCCTAGGTCACTCCCACAGCGACAGGATTCTGTACGACATACGACATGGTTCCCTGCACCTAGTCAGGTCTGTTTCTGAGACAATCATGTGAATAAACATGGAGGCAACACATCATTGAGTGTGTAAGTGAAATTTATTTACAGGTTGTGCATTGGTGCTGGTGGATATATACAAGTACGTGTTGGGTGGGGGAGTGTGAGTTGAAGGTCATGGTAGATGAAATGTCCGTGCTGACACCACATTGGGTGATGTCCCGCTAGTCCAGCAGACCTGTGCCAATACTTGGCGTAGTGGGACAGGATAGTTTGCGGGTGGATGGCAGCCTCAGGCAGTGTTACAGTCATTGTAGGCCCCTCTTTGAGCGTGTAGATGGAGCATCCCCACTGCTCTCAGCTCCATCCAGCCTCGGACGGCCCCTCCGTCTTGGAGGCGCTACGGAGTCAACTTGTGGGGCAGGTTGCTCAGGGGCCACATCCATGTCCAGGGGCACAGGTGGCGGTGGCGGTGGTGTTGCAGACTGTGGCGGCTGGACACTTGGTTGAGGGGGGGCAGGGGGGGGTGTTGCGGTCTAACCATACCCTCCACAGTGATGTGTGCTGGCCCAGGAGGTCCACTATTTGGCCAAGGCGGCTGTCAATGGACCGCAACACATTGGTGTTATCAACCGAGTCCTGGAGGGCACGATCAGCGTGTCCCTGCCCACGCTCATAGGAAGCCTGGACTCTGCCGAGGGCTTCCAGTGTCTCAGCGGCAGGATGGGGTGGGTGTCCTTCCCCAGCTCGCCGGTGTGAGGTACTCCTGCTTGGGGGATGTTATCTCGGCTCTCTTCTTTCCCGTCCACTCTCCCTGCTTGCCTGGGATGTTGATGGCTCTGCGTCTTGCGATGGGTCAGGCAGGGTGGCACAGGCAGGAGTGGTGGTAATGGTGGTGGTGGAGGTGGTGGTGGGTCTACAGCTCACTGTGGCAGGTGTTGCAGGAGTGACACAGGCCACGGTTGTTGAGGCAGGGATTTCCAGTGAGCCAGATGGCCCTGGCTGTGTGCATTGGCCCGCTCCCTCCTCCGCACCGGAGCTGGCTGTGGCATCGTCACAAGAGAGTCCTGGATGTGAGTGAGGAGAGTGTGGCGGCGGGTTGCTGGTTTCACCAGTCAAATTGCGATCACCTGTGGGAAAAGATTTAGATGATCAATACTTTGGACATGACATGTTTTGATTGACATACATTACTTTTCAGTGTCCTCTCGCACACACCCCACCCTCCACCACCCTCCCTGTGGACATGGGGGCCTGTTGGAAGTTGTAGTTGTGACCTCTCTCACACACCCCACCCTCCACCACCCTCCCTGTGGACATGGGGGTCTGTTGGGAGTTGTAGTGCTGGTCTCTCACACACCCCACACACCACCACCCTCCCTGTGGACATGGGGGCCTGTTGGGAGTTGTAGTTGTGACCTCTCTCACACACCCCACCCTCCACCACCCTCCCTGTGGACATGGTGGCCTGTTGGGAGTTGTAGTGCTGGTCTCTCACACCCCCCACCCACCACCACCCTCCCTGTGGACATGGGGGCCTGTTGGGAGTTGTAGTGCTGGTCTCTCACACACCCCACACACCACCACCCTCCCTGTGGACATGGGGGCCTGTTGGGAGTTGTAGTTGTGTCCTCTCTCACACACCCCACCCACCACCACCCTCCCTGTGGACATGGGGGCCTGTTGGGAGTTGTAGTGCTGGTCTCTTACACACCCCACCCACCACCACCCTCCCTGTGGACATGGGGGCCTGTTGGGAGTTGTAGTTGTGACCTCTCTCACACACCCCACCCACCACCACCCTCCCTGTGGACATGGGGGCCTGTTGGGAGTTGTAGTGCTGGTCTCTCACACAACCCACCCACCACCACCCTCCCTGTGGACATGGGGGCCTGTTGGGAGTTGTAGTGCTGGTCTCTCACACACCCCACGCACCACCACCCTCCCTGTGGACATGGGGGCCTGTTGGGAGTTGTAGTGCTGGTCTCTCACACACCCCACCCACCACCACCCTCCCTGTGGACATGGGGGCCTGTTGGGAGTTGTAGTGCTAGTCTCTCACACAACCCACCCACCACCACCCTCCCTGTGGACATGGGGGCCTGTTGGGAGTTGTAGTTGTGACCTCTCTCACACACCCCACCCTCCACCACCCTCCCTGTGGAGATGGGGGCCTGTTGGGAGTTGTAGTGCTGGTCTCTCACACCCCCCACCCACCACCACCCTCCCTGTGGACATGGGGGGCTGTTGGGAGTTGTAGTTGTGACCTCTCTCACACACCCCACCCTCCACCACCCTCCCTGTGGACATGGGGGCCTGTTGGGAGTTGTAGTGCTGGTCTCTCACACATCCCACTCACCACCACCCTCCCTCTGGAAATGGGGGCCTGTTGGGAGTCGTTTACATTTTGGTGAGTATGTAGCCCACATGCATGGGTTGGAGCCTGGGAGCTTTTTCTTCTCAGTTGTGTGAGGCAGGCCATGTCTATGTGCTCGTGGTGCTTGGTTTGTACTTACCAGCCTCTTCTCCTTCCTCAATTCCTTCCAGGCTCTCTGAGTGCAGTATGCCCAGCACCTTTTCCTCCCAATCAGTATAGGGTATGGGCTCCGGGGGTGTGCCGCCACCAGTGTGATGTGCTCGCAGATGGTTTTTAGCACGGATGCCTTTGACCCTGGTTTTTAGATCATGCCACCGCCTCTGGATCTCGTGCTTTGTCCTTGGCACGGTCCCTGACGCATTCACCCGAGTTACTATCCTGTCCCACATGTGATTTTTCTGGGCCACGGTGGTCTGCTGGACTAGTGTCCCGAATAAGTGGGGTTCAACACGGATGATTTCATCCACCATGACCTTCAACTCTGTCTCCGTGAATTTTTTTTTTTTTTGGGTGCCATGGTGTGTGGTGCTCAAGGTGTGGGTTGATTGTTTTGGGAGGTGCAGGTGTGTGGTGTGTAGGAATGGTGTGGTGGGTGTGTTTGGGTGGTGGTTGTATGTGTGCAATTTGTCTCTGCTGTCAGTCGTCTCGGCCCTCTTGCTAGCAGCTATGCTGTGATGCAAAGGATTGTGGTAGTGGGTGGGAGTCATTTTATAGTCTGTGTCGTGGTTGTGTCCCAATGGTTGATGGCAGTCAGGTGCTAGGTGGGTGTGTTGACTAGTGTGGAATAGTAGGTGCTTGGGGGGTTGTCATTGTGGCTTGTGATTGGTGTGGGTGTGTGTCCTGTGTAGTGTGTTTTGTATTTACTTACGTCTACCATTTGTAAATTGGTTTGACGGTAGGGATGTGTTGTCCTTCCGCTGGGATGCTGGGTTTCTCGTTGCATTGTTTCCGCAGCGGTCGTGGATGGAGGTGAGTTCCTGGGACTGGCGGTGTGATCCTAATGGCGGGAACGGAGCATCCGCAGGTATTGCGGTGGCTGTGCCTGTTCCCGCGGTCATGTTCGTCCGCGGCGGACGGAGTTTCTTAGGTTCCGTCCGCTTGCTGCGGTCTCAGGTGTACTCCGTCCGCCGCGGACGGAGTTTCATGCCATTATTATCCTAATCGCAACGGCGGTTTCTGCGCGGAGCGGTCGGTGAATCTTGGCCGCGTCCTTGGCGGATGGAACCCGTTTCCGTCCGCCATCCTAATCGACCCCTAAGTGTGGCTTCTTGCCAGAAAAAGATAGCACCTCTTTCAGAGGCAGGCCTCGATTGTTCCCGCTCTCCACAGAAGTGCATAAGGTTGTCTTGTGGCCAGCATCTGCAAATGCCCACTGTAAAATGTGGGCCTCGGAGTAGCAACTTTCTAAGAGTTGCATGAACTCAAAAGTTACATTAAATTCTACTTGGGCATCATGTCGGGTTTAATGGAAGGTTAATTTGATACCTTGAAGTACCAACGTTATTAGCCCCATTCAGAGGTTAGCACCACAATGGTGTCAGCGTGTAACCCTGTACTAACCAATGGGGCTTACCAGACTGTCTCACAGTAAAAATTTTAGTTTTTTTACATGTCTGGTTAGCAGCCTTAGTGCACTCCCACAGTCGAAAAACCAGCAGCATCAGTCCGAAACGTTGTGAATGATTATGCAAAAAGAGGCATTTACAATTACAATGCAACGTACATTTTCGACACATGCGCAACACGTAACATAAAACACCATAACATAACACTACTGAGATTTGAACTATGCCGTAGAACAATATACTTACTTGCAATCACGATTCACAACACAAAATAAATATACCTTCACAATCTGCATACACATTTGCACAACACATACAAGACAACTCACTTCAGAAGGCCCTACTTATACTCAAGGAAATGCAACTCCCAACAGCTCCAACAGGACGGATACTGCAGGATAATCCATAAGATTCCAGAATTCCATAACTATGAAAAAATTTTAAAGTACAAATTCCTATTACATTTCGGACCATATTTGCACTAATTCGCATCGAGCCATTCTCTAGAATCCGTTGGTGCTTTCTACTTGAATCCCAAAGGATGAAGGCAACATGGAAATAAAGAAAACCTGCACAAGACAAGATCTGAAGTCCAAACCTATGAAGGTTTATTTAAATTTAAAAATCATTACATAAAGCAAAAAATAAAGTACCAAATAAGGTAATTTTTAATGCTTCGCAGGCGGCAATGTGTAAAGTATTTGTGCAACACTTCAAACAGTAAACATGTGAAAACATCACACAAAAAGATTCCACAACAGGTAAGAAAAGTAGACTTTGATTTAATAAAAAAAACAAGACCAAAAATGACAAAAGTCCCATAAGTAGAAGTCGAGACAAAGAATTTCAAAGTTTTTAGGTAAAAATAGCGCCTAGAAGCAGAAAGCCCTATTTGGGATAGCTGGTCACGCAGGACCGGCACAAAGTCAAAAGTTCAGCTGACACTAACAGCAACCTCCTGAGGCGGAAGCCGGGAGTATCGACAGCTCTCTGATTTTAATTGTATTTGTGAAAATTGTGTTTTTTAACTCACCGATCCCCTGGGCACTTAATATTCTTCAGTCACAGGCATCCCCGCACATCGGATTTATCGCTGCCGCGGGTTAGTGTTTTCGTTCTAGGCGCCATTTCCTGGAACTCCCCAGGACACGCCAACTATTGCTGGCCACGCCCCCCCATCACCAAGGCTAGTTAACGCGCGCTGAATCCAAGCGCTGCACACTAGCAGCAACCTCCTGAGGCGGAAGCCGGGATTATCGACAGCTCTCGGATTTTAATTGTATTTGTGAAAATTGTGTTTTTTAACTCACCGATCCCCTGGGCACTTAATATTCTTCAGTCACAGGCATCCCCGCACAGCGGATTTATCGCTGCCGCGGGTTAGTGTTTTCGTTCTTGGCGCCATTTCCTGGAACTCCCCAGGACACGCCGACTATTGCTGGCCACGCCCCCCATCACCAAGGCTACATAACGCGCGCTGAATCCAAGCGTTGCACACCAACAGCAACCTCCTGAGGCGGAAGCCGGGAGTATCGACAGCTCTCTGATTTTAATTGTATTTGTGAAAATTGTGTTTTTTAACTCACCGATCCCCTGGGCACTTAATATTCTTCAGTCACAGGCATCCCCGCACATCGGATTTATCGCTGCCGTGGGTTAGTGTTTTCGTTCTTGGCGCCATTTCCTGGAACTCCCCAGGACACGCCCACTATTGCTGGCCACGCCCCCTCCCAATACCCTCCCTCCGCCCATAAAGCATGTGCACCTACCGGAAGCGCAGCGGACGAGCGCAGCGGGCGCGCCGTTTGCGCGCCGAAGGCGCGCCTAAGGCAAGCTCGTCTGCGCTCGTCCGCGCCGAGACCGGGCCCAGGGCCACCCCCCTGGCCCTTTTTCACCACTGACCTTTTCAGCCCCTACCTTGATCAAATACACTTCCTCTCAACTCCAAAAACGTAACCCTCCGGCGAACCTTTCACATTCTGTACCACATCTGTTACACACGGACCCCATGGTAGGTCCTCACAAATGCCCTACATGCATCACCCATACCCCCCCGCTAACACCCCCCTACAGGTCTTAGCAGCACTCATCAATGTAAGCTCCCTCCCAAAACATAAAACTGAAATCTTAGAATTCATTGTGTCGCATAATCTCGACCTCTTGTTTATCACCGAGACTTGGGGTGACGACTCCTCCGGCCCGGATTTCAAGGCAGCCCTCCCCGAAGACTATTGCGTGCACAGACTAGACCGAATTAAAAGAAAGGGTGGCGGTCTAGCCATCATCTATAGGAACCGTTTCAAAGTCAAAATCACCGATCTTAAATACAATGACTGTGAAGCCTTTTTCTTTTCCATCAGCCTTTCTGGCAACCAGTCATTCGTAGGCACACTACTCTACCGCCCGCCTGGGTCCAGATCTAAATTCCTTAACAACCTTAACAACTTAATTGAAGTTACAGCTGGAGCTCCACAATACACCATATTAGGAGACTTCAATTTCCACCTAGAATCCCCATGCGACAATGATACTATCGCTCTAATTAATGATCTATCAGCAGCCGGATTTCAGCAAATTGTCGCTCAGCCCACACACAAGGCAGGCCACATCCTAGATGGGATATTCACCAACAACCCTTACATTCTGATTTCAGATGTGATCCCTCCTATCTGGACTGACCACTCAGCAGTCTGCTTCTCCATAAAAATCAAATCCCCACTATCTCTAATCGGATCATCCTCTCCTATCTCCTCAATAGACTGGAAAAACATTGATACTTCTCATCTTGCCTCTATGCTGACCGAGAGCATCATCACTACTGAACCAAATCCGTCACTAGCCTCCAGTAACTACCTCAACAGCTTGGACATGGCTTGTTCTAAACTAGCACCCTTAAAAACTTCCCAACGTAATGGAAAGTCTCCTTCTGCCCCATGGTTCTCGGAATCCCTACGTCTTCAGAGACAACACTGCAGAAATTTGGAAAGACACTGGCGCCGTTACTACAACCCCACTGACAAAATCTCATACAAAAGCGCCCTCTCCAAATATAAAGACCTCATCACGTCTGAAAAAACTATCTATTACACCTCCCAAATTAATCAGGCTAAAAACTCCGCAAGAAAACTGTTTCAAGTGGTTAATCAACTCTCAAACCCCTCTGCCCCCGTTTTGACACATCTCAATCCCTCTGCAACTCCCTTGCAAATTTCTTTAAGGACAAAGTCACTTCTATCTTCTCAGCCTTCCTCCATAAATCTCCTTCAACTACCATAACCAATCAACCATCACCTATTAACGCTCCTTCCTTCTCTGCCTTCAAAGCAGTCACTGAGGAACAAGTCCTCCGTTTAATCTCCAGCACTAAATCAGGATCTCCCCTAGCTCCTTGCCCTCCGGCCATTCTCAACCTCATCCCAGAAGCCATCTCCCCCGCTTTGACGAACATTTGCAATGCTATGTTCACTACCGGCTCATATCCCTCAGTTTGGAAAGAGGCCATCATTAAGCCACTCCTGAAAAAACCCACTCTCAATCCCTTCCTCCCATCTAGTTACAGACCCATCGCATGTCTTCCCTTCCCAGCAAAAGTATTTGAAAAAGCAATGAATATACAACTTTCTAAATTCATAGATGAAAACAATCTATTGGACGAGACCCAATTTGGGTTCAGGCAGGGACACGGAACCGAAACTGCTTTAATAAAAGCAGCAGACGAAATAAGAAGGACCTTGGACAAAGGAGGAGCGGCAGTATTAATACTGCTAGATCTTTCTGCAGCTTTCGACACGGTCGATCATACCACCCTGATCGACCGTGTCTCAGCAATAGGCATTCAGAACAAGGCCAAAGAACTTCTCGCTTCCTTCCTGGCCAACCGCTCACAGGCAGTAAAAATGGGCCCATTCACCTCCCATACCTTCTCCCTTCCTTGCGGAGTACCACAGGGCTCCTCGCTAAGTCCGACCCTGTTTAACATATATGTTTCGGACTTAGCGAGGGTGATTAAGTCCTACGGCATTGCCCTCACGACCTATGCCGACGACACCCAATTGGTCGAATCCGTACACAACGACGGAGCGACAGTCGCAGCAAACTTTCAAAAGGGAATGCTTGCCATCAGTTCCTGGATGTCATCAAACTGTCTAAATTAAACTCTGACAAGACAGAGGTGATGACATTCGGGAAACTGGAACCTACCTGGTCCCCTCGATGGTGGCCAATTGAGATGGGACCTCCACCAGAACCTGTCACCAAGGTTCGTAACCTTGGAGTCATATTCGACGATAGACTGACCTTTCACCATCATGTCAACTCCGTAGTCTCCACTTCCTTCTTCACTCTGAAGAAAATCAAAAAACTTCTTCCCTACCTTCCCACTTCAGCTGGTAAAACCCTAATCAGCACTCTGGTCTTCGCCAAAACAGACTACTGTAACGCCCTCCTTCTTAATGCTCAGGAAAAAGTTCTTAATAGGCTTCAGCTAGTACAGAATGCCTCAGCCAGAATCCTACTGGGCATTCCCAAGTTCACCTCCATCTCCCCGTATATCCAACAGCTTCATTGGCTCTCTGTTAGGAGCCGTACAAAATTCAAGGCATTGTGTATTGCCTATAAAGCAATCAACAACTCAGGCCCACAGTTTCTCAAGGACGCCCTCTGCCCGCTAGAAAATCTAAGAACGCTTCGTTCCTCCTCAGCCCATCTGCTCAAAGTCCAACGAACTAAAAAGGCCAACTGGGGTGACAGATGCTTCGTGATTTCCACAGCCAGACTTTGGAACGCCCTCCCCCTCTCCATTAAAACGGCCCCAACGCTCCTTAGCTTCAGGAAGAAATTAAAAACCTGGCTTTTCCCACATTAAAATCTGCCATAGCCATCGTTCCGCTCAGTGAGCGCCGAGACACCCCTGGGTAGTTGTGCGCTATAAAAATTGCCAAAACATAAACATAAACCGTGATGGAGCATGGGCTGGATACAGGGTTCCAGTGAGACCCACGGAACAAGAGTACCTTACTACTGGGTGCGTCAACTTTGAGAATGCATGGTTCGGTCGAGGCAATGTGTCAGTGCCGATCCACGCTGCGGTGACAATAAGCTGGTCCAGATCCGCACAGCAGTGGTGATGCCTTGGCTCCACTGAGCGGTGAGGTGCGAGGCGGAGGTTCATCAATGTGGCTGCCATCGACAAAGATGCGAGGGCCTTGTGCCAAAAAGTACATAAGGCAGTGGTGGTTCTGAAGTGGAAGCATCGGGTCCGATCCACACAGCAGCAGCAAAGCATCAGTGCTGATCCATGCAGCAGAAGCAATGCACCAGTTCTGATGTAAGCAGCAGATGCATCTGTTCTGCTGGAACAAGCACCTTAGTACCAATTCCAAGGGCCCAGGACTGAGGTGGCACCACTTGGCAGGACAAACTCACAGAATCCAGGTGCAGAAGCAGGGTGGTTGGAAGTATTTTATGTCCCTGAGACTTCAGATCAGGTGGCCAGTCAGCTAGTCCTTGGGATCACTCTGGATTCAAGGGATGCTGGTCCAGTCCTTCTCACCCAGGCAGAGGAACAGCAGGCAGCAGGGTAGCATAGCAAGGCTGAAGTCCAGCAAAGAAGCAATCCTTCAGCAGCACAGCTGTCTTTCCTGGCAGAGTACTTTCAGTTCCAGCAGTGTACCTATTTTACATTTGTGCCTAGTTTCACCTCCGCCAACAATTGCAAAACGCCCAGCTCCGCGGGAGGTCAACAGCGCTTTTACAGCTTGTGGCGCGGGTGAGACTCCTTCTGTGCTGTGGGTTTTGGGAATCTGAGTCCCCAACTGTTAGGTTTCCCCTCCACCAACGATTGCACAACTAGGGTGACCAACTGTCCGTGAATTTCACGGACCGTCCGTAATTTGGATCTGACATCCATTGTCCGTGATGATCCCTTTTACGGATGCCTTTAGTACGTAATTTTGGGCATTGCAGAGAACAGCACTGTTCCCCTGCAAGAAGCCTCATCTCCCTGATGGGGCCTCCTTGCACTCATCCTCTAAGCACAAGAACAGCCCCACCCCGCCCATTGTCATTTTGTATGCGGCTGATATACAGAATGACTATGGGCCAGTCTTGGCTGTTAAAGCATGTGGTGGGCCTCCTCCAGCCTTGGTCTAGGGCAGGGCACTCCGTCACGTCAGATCGAAAGCCAATGCTGTTACATGAGAATTCAGTCCATCAAAAGAAGGGGGTGAAAGAAGTTAAATAAAGGGGTTATAGTTATTTCAGTCTCATCATTTTAGAACTGAAGCATTTTCAATATTATATTCAACGAAGCCATGGTTGCTTCTATTTTATTTTATGCAACTAACACCCACTGACAAAGTCAATAGTTCTGGCTTGTTGTAGGTGTTACATTACTTGCTGTGTCATATATCTGGATGCCATGACAGAAGTACCAGAATACCAGTTGGGCAGCACACTAAGCTAAGCACAAATGTTTTGCTTAGGTGTTTTAAGCCAGATCCTTAATTACATTGAACACTCCCTTTGGTGAGACACCCAGTGTTTTCATCCCACTCAAAGCCCTGGAAAAAACACCACTTTTTCCATTTTTTCAGATTGCGTATGTGCAGTGGCAAAGCTGGTACCTAGCGCGGGGACACACTGGGTCAGTGTAACAAGGCGCTCTACAAACTCCCGTAACATAACATAACATAACAAGTGACCCCACCCCTTGCTTTAGGAACTACAACAAGGGTGGAGTTCTTGATGGGCCTCAAACAAAGGCTCAGCTCATAATTAATGTGAAACGGTGGGTGAATGATTAAGTGAAGGGATGGGTGGATGGATTAGTGAAAGGGTAAATGGATGAATAAAAGGGTGAATGGATGGATAATGAGAGAAAGGATGCATGGATGATTGGTTGAGTGAGTGGAAGGATGATGAGAGAAAAGGTCAATAGATGGATGTATGGGTGGAAGGGTAGATGAATGGGTAAAAGGGTGGATGGGTGAGTGATAGGATGAATGGATGAGTGAAAGGGTGGATGATGGCCGTCTGAATGGGTGGATGGATGAGTGAAATGACAGATGGATTTATTAATTGAAAAGTGAAAGGGTGAATGGATGGACTGATGAGTGAAAGGGTGAATGTAAGGATGGATGAGTGAGTGAAAGGGAGGGTAGATGGACAAAAGGATTGAAAGATTAGTGAAAGGGTGGATGGACGAGAGAAAGGATGGATGGATGAGTGATGAGGTCAATGGATGAATTCATGAGCAGATAAGTAGGTGGATGGAAGGAAGGATGAATGGCTAAGTGAAAGGTTCGATGAAGAGAGGAAAGGATGAATGGATGACTGAAATGGTGAATGGGTGGAAGGATAAGTGACTGGGTGGATGGATGAGCAAGTGAAATGATAACTCGAAGGATGAAAGGGTAAAAGGGTAAATGGCTGGATGGATGAGTGGAAGAGTGGATGGATGAGTGTACGGATGGAAAGGATGATGGGTGGATGAGTGAAAGGGTGGATGGAGGGATGGATGAGTGAAATGATGGATGGAAGGATACATAATGGATAGGTTTGCAAATGGTTGAATATTTTTGGATATGGAAGGGCACACAGATGATAGGACAGAATGAATGGTGAAAGACTGAACGATGGATGAAAGAACGATTACACCTTGTAGCCCCCATAGTGCCAATATCGGCGCCACTCACCAGCCCGCTCACAGTAACATACATTTTGGCAGAAATAAGCAGACAAGACAACTTTTTTGTTGGAGAAAAGTAGCTGCAGGTTTATTAGCATATACACAATGCCAACACGGTGGGTTATCTTACAGGCGATCCAAAAGGCAAGCCGCCCCTCGCGACCTACCACCTGATGGGCCAATTTGCAACGTGGCCTTAGCCAATCGTTGCTTAGCGGTTATGGGAGGAGATAGCCCCTCCCACTTCCGGTGAACCATTGGTCCACCCTCCTGCTCACGCCCCCCCCCTACGAGGGGCGGAGCGTTCAAGCAACCCCCGGTTGTACAGGTTTCCAACCGCCCGTAGGATAGCGGGGCGCCGTCGTACCCCCAGGGTCCACCGCACAGACTTCCTGGGGATATTAGGCCTCAGCATCCTTTGTGCTCCTGAAGAGGGTACTCCCGGGTACCTTTCCGCCTCTGGATCGCCCTGTAACTCCTCCTGCAACAAAAATGAGACAATATTAGAAAACATTACCCCCCCACCCTGAGAACGCCGGGTATGCGGTAGGGAGGGAAACGGCGTCAGGGTGAGGGGACAGCAGACAAAGAGGCCGCTCGGTGGGCGGGGGGAGGAATATATACTCTCCCCCGCCCACCCCAGGAAGGACGTGACGCGTGGGACCCCCTGGGTCCTAAAGAGCTGGGCTGCCCCGTGTGCCTTCCTGTGGCACTACGGTGGCCGCCCTCTTATCTGTGTCCCCTGCGGGGACGTGTCGGTCGGCCTGCATAGTGCCAATATCGGCGCCACTCACCAGCCCGCTCACAGTAACATACATTTTGGCAGAAATAAGCAGACAAGACAACTTTTTTGTTGGAGAAAAGTAGCTGCAGGTTTATTAGCATATACACAATGCCAACACGGTGGGTTATCTTACAGGCGATCCAAAAGGCAAGCCGCCCCTCGCGACCTACCACCTGATGGGCCAATTTGCAACGTGGCCTTAGCCAATCGTTGCTTAGCGGTTATGGGAGGAGATAGCCCCTCCCACTTCCGGTGAACCATTGGTCCACCCTCCTGCTCACGCCCCCCCCCTACGAGGGGCGGAGCGTTCAAGCAACCCCCGGTTGTACAGGTTTCCAACCGCCCGTAGGATAGCGGGGCGCCGTCGTACCCCCAGGGTCCACCGCACAGACTTCCTGGGGATATTAGGCCTCAGCATCCTTTGTGCTCCTGAAGAGGGTACTCCCGGGTACCTTTCCGCCTCTGGATCGCCCTGTAACTCCTCCACAGACCTGGGTGTGGCGACCGTCGCAGCCAGGGCCCCCCACCAAGGCCGGCATTCCTCCTAGCTGTTCCTTACTTGCTATTACTAGGGTCTCCTCCCAATTCAGAAAAAACAGGTCCATACCCACGTGGACCGCTGACCCAAAAGTCGAGCAACACCAAGGGAGTTTGGCTTGGGTTTATAACCCACATGCAAAAGGCCAAATCTCTGCCCAAGATATTTCCGCCTGGCGCAGCAAACCTCGTGCGAGCCGGCTGCCTTACTGTTCCATACAGGGCATCATGCCCCTGGAGCTCGGGATAAGAAATCAGACCACAGAGCTCATCTGTCACTACCGTGTGGGCAATTTCCCAAGTGTACTTCCTCTAAAAGTGCCCGCTAACCCCCATAGCCCAGACACATTAACAATCCTCCTCCACAGCCCCACGGCGACGCAGCCTGGTGTCACAACACGGCGGAGGGAAAGAGAGTATGTTGCCTGTGGATGGTACTGAACAACCTCCCTGAAGGGCCAACAGGTGCGGTCTGCCCTGCTTGCTGACCCTAAGACCGGACACCGCATCCCGGTCCCTGCTAACCACCTGTGTGAGCCTAGATACTCCCACCGGAACGGTGTCGGGCTACCAAGGTATGTGTCTCTGCCCCTTTAAGTATATACAGCACAGGACCTCCTGTGTGTTGGCTCCAGCGCCTCCCGAAAAGTAGCGTTTACTGACTAGCGCCTTGCCCAAAGAGATGGAGACCTGTCTGACCACTGAAAATTACCTATCCCCCACTGGTGGCGAGACCCACCATAAGATTGCTGTGGTCGTTATATCAAGTGCCCTAGAACACTGCAGTGACCAGCGCAATCCCTAGTAAAGGACCTAGGTGCACGCACCAGGTGTCACGGCCAGCATAAGGTGGATTGAGCGCGTGGAGTCCTGATCATGATACACTGCAAGGCTTTGCAACGGGTCAACCTATGCTGCTTACTGAGCAAGCACCTGGTCACAGGAACCTGGACCTGCTAACCACTTGAGACCCTTTTATCTACACCGGGGTGGAGTCGAATAAAGATAGAGTGTCACCAGGTTCCCAATATGTGGGTAGGAGTATCCGCTGGAACCCGTCTGAGAAAGTGTAAATACCGTTACACACACCTCAGTCCAAAACGCCCTTGCCTGATCTTCAGGGGCACCAAGAGCCCGCTATCCCCGCACCGCGTGGCAAGGGAAAAATGGCCCATACCCCCAGACTGGGAATTGAACACTATCACCCCCACAGGCTCTAGCTAAAGATGGCCGCCCATGACCTGGCCAGGATCGACATTTGCCCAAATGGTCCCCCTGTGCTTGGCCTTATTTGGCCCCTATGATGCGCCTAACAGGCAGCCTATACCACTGTAAACCATACGGTCTGGGTAGAACGCTTACCCACGCACCTAGCCAGGGGCCCTCCCTGCAAGACAACCCCTGTTGTGCAACATTAGACTGTAGAATTCGCCCGCCCCTTGCGGACCCGAAAAACAGCAAAAGCAATCGCCTGCCTGGCCGCATGTGGACCACCAAGTGTCCCACGCAAAGAACAAGTGGAGGCAAAACAAAGTATCAGCTTGAACCACCGTGGGGTCAGAGCTGAAAAGACAGCTAAGGCAATCGCCTACCTGGGCTATACCGCTTGCACAGGCAAAAGTGCTGAGAAGTGCTTGTTGCTTGCCCGATAAGACAAAGCCTCCCTATCCTTACGTAGAAAAAGGAGCGCTAACATACAACAAATCCATCTCATGGTAGAGTCAATGCTTCATGGTGCAAAGAGAACTAAGCCACAGTAATCGCTTTCTTGCAGTGCAACAAGAAATAGTCGTCCCCCATCCATAGCTCCCAGGAGTAACTGCTATGTGTGACATTTCCCTCAAGACCGTGCACCAAGAGTGTCATACAAAGACCAGGATAACACTTTCGTGCGAGCCAACGAACAAGAAGCTGAGTAAGACCCCAATCAGTAAATACACCAATGACTAACAAGAGACTCTAAAAGGCCAAGGAAAAAGGCTGCATTATGACAGAAATTCCCAAGCTAAACGTGAGCCTGTGTGAAACAATGACGTAAATATGCTACTACGGGAGTCCAAGTGCCACTCAAAGCTACTTAGTTGCACAAGAAAACAAGGTGTACAATAAGTCTTCCAAGCATAGTCAACCAAAAACTAGCCCCCCTTTATCAGAGGTACCCGGGCACATAAGTTCTTCCCCTGCAGTTTATACAAAGACTGCAAAACACTGGCAGGCCAAAGGCAGGGAAAATCGTGAGTGCCCTCAGCCCATGTGGGACCCGGGTGGATGTCATGACCTCACATTAAAATAAATGGCGTGTCCAGGTCCCATATTGCCCAGCTAGTTACAGGACTTCAGAATATCTGAATTGAACAGATCCTAATTAATAACACCATATTACTAGCTGCACATAAAAACGTAAGCACTCCTACGATCCCTATCAAGAGGAGGCATGAGCGCTGGCTGCTAGAATCATGTGCATGCGGCAGATTGTCACAAAATCATGTAACTAACTTCCTTCATGTTATTAATGCATGCCCCATCACACTAAAGGTGAAAGCTACCACTTACCTCGTGCTATCTTCCTGTACTTGCACCAGTGCCTCCCTGGCTCATGTGACTTACGCTCTTGTGATAACACTCTGTCATGTAAGTATTCTATACCTCCTACCTGTACCAGGTAAGCAAAAGCATCTTGCCCTCATGTCACTTTTACTCTTGTTACATGGAGTAGCTTCCCTTGCATTCCATGTATCCACCATAGCCACTTTGCTACATGTAACTATTGCTCGCTCATAAAGTGTACACCTAAAGTGCTCCCACATCTCAGTTCTGTCCCTATCGTGAAGCACCAAGACACAATAGAGTCACCGCTGCACAACTAAATATGCAGAAACAATGCATGTGTAACAAAACGCTTTCACTCGCCTCTTGCTATAAGCAACAAAACTATTTGTACCTTTTACAGAACTCATGTAGTCCAAAGTCCTATGTAATGCAACTGACTCTTATGTAATGCTCTCTAAGGCAACTGACTTCTGTAATGCTCTCTGATACCTACGGTAAAAGTTTGCGCTATACCAATGGCTACACCATTGCCTCCATTTATTGCAGAGTAATACCTCTACTTGTACATAGTACGCATTTGAAGCTTGCACACATGACGCCTTTCCGCTTGTAATGCACCGTTTGCTACCTCCTGAATTGTTTGAACAGAGACAAAATTGTCCACGGGGCCCGTCCATGGGCGAACAAATAACTCTGCCACTCACTCAAAGAAGGAAAATCTCTATATCCTCACAGTAGTTGGTCACTAAACCCCCACGGGGCCCGTCCATGGCACCCCAAGCTCACTCCCCGTGCTGTGCTTACCAATATTGCCTAGTCCTGGAGGTGGCTTTGACATCAACACCCTTAGAAGCACGGGTACCAAAGGTTGTGACCCTGTTGGGAGGCGGATCCGTGGCGTGAGGTCCAACATAGGCCCCCATTAGTGGATACGGAATGGACTAAACCTCCTGTCTTGTAAAAGTCTCCCCCTTCAAATACAAAATCATGTCGCAATCAGTGTTGTAAAGGACGAGGAAGCCTTCCTAGTGAGATCCTGTTGTAGGCAGACTGCTATTTACTAGTAAATATCCTTCTACCTGTGATGGTGCTCCAGTACACGTGCCCATCGCTGATCTCTTGTCCTGCCTGCCTGACCCTGTTGATACCGTACCTCCAGCAGAAGTGTAGTGTCTGAAACTACGGAAATAATCACAAGCTTAGTCAGAAATGACCATCGCACTTGGAGTGTGTGGAATAGTGTCACTTAACTTTTTCCTTTACCATACTTCCCAGAAGCACTTCCTCCTCCCAGGCCTCAAAATATAACATTCAATTCTACTCGACTATGGAAGTGTCTTTCCGGAGAGTTCCTGTGGCTAAGCGTCTGCCATTTGTGCATTATTATCCTTCTCCCTGTGATTGGCACTCACTAGTAGCAAGCACAACTCACTTCTCTCTTGTAACACACAATTGCCACCTCCTACATTGTGCTTGGTACTGGTACATGCATAAATGCCACCATTGCCTCAATTATTGCAGTGTTTTACCTCTACTAGTACAAAGTACGCTTTTGTAGCTTGCACACATGTCGCCTCTCTGCTGGTAATGCACTGTTTGCTACCTCTTGAATTGTCTGAACAGAGACGAATATGTCCAAGGGGCCCGACCATGGGCGAACAAATAACTCTGCAAATCACTCAAAGAAGGAAAAGCTCTCTATCATCACCGTTGGTTGGCCACCAAATCCCACCCCAAGCTCACTCCCCGTGCTGTGAATACAAATAATATCAAGTTCCTGGAGGTGGTTTTGACATCAACACCCTAGCAGCACGGGTACTCAAAAGGATTGTGACCCTGCTGAGAGGTGAATCCGTGGAGTGAGATCAAACATGGGCCCCATTAATGTATACGGAATGCACTAAACATCCTGTCCGGCGACGGAAACAGCCACTAGAAAGTACCATTATCGAAAAACGCTCACTGAACTTGGGGAGGCGCGGCTACACTATTCATCGGTGGCATGTACAATACATTTGTTTCGGACCAGTCGTAGAAGAGTGCTGAGATAATACAAGACCTCGGGGGTACAAAGACCTCGGGGGTACCGCTCCCACTCCCCCCAGTCACAAGGCCGATTCTAGTGCAACTAGCAGGCGGTACTACAATCCGTCCTGCCAAATGTGGCCCAGAAACGCATATATATATATATATATATATATATATATATATCCTTATGCCTATAAAATTGGCGCGTGCCCGACCCGCCGGTAATGACGCTAGCACGATCCCCCGGGGGTGCTCATAAATGCCCCTATGGTTCAACTAAGTGCGGACAGCGCGGCGGCCGCAATCCAAGAGGCATGTTCCCCCCGCGAGACAAGCTGCAAAAGATAAAAGTGGCTAAACAAAGTTAAGTCAAAAACCGCCTAATGCGTAAAAACGGCCGACCACACCGGGACCAAAACGCACAACCTTCACAGCTGAGCTGAGCACAATTCCCTCGAGGAGCCCTTTAGTCTGCGCACGCCGGCGCAGGGCCACTTGGCAGAATATGTAGCGGCAGCGCTCCGAAACTTTCCCTCCTCAGTGGAAGTAAAAGCATACATATGCCAGGCTATATATTAATTAGCGCAAGAACCCTGGTCCCGAAAATATCCGACCACACTATCCTGTAAAACAGATGTGGACCTAAAATGCTCGAGTC
Organism: Lissotriton helveticus; assembly: GCF_964261635.1. NCBI lineage: Eukaryota > Metazoa > Chordata > Amphibia > Caudata > Salamandridae > Lissotriton > Lissotriton helveticus. The sequence goes on from NC_136057.1 coordinate 1,832,846,912, forward strand.
CCCCCCAGCGGCGAGCCAAAATGGCCGGGGTCCACGTGGGCCGCACACTGCCGAGGAAGCGACTGGAATGCCAACACTGCCAAGATACTTCACCGAAGAGATACCTCGCCCAGTCTGTAGCCGATACACCCATTTAAAAGTGCTCCTCTCGAAGACGCACATGAGGGCACTGAACACGATACATGCCTGGCGGGCGAGATGCCGTTGCCCGGCAGCCGCCCCAACGAGTGCCCCTAACTGCCCTGGCATTGTAACAATTTACACACAGTGGCCCGTGCGTTCAGCTTGAAACGATAACGTGCCTATTCCCCTGACCGCTCGGCCCACCAGAGCATCGGCGAGAAACCAGACAGCATGATACATGACGGCCTAACCACTCTTTCCCCACTGCCAGACCTAGCAATCAAAACAAGAAAATAGACTCGAGAACTGTAGTAAAGTGAGCAGAACAGATGGCAGTGTTTGCGACTGAATGGCTCTTTGGACGCCTGGGCTCAGCACTCCCACCTATTTGCAGCATTCCCTGCATTATGGTAGAAATTGCCTGTGCACTTTAATTACAAACAGAGCGTTCGCGTCCCTCTTCTTACACGCGCGCTTGCAGAAACGGCCAATCCAAACGTCTGCTCGCCGCCTATGCATCCATTCCTTGGCTAGGAAAGACATGTATGCAGCACGAAGCGTGGCTAGCGAGACACCTCTCTCAAACAATGAGTAACCCCCGGAAACACGAGGCATATGCCATTGCATCTGGAGGCTTTTCTGTAAAGTCCTGCAACCTTGCGACCTGCTGGCAGCATGAAGCTTACACAATGCCCTGCTGCCTTTAATCTCGTCTCGTGTCTGTATTGGAGTCTGAGAGCAGCTCAGTAGAACTGTCCCCTCTTCCTGCTGTAACCAAATGACCAGTTGGGGCGACACCCCTGCGCGGGGGAGCGAATGTGCCGCTTATGTTATTGTTATCAACGTATGAAAAGCACGCTCTGAGCTCGACGAAGAGCGAGGAGCCTTCTACCGAGAAGACCTTCCCCGGAGGGCAGTCCAGCTGAGAATTCTGCACTCCCTACTGCGCAGTTTTACAAACGGCATTCTCGCCAAGTGGAGGATATGCAGGCTCCACTTGGCAAACAAACAAAAGCACATAGAACCCGGCACCAATCCATAAAGCGCTGAACGTCCGCTAGGGGAATATAGCCATATAGTGCTGCGCTGCCAAAGCATAGAAGTCTCCGTACACCACACAGATGCACCTAAAGCGCCCAACCGCTCCCCTCTTACATACGCGGAACTGGTCTATAAAATCCCGCTACATCACCATCTTTCGCACCCAGGTCGTGTTACGGTGAACAAAAGGCCGTTATTACTCGCGACCCGCTTAAGGGGAGCCAAACGCTTCCAAATACTATGCCAAACTATCACCCGCCACAAGGAGTGGCTGTTTACAAACGACTAGCGCGGTTCTATTTGAGCCCCCGCTGGGCCCAGCAAACGAAGCTACCTACAGCGCTAATCTCACATTCACGAAACCGTTCCCATTCACAAAACGTGTAGGTCTGCCCCAACACCGGGGGGAGTCTTAACCCCTCGCCCTCTAAAGCATCCCCGGTCTAAAAACGGCCGGACACCGCCTACCCCGAGAGTCTTTAGAAGGGCGTGGAAATACACGGAAACGATAACTGCGACCAAGAAGTGCGGCAAGCTGACTCTCACCATCCGTGGCCTCTCCGTGGAAACCGTGCCCATACCAAACTAGCGCGGGCCCACACCAGCGAATCCCCATGCCATCGGACCTAACCGATGCCCTGCACCGGATATCGCGCTCGACCCCTGCACCGGGAGGAAAGTCAATCACTGCGAACTGAACACACAGTACTCGCAGCGCTTACATAGCGCACCATAAAAAAGGCAAGAACACATCACCCGCGGGCCCATACACGCGAGACAGGCACACATGCCCCCGGAAACCCACGACCGGGCACTGGAGATGGCATAGGCCTCTGAACCCCCGCTGTCCCCTCACCAAAATTGGCAAAATTAACCAAAACCTTCGAGCAAACCGACTCACCACCATCGAAGCTAAGCCTCGGTCCGGCGGAAACAACGAAACTCCGACGCCAGACCAGGCCTCTGGCCCTCCAAGGTGCCCGCGTGACTAGAGGGCAGCAAAACGGCGTCAGGGTGAGGGGACAGCAGACAAAGAGGCCGCTCGGTGGGCGGGGGGAGGAATATATACTCTCCCCCGCCCACCCCAGGAAGGACGTGACGCGTGGGACCCCCTGGGTCCTAAAGAGCTGGGCTGCCCCGTGTGCCTTCCTGTGGCACTACGGTGGCCGCCCTCTTATCTGTGTCCCCTGCGGGGACGTGTCGGTCGGCCTGCAGTACTCGCAGCGCTTACATAGCGCACCATAAAAAAGGCAAGAACACATCACCCGCGGGCCCATACACGCGAGACAGGCACACATGCCCCCGGAAACCCACGACCGGGCACTGGAGATGGCATAGGCCTCTGAACCCCCGCTGTCCCCTCACCAAAATTGGCAAAATTAACCAAAACCTTCGAGCAAACCGACTCACCACCATCGAAGCTAAGCCTCGGTCCGGCGGAAACAACGAAACTCCGACGCCAGACCAGGCCTCTGGCCCTCCAAGGTGCCCGCGTGACTAGAGGGCAGCAAAACGGCGTCAGGGTGAGGGGACAGCAGACAAAGAGGCCGCTCGGTGGGCGGGGGGAGGAATATATACTCTCCCCCGCCCACCCCAGGAAGGACGTGACGCGTGGGACCCCCTGGGTCCTAAAGAGCTGGGCTGCCCCGTGTGCCTTCCTGTGGCACTACGGTGGCCGCCCTCTTATCTGTGTCCCCTGCGGGGACGTGTCGGTCGGCCTGCATTATCCTAAGTAACATTTCCTTGTACATTGACTTTCACTTTTATAGGAGTCATTGTCTCTATATAATATGTGTGTGATGTAGCACACTCAGACACTCTGCCCTACATACTTGGGATGAGTAGCATTATAAAAGAAATTAACTGCACATGAGAGAGGGTCTACGTGAAGATGAGTGGCACCATTGGAGGGCGGTAGCAAGGCCGAACTGGCCAGACCTGGTATCAGGCATTTCCCTGGGAGGCTGGAAAGATGGGGGGTTGTTACTGGGGGCTGGCACTGCAAAGTTTCTTGTATTTCTTGTATATCCAGCAGTTTTCAGGCAACAATAAAAGCGGCCTCACTTATATTCAGGTGTGGTTCACCCGTATCTGGTAACTGATGTACCTCCTGGAGCCAGATGGGAGTTTTGATTCATCTAAGGTAGCACACGAGGGTTAATATGCCTGCTGCAAAGAATGTGTATCATGCATATCAAAGAACAGTATTTTATGTGCAGAGCTCAGTGGGTTACTTCTTTTGTTACTGTGCAGTTCATAAGTTACATATCTAATCTATCACAGGGAGCTATGAACTGCCATCAAAGAGCTGCATGCAAACTGCATGGTACAGGTTACAAAGTTATGTTTCCTAGCCTGTCTTTCATTCTCCTGATAAAAAAGGTTTGTTAGGGTAGGAATAAATTCTTATCATTAAAGTTAACCCTAACAACAGTGATATTTTTGAATCCTGAGTTTGTGCTTCTTCAAACCAATCACTCTTTGCCTTATGTAACATGTTCTATACACTGACTTACACATGTATGATTCATTGTCTCTATATGTGTGTGTGATGTAAGGTGCCACAACATCTTATACCAGTACGAGAAGGACTATAAAACAAATGAAATACAGTTGAGAAAGGGGCTGTGGAGAGATGAGAGGCACTATTTGTGATAGTGAGGGAATCATTGAAGAGCACCAACAAAGCTTGTCGTATCTTGGTGCACAGTAAAGTCATTATTTACTATGCTTTAGAAGCTAATACAATTGATATATAATGACATATGTGTTGTAGAATGCACCAAGTCTTCCCAAGATTTCTTGGGGTGCGAAAACAAAGGCTGAAAGCTGTCAGTTTGTTTGTAACAAACAACAACTTTTAAATATCTGTAAATAAACTGTGAAAATGTTTCAAAATATAGCAGTTAGGAAACCACAAATGGACCGCTTGTTTGTAATTCAGAAGTGTGCTGGAAACAGAGTTTTAATAGGATCAAAACAATCAAGACACTTGGTGATGTTCAAATGACACATATTTGCTGAAACCACATTTCCACACTTTAGTATTTGTGCGCTACATAGATGTCTCAGTAAAACTGCATGATGGGATTTTGCTTCCATTTCAATGATAAATGTTTTGTATGTAAAAGACAGTGCCTCTTTATGCCCTACAATAATGTCTCAGCAGTGTATACAGTTTCTAGTCTGTAGCACACTTCTGTGCATCAATGAGAATCTGCAGTTTAAAAGCTCACAGAAATGAAACTATCCAATCAGTATACTATTTCCAATGTACAGCTAAAATAAGAAGGGCTGATATATGGCTAGCCAGGGTATGATATAGTATTGTCAAGTCCTATCTAACGCCTCTGACCATAACACTCAGCAGTGTGCAGCCAATTATAGCTCATGCAGGCTGATTAATAACTCCCTTTTCCTGCTTTATGCTCTTACCCTCATACAAGACCACTCTGCTATGGGTCTTATCCATCACTCAGTACTGTACCAGCCCCTAAACCAGTCATCACCAGCTGAACAGAAATGGAGTATTTGAAGTGATCTGACACATTAAGCAGGTCACTCGGAGGACTGCACTCTAGTCCAGCATTGCAAGTCCCAATTAGCAGCATCCTATGCGTACCACTTTTACGTCTCACAAAGTCTATCAGAGCAGATCTTCCCGACCATTTCTCTCACCAAACATGCCTAATCAGAACCATGAATTGTAAACAAAATATCAGACTGGACAACCCAGTGAAGTAACCATACAAATATATTATTATCATATGAAATACCACAAAACAACCTGCACAGTTGCTCAAAGCTGCGTTCATACTGAAAAACCGTGAAGCGCACCATTGTCTCAACCTAATATAAACTTATTTTGGCTTGTACTTAAGTGGTTGTCTATCTACTTACTTATATACTATTGTGGGACCTCCTCCAATGTGTCTGTAAAACACACCTTTTGTCCAGAATGTTGACCCCCTGTCCTGAATTTTGACCCTTTGTCCTGAATTTTTACACTCACCGTCCTGAATTTGCACCCATGCCAGTTGGTCACCCTATGCACAACAGAAAGACTGTAAGAATAAGAAAAGGTCCCACTAAACAAACCCGTATCAGAGAGAAGTGGAGAAGACAAAGTAAGGAACTAAAAGGTGAGAATTGTAGAGATAACAAGAGCAATGCGGAAAGCAGCAGAGGATGGGGCAAAGGTGAAGGGCGGAGCTACGAGTTCATACAGGGCACGGCAGGGACTTGTGAAACAGAGAAGCTGAAAGCGCCGCGGAGCCCGGAAGAGTGGAGCAGCGGAGTCTGGAAATAATGGAGCTGCTGGCAGCCCTCAAGAGCCTGCTGGCCTCCTGCTTTCACGCCCCCTCTCTGTTCCTTTTCTTCGTCACCTTCATCCTTTTAGTAGACTTCATGAAGCGCAGGAAAGGCGGGAGTTCCTACCCACCCGGCCCTCCGTCCTGGCCCTTCGTCGGGAACACGCTGCAGGTGGATTTTCGTAACCTACCCGGGTCCTTCGATAAGGTAAACTGGGGTGAGGGGGAGGGGCTCTGGGAAGGGCGAAGGGGAGGTGCCCAACCAGGCTTTAAAACGCGCACAACACAAAGTAGGACTGGGGAATAAAATAGACCCGGGCGCCAAAATAAAAGCGACTTCCCCGGCCTGTGCGCGCACAAGATAGCAAAAAACAAGCTGGCCACATTTATAAACAGGCCAGTTAGGAACTTTTAGGCACACTGTATTGGTATTTTGCGATATATATTGGAGACTGTCTGCATCCATGCGTTTGCCGCAGGCAACGTTTGTGGCACTATTGGGGAAATCGACAGAAAAACAGCCCCCGTCCATAAAACCGGCCCTCAAATTGCTCAAACAAAAAAGCGGCTCACACACTATGTCAGAGGAGCCCGCTGCGCACTGCCTGATGCCCTATAGCTCAGCCAGACCTTGACTACACCGCCCAACGTTTCCACCCTCCGAAAGGGGTAATTGTAGCCTTAGCTGTAAGATACGTCACGGAGTCTAACGTTTAAATTAAACTTGTTTAAAGCAACATGTTAAAAATATGGATTCCACTTATGTACAGTTTCTCAGGTTTTCCATGACCATGCGAGGGTAATTTACCTAGATGATGTTTTTGCTGTGTAGTCTGGGACTTGTAGTCCAATTTATCGCCTTATAAAATCAACCCTACAGATCCGGATCACTTTGCAGGACACATATCGACACTCTGTATGTGCGAAGGGGAGGGTGGAGAGCAGTGAGTGATAGAGTAAAGTTGTGGGGTTAGATTCTATAAGCCAATTTTCTAAATTAGACCCTTTTAAAGATATAACTCCTACAGTTACTGACCTGATTTTTGTGTCATAGTACTTCTGAGTTCCGACCCATTTACCAAGCTCGACTGCTCGCTGTTGGCACGTTTGGAGAGACAAGGTAACAAAATGAATAACTGTCATACAGATGGAATGAACTAGTCGTAAAAGCTGACACACCAGTGGTTAACAACAGTATCCACCACGGATACAGCCCAGTGACCACCTAATGTCAACAATGTAAAGAAAATGTTTCGCAATCTACTTCTGCTTGTTCCCCATTATATGAAAATATTGGGGGCTTTGGATTAGGCACAATTTAGTTAACAAGTACTGTAAAAACAAGCATTGGAAAAGCCATTAGGTTTCGCCTTTGGGACCTATTGGCTTTCCCAGGGGTTTTATCCTTGCTGTACACCCTCCCCAAAGCTGTGCAGCATGGCTTGCTGTGCTATGACGGTGGGCATGTCATATTGTAGGTGTGCGTACCACTCATGCGCAAATCTACAAAATGTTATTTGCCAGTTTGTATTGGTGAATAACAAAAAAAACACTGGCATGCCAGTAGGTCTGGCTTTAAAGGACTGTTGTGTGGCAAAGTGATGCATCACAAAACAAAGTGACGGATAAAATGCTTGAATTCATCTCAGCCAGGGCTGGCTTTAGGGTGGTGTGACCATTGCAGACGCAGCTAGCGCTGACCTCTGGAGGGGGAGTTGGCGTTTTGAAATAACTAATGGGTTTTCTTGTTTGTGGGACAGGTTTCAGGAACTCAGAATGTTAAAATGCATCTTTTTAGTGAGGGTGATTTTTACATTCTGTGTCTGAAAATACCACTTTCAGAAAGTATGCATTTTCTTGCTTAGCCTTCCAGTGTGCCTCTGCTAGGTTTGTGTATTGCATGTCTGGCTTTGGACTGACAGAGGCTGGGAAGGAGCAGTGGCCCCAGAGAGTCTGATGAGGTAAGGCTAGGCCGAATAGACCTGGGCTGCATTTAGAGTAGGGGGAGGAGATTTCCTTTCACCTGACTGGGCACGGTCTGCCTTTCACAATGCTGTCTCCACCTCCTGCCAGGAAGCTGCACCAAGGAGGACAGGACTGGTTTTGACCAAGTACAGGGCTTCTCTGCCATCAGAGAAAAAAGGATTTTGTGGTATAAATATTGGGGGCCCAGAACTTTAGATCATTTCTGGGAATCAAGAGGAACCTTTGCCAAGGAGAAGAGCCCTAGAAGCTGAGGAGGAGTACTGCCCCTGTGCTGTTTGCTGCCTGGGGTTGACCTGCAGTGGCTACTTGCTGCCAAGGTAAGGACAAAAGGACTTTGCTGTTTGCTGTGTCCCCTGCTTGAAGAAGATCTCCAAGAGCTTGAATTGAGCTTGCCTCCTGTTCTGAAGTCTCAGGAACACAAATACTTCACCACCAGCTCCCTTAACTTCCTTGCTGGGAGTTCTGATCTGCAAAGAGGTGCCTGCTGTTGTTTTAGGCCTCAAGAGACTGTTTTTCCGCTGGCAGCTCGAAAAGTTACATAACTTCGAGAAGCGAGACGCATTCGCACCTGTTTCTGACGCATCGCTGAAGAAACAGTCGCAGCGCCTGCTGCGGCTCAAGAAATCGCTGCACGCCCCATTGAGTGCACCGAAGTCCGAGACCAATCCACCGATTTCGACGCAGGGCCTGCTGTGCGGCTGCAAGAGTTCACGCATGGTTCCGGATCGTCGCATCGCATCGAGGAGCCAAATTTGTCGCATCGTTGGGAGAAGCAGTAAAAAACCGACGTATAACAACACATCAAGTCCTCTCCAGTAAGGAACAGGCGCAACACCTGCCCTGGCGCATCACCTCCCCTGGAGCAAGTAATCGACACATCACCTTCCCTGCGGCCCGTTTTGTTTGTTTGCTTGACACATCCCAGGTACTTTGTGAGAAAAGTGTTGCATCTTCTATTTGCTTTGAACTGAACTATTTCTACCATCTGAAAGTCATATTTTTATTACTTTATTGTGGATTTTTGTTGCTTGCTCTTGTTTTGGTTTAGATAAAGATTACTTATTTTTCTAAAATGGTGTGGTGTCCATTTGTAATGTTTTCACTATATTACTGTATATGTTCATAAATGCTTTACACACTGCCCCTAAGATAAGCCTGTCTACTCGTGCCAAGCTACCAAAGGGGTGAGCAGGGGTTATTTTAGAGTGTATTCCCCTTACCCTGACTAGAAGCAAGGGTCCCTATTTGGACAAAATTACCTACCTCTGCCAATGAGAGACCTCCATTTCTAACGGCAAGTTTTTAAATTGTGAGATAAAATGGAACGGACATTATGCAGTATCAAGGCTTGGATCTTTGGGTACAACACTTGTGGACCGACTTTACTAATTCTGGTCTCCAGGGGCACTGTTTCACTGACTTGCCAGTGTTTTTTCCCGTGTTGCCACAGTCTTTGAATCTACCCTCTGTCAATGGAAGACATCATCAGAAGTTAGAACATATGCTTTTTAAACCCCCAACCAACCGTATGAGACAATGGGAATTGGCATTTCACTAACATTGACCTGGGCATACTGTGCGTTTTCACACAATCTAAAAAATAAAGTTGGAAATAAACTTGAGATTGCTGCAAGTTAACAGAATATAGAAATATTAATTGACAACAGGCACAAACACTCAACTACTAAAAATGACAAAATCCAAAGGAAGACCTCCTCTTAAAAGAGCTGTGGACAGATTGCTTAAAAGATGTATTTAGAACACATTGTTATGACCAGAAATAATAATGTAGGGAGCAAAATTGCAAAATCCAAAATCTTTCCAATGGTACATGTGAAAGTCTGTTTACAGTAGGTGCTCATGGGGTTGATATGTCTCTTTGGTACATTAAAAGTAAGTAAGACTTATTTTTAAATTTTTGCATGTACAAAGACAGAGTATGATTTGTAGGAATGCTTTTTGCCATGATGAAGGGCCAAGACTACTTCTGGGGCTACGTAAGGGGGCGAAACATGTTAGCACAATTATACTAGAAAGGATGAATGAAACCTATTCTCTAAAATCTTCATCCAAATTATGTTTTTACCTGCCTTATGAACCCTTTAAATAAAGGAAACTCCTTTGGGTTACGCAGAGACAATTTTAACAATGAACACTGGATCCCACGCATATACAGAATTAGTTATTCAGAACTCCATCCTTTTGAGGTTGAGACCTCCGTGGTGATACTATCCTACCAGGGTGGAATGGTCAAGTCAATGATGAAGCATGCTACTATAATTTGGGTGAGACTTTTTCCTCATGTATATTTGATTTTGCTCCTATAGGACACAGGCACTTTCCCAGTTGATTAAGTAGAGGTATTGGTATTTTATATTTTTTGTGGATGAATTAATTCCTTGACCTGTCACACTGGATCTCACGGCTTTAAAGCACAGGTCGTCCTACAGAATATCGAAATAGGCCTTACTTGCAGACACAATGAATACTGAGCATAACGGTCTCTGGACTGTTTATGCTCAGATACAAAATCAGGTCTAGCAGAATAGATTTATACAAATCTTATGTTCCAGTTAGCTTCTGAATGTCTACAGGGTATTTATGTCGATCTCTGTCCAAGAAAGCTTTGCAAAAATCTAAAAAAAAACTTTTTACATAACAACCTAATGAATATATTGGCAAAAAGTTGTAGGATGTGCAGGCAGCCTTGAAAGTAAAAAAGACAATTGTGCACCTGAAACAAAATCCTGGGTCCAAGCAAGAACATATATTTGAGTGTGCCAACCTGAAACATTATGCTGCAGTGGAAATCAGATAAATTAAAAATATTTTGCCATGACAAATTGTACATAATCTTCCAAGAGTTCATGCCCATTACTATCCATCTGCCAGTTTAAAACCCATCACAATTTCTGTGCCAGAAAATAAAATACCATCCTTATTGATTCCATCTAATGCCGGGATGCTGACATATGCATGTCTTAAATATATATGGGATTAATTAAACTATTTCAGCCTGATGCCTATTATGTTTTGGGTTCTGCTTAAATAATCTTGGGTTTTGCTAATAATAATATATATAACTTATCGCTAAATGTTGCAGCTCATATGGGTTAATTACTGATCCTCCATAGCCACCTCTCCCTCTTGTTACTTCCTCGTCACCTCCTTATTATTTTCTAAATCCTCACCCACTCCTAAGTCTAGTGTAAGATGACATTTTGATTTTTAGTGGTCCTTCCACCCGATCAAAAGAGCAGATTGGTGGCCTCTAGTTGCAATCTGGCATTCGTATGGCAGTTCAATAAAACACCTGCACCCAACTCCTTATCCACCTCTCCTCTTATTTATTGCTTCCAAATTTCCATTTTTTCCAGAATGATGGGGCTAGAATGATCAAGGTTTTGGGAGGCGGGCAACAGCTGAAAGAAGAGCCAGGGCAGCTGTGAATTTTCTAAAAACCTAAGAGTGTAGCAACTGCCTATGTTTGTCCAAGCAATATTCCTGGGAAGGTAAACATTCCACATCTGCACAAGTGGTTTTCCAACATTACCGAACAGTATTGCAGTTGTTCATGAATGAGGGTCATGGAATCCCAAAGCGACCCTCTCACTTTTTGGAGAGAGAGAAATGGAGACATTTTTGCCAGAGGTCTAAAAGCCTAAGAGATCTCTCCGTTGATCCAAAAATTTCACATGCTGCAGAACTACACCCTTTGGTCACCTGACAAACCTTTACTCCGATTTGCCCCCCCCCCCCGTCTCCCTCTCCCCTCTTTTCTTTTCAGTCACTGGGACGCTGTATGTTATGATTACTGATCCCCCAGACGGTTTCTTTTACTTTTCTGAGTGTTTTCTGGTTCCCTTTAAGTATTTCCCTTCTTACCGGTTCTACCTGCCCCGATTTTCTTTCCTCCCCCTTTTTCCTTTTCCCCTTTCCTTTCTATACCCCATTGGACATGTGTACGTTTTCTTTATATGCTATAGCTACTTCTGTTATTGTGCAACACTGTTTTTTCCTATGTCTAGACTTTGCTCCTGTAACTGATTTAATTTTGTAAGTCATGGATCCTAATGTAAAGCGCTCCGATACATCCGGGTCTAGCTAGCGCTATATAAAACTCTGCAAATAAATAAATAAAATAGATATAGAGCCCAGGTTATCTGGTAGGATTATTCACAAAGAAATGCTCGCAATTTACACGACTGAATATTGTGTCCTTTTAAATATGGAAACTTTGTGGAAGTTGTCCAATACATTACCAATTGTTTGTAGATGAGACTAAAAGGTTCTATCTTACCTCATAAAGGCTTTCTATTATAGCTGTAGTATGTCCTGAGGCTTTAATTTTTGATGGTGGACTGCCAGTCCCAGATCCTTACAGACTACAGTAATTGATGCCTGGAAACACATTTCTTCAGGAAGTGGTGTGGCATTGGGATCCTTGCAAGTCAGATTGCTATGCCTTCTGCCTGTCAGCTTCCTCTGTTCATTAGCTGGAGACAAAAGACCACAACGGTTCATGAGAATGATGATGCGGGATGCTTTGGATGACCATTCAGCATTAGGATACCATTTATAAGGCAAAGTTGATTTGCCTGACAGCTAACATTTTAAGCTACACCCAGTGTTAAGTGTTGCTTACCAGACAAATGTTTAGTCAATTTGAGAAATTTCACCTTTTTGCAATGCCATTCTGCATTCATTCTCTGTATATATATCTCCTGCTTGTGCTGTGTGATCACATGTACTACTTTGTTAACCACCATTTAGGAAGAAGACACAATTGTAATTCAAACTAAATTGATAATTGCTTGTCACATAGGTGTTTATCTTGTGCGGATGCTGTTTTTAGTACTGTGGCAGTGTGTCAAATAAGTGCTTCCTAATTTGCCAGTTAACTATTATTGACCAGCCGCTGGTGGACACTTTGACGCTGGTGGACACTTTGAGATTCCACCTTTACTACTTTGCCAATATGCATTTACTTGGTGTTGAAGTTGGATTTGATAGGTGGCCCTGTTTGCTCCTGAGTGAGTTGTGCAACACTTGGCAAAGTTTATTTCAAACATATTGGCCTGCAGATGGTTAAGTGGGCAGTGAAGAACTGTAGTAGTATTATTAATACCAATGCCGCACGTCCACATCATGACTGTGGATTTTCTCAAAGAGCAAGCCCATCTATTCTTCTGTATCAGGATGACGCACACTACCAGGCACATTGATCCTTGATCTCCTTGTTTGGAGACAAGCCCGGGTGACTATTTGGTTGTGTTCACTGCAAGTGATTATAAAGTATATAACGTTTCGATCTTTGCCCTTACGGCTGAAAATCTTTATTGTCCTCTCTCTCTCTGAAGACTATTCGTTCAATTTTACAAGAGTGGCTATTCACCACCACACTGCCAGAATACTGTTCTTGTTAATGCTTGGCCAGCAGCTAAAACCTTATAACAAATTTAGAACATGATTTAAGACTAAACCACTGATCTGTTGTGCATTCCAAAAATTCTGCCATAGAATGGGCTTGTCCAACATAAATCAGAAGCCACGCCCAACCATGAAAAGGGAGAGATGGTTTCACCATTATTCTCGAGCAAGACACAAACTTAAGTACCGTGGATTCACTCGGTTTACAGACATCGGTGTTCTATGTAATTGCTTCATGCCAAATGTCCCTAAAATTTATAGTACGCAAATTAGCAAGATCTGTCCTTGTTGGTAATACACATCCTTGCCTGTTCTCCTTTTCCCAATGTAGGATTTTTCCAGATGCTAATTTTGCAGAAATTCCAGCAACTATCGGGGTGTTGCATCATGACCTACGCCCTGCAAAAACTTTGAAAGACAAATGGCCTAATTTAGAGTTTGGCAGATGGGATGCTCCATCACAAACGTGATGGATATCCCATCCACTGTATTATAAATACCATTGAATATAATGCTCTTGTACTACGGCGGACTGGATATCGGTCAAATTTGTGACAGAGTATCCCATCTGCCAAACTAAATCAGGCTTAAAATGATGTGCTTAGGTTGTTTTTGCATTTGTCACCCCGAGTGGGACGGGTATGCTCAGACGTGAGTCCCGTGCTCTCCACACCATTGGAGTCAAGCTATCCTGGCTGAAGACGGCTGATAGCCAGAAACCGGTCCTAGGATGCTTGATTCCGGTCCAAGGAAGACATGGCTTGGCAGTTCGGGCTGAACTGTTCCCATGAGGCACAGGGTCAAGGCTGATTTGCATATGGCCATGTCTGAATTGGGGTGGTGTGGTGAGCAAAAAAACGATGGATTTAGGCCCAGATCTCTGTACTGGGGTGAATGTATGACATTGTTCTGCATTCTGTCCATCAACTGTTGTTTTTGCATAGATCCTCCTTTAGACTTCTTAACAATGTCAGGACTGGTCTCAGATAACTTTAAAGTACTGTTGCCCGAATTAAAGAAAATGTTTTGGTCATGGCGAATTCATCTCATTTTTGGGGGGGGGTAGTTTTATATAGCACAAACTCGACTCAAAGGTATCCGGTATCAGAGCGCTTTACATGAGCACCAGTTACGTTACAGACGGACAGCTTCATTTTGTTAGGCACGGGGAAAATAAGTGATTTGCCTAGAATCACAGGATGTCGGGCATCCCTGCCGAGACTCAAACCCAGCTCCCCAGCTTTGAGGTCAACTCCTCTAGCCATTAGGCCACATCTTTTCTATTTTTCCTGTGGATGAGAGATACCATTGCACTGTTACAGCACTCCAATGTTTTGTTGAGGTACCTAAAGTTTTTGATCCTTTTCAGGTAGTACCTCATTCTGCTATCAGCATGGAATCAGTGGTCTTATCTTCTGTACACAATCTTAGGATGGAGATAGATGTGGTGATAACCCTGATCCTGTAGGATCTTTCAAAAACCATCCACCACTGCCGACTATTACTTCCGCAGGTCTTCAAGACTGAAATTGGGTTTTCTTCAGATATCAGGCAACGCTTCTTCCTCTTGAACTTTTATTTAAAACCATTAACCAAACTTCTTCATATCTTTGGTGTAAAATATTTTTTGAATTCTATGATATCCAGCTGGTCTGGAGTTTAGGGAAATCCAGATAGGACCCGTTAACTGACACAAGCTCGGTATTTCTGCTGCTTTTTAAATCTCAATATAACCAAGATTTAGATTACAAACTTATGTTCTAGCCCAATGAGTTCATCTGTCACTATGTACTCAGGCAAACGTGGTGTTGGTTTCTCCTATGACATAAAGACAGAGTCTGCCTAGTTGCTGCTGTCTATGCTTTTACTGACTTTTGTCTGGATTATGGAAAAAGGATTCATTATGACATGCCAGATCAAGTCCTTGATAGACTACAGTGTTTACAGAATATGATTGCTAGAATAATCTTGAGATTTAAGATATTAGGTCATAAGTCAATCGTCTCAGGGAGCGGGGCTATCCATGACACTGGACGACGAATCATAAAGCAGTAAGACATCAAATACCAGCTCAGTTTATACCTTCTGCCCCCACCCTTGCAGCAGATTTCTAGATATTCTGTTTTAGAGATTAGCAAGAGTGTTTTTTAATTAAAAAATATATATTTTTATTGTCAAAACACAATAACACACATATCATACAAATGATGCATGACTATATGCTGTATACAAGTGATCCCCTCACGGGGTGTGATAACTCTGCCAACCTACAATAAGCAATGGCAATGACATTGTTTGCATTTTACGTAGACAGTTGTGCCTCCGCTACATTAATTCTGTCCCAGGCAACAGCTCCCAGCCGCTTTCTCATGACCTATTTCTTATAATATGTCAGACTACCCTGTGTTCACGTCATCGCTCGTGAAACTCCCCTACTGTAGCAAATTATGGGGGAACACCTCTGCCCGCATGGGTTCATTGACACTATTCAATGTCTGGGTTCATTCCCCCCAGTCTCGCCCGTCTCCTTGCCCACAAGATAAGCTTGTTACAAGCCCCAGCGGTTCCTAGGAAGACTCAGAGGAGGGAGTAGCTTGCTGTATACATCCGACTGAGTGTTACAGTAGAGTATATCTACATGCCATTCAGCTAGGGTGGAGTCTGGGCCCATGACCCAATGCATTGCAATCCGGCTTCTTGCCAGTAATAACCCAATAGCCACCAGGGGTCTAATTGCTTTGTCTATACATATATCTAATCCCAGTTGTTCTAACATAGGGTCGGCTGTCAGTGTAGAACCAGTGATCTTGCTCAGGTTGCGTAATACTGCTCTCCAGAACTCGGCTACCTCTCCACATATCCATGCTACCTGCAGAAAATTGGTCACATCTGTCCTACATCTAGAGCACTCTGCAGTGTCCTGCTGTCCATACTTATGGAGAAGTTCTGGAGTGTAATATACCCGATTAACGTATTTGAAGTGTATGAGTCAATGTCATCCGTTTAGCTATGTTGATTTAGACAGCAGTACTTCCAGTCCTTATCGTCGATGGTTCTACCTAGGTCCGTCTGCCACTCCTGCCTAGCACGCATTACACCCGGCCTGCCCACTTCCTGTGCCAGCGAGTAAATCTTCAAAACCAGCCCGGTGAGGTTGGTAGTCTGGATCAGTGATGTCAACGCAGGAAGGGGAGAGGGCTCTAACATATCTTCCCCCAGAAATCCCAGCAGTGCATGATGTGTTCTGAAATATTGAAAGCTGGTAAAGGGCTTCTGAGCTTGTGCTCTATCTTGATATGCTTTCCGCGCCTTAATCTCCCCATCATGGAATAACTCCCCCAGCAGAGTCACCCCCAGTACCTTCAGCGCCGCCGCCGCCACCGCTTCCCTCGACTTGGTGGGAACCAATAACATCATTCAATTGGAGCATGTGGGTAATAGAATAAGGCACCAGCCGCTGCTCCAGTAACTGTCGCCAGGCGTGAGTCCCTGGATTGAGAGAGTCAAAAGCGCTGTGGCACCTGGACGGATTACGAAACAGTATCTGTGTGAGTGTAAGAGAGTGTGCAGCGTCTCTTTCAATGTATAAGTGTGGTAAATCCTTTGGGCCATGAAGCCAGTGATACGCAGCAGTACATTGTGCCACCCTGTAATATAATTTGAGGCGTTTGGACCCCCCATGTCGTACTGTAATGTGACTCAACTCTGCAAATAATGACTTTGGCAGGAGTATTGGGATGTGACAAAATAAAAACTGAAATATAGTGAGAACTACCATTTTCATAAGGGCTATCCTCCCCATTAGGGACAATGGGAGTTTGATCTAGCGCTCAATGTTGTCTACCAGTTTATGTATTGCTTTACCTAAAATTATTTCGAAACACCTGCTCTGGGTCTGTGTGGATTTGTACCTCTAAGAACCCCACAGAATCTGTTGTCCAGCGCAGAGGGTATTCAAATGCTTTGGTTATCATTGCGGGAGTGAGTGAAAGATTATAGATTTGTCCCCGTAGATCTTTAGGCCGGAGAGCTATTCAAAGCTCGTCACTTCGCGTAGTATAGGTGAGAGGTTGCTCTCCGGGTTCCAGAAATTTAACAGCGTGTCATTTGAATATGCTTACACTATCAGGTTATAACATGGGAAACGTGATCCCCTATGCCCATGGTACTCTCGGAGAGCACCTGCCAAGGGCTCCGCCACCAGTGCGTACAGCAGGGGCAATAGTGGGCATCTGTGCCTTAATTACTATATGGAATGTCACTTATTCCCCACTCTAATCCATGCCACTTGCTTAGTGTCTCTATTAGCCATAAGAAGATGCCGCCCACCTCGATCCGATGAAGTACAGCCCGCATAAATGGCCACTCCACCGATTCGAACACTTTTTGTGCATCCAAGAACACTGCTGCTGCTGCTTTCACCGTCAGATCCACTCACTACATGACACCAAATAAGGTACGAAGGTTATATGACAAGCTCCACCCTGGGACGAAGCCGGCCTTTTCTGGTCGCACCACCCCGGAAGCAGAGGTGCCAGACTGTTGGCCAAAACTTTAGCATATATTTTAGTGTCTCCGTTTAATATGGATAATGGCCTATAAGAGTAGCAATCCTCAGGGGCCGCAGCCATTTCCTCATAGATTGTGACTAAGTGCGGGATGAGAAGGTCTCGATAAGCCTTGTAAAAGGCTACCGTCAATGCATCTGTGCCTGGTGCTTTATCAGACGGCATACTAGCAAGGGCAGTGCGAACCTCAGCTGGGTGCCATAAGGTGGTCCCTAAATTCCACTGAGAGCCCCATCATCGCAATGTGCTCTAGGTAGTCTTTGAGAACCTCTTCATCAGGCATGACCTGTGAACAGTATAGGTCAGCATAGTATCTGCGGAACCTGTCCGCAATGTGAGTGGTGGCATATAGCAATTGCTCCCCCTTGTCTCCTTTGTCTCGGATACCTATACTCACCTCTGTTTCCCTTCTGGTCCGCGCTGGCATCGCAAGGGAGGCTCCCAGTCGTTCTCCCTCCCAATATGTCTTTGCAACAGCATATTTGCCCAGGTGTTTAACTTCAGCATCTGCTGTTTCATGGTATTCCACTATCTTACTTTTGATCTCACCCGGCACACTAGTGTCCCCACTTCTCTTATGGCTGAGTTCCAATTCTACTATCTTTTTATCTAAGTGTGTCAGTCTGCCCTGTAAGGATCTGAGTACCCCAGCATGCTTGGCAAGTGCAATGCCTCTTATATATACTTTGAATGCTTCCCAGACTATGACAACGTTGTTGACTGACCCAACGTTTATGGTGAAGTATTCCTTTATCGCTTGTGCTAATTCTGACTTGAACACCGGTTCTGACAGTGATTAGGGGGAAGTGGCAAGTAAATGCTGCAACCCGTGGGGCTCGGAGTTCTAAATCCAACATGACTGGCGAGTGGTCTGAATAAGTATGAGGGAGTTGCTTACACTCATTCACGTGGAATATCAAGCTCCTAGATATCAACCAGTAATCCATGCGGGTGTGGATATCATGTACTGATGAGTAATGGGTGTATCCTCCATCCCCTGGGATGCTGTGTCTCCAGATGTCCACTAACCCTGCGCTAGCAGCAGCGGATGGACGAGGAGGGGGTCCCTTTGAGCGATTATGCGATCGATCTAATACACATTTGAAGTCTTCTCACCCCCCCAGAGTTGTGGAAGGTCCCCCCACTGTAACAAGCGGGCGCTCAAGGAATGGTAGATCTGAGGATCATCATGATTGGGACCATATAACCCCACCATCACCGACCTAAAATCATCTTGCCGGCAGGTGGCAATCACAAATCTACACTCTGGGTTGCATCAGTCTTAACCTTGATCTTCTATATGCCCATATTAAGACTTGTGAATGTGTGGAAAACCCTGCTGCATGAGAATGACCTTGCAGTCGTCGTCTTGCAATATCTCATCTTTCTTTTGAGATATGCAAGGACTTTCAAAATTTTTCGATGATCGTTCAGACCCTGTGCATTCCAGGTAATAAATCACAAGTTCTGCCTATTGAGCGGGTCCAACTCTACCTGGTCAACTCCCCTCGTCGGTTCTTTCTTAGAATTGGCTTTCGGTCATGCTTTGCTTGTGGAGGTGTTCCCCCCCCCCCCATGCTGTCAAACGTTAAACCCTTGTCCCACCCACTCTGTGACCCTCCAGCTATGCAACTATACATAGCTAAAACAAGGCCCTCCCCAGTCCTCCCCTGCAATCCCCAGACTAGAAACAATACATGTAAACTACAAATTACATTTTGGTGGTGCACACATAGGGGTGAATATTACCGGCTGTCTAGACTCATTACAGACCAAGCCTTCCCATCCAGTAAATAGAAGTGACGAGACTCTGAATACACCCATTGTTAAGTTGTGCAAGGAAAAGATTATGCCCAGTTCACAGAGCGGAGACAGGAACAAGTAACATGGAGAATCTTTGACCCCTCCAGGCCCATCTCATAATTCCGCTATCAACCCAACATCCTTGGGGCCATCAATGTTGGACCGGCACTCAGAGGGGCCACTGCTGAGTTGTGATTGTATGAACACACATTATCCAAAGTAGTGACTGAGCCTGCAGCAGTGCAATCGTAAAGGTCTTACCTGAGTCACAGTTACTGCATCCACTTGATGTGACATGTCTAGACTAAAAGTCTAGCCATCGCTAGTAGATGTCTGAACTTAAAGATAGGGGGAAAAAAGGAGGTGTCCCAGTCTCCTTTGGCTCACATCTTAGGTGTAACCTACATGAAGTCCAGTAGTTGAAAAGTCCAGCCTCCCAATTGCTTCGAGGCTTCTGTAGTTCCTGATCTCCCTACTTGATATAAATGTTCCTCTGCATCCTAAGCCTCCTCATCCTGTCCAGAGACATTGCACGAGGATCTCCTTCTATTGTTGCTTTCTTCCCTTTGTTTGAGGAAGTGAGACGTCTGTTGTGGGTCAGTGAAGTAGTGCACCTTTCCCTCTGACATGACACGCAGCTTCGCCGGGTTCAAGATGCTGTACTCGAGTTGAAGGTCACAAAGTTTCCTCTTGACTGGCATAAACAGCTGACGCTCCTCTTGTACCTGCTGTGTAAAATCAGGATAGAATGACACGCTTGTTCCCTCATACTGCAGTGTTTTGAGGTCACGCACCATGCATAACGCTGCATCTCTGTAATTTAGAAATCTGGCTTTAATTGGATGGTGGCTCGCCCAGGGATAGATTTGGGTGCCAGGGAATGATGGGGTCGCTCCACCACAAAAGTCTCAGAGAAGGTTGCTCTCCCCAGCACCATAGTCAGTAGTCGTTCCACATATTGCTCCATATTTTCTGTGTAGGTTGTTTCGGCTACTCCCACAATGCATATGTCAGTAAGTAAGTAAGTATTTATTTATTTGTTGATTAATTAAAATCATTACAAACAAGAATAGATAAAAGCAACCTACATAAACAAACATATACTATGCACAAAGGTATAATCATATTAAAATGATCATCTAAAATTGCATTAATACAGTAAATTCCATAATAATGTTTAAACGTTTACACACTGATTAAAATACAGGTATTAACTAGAGTACAATATATTAGCAGCAATCACTGCTATAGCAGCATTTAACTTAAAGTGACAGTGTTAGCAGTAGGAAATACTAGTATAATACATTTTTTGCTGTTTTCCATTTGCTAGCTATAGTAAAGTGCAATGTGCATAACTATAGTAAATTATACTAATAGACCCTTCAACTGGCATACATTTTGATTTAAACAATTCCTAAAATAAGTTTCTTTTTTTACTTTGTATCACGATAAACAGTTATTTACTTGTTCTTCGTCTTTGAGTTTCTTCTCAACAATAATAATGAACTTAACAAAGTGGTAAGTAAGTTTTATATTGGCCCCACTCAGACAGGTAATAATTGCTTGCCTGCATGTTCTAATTCCTAGGTCATTAAAAATTGGTTTTAAGATCAACTTCCGAGCCTCTGCCAAAGCTGGACATAAGGTTACGATGTGTGTTAGTGTTTCCTCCCTTTGACTACAAAGCCTGCAAATGCTCGATGCCCATTGATTTTCCCATTTTGGTATACCATCCTTTGTCGGATATCTTCCCAGTCTTAAATACATAAATGTATTCTTAAGCCTAGGTTTTAAATGATAAGACAAGTAAGATTGAGGTGACAGCCTACCGAAAGAGTTAGCAACTCTCCAGAAATGACTTATTTTTCTTAATTCCTCCTTGTCCGCTATAGTCGTTAATAATGCGGCCATTTGATTAATTTCTTTTTTAAAAACTGTCCTGCTCCTCAATTCATCAGCCAAATTAGAGCAGTCAAAATTACTTATGCATTCATTAAAATACAGCTGCCAATTTTTTGAATATTCCCCTTCTGAGATTTTAAGCCAGCATAACTTTGCCAGTGAGCCTTCCTCTGAACGGACTAATGTTAAAAGAGACTTCAAGAATGTAGATTGACGCGCCAGAGATTGTTTTTTCAAACCAAATTCCAGTCTTATGTTTGCTCGACTAATATATTTGGGGATTTTAAAAACAGTTTTATATATTCTAATCTCTATATCGTCGAGCAGTTTAGCGTCTTTGCCCCTAAAGATGAATGAGCAATATTCCAAAGATGGCATTAATTTTGCTCGCATCACCTTTATCAGATGGTCGTAATTGGGGCATAATAGTTTGTCTCTTAATTTTCTAAAAGCAAATGCAAGTGAGCAACCCCTAGCTTCAAGACTGTTAAAATGCTGTCTAAAAATCAAACCATCGTCAAACGTGAGTCCAAGGTATTTGTATAATTTCACATTTTCGATTATCATATCGTTAATATTCCACCCTTTAATCCTAGGCTTCCCTTTTCCCATAGTCATTATCTTTGTCTTTTTTATATTAATTGTCAGACCGTTTTGTGTAACATAACCATTGAAAGAGTTAATTAACCTTTTTAATCCTATTTCTGTTTGGCTCAGTAAAATCGTATCATCTGCATATTGCATATATTTGATTTCCTGGCCGTGAATAAAAGGCGAATGTGAATTTATATTTTTAAAATGGGCTGGTAAATCAGCCATAAAAAGATTAAAAAGGCAAGGAGCCAAAACACACCCCTGTTTTAGTCCCACATTTGTAGCTAAACGTTGGGTCATGTGTTTACCATCGCCTATTTTGATTTGCACCCAGGTGTTGGAGTATAGCAGTATAATCATTTTTAATAGGGACTCTGGAATACCCCAATTCTGTAGCTACCTCCAAAGACTATTTCGTGGTACAGAATCGAAAGCGGCTTTTAAATCAATAAAACAAACATATAATCTTTGCTTCCTACTTTTGGCTCTCTCACCTAATAACGTTAATAAAATCAAATTCGTATGGGTTGATTCGCCCCTTCTAAATCCTGTTTGAAATTTAGGAATCAGCTCCTCCTGTGAGGCCCAAGTCTCTAACTCTTCCAGCAAGCAACTAGCAAATATTTTTGCCTCTACGTCAGTGAGTGTTATTAAACGGTAATTAGCCGGATTATCCTGCGGGCCACATTTGTAAATCGGCTGTATAATACTCCCGTGCCAGGATAACGGAAGAAGACCTGATTTAAGAATTTCATTAAATAAAAGCATTAATAACTCAGGCCAATTACTCAATTCTGCCTTAAATATTGCATTCAGGATACCGTTTGGACCCGGTGCTCCGTTGGATTTGATCCTTTTTATCGCCTTTTTTACTTTATTGAGCGACCAGGGTTCCACATCTACTCTACAATGAGGAGGAGAGATGCAGCCCCCACTCCAATTATCTTTTACTTTTTGCATGTCAACTAATCTTTTATTACTATATCATTTTCTAAATATTCTGTATCAATTTTTTCATTAAAAAAGCTCACCCAACTCACTTCATCAACATTAGCACTGCTACCTCTATTATTACCATTCTCAATATCATTAATGATGCTCCAGAATAACCGAAGGTCTTTGGATTTACATGCATGATGGACTTTTGCCCAAGTTGATTCATAATAGCCTTGTTTTGCTATCCATATTTCCTTCTTGTATCTCTGTTTTAACTCTCTAATTTTACATAATATATTGAGACGCGGTAGCCTGTTATTATTCCTGTGAAGTAATCTTATTTCTTTATTAAGTTTTCTTTTTTGATAAACTAAGTGGAAAGAATACCATCCTGGTCTCCTGGGATTTATTGTTATACCCTTACAGGGCTCATCTCTAGCACATTTAGCTACTAATTTATCACACAAATGAGACCAAAGCTCAACCATAGACTGCCCTTCAGCATAAGCAGAGTGCGTATCCTGAATTAAACAGCCAAGAACGCCCAAGATTTTATCCTCAGTTTTTCCATTCCAAATTAACCTTTTAAGATTAAAGGCTGTTGGAGCTTTTATCATAGTCCTAGTTTCTGGCAGATACTCTGGATCAATGTCAAAGAGAATCACTTGTGGATTGTGATCGCTTTCGATCCTTGGGACAATCTCGTAATTTTTTACTAAATTATATAATTTCTCAGACAGTATACTATAGTCTATTACAGAGGAACATTCAGCTTTGTTAAATGTAGGAATATTATCAGAATCATGCAGAATCTTTAGGTTGTATTTTTTGAACTCATATTCTGTCCATTGAGCTAACCGTTTTAAGTCAAGAGTCCGCCCATTAAAAGGATCAAAGTGCATATTAAAATCACCTGAAATAATAAATACTGAATCCAAATGCTCATAATATAAAGTTTTTACCATTCCCCAAAGCAGGGTTATTTGAGAAGATCTAACTTTCTTTTTACAACTTAAATACACATTTACTAAGATAATTGAGTGACTGGCTATTAGTTTAACACACTGGAGCCATTTAACATGGAGGTCAATTTCAAAATGAGATGCTTTAATATTTGTAGAAATGTATATAGAAAGACCCCCACGTGGGCGACCTGAGTTGGCTTCATGTGTTGCATTATTACAGTATTCAATATAGCCGATAAGGGGTTCATTAGACATCGACCCGGTTTCCTGCAACATAATTATACTGGACGCTTTCAGGAAATCCATTACCCCTTGGTCTTCAATTAGCGATTTTAAGCCATTGGTGTTCCAGGAACATAGAGTCAGAGGATTTGAACTACATCAATCCTTCTTTTCATGATTTTGCTTAATTAATATTCCTGGGAGCCAGCTCCAATCGTCTTGTAACTCTGGGACTTTCTTCAATGCTTCACAGGTCCGCAAACCAGATTGGCTACTCCTTATCTTAATGCCGTATGCTATGTTTAATTCCTTAGTTGCGCCTGATGCATTTTTTAAAACTCTAACCTGTTCTATTCTGGCTGTTTTTTTATCATCTCGTTTTTGACTAGCCATACATATTTTATTCTCATCACTTTTTTGCTGCATTATATCATGGGGCTCATTTGGAATCAACACCATTGGATAACAAGATTCTTGTGGTCTCCAAACTTTAATACCCCATTTCTCAAATACACTAACAATCGCCATTATTTTGTCTGCAATGTCCCTGTTTAGCTAAGTTGTAATTGTTATCTCCTTATCGGAGTGTGCATCTTCTTCCTTAAATTCCACTGAATCCAGATCCGTAGTTACCACATCTTTAAGATCTGAAATAACACGTAGTAATTTCAAAATATTACCACGGTTTCAAATATCGTGCGGGCCTCTGGATATATATTGGGGGCTGAAGGCTACTTTCCTTGTTTTGGGCGACAGATTTAAATACTCGCTATTCTCTTTCTTCATAATAACAGGGGGGCATATATTTTCCATAACTGGCGACCCATCTCTTTCCGTCGGCAAATTACCTTCTTCGACTTCCTTGATTAATCGCTCTTGTGTCCCTAAATGGGCCTCTTGAATAATTCTATTATCACATTGCTGGGCAGTGTGATTTGCTAGTATCTGATTAACAATGTTGTTTTGAGCTCCTTGGTCAACCTCTAGTTCATTACTTGATTTACGTCTTAATTCAATACCTCGATCATTACTCAGGCTTGTTAAATGACTGTTAGACTTAGCTGGATTCTTAATTTGGCCAAATTTCAAATTATGGACTTCTGCCCTTACACTTATCATTTTATCGGATACTTTTTCCTTTATTATTATTGGTGCATCCCCTATGTGGACTGAACCGGATGTGCCCTCTACCTCCCCTGGTTTTTTTTGTACAACACTCCAATAATTGGTTTACATTTACAATTAGTCCTGATTTTTTTATTTGGGCCAAAGATCGGAAAGTATGAATTTATTTCAGATCCCTTTACTTTCAATGGGTTAGGATCTAGACTCACTTTTTTACTAAGCGTTTGTAGTTCATATGCTTTTTTATTGTGAGTTTTCCTTAGCCTTTTCCTAGCCCTTTTTGACAGATTTGTCAGTTTTGGTGGAACCCTTGTTTCTTTGCTTTGTTTCGAACATGCTTTTTCCAGATTACTTGAGTCATTGATTCCACCAGAGACATCACAGCTCCCCCCTTCTATTGCCAAGCTGTCTTCTAAAGAAACTAAATGATGGACTTCAGTTTGAGCTTGTGTATTGCTAACATCTTTCACAGATTGAGGTGTAACATCATCACTCAGTCTGTCTAGAATATTAGAAGGTGCAGTCATTTCATCCCTGCCTTGCCCATTTCTACCCGACAACGATTTTACTTCTTGCACCATGGAACTAACTACTGAAGGCAGATTCGAGATCTTATCAATCAACTGTGCGCATGTGCAGGTTATATATGAAGTATCCTTATCTGCTTGAACTTTCATAATGAGATTGGTTAAATGCAAGAGTTTTGTGTCAATACCCGCCACGTGGTTTGCTAGAGTGTTTAATATATCCACCTGAACATCCAATTTGTCTGAGTGGAAATTCAGCGCATTAGTAATTGAACCCATGGTATGTATTAAACAGTCCCATAAACCCTGCTCTCTGCTAACCTCACCCTTTTTTTGATTGGCCTCAACTTTAGATGATGACGGTATATTCTCTTTAAGGTCTGAGCTACATTGATCGATTGTACTAATATTCTTCTCAGAGCTACCAACATCTTGATCCAACAATGATTTATTAATAGTGAGGCTATTAAAGCTATTCTCCATTTCTATGCTTGATTGATCCAGATTAATCAAGCTGACATTGCCATCTTTAATTAAACAACTATTTGGGACAGGCTGTAAATACTCTGTAACTAGAATGGATTCGCTGGATCCATCTTTAAGAGCAGGGATTCCAACATCAACTCCATCTCCAGCTTCAGCTCCTTGTACATACGTATTATCAAGCACACTTTCATATTTATTTTCAATCAGTGCCTTCAGCGGAGACAAATGACACCCTACATTCACCCCCTCAAAACTCAACTCTCGACTGGCCATTTGAGAATCATTAGCCGGCCGAGGCTCCACCTGCGCTGTAGAGGCACAGACATGAATTTGCGCCTGAGCTTGTAACCGCCCTGCTAAAATTGAGGGATGGGATGAGGTTGAAGGTGCGAGTGTGGGTGTCAGTGCTTTTTCTGTCACAACCTCTGCGACTAGAATCTTCGTGTCCTGCTTAACCAATACAACATCCACTTTTTCGGGCAGCTTAGTTTTGGTCAGATCTTTAACAGGGCAACTTTCTTTTTCTTTTTTACACAATGGGGAGGACAGGGGAGAGGATAATGTGCACTCACTAAACCCCCCGCTAGGTTCGTCCCTCTCAGAGAACTTTCTTTTATGGTTTTCTTTGTGAATATCTTTATCTGACTGTATTTGATGATACTTAAAGAAGTAGTTCTTTATAGACGTCTGTGCCACACATGGAGACTTCATATGAACATGGTCTTTACTTAGGGGCGCATATGTCATTCCTCTGGGAGAGAGCCTCCAAATCCTCTGCCTTGATCTGCAGGATCTGCAATACCTTTTTTTCATCTTTTTGTGTGCCGTTGACTCTGCTGTTAACACATCTTCAGCATCAGACACTCTCTTTTCCACCGTGTCGAGTCTCTCTGTATGTTTGTCCAGCTGCTAAGTCATTCTCTCCATGTGGAATGAGAGAGCATCTATTTTACCATCGACCTTAGTCAAACTACGCTGCATAGCTGTGAGGATCTGCTTCAATTCGCGGTCTGTAGGAGGATCATTAGTCTCTGATCCCGTCTCCACAGAAGTCATATCGGCTTGGAGATTTTACGCGAGTCAAATTGAAGTTTGGGTTGTGTCTTGTCCATCTTAACTCATCTTGTGTGGAAATGACGGCCTGCTCCACCGAGAGGTGGGATGTGTCATCACAATCGGCTGATTGTTGGGCAGTAGGGAGACTCTACTAGGGCGACTTTTCTTAATTGCTGTGAGTGGAATCACAGAACAGGTTACGTTTGCTCCGCAGGACCAGGTTCAACAGTAGGCCCTAGGCCTTGCCTCCCGCCAGTTCACCTCTTGCTGTGTATTAGGTCGCTAAGCCCCAATTTACTTCCAAGTTCGACTTGCCTGCCTCTCCAGTCCAGCAGTAGCATATCCTCACTAGCACTCTCAGTGCTTAGGGGACAAACTCCAGATATTTTCGATTGCTTAGGAGTCACTGTGCTGGCTGCTCTCAAGATGCGCGTGCTGCAATGCAGCCTGCCTCCGCAGGCGCTCTGAATCTAAGCCCGCTGGTCCTCCTCACCCCTCAGGTCTTCAGGAACTCAGGCTTGTACACTCTGGACTACCCCAGCAGATTGGCACAGCAGCTTGTTCACGACTGGCTCCCGAGGTCCAAAACAAGGGGAGTTCCCAGCCTGCGTTGTTTAAGGCCTATTTGTACAGAATCCAATTGCTATTTCTGTGCCAGCTAGCCTGCACTGTAGCAACGCAACGGGGTTTGATCCCGTAAGGTCTGTTAGTAGGGAGTGATCAATTTCAAAACACAATAATACTCTTAGTCCCTGCTTGGCCATTAATCAACATATGGGGCCAGATGTATGACCCGCCAATTAGCGAGTTGCAAATTGCGTTGCATTTGCAACTCGCAATTTGTGACTCGCTAATTGGGATGCACTACAGTGCCTAAGACACTGTTTGCGATTCCCAGTGGGGTCGCAAATTGCATGCCTCATGCATATTAATGAGGCTGTCGCAATTTGCAACCCCATTGGGAATAGCTGCCACTCCCAGGGATGGTGGCCTGCTGGGGTCAGCAGACCTCCATGTCTGGGACTGCTTTTAAATAAAGCAGTTTTTTTTTTTATGCAGCCGTTTTCCTTAAAGGAAAACGGGATGCATTTCAAAAAAAAAAATGTAACTTTTCAGTTTCATTTAAGGGCAGGTAGTGGTACCTGGGACCACTGCCTGCTCTTAAAAGATATATGCGCTTGCATTCACAAATGGGAAGGGGTTTGCGAGTGCTTTCCCACCCTTCTGAGAAGGGTGGCAAACTGCAAGTGTTTTGCGACTGCAATTGTGATCCAAAAACATTCTTACATAGCTTAAGGAGTCACTATTAGGAAGGGATACCCTTGGAACGCCCCTTTCTAATAGCGAGTCGCAAATCCTATTTTGCGAGTCGCAAATTGATTTGCGAGTCGCAAAATAGGATTAGTACATGGGACACAGGTTTTTTGCGGGCGGAAATGGATCTAAAACCCATCTGCACCCACAAAAACACCTTTGTACATCTGGCCCTTAGTTTGAAAGAAAGCACAACATACACATCATTCTCATGTACTTGAGTATTTATCTCAAATATTTTTCCTACTTATTGACACTCTCGAACCTGCTTTCGTCAAAGGCACTCCGTCGGTCTACTGGATTTAGTGAGCTACGGAGTGCCTTTGATGAAAGCAGGTTCGGGTTCACTTCCTACGTACTATAGAGGGCAAATAAGTAAGTGACACTCCACTCCGCTCTTCCCGATACCTGGGGGACAAAACTTAAATATTTTATATTCATTGTTTTCAGACACTTTCCCAGGTCTAATGTGGAGATCGAGACGGCTCTAAGAGGGACGGTTTCTCGACATATGGACCTATACCCTTTAGCTGTGAATGAACAAGTTTTCTTTTAGCCCTGATGATGACCTCCTAAAAAGAGTTGTTACAACCCCATTTCTATTTAAGGGGTAGGACAATTCATTAGAGTGAGTTATTTAGACTTGCCGGCAAAAACTCACTAGTGCTCAGCGAAAAAGTCTTCTTTGAATTCCTACGGCTTTATGTCAGTTTGTGTTGTGACCTGTATTGATTACGTTTTTTGTTGTGTATTTGTTCTTTTATGTTCTGATTGTACCAGATGGACTTGATTGATATTAAGAAAATGATAAATAAGTATGTCAATTTTTTTAGATAAATACTCGAGCAAATGAAATTGATGTGTGTGTTGTGCTTTCTTTCAAACTAAATGTTGATTACTGGTCTAGTGGGGGCTCTGAGAATTATTGGGCCTTGCCCGCACTGTCACAGGCCTCGCCTCTAGTGCTGATATATCAGCCCAGCCTAGAATGTCTAGTCAAATTGCGTCCTGCAGGCCGTGCCCCCAGGCCTCAGCCACTCCCCTCTTCTCCAGCCCACAGGGCCCGGTCTTCCCGTCGTCCCCGCGACTCCGGCAACCACCGGCGCTCCAGGTTCAGGCAGCCAGCAGTTAGGAGACAAAGCGCCGAGGCAGGATGTTATTTTTCACAGTTTACCCACCTCCCGGATCATGGCCTCACATTGCACTACCTGGGCGCGGCAGACCTTCGCTACCTGGCCCGACATGAATTTGTCACTTCCCGCTGCTCGCTCGAACTCGCCGTCAGGACCGCAAGCAGCTCAGGAGCAAGGCATCTCGGGGAACATACTCTCGGGTGGGTCTTGTTGCTGCGGGCGTCAGGATTATGTAGGATGGGTGTCTTGATCTCCGGATCCTCACACATTTGCAGCCATCTTGGTGCCAGGCAAGCTCCACCCCCTTAATCATCAAGAATTGATGACATTACATTCAGAGTGAGGGCAATACGAGGACGCACATTCCATTTCCAGAGCCCACACGTTGTCAAAATCCTTAGGAATGAGGAGGAATTATCATACTAATGACTTTGCAAAAAGTGATATCACATGACCTTTGATACTGAGGTCATCAAAGAAAGTCACATCAGTAAAATGATAAAATGCTTAAAATAACTTAAATCAATAAGTTAACACCAAACATCCCTGAAACGAGCAAACAAGTGAAAATTACACTGAATGGATAATATGCACAGCTTTCCAGATGACCCAAGGGTAAGGAGGTACATATGTGCAGAGAAACTGCTGTGAGGAAAGTAGTTGTTTTTGAATTCATATTTTTCAGTCTTTGTTTTAGGGTGTTTTAGATGCTTCCATAATATCTGCCTCAAGCAGTCGGAATGGTGGAGGTTGGGATTTGTCTGATTCTATTGGGTGTGGAAGAGAGGCAGGAGAAGGCAGGTCAGACAGAAGACTGTCATCCACCATTCCGCTCCTTCGCTCTGGGCGTGACCTGATAATACAGTGTAAGCGTTCCACTTATGATGAAGTAATAGTGGACAAGGGGGCGTGGCTATGCACGCAACGAGGTCGGACGTCTCTGAGTAGAGCTCCGGCGTGAGCTCCCCTTCACCGGGAAAATTATCCGCAAAAACTAACTTCAGCCGGTCCATACTCCGGCAACTGCAGCCCGGACCTACTGACCATCGCCCTGCTGAGTTACAGGTCACTGGCGGGTTTCTGACTGCACCGGAGTCCCAGACCATGGAGCAGCCGCACTCCTGGAAGCCGCGACGGCGGGAACAATCACGCAAGGCCGGGGTCTGCCACGAGGGGCAAGGCCGCAACTCGAGGCCCAAGACGAGAGGCGAAAGAGGCGGAAATTGGCCGGAACACCGAGGCCCCACAACGCTGCTCTCCGCAGGTGACCTGCGCCCACAACATCGACCTGCTGACACTTTCCTGGCCGGGAAGCACGAATGACGAGCCCACAGCACGGCTGCAGCAGATAAAGTCAGACGGGCGGCGCGGACATCGGTCGCGGGGACGGGCCTGGCGGAGCAGAACGCGAGGGCTGGAGGACACCATAGCCGTGCAGCTGAACAGTGAGTGCGTACACAGGGACTGACCACAGGTGGGGACCTGCTTCCTGAGGCGGTAAGGAGCCGGGCGGCGTCAGTGCGCACTGGAAGGACTAGATCCGATAACACGCCAGGATTGCCCCGGCGGGGGACCACATCTGCTAGCGGCTGGGATTCACCAGAGGCGCGGGCCGCGTGGTAGCGTCAGAGACACCCTCGGGGCACAGCAACAGGAGACCGCAGGAG
Organism: Lissotriton helveticus; assembly: GCF_964261635.1. Lineage (NCBI taxonomy): Eukaryota > Metazoa > Chordata > Amphibia > Caudata > Salamandridae > Lissotriton > Lissotriton helveticus. The sequence goes on from NC_136057.1 coordinate 1,832,878,100, forward strand.
ACAGAGGGAAAACACGAGAGGAGGGAGGACGCTAGCAGCAGAAACAAACAGTGATACAACGCAGGTGTATATGGTAACGGGAACTCGATGTTACCGCGGCACATGAGATACAGGGGCAGTTGACCTAGCCTAGAAAACACTGGTGACACACCCCGATAGCGCTAATCACGTCCCCGCTCGCCGGCTTGCTGCTGTTGGGACCTGCATACCCAAGTGACAACATAATATAAAAGAACGGCGGTGAGGCAAATAACCATCCAGCGCCGCTGTTCTCACTACTCACCCCCCCGCATGTGGACGCTGCCCTGCCCGCACCCGCTGCTGATACGCCTGCCGCTGAGTGAGCCGTCGGATACGGAGCACACGATTGCCAAGCACACGACCTCGGCGCTGCCCATGTCTGGGGGCACCACAACACACACTGGCTCTGGCGGAGAGCAACTGAGGGGAAAAATTGATACATTCGCGAAACAAGCAGAGGCTGACCTGGTGACGGCTAAACTAGACACAGTACTGGCGGCCATGGAAAGGCTAGAGGAGTCGATGCAATCCACGCGTGCATCACTTGAAACGAAGATAGATGGAGTAGCCATAGATCTAACTCACTTACGAGCAGATCACAAGAAACTGGCAGATCGCACCACGGCACTTGAGAGCTCATTGTCGGATCTCGAACCACGTGTAACCCAGTCGGACAAATTAATGAGAGATCTGCTTCACAAAGTTGAGTTCCTGGAGGATCGGGCGGAGGATGCGGAAGGACGGGCGAGGCGGAACAACGTGCGGATAGTGGGAGTGCCGGAACGATGGGAAGGGAGAGACCCTGTGATGCACGTGGAAGACTGGTTGCGCACGTTGTTGCCTGAAGGGACACTGTCGCCTCACTTCGTGGTGGAAAGGGCACATCGAGTACCAACGCGACCCCTCCCGACGGGCTCCAATCCCCGCCCGCTCCTCCTTCGTATCCTAAACTACAGGGACCGGGACTCCATACTGAGGAAAACACGCAAGCTCCAAGACATTCAGATCGACAACGCCAGGATCATGTTTTTCCCTGACTACACGATCCAGGTGCAGCGCCAGAGACACTCTTTTCTGGCGGTAAAGCAACGCTTGCGACACCTAGGCCTCAAATACTCTCTCCTGTTCCCTGCTAAGCTCCGTGTGGTGGCACACGACACAACGCATTTTTTCACATGCTCTGAAGAAGTGGAGGCGTGGTTGGACAATGGCACAGACAAGGCTCCCAGAGGAATGGCGGACAATCCTAATATGAAACGGAACCGAGGCCCGAGGAGGAGACGTCGGAATAAACCGCAGCCAGCCCCAGACGACCAACCGCAGAAGAGCCCCGGACCGCCTGAAGACGTCATACATCAGGAACAGCAGGACGCCCTGAGCATAGTCGCAGAAATTAGTCACTCACCGATTGCCCAGTCGCCCTCGACCACCAGCCCTCGGGCACTGCCCAGTGACGACGAGGAGATATATGGGATACAGGACTCTCAGCTCTCCTCAGAAATACCGGATGTTACACCGCAAACAGTCGACTTGTTCGGATGATGAACTCTGTCGCACCTTTTCTCCCTTCCCTCATTGACAAGGTTCCGGAAGACCTGAGGCGCCTCACCCCTTCTGATTCCAGTTGGTCGCTAGCACTAAAACATCGTAAAGGGTGGCCGCTCCTGGGACACATGGCTTCCAACCGGGAGACACAGTGAGTAGTGCTCCTAGCTGTATGGCTGATGGCAGGTGGTCAGAACCACATGAACGAATGACTACCTTGATAGACACGTCCCGACTGGCTGCCCTCTAGTCCACTGGGCTTGGTGAGGCTACTTTGCTCACACTAGCGGACGATGCACAGAGGGTGCACTATATCCAGGTTGCCATGCAGGGAACACCGCCAAATCATATGCTGCAAAACCGGCTGTCTATACATGTTACTCCCCGGGAGAGAGAATGTACTATGTCATTTACCCATTGACATTGACTGTTCAACCTTGCACGGAAAGCAGCAACCCCCGTAGACTTGAATGTTGACTATGTCGATAGAGAGTTTGTACGACTGCATGGTTTGCAGGCGCCCTTTTGGTATTATCCCCCATGTTGAATTTTATTTAGACTTAAAGAGCTATCTGGATTGCTTATTAATACTTTGTGTTCATACCCCCATGCCGCAGGTAGCCGTAACAGAGTGTTGGATGTACGGGTGTGGGAACTGCTGGGTGGCAAGGTATTCACACCTGGCAGGGCAAAACTGGGGAGACGGGAGGTGGGGATCGCCTAAACTGACGTGATGGTGGCGCTCAAATTTTGTACATGGAATGTACGTGGCATCCATACCCCCTCACATAGATATCAAATTAACTCATACTTGAAAAGACACCAGATTCAAATAGCGCTCCTGCAGGGGACCCATTTAAACGACGTGGAGGTGTGCACACTACGTCGTAGGTGGCGTGGGCAGCTATATGCCACGGGTTATTCCTCCTTTGCCCGCGGCACCTTAATATGGGAAAGACCGGGGACTCCCTTCGAGGCAGACCATTCCCACTTTGACAGGGAGGGCAGGCTGGTGGTGGTGAAGGGGCGCCTGGACGGGCGGCCAGTGGTGCTGGCCTCGCTATATGCCCCTAACACAGACCAACAGGGGTTCCTTGCACAGGTCACTACCGTCCTGTCCCCTTGGCACGGGGTCCCTTGGATAGTGGGTGGCGACTATAATTGCATCCTCGACACCACACTGGACCGCTCCTTTCCACCGTTACCAAGCGCACCTATAATGGGAGCCATGAAAGCCCTTACTACCTGGGCAGCACAGTGGGATCTACAGGATGCCTGGCGATGCTGTAACCCAGATGCTCGAATCTATTCCTTCTATTCGTGCGCCCATGATCTGCATGCACGCTTAGATAGGTATATGTTGACTAGCGACTTACTCCCACATGTGACTGACACCTATTACATGGGCTGCACGCACTCAGATCATAATCCCCATATATTGGAACTCGCATGGACACACACACACCCCCCCATCCCCACCTGGAGATTGCAGCCTGATCTACTCCTGGACGCCCCATTCCAGGATTCACTGTCCGCACAAATCATACACTACTTTGAGGACAACACAGGCACGGCTTCTACCCCCCAAGTAGAATGGGATGCTTTTAAAGTTATGATTAGGGGCCACTGCCTGGGCACGCAAGCCAATATACGACGGCAGTTGGAAACAGATCTGACACGACTTGAGGCCACCCTCTTGCAGACAGAGCAGGGACCGACTGGAGATGGGGATGAGAGCGAATTACAATCCCGGGCGGAACACGAGCGGTTGCTAGACAGGCTGCGATGCCTCAACTACGCGGCCCACTCGGCTCGCATGCATAGCAAGGGTGATAAACGGGGCAAGCTTTTGTCATGGTTGATAAGCCAAGAAGACCGAACGAAACCAGTGACGGAGATATGTAGCGGCCGAGGGGACATGTTCTACACACAAGATGAAATCCACTAAGCCTTCACCACTCACTACACAGCACTGTACCGCTCCCAACTGCGGACTCCCCTTCCAGACACTTCCGAATATCTCGCACACATACCATTATTGTCATTGGGGGAACCCAGCGCGGAGTCCTGGAAGCACCATTAACGCCCGAGGAACTCCGAGAGATATTAGCTGCGCTTTCCAATGGCAAGTCCCTGGGTCCGGATGGATTGCCGGCGGAATTTTATAAGGCTTATCCGGATCTGCTGATTCCGGAACTGACCCGAATGTACGAGGCGGCAATAGAGGACTCCTCCCTCCCACCGACACTCAATGAAGCCACCCTCATCTCCCTCCTCAAGCCAGGCAGAGATGGTAAGCAATTGGGCTCATACCGGCCTCTTGCTCTCCTGAACACTGACTATAAAATATTGGCATCCACCCTAGCGCAGAGACTAGCCCCCTTCACACCCACTCTAGTGCACGCCGACCAAAATGGTTTTGTGCCCACGAGAAGTACTTCCCACAACATCCGTCGTCTGTTCAGAGTACAAGAGTATGCGGTGCAACAATGGCCGAGGTCGGGATGCCTAGTACTAGATCTAGAGAAGGCCTTCGACTCGGTGGAGTGGCATTACCTCAGAGCGGTACTGCAGAAATACGAGTTGGGAGATGCCTTCATAGATATGGTCACCCTACTATATCAAACACCCACAGTGCGGGTCCGCACCGGCGGCCTCTTGTCCGATGCCATTAGAGTTCGGAGAGGTACAAGACAGGGATGCCCCCTGTCGCCGCTGCTCTTCTCATTAGCAATGGAGCCGCTAGCAGAACGGCTGCGAGGGCAAAGCGCAGATTGGGGCATCCCCCTGGTGGACGGCATCCACGCAGTCTCCCTATATGCGGACGACCTGCTTCTATATATCAGAGACCTCACACAAGTGCCGCGAATACTAACGGACACCTTTTGTAGCTTTGCAGCCCATTCAGGACTCAGGGTCAATTGGGGCAAATCCGGGGAGTATTCCTTCAGCCCGGACCTGCCGGAGTGTGAGGTGCGGCTGGGCGGGGTGCGGCTGGCCTGGCACGCTGCTACGTTCAGGTACTTAGGTATCCATATTTACCGTTCCCCAGCAGATGTGCTGGAGGGTAACCTGGTCAGGGCCATCTCCTCCTTACAAGTGCAAATAACTTTTTGGAAAACGCTCCCCCTGAATGTCCCCAGCCGTGTAACCCTGACAAAAATGGTCGTGCTACCGTGGCTACTTTACTATTACTCTAACGTACCAGTCTACTTTTGCAAACCGCATCTTCCGAGAATTGGAATCCATGATCAGAGCTCTTATCTGGAACACTGGTAGGCCCCGAGTGGCGCTGACGAAACTGTATGCACCAGTGGCTGCGGGAGGTTTAGCGGTTCCTAACCAGGAATTGTACTACCTGGCAGCACAGCTACAGTGGGTGGTTGGATGGCTGAGCGGGAAATGCCTCACTGATACCACCTCGGATACCTTGACCCTAACCCACACGCAGGTACTTGCACTATTTCATCCCCTGGCCAAACTCCCTCGACCAACGCAATTGCATTTAGCAGTAGCCCACAAGTGCTATATACGTAGCCTGCGGCTCACACGAACGGTGACGCCCTATGCCCCCACACTCCCATTACTGGGCACTCCCAGAGACGGAGGAGTACTGACAACGCTCATGCTGGAAAGATGGGTGCAGGCCGAGATAGAAACAATGGGTGAGCTATACGCAGACGGTACTCTGCTCCCATTTGACAGACTAGCAGTGACCACTGAGCTGCCAGCGGGGCAATTTCTATTGCACACCTCATTGATGCGCATGTATACCAAGCCATGGGGAGATATGACTGAGGAACCGCAAACACATGTATGAATACAATATCTGCACGTCATGGGAAATGGGTCGCATGTGATCCACTGGTTAGCGCAGGCGCTGTTGTCCCACACGGCCTGCACCCTCCAACCACTGAGAGACAAATGGGCGATAGACAGAGGCAGGGACTGGACGGACAAGGAATGGGAAAGGATACTGGAAGGGCCCACCAATATTCCACGCAACTAGCGCTTTAAAACCATTCAATTTTATATAATACACAGAGCATACTTGCCACCGGATAAAATAAATCAATACTTCGCGATTGACACGTCAATGTGCCCGAGATGCTCCCTAACACATGCAAACCTCCTACATATGCTTTGGGACTGTCCCAGGCTGTCGACATACTGGCACGCCGTCACATCACTGTTGGCGAGAGGGACAGGTACAGAACTACCGTATACGTGGGAGACATGCTTGTTGGGCTTATTTAAAAGAACGAAGCACAACAAAGTACAGGCCAGGTTCTGGGATCTAGGGCTGGTCACCGCTAAGAGGCTCATCACCAAACGCTGGAAAGGCGCAGACCCACCACACATTCAACATTGGCGCACCTCTTTAACAACTGGGCGGTAGCTGAAGGCACCACTTTACACAGGGAGGAGACGGCGAGACTCAGGGCCATTCCAATAGCACAGCTTTGGGATGATATTTTAAAATCCTTCCACCAGGCATGCCTCGAACAGGGGATCACATAAACGCCCAAAGACAGGGCACCATTGGAATGCGGACGTAGGGAAGAAAGACGCACCTGAGGGGAGTGCTAGCGGCCAGTGACGGGATATGACCGGGGTACGGGGTACGGGGTACCGACCACGCGGCGCACCTGAGCAGATATGGACTATCCCCTATACACGTAACCAGATGCTGCACACACCAATGCTGTGCGCACTCACCTCCACCCAGTTACCCCCACACGCCCGGGAGCAGCAATAACACACACCTGCTGACACGTATGAACACTTTACTCAACCACGCACCTTATAGAATACCCCCAGACTAAAGCTCTTATTTCCTTAGTTTTCTTTCACTCCCCTTCCTCTTCTCATTTTATTGTAGATCTCTTTTCACTATTGACGTGTACATTTGTTCCCCCCCCCCCAGTTGCTCGAGTTAGTAGAGTACCGTCATGTTCTTTAGCAGACACGTTGGCTAAGGTATCTGGGGGGAAAAAATGGTAACTACTAATCTGCAGTACTCCTGCCTACAATTGAGGGGCTGCCCCACATAACGGGTCTTTTAGACACGATCTGTGATAAGCGGAACTACTACATGCGCACGAGAGTGGGCTTTAACTGGTGCACTTGTGGAGCCAGAGCCATGACTGAAACTAACCCAGGGGACAACACACCCTTTGTCGCAGTGATGGGCACACAACTGCATCACGAGGCAGACCATGGCTTCGTGAAGGATACCGTTTATTTAATTCCCAACACTGTCTTATTACCAGCTGATAGCCCATTTCTCTGTGGAGATGGGAAACACTTTTCTGTTACATGTGGAACGAGGCAATGTTATTTGACCCAGATATATATGTCCCCCTTCCCGCATTAATGGTTGCGATATAAGATGCACGTACTATATAATGTTATGGTTACACTTGATCATTACTGGGAATTGGGATGATAACTTCTTGCCATCCTCAAATGTCTTGCATTGTATTGTAATATTAAACTGAAACATCAATAAACATATTCAAACAAACAAAATGAAGTAATAGTGGACAAACAATTGTTGTGTTTCCACTTTTATTCGGTATGAGCAGTGGAAATGTATGAAAGCATAAAAAGAAGTATCAAAGCGATTGCTGGCCCATTCAAAATTATCTGGTGGCTCAAAATGTGTGAGGTGAGCGTGAGCGTTAGGACGAATGGTCAACTGTTGATTTATTTCAAACCTCTGCCTTGAGTGTCCAATCCTGGGATGAGTTAAATGGATCACAATGCCAACGAAGGTAAATGTGTCTGAGTTTGGTGCTCATCCCATTTCATGATACCCATATCTTTTTATGGCCAATCAGTTGAACATGTTCTATCAGTGGCACTTGGAATACTTTAAGCATGATGTGAGGCTTGGGTCTTCCCATAAACTTTAAATAGTTGTCTTTATATAAAAGGAAAAGGCCATGCAGTGACCCAATAAGCTGAAGTAGAGGATGGGCAGGGGGTTGGAAGGGGTCTCCGCTTCTCCAGTGAGTTTCCGAAGCAATGACTGTCTGGTAGCTGAACCATACTGTGCCCTAGAGGATTTGTGGATATTGAAAACTTTTAGCATTTGAAGAGCATTTTGTGAGAACTTTATTGACAAGAATACTTTTTCCTAATTTGCTCAACTATACGGAATGCAAGTTTGTTCACATTTCTCAATTTTCTTTAATTTATATTTATGGAATACTTTACTATTTATACATTGAAGCTTTTCCATGTTAGAGTTATGAGTATGTGTAGTGGTTTGTGTATTTAGTTGAGCTTGGCACTCTTCTGGCATTCTCATAATGGAAGCTGGTGCAGCCCTATTGGTTGATGAATAGTAAAACAGTGCTATACCTTTGGGGTTAATATATTCATGTGAGTAAGAGTCTGTTGCACTTTTGAAAGGCACCCCATCGTTGGGTCTTTATTCTGTGTGTGCCTCTAGTGACCCTAATACATGTTTGCAAAGATCTCATTATCTATTTTCAATGTTCCTTCCAGCTACATAAGAAGTTTGGGAATGTCTTCAGCTTCCAACTGGGTTGGATTAACCTGGTGGTTGTGAACGGGTATGATGCTGTCAAGGAGGCTCTTGTCGTCAAATCTGAGGACACTGCGGACCGCCCACCCATGCCACTTCTGGAGAATCTGGGATTCAAGAAAGATTGCCAGGGTGAGTATGAATGAAGGAGAGGACCATGTGCTTTTTAATTATATTACAGATCAGGGATGCAAGAGTTCAGTAATGCTACATTGCCCTCAAGATCAGAGCACTTTCTAAAAAAGCAGCATGGCAATGGAAAGGTAGTTATTCTTAATGAATAAATCTATCAAAAGAGAAAGCTCATGCCTGTGGATAGCCCCTCAATCCTCATGTCCAAGATACTCAAAGAGTGCTCACATGGTATTGGAGTGCATGACGAGGCAATTCAATGAATTGTGGAAGTATATGCCGTAATGTATTGAAAAAGAGTATTTAAAATTACTCATCTCGATGTTTCGCGCAACACAATGCTCAAGCGTTAACCACTATCTGATGAAATTTTCTTATATTTGTATAACAATTGTTGCTCGTAGGGACAAAGTACACTAAGTTAAATTCTCCCTGGAGAAGGCTTTTTTTCTGAAATGGATTGGGAATTATAAGAGAATTCAGAAAAGAAGCCAATAATAAAATTTAAATAATGGAAAAATGTACAATGAAACTGCAAACATATACATACTTGAAAATATAGAAATTAAAACAGAGTTGATATCCCATTTTTAGTGCACCTCTACCAAGACATATGTTGTTGGGTGTATCAAGTTTGAGGGAATGAACCATGCAAATGTCCCTCCTCAATGAATACCCAAGAGCCAAGCTTGCTTTACTTGTTTACTTTGGTATTCATGTTTTCTGTCACCCACATGGATTGAAGTACAAGGGCCTGCTTCGATCAACGGCCTTGGCCATCACCCACATGCTCTCCTTTCCACCCTTTGTGGTAATATAAACTCATTCGAGTAATCTATGCCCATTCAAGCGAAGTACTTGTTCTCTGCAGTCAGATTTTTGAGTTACCCCTTGTAGTTACTTAATCTCGCTACACATGGATACCACACGACTGACAGGGGTAGGGTAAGATCCCTTCTCCTGTTTCTGGCTTGTCGCTGGTCGAACGGACGTAGGGGAAGCAACATTCACATCAGTTAAAGAGAACACATTCAGGGGCACCCACATGCACGTAAACAATGCCTGGATACATAGGGAAATTACACAGGAAGTTAAAGAGAATTCACATTGTAAAGTTACATAGGATGATGTGTATGGTTACACTTTTTTCAAATATCTGAGGGCACTTCATTCTTTTTAAGCCAAATTGAAACGTGGCAGTTTTCTTAGATATTTATCCATGACCGTGTCACAATCGTCCCAAAAACTTAATAAACTACAGATGCTACTGAGTCAGAAATAATCCAGTTTATTGCTGTATTGCTTAAATACAACATATCTTGCATTATTAACTTATTTATTTCAGTAGTATTTCCACATAAACACTACAACCATAAACAACCATCCTTTTAAATGGCATACAATTACAGAATTCTTTAAAACATTACTACAGTTTAAGAAAAGCTCAAAAAACGTAGTTATTCAATAACCTGTTCACCCAGGGTGAGTTTAACAATAAATGTAGTGCATCTTTATATGTTTCTAGTTAACATAAAAAACAATGTGTCTAATAAATGTCTCTTGAAAATACATAAATCGGGGGCAAAAAACATCACGTGAAATATGTCCTGAATATTAGAGTCACAAACTTGACCCCAAAGGTGAGAACTGGTTGCATCTCTTTCGATCCACCCATTATCTCCTAATGCAAGTAAACCGTATTTAAACTTAATAACAACCTTCGGTCAAATTTGTAAATGTTGTTTTTCAGGTAAAATTGCATTTGATCCACATTTTAAGAATAAACAATTTGAATACAGTCTTTTAGTCCGAAGACAGTGTTGTAAATCTACTTGTAAGCTTTTTATGCGTGCTCATTTCTTTGACCCAAAACTCAGTGCTAAGTTTTTTAATGGGAAACACTTCTCTGCTTTTAAGTCACAGTGACTTTAAATATCCTGTAAGGGTTTTAGAAAACATATAGTTCGTATTCATAGTCTGAGTGAATTCTCATCAAATGACTTTTTTAATACGTTTGTAAACAACCAAAAAACATAATGGATAACCTGCCAAAAAGCACAACATATTATTCCTGAAAAATATAACTTGATGCAAATCATTTGGATAGAACTGGAAATAAGGCCAAGTTAGCGTTTCCAAAGTTGGGATTCCGCAAAGGTATATTTTGATTCACTGGAAGAGGATGAGGCCTTCAGCTACCTGGGCAGTGTCGTAGACAAGCAGGGTGGCACAGGCGCTGATGTCAGGGCAAGTATCGACAAAGCAAGGACTGCCTTCATCCATCCAAAGAAGATCTACAGCTCCAAGAACCTAACTCTGCTAACCAAGTTCGGACATTTTAAAACCAATATAAAATCAGGTCCTTGTGTATAGAGCAGAAACTTGGAAGACAACAGTGTCCACTACCAAAAAAGTCCAGACCTTCGTCAGCACCTGCCTGAGGAAAATCTCCAAAGCCGCTGGCCAGATGCCATCAGCAACAATGACCTATGGCAGCAGACCTAACAACTCCCTGCGCAAGTCTGCATCAAACACCTCCAGGCAAGCCCTGACCTGGAACCCTCAAGGGAAAAGGAAAAGAGGAAGGCCAAGAAACACCTGATGCCATTGCCTCAAGGCTGACTGCAAGGAGATATGTTACACCTAAAGTCAGATTAAAAGAATAGCTCAAGAGAGAGGTGGCTGAAGAGTCTTGTTTCATGACCTATATATACCCCAGGCGGGATAGTAGGCATAAGTAAGTATATTTATTAATGTAACTTATTGACTGTGCTTCGATAGCGTATAATACAACCAAAGGTATTTTTTCAGTAGAGGCCTTGAGTAGTGTTTGCACATCTCTTTTACACTGAGTTTTAAAAGATTGATGTAATCCAAAACCTGTTGATTTAGTTCAATGTTGGTTCATTGTAAGATCCTTTTTGCGTCGGCGGTAGGCATAGCCCGCATGTTCTGCCACTAAGCATGTTTGTGGATCCCCCCCTCCCCCTTCCCAGAAGGCTTCAGTTTCTGAGGTCAGCTCTGCAATCGAGGCAGTCAGCACCGTACGCCGCATTGCATGTGAGAGTGGCAATTTCTGCATTTTTGAAGAGGCACAGTTCCCTGCAGGAGTAATGTATGTGAACTCACAACGGCGGAAATCGCTTTGCGCAGTTGGCATTGGAGAACGAAGCAGCAGAGGAAAGTAGAGCAATTATTTAAGGCATTCGGACTGCAAGTGCTGCGGAAATCTTCCCCAAGCGGCTGAGTGGCGGCTTCAGGAAAACTCAGCCCCATGTCCAGAGGTGAGTGCAACTGGCCGCTAGGAATCTGGGCGGGTCATTACTCTCCGCCGTGGGGGAGTGCAGATTGTTAGAAGCTGGCCTCGAGGATTATTATTAATCCTGAATTTCAGCAGCTTGGAGAGGACTGGGAAAGGATAGAGCTGAGGAAATGCGGTAGTAACCCCTAGCTAATCGCACTGCTACAGAAGCCAAAGTTAAGGAAAAGCAATAAAGCAAACAGTGGGGAAAAAATCACAACGAATGCAACATTTTAAGGGGTCTGCTGCGTCCACTGCCTCCAGCACTTCGACCCCTCCTTCCCAGAGAGTTCAAAAGCATGCCATACAGGCCAAGTCAGTTGCAGCTCATGCAAACCGGAGCTAGCAATCCAGAATGTATTCTCAATTAGCATCACAGCTTAATGATATCAGGGCAAGCAACCGGTGTGGAGTGAGAGGGAGACTGTATCTGAAAGACTTACTGTGTCTGCAGAATGTGATCCTAAGATTCCTCTCCAATCCTCAACAGTGGTGACTTCTATCTATAGTAATAAGGGAGAGTAAGTTGGACCTACGACGGAGACTGCAGTAAGTGCTATAAGGGAAGCAAGACCCACAGAATATCCTTTGTCAGTAAAGCGAGCAAAAATCTGTTTGGGCACTATGATGGCACAGTCTGTGCTCGTAATGGCAGAAGTAGTACAACTACTAGAGTCAGGAGCACAGCAAAAACTTATTGCAGTGAACGAGACTCCTACCTCTTTCAGCAGGTGATTCCACTGCTGGACCCGGAGTAGATTCCAGGTCAGCTACAGAGTCTAGCAGTGTTTCACCCAATTTAATTCTATCTAGAGATGAACAAGGGGGACATTGCCCACGGAGAGGCAGTTGCTCGATCCAGTGAAAGTTATACTTGATTCTATATTGCTCGAACTCAGAAAGTTTAAGCTTTCACAGGCATAAGAGGTTGCAAGTCTTCATGAGAGATGAACTAAAATAGAGGAAAATATGTTGGAATTTACTGTTAGACTAAAAGAGGCCGAATACAGGATATCAGACCTGGAGGACAAGATGGTGTCAGTACAGCAAGGGGATGCTTAACTTGGAAATGAAAAAGGAATATTTGGAGAATAAGGTTAAAGAACTAGAGAACTATGCAAGACGCTCAAATCTGCGCCTGGTGCGCATTCTTGAGGGGAGTGAAAGCCGGAATGTGCTTCAGCTGGTGGACCCTTTGATCAAAACCCATGTGTTGCATGATTTTTCATGGGATTTGTCTATCATTAGAGCCCATTGTGTACCAGCTCAATGCTCACCCAATTCTAAGTATCCACGCACCATTGTGGTGAATTTAGCTGATTGTTGTATTAAAGAACATATTTGTTCCGAAGCAATTTAGAGGAAAGGCATCTCCACCTCAGAAAATATCCAGTTTCACATCTTCTCTAACATGTTGGCTTCTGCAGCACATCGCCAAAAAAAGTTTGTAAGACTAGTAGGCATGTTTAGAACTCAGGGGGCCAAGGCATTTCTGGTGCAACAGTTGAAGTTGAAGGTGCTTGTAAAAGGTCCGTTTCATCTCTTTATGAATGCAGAAGAGGCTCACAATTTTTTGTCTAAAATGTTGGTTTAATGGTCATAAATTTCTGTTGCATCTACCTTTTCTTTTCTCTTGCCCCTTTTCTCTCCCTAGCTTCCCCCCCTTTTTTTTAAGGTGAAGATACCAAATGGATTTAAGGGTACGAGTCGGAGGGGCCACAAAGTGTAGGTAGGAGCAGTTACATAGCACCACAGGCGCTGGTGCAAAAAATAGTAGGTTTAACGAAGGCTGTAAAGCAATTTTCCAGAGCAGGAAAATTGAGGAGGGAGAGCAGTGAAATCCATAGTAGATTATCATTTAGTGTATTCGGTCAAGGTGCTATCTTGCAATGGCTATGGTGTTTCAAAAAGACGTAAATATGGGGGCTTGGTGAGATGGCTCTCTTCATTCAATCCAGAAGTTATTTTTCTACAAGAGACTCATCTCAGAAGTAATAATCCAAAGCTTTACATGCCGAAGAAGTACTTTTATGCATATTTTGCCTGGGAGGGGGGCCACAACGCAGGAGGGGGGTGGGGTATGCAATGTATTTGGCAAGGGATATCAAATGGGAAGTCAAAGATGTCATCCGGGATGTCGAGGGAAGGTGGCTTTTGCTAAAAGTTTTAGTCCTGGGCACTCCCCTGAATTTGGTTAAATAATATGGCCCAGTTAGTGATGAGATACATCCATTGCTAAAGTTATACAACCTCTCAGTGGGGGCAGAAAGACCGATGATCTTAGGGGGTGATTTAATTATATTCAGGATCTGACATTAGACACGTCAAATCGGGCCAAAAACAGCTTAAGCCTACAGCTTCAAAAGTTTTTTCTACCTTAACAAACGATTTCCATTTAGTAGATCCCTGGTGGGTGGGTCACCCAGGTGCAGCCCAATACACTTTCTTTTCACACCATTTTAAGACAGCATCATCTTTGGATTTTTTATTTTATTTCACAGGCAGTTACATTTAAGGGCTCTGACACTTGGACAAATGCCTTTTCTGACCATTCGGTTATATCGATTCTGGTAGATCTGGAAACTCCCATTATACAAAGGCCTAGATAGGTGTCTCTTGACAGACCATTATTGGTTGGCAGAGTTGAGATTACTCATAACAGAGTTTTTTTAGATTAAAATAAAAGGTGTTTGGCCGTGGTCACTCTTCTTCTTGGGGAGGTGGTAGTCCCCTGGGCAATGAAACTAAAAGTGCTCTTTGGCTCACAGCAGCTCATTTGTTTCTTTGTAATTGTAGGACTCTAGACCCTACTGTAATGACTGCCACAACATATTCTCCATGTTGTGGCCAGCCAATCAGGATCCCCATACCACTTGGAATGGGCAAATCAGGGAATAGCTCTGCACCAACTGTTCAGATATCTCTAACTTTTTCAGAGGGTTAACTGTTCATGCATTACCCAAGCGCCGCTTAAAATGCTAATTAAAAAAAAAAGCATGAACAGATTTACTCCGAATCACAAAAAGCTTGCTTCCTGAGTAAATTTTGAACTAACTTTTTGCGCAATTTGGTGTAATTCTGTTCAGCTGCTTCTTTTGTTTCCTATGGGAATTAACATTGCAAACCACACTATTGGTACCTCTCATTTTTCTTGCCACCCTCAATGGATCAGTGTGAAGCTTTCCATGAAGGATTTGTACTTAACTGACATAAGTATAACTGGTACTCTGATAGATTATTCGTCATCAGTGATGTAATACGTGAGGTTATAAGCCGTACATCTCAGTGGTGCAAGTTATACTTAGGTCTATATATTTTTATTAGAAGACCTATGTCTAAAGCCACTTTAACCATTGTTTTTTTTCATTGAATTCCTAAGGTTTTCTTAACTTCAGTTAATATCTTTCTGCCTTACTTAAGTATAACTCTACTTTAACCCTTGTTTTATTCAGTGAACTTCTATGTTTTTTATGTTAAGTAACATCTTCTTACAATACATCTGTGGCCACTCTCTGCTGTGCATGGCCAAAGGGCGCGCTTGGCAAAGGGTTGGCCAAAGGGCCCAGACCAGCGCCGAGCCCCACATGGGAAGGCAACCACCTGTGTATGGCTAACCCTTGTGAGCAGCAAATTGCCCACGGACCGCTTTCCCACCTTCTGTCTTTTTTTATGGCACCGAAGGGCCACAGGGTCAGTGCTAGCTTCTGTGGGAGTCCCGCGGGACCACACAGGAGAAACTCTGGCTCCCATAGTAGTCACATTGTACTGTGATGGCACAAATTCTTTCTATCTTCATTTTGGCCTGTTGGGGGTCCCTCATGAGGGCTATGGGTCAGGGTATCTCTAGAGTGCGCACTTCTATGTGTTTTTAATTAATTGTTCAGGACTCTAGGACTGAGCCCCGAGTCCTGTAATGAGGGCCGCAAGCTTTCTCCTCATATTGCAGCCTGCTAATCGTAGCTGTCTGTCACAAGAACAGTCCCATGAGGCCAGCGAATCAGAATGCTTCATTTTGATGTGTTTTTTCCCACGGTTGTCCCACATCACCAGATATCACTATTTTTTAAACTCTAATTTCTCTAAATCAGCTGAACAGATTTACATAACCTCAAAGAAAGACGCTTTCTGAGTAAAGATCTAGCTTTCTGCCGTTTTTCTCTCTATCCCTGTTCAAAAATCCCTATGGAAATTGCATGGGGAAAATAGTATTAGGGATGACCTGTTTTTCTTAGCCCCCGCTTGAAAGATCATCCTGAAACTTTTCAAGAAGGAGCTGAGGGAGAAGAACTTTGTTTTGGGAAAGTTTCATCAAGATTCATCAAATGGCACTAAGGTTATTAGTTGCATATTACTACAAAGTGGTGCCCGTCACTGTGCTATGTGTGTATATATGTGTATATAATATAAAATTAAAAAAACAAAGGTTAAAACTTGATTATAGGTAGGAAAACGTTATTTATTCTTTCTTTACAAACCAAACCTTAAATGTCACAAGCATTAGACTTATGCACCACCTTTTTATAGCTAGCGCTCCTCCATACAGATTGTTTTCAGCTTGCTGACCACACAACAATAACTACAACTCGCCACTCTACCATGCACTGCTTATACCCTTTCATATTACTTTACTTTACTAATACCATCTGCAATCATAGCATTTATAACAACACTTATGGCATCTCAAATCCCATCGTTTCTGAGAACACAGTGCATGGGACAGTGGTGAGTTATAGTTATTGTTAGTACATGGTGCTGGGCGGACTCAGCAGGTACTATTGCCCTGGGCTGAGTTCTGTGTTGTGTGTTTTTGAAGAGAGCTCAGATATGTGCTCTAAGGTTTAGAGCCCCACTACGGGTCCTATGATGAGCAAGGGCAGCATTCAGTCCAGATGTCAGGAAGCAAAGAAGCTGTGCTGTAGGTTCTTACGCAGTATGCCCTATCCATAAGCTGTGTTGTAGGTTCCTATGCCGTATGCCCTATCCAGTCACATCTTTACTGGGTTCGGATTCATACCCTGTAAAACTGGGTCTGGTGGTTTTGAACCTGTAATTTCAGGTCCACCAACACTGGACCACTCCTAGTATGGCAGAGCGGAATCCCTATGGGATACCTCTGTGCTGGGAAAACTGAAATGGGAAATGATTGTGAGAATTGATCTTTGATCACTGATTTCTGCAGGTTTTCCCCCACATTCTGGGCACTTTTCCCCAGATATATTCCACCAGTTTTAACTAGTAAAATAGGTCCATGAAAAAGCCTCAAGGATCTAGTGTTACAATGCAGCTCGTAACACCGACTTGGGCCGAAACAATTTTTTCCATCAGAATTCGGATACAATGTAAAGTAGTATGTGAGTGTTGGCTGCCAAAAACATTCTTACTTGGTATAAAGAATAAAAGATCTGGATGCTCCTAGAAATAGTGCTGTATTTGAAGCAATTCTTGACCCCCCACTGTGGACCTGCTTCTAGAATACTGTTAGGTAAATGCCACTCAAAAAAGTGTACCTAGTTGATTAACAACTAACGCTGGTTTATTACCTTAAATGGCCAGAATTTGTGGCCTGATCAGAGGCCACCAAAATTTTAAAGAAGGACAAGCCCTTCAGAAACTCCAGGTTTTTTTTAAGTAACCAAAAGTTTCTTGCCCTAGTATATTTCTTATTTTTTTTAACTCATCAATGTAGTTTGCCTGATGAATTCAAGTATGATCCATTCTGTGTCCTCAAATGCATCTTTCATTGGAGAAGATGGAGGAATCGGAACAATATGAAAGTACACATTTTTGGGAGGTTTTTGAAGAAAAATATGAAAATGGTACTCTGAGGTTTGAACCAATTTATGCGTCTAAGCCATGACCTAAATCTATTTGTAACTCATTTTGTTCCTTCTGATTTGCCTTTGGTTTACCTTCTGTGAGCAACCTCAGTGTGCTTTGCTGAGCAGCAGTACAAGAAACCTAACTCGTCTTAATTGAAACATTGCAGGTGTGGTAATGGCACGGTATGGGCGTGGATGGAAGGACATTAGGAGATTCACCATCTCCACTCTGAGGAACTTTGGTCTGGGGAAGAAGTCTCTGGAAGAGCGGGTGAGCCAGGAGGCCATCTGTCTCTGCGCAGCCTTTGAAACCCAAGATGGTAAGTCACGCTTCCAGAATGCATCCACTGTCAGGGAAACTCATTGTGTTTCTATTTCCTATTTCCTGTTTGGTCTAAAGCAAGGATTGCACTAAGCATTCTTGGGATTTACCAGTGCTTTTGGGGTGAGTTGCATAGTTTAAGAAACATTCATTCTGAATGTGAATGTGTCAGCCTTCAGCATAGCACAACTGGTTTCTGCTGCCTTCAGCTCTTGATAACTGCTGTATTGCATGTTCAATACAGGCATAAAGCAATACAGCCTTGTTCATGTTTCTGTAGACTAAATTAATGATAAACGACCTATTGGAGGACTTTCAGGGCATAGTGGGTGTTTGTGTCAGTCTGTGTGTTTATACTTGTGTGCCTGTGTATGTGTTCACGCTCACTTATGTTTGTATATGCATATGGGTGCATGAAAGCTGTCTGGAGTATTAGGCATAGGAGTAGTGGTTGGGCAAATTAGAGTCAGACACCAAACATATGATGGAGAGGCCTGGGAAATAAGCTGTACATATCCATAGACTAGTGGCTGTGCAATGGCAGATGAACCTGGGCAACATATTAGGCTGTGCGTGGCATACATATCTGTACTAGGACATACGATAAGTCGGCATCTCTGGTGGGTTGTGAGCCAATTTTGTTGTGTCCGTGAAGTCTGAGCAATAAATAAAGATGCCTTTAAATTCTGCATTATCTTGTCACATTTGCTGTTGCTTCAAAGACAAATTTCACACGTAAGGCTATGTCTTATGGC
The DNA here is from genome assembly GCF_964261635.1 of Lissotriton helveticus. Lineage (NCBI taxonomy): Eukaryota > Metazoa > Chordata > Amphibia > Caudata > Salamandridae > Lissotriton > Lissotriton helveticus. Next base: position 1,832,896,551 of record NC_136057.1, read on the forward strand.
AACTTGCTGCTTATGTTTTTTAACATGGGATTTGTGTTTACTTTTCTTTCTCTGTCTGCAAACTGAGAGGGGTTTTTAAATTGAAAATATGATAATGTTGCTGGAGTGCAGTGAATGTAAAAGGAAAAGCTTACATTTGTTTGCAACACACAACAAAATGTAAATACCTTAAATGTACTGTAGGCATTCAGCAGTTAGGAAAGCAAAAATTAAGCATTTTTTTTTTATTTCTAAAGTATGCTAGAAACAGAGATTTCAATAGGACCAAAACATAGCAAGACGCTTTACTGGTGATACACAAATGATAAATATTCACAGAAACCCGATTTCTGCACATTATCATTTGAGTGAAATATGCTATATATTTTACCAGTAAAACTGTATCTCTGTGCAAAGTCAGTGGCCATTTCACTGGAAAATATGCTGTCTGTAAATGATAATGTGCTACTGCACAATGCTGTAGTTACATAAAAAAATTGCACCAGCTCATGTCCATTAAAGGAACGTAAGTTGCAAAGGTTTATAGTTAATAAAAAGTGTGTTGTGATTCTAAAATATTTGAAAAACACTGGGTAATATTATAGGCATATAGGACTGTGAATGGGCATATGGAACTCTACCTTGGCATTTGATGACTGATTCTGTATAGTGGGTGTGTGTGTGTGTGTGTCTGTGTGTGTCAGCACTTTGCTTATGATGGTTGAGCCTAGGTTTAGTAGGCTGTGCATATGAGGCTTGCCCAGGTATTTGTCGGTGATACAATTCAGTATGTGGAGATATGTTGGCAGTGTCTGGGCGTATGAGACACCGCTATAATCATTGTTGAATCTCGGTTTAGCAGCTGTATATGAGCACATTAATTATTCATTTGCCAACATGGAATTTCAACTAGAAAAGAAAAGGTAATCATAGAAACTGTAACGTACTTAGGACATTAGTTTTGGGAGGATGTGTAGAGATGATGATCAGAGAAGGTAAAAAAACCATGCTGTAACATTTGAGGGAGATATGTGAATGAGAGATTGTATCAGTGCAGTAGTCACTAGCTGTTCTTTTCATCCGAATAAATACATCGTCCAGTGTCTTCAAACACTCAACAGGACAACAGTAGTATATGATTTTGTTAAGTCTTTCTTAGATTATTGCAGTTCATTTTATGCTGACCTTTTCCTTACCAAAGCCCCAGTTGCTGGAACCCACTCCCTGTACATCTGCAAGAAATCACGTCCTTGACGACCTTCAGAAAGGTCTTGGAGATGTATCAGCTCTAGGCATCTTCGAGGCTGCTAGTAACATCCACGTTGTTAGAACTGGGGGTCTCTAGTTGGCTGAGGTAGGTACCTTTAACCAAATAGGGATCCTTGCTCCTAAGTCAGGGAAGGGGATTACACTACTGGATAACCCCTGCTCACCCCCTTGGTAGCTTGGCACAAGCAGACAGGCTTATCTCAGAGGCAGTGTGTTAAGCATTTGTTAACACATACAGTAATACAGTGAAAACACTACAGATGGATACCACACAGGTTTTATAAAAATAAGTATTCTTTGTATAGACTTAACACAAGACCACAAACGACAAAAATCCACAATACTGTACTCAAAATAGACTTAAAGATGGTAGGAGTCACTTAGTTCAAGTTGATGATAAATGCAACAAAGTTCTCACAAAAGTACCTGGATGCGTAACGCAAAACAAACAAAAGGTTCGCAGGGATGGAGATGCGTTGGTTCCTTTCTTCGGGGGAAACGATGTGTCTCGCCTCGATGCTTGCGCAGAGTAGGGGATGGGTCTTGGTCCTTACCCGAGAGGAGGTGTTTCTCGTACTGTGTTCCGGTTACGATGCAACAAGATGGCGCCTCGATGCGATGCGACAATCCTGCGCGATGCGATAAGATGGCGCCCTTGATGCGTTGACATGAAGATGGTGCGTGCATGCCCCGCGGCCGTGAGGCGAACTCTGAAACTTTTGGAGCCGCGACAGCCCCTGCGATGCGCTTCTCCGGTGATGCGATGGCAACCTCTTTGGCAGTGACACGCTTCTCCGGTGATGCATCGGGTAACAGCTTTGACGAAGGCACGCTTCTCTGGTGATGCGGCAGCGACCTCTATGGCGACATGCTTCTCCGGGATGCGACGGCAACAGCTGCGACTGCGACACACTTCTTCTCGTTGAGTCGCGCTTCCAGCTCCCAGCGACACGCATGCTTCTGCAGATAGAATTCCCAGCAAGGAAATTCAGAGGGGAACTGGTGGGGAAGTCTTTTGTCCCTGAGACTTCAGCAGGAGGCAAGCACAAGTTCAGGGCCTTGGAGTAATATTCTGCAAGAAAAAGTTCTTCGAATGTTCTTTCTCCTCTCCTTGGCACTGAAGACACCCCTGTTGGCCAACACAGCACACTGGCAGGGGGGCAGTCGAACTCCTACAGCTTCCTTAGTTTTTCTCCTTGGCAGAGGTTGGTCTTGTTGTTCCAGAAGTGATCTAAAGTCTTGGGGTCTGGGTCCCCATATTTATACTACTAAATTCATTGTCCTCTGAAGGCAGAGGGGCCTGTACCTAGTCCAAACCAGTTCTGTGAAGTCCTGGAGCACTTTGTTGACAGGTCTCCTTCTTTCCTTTGACAGTGTGGCCCAGGGTCATCAGACGCACCACAGGAGGTGGAGCCAGCATTGTGGAAGGCAGGCACATCCCTATTCAAAGCCAGGTGCTACTCCTCCCACCACTCTACATTCAGATAGGTCTATTCAGCCCTGTGCTGACTCACCCTGTCTCCTGGAATCCCCCAGCCCCTGTCACTCACAAAGCCAGACACCCAATACACAAGCTAGCAGAGGCAGGCTGGATGGTTAGGTAAGCAAATACCTACTTTGTAAAAGTGGTATTTTCAAACACAGAATGTTAAAACCAACTTCACTAAAAGATGGATTTTATCATTCTGAGTTCAGGCATACTAAGCTCTAATTTCTACCATGTTCCCTGGGTCAGTTAGGATTATAAGGTGTTATAATCAAACTGCCCATTCTGGCCTATGGGGACAGGTAGCTGTGCAATAGTGAAAACACACATCAGGGCATGTCCTACCTTTTACATACAATGCACCCTGCCCTCGTGCCTAGCTTAGGGGTGTCTGATATGTAGAAAAGGGAAGGTTTAGGGACTGCTAAGTGGGTGCACTTACCAAGTCGACATGGCACTACTAGACTGCACACAGGCTCTGCAATGGCAGGCCTGAGACACACTTTACAAGCTGCTTCTGTGGGTGCCACAATAAGTGCTGCAAGCCCACCAGTAGCATTTGATTTACAGACAGTGGGCACACATGGTGCATTGTACTAGGGTCTGACAAGTAAATCAAATGACCCAATCATGGAGTCACTAATCAATACATCAATTTACAATATGGAGAGCATATGCACTTTAGCACTGATCAGCAGTGGTAAAGTGCCCAGAGTCATAACACAGCCAACAACAGGTCAGAAAAAATACAGGAGAAAGGCAAAAGGTTTAGGGATGACCCTGCGAAAAGGGCCAAGTTCAACACACGTCAACAGACCAATTTGTAGTGTTCATCATTCACTCAATGTATATTGTTCTTCAGTCTTGCTCCTCCCAGCACACTGACAACCCCACCCCCAATTCTCCAAGATTCCACAGAATACCTCAAAACTCCTCATGAACTCCCTGGATGTAGAGAACCCGGAAGTCAAAATACTTTAACACTCTCAAAACCACAAACAGTTTTTACACGTGCCCCTGGTCTGGCATGCTGCCTTTCTCAATTATCCCTTGATGAACATTACCGTCTACACCAATAAGGAACCACCCTAATTAAATCCTCTCATGCAAGTCTACAGCCTGTGGCCACCATACGGCCCTACCAACCTAACCAGCACCACCTTTTCAGAATCATATTTAAACTGGATCCTACAACACACCCTTGTCCACACGCCTACTGCCTGCTCACGCGATGATCAACTTGCTTGACCATTATGCTACCAGCTTTAATAATCTCACTCATCCTTAAGAACTTGAACATCCTCCCCAGCATCTATGTGCTAGAGCCGTCCATGGTCATCATTACTCCCATGCAGACTTCACTCCATTCCTCATCAACAATTTCAGTTTATTTCGGAATAAAGTGACATAAAACGCCAATAATTTAAATACAATAAAAAATATATGCATAAAAATATATACCTAATACTATGTATGCACTGATAAGGCAATGTATATTTAAATGAAACCTTGCAAACCATAGGGGATACTATACCCATTTGGGCTAAAACTAAATACAAATGCAAGTTCTGCAACACGTTCCGGAAAAAAATCTCTATTAAACAAATGGATTATACTTCCTTGATTGGTCCCAAAATGTGGACACATATATATATATATATAATCTATATATATATATATATATATATATATTGTAGCTCCGTTACGCCAGGAACCGGGTCACTCGCAGACGGGTGCCTCTTCGTGGTGGCGCACCACGTCACAGACTGCAGCTCAAATAATCTCTCGTAGTTTCAGAAAGAAAATTCGGCACTCGCAAGGGAAGTGTTCACGTTGGTTTATTTCATGCAAAACACTCAGCAGACAAACGCGTTTCGGTTTTCCTTCGTCAGTGTCTACCATTGACACGGAGGAAGCGGATATAAAGACATTTCCTCGTGTTTTGGCATGTACGTAGAAAGAGGACTGACGTTAAGCCCCGTGAGAGAATTATTTACATAGTATATTACTTTTTCTATTACATATTGTGATACATGATAAATGGCAATATGGATGAAGTATATTCTACGTTTTCATACCACAGTTTCAGATAAATTAAATACATTATTTCTGAAATTATTTGCAATATATGTACAATTTGTTGAGTTGCCCTTTGTCATGTTATAAATGCTATCAAGCCGTGGATCGGCAATGCTCACGGGGTGAGAAATACTCATTGAGTTCATAATTCAGTACAGTTACAAGGGTCTATGCATTTCCCAAATGAGAAGCTAATTCCTCGTTCTTATTCAATCCCAGAGGGGCCTTTGTCTGAAGATCTCTTATATAACGGGACTCTAGCCTTCTTAGTCTCCGTAATCTATCTCCACCTCTTGGGTCTACTGGTATATGGTCTAAAGCATAATACTGTAGGAGTTCTCTGTTGCTATTATGCTTGAGGGCAAAGTGTTTAGCTACGGGATAGTTAAAGTCTTTATTCATAATAGCGCGTTGGTGCTCTAATATGCGTAGCTTGACATTCTTTACTGTACTACCTATGTATTTCAGTCCGCACGGACACAATAGACAGTACACAACATGGGTAGTAGTACAAGTAAGAAACTTAGATATTTTTCTTGTCTTTTTCAACCCTGGTATTTCAAATGATGTTTTCTTTTTGCTTTTTTCACAGGCTTTGCACTTTCCGCATGGGAAAAACCCTGGCATATCTCTGATCCTCCCTGTCACTGTTATTCTATCAGGAAGATGGCTATGAACAATTTTATCTTTGATAGACCTTCCTTTCTTGAATGTGATTAGAGGAGATGCAGGAATTTCTTTTCCTATAATCTGATCTGTTTTTAGGATATGCCAGCTCCTCTTCAGAATTTTTCTTAGATGATTAGAATCATCCGAGAAAGTGGTAATCAATCTGAATTTTCCCTCATTTTTCATATTCAGCTCAGTTTTCTTGATCTTATCTTTTAACAATTGATCTCGAGGTATCTTCTCTACTCTTTTTAAGGTGTTTTCTAAGAGGTTTTTGTTATAACCTCTCGCTCGAAACCTGCTGATGCTGTCTCTTGCTCAGCAGGTTTCGAGCGAGAGGTTATAACAAAAACCTCTTAGAAAACACCTTAAAAAGAGTAGAGAAGATACCTCGAGATCAATTGTTAAAAGATAAGATCAAGAAAACTGAGCTGAATATGAAAAATGAGGGAAAATTCAGATTGATTACCACTTTCTCGGATGATTCTAATCATCTAAGAAAAATTCTGAAGAGGAGCTGGCATATCCTAAAAACAGATCAGATTATAGGAAAAGAAATTCCTGCATCTCCTCTAATCACATTCAAGAAAGGAAGGTCTATCAAAGATAAAATTGTTCATAGCCATCTTCCTGATAGAATAACAGTGACAGGGAGGATCAGAGATATGCCAGGGTTTTTCCCATGCGGAAAGTGCAAAGCCTGTGAAAAAAGCAAAAAGAAAACATCATTTGAAATACCAGGGTTGAAAAAGACAAGAAAAATATCTAAGTTTCTTACTTGTACTACTACCCATGTTGTGTACTGTCTATTGTGTCCGTGCGGACTCAAATACATAGGTAGTACAGTAAAGAATGTCAAGCTACGCATATTAGAGCACCAACGCGCTATTATGAATAAAGACTTTAACTATCCCGTAGCTAAACACTTTGCCCTCAAGCATAATAGCAACAGAGAACTCCTACAGTATTATGCTTTAGACCATATACCAGTAGACCCAAGAGGTGGAGATAGATTACGGAGACTAAGAAGGCTAGAGTCCCGTTATATAATAGATCTTCAGACAAAGGCCCCTCTGGGATTGAATAAGAACGAGGAATTAGCTTCTCATTTGGGAAATGCATAGACCCTTGTAACTGTACTGAATTATGAACTCAATGAGTATTTCTCACCCCGTGAGCATTGCCGATCCACGGCTTGATAGCATTTATAACATGACAAAGGGCAACTCAACAAATTGTACATATATTGCAAATAATTTCAGAAATAATGTATTTAATTTATCTGAAACTGTGGTATGAAAACGTAGAATATACTTCATCCATATTGCCATTTATCATGTATCACAATATGTAATAGAAAAAGTAATATACTATGTAAATAATTCTCTCACGGGGCTTAACGTCAGTCCTCTTTCTACGTACATGCCAAAACACGAGGAAATGTCTTTATATCCGCTTCCTCCGTGTCAATGGTAGACACTGACGAAGGAAAACCGAAACGCGTTTGTCTGCTGAGTGTTTTGCATGAAATAAACCAACGTGAACACTTCCCTTGCGAGTGCCGAATTTTCTTTCTGAAACTACGAGAGATTATTTGAGCTGCAGTCTGTGACGTGGTGCGCCACCACGAAGAGGCACCCGTCTGCGAGTGACCCGGTTCCTGGCGTAACGGAGCTACAATATATATATATATATATAGATTATATATATATATATATATATATATATATATATTCACGCTCCAAGGTTGTCCACCATGTGAGTAGCACGCGAGCAGCAGCTTTATTTATGTGTAGGTGAGGACGGGGATCCGCTTGTAGACGCCGCTCCGTAATGGATCTGCCCGACGCGTTTCGAAGCTCCATCTGCTTCTCTTCAGGGGCTTTAACGGAAGCGGTGTGCGCACCCGCTACACTTCTCCAATTATATAACTCGCCCGTCGATGAGAGGCTCCAGTGAGACTTCTGGGAAGTGTAGTACGGAAAGCACACAATCAAGTCCTGTATGGACTCCACAAGTGGGCCCGTCCTCGATTCCATGTACGGCTGCTACTTCACTGCCGTGACCCCCACGTTAACGGGGTGGTGCATACTCTGCGGCTGGACTGCCGCATATAGATTCACGCTCCAAGGTTGTCCACCATGTGAGTAGCACGCGAGCAGCAGCTTTATTTATGTGTAGGTGAGGACGGGGATCCGCTTGTAGACGCCGCTCCGTCACAAACTCAGCCCGTGACCAAGTGCTCAGGAAGCACGAAACGCGTCGGGCGTTTCATTTTGGAGGACATTACTCTGGCTGACAGGCTGCTGCTCGCACTCTGAATAAATTGCTGAAATCGAATCTGTGGCTGTGTGGCTTCATTCTCATGGGCAAACTTTTGTGTTGGATATATATATATATATATATATATATATATATATATATGTGGTCGGGTGCACCCCCGGCGAGCAGGCACCAGCCAAGGAGTGCGACAGGCAGGTGCAAATGGAGCGTCTATATATATATATATATATATTCACAGAAAAAACCATAGGTTATAGACCATATATAGTTAGGAATTAGCATTTACAAAACCTTGAAAATTCACTGAAAAAACCATAGGTTATAGACCATATATAGTTAGGAAATAGCATTTAGAAAACCTTATTTTACTCACACAAAACCATTGAAATTCCATATATAGTTAGTTGCACTAACTATATATCGCGCACCTGCAATCCACTGCTGATGATGTCACATATTACATCATTCATGACATGGTCAGTGACATCACTGATGACATCACTGATGACATCTCAAATGACATCACTGATGACATCACTGATGACATCTCATTTGACATTACTGATCACATCACTGATGACATCATTCATGTGATGATACAATGAACCTCTTCAGACTCTAATATAACCTTAGATACACTCAGTGTAAACAGACACTCACAGACTGTCACTCATCCATGGAGTTACTCACACACCTAGTCAGTCTTGCAAAGAATCAATCACACCTCGATTTCCTCAACTATATAGTTATACACACCTTACTTATTGGAACATATAATAACACATATTTACTCTGTTATACAATCCCTGATACAAGTTCACAATAATCCATACAGCCACTCACACATTCACTGGCTCTTATGCACAGTTATTTATATATGTCAACTATCACATGTACTGTGTTTTACATATGTACTTACTTTGACATGTAGCACTGAGATATCCATTCACTCACCAATACACTCATGCACACAGTCAACCGCCCATACAGATGTTTCCACATGCACTTTTGAACCCATACATCTAGTGAATCAACTGCTCACACATCTATGCACAGAGTCATACACCTCCCAGACACCCACACACACACTCAGTCTCCCATACAAATACTTGGGCAACTAATCAATAACCCATATAGTTAGTCATATAGCTAATGATCAACACATGCATCAGATTACAAAACAACAGACACAATGATGCACAATTTAAAACAGTTTAGTCACTAACCCATGCACTCAGTGAGACACATTTAATCACTCACTTATACAGTCAGTCATGCACCTACTAAATCCTTCATCCAGACACTTATACATCCACTCATTCTTCAATATGTAAGACATATTTTAACTTTACAGAAGCATACAGTCACTGGATGTTGTCATCAGTGATGTCATCAGTGATGTCATTTGAGATGTCATCAGTGATGTCATCAGTGATGTCACTGACCATGTCATGAATGATGTAATATGTGACATCATCAGCAGTGGATTGCAGGTGCGCGATATATAGTTAGTGCAACTAACTATATATGGAATTTCAATGGTTTTGTGTGAGTAAAATAAGGTTTTCTAAATGCTATTTCCTAACTATATATGGTCTATAACCTATGGTTTTTTCAGTGAATTTTCAAGGTTTTGTAAATGCTAATTCCTAACTATATATGGTCTATAACCTATGGTTTTTTCTGTGAATTTCATTGGTTTTTTAACAGCTAATATCTGTAGCTGTAAAATGTATTCTTCTTTAAATCCAAAAATATATTTTATATGTTTATGAATATTTTTTTTTTTTAAATATTTTTTTTTCTTCGTTCCCGCTTCGCGAATCAGGAAGCTTCCCGTTAGCTGACCTTGATGCCGCGAAATAGACCGCGAGCCGGTAAACGTTTCTTTACCGCAAGTGCCGCGTTAGAAAACAACATCGTGACGCCTCCCGTCCGCATGACGTTCCACGTTGTCGCTTGATACGTCATATGACGTGCTACGTTAGCGAACTGGTACGCGAAGCGAGTGCCAAAGCGCAGGTTTCTGGAAGCAAACAGGGAGGCCCTGCAAAGCGCTTAACGTAAACACAGCAAGTCATGTGACTTGGTAATAACACTTTTCATTGGTTCATTTCACTTTTGGTTTCCTAATGATGTAAGACTAGGTCATATAATCTAAAATGAACACTTTTGATTGGTTGAGAACTCTTGTTTTTCCCAAATGATGAAAATCCCTCCTTCTTTCCTCACTCTGACTTTCATCATTGTGAGAGAAAGACCCTTTGTGATCACTGAGCAATGGCTTCTTTAGTAGCTTCAGCTGGTGCTTCCCCACCACCTCCACCACATCCAAGGAAGAGTGGACCACCTGCTCAAGTTGTAATTCAACAAGAAGAAGAAGAAGAGGAACAGGAGGACGAGCACGAAGAGAGGCAGTTTTTGCCTGAGCAGCCCAAGACGTCTCACCGGAAAGAAAACTTCATTTGGCAATTTTTTTAAATTCCCAAAGGTCAGAAAAAAGTAAATGCAAGATACGTAACTTGCCTTATATGTCAAGATAGACTGTCCAGAGGGACCGACAAAAAATACAGTTTCGGAAACTACACAATGCATCGCCATATGACTAGGTGGCATCCTAACAACTACAGTGCTGCACAGTTTCGGAACGACCTAGATAATCTCCCTATTATGGCCAGAAGATCTGTTGTACCGGAAGTAACGGGACCAGAGGGCAGGGAGATGGTGCCAAATATACAAATGAGATTTGGTGAAGTAAAACACACCTGCGTATTTTGCGATGGATTCATTTCCTACGGAGAAAGAAGCATCACTCTGATCAACAGAGCTATTGACTATCATATGCAAGTTTGTCCGAAACGCCCAAAATAATAAATACTTCTTTTTTTTGTTTTGTTGCTCCTGTTGAGCCCTTTACAATGAATCGTTTTCATTGCCCCCTCCAAGAAAAACCCAAAAAAATATAAAACTGTTCCGAAAAATTCAAAAACAGTAAAAAAATGTTCAGAAAAATAAAAAAAAAAGTTCTTTTCAGAACTACCTCCCCGTTATTAAAAAATTGGTACAATATTTGGAACTGTGCCAACCTCTATTTCTCTTAGTTCGCTTCCTAGTTCGCTCGCTGGTACGCGAACTGGAAGCGAACCAAAAACAGTAAGTATAAGGGAAGGAAACACACACTTATGTTAAAAGAAAGACAGCTATAGGGGAGTAAACTAGAGATACTATTACCCATAATCCACTACTGATGATGTCACATATTACATCATTCATGACATGCTCAGTGACATCATCAGCAGAGGATTGCGGGTTTTTTGGCAACATGCCTTATCCACGGTTTAATAACGCTGCCTTTTGCTTTATATAAGTTTTCAAATTGTATGAAATATATACCAATAGGTCTTTATGAACCTTTAGGTAGTGCTTTTGTTCATGAGGTCTGGTCGCTTCCATACACATACAGATGTTTCAAAGATGATCAAGAAGTTTATCTGAATGGAGAGGAATGCACTGAGACGCCAGATCATTCACTAATGTGTAGGCACATACAGTTACACGATTCATGCAACAAACACCGACCAAATATGGCTTGCGTGTTGCAAGGCACGCCAGTTCCTGCTATCATCCCCACGTTCAAGTTGTTGGAAAATGGTAGTTATTTGATGCTCAATAATGAAGATTGTTCTGAGTTAATTAAAAGTATTCCTTTTATCGTAACAGTAAGTGAACGGGTTATTTGCTGCAGAAATGTTCTATTTCCTCCCACACATGAACATAGGGAGTTTTCAATCTGGCCACAAATACCAACCTTGGGACACGTTTCAACGGCATGACAAGAATAAGAGCTCTTTTGTCTCAGAGAGAGGTGGCCTTGAGTTCGGCCCGTGAAACTTTCGTACTTCACATAGCGAACACCCGTACACAGGTTTGCCTTTCAATTTCAGCAACATGTTTCCGACTATCTTTAACGCATCCTCCACAAAATCCCTGGCACACTTTTTTAAAGTTGTTACCAGTGGTCTCGTGACTTCATTTGAGAAAATCTTTGGAGTCATCCCTGCTCCCTTTCATTCCATTTTCTCCACTCTGGTTCGTGGATTGCATTTTTACTTGCATTACCAGCGGACGCTCTTGTGCTTTTTTACATTTTTAAATATGGATGTCCCTCCTATGCAACCTCCGACCCTGCAGCTGCTGACACTGTTCCGCAATCGCATGCTAGAATATTATGGCACAATGCCGTTGGCGATATTAAGCACGGCATATGGATTATCTTTTCGGTTCTCCTACTTCACCTGTGTCCAGCCTGTATTTCACTGCCTGACCTGTGATTTCGATTGGGCCATTGATTTGTGTCTCTGCGGACCGGTTTCTCCTGACGTCGACTTTAATCAGCTGATGACTCCTATCATTACTCACGAGTTGATTTGTCCTGGCGAAAGGATTATGGCTGTGGCATTGATGCATGGACTACTTGGTCCCTGGAATTTACTGGCGGCAGCACAGTCTTTCTTGGAACACAGCTTTCTTGAAAACCCACCGAGCTGTCCTCTGATGGTGATAGAGGATCCGGTGCTGGGAGAGCACGTATGTTCTTTTCCGCTTTTAAATTGGATGGCTGAACTGTTTTCGGATGAAGACGGTGACTTCCTATTGGAGGCTGTTGCAGCTTATTTTGCATACACAGTTATGTCATAGACCTTTTTCATGTTTCATATGCTGAGTACTAGCATTTCATTGACAATTCATTGACTTATTTGTCAAGTTTTTATTATTTACCTTGCCTATTGGCTTAAGACTCGATAAAGTACTTGGCTGTTTTATTTTTCTTTAGCATTGAATTTTCCTAGTTTTTAATGCTTTACCTTGCGGACCGTCCACATATAAACTTGCAATCTGCTCTCATGAGATGGCACTTCTATTATCTTATTCAGTTCGTTTCCGGATCATGAGGAGGTGTCATCTAGGTCCTGGATATCTTTACACCGTGTTAAGTTAGCATGGGCTCATTACCGGTTTAAACGCCATTTTTCCTTTTTTGCAACTTCTGCACACGACACTTAGTTGTTGCTTTAGCTTTCCACCTAGTAGTTCATCGTGGTTTACATGAGAATAATATGTTATTGGTCTACTATCTGCTTTACTTGTTAAACTATATCTGTACAGCGAGTGCTAAAGTTTCAAGAACAACACGATACAGAATTGTTATGAGGTCTGATCTCCACGACTTCATACTCATAACATAAGTGCAACTTCTGCCAATTCTGGGCATGAGGCGGGTTTTATATTGCTTTGCCGAACACACATACACAACAGTTGATGCGGTTCACATGAAGAGAGAGCTGGTGTATGCTGATGTGATTCCTTCAAATCTAAGACACTAAAGTATGGGCACGCCCTAAACCAACACAAAGAGACCTTCTTAGCAAATAATATAATATGTGTATTAGGGAGGGTGAGATATAAGCAGCCGCGGGCCGTGGAGGGAGTTACGGTGAGGCAGGGAGGCGGGGAGGGGGAGAAGCAGGGTGGAGCCCTCTCTACCTTGCCCCTCCCCCTCCCCGCCTCCCTGCCCCACCGTAACTCCCTCCACGGCCCGCGGCTGCTTATAAGTGTTGCTAACTCTTATTCATTTACAGCATGTTAACATACTGTCACCATTCGCTTTTTATGTACTAGTAACTATGCTGGTAATTTTGCTACTGATAATATGTGTACTTGTATTCTCCACCCTGCTTCTCCCCCTCCCCGCCTCCCTGCCTCACCGTAACTCCCTCCACGGCCCGCGGCTGCTTATAAGTGTTGCTAACTCTTATTCATTTACAGCATGTTAACATACTATCACCATTCACTTTTTATGTACTAGTAACTATGCTGGTAATTTTGCTACTGATAATATGTGTACTTTTATTATCTAAGGTACTACGCCTGAAAAGACGGCATTAGTAAATAAACATTTCAAATACACATGTGTTCTTCTTAACTCCATGTTCTGGTTTCTAAGAAATATATAACGACCGACTGTTCATGAGTTCCACGTATCCTGAGGTACTATAAGTTCATATTCTGGATTGTCTAAACATTGAGAGTTTGTTATATCCAATGTGACACTGTACCTAGCTTGCTAAATAGTTTTTGATTACTAACGTGAGTTTTGGGACACCCTAATTCGCCGAGGTTCCAATCCTCTGTCCACAGTTCTGTGTGAGAACAGAAACCCTGCGACAGGGGCACCCCCGACCCTTGCTGGACCTTCATCACACTTGCGATACAACTCCAGCAATGCGCCACCTTTACGGCACAGATACATCACGCATCTGTGCTGTTTTTGCCCCATGATGCGCCGCATTGTAAATGCAGCACACCATAGGTGACGGAACAGCGGCACAGAATGACTAACACATCCCTGGTGATGCGCCAGTCATCATAAATCTATCCCTATGCTTCTTATCTTGTTAGAGATGAACCGCCATATGTATCATCAAAGTTATTTGCATTTCCTAAATAGCGAACTTTAAGGAATAAATAGCGATTCTTTACCATTCCTAGTTTGCGATGAGCTATTTGCTAATTAGCCGAATGTAGCCCAATGAAGCCCAATGTAGCCCAATGTAGCCCAAAGATGGCCGCCAGACACACAAAAAAACAAATGTAGCCCAAATATCAGCCAGATGTAGCCCAACTATAGCCCAGTGACAGAATGACCAATCAGCTTCGCAAACCTCCGTTACGCGAAGCGGAGCGCTGTTACAGATATATATCTTTTTTTGAACGTTAATTTCTCAAAATCCACTGGAGCACATATATTGAGACCTAGCAAAGGCACATCGGGCTACCAGTCCCTAATATTTTGCCAAGTTTCGTGCAAATCCATTCAGCCGTTCAATTATTATTTTTATTATTTTTTTTTGCCCCGCGGGGCCCTTTTAAAACCTCCACATCAAACCTAGGGGGTCAGCGAGGATCTACTATGCCCCCTTATAGTTATTTCCCCCTTTGTTTTGACCTCCTCTTGTCTCTCGATCCTACCGAGAGACAAGATGGCGGCCGCTACGGACTGTTTGGAATGTTGACAGACGCCGGAGAACCAATCAGCTTCGCTTCACAAAGCTCCGTTGCGCGAAAAGTCCGCGAACCAGAGCGCTAACCGGTCCGCTGTTACAGATATATATCTTTTTTTAAACGTTAATTTCTCAAAATCCACTGGAGCACATATATTGAGACCTACAAAAGGCACATCGGGCTACCAGTCCCTACAATTTTGCCAAGTTTCGTGCAAATCCATTCAGCCGTTCGGGCTAAAAGTGAGGCCAACCGCCCTATGGAAAACTCAATGTTAAAAACACGTTTTGGGACCCCCCTTTTTTCTCGGCCCCCACTGGACGAACCCCCCCCCAAATTTTCAAGGGCTGCTCAGAAACAAAATGTGCCATTTTCCTGAAAATTTCAGCCAATTCCGTCCACAAACGCCAAAGTTATTAGACATAGAATTTTCAAAAAACCCATAGAGAAAAAATCCTAACTATATATACCTACTGGCGACCGCCAGTAGGTAATATATATATATATATATATATATTCACTGAAAAAACCATAGGTTATAGACCATATATAGTTAGGAATTAGCATTTACAAAACCTTGAAAATTCACTGAAAAAACCATAGGTTATAGACCATATATAGTTAGGAATTAGCATTTACAAAACCTTATTTTACTCACACAAAACCATTGAAATTCCATATATAGTTAGTTGCACTAACTATATATCGCGCACCCGCAATCCACTGCTGATGATGTCACATATTACATCATTCATGACATGGTCAGTGACATCATTGATGACATCACTGATGACATCTCAAATGCCATCACTGATGACATCACTGATGACATCATCCATTGACTGTGTGTTTCTGTAAAGTTTAAATATGTTTTACATATTGAAGAATGAGTAGATGTATAAGTGTCTGGATGAAGGATTTAGTAGGTGCGTGACTGACTGTATGAGTGAGTGATTACATGTGTCTCACTGAGTGCATGGGTTAGTGACTAAACTGTCTTAATTTGTGCATCATTATGTCTGTTGTTCTGTAAACTGCTGCATGTGTTGATCAGTAGCTATATGAGTAACTATATGGGTTATTGATTGATTGTCCAAGTATTTGTATGGGAGACTGAGTGTGTGTGTGGCTGGCTGGGAGATGTGTGACTCTGTGCAGATCAATGTGTACTTGTATCAATGATTGTATAAGAGAGTAAGTATGTGTTAGTATATGTTTGAAAATGTAAGGTACTCTATGTTTAAATGGAAAATGGAAAAAATAGAAAATGGAAGTGTGATTGATTCTTTACAGGACTGACTAGGTGTGTGAGTAACTCCATGGATGAGTGGCAGAGTGTGAGTGTCTGTATAGGTGTATGAGTGCATATGATAGTGTTGTAAAGATGAGTGATTGTATGTATGAATGATTGTATGGGTGAATGAGTGAATGTGTGTGTAGACATAGGAATCAGTGAGTGCGTATGTAGTAACTAGTATTGGTGTGTCAATGGTTTCAAAAATTATACTCTGTATTTAACACTGGGTGTAACAGAGGTTATATTAAAGTGTGAGGAGATGCATTGTATTGTCACATGAATGATATCATCAGTGATGTGGTCATTGATGTCAAATGAGATGTCATCAGTGATGTCATCAGTGATGTCATTTGAGATGTCATCAGTGATGTCACTGACCATGTCATGAATGATGTAATATGTGACGTCATCAGCAGTGGATTGCGGGTGCGCGATATATAGTTAGTGCAACTAACTATATATGGAATTTCAATGGTTTTGTGTGAGTAAAATAAGGTTTTGTAAATGCTAATTCCTAACTATATATGGTCTATAACCTATGGTTTTTTCAGTGAATTTTCAAGGTTTTGTAAATGCTAATTCCTAACTATATATGGTCTATAACCTATGGTTTTTTCAGTGAATTTCAATGGTTTTTTAATAGCAAATATCAAAAGCTTTAAAATGTATTCTTCTTTTAATCGTAAAATATATTTTATATGTTTTTAATACAATTTTTTTATGTATTTTTTTTTTATTATTTTTTTTTGTTTCGCTCCCGATCCGCGAACCGGGTAGCTTCCCGTTAGCTCAATTTGGTGCCGCGACTCGTTCCGCGAACCGATAAACGTTCTGTTTGCGCAACTGCCGCGTTAGAAAACAACATCGTGACGCGTCGCGTAACCGCGACGTATCGCGTTGTCGCGTAATGCGTCATATGACGCGCCGCGTTAGCGCACCCGGAAGTGCTCCGGTGTGCGAAGCGAGGCGCGAAGCGCAGCTTCCCGGAAGCGATCTGGGGCGTGGCGCGGAGCGCGTAACGTAAGCATAACAGGTCATGTGACTTGTTAATAAAACTTTTCATTGGTTCATTTCACTTTTGGGTTCCTAATGATGTAAGGCTAGGTAATGTGACCTAAAAATAACACTTTTCATTGGTTTAGAACTATTTTTTTCCCAAATGATGAAAACCCCTCCTTGTTTCCTCACTCGGACTTTCATCTTTGTGAGAGGAAGACCTTTTTTCATCACTGAGCAATGGCAAGTGTTGTAGCTTCAGCTGGTGCATCCCCACCACCACCACCACCTTCTTGTTGCCTGATCCGGCCAGCTCAAACCCAGAGTCGTCCCGAAGTGCAGCAGGTCCGCGGCTACGCCCATCCGGAAGACGAGGCCCCCGACACGTATAGGGCGGGGCCTTGCTGGCAGCCATCGGCCGAAAAGGTCGTTGGGTGGATGGCCCGGAAGCACCACGGCCACGATGTTGTTGTACTGGCCTTCCCATTCGTCCACCCTGAGGTGGCATCCAGCGAGCCACGGGTGGGGGGGGTGAATGCCTTGCTGATGACCCCCCCCTCTTATTGCCTGGTCCGACCATCACATATACCTGCATCAGGAGACGGTGTGGGGTGCACTGGGAGGGAGAGGCGGCGCGAACGAGCCTCCCCCACCTCCCCAGGTGGAGGTTCCTCAGCTGCACCCCAGCGCTTCACTCGGCCAGCTGAGTTGCGCCCGCTCTTGCGGCACAGTGCCTCGCTCGGCCAGCTGAGTTGCGCCCGCTCTTGCGGCACAGTGCCTCACTCGGCCGGTTGAGTTTCGCCTGCTCTTGCGGCTACAGCGTCTCACCCGCCATCCGGCTGAATTGCACCCACTCTTGCGGTACAGCGACAGGCGGCTGCCACGGAGCTCACGAAATGGCGGACGGCTCCACAGACTTGGGCCTGGCCTGCAAGGATGGCTCTGGGCAACCCTGGAACTCGGACGCTTGACTTCTAGGGCATGGGCCCCATTCCCGAAAGCGTCCCCTCAGCCTTGAAGATTCTACAAGAGTCACCGGGGCCCCCGACTCCCGCAGGCTTCCGGTGGGGAGCGACTGCCATGATTGCTCGCGGAATAGCCACGACGTAGCCACGGGATGGTGGTGCTCTCATGCTGACGCCAGCTTCAGTCTGAAACATCCAGAAACACTGTAGACTACCAATTCGATCAGTTCCGGTGGAGCCCCAACGTGACCCGGTAGGGAAGAACTTGCCCTCCCCTCTTTGACTGATGGTTCTTGTTGCCTGTCCCTTCTGTTGTCATTTTACGGAACTTTTTGGACTGCTGAAAGGGGTTCTGGTCCGACCGCTGGTTGGTGGAGACATTTTGACTATATTCTGGACCTGCCCGGCCTCGCCCAAAATGGCGCCGGTATAAATGAGACTCGCAACTCCTTGATGTGTACTGGTTGCTCAGCCTTGATATCACGAGATATATATGCAGTTTTGGAGCACATGGCGGGCGGGGACGGGTACTGATTGAACATTTGGACATCCCTATTGATATTAAGTTCTGATGTATTATTGATTACTGTACTATTGAAAGTTCGAATTAACTTGTTTTCTAGTGCTCGTAAAGCCAGGACTGTGGCAGAGCGTCCAAAATCTACAAAAAACACCACTGCCAACTCTTCAATAACTTCCATCACCCAGCACCGCATTTCCAAAGAAACAGCATAGCAAGCTTTCGTGGCCTTTAGAGTTTTCGGAAGCAGTTTCCCAAGACCATCACTGCAGCCATTACAATCCAACAGAGGAACTTTTTCCAAGATCGGCATATTAACAGGGCTGCTGGTGTAATCGGGGCTCTTGCAGCCATTCAACTTAATTGAGGCTTTCACAATGACAGACCGCCCACTGAACTTCGTGCCATGACATTTACTTATAACATTCTGCTGGGTCTTCGCCGAACTGAAGTCTACAAATGCAAAGCATTTCATTCCGCTTTGACATTTCTTGACATGTAGTGAGTTGAAGTCTTTAAAGAGGTCCACAATTTGCTCCTCAGTCACATCACTTGAAAGATTCCCCAAGCCAGGCAAGTCCCACACCACTTGAAATGACCTGCCTGGCCTCGACCAAAATGGTGCCAGTATGGGAGCGACTTGCAACTCCTTATGACGTTCTAGTTACTTAGCCTTGACGTTATGGGGGATGTATGCGGTCTTTGTGCACATGGCGGGCGGGGAAGGGCACTGACTGGGCATACGGACAACCCTATTGATGTCGGTTTTTAATTATTGATTATTGTATTATTAAAGCTCCGAAGTAATGTTACCCATGATACTCGCCCATGGTGTGCGTATGGACGATTTTATTGTAACTGATCCTGTTATACTTTCAATTATAAAATCAACCTTCACTGATCCTGCAACCGTTTGTCACGTTTATTTTTTTCAATTAAATGGCTCGCTTGTTACATACTCCTATACCCCTGGCTTTTGACCCTTTCCTACGCGCGGTCTGTACTACCGCCCTCGGGCGATCTATGTAATGAACAGACTACCATTGCCGAAACACAAGGGAATGCATCTCAGAGAGATAAGTCAAGTACGTGGTAGATAAAAACATTTTCGTGTTTATGCACGCTGATGTGCTTTGAACGCTGCCCCCCCTCTCTTTTCTTTTTCTGCAGGTTACATTGGAATTTCAGCTGAAGTATGGAGAAGACCTAAACCGCACCGTGTTCCACGCGAGGAAAAATAGGCTAGCTCTGTGAGACGGTACATTATATGAAGGAGCTATCTCTGGGAGCGTGAAAGATTGCATGGTATGAATGTGCGCATGGGCCCTGATTTGTACGGTTTGAATGCGTATGTGTGGCGCACGACTGGGTCAATAAAAGAATGCTTTTTGTATGACTGAGGCGTTGATCGAACGGTTAATGGAATGAGAAAAATAAGCCCGAACATGGTATCCGCATGTGAAGGACGAAAAAGAATATAGCAAAAAAAAATACAAGCAAAAACGTACGTCGGCCTAACATCTACCTGTTGTGGATATAAACTGGTTAATCCCATCAACACCAGCAGAAATGTTACCATCCAGGCTCTTTGAGCTTTCCACTTAGTACACCTTAGAGCTGTCATTTATGTTATATGTTTTGTTATATTTGGTCTTTGTGCTTATGTTGATAGTTTGTCTTTTTACACAAATAGGATTGGTATGATTGACATATTAGTATGCATGTATGAGTGGTGAGAATAGTTATTACTAGGGGGCAAAATTTTAGCACTATATTTTCATTGAGTTTTTGCGAAACAACTATGTTTGTGAAAATTATGAATCTCTTATAGATGACAAAATGATTTGATATGCATAGATGTACTAATGTTCCTTTTAAAGAAATAACTTTATAAAATAAAAAAATTAATAAATAAATTTATATGTTTTGATAACACGGTGAAGTTTCTCTCTTTGGCATCCGCTTCTAAGAACCTTGTAGATTTATTCAATGTCAAAAGGAATATAGGTCCATATTTGAGGTTTTTGTATTTTTTGCTTGGTTTGTCTCTCCCCCCTCTGGACCTAAAATCAACTGGGAGTACTCTCTCTCTCTATACGAAAAAGAATATAGCACTTTCCTTACTTAGGAACGACTCTCTCTGGAGCTAGTGAATGGGAGAGTAGCCTACACCAGAAACTTGAAGGGTTATTTCAGTACGACGAACCCGACCCCAACCAATATCCCAAATGTACACCTAAAATAATGCGCACCAGTAAGTCAATTTATGTGCTGACTAAATAAGAGAAGTTAGCTCGGCTCCGCCGCCCAGCCCGCCCAAAATAACGACAAACCCTATGCAAATATTATAAATATATACAACACACCAGCAAAGTAACACGGTAAAACTTTTTATTAAATAACTATTTACATGGCAGCCTGCTGCAACATCGATCCAAATGCATAGCCCGGGGGCGACACCACGCGCCAAGGCTCGTCCCCAGTACATCCAGAGGTGATGTCCGACAAGTTGTGTGGGGGGATGCCTTGCTGATGCCGCCCCCCCCCAACCTTCTTGTTGCCTGATCCGGCCATCTCAAACCCAGGGTCGTCCCGAAGTGCAGCAGGTCCGCGGCTACGCCCATCCGGAAGACGAGGCCCCCGGCACGTATAGGGCGGGGCCTTGCTGGCAGCCATCGGCCGAAGAGGTCGTTGGGTGGATGGCCCGGAAGCACCACGGCCACGATGTTGTACTGGCCTTCCCATTCGTCCACCCTGAGGTGGCATCCAGCGAGCCACGGGTGGAGGGGGGTGAATGCCTTGCTGATGACCCCCCCCTCTTATTGCCTGGTCCGACCATCACATATACCTGCGCCAGGAGACGGCGTGGGGTGCACTGGGAGGGAGAGGCAGCGCGAACGAGCCTCCCCCACCTCCCCAGGTGGAGGTTCCTCAGCTGCACCCCAGCGCTTCACTCTGCAAGCTGAGTTGCGCCCACTCCTGCGGCACAGTGCCTCGCTCAGCCAGCTGAGTCTCACCGCTCTTGCGGCACAGTGCCTCACTCGGCCGGTTGAGTTTCGCCTGCTCTTGCGGCTACAGCGTCTCACCCACCATCCGGCTGAATTGCACCCACTCTTGCGGTACAGCGACAGGCGGCTGCCACGGAGCTCACGAAATGGCGGACGGCTCCACAGACTTGGGCCTGGCCTGCAAGGATGGCTCTGGGCAACCCTGGAACTTGGACGCTTGACTGCTAGGGCATGGGCCCCATTCCCGAAAGCGTCCCCTCAGCCTTGTAGATTCTACAAGAGTCACCGGGGCCCCCGACTCCCGCAGGCTTCCGGTGGGGAGCGACTGCCATGATTGCTCGCGGAATAGCCACGACGTAGCCACGGGATGGTGGTGCTCTCATGCTGACGCCAGCTTCAGTCTGAAACATCCAGAAACACTGTAGACTACCAATTCGATCACTTCCGGTGGAGCCCCAACGTGACCCGGTAGGGAAGAACTTGCCCTCCCCTCTTTGACTGATGGTTCTTGTTGCCTGTCCCTTCTGTTGTCATTTTACGGAAATTTTTGGACTGCTGAAAGGGGTTCTGTTCCGACCGCTGGTTGGTGGAGACATTTTGACTATATTCTGGACCTGCCCGGCCCCGCCCAAAAAGGCGCCGGTATAAATGAGACTCGCAACTCCTTGATGTGTACTGGTTGCTCAGCCTTGATATCACGAGATATGTATGCAGTTTTGGAGCACATGGCGGGCGGGGACGGGTACTGATTGAACATTTGGACATCCCTATTGATATTAAGTTCTGATGTATTATTGATTACTGTACTATTGAAAGTTCGAATTAACTTGTTTTCTAGTGCTCGTAAAGCCAGGACTGTGGCAGAGCGTCCAAAATCTACAAAAAACACCACTGCCAACTCTTCAATAACTTCCATCACCCAGCACCGCATTTCCAAAGAAACAGCATAGCAAGCTTTCGTGGTCTTTAGAGTTTTCGGAAGCAGTTTCCCAAGACCATCACTGCAGCCATTACAATCCAACAGAGGAACTTTTTCCAAGATCGGCATATTAACAGGGCTGCTGGTGTAATCGGGGCTCTTGCAGCCATTCAACTTAATTGAGGCTTTCACAATGACAGACCGCCCACTGAACTTCGTGCCATGACATTTACTTATAACATTCTGCTGGGTCTTCGCCGAACTGAAGTCTACAAATGCAAAGCATTTCATTCCGCTTTGACATTTCTTGACATGTAGTGAGTTGAAGTCTTTAAAGAGGTCCACAATTTGCTCCTCAGTCACATCACTTGAAAGATTCCCCAAGCCAGGCAAGTCCCACACCACTTGAAACGACCTGCCTGGCCTCGACCAAAATGGCGCCAGTATGGGAGCGACTTGCAACTCCTTATGACGTTCTAGTTACTTAGCCTTGACGTTATGGGGGATGTATGCGGTCTTTGTGCACATGGCGGGCGGGGAAGGGTACTGACTGGGCATACGGACAACCCTATTGATGTCAGTTTTTCATTATTGACTATTGTATTATTAAAGCTTCGAAGTAATGTTACCCGTGATACTCGCCCATGGTGTGCGTATGGACGGTTTTATTGTAACTGATCCTGTTATACTTTCAATTATAAAATCAACCTTCACTGATCCTGCAACCGTTTGTCACGTTTATTTTTTTCAATTAAATGGCTCGCTTGTTACATACTCCTATACCCCTGGCTTTTGACCCTTTCCTACGCGCGGTCTGTACTACCGCCCTCGGGCGATCTATGTAATGAACAGACTACCATTGCCGAAACACAAGGGAATGCATCTCAGAGAGATAAGTCAAGTACGTGGTAGATAAAAACATTTTCGTGTTTATGCACGCTGATGTGCTTTGAACGCTGCCTCCCCTCTTTTCTTTTTCTGCAGGTTACATTAGAATTTCAGCTGAAGTATGGAGAAGACCTAAACCGCACCGTGTTCCACGCGAGGAAAAATAGGCTAGCTCTGTGAGACGGTACATTATATGTAGGAGCTATCTCTGGGAGCGTGAAAGATTGCATGGTATGAATGTGCGCATGGGCCCTGATTTGTACGGTTTGAATGCGTATGTGTGGCGCACGACTGGGTCAATAAAAGAATGCTTTTTGTATGACTGAGGCGTTGATCGAACAGTTAATGGAATGAGAAAAATAAGCCCGAACATGGTATCCGCATGTGAAGGACGAAAAAGAATATAGCACTTTCCTTACTTAGGAACGACTCTCTCTGGAGCTAGTGAATGGGAGAGTAGCCTACACCAGAAACTTGAAGGGTTATTTCAGTACGACGAACCCGACCCCAAACAATATCCCAAATGTACACCCAAAATAATGCGCACCAGTAAGTCAATTTATGTGCTGACTAAATAAGAGAAGTTAGCTCGGCTCCGCCACCCACCCCGCC